>NC_060212.1:47210000-48540000 GCF_021130785.1 Homalodisca vitripennis
TAATTCTTCTCCCTCGACAACAGTATTTTTTGTGAAATGTACATCGTTGTCAAGTTACAATAATACATTCTATCTATAGTTTTTCTAGAACAAATATTTGAATAATTTTCAAGTACGCAACTCTGTAGTGTATTTTACAATTTAAAGGTCATTGTGATATTCAACTAACAAACAAAGATATCAAGGTAATCATGAGACTATTTATATATGTTCAATATTAAAGAAATCCATTTTAATTGTTACCTGATTAAGTGACATTTCGCCACTAGTTTTCATTAATTGAAACGTTATTTTCAACTGACAGAGAGTTTGAAAAATAATCTTTAAGTATATTCCTAAACTTCTCATTTATCCTCTGATACGTAGACTATCAAATTTTAACAGATCTTAATCTGTTTTTTTTTTAAACACTCAGACTAGCCAATCTCACATGTGTGTTTAAGGAAAGGAATAGACTCATATGTAACGGATACCGAGCTCCCAATCGATTGTCCAAGACTAAAAATGGAAAGTACAACAAATACTCTATCTATTTGCCCCCTCACCCAATATTAGGCTGCTTTAAAAAACATGTTACATAATGTAAACCTGCCATTATGAAACTTACTGCGCACCCAAAGCGCAATACATGGAGGGAATATTATTTCCCCTATCCACCAATAGTTATAAGGAAGGTATCTGGCGGTCAAAATATTACTAACAAATTCCATCTTCAAGCTTTATTGATAAGTCAAATATTAGAATTGGTAAGCAAATCCGTGAACAATTGGAATAACAATATAAAATGAAGTTATTGTCTATATCACTTCTCTATTAAACACTTTGTCCTTTTATAAATGTTTTAATAAAAAATTCTTATTGGTGTTATATTGACACAGTAGGAGTAAGCTTATTTGAAAAAAATATTTAGAGGTCATTCGGGAAGTAATAAATTATTTTAGCTATCCGTTGCTATCTGTCAACTCAGTTCAATAAAGCTAGCGGTAGTGAAGAATGTAAAACGATGGCCGCATCTAATAAACTGTTTAAAAGTTGAAAAGATTTATATATCAATCTACCCTGATGAGTAATAAATTCTCACACATGTTATATATTCACGGCAGAGACAATGACATCGTTGACAAGCTGAAAGCAGTTTGGATGGATAACAGGTAATGCTCACCTCGTCGGTTGATGCTCATTATTCATATATGTGATGGTAGATGCAAAACTTACCATCAGAATGCTCCCTGCAGGAAGTTTACCTAAGCAAGCCCATCTCTAATTTCGCCAAAATCGTGAAATTAGTTCATGATATTGAATTTTATATTGGTTATATGCTACCAATTAAAGCGTTACAGAGGAGTTCTCAGTATAGTGAAGTATGACTGTTGAAGGCCTGATATCACACAATGCACGATTTTCATCAGTTAATTAGTAGTTATTTTAATGGTAAAGCTAATTTTTTAATTTTATTAATCTGTTATTATATAATTCTAATTATTAAAAAAGAGGATCTTTATGACTCAAATAAGGTTTTAACAAGATCACACATCACCTCACACATACTCGTCATCCTTTATCACATTATAATAACGATGCAGGGACAGGTTCAATGGCAAGAGGCACTCATCAGTCAGTGCTGTACGTTACTTTATCATGCAGTCTGTGATTAAATAATTAATTAAAACGGTTCAAGTTTAACTTCGTATAATGTAATGAAGTAAAAAAGAGGATCGTTATGACTCAAATAAAGGTTTTAACAAGATCACATCACCTCACACATACTCGTCATCCTTTATTCACATTATAATAAACGATGGAGGGAACAGGTTCAGTGACAAGAGGCACTCATCACTCAGTGTTGTCATTACTTTATCATGCAGTCTGTGGATAAATAATTAATTAAAACGGTTCAAGTTTAACTTCGTATAATGTAATGAATTTAAAAAGAGGATCGTTATGACTCAAATAAAGGTTTGAACAAGATCACATCACCTCACACATTACTCGTCATCCTTTATCACATTATAATAACGATGGAGGACAGGTTCAGTGGCAAGAGGCACTCATCAGTCAGTGCTGTCGTTACTTTATCATGCAGTCTGTGATAAATAATTAATTAAAACGGTTCTAGTTTAACTTCGTATAGTGTAATGCAGTAAAAAGAGGATCGTTATGACTCAAATAAGGTTTGAACAAGATCACATCACCTCACACATACTCGTCATCCTTTATCACATTATAATAACGATGGAGGACAGGTTCAGTCGGCAAGAGGCACTCATCAGTCAGTGCTGTCGTTACTTTATCATGCCAGTCTGTGAATAAATAATTAATTAAAATCGGTTCTAGTTTAACTTCGTATAATGTAATGCAGTAAAAAGAAGGATCGTTATGACTCAAATAAGGTTTGAACAAGATCACATCACCTCACACATACTCGTCATCCTTTTATCACATTTATAATATAAACGATGAAGGACATGGTTTCAGTGGCAAGAGGCACTCATCAGTCAGTGCTGTCGTTACTTTATCATGCAGTCTGTGATAAAATAATTAATTAAAACGGTTCTAGTTTAACTTCGTATAATGTAAATGAAGTAAAAAGAGGATCGTTATTTATGACTCAATATAAGGTTTTAACAAGGTCACATCACCACACACATACTCGTCATCCTTTATCACATTATAATAACGATGGAGGGACAGGTTCAGTGACAAGAGGCACTCATCACTCAGTGTTGTCGTTACTTTATCATGCAGTCTGTGATAAATGATTAATGTAAACGGTTCTAGTTTAGCTTGGGTATAATGTAATGAAGTAAAAAGGATCATTATGACTCAAAGATGGGATTATCAAGACACCTCATACATACTAATCATCCTTTATCACATAATGATATCTCTGCAGGACAGCAACAGTGGCATTCATCACTTAGGCATGTTGTTACTTCATCGTGTGGTGTTTCATTCCATCCTATTACTAGTATTTATATACATATACTAGCAGTTACATGCGGATTCCCGCGCAGTTTACTTCTGAAAATATATCAAGGACACCCGTGGGTATTTGAGATTCTGAACACACCCTGGACATAAGTGGATTATAACTAGAAGATATTAATATCCCCTGATCCCATTTTAGGTTTAAGTTTTAAGATTGGGCCCTGAAGTCTTAGAGTAAAAACAGTTATATGAGTACCCTTGAAAAAAACACACATTTTCTCTCCAATACTACATGATATGTTATTTAATAGCTACGACGATTTCGATAACAATTGAACTACTATGAATTCAATAAGTCTATATGTAAAATTCAATTAAGTCATAAAAGTTAAAGTCTTTAGCTTTTCAGTTATTTTTATACGATACATTTTTAATTCTTACTTTAACTAAACTGAATCTATTACCATTGTGTCGAAGAAAACTATTAAAAATTAACAAATGGTTTATAAAATCCACTCACACAGAAAACATACACGATGTATGGAAGGGGAAGAGGGGGTCCCGAGCGGAATGTAATGAGCGGGTCTGGCTGTTAGTGTTTAGCACCGTCCTGTGAATTTAATGTAACGTTACTGTTCTATGTAATGTAATATTACAGAGAAACAGGTTCATGTATATTCAGTAGCAAGTGGAAATAGCTCTACTTCAATAATACCAAATGTATGCATTAATTATATAATAAGTTACGATGCTCTTTCCTCTAATACCCAGTCCATTCTTTGAAATTATATACACACATTTAATGGGCCATTTACAGTCGATTACATTATAAATACGAGTTGCTCACAAGTGTTTTGTTTTGATCTCTTTATAGAAATTATTGTGTGTACAGAATATCCCGTAAAACATGCAGTTAATTATTTAAACAGATTCTGGAAATAATAAATTAAATAACAAAAACTATGGATAACTATAGAAATCAGGATATTGCAATAATGTTTATAGTAGCAAAATGGTTATACATAATTTTTTGCTGTTTATCCGATACTGGCCCCAGAATCTTTACATACTATACAATATTATTTTATAAGCGTGACTATTTTAATATTATATACCAGACGAAAATAGGCATACACAAATTTATCTATCTTATTTATTATATATCATTACATTAAACGTGTATTAAATATCATCTTGTCATCTTGTGAAAGTATATTTCTAGTCCTATTATTTTTGTCAAAGTCTGGCAAAACATTATACGTCATTGAAGCTATTAAAACCATAAATAAAAAATACTAAATATTAGAATGTTTCACGTTGAAGTATAATTTAAGGATTTTTCTGGTCTTGAAGCTACAAAAGCTTAGTAAACGGAAGTAAAAGTAACACGTCCATTCAAGTTAAGCCGAATACCTTCCTCAAGAGAGTTTACTTATGGCTAATTTATAACTTCCAAGTTGAACCTACACTGGGTACATCAAAATCAATATGTCACTGTCTTCTAGGCAACCCCATGGATGTCCATAGCGGTAAATCACTAACCGAAAATTTCTGTATTCTTAAATATATGGGAGGATAGATAGGTTGCTGTGGAGGATGACTGTTAGAGTGACTAGAGCTCCTTTAATGCTGAAGTCTCTTGCTAGCCTAAACATGACCTACGACTTTGACTGGAGAGTTTGGAAACAGAGCTAGCCTCCCTTCTGCGAAAACAGAGAACGCAATCCTTCCCTATATGATCTTTTCAGGAGGCGGATTCCACAACGAACTTCAACCATCTTATCACATCGGAAGCAAAGGGAAAGGTTCTTTTTAAAACAGTTGCACTGCAATGGGCAGTAATGGTGAAGCATTTTTTATTCCATTTCATACATAAATTTTCGTATGTAATACTCGTCTATAATAACAAATGTTAATTGTTTTATTTTATATACGAAGTAGTATATATTTATAATGAAACTATTAATTAATATTTACTTAATCATTAATGTTCAATTGATACCAGTAAAGCGATTGAGTCATGGTAAAGTAAAAAGAAATAATTAAGCTAAATCTAATGTATTACGCAAATGATTGGGCATATAAAGCTTCAAAAACTTATAATATTTAACAACGCAATTGCAGTGCCACTGTGTCGCAATATTGTTACTGTTACTGTCAGTAATCGGTAATGTAAAATTTTCCCTTGATATATATATATAAATTATATAAATGCTGATAGATATTGAAGGCGATTGTAGAATTAACCTTCGAGTGTTTCTACACTTTTGGAGTATTTTTTAAACATTATTTCGGGACCAGTTACTAATTACATAACATTTTGAGTGTAATTTTTTGTTAAAAGCACATCTTCTCCATATACTTGTACGCTTAGAAAATAATTAAAACCCTATGTGTCACTAAACCACAGGCAAACAATATGTATTTGTTATAGTTAGGTTTATTTCGGATTGTATATTTTTTCACCAGTAGCTTGTAAGAATATGACAATCTTTTCCTACTAGTCGAAAACTCATAAGGTAAAAGGGAGAAGGGCATTTATATTACGCTATATAATCCGAGCCCTTACCTTTATTACAGGGGGTGATAAAAAACAGGCTTTTGTTTATAGCCTTACATTGTAGCAATTCTCGCTGTGTAAACATAGCTTTTAACATAAAATAATGTATCACTGAAACCAAGTCGTTTGGTTCAAAATTATTTTACTTGAAATATTTTCTGTAAATATGTCTAATTTGTTGTAGAAAAGGTCTCAATTTTAGTATTGCAATTTAAGGAAAAAGGTTTTGCATACGAAAACTTGTGAGTGGTGGATTTACACTATTAAAATAATATTTTTATGTTGTTTTTATGAAGTTATTCAAATATAGGATTATTACAAAACGTATTGTACGTTTAAAAAACATAATATTTAAAATATAGATTACCAAAAAACTAAAAACTAATGAGAGCGCTATTTATACTTTGATTACATTTTAACTTTTTTTCAACAAATATCAATAATTTTTTAGGAGTTGAAGCCTGTTTGATTTTATTGGAAAACATATAAAATGTCATGGTCAAGCTCCACGCTATAAAAAACACATTCAACCAATTATACAGTTTTATAAAATCCAGTTATGTGGGTCTTATTATGTGTTACTTGAACATGAAAAGCCCTACAGAAATAAATTAAATGTTTATTGGAATGTTTGCTTTTAAAATTAAGTAATAATCTTAGCGTTTCTGATAAAATAACATCAATAGATGCAACTCTGAATCCTCCTTTACCAGCCAAGTTAAATTCAGTGGCTTCCTAACACCGTTCTCTATCCATTCAGTTCTTTCTCTGTTTTCCTCGATCCTCTCCTAAAAACTATCTAACATTCAGTGGCTTCCTAACATCGCTTTTTTTATCCACTCAGTTCTTTCTCTGTTTTCCTTGATCCTAAGACTATTTAACAATCAGTGGCTTTCTAACATCGTTCTCTATCCATTCAGTTCTTTCTCTGTTTTCCTCGATCCTCTCCTAAAACTATCTAACATTCAGTGGCTTCCTAACATCGCTTTTTATCCACACAGTTCTTTCTCTGTTTTCCTTGATCCTAAGACTATTTAACAATCAGTGGCTTTCTAACATCGTTCTCTATCCATTCAGTTCTTTCTCTGTTTTCCTCGATCCTCTCCTAAAACTATCTAACATTCAGTGGCTTCCTAACATCGCTTTTTATCCACTCAGTTCTTTCTCTGTTTTCCTTGATCCTAAGACTATTTAACAATCAGTGGCTTTCTAACATCGTTCTCTATCCATTCAGTTCTTTCTCTGTTTTCCTCGATCCTCTCCTAAAACTATCTAACATTCAGTGGCTTCCTAACATCGCTTTTTATCCACACAGTTCTTTCTCTGTTTTCCTTGATCCTAAGACTATTTAACAATCAGTGGCTTTCTAACATCGTTCTCTATCCATTCAGTTCTTTCTCTGTTTTCCTCGATCCTCTCCTAAAACTATCTAACATTCAGTGGCTTCCTAACATCGCTTTTTATCCACACAGTTCTTTCTCTGTTTTTCCTTGATCCTAAGACTATTTAATATTCAGTGGCTTCCTAACATCGTTTTCTATCCATTCAGTATTTTCTCTGTTCCTTGATCCTCTCCTAAGACTATTTAACATTTAGTGCCTTTCTAAACATCTGCTCTCTATCCATTCAGTTCTTCCCCTGTTTTTCCTTGATCCTAAGGACTATGTACCATTCAGTGGCTTCCTAACATCGTTTTCTATCCATTCAGTTTCTTTCTCTGTTCCTTGATCCTCTTCTAAGACTATTTAACATTTAGTGTCTTCCTAACATCAGCAATCTATCCATTCAGCTTCTTCTCTTTTTTCCTAATAACATCTATAATATATCAAAATACTCCTACTCAAATTTTGCTTCTATTCTATTCCTGTACTGTCTAACACGCAGTGGCCTCATTACAATCAATGACTACCTGAACGTAAATGTAATATACACCTAATTATGTAATGACGGATATAAAATGCTTATATAATCAACTCAACTTATTGTAATATCAGTTTTTTATACCTTATTTTTATGATACGTACCTATAAATGTTAGATATGTGTGTGTGTATATATATATATATTATATATATATATATATATAATTTATCACAATGATTAGTAAAGGTCAAAGGAGTAAAATAAAAAAACCTCAGGACATTTTAAAACGAGTATCAACGCAATTTAAAATTAAAAATACCTAATAGATTTATATAAAATCTGCCACCACTATATATAACCACTTATGTATTATAAAATGTACAGTGAAACAGGCTAACATAAACCAATAATAAGAAGTTCCCATTACTGTCCGCCTTCATTTCTCTTGCCGCCATCTTGTTTCCTTAAGTGACGGTCGCTATTTACTATGGCCTCTGGTCAGACGTAGGTGGATGGTCAACGAATGCAGAGGTATTCTGTAGTTTTAGTTTTAATAATATGTGTTGTGTTTAGCTTTATATTAAGTGCATTGTTTTAGAGTTTATTAAGTTGACACATAACATGGTGGTTGTAATTCCTGACTTAAGCGTGTCACAATGCTCTGGTATGATTTGTTTA
Organism: Homalodisca vitripennis; assembly: GCF_021130785.1. Taxonomy (NCBI): domain Eukaryota; kingdom Metazoa; phylum Arthropoda; class Insecta; order Hemiptera; family Cicadellidae; genus Homalodisca; species Homalodisca vitripennis. The sequence continues at coordinate 47,218,029 of NC_060212.1, forward strand.
TTTTAAACCTAGTTTGTAATTATGTGTTAGTTATTTACCTGAAAAATAGATCAGATTGCAGATATAGAAACGTAGTGTTACTGATTTATTATTTCAATTAACGATGACAAGTGTCCGTAAAAAATCCTGCTTCCTTCACAATCCTTCTAACGACAAAAATAAACTTCAAACAAAGAGGACAATATTTTGTTAAAATTTTTATTATAGATTTCAATCCCAAAATAACTACACTAGCATCTCAGTTTGAGCACTTATTATTATTATTTTTAAAGTTTCTTGTAATGTATAAACTATTTTTAACGCAAATAAACATATATTTCTATTATTAAAATTCGTCTAACTTTGTAACATGATATAATAGGATAAATTACTCCTTGCAGGATTACACACGTTTCATCAAATGAAATTACTAATTATTATTATTGCTTTTATTTCAGATTTATCAATAAATGTATTCCAAAATATTCATCTATTTCCACAAAAACTATGGGAACTATTAATAACGTAATAACTGTTAAAACCTAGTCAATATTAATTGGGGGCTTAAATATTTTAACAATGAAAGACAGACATTTTTGTCTTTTAAGCTTTATATCAATAAAACATTTTTATAAATTTGTTTTCACTTTCCAATTTTAACATTTATGCACTGAATTAAACCAATCAGTATATGGCCTAAAAAATAATATGAACATTAATATTATAAATGGAAATAAAAGTGCTCATCACAAAAGTTATTTAAGGACATCAAATAAACGATAAATTAATTGCTCTTATCGCATTCAACGAAAGTAAAAAAGTAAATTATATTACAAAAAGTAAATAAACACTTGTTTTCTCAAATTTACCTTAAAACCTCATATATCATTCCACAACCTGTTTAAAAGTCTTTAATATACTATGAAAATTGTTTAAAAAACATTTCGTCATTATTATTTACTTTTATAAATTCCTTAACGTACTTAAATGTTATCTCAATCTGAATTTGAAAAATATGAACATACTAGTTAGGGATTAGAAAACCAATCTTTACTGGAAAAAACGTTTAACCTAAATTTCGGCCATAATGCTTGCACTTTAAACCGAATAAGAATCCAAATTTGCTTTATAAATATGAGAATATTAGATCACAGGGGGGTGACGACTTGCAGAAGATTGTGTCCAATTGGAGGAAAACAGTGAATCTCGAACTCTAATACGTACTAATGGTTGACGTTCAATAACTGAAACTAATCTGAACTAAAAAAATTACTAAGAGTGGGATTCAGGTGAAGGAAAAAAGGTGGGCAGGATATAAGAAGGAGACTGAAGATAGTACATTTGACAATTGTATTGCTACAATTTAAACATTCAAATGCGCTATTCTGTCCCTAATCTGCCTCGGGCCCGCGTGGTGACTAATTTCACGGCTTGTCTGTCCGTATGACTACACTAAACCCACGAGATCCGTTCTATTACTGTTATGAGGTGTAACCATTTTTCTTTGAAATTCTCCTAATTTTAATACCCCTTCTTGACCTCCTACTTTCAGGAAAACTGGAACTTATTGTTTAAACCATCATATTTATAATTATAAAACCGTTTATAAGTATGAGTACAATATATCTAAGTTAATAATCGTCTAATAGAGAGAAAACCAGTTTATTGTTTACACATTGAATACAGTAACGTATCTCATTAATTACAATTAGAATTCAGATGAATAGCTTTCTTATCTGAATCCTTGTTTTCAATTTGTCTTTGATGCACAAGTTGCACACAAGTATGTACATTATTATACAGGGGGGTGCAAAAGTAGTTATACAGTAATTAAAAATGTTAAAGAATAAGTAGGTTTATTTCTACAAAAAACTAAACTTTTACAATCTATTTTAAGAGCGTTAAGAAACAGAAATTAACTCTTAAAAGTGTTGTACTTCACCAATACACTTACTTCCTTTTGTGTTCAAATTGTTTGCCTTCACAGTCAACACACACTGCTGTAACATTGAAGTTTCGCATAAAACACACTTTTCGGCAAAGTTCTTTATTTTTCATCTATGTCTTGGCAAGCTTGGCGAATGAATTCAACCATCTGATTAAGATCACGAGGTTTTTTCGAAAAAACCTTGTCTTTGACAACTCCCCAAAAGAAAAAATCCATCGGTGTCAGATCGGGAGATCTTGCTGGCCATTCAACCGATCCTCTTCGACCGATCCACGAGTTAGGAAACTCCCGATTTAGTAGGTCACGCACGATTGTCGCATAGTGGGCAGGAGCTCCATCTTGTTGGAAGTAGAATTCCTCATTACCCTGCTGGATTTTGATTTGTGGTATAACGTCAGTCAGCATGTTCCTGTATGCATGTTGGTCTACAGTGTTATGAAAAAATGACAGGTCCAATGACACCTTTACATGAAATGCTAGCCCAAACTGTTTACTCCAGGTTGATTCAGCTGTTCTTCGAATGTCAAGTGTGGATTATCAAAACAGTAATAGACACAGTTGTGTCTATTGACTGCACCTGAAAGCTTAAAATTTAGCCTCATCGCTCCAAACAATTTTTTTGAATAATTCCCGCACCTTGAAGTTCCTCGTTTAACATTATCTCGCAAAACTGCAGTCGACGATCAGGGTCGTCCTCTATTAGCCCATGAATAAGTCTTGGAATGTACATTTTCAAACCTAAACCGTTTCATTAGGCGTCCTAAAGATCTGCGTTCAGTGCCCAGTTCAATTGATGCCCTTTTTCTTGACTTTTTTTGGGCTTTGAACATAGGTCTGCGCGACAATCATTTCGTTTTCAGGAGTAGTGACAGTGATTGGTCGTCCAGTCTTTGGATCATTGCAGATAGATCCTGTAAGGTTAAAACTTATCTTCTTAGTCTATAAATACTTAATCTGGTTGGTGATGGTGTATCAAAACTCTTCTCTCCATCTCTCTCGAACTCTTTCACAGTTTTATGTCTTCCAATATTCTTTCAAAAACCCACTTTCGTTGATCGTTGGTCATGTAACCAGCCATGATGACAGAAGTGTAATAATAACAAACAGTAACAATGAGAAAACATTGCCAGCTGTTAGTAGCAAACGTATTACACAGCTGATCAGGTGGCTAACTTGGGTATTACCAACCAACTAAAACTGTATACCTACTTTTGCACCCCTCTGTATAATTATCTTGTTGACCATTGTTATCTCTTTTTGTATCTTGTCTTTGATGTTCTATTTCATTAACTTTAAATGTATACCATATTCAATTGTTCGTAACCATGGCTAGTCCAATAGTACTAATATCGCATGTAAGTGGCTATGCATGAAAAGTGTACTACCAATATTTTGAATACCATCTTGTAAACATTTTTGTAAAATGGCGATTGCCGCATGTATCTGAAATCAGTTACAGAAGGATGATTGCTCTATATTAAAAATACCCGTAACACTCATAAGCCTGAATTTATCTGTAGCGAAAGCAAAGTTTTGTTGTTTTGTGCTAATTATGTCCACAATTGCTGAATTATATGAACCAAGGATTCTGCTTGGAATATAACTTTAAGAAGAGAATAGGGTAAATTAATTCAATATTGCTACATTATGAAATAATATGTCAATGGTCAATAAAAAATAATGAGATTGAAAAATTATTACCAGGTCCCAGTATACTGATTATTGCATTACCAATACATACTAATGAATGACATAACGCGTCATGTAAAACTGAACACTTTATATATTAAATCTATTATTAAAGTTCTATTAATATGCTTGTTTAATTTATCATTGCAAATAAAGTATCTATTATTTATTTACAGCATTTTTGGAAGATTTTAATAAATTATGTGAGGAAATGTATCAATGAACAAGGCCTGCTAGTGAAGGCAACTCCTCAAGTACTCAAGTACTCCTTAATGCCTCAAGTACTGAAGTATTGGGAAATTTAGTTATTACCATTGAGAAATATTTCACCGTTCTCTCTCGAATCTATACTTCAGTAAACTAAGGGATACATGTATGTGTTTAATTATACTCTGACATTTAAAAATTTTGCAGACCGTCTTTAACTGAGAACATATTAATTTTTTTTTTTTATCGTGTTTTTATAATTCTTAACATAATTATTAGAAAGCGATTGAAATTTTATATTAACATTCTCGAGGATAATCCGAGCAATAATGATTTGAATACATAACTTTAGTTAATTCCCTAGTAACTAAAGCAATTTATTATATTTTACTCCTGCAAGAAAGGATGTATAACGTTATAAATGTATGAAAATATTTGATTCCTTATATTTGAATTATTGTAATAAATATACATGAGATAGAAAAATCTAAAAGTTGTCGTTGCATGAACTTGTAACGCTTCAGGGGTTTGGCCGAATGTACTTTAATATTTTAAATGTCAACAAGAGCGCATGTGGGGAGGGAGGCGTGAATAGTAAACAGCTACACAAACATATTTGATTATTCCCTATTCCAGGGCTGCTATTTATCTTTTCTCTCAATTTACGAGTTCTGCCGTATTTGAAAAGAATTGTTTATTCATTCATGCAGATTAATAAATGAACTTTAAGCATAATTTACAGAACAAAACTTCTTTTCACTTTAAAATGTGTTTTAACTAACAGATTCTCGTTTAGTAACGTAAAAGCCAACAGATTGTTGGTCTTACACTGTGTAGACTTTTACAGAAGTGACCTATACGGAAAATATTTACGAATAATTATTAAAAATATTGAAAGAGTTTTTAATTGGTAGACTTTGGTATTTAATTCTCTTTGGTTTAAATGCCATGAACATATATAGTAACTAATACAGAAGACACATGAATGGTTTTTTAAATACGGTTATGATTTTTCTCTATGAAAATGTTCTGTGAATTTTGTAAGATTATCCCTTTAAACCTTTTAAAGAAGAATAACTACAACAATAAAGGTAAATAATTGTACACTGATATTTCGTTATCGTAAACTATGATTGATTGATTAATTGTTAGATTGACACAAAAGTTGAGAAACTGAGTTTGTAGGTTATGTCATACTATTGACAAATGTTGATAGTGTTAAGTAAATTATTAGTTTAAATCACTCTGCAATCAATCGTAATTCAGTCGATTGAGAAGAAACAGCGCGTATTGCTAGTCAAACATTTTAAAATAACAAATTATAACCTCTAACGTGTCATAACAGTGCGACCAAACAAACGAACTAAACCGACCAATCACCACGCGCGGAGTTAGAATTTAACTGTGTTTAGCAAGAATTTCAAATTCCAATTTTAGTAAATGTTTTATTCAACTTTACCATTTACAATAACAAATTTTAATTAATTTCAAATTATGTACAATGTTTTAGTAAACAAAATATATTTCTATAGTTAAAATTTGTGCAATTCTTATTTTCATTCAATTCCTTGTTCCTATTGTGCAATTTAATAATATTCATATCAATAAATATTCTACCGAGAAAAAAGACGTTGTCACGTAAAATCTTCGCCCGTCAAACCGACTTTACTGGCAACCATAATTTTTTTCTTTATTTACTCACTAATAAAGAATAAAAATAATAAAAGCTAAAGTTAAACATTTTTGATACCCATATTGTAGTGTAGAATAAATAAAGGAACCATTTATTGGGGATGAAGAGCCCCATTCCGTTTGATCACCTTGATAATTCATGCATATTAGTTATATAAATTATTGTGTTTAAGGCACGATGGTTACCTTATCTCAGTGATATACGAAAATTTTAATTTATTATTGTATCACGTATAATAATATCAGTTATAATAAATGTAAACACATATTCATAACTCTTAAAATGTACTACGTTATTTAGATTAATTAAAAATGTACAAAAGATGGATAGGTACGCAATGGAGAGATGTCACATTATGTAGAATTTTCGTTACGTGAATTTATTTACAAAGTTATATAGCATAGTCTTTGCCCCACAATATAAAATTTAAATTGAAAATGTCGACAAAATTCACAATCAAATATTTTAAATTTATAATCTTAATGAGTGTAATACTCCTCCTTGAGAATGAGAAAATGACCAGGTAACATAATATACATCAAAATAATAACAGCTTACTTAATAAAAACACAGCTATTTTCACTGTAATATTTAATATAGAGGGTGTATCAGACAACTTCCCGCAATCTCGTGTGGTTGAATTCTTATTAATAGAGTGATGAAATAAACTGTCCACAAAACATAATTGTTCAGATTGAAAATACAGAGTGTCAAACAACGAGGGGCACAGGTTCGAATCTCTAAAATTTCAAATAGTAAGATAGGTCATATGGCACATCCTTTTGAAGATTTTTGATTGATGAACATTTTGTAAACAAGTTTAAAAAAATATCTTAACCCTTGTCTGAACGACACAGATTAATAGGGATGTAAATATTAGATAGAGACAGATATATTTGTTTCATGGAAATAGCTTTTAGTATTTTTAAGCATTAGTAGTAAGGGGGATATTGATAGAAGGGAAGGGATTTGAACATACGCTTCCAAGATACATGTCACTCTGTCCTACTTAGTCTTATAACAGACACCAGTCACTCCAGGAAAGAACTCACTGTTCTTTCAAGCCTTTAACCTGCCCCCCCATCCACCACGGTAACCTCTCCGCTTTACCAAGATTCTACTCTCGTTGAATTAGATCTCCTGATGAACTTATCCTGCTGATTAAGATCACTGTGTACTTATTCTCTAAATAGACCAAACACTGTCCAGTAGAGAGCTACGTGTTCTTATAACCACAGATTACATTAACACTCCACCAGAATCTTCTGTGCGATGCCCAGGATGTCTTTAGCGTGAATTATACTCCCAGAACCACTTATCCTGCTGATAAAGATTACTGACATAAATTAAGTACTCTTCAGGTAATAAAAAAAAAAGCTTGTAACCCCCTGTTGTACAGTGTTACTCAATAGCCAGAATTTAACCCACTTCCTCATATGCTACACAATTTAAATTGAGTACAATTCTATAGGATAGTATAATGGCCAGAAAACATATGAAAGCTAGTCTTTTCATTTTAAACCACCATAACAGTTCAGAAAGACTGACCATCGCAGTCTTATTTTCCAAAAACTCCATTCAGGACTAAGCTCTAATCTGAGGGCATAATCTTTAAAGAAAAGAAAAGTTACTTCTACTTATTTATCCAACGGTTAGACCAACGACACCCTGAAAGTGAAAATTCTTGTTAGATCCAGAAAATTAAACAAATTAATTTTAATTCAAGGGAAACCTCATTTAAGAATTTATTAATTTTCTCTTACCTCTAAATTTGATAACACAAATACGGATATGGGCCTAGGGTACTTTTACATTACTTATACATTTTTATCAACTTATAGCAAGCTTACCTACTTATATTTAAAACCAAGTTGTGTTAACGTTTTAATCCACTGTCTCTTTCTTAATCTACCCTTCACACTTCTATTTCTACTGTCGTGAAGAATTTCTCCAGGAGGGTGTGGATTCTTCAGAGTTACTGATGATAAACCCACAGTATGGTTTAAGTCTTTCATTAAATTTATAATGTTCGTTTGGTTCCTTGTTTATACAGTATAATATACGTACATATCTATGGAATTAACAGACCTCTTATTAGAAAGATAGATATTTTCTATCTTTCCAATAAGAGGTCTGTTAATTCCATAGATATGTACGTATATATGGAATTATATTAACAACAACAAAACCTATAAAAGGAACGAAAAATAATCTTGTACTTAGTTTGCATAAAATACTTGACATCAATTTTTAACTAGTGTATACACTTTAAATAAGGTACGGTAACATAGAGTTTAATAACCATAGTAAAAACGGATATAAAGCTCAGCAACGATCTAGATAAATATCTATTACAGAAGAGATTGAGTAATTAAAACGAAACTGACAGACAACTACACATTTACCAAAGATATTTATCAAAGAGGATTCAAGCAGACAATCCCTGGTAACAATTTATGCCGCTGCTTCCACATGAAGTCCCAACAATCCGGCAGCTTTGTTGGTTTAGCGTTACATTGTATCATGTCACGGCCTAGATCTCTATTAGCACGAATATATTCTGTCTGGAGTATCGGATTATTACTTTAACTTGCAAAGTGGCCTAACATTTCTTTAAAAACAGTGCTTAAGAATGTTAAAATCGCGTCAATAAAAGCATTTAGTTTACAAATTTATTAGTTAAGGAATAGGGAAATTTTCCCCCTTTAGACTAATCTCAACTGACTTTTATACCGCCGAGAATAGAAGGAGAATAATCGAGCAAAGTGAATAAAAAGACCTTATACTCGTATATGGAAATAAAAAAATATTGAAAATGCAACGATTGAACTTAAAATTTGGCATTTTTAAGAACACTTATAAGATTAATATAAGACGTATTCTATGACTATTACTCAAATATAAAAGAGCGCATGATACAAAACTCCATTAATGGGTGACATAACTGCCTTTACAATCACGCTTTGTGATTCTAGTTTTTAGGACGTATGAATAAAGTGAATAGTAATAAGTTAGTATCGGCTTTGTAATGTTTAGATTATCATTAGGATGGTAAAGGTACAATGCATTCTATTTGTTACTAGAACAACTGTCTCTCTGCACATCACATGGAATGTATGACGGATACTTTGTTTAAAGTTTGTTATTGGCGATGGAAGGTTTGAAAGGGTATTAGAATTACGGATATTTACTATAGTTGTAGGTTCGAACTTTGTAGCAGTTTCAACTTCTAGTGACTGAACAGCCATTCGGATCAGAACTTTAGAATCGTAGTAACAGTCAAGGTAACAATAAGCGATTCGGAGAAATATCAGAACATAAGATTCCTGGAAGTTTCAACTTTGTTGCACTTTCAACTTGTAGTCACTGCTCATATTGATACAAGTTCCATTCAGGTCTGAACTTTAGAATTTTATTAACATCAAGATAACAATCAGTGACTAGGTACAAACACTAGGTCATCAGAACCACCGGAAGTTCAACTTTGTAGTAGTTTTTACTCGAGGTCTGTGTTTTCTATATCATACAGTTCCAACATTCTTTGATATCTTCAAGTTTGTTTTGTTTCTTTAAGAATTGATTTAGCATTCCAAAATTATTTTTAAATATGAAACAGTGAATTAAATTATTTGATAGTATTAGTTAATAACATACGTATATACAACTATTTTTCTTCTCTTTCGTAATGAATTCAGACCAAATAATTAATTTTTACGTATGCACTAAAATATTTTTAAATGGTTATATCAACTCATAAAAATGAAATATGTTATAAATACAAAACCAGTTAATGTTGTGGCTCTTAACAAAAAAATGTATACACAGTTAAATATCATATAATAAAATATTATATGCACAATACTAAAACGGGATCAAAACTTTATTCATTTAAGTACATGTTTTTTGTTTTTATTTATAATATCATTTTATTATTTTAATGAAAGTAGTCTACCATAAAATATTGTACCTTAATACAATTTTATACGTCAATCTCCAATAGATTAAGCGCGCATAAAATAATGTTTCATGCGTATACAATGCAAAATTTAGTTTTTTAGATATATAGTAATGTATTTTAACGAAGCAAAAGTTAATAATGTAGTTATTCATGTCCTTAATTATCAATAAGACTTTTCAATTGATATCATGCTTTTGAGTTTAGTTCGGCAATATAGTGTTTTGAATAATATATAATGTCAAACTTAAAGTTTAGAAATAAGATTAAAAACTGCGAGTATTTGTTAAAAGAATCGGGAGAAGCAAATTTGGTTATTTCTGAAGGATGAATCACATTTAAACGACTCAAATACTGTTGCGGATCCCCAAACTTGGTTATGAGTTTCATGGGTGAGTTCCTCACTCGGTTTATTGTATACTCCTCATATAATACTCGGATCAGATTTGTATTTTCCTTCAGTGACAACTACATACTTTTGTAACCATAACTAGGTAAATTGAAATATGTGTATACTTATATTTCAACAATGGTGTTCTTATTATATAATACACGGAAACTCTAATGAAATCAATAACTTATTAAAGGAAACAAATATGTAGGCATTATGAATTCGATGAATGGAATAGAGAAGCAGGCGTAAGAGATGAAGTCATTGTAAATACTCGTTGTCTAAATGGTTTTTTTAGATAAATACAACTTTTAAATATAATTCAATATATAGTATTATTCCTGTTAGGGTCCATTTAGTCCATAAGATAACAGTAAAGCTTCAGGGTCAAGAGGAGTATTTTATTTATGTACAATTAGTGTCGCGCTATTAAAACACAGGTGTTTCGTTAGGGAAAAAATACTATTAATGTACTCTTAGACACTTAAGATATAAAATCTTTATTAACTACTTATTATAATCACTAACTGAGTATACATCAATTTTTTCGACTCACACTACGTTGAAATAATGAAATAGTTCATATGATGGATGGTATTTCCTACATTACGAACAGTACGAAGAGCAAACTGTCCAACTAACTGAACAACTAAATTTCGTTTAAATATCTCCATGAAAGTATCTCCAGATTCAAACCTCGAAATAAGCAGTTATCCTAAGTCTAGTGTAGTTAATCCTATCATATGGTATTAGCTATCGTTGATTTTCTCTATTTGTGGCAGAAAGTCAACGTGTGGTAGTTAATTTGTTCATGACTTTCTTTTCCGGTAAGATTAAACCGCACTACAACATGTTGGGGAGCTAATAGTCTGCGTCACTACCGACACTGTAACAAGTATAACTGTCTCTTTACTTAGTTGAACTCGTTATTGGCGTAGAAAAGTTCTGTTATTGTAATACATACATATTGCAGAAACTGTAAAAGCAGTTTCATCTAGTCGAACTAAATAAGGTGGGAAGTTTGAGCAAACTAATATCGAACTTCAGTCTAAGACACCGTTGCCCTATCTTGTATAACAAAAACTTATAGTTGCAGTAATTAAGTGATTACTGGGCACCTCAGTACACTAGTAGTTATAAAGTTTCTTAGTTTTATATTTTTTTACTATCGGAGTTGCACTATGTATTATAAATTTTTTATCAATTGGGGTGAGGTTAATTAATTCTTTGTTTGAAGGTTATTTTTGACGATGGAAGGATTGTGAAGGAAACAGGATTTTTCCGGACATTTGCCATCGTTAAGTGAAACAAGAAAACAGTAACACTACGTTTCGAGATCTGCAATCTGATCTCTTCTTCAGGTAAAGAACTAACCTAATACATAATTACAAACTAGGTTAAAATAAACAAATCTTACTAAAGCGTTGTGGCACGCCTGAGTCAGGAATCACAACCTACATGTTGTATGTCAACTTCACTAACACTAAGGACATGCACTTAATAAAAAAACTATACAAAACACCAATCATTAAACTAAACTACGGAATGCATGTCTGCATGTCTTTAGTGTTAGTGAAGTTGACATACAACATGTAGGTTGTGATTCCTGACTCAGGCGTGCCACAACGCTTTAGTAAGATTTGTTTATTTTAACCTAGTTTGTAATTATGTATTAGGTTAGTTCTTTACCTGAAGAAGAGATCAGATTGCAGATCTCGAAACGTAGTGTTACTGTTTTCTTGTTTCACTTAACGATGGCAAATGTCCGGAAAAATCCTGTTAATTAATTGTTGTACAGGGTGTTCATTAAAAGTGTTCCAATACTTTACGATTCTATTCTACACATAAAAATAGCATAAAAGTTTATAAGAAGGTATGACCTAAAACATTTTAGTTATCCATTTAACTGTCGGTATGTGTTAAACAAACATATTATATCTTTTGAACCTGGTACGATAAAGTTAAGAAACTTAAGAACTGTATTGAAATTTGTTAGATCCTTTTTAAAATAAAATATTAACAAAACCCTTTCACCCGTTTCAAAATTGTGGACTTTCAAAATATTCCATCAAATAACTCAAAACCGACAAATATTCCAATTCGACATTGTTAACAGCCAATTAGTCAGCGTATTGTTTTTGGCATAACAGGAACAAAAATTGAGAAAACTGAAAAAATAAATAATAGCCATTTAAGAAATGAGAGGAGAGTGCTGACCACAAAAATGAGTATAACTGAATTGGCTTGAGTAGAACTCACCACGCAAAGATTTCGAAATTCTCATCACTTTAAGAATTGATATAGCTGCCCTAGGTACTCCTAGTGATGAATTATCATGTGTTCGAGACATAAATACCGAACTTATAAGTGACTGGAATACCAATTTGTGTACATTGTGCACGAATATTTAAACAGCATGTATTGTAAGACAATCTACTGATTAACGTACGTTTTTTAGTGGAAGAGGTGACTGTAAAGGATGGATGGCTGGATGTTTTGCTATTTTAACGTGAGAAAATGTAAAGTGTTGGTGGCAATAAACAATCCTTATTGTACAACAAGTATGTGGGTGGCGAACAATTTCAACTCGTTATGCTACACTGAACATCCCACAACGAAACTTTGATCACCTAATCCTTGTTCTTTCGTTCTTTCACCGTTTGCGCTTTCTTTATTTTCATTTTTAGAAAGTGAAATTTACTACCGTGGAATGTCGTCACTTTCTTCTATCGCCTCACTCCTGGAAAAAAGTCTCCTTTTTTGAAAAATGTACGTAGTAATATCCTCAACGCACAAAGAAGGGAAAGAAGACTTAACTGGACTACATTCCAACCAGCTTTTGGGTATATTTGAACCCTTTTCTTTCCCTTCTATTCTTCTTCCTGTTCTTTATTTTTGTATGTACTAATACCTCCCCACATGACAAAGAGGAAAGGTTCCAATCCTCCAAATGTTATACTGATGGCAAAATTCCGAAATCCTGTTATCCTGCCTCTCACATAGCTGTACTTAAACGCAGCATTCATTTGAATAATAAACCATTATACGAAATCCTCACATAAAAGCCTTGTCGCTCACTTTGATATAAACTTAGTTCTGCTGAAAATAATCGTACCGGAAATAGGCAGCACACGAACAATTCTGGTAAAATGAGTAGATAGCGGCTCTTGCCGAGTGTTTTATGCAGTGTAAGGTCAGAGCGGTCAATCTACCTGCTCCTGCACTTGATTGAGACTGTGAAAATAAAACTTCTAGCGTTGACCCGACACACTGTTCTCTCGCATTTATTGACTTTAGAGCTTCTATTTAAGGATAGAACAGAAAGTATGTTTGTGAACAGTTGGAGTCGTGTGGTGCAGGAAAGTTTAGAAATTCGCGGGTAAAGTAGATCCTGGGATAATAAAATTGTGATAACCTGACTGTTGCGAGTTATAATATCAGTAGTATAAAAAAACTGACGGATTTCTAATTTTAGTGCGCTCTCTGTATAATAATTAAATCGATTAGAATTCTATAAGATTATTGGGATCTTTTAATTACCTACTTCCAAATATCTCTTTTGTTATCTATCGATGAGAGTACACTGACTCTTGTGGCACAAGCGTGTCCAATGATGTTTAATAATGGAGAATAATAATGTTACTTGGAATTCTTGGAAGAGTGTGGGTCACATAGCAAGGACTTTGGGAATGTGCCATGTGGTTCGGGAGTGTAACATTTAAATATACATCATATTGAAATCTATATAAGCTACATTATTAATACTTCAGTAATGAATGTTTGTTATTAGTTTTGTAAAACAATTCTTAAATTTAAATTATCTCCGTCGAAATAAATGTATATATGTAATTACAGGTCATCAATTGTATATTGAAGTATCATATAAAAACTGTTCAGTGGCGTAAATTAACATAAGGCTATTTAAATTGTCTTATTATTGAGGTTTATAATAAGATAATCTGAAGTATTAAAGAAAGTGAGCTTAAAATGTCAGTAATAAATTACAATCTGATTATAGTGAAATCAAATTAGTAGAAAACAGATAATCGTCAAATTAAATCCGATTAATTCGTTTATTAGTTAAGAAAACAATTAAATAGTTTATATTAAATTATTCAAACCTTTTCATTTTAAGTTCCAGTTTTTCATTGTGTTCAAAGATTAACTCACCCAGCTTTGGGACGAATACCTTATAGAAAGTTATTGAACGAGAAGGCAGTTATTAAACTCTTTGTCTCACAATTTTACAGATTTAGGAGTTAATTTCAATAGCTCCTTTGTAAATCCCTTACAATGTTCTTTGCTTTAGATTCACTTTTAGAACTATATTTCTAACATTGATACAAGTTCCACTCAAATCAGAACTTAAGTTCAAATTGTGCAGCAGTTTATACTTGTCGTCACTGATCTCTGTCTCTGTGATCATTGTCTCCTTCAACTCCCGCTTGACTTGGTTCATTTTTATATTAAAGAAATATATCCCAAATTTAGAACCATTTACAAAGAAAACTATACACTTGCATATGCCGTAACAAGGAATTGACAAACATGCTCCCGAATATAAACAAATGAAAAAAATAACCTCAATAGCTCCTTTGTAAGTCGCTTGCAATGGCCTTTGCTTTAGATGCACTTTTGGAACTATATTTTTAATATTGATACAAGCTCCACACAAAGCAGAACTTAAGATCTCTGTTCAATCCCAGGCCACAATCAGCGACTTTGCACAACCAGGAGATCAGAGACAGCGGAAGTTCAAATTGCGCAGCAGTTTGTACTTGCGGTCACTGATCTCTGTCTCCGCCAACCCCCCTTGGCTTGGTTTTTTTATGTTAAGGAAATTTATCTCAAATTTAGAACCATTTACAAATAAAATTATACACTTACATATACCGTAACTAAGAATTGACGAACATTTTCCCGAATATGAAGAAACTTTAAAAAAAAAACCTCAATAGATCCTGAGTAAGAGTAAAACCCCTGAGTTTGTGAGTTGTGAAATAAACTCACAAGTGGATTTAGCATTTATTAATGAATTGTATACTTACAAGCAGCTACTTAATAATTGTCATGTAAAGATGAGATAGGGAGAGAATATTTAAATAATGAATATTTATAGCGCAAGCATTGTAGAAATAACTCAAAAGTAATAAAATACGTGACAACTGAATCTTCTACTACCAACTTTGAAACGTAAATATCTATATACCATATTTATACTCATTTAACAAAACAAGTTTATAATTTCAATTCTTAAATTTACGTCTTGTTACAACTTAATAGGTATTAAGTTGTTATATTAATAAAACCTATTAATAAACATAGGTTTAGAAAGAAATTATTTATTTAGATTTAAATAAGAAATCTCCAAACTAGACAAAAATAAATAATCTTTAATACTGTATATGTACTTTTGCCGATTGCCGTCATTAACATGTTATTGTGATTTCAATACGACTTACGAAAGTAGACGCTCTAGGTGCATCTTCGAAGAAGAGTAAATTAATGCAAAATATATATTAAAGATATCGCCACAATCTTGTTTTTATTAAGCGTTACGTTAAAACAATCCAAAAGTTCTAGAAATACGTACCGAATACAGTATAAGTTGACACTATTCTATCTACTTTAAGCAACAACACCAAAACGACGCACGTATGCTTCTGTCCCGTATTCTTATAAAAACTGTGCAACTATGACATGTAGAGAAATATATATAATCACGGACTAAAATAAGCGTGTTAAAGGATCGTTTGCCATCACGAGGGCTAAGAATACTGAATGGAATATAACTGAAAATAAGAGTTTATGCGCAGAAGACTCCCATAACAAAAAGTTTAAATATGTTTAGAAAAATTGTATTGAGAAAAATTAACTTGAAAAATATATGAGATTTTATTCACTACCGTGACGCATGAAAGTTTCTTGTATACTACACGTAGATTCCAGCAGCTTTGGTTTTATACTCATGGAAACATAAATAATTACATTAATAATGTCGGAAAGGCACTGTAATTACTAAACACTGTATTACTGATCGGCGCAGTTTACTCAGCGAGAACCTCCCGAAAGAGAGGCCTCTGGAACTATTAATAGTATTTAGATGTTGGCTATCATTCTTACGATAATCGCCACGATAATCCCGAGAAATCCCAAATAAGAACTATTTCCTTTCCTTGAACTATAGGAAATATCGAGCTCCTTTGTTTGTGTAAGAAATTCCAATACACACAAATATTAATAATTTAATATACCGAGGAGAAATGTCTCGTACTCACATCCCACTGGACCACATCCTTGTTTGATGTATCATGTATGTAAGTAAAATTGAATCAATAATGTAACGCTTTGAGTACCGATATACTTATTGAGCATCCTATATTATTATTTTCAGAGATTCTATTGGTTTTAGCCGACATAATATTTGCAGAAAAATGTACGACTTGGTCTTTTACTTCGATGATTATTTCTGTATTTTCCCCTTTGGTAAAAAAATTAGTATTTCCGGTTTAATAAGCTGTATAATTAATATAGCTTTTTCCGGAGAGAAATACCACCTTATCTCAGAAAGACTTAAAGTAAAAAATGTAGGAAGAAGTCACATTTATATAGGCAACAAACGAGTTCGTACCGAGCAACACTATATTAAAACGATACATTTGCTAACTTGTAGTTTAAAACCATAATAACTAGCCTAAAAATTACTTTAATTACACAGTTGTAACAGTTGTTTTATGATATGAAATTTAAAATGAGGTTATATATGATAGATCATTGGATAAATATAATTTATAATGAACTTCACGCTGATTTGTTCGGTATTAAAATTCATTACTTTGGTAATATTGATTTAATATATTTGAAAAATAGGTGACGTGACAATAAGACAGAAATTGTTGTTGTGGAGCAAGTTGATGGTTTGTGAAGTGGCAGTAGAACAGACATTGTTATTGTAGAGCGAATAGAAGGTAGGTGAGGTAACAGTAGAAAACACTGTTCTTGTGGAGCGAGTAGATGGAAAGTGAAGCGGAATTATGACAAATATTGTCATGTAAGATGGAGTAAAAGGTAAATAAGCTAATACAGTATAAATATTAAATACAAAACAAAAGTCTAGTATTTAATATATATATATATATATATATATATATATATATATATTATATATATCTGGTTCCAGTTTAATTTGACTAGTTCCCCGATAAATCAAATATAATATACACACATGTCTGTGAAGACTACTTCTTTCATAAAACAACTAAGGTAGGGGTTTTAACTTTTTTATCTATAATAAAAGTTAATAACATTGTCTTTGTTATCTGAATTAAAATACTGATCAAGCAATGCAAATTATTATTTGCTATCATTTACATCATTGTGACGTAAATTTTTCTGATCGAAATTTGTCAAACTCACTAATGATGATTCCCAGCTTTACTGAAATAAAGTATTTTGAATTCAGTGTTCCTTAAACAAAACAATGTGTTTAAATTAAATCGGATGTAAAATAACTAAATAATGTGTTATTTAATATTTTTTGAAAAAGTTATTCATCAACCATCAGAATATTACAAAGCTACTAATTTTAAATTATAAATTTTATAATCAAAATTGCTCAATTTACTGGATCTCAAACTTCTTAATTAGATTAAAACTTCGAGCAAATTCTTCACAAAACTTATACTCAGTTTATTATACTTTTTTCTTTGTTCTTTTATTTATTCTATCTATGTGTCTTTCTTTCGAGAATAATGATTAAAAATGAGAAGAATAATTTTAATAGTGTATTAATGTAGAACAAATATAATATTTTACAAGCTTTAAAAGTAGTTAAGTTAGGTTTTTATATTCATAAACAGTTACTATGATATTATAAAGCCAAGTTGTACGAAATTGCTAGTGTACTTCTACAAAGTATTGTTTATTGACAGAATGATAATATTTCAGATAATATAATATATATACTGAAACAATATGTAAACTTATTGTTCAATACAATGAATTTTTTATAAGCAGGAATGCCTATCTAATAATCTTTTTTAATAATAGGGAAGTCTTCGCTAAGTTCATGCAATGTTAAAAATATCGTTCATAAACTTTTACGTTATAGAAGACTTGTTATTCCGACTATTATAGTCTGGTATAGAATGGCTCATTGAGGCATGTTAGTGTTCATTCCTCCATTTTTCCAACACTGTATAAATGCTGTATCACAATATCCAGGAAGCTAGCCAGTTTCGAGTACCTTATGTTAAAGAAAGTACCGCTGTTTTCTTCAATGTAGGTTTTATACCAGTCAATACATTAGTTGTTTTAAAATCATCACTGGCGAAATCTGGAGTTAAGTTAAATAGAACTTTGTCTTTGCTGTCTTCACTGATTAAACATTGTTCTGAAACATAAAAGTAAACAGATGTTTCAGCCTCTTTTACAAACTTGAGCTGAAAGTGTCATCATCAGTTTTATGTCAATAAATTTGGATTAAAAAATATAAATATACCGATTTGCCGAATTCAGAAATATACTTGTAATCTTTTTCAACCTTTCTCTTCAAATATAGGCTCTTTATATTACAACAAATATTTTACAAAAATAATTAGCCAAATTGGTTCAGCAGTTCTCGAGTTTAATCCTTAGCAACCAATTTATTGATTATTTTTATGTGTAAGATCATCGGAGATCATCATTTTATATCTCAAGCTCATTATCTAATGAAACTAAAGCATTCCAAAGTGTTTGATTTTCCACCAAGACAACCTAGTAATTGTCATATTTTGAAACGCCTCATTGCTCAGACTGAAAAAAATATTAATTAAATTCTGAAATACTATAAATGAAATATTTCTAGAACCTAGTATTCATTTGATACATGTTATTAGGCTCAGTTATTAAGCATATCGCTGTAGCTGACGAAAATTTAGTTTAGCTCTGGTGCTAGACCAGCATTTTTCCTTGAGTGTCTAAAATAGTTATCGGATGGTAGACGGGGAGTATTTTTTTCGTAAACAATATTTTTGATTCTATTTCATCATTATTATTTTGAACAATAATATTAATAATAAAAACTAGTTATTTTGAATTAAATTATGAAATATACAGTAAATGTGGTTTAGCTGACTCGATGTAACAGAGAATTAGTCGGGACAGGATTGGTTACAAAGTGTGTAATAGCAGTGTTATGGAGGGTACAAGGGTTGCAGGTGCCTATATGTTTGGCAAACAGAATCGATTGGCTTGTGGGTAAAGACTAGTTTTGTACAGTCGTGTCATGTGTTTGTTATGTAAGATATCAAGGGTTTGCAGGTGCCGACAGGTTATACAATGTTAGTTGATTCTGAATAATTTATTATTAATTTAAAAATATAAACAAAGACAGAACTGTATACAGTAACGAATTGACGATGATCGTTATTGCCCGATATTGGAAAAAATCAGACGGCCGGATATCAGATATCCCAATGAATCGGTTAAGCCGGGATCGGATATGAGAAGTTATACTGCAATTCTGACGAATGTTAACGTAAAATTGTGATTGGAATAAATGTATTTTTTTCCTTTCATTCCCTTAAAAAATGATTTTATGATTATAGTTTGGGAGAAAATTTGTATTGTTCAGTCAGTGTTGGATAGCTTTCTTGTTATCTAGAGTTAATAACATCCAGTTTAGCTCTTACTTTCCTCCAACTATTTTTTGCGTGGTTTACCATACTCAGCGCTGGATATCGTTGTAGTCATCTAGATTTAAAATCATCCAATTTACTCTTATTTCCTCCCAACTCTTTACGTGGTTTACCATACTCAGCGCTGGATAGCTTTGTAGTTATCTATGGTTAACAACATCCAATTTAGCCCTTACTTCCTACCAACTCTTCTTACGTGGTTTACCATACTCAGCGCTGGATAGCTTTGTAGTTATCTATGGTTAACAACATCCAATCTAGCCCTTACTTCCTACCAACTCTACTTGCGTGGTTTACCATACTCAGCGCTGGATAACTTTGTAGTTATCTATGGTTAACAACATCCAATCTAGCACTTATTTAATTCCAACTCTTCTTTCGTGGTTTTACAGACTCTGCAAAATTTTAAGTGTTGATTATGTTGTGCTTAGGACGTTTATGGAAGGATAGCTTCAAAAACTCTAAACTTCAAATCATAAGGCAGCTCTTGACAACAAAACCTGTGATTTGGAGACCTCATTTTATTGGAAGCTCATCTATCAAATATTTACACACACATAAGTTTCACTGAATACCGTTCAAAGTTCGATACATCGATCAGGCCTAGGAACTATTTTGGACTGGACATCACTTCACTAGCGAATTCTATTTACGGGTCCTGAGTTATTAATCGTAGTGATACTTCCACGTCTTTATTATCTTCAGCCTTACTACTATGAAGGATATGGTGGCATCGAAAACTACTAGATTGCCAGGAGAGGAGTTTTTTTTATCACGGCTGGTTACATGGACTTTAGTAATCTGGAGAACTGTGATCTAAACCAATTACAATATCCCCTATCTTAAATTTTACATCTGAATGAAGTAGCAACATTTGTTGTTTACCAACTATCTAGAGACTTCAGAAGTCCTGTGTAGAGACATGTTGGACTCGACATTCGAATCCACAACAATGTATTTACCAAATGTTATTTGAAATTTGGTATGAAATTACAGATTTTTTTTGAATTTTTTGGGAATTAAAATTGCATTTAAGATTTTAAAAACTTGAACAAGTTGGGAACGAAATCCAAAAACCTATAAAAAAGTAAATATATTTTAAAGTTCGATTGGTTTTATAAAATACCTTAATTGGGTATGATGTTAAGGAACGCTTTACCTTAAATGTATATGGAAATACCATTAATATTAATAAGATCTCACACATTGTAGTTACCATGATTAAGAGTTAAATTACATAAAATATTTAAAACGTTTGGCTTGATTGACATGACGATGTCTTGTATTTTAAAAGTAAGTAGGTTTGATAAAAAGTGTTCAAAATTATATAAAACAATATATGAACTTTATGTGGTTTGCAAAAGTGCACAACAGTTTGAAATATACAAAACTTTTCACTAAAATAAAATCCGTTTGTTTAAATGTGTAAAGTTAAATGTATTACAACATGAAAAACATGTTGTGTGGATAAATTATTGCACTGGGAGGACAAAAGTGACATCTGCCTTGATTTATGTAAAACCGACCCAACTTACATACACCCTCTCAGAGTAAACCAAACGTTTTCCAATATATCGGGGTATCGTAGTGTCCGTTACGTATTCATATATAGTTGTGTTGTGTTTTAAAAACACATTGCAATTAATTGAAGGGATATATAGGAATAATCGAAAAGATGTTAAGCCTTGTAAATGAAATATAAGAAAGAGTAATGTACATTTTAAGTTTACACGTAGGGGACTAGGTAATAGTGTTTGGAAGTGCTTAACAATAAAACCAATATACAGTTGAATCTGAGAACGTAAGCTGACAGAAAAATCAATACAGAGCGATTGGACTTAGTGGAGACATGTTACTGTACAGCCTGGTAAATTTTTATATTGCAATGTTCGTTTGTAAAACTTGGAAGATCTTTTTTATCTGGAAGCAACCTAAGTATATGCAGTAAATATACTACATAGGTATAATACAGTTCAAACTATAAATCTCTCTCTTTTTTTTAGGTTTCATAGTAAACTGGTTTTACAATTTTCGATTTTATTACAAGTATTCCAAAGTTAGGCTTTTACTATACGGACGTTAAAAGTAAACTCCAAGCTCAAAGATAAAACTCTATGAAGCGGTTGTATTGTTGTACTTCTAGAAGACTTTCTTGAAAGGAAAACAATCTCGACCTGTTCCTGATTCGTTATTGATGTCAATATCCGCCAACCTTGCCTCTCTCTGAAGCAACAATTGTTCCATTCTACAGACCATTATTACTTGATACAGTCATCAAGTGAAAGAACAAACAATACATTCACTTTGTACTGTATATTGTCAAAAAGTGTAATGTTTTATTTTATGAAAAACTTTACTAAGGAAACTTTAGTAAAAATTATTATATGTAATAAATCAGTTTGATAAAATATCAAATGTAAGATTGATATAATATTAATACAAAAAATCCTCATGCGGCTTGAAAGGGATAGTGGGAAATGGGATGCGATTCTGTAAATTTTAAAATATGATAATTTGTTGTATGAAACTAATTTTCTGATTGGTGCAGGGGCATGAAACATGTTGACTAATAAAAAACTTAGTAGGTTTCATGTGATGTAATGTTAAATAAAACTACTGCAGAGTATCTGCTTACATTAATAATGTGGTCTTTTAGGCAGATATTTTGTCCGGGATTAATAAAAACCCCAAGTTTTACAAGTATGTACATTCTATTATATCTTTTAATCGATAAAATAATTGTTTTAACTTTAAAAAAATATATAATATACATCTTTATTGTGTTAAATTTTAAGATACCAATATAATTCATTAAAAAACTTTAAATAACTGAAAAGTACCTTGCTTAAAAAATATAAATTTTAAAACTTTGTTATAAATCTTAACTTTGTTTTTAACTTAATTATATATTAAGTTATTAAATTATCTTAAGTTGTTTTAATTAATTTTAGTAAGAAGTAGTATTATACCTTTGAGTGGGTTATACAATTTAAGCTAAATTCTTATATTATAAGATAGTTCAAGCGAGAATATTATTCTGAAATGGGCTCTTTTAAAATTATATAAAAGAAAACTACAGTTTAATAGTTAAGTTGAGTTGAGTTGTTAAAAACATTCAAATGGTCTTTTGAAGGTTACAACTTAATGAATAAAAACAAATTTGTAACATTACAAATTCATTTGATCACATATTATGTAATATATGTTTCCATAAATTTTAAAACATTAAATAAATGATTTAACGAATCATGACAACGATGAGCGATTAAACTTGCTGAAGTTATGAAGGACGACATGTTCAATGTTGAAATAAGAGTCTGAAAGAGAATGAAATCAATGACCTGCAGTGAAAATTAAGAACCAAAATAATAATATTAATATGAAATCTTATTGTACATGCATTTATTGTTGTATATGTTATAGGTAAACTGAAATCATAAAAAGGAATAATAACGAACTATTTCTTAAAAATTTGAGTAAAATAAACTATTCAGTGTAGTAAACTATATCAGGTTGTGTGAAATGTATATAAGAAATTGTTGGGTGATAAAAGGCGTTATTATCCTGACAACACAAATTCCTTTTCTTCCTTAAAATAGTAAAATATTTCAAGCATATAATAGTGTCTAATCTTATCTCAGTTCAAGAAAAAAGATATATTATCATAAAAAAGTCTGTACAAATTTTCTCCCTTATGCCAAACTGAAAAAGTGACACTGGAATAGAGTTCTTGAAATAGTATCAAGATCAATTTGTTACAACATGGATAGAAACGAAAACGTAATAGTTTGGAATACAGATAATGTAGTTATTTATAACGATTTATCATGCTGCTCATTAGCTTGGATGTCATCTGTGTTAATCAGTACATATGAAACATTCATTTTTGTGAGTGCGGTTGTGATCGTTGACACTAATTTTGCCTTTGTTAAAACCGATAAGCCCTTCTCAAAATTATGTGGTTGTCTGCCTGTGCATGTTTATAGCTCTTAATAGACAGGTTTTGTAGATTGAAACTGGGTACATAGGCTCCTCTTGGTCAGATAAAACCCTTTATTGAATTTGAAGTGAAGGTAAATGTACAGCTAAGTTACAATCAGTTTTGTCATAAATCAGGGCAGTCAAAATCATTGCTAACATTCAGCCCCATAACTATCCCGCATCATAGGCACAATCAGTTTTGGCAGTCAGGACACCTAATTAGCATTCAGCTACATAACGATTTCACTTCACAGACACAATCAGTTTTTTTTTCTGAAATCAGGACAGTCAGGACACCTAAATATTGTTACAATTCAGTTTCATAACGATTTCACTTCACAGACACAATCAGTTTTTTTCTGAATTTAGGACAGTCAGGACACCTAATTATTGATACAATTCAGCTTCATAACGATTTCACTTTACAGACACAATCAGTTTTTTTTCTGAAATCAGGACAGTCAGGACACCTAATTATTGTTACAATTCAGTTTTCATAACGATTTCACTTTACAGACACAATCAGTTTTTTTTCTGAAATCAGGACAGTCAGGACACCTAATTATTGTTACAATTCAGTTTCATAACGATTTCACTTCACAGACACAATCAGTTTTTTCTGAAATCAGGACAGTCAGGACACCTAATTATTGATACAATTCAGCTTCATAACGATTTCACTTCACAGGCACAATCAGTTTTTTTCTGAAATCAGGACAGTCAGGACACCTAATTATTGATACAATTCAGCTTCATAACGATTTCACATTACAGACACAATCAGTTTTTTTCAGAAATCAGGACAGTCAGGACACCTAATTATTGATACAATTCAGCTTCATAACGATTTCACTTCACAGACACAATCAGTTTTTTTTTTTCTGAAATCAGGACAGTCAGGACACCTAACTATTGTTGCAATTCAGTTTCATAACGATTTTCACTTCACAGACACAATCAATTTGTAATTCAATCAGTTTGTTTCAGAAATCAGGACAGTCAGGGCATGTCATCGCCAACATTCAGCCTCATTACTGCCTCCTTTATTGGCAAAACCAGAAATTTTACAACTATTATAAAGTTTTTTAATAGCTAGCCATGCGAAAGGAAAATTTATAGTTGTCAATTATCCCTTTTTTGATGAATGATAAAGGAACATTTACTTTTTTAAAGGCTTTTCTTTCGTTTTATTCAGTTACTTGGTTGTAGGTATCGGTTATTATTATCAATACCTGCTCAAATAAAGAAGAAGATTGTTAACTCTGTTTTGGTCACAAATAGTTACATTAAAAAACAATCGTTTATATATCTCTTTATTTCTCTTCTTGAGTAAATAAAATAATGGTTAGTAATAAAATGCAGTATTTGTAAAGATTCGAAAGAGTTTTGTTGACTTTTTACAATTTTTCATCGGTTTCCATGAAAATAGATTTAAATATTTTATTAACTTTCAATAACATTTGGGTTTTTTTTTAAATAATTTAAGAAAATATTTGCTGTTTGTAATTTGATTTATTTTGTGTAATTTAACAATGCATTTTATAGATGTTTAACGGTTCTGAAACTTTTTCTCATTGGATGTTAATATTAATTTTTTATAAATTATACGCGGATTTTATTCTTAAAAAGTGATAAAAAACTTTTAATATACGATTTTATAGAACCATATGATATTTAAACAATATTTATATTTTCATTTTCAATATACATATAGGTTATTTGTTTTATATCACTCTACCTGTTCTATTTAATGGTTTGACGACACGTTAAAAGGTTATATACAGAGGTATATGTATGGTATTATATATATATATATATATATATATATATATATATATATATATATATATATATATATATATATATATACGAAAAACAACAATACATCAGTTATATATATTTGTAACTGATACGTCTAAAACATTGTTATGACAACACTACTATACGTTTATTTTATTTAAAGCACGACTTATTTTAAAATGGATAGTTTTTTAAAGAATACAGTAAGCTTATTAGTAATAAAACTTCTTATTTCAACTACGAGTACTTCTGGAATACCTGTTAAGCACAGAGCTTATCTAGATATGAAAATTTTAAGTTTATTTAAAAATATTCTTTTAATTGTAATTGCAAGTGTTATGAATGCAGTGTTTCATTAGTACTGTAATGTACATACCAAAGGCAAAGATAGGCCTACTATATAACCTTTACCATATATTTGGACTTTTAAAAGATCTTTTTTTGTTTTCCTGCCTGAAGTGCGCTCTCAGACCAGTTCATATACATACACCTCCTTGAATTACTCAAAATTAATTTTTAAAACTGTAACAATTAGAAATTATTGGAATGCTACCTTTTATTTCGATATCTTTTTCTTTAATTAATTTCGAGTACAAACTGTATCAAGAAGTAATAATTGTAGCAGATTAATAATTAGTAAAATTTCTAAGAAATCACAAAGTCTAAATACAAGTGTAATACATTAACGGCATAGTTCGTATTTTGACATTCATTAATTATTACTCATTCATACCATCTAAGCAAATATAAAAACTTCCTGAAAATTTCAGTGCAGCTTAACAAAAATTATTATGTAATTGGTTTTGTACAAGAATAATTAGAAAAAAATTGCATATTTGACAAAGCACAAGAATCTCGAGACAGCCATTCTTGACTGCCTGAGAATTCTCTCACGCTCGCTCTAGTGGCTTTGGGCGAGAAGGTGCTCCTTGACTTACTTCCGACAATGGTTTAAGTCACCCTCGTATATAGAATGCAAGCAGTCATATTAACATGACGGCAATTTCCAAAAAGCGATTTTAATTCAAGGGTGCCAGTATTTAGCGATTATACTCCAAGGGCGGCAGTATTTAATTATTCTATGTGAAGGGTGGCAATATTTAGAAATTCTATTAATGAACGGCATTATTTAGGTATTCTATGTCCAGATCAGACGTACGAGTATTTAGCTATTTTAGTCAATGGTGGCAGTATTTATGGATTATACGTCAATGACAGTATTATTTAGGCACTCTACGTAAAGTACGGCAGTATCTATCGATTATATGTCAAGAACAGTATAGTTTAGGCATTCTAAGTAAAGTACGGCAGTATCTATCGATTATACGTCAAGGACAGTATTATTTAGGCACTCTACGTAAAGTACGGCAGTATCTATCGATTATACGTCAAGGACAGTATTATTTAGGCACTCTACGTAAAGTACGGCAGTATCTATCGATTATACGTCAAGGACAGTATTATTTAGGCACTCTACGTAAAGTACGGCAGTATTTAGCGATTATACGTCAAGGACAGTATTATTTAGGCACTCTACGTAAGGTACGGCAATATCTATCGATTATACGTCAAGGACAGTATTATTTAGGCACTCTACGTAAAAGTACGGCAGTATCTATCGATTATACGTCAAGGACAGTATTATTTAGGCACTCTACGTAAAGTAAGGCAGTATCTATCGCTTATACGTCAAAGACAGTATTATTTAGGCACTCTACGTAAAGTACGGCAGTATTTAGCGATTATACGCCAAGGGCGGTAGTATTATGCGATTATATGTAGAGGGCGGTAAAGTTTAGTGATTATTTGTCAAGGATGGTACTATTTAGAGATTCTATATCAAGAGTGGCTGTATTTAGTGATTCCTTGTGTCACCACTGACTACAACTTTTGCACTACATATGGAGGGAAAAGTGTAAAACCATTTCAACACTAAGTGCAGTTTTTTTTTTCATGTAATACATACTTATTATTTGTTGAATATATTCATGGACACACTATATTTACGTATGATGTTTCTATGAAATTTAAACGCTCCTAATATCATTGATAGTTGCTTAAGGTTATTGAATTTCCTGGTCGATTTTACATTTAATTTTATTGTTTTTGGATCCTGAAGTCGTACCTATATTGAAACAGTTTTTATTTTAATTTCCCTCCAACATTCCATGATAATTTTTTAAATTGCTCCGACGATTTCAGTAACAATTTAACTATTTTAGAACAGTATGCAGGAATCCTCAACCCAAAGGAATATCAACTATGTAAATTAATGATATAATGCATAGTAATGGTGATATAGTGCATAATGATATCCGGAATTCTGGGCAGTTTAGGAATGGAATGAAGCTTATGTTAGATATATGTTATGTTGGTGTCCATGTTACTTTTATGCTTACTCTATGCTGCCAAGACTATAAATAGCAGTACTAATTAAAATTTTATTTAATTATTTAATAATATATATATATATATATATATATATATATATATATATATATATATATATATATATCATATTTGTATGAATGGCAATAGCTTTTTTTAGTTTTTAAATAAACATTGAATCGCAAAAAGTACGTGCTCCACCGGAACTCGAACCCGAATCTCTGCCGGGTGAATGTGCTACCATTACACCACAGAGCGGTACTTACTTTTTATGATTAAATTATATTGTACTTGGCCGTATCTGTCACATATGTGTTTTTAAATCCCGGCGGAGCAAGTACTTTTTGCGATTCAATGTTTATTATATATATGATTTTGTTGTAATATTATAATGTTTACATAGAAAAGTTTATTACTTTATGACAGGTTATTTTAATAAATAACACGTATTTGCTGCAATGCATTTCTTATTGAAATTTTCACAACTTGATCACCAGACTTGATGTCGTAGAGAAAAGTCATTCCTTCGTTGATACATAATTCAGGACAATTCCTTACATAGATAAGTCTCTTTATTCTAATTCGGTTTTAAAGAATCAAGTTCAGTCTCCTTAAAAAAAATCACTTTCTTATTTCTAATACCATTGTAGAGTTTGCCTTATGCTCCGATCAAGAAAATATATACCAACGGAAACCAGCGTCGGTCATAGCGCCTTCTTTCGGCTCTTTTAATTTACTTTCGATAAAAAATCTTTCAAGCGACAGTTATAGTTTTCCTCTTTGTTCCGATGAAGAAAATATATAACTTGGTACTAACTAAACGTTACTGCTGTCAAAAAGATTTATGTCCGTCTAATTAAATTTATATACTTCATCTATAAAATATATGCATATATTTTTTTCATTGGTTCAAAAGCGTCTGCTACTAGCACTTGTAATCTATTTCAGGTCTAAGACATTTCAAGTGTTATAGTTACAATTTTTGTGCCAATGGCGAAATTATATGTTACAAATAAAACGTCTCTGTGGTCAATATGAGTTGGTTCCCGTCGTTTAAATTTACTCTTAGTCTAATTTATTTACGGTTTCAAAATTGGAATATGCTGTTCCACTAAGAAAGAAATTGATTACTTATGTTGGTATTGGAATCCAATTTAGATTAATATCTGGTGCTGAATTGATTTTGATGTTTTCACTGATCAAGTAATATGTATAAGGACATATGCTTCTGGTAAAAGGGGAAGAGTGTGTTAATATTTTCTTTTGTTTAACTACTGTAAAAAATCCAATACACAACGTCAAGGAAGCTAAACAAATTCGATTAAATTATGTGCAGCTTTTACCATATGATACTTTTTACAACGGCGTTTGAATAATATTTCCATTGAATTAGATTGTTTATTAATCATTGGTGCAATTTAAATTTAGAATTAGATTATAATAAAAATTAGATAATAGTCTTTGCTAACACTATTGATCAAGCATTTTACAATAATTTAATATTTTCTCCAAATCAAATGTAAACATATGTTTGATGAATTTTCGCTGAAATTACCTTTTAATTATCAGGTCACATTGTATTATTGTTTTTTTTTTAATATCTCGTTTTACTACAACCAGGTTTTAAAATGTTCCCTTTAACATTGTGACACTAACATAGAAACTTGTGTTTTCCGTGAGGATTTGAGGCTGATACATAAACATAACCCAATTTGTTATGGTCCATTATTGGCTGAAAGTACATTCGAATATTTAGCGCTATTTTAATAACAATATTGGCTAATGGTTGGAAGACATTTTGCTGAATCTTTTGTTGTTTTAATCATTAGCCAAGTAGTCTTATGTTCTGAGTATCTTTCTTATGTGGCTCAGAGTTAGTGTTTTATAGGGCGTCAACAGGTACATTACCTGGAATGTAAAGAGAAATAAAAGTGCTTTTATTAATAATTGAAACTATACGAATAACAATTATTTATCCTTTATGTTTAGAAACTACATTATTTCGTCACCTAAAAGTTCAAATGTTCTTATCTGAATTTGGTACCGAATTTTCTTTTTACAGCAAAATGCATCATATAGATATGTAATTTTAATGTTAAAAAACGTTCCATCAGGTAGTATTATATTGATTGATATTCAGCGATATGTTGTAACACAAACCCTCATCTATGACAAACGTATGTACGGGAATTTTATACGTGAAATATTGATCTCGTTGTATTATTTCTATATTATAACGTTTACTAAAAAAGTTATTATGAAAGAGATACATGCAATATATTATTTTATATATATATATATATATATATATATATATATATATATATATGTATAATAAGAAAAATAGAAAATCAATAAAGAAAAACAAAATAAGAGAAATTCATTTTACCGTAAAATATTTATGAGTAAAATACAAATAAAAATTAAATACTATTTTCGTTTAATCTATAAATCATTAGAACTAATAAACCTTTATATGAAACCATGTTAACACAATATAATAATAATAATTGTTAATTGATATGAAAATTTAACTATTGCATCGGAATAGCCCTTTTTTATTTTTTCTAGCAAAGCTATTCATTTACGCACATGCACAAAACTTTAAATGCTCACGTATACCTTCACATTTTACATCAAGATTAATTAGAGAAAAATGCATATTAGACAAAACCCAAGAATCTCGAGACAGAATTCGCCCTCGTATATAAATTGCAAGCAGTCAAATTAACATGACGGAAATTTCCAAAATGTGATTCTAAGTCCAGGGTGCCAGTATTTAGTAATTATACTCCAGGGGCGGTAGCATTTAATGATTCTATGTCAAGGGTGGGGTATATTTAGAGATTCAATTCGGAAAGACGATAATTTGAGATTGTAAGTCCAGGACAGCAGTATTAAGCGATTTTAGTCAAATGTGCAGTATTTAGCGATTATACGCCAAGGGCGGTAGTATTATGCAATTATATGTCAAAGGCGGCAATGTTTAGTGATTCTATGTCAAGAGTGGTAGTATTTAGAGATACTATACCAAGAGTGGCTGTATTTAGCGATTAAATGTGAAGGGCCGCTTGTGTCACCACTGACTATAACTTTCGCAATAAATATGAAACGAAAAGTGTAGAACCGTTTTAAAACTAACTGCTGCTTGTTTCACGTAATACATACTTATTGTTTGTTTAGAGATTCTAGTGGTTAGTCACCAGAAATTATGCCTACGTTTGGCAAAATATATGTCACTATAAAGTGTTTTAAAAACATAAAAAACATAAAGTGGCATACTTAAATATGTGTATCTATGTAATGTTTTATATATATATATATATATATATATATATATATATATATATATATAAAATGTTTTCGAGAAACATTTAATAACAAAAAGAACTTGCTATACCGGGTGAATGTGCTATCATTACACCATAGAGCCCTTACTTGTTACGGTTTAATTATTTTGTATTTGGCCGTGTATGTCACATATCCGTTTTAAATAATCAAACTAACATATTATCGGAAGACCAAATACCTGTTAAAGGACTTTTTTACATTAATTCAATTTGTATAAATGGCAATAGCCGAATTTATTTTTTTCAATTATATATTTATAATTGAATGGCAAAAAATGTGTTCTCTGACGAAACTCGAACCTGGGTCTCTCGTTTGAAGGCCGAGTTTCTTATACGGCCAATCAATAAATCATTAGATGAATAAAAGAATTATAGAATCAATAAAACATTTGTATGAAACCATGTTCACATGCTATAATAATAATAATTGTTAAATAATATGAACATATAACAATATTATAGCACAATTGCATAGCTAATAATACTCAGATATGAAAATCCTTTTTTTATTTATTCTAGCAAAGCTATTCATTCATGCATATTCACCAAACTTTAAATGCTCAAGCATACCTTCATTCACATTGTATGTCAGATCCGGATTAAATGTTCAATTAGGTGGCGTTTAAGACAAGGTATACACCGTATCAAACTGTTGGCCTGTTTGACCCCATCAGGTAGTCTATTGATCAGCTTGACATCAACTCGCGATGACATGTTCTCAAAGGACACAGTTCTCTGTTGTTGAACTCGCAAGTTGTCCTTGCCTCTTGTTCCTTACTGGTGTATATCACTTCCCTTTATCATAGCACACTTGGCAATGACAATACAAAGCCACCTCATATCTATACAGGCAGGGCAAATTCAGCAATCCAACCTCCCTGAATGCGTATTTGCTATTTGACTCTCTGTAGTTTCAGAAGCACCAAGTGGTTCAGGACCTTTAGGAATAGAAGACATAGCTTCTGATGATGGCTCTCGTATTTCTTAATTACAATTGAGGCAGGTTCTTTTGAGTTTGCTAATCTGGAAGTTTGTTAACAGCCAAATTACTAGGCTTGAAATAAGTAACTATGTTTTACACGTTTACAAAGTGTCTTCCAAAGCAATGTTAACCTAAATAGTATTTCATATATACATTTAATAAGTGTCCTACACACAATCTTTTTAAATGGTCACATTCAGCATTTTTAATATTGGGCGCATTGTCAGTTGTGATAGCTGTAACCTAAATTACTTCCTGATTAGAATCTACTATTAAAGATCCTGTGTTGCTGCCCATATATTCCTTGGATTTCAACACAATATGTTGCTGTTCATTATTGTGTATACAGTGAAAAGTTACAGTTCAAAATTATGTATTGGTGTCAGACGGGCAACCATACATCTTTACTTATCCCAACGTGATTGATTTCGTCATGCATTTTTCTAATAATGGTGAGAATTTCATTACATATAAGTAGTATGGATATGGGGATTCTAACTCGCCCCAGAGACGGTCGAGAAAGAGACGACTGGAATTTGACCTTTGGAATAGACTTTGACCTCTAACCATCGCCATATTGAATCACATGACCACCGTAAAATTGAACACGTGGCTGAAAACAGCCAATCGCAAGATTTTCCCGCCGAAAAGTGAAGGTTAAATTCCCACCAAAAGTGATCAAGTGACCGCCGCTATCTTACATTTTTGCAACTTTCAGTGTCCCCACTGAGAAACATCATAGACACAACCTAGACAGGCCTCCTCTTAGAACTGTTTACCTCCTCTCGAAACATTTTTAGATATTGCTGTGGTCTGATAGCTTGAGTGAAACCCCTATGACATCCATCGCCATCAGCAGTCTTGATAACCACTGACTCCCAAACAGTGCGGCGCCTTGCCAATTGTTGGATGAGCAGCTTAATTTCTAACTAAGGATAGCCAGGATCAAGAAGACCTCTCTGACGGGATTGGACACTTTGTGAGGGCGGAAGGCGAGAGGACTCGGTCTCCTCTAAAAGGCAAGCGTACAGCTGGTCGAGCTTCCGCAATCGTGGCGCGATGCCGAACTCCTTTTTTCAGAACAAGCCGACCTAGCCGCAGTGGGGTATATATACGTAACGGGTTGTAACCTCTGCCAATCCTAAGTTCGCTCATCTACCATTATGTTTCCTTCCCTTCTTTACTTCTTTCTGTTCGTTATAGTTGTATGTATTAATACCTCCATCACCTGACGAAGAGGATAGATTCCAATGCTCGAAACGCTGAGTTATACGCATAGTTTTATAACCTATAATGATGCCAAATGTCCGAGACCCTGTTATTCTTTCATGTTCAACGTGTTCCTCTCAAGTCAGCCTTTTATGAATGTGAACTTCGAGGAACTTAGTGGAATCTGTTAACTCCAGTTCATCCACCATCCCATCAGGTTGAGTTTTACTAGCCATTTGTCTTTGACAAAACATATACCATTACATTTTGAGCTGTTTATTTCTGAACATTTTCAAACACAAAACTTAAATGCAATAAGAGTTTCGATTTGTTCGGTTTATATTGTATTAATAACTAATTATTTAAAGCATTACCAGTCCATCGTATAAAAAATGAGAGGAGAATATAAATTGGAAACAAGAAAAAATATGACCGAGGACTCACCGAGAGTTATTTGTGCATGAAAGTTTTTTCCATTTCAGGGTTTCCATCAGAACTGATAACTCGTGCTTACAGGATATTTGGCTTTAACTGCCTCGTCTCATATCTGCCAAGCCGCATTTATCAGTACAGATAATATTTTGTTTAATCATTCTATCTGCGATGATAAAACGTTTTTTAATATATATATATATATATATATATATATATATATATATATATATATATATATATATATATAGGGTTATGGTCGACCCTCACCCGTGTTCTGTATTTTATCTCACTACAGGTATAACAAAACACCGGAGCTGTGACAGCAGGAGGGTAGCAGGAAGAGTAAGTTATGCAGGACATGCTCACACGGCATATGTCACTGCGTGTGGTGGTTATGGTCGACCCTCACATGTGTTCTGTATGCTAATTTCCGAAGAAAACATCGCGAAGAAGGTTTTAATCGGCAGGTTAATCACAGACATTTAGGTCAACGTTATATTTAGGCTTCTAACGCTTTTAGATTGCTCTTACATTTTAATTTATGTAAAAAATTTTATTATCTTCCATATAAATAGTGCAAGAGTAAATATTATGAGTGTGTAAAAGTAATTTTCATATTTTGCCATGTATTCTTTTAGGTAAATTATCCTAATTGAAAATATGCTCTGTATTGTGACTAACTGTAACTTGTAATAAACTGACGTATCGATTTGGAGGTCCGTATTTCAGATACGTCTATGAAAAACTTGTGTAAATACGTGCATGAAGGCAGCGATGTGACAGTTTTAAAATCAAATGAAGTGAAACAGATTCAAATGGGACGCAATTGATAGTAAAGAAGCTGCATTACTAAATTTTGACAACTCATAAACACTTTCCTTCTGCTTTTATTATACATCCTTCTATACGTTTGGCTAATGGCCAGTGACTCTTCTTCACGTAAAGGAACGCACACAAGAGAGCTGAACGGAGGTAAATATAATGAAAAAGATGTTACAGACTTTTCTAATTATAGCAAACTCATTGATTAATAGCAAAGTTACGTAGAGTTACATGAGGGAAACAACGGTGAAGATGTTTGCAAAAGAGAAGGAGCCAGAATAGTGGAAAGTTAAGACGATTTTATACAAGACTTGGTGAATACTTCCAAGCACATCACAAGTACTGCAATGGCTAATCTTAAGCAAAGCTCTAACATTATTTCAATAAACTTATGGTCATGTGTTTTTAGTCACAAATTAGCGTATTGAAAGGGTAAGAGTATTTCGGACATTTACTATCGTTATATATTAAAAGAAATGTAGCACAACGTTTCGAGGATTAAAATCTATTTTCTTCGTCAGGTCGATAGTTATAGCATAAAAATAAAGGAACAAAACGAGTAAAACATGCACAAAAAAGTAACTTGCATCCTGTGCAGTGACAACGCCTGGGATCATTTTCTTCTGTATGGACTCAAGCGGCTTCGGGTGTTTTATCCATTTTATTCCTCTCTTATTTATGTAGTTATTATCCTCCCACCTGACGAAGAGGATAAATTTCAATCCTCGAAACATAGTGTTATTAATTTTGTTATGATTTTAGGCTAACACAATTTATCTTTTTCTGCAGGAGGGATATAAGCATTTTTTTTCTGCATGATTCCTTCTTTACAGATTAAATTCACATGCACAAATTATAAATATCACCTTATTCTTTCAAAGATGATTTTTTTCTGACGTAGGTACGTAGGAAATTTTTTTTCCAGAGCATATTTATAATATGGCTACTAATTACATTTTCACGCAATCAAGAATAAGACTTTATTTTTAAATTTCTTGTACAGAATTTAATTTTAAGTTTTTATGTATTTTTCAAAAGGGTATTTTGTATAATATTTCCACTTAATACAGTAGTCAGATTTTTTTGAGCTAAGTAAGTCTATTCAATGAGATAATTATTACAAAATTTTAAAACAACAGGTCATACCACAATACTATTATTTCTTATAGTTCATAATTTACATAGAACAAGAATGCTTGCTTCTGACTGAATGTCTTATTAATACACCATAATCAATCTTATACACTCTTGTCATTTACCAGCGAGCTTTGCAACGATAATGAGACTTTGGATTAATGATGCAGATTATTTCTTGAAGCCGGAAATCCATTGCAAGCATGAACTAATTAACTAATTTATCAGCATATAAGACAGCAAAGTGAAAGTCATTTTTCTAAACGCAATAATCTAGTGACAAACCAACCCAAGTATAAAAAAATTAAAGACGTTTTACTTCGTAGTGGAATTAGTACAGTTTTAAGGATTAATAGTATAATTGGATATATATGTTTACATTTACAAATGTATTAGGAAATAGAGAGGCGTATTTCTTTATTTAATACGAACAGTCGACCTTATATAATGAGAACAGGTATTTAGAATAATAGCTTACTTGGAGAATTGTAACTTTTGTCTTGATATTTGCATGTAAAATACATGATTTGAAATCTTCGATAATTCGTTTTTTTATGGTTCTTAAGTAGGTATCTAAGTTTCACTGTATAGGATTTCTATGTATTAGTTTCAATAGTAAGCTACCAATCTTAAAAGCCTACTAACAACACTTGTTGCATGCGAAGTTGTGCTAAGTAATATTATTGAATCATTTAGTTTATTACATTACATCACATATAACTTTACTTTTACTTTTTTTGTGTTTTCTACTTGAGATAACCTGTTTAAACTGAAAAATATGCAGGGTTCTAAAAATATACCACAGCTTATAACTGACATGTAATTCTACCTCTATCAATAATAGTATGCGAAGTTTGTACAAAACAGCCATTCTTTTTTTAAAGTGAATAAAGAGTAAAAAATAAAATTAATAATTATTTAATTCCAACTTGCTTAACTCTTGACTTAAATGTGCAAGCAATGAGTTCTACAAAAATTGTTAAATAAAAAAATGTTTTAATTTATTTTTAGAGGTCCTGAGTCAGCTGTTTCTTTAATCAGTAGAGAGATCATAATATTAAGTGTTTTGATTGTTGTTTTTTTCACCATCACTTTGAATCAGCTGATGAGTTGGAATATTTACTGCATCTACAAGTTCTACAGCTTTCATCTGACAGAATAATTCTTAAAGGTAAGTTATGAGTTATTTAAAATTCAGTATTTTAAAATTGTCCTTATTATTGTCCCGTCCGTCACAAAAAAGAGAGTCTAACTGCATTTGTATGTCTTAATATATATTTCTCATCATTTCCACTTTGGAAAAGTAAGGTTAATGCTTTCCTGTATTTACTTTGAATTTTTATGAAATTCATAATTGACATTTTGGTAACTTTTGAGTGTAACGGACGGGACATGTAACGGATGGGACAAATAGAAACTAGCCACAAAAATGAGATTTTTACAGGGTTAAATGGCAGAAAATTAGTTTTGAGTTTATTACAAAAACCCTTTCAAGTAAAGCATAGGCCTAGGCCTATATTCATGACATTAAATGAATTATTACACAAAAATAAATTACTAACAAACTTTATCATCATATGTATTGTTAAAGCTTGTAGATATTGCAAAATAACATAACAAGTAATAAAAATAAGTTTTTAGGTTATGCCAATTAGGTAACTAGTCTTTTGTTAATTGAGAACCAACCAGATGATTTAACTTCAAATTTTTATTTCAGGTTTTAGACAAAGATTCCATTGAGATAGTTCTTTACTTTCTACATCATGGCACCGATTTACAAAAATCGAATGGAAAAGTGCCGTGCACAGAAAAAGGCTAACCCGGACACTTGGAAAGATCACTTGAAAAAAGATAGGGAGAGGAAGAATGCACAAAGAGAAGTTATGAAGCAGGAAAGACGTTCAAATCCAGAGATGATGGAAGAATATCGAGAAAGAGAAAGACTTCGTAAAAGAGCAGCACGAGAAAGAAAGAGAAAATCTGACACAATGCCAATCAGTAAGAACCCTAGCCCTCTTGGTTCATATAAATGTACTAATACTCTAAAGAAGGCTGTTAAGAAGGTAAAGTTATCACTTCCTTATAGTCCTTCTAAAAAGTTGGCGGTTATCAATGATTTTATTAATGATGTTCAAAAATCTGGGATGGTAAATTTGGTTATGTTTGAGCACAAGAAATCTCCTGCTAAACGCTATATCAGTGAAGAAACAAAACAAAGTGTTCTTTCCTTCTATGAAAGAGATAACATTTCCCGTCAAGCTCCTGGAAAAAGGGATAAAAAGTCTGTTAAAAATCCAGAAACTGGCAAACGAAGTTTGCTTCAAAAACGACATATGTTAATCACAATAAGTGAAGCATATGAAATGTTTAAGATGGAAAACAAGGGCTATAACATTTCAAGAAGTAAATTCTTTAACCTTCGCCCAGAAAACATATTACCTGTATCAAATATGCCACACAATGTTTGCGTATGCAAATACCACGCAAATTTTTATTGGATTGTCACTGCTCTAGCTAAAACTTTTGAAAGTTCGAACTTCCCAAAAGATTACAAGGCTTTACTTGAAGAGATGTGTTGCAAACACTTCTAATGAGTGTTGTATGATCAATGAATGTTCTAAATGTAAAATGGACATACATGAAATTGTACCTACAGAATTTGATTTAAACATAACTATTAAATGGAAGGAGTGGCAGGAGGTTGACAAACATCTCACTGTACATGAAGTTGTGTCATCTGTTGAAGATGCTTTGGAAAAAGCCAACAAGCAACTTGCTAAGTTCAAAACTCACTCATTTGTAAAAAATGTCCAGTTTAATCATTTTGAAAATCTAAAAAAATAATGCTACGGATGAAAAAATTGTAGTTCAATTTGATTATGCAGAAAATTATTCAATCATCCAACAGGATGAAGTTCAAAGCGCCCACTGGCAGCACAAACAAGTCTCAATCTTCACCTGTGTTATTTGGGGAAAAGACAAAAAAGTTGATTCCTATGCTGTTGTAAGTGATGATCTATCGCACTCAAAATTTTCAGTGTGGGACTTCTCTGAAAACTATTTTTTGTCATTACGACTGCACCAATGTAAAGCACGCTGACTTTTTCAGTGACAATTGTGCGGCTCAATTTAAGAACCGCTACATCATTTCTAATTTGTGCTATCTTAATGATGATTTGAACATGGAAGTTACCTGGAACAACTTTGCAGCTAGCCACGGTAAAGGTGCCAGTAGATGGTGTTGGTGGTATTGTCAAAGGAAAGGTTTGGGTGGCTGTAAAGAGTAGACATGTAATTGTTAACTCAGCTAAAGACTTTTATGATTGTGCCGTTCAGGAGTGTGATAAAATTAATTTGCTATATGTTCCAAGTGAAGCAGTTGAAGAAAATAAAGCCTTACTTGACCCAAGATTCAGCAGGTCCCTAGAAATCACTGGGATCCAGTCATACCATGTGTTTGAGAGAGCAAGTGCTACACATGTTTATGCTAAGCGAACAGCTCTTTCAAAGAAAATTAAGATCAAAGCTT
The DNA here is from genome assembly GCF_021130785.1 of Homalodisca vitripennis. NCBI lineage: Eukaryota > Metazoa > Arthropoda > Insecta > Hemiptera > Cicadellidae > Homalodisca > Homalodisca vitripennis. The sequence continues at coordinate 47,257,201 of NC_060212.1, forward strand.
TAAAATCTTGTGCCAATAAGAGGCTAAGATACCATGAAGTTTACACTTCTTCAGAGGATGAAACGGCTCATGATGAAGATGAACCCTGGCCGGAAACCACTGGAAGACAGCATGTCAGGTGATCAATCACTTGACCTGAACTCCAACCCTGTTCATGAATCAGATGAAGTGGAAGAAGGAGACTGGGTGGTTGTCATTTATGATCAAGACTGGTATCCAGGTAATTTAAATTGACTCGTTTTACATAAGTTTTTTTAAACATCTAACTGATATCTACGTTTTTTTACGTCCAAAGAATAGTTTGCTTAAATATTTTAATATTTAATGCCTAGCTTACAGTACATTGAATTTTTCAGGTATTGTTGATAGAAGAGACGAAAACTTTCTGTCAGTCAACTTTATGAGCAAAACTGGAAACAAAATTCTTCTGGCCGAGCCCCCCAGACATTCAGACGGTGGAGGCAGACAACATTTTGTGCAAAGTGGACTCACCGCCATTCCCCATCTCCCAACGTCATTTCGGCATGGCCAAAAATACATTGAAACATATCCAGTCCCTGTATAGTAAAGTTAATTGAATGTTTTGTAAACATGTAAAGAATTGTGTATAAAAATAGTAATAAGTTATGTATAAGCACATGTATGTGAAGATCTTTATTTTTTTGCTTATAAAAAGTTATTTCTTTTTTAAAAGCATTTAGAGTCTCATTCAATGACCTTTTAGTTACCCATTATAGGTACAGTAATTCAAAACCCTGAAATAACAATAATTAAGGCCACTTTAGCATAGTGAAATTAACCCGTCCCGTCCGTTACAAATAGATGTCCCGTCCGTTACAGGGTGAAAAAGTAAATTTAAAACAAATAAAAATTTGTAACAAATAAGTTGTGATATGGAATTGATAGTTTAATTTGTATAATACATGAATTTATTATTTTAAGGAATATTTAGCCATGAATTGAACTGACGTTTTGAATTATATGAATACGATTGAAACCTTACTTCCAAACAGCGTCCCGTCCGTTACATTTAGTAAAATATTTGTAATTCATAAAATAAGTACCTACAAAAAATATGACTTTGTATCTCACAATTCTGGGACTTAATTCTGTTTATACTAACATCACAATTACAGTTTTATCCATTTATTTGGATAATAAAGCCTTCTGATTAGTGATATACCAGTTAGAATGTCCCGTCCGTTACAAAAGAATGGCCCAAAACTGAGTGTTTTTTTAACCAAAAGATAAGTACAAAGCTCTATTTCCATGGAAGCCGGAAATTGCTAACAATAATAGTAAATTTGAGACATTAAACCGTTTTAAAAAAGAGTTAATCGATAAAATTATGGCTTTCGCAAGAACGTGTCTCTTATAATCTACTTTAGTTTTATATGTCTCATGAAGTACTTTCCAATATTGTTATGTTTGGGATGGAGAGGGAAATACAAGTTCAATAAGGGATCATTACGAAATTGTCAGCAATGTTTCTGCATTGAAGTAGATGCATGCCACAACTCTATACAATTCAAAGCTAATCTCATTAATAGATAGGTGTTTCCAGGATATTTATGTAAGCATTATTCCCGTACAATAATTATAGGTTCACTCTTAGTAATACAAAGTTTTCCGTAGAACACACTGTAAATTGCATATCGAAATTAATACACTGAGACTATATTTCAGATAGAGCCAAAAGACGTTCTGAAAACATAGAGGATATTCGGTTGTTAAACCCAACAAGCGGCTTCAAGTTTAGTCCCCTATAACTTGCAACTTGAGAAAACTTAACTAGAAGGCTTCACAAATTTATTAATACAGTGAGGTTTCCAGTTTCATATCTGTGTGTTAAATTAAATACTTATTTATTAAATGCTTAAAGTAAATTCTAAACAATAAACAATACATCAGCTGGATAATACTAGTAGGAGCAGCTGACTATACATAAAAGAGTACAGGGAAACTTTTCACATTTAATCTTGTTCCATATAGATTCTGCAAGAGTGATAAATTTCCGAATAGGTAAGATGTAGTTTTTTCATGCAGAGATGGGACCTTGATATTTTGGTAATTCAGTACTGGATCAATAATATAAATCAATATATGTTAGTGCACTTTGAAACAGAGTTCAAATGGAGCCGTGTCATGGTAATAAATAATTTTCAGATTATTAGATGCAAACTTGTCATTCTAAGATAACGCAATCGTCATTAAATTTATCTTACAGAATTTGCAGATGTTACCAAACCAAGTGTAAGCAAATATTAACCAGCTTTTACCACAGTAGTAAACAATGACGCAGGTGTCACTGTAACAGAACTGTTTATGTTTTCAATATATTGTCTGCCGTCACCTCTGTTGTGTCGCTGTTCACATATGAATATCAAACAATTCAGCAACGTATGTTTGTTTAACGTGTTTAAACTCTGGTTTTTTGTTAAGATTTACAATTTTGCTTTATATTTTTTTGCGAAAGAAAATATACAACATTGCATATTTTAATAAAGCTAAGTCTAAAAAATATACAATTGATCGAATGGGGGGCTGAGCAGAGCAGACGTCTATACCGCTCTCTCAACTATACTCAGTTTACTAATATGTTTAGTAGATGTAGACATTGGTTTTGTTGGTTTAAAATTAATAAGAGGCTATCAGTGTGTCTTAAGAATGGAGTTGTTATATTTAGGGTGAAGTTGTGATCATGAACAATTGGGATCTATATGAACCCAACCCTAATATGGCGACCTGCGGAACATGCACCTAGAGCATAGCCAACTGTCATCTCAAATTTAAGTTTAGTGATTGTTCAGTTGTGTCTGATACAAAATTTTGAGGTCTTAATAATGCTGATATTAAATTCTTCACGAACGAAAATATGCCTTGGAGGTGTGCTCCGTGTAGCCAGGAGCGAAGGCGTAGACTACGATTTAGGACTAATGTTACTCAAGCAAATCTCCTACTTGCTTATGCAACGAGAGTAAATGTGCAACTGATTGTAAGGACATACTGGAAGATGAGTATATTAATTAAATATTAGTTCATAGAGAACTAAGTTGGAAAAAACATATTGCCAATTTAAAAGAAAAAAATTTATATTGTTTTAAAAGTTTTGTATTTCTTAAGAAATATGTGTGATAAGGCTACTTTAAACATACTCTATTTTTCCTTAGTTCACAGTAAACTTAATTACACCATAACTAGTTAGGGAAGAATATATGTAATAAATCTCAAACCCTTATTAACTATACAAAAGAAATTTGTTTGAATTGTTTGTCAAACGCCTTATGATCAACCTTATTTACCTCTTTTACAGCGGCTTCATATAGTTCATCTTATAAAAATGTTTGCTTCCAAGGCTATGCAATTATCTTATGTGTAGAACTATAAATTGTAGTTATATAGTTAAATAAAACTGTAAAGTAGGAAGTAGGAAAAGTAGAATCTGTGCTGATATTGTAGGTTATAAACAGAAATTTAATAAACTCAGTTGATTATCCCGTCCCAAAGCCCAATATAACTGACTTTACAAAAACATTTAGTTAACTATGACCTAAATTTGTTTAAATGTTATACCTCCTAATTTAAGGAATGATAATAGGGTACAAGTGTTTAGTTAACATATTAAGGATTGTATTACGAGGACAGGACAAGTAGCGCAAGTTTCTTTTCTATTATACGTTAACGCTGAAATATAAACATGTGTTATAGTATCCTAGCAAATTCGAGTAAGTTAGTTTCTAGGTTAAGTTTTAAATATTAGCTTACCTTCATAGAGTATTCCAAATACGCAAAATTCTACACTCTCACCAACACAACTGCATGCCATATAAATTACATACATCACAAATAACACAGTTCAAATTAAACAATTTAACACACACGCACACACACACACCGAACAACAAGCACGCACTGTAAACTTTTTTACATGTGTTTTTATTCGTTTGTATTGTTGTTCCTCAATTAATCTAGGTCAGCGACCTCCCCTCCCTGCCCCGCCTGTGCTTATCTGTCAGCTGTTTGGTCTGCTGGCGCTGCAAATTGTAATCATATCTCAATGTATCAATGTCTTTACTATTTTGTTATCTTTATAATATTGTATTTTCATCAGCATTATTTACTGACTCTGTTAGTATAATTTAAATGTGGACATATTACTGAGTTTGGTTTTTAATGTATCAGTTTACAATTTCACATATATTTAAGTTTAGGTCAGTTACTTATTTCATATTTATATTATTCTGCCAGCCGTAAAATAAGTTTAGATTTTTTCCTCCAATCAGGCTAGACCTGGGAGGTTTCAATATATTCTATTTATTGTTGGAAATTTAACAGTGAAAGTACTTTTTTGAGTTATTAGGTAAGATTATTTTTTGTACAGAGTTTATTTCAGGTTTATTTTACATTGTCAAATCATGTAAAATATTAGAGGAATAATGAAAGAAGGTTATATATATTTTATTTTATTTTTAAGTATCCAACTAAAATTACGTTCAGTAAAAACATTAAACGTCAAATTGTACGACGTGTATTTAAAGTTTTCTACTCAATACCATGTAGATAGATTTGGATTTGTAGGTCACCAGATTCGTTGATTCATTTCGATTGTGAATTCAATTAAATTTCAAGTAGACCGTTAAATCATTATATTAGGAAATTTTATTTAGCTTTTAAAGCGTCACTTGTTTTATAGGCGTATAGAAAAAGAAGTATGCATTTCTTCTTTAAATTAATTTTCCGTAAAGCAACATTAGAATGGGTCCAAGAATTGAGGCAAATGGAACCCCAGATTAGGGCCAATTCACTCAAAAAGTGAACTAATCCTGAAGATCGTAAGTTAAGAGGATGGATAAGTTATGTTTGATGGTAAAGTTTGTTAGTTTCTATACTATTTCTAGACTAGGTCCGGCGTGCGGGCCCGAGGCAAATTAAGGGCAGAACAGCTTATTTTGAAGAAGAAGCAATTTGTACCTTTCTTCTGTCTCCTGGTTTTCCTTTACTCCTCGTGAAATACAGTTATTGCCTCAGACAGTTATGCCGGCAATGTGCCAGCACCCAGACTTACACAGGCCGCGGCCTCAGGCAAAGCTCTCAGCTTTTGTGTGCGGTGGAGGAACACGATGTGCCTAACTTATACTCGAATCTCACCTATACTTTTAAATACTAATAATGATTTTAAAAGTAATTACAAAGTGTAATAGTGAAATCATTGGGAACAGAAAACACAGCTGCAAAATAGACTCAACCACTTGTTTAACCTGACAGGGTTCTCTTATCACTCCATCCGGTTATTAAGAGAGGAATTACAATCTGGAGGAGGATCACTGCTTTTTTATTATAGAAGAAAGTAACTAATGTAATTTTAAAAACATTCTACACGTTTCCTAGACGAAATTAATGCTCACGTGGACAATGACTTAGAGGCTTGTGAGTGGTGAAGAGTCTAATTGTCTGTGTGCACTTATTTTATTATAAACATTATCGAAAATAATAAATTAAATTCGTGTTCAAATTTAAAAACTGTATTTTAGAATCTTAAAATTAAAAAAAAAATTAAAAACTAATTCACTGCACACTGATTACATAAACTTATGTCACAAACTATGTATAATTTCTAGCGCTAAAATATTTTCAAACAGTCTCAGATATCAATATATATGCTATTAAATTTATTCCAATCACTTAAAAAAATACTAAACAACGGTTATAAATATCAAATAGCTGTGTTAAAACTACAGCGTAGTATACTATAACGTAGACGTTAGTACGCTAACTTAGTAGTAGCCTACAAACATACTGCGAGAATATCGATATAGAGAAGACTTTTTAGATAGAAACAATAATGCAAAGTGTTTTTGAAAGTAGGATCAGTAGTCCACAGTTGCCAGCGTGGACACACTGTAGTAGCGTGACGTCACTCACCCTCGTTAAAGTTTGGCAAGGACCCACTGTCCTACAATCCTACTGTAGGGAGCTGCATAGTTGTACTGTCTCCAGACAAGCACATATTCAATTATCTTAGGACAGAGGAAGTAATTGTCTCTTGTAACACGGGAATTTAGCGAAATCCAGCTGATTAGCTAGAAAACTTTAACTCATGTTACAAGTGCAATTAAATATAAGATGAAATCCAATTTATAGCGTTTTAGTTTTGGTTTACCGCCTTTTTACAGCGTGGTCCACGCGGTGCCTTAACTCGCAGAGATCTTTGATCGCCCAGGATCAAACAAAAGTATACATTACATTATAATTAGGTTTAACAACTCAAAGAACTTTAATATTAAGATTGATATAATTCAATTACTAAATTCTAATACAAAAAGCCAATCTTCATTTAACGTAGCTAAGGTGAGAAGTGCCCAGGACACCTTCTCGAGCAAACTAAACATTTCCTATCTTATTTTTATTTAATTGCATCGCTCCATTACTAATTTTTATGATTTATAAATTAGTATTTTATGAAAATCGTAAACAAAATAATATTTGTTGTATGATATTTATTTTAGAATCGAACGCTTCACTATCCACCTAACAGCAATAGTTTTACAGGTAGAAAACTAAATTATTAGGCATCGTTATGGAAGTATTAAGAGAAATTTTAACTTTAAAGCCTATATTATTGTTGGCGGTAGTACAATATGCTGAATATTCCAAGGGAGTAGTGGAGAGGACCTGATAAAAAAACTTACAGCAATAATTACTCTACAGTTCTCCCACAAACTCTACAGTTATAAGACCCAAGTCCTAGACTTGTACGAATCCCTTACTTTGTCAACGCCAGAGTTGCGGAAAAAAGCCTTCACGTCTCGTGATCGACTTCAATTCCGGAGTTTCAATAAGTTCTCAAATTTTTAAACTCTTTCACTGTCGAGCAGCTCTCTACTTAGGTTTATTGAGAATATGTAGTGAAATACCGGTAAATGAAAGATAAAGAATGCATTGAACAGTAGATTTCATTCGCCCTGTATAAAACATGTATATGTGGATATTCACGAACAGTCTGTAAGAATAGAACAGCATTTCCTATATTTTGGGATATTTTTGCCCTGTTTCTGCTACTCATTAATCCAAATCACAGCATTCTCATTGCAGGGGACTCGATTTCTGAAGATTTTCGATTGTTCGGAGGGTTTTTCGTTGAAGCCAATGATTGTGAAAATTACTCCTGTGGCCAGACGAGGAGCTTACTGTCTATAGAAGGTTTTTACAAACATTCCTGGACATCTAGTAAACACTCATGTCTATAATTTCTGCCTACCGGGTCACGAAGGCCAGGTTCCAAAGTGTCCAGTAATAAATTAATCATTTAGTAATGAAAGTACATCTAAAATCTTCATTAATATTTAGTCCAAGAAAACCTTTATGGTAAAAAAAAATGGTATTGCTCACATATTCTTGGAAAGGTGGTTTTCTGCAAACATCAGGTGATAAGATGTTCTCTCATTCATGAATAATCTTTACCCATTTTATTACTACATTTCCATTTATTAGTCCGTTGAAAAACAAGTTCACGTCCAAAATGGTTGAACCCAGAAATTCTTCGCAGTAAAGAGAGGTTAAGGGATACCTATTGTTTTCTAGTTGGACGGATCCGTAGAGCTCAAGAATCAGTCCAGGTATCTTCAGAAACAGCATAATAAACGCATCAATTACTCAAAGTAAAGAGTTGTTGGAGAAACTATGTCGCATATTATAAATCCATTCAAAACAACATTGGATATTATTAACAACTACTGTAGATCTGGCTTGGTCTTTCGTCTTGATCCAGGAGTGTGTGAGTTGGAATAGGATGGCCAAACAATTCGTGGCCCATTAAATATAGCCGGTCTTTAACAAAATGTTTATAAATGTAGCTGATATCCAGTTAATTAAACTTTTTTCGTTTTTGAAATGACAGTGCCTGAGGGATTTGAACTAAATAATTCATTAATAAACACCCAGTCAGCAGATTTATCTATGATGTCTCTTCTGTATTAAAGAATATGTCCAAGATCTTACTTTTGTAACCCCGTAACTCCAGGGATATTTTCACCTGACTTTAAAATCTCCAAAGCAATTCCGATCCCTAAAGGTCTGCATCCAACTAAAATTCTTACATACTTTCATAAATGGTATCCATAGTATTATTCTAGAATATTTTCATTCCTTTCTCAATGGTGGGGAGAGTTCAATGTGTTCAGCTAAGTCATAAAAACAGAAATTATCGGTCCGATTTTTCTATTGCAAAAACAGGAATTCCTTAATACTTGATACTGGGTCCTCTCCTATTTCTTATTTTCAATATTCATTTATCCATTTTTCTTAAATCTAACCTGAATAATATAGATATTCCCCTCACCCTTTACGCTAATGATACAAGTATAATACTCCAACAAGTAAATCCAACAATTCTTTTAAACATTTTTAATTTATTTTAGTTAGCAATACATACTAAAATTAGGTTAAACCTATTAACATTTTCTGCAAAACTTTTTGATTTAATTTATGTTCACTAAGGGCTGTTCTCAATGTAATATTTACATCACTGAAACGGCCTGGAAAATTGTTAATTAAATGTCGGTAACAACGTGTGACAGAGTCTGCAATGCCTCACAAGGTGCTTTCCTGCACCCATCTTGACCATTGGACGACTGGCTTAGAACTTAGGTACGTTATACAGTCCTTTCTAACTCAATGATTAGTACATGTGTGTCACTCATTTACATTCAAAATTCGTAACCAGAACAAAAAAGGAAAGTTTTAAAGTAGTGATAATACGTATAAGTGTAGCTGTTTATTTTATTGAAAAGGTACAAATCTAACAACTTCAATAAACAAATAAACAATTAATCTTGTGGTATATAAAAACAGAATTAGGCGGAGATCCCTAAGAAGATGAAAATCCCCTGTCAGAACTGAATTAGGCACGTTATAATGGATATACCTGAGTCTACTAGTTAATTAGACAACCGCTGCTTTTGACTTGTCTTGAATCATGTATAATAGAGTGATGTCTATAGGAAGATGAGTGTCACCTGTCAGAACTAAATTAGTCACGTTATAATGGATGATGCAGGTCTACTAGTTAATTAGACAACCGCTGCTTTTGACTTGTCTTGAATCATATAAAATAGAGTGATGTGTATAGGAAGAAGAATATTTCCTTTCCGAGCTGTGGGTGATTGGTATTCTCACGTTATAATGGATGATCTAGGTTTTCTAGTTCATTAGATAAGCGCTGCTTTGAATCAATTATATAGAGTGATATCGGTAAATTTAAAAAGAACAATCTTGGTAGTAATATTAATTCTACATCTTCAGTGACTGTATATCATCTTAATATATTTAAGTAAAATTTTTTTTTGGAACAGTGGCATAAGTACATACAGTGTTTAGTAGTAATGACATAGTAATAAACTAAGTTATTCGCTCATCTAGATCAGAACTAGAATTGATTAAAACTAGTGTAATTGTTAATAAATCAAATAATATATCACAGTTATAAAATGGGAGTGCATTAAATGTGTTAAATTGTTCCATTAATTACTTACGGTTAAACACGTGTTTTAGGTTAATGTACAACCGAAGTAATCAACGAACATTACGCAATAAGTAACAAATATTAAACCATAATTAACTAGAACTAAACTCATTTGTATTCTTTTAGGGTAAATTGCAAGGTTTTAAATGAATATATGTCCTCATTAGAAGCAGAATGTTTTGAAAGAATTCCCTTATTAAGTTCTTTATTTACATGTTTTCTAAGAATAGCCAACTTTTACAGGGAAATGAGCTATTACCTTCGAATTAAATCCCAAGATCTAGATTTGAGGAAGAAATGTGAACTATACGTTATACATTACATATTTAAACGATTGTACGAAATCTAATTTGTTCTGAAAACTTTGCTGAATTTTTAATACATAACAGGAAAAAGATTTGTTCAGAATATATTATTTTTAAGATTTTATATAATTTTTAAAAGGCAACATTTGTGTAAGATGTTATGGTATTCTTAAAGGTGTAGTAGTAAAAAAATGTATGTGTATAAAAATGTTTTCATATCAAGAAATAACACCATTATTTTTAGAGTGGTTTGCTTAGCGGATGGCAAAACTACTCCAGTTGCCGGTCTGTGCACACGATAACTGTTGGACGAGGTCATAGATACGTCTGAGATTTTGATGTGAAAACGATACGTCTTCCTCATTTACACCAACACATTGCTCCATTGGTAACCTCAATTACTGTTTGTTAAAAAACCAGACTCTGGTTACAGTGATCATGTAAGTAACCACTTTGGAAGGAGAAAACAGAACAGATATATTAGTAAAAACGATTTGTTGTGAAGTTTGGAATGAGAATTTTTCTAGTAAGTTATCAACACACGTGATGAAGTTACTTTATTGTATTGGTTGGTTTCATACAAGGCTTGAACATGTTAGTTTCATCTGTAATATCGTTTCCACTAAAATAAAAAAATCTAAAGGGCCTTTATGTTTTATATATTTAATTAGGATTACCGATGAAAATCAGGATGAACTGATAATGTATCTCATATAATAGATACAAACCGACTTTCTTGTCGAATTTAGAGTTGAAATTAAATTTTAAAACTTTGTGAAAATATAGTGTCTTCAAATATGGAAAATAGCTTAGAACTGGAAGACAGTGCTACAACATGCATTTTACTGTTTTACATAAAAAACACTCTTATATACCTATTTTAAAATGAGAGCGATAGAGCTCTTAAGACTCATTAGTCTTAAAAGAAGGGAGTCTTGAATCCCTGAATCTTGAAGTTCTTGTTTATTTGCATCACTTTTTATACGCAAGTAAACTCAGTTTTTATGCAGAACATTTAGAACGTCAATTTACAATGCATCCTTATAACGTATTAATGTATTTAAATTTGCCCGTTACGTTATAACTTAATATATATATATATATATATATATATATATATACGTTTTATATACGAGGTATGGCTATTAAATAACGGGACTGACGCTGCAGTGGAACGAGTGCGCATGCGCCAACCAACAATGACCAACAGCTGTGTAGTTTGAGACTTCCTCTTCAGAATGTAGTTTAGTCTCGTTTCTGTAAATAAACATCGTTGTGTCATAAACCTTCATATATGTAAGTTTTGTTATTTTTTTTGCCGGAAAAATGGTTAGCGTAATAATAGAGCAACGAATTGTTATTAAATTTCACGTAAAACTTGGAAAAACCGCTACCTACACCTATAATTTACAAAAAGAAGTGTATGTCAGTGAATGTTTAATCGCGGACTCGTGTTTTTGAATGGTTTAAGCGTTTTTCAAGATGGTCGACAAGACGTGGAAGATGATTCGCGGCCAGGTCGTCCTTCAACATCACAAACGGAAGACAATGTTGAAAAAAGTTGCAAATTTGATTCGGTCTGACCGACGATTAAGCATTCGTGCAGTTGCTGAATCTGTAGGCATTGATAAAGAATGTGTACGACAAATTTTACATGACTTATTTGAACGTGCGAAAAGTGTGTGCAAAAATGGTACCAAAAAATTCTTACGATTGATCAACAAGCAGCTTGTAAAAAATGTTTGTACTGACACTTTGAATGCCATTGAAAATGACCCAAATTTATTGGAAAGAATAATAACATGTGATGGAATCGTGGTTTTTTTACTTATGATCCGGAAAACGAAGCGCCAATCCATGCATTGGAAGACCTCAACTTCATAGAGAGTCAAAAAAGCAAGAATGAGCAAGACAAAATTTAAAGCAATGATGATTGTTTTTTTTCGACATTCGTGGGATTGTGTACCTTCACTGGGTTCCTGAAGGTCAAACAATTAATCAACATTACTATCTTGAGGTACTTAATAAACTACGTGAAAGAGTAAGAAAAAATTACCCGAAATGTGGAAGGACAAATCATGGATTTTGCACCAAGACAATGCGCCAGCTCATTCCGCATTATCTGTCAAGCGGTTCCTGACCAAGTACAGCATCCCAGTGTTAGAACATCCACCTTACTCGCCAGACCTAGCACCATGCGACTTTTATCTTTTCCCTAAGGTGAAATCTGCATTGAAAGGTACCAGATTTGAATCCGTAGAAGCTGTTCAAGAAAAAGCGGCAAGCAAGACTCCTGAAAGAGTTGACAGAAGATGACTTTCAGCATTATTTCCAACAATGGAAAATTCGCATGGAGCGTTGCAGGATAGAGAAGGGGTGTATATTGAAGGTAATAATAAGTAATTATGTTTAAAATGAAAATAAACCTTTTTACAATATCAGTCCCATTATTTAATAGCCATACCTCGTATATATATATATATATATATTCCTTTTTATTTTTAAGTGTTCCTCATGTAAAGTGCCTGTATTACTAAGCATTCCTCAGGTAAAACTGTTTTATCATTAAGTTTTCTTCAGGAAAATTCTGTTTTATTCCTAGGCGTTTTTCAGGTTTTCCTAATCAGAGTTTTCCTAAGAAGTTTTCATTCCTAATCGTACCTTAGGTCGAAGCTGTTTATTAGTAAGCGTTCCTCAAGTAAAAACTATTTTATTACTAAGCATTCTGCAATTATAATTGTTTTATACCTAGGCATTCTTCAGCTAGAACATTTTTATTACAAAGGTTCTTTCATATGCATATTTTTATTCCCAAGAGTTCGTTGAAATGCTTTATTACTGACAGTTTCTTTCATCTATAACTGTTTCATTACTAACCGCTCGTCAGGCTTATCTGTTTCATTAGTGTTTTTGTGGTAGAGCTATTTAATTCCCAACCTTTCATCAGATAGAACTGCAAATCGTTCCTTCGTGGTATAAATTATTTATTGCCAAGCGTTCCTCAAGTAGAACTAGTTAAGATTAATTAAGTAAATACATCTTAATATACAAACTACAGGAAAACAATTTACCAACACACGAAGAACAGTTTCAATTGCCCAGTTCATCTTATAGGTACAATTTATATTATAATTTGTCTCTGAGTAGAGTTTGTATGTACATTTTTACATAAGTAAGAGAACAACTGTCATAGGGTTATTCTATGCAATTGTTTGCTATATAAATAATATATTTTTGTGGCATTTTCGTGTCATCCAAGTAAATATAAGTTTACCTTGAATTTGATACCACATAAAATGCTACTAAGACATTGGGAATAAACTTAACCCTAAACTTAGTTTATATGGAATGAAAATTTAACATTATAGACTAATATAGATATCTCAGACCCTGCATGTATATAGATTTTTCTTCTATAAATACTTCTTCATGCGCAAAATCCGACAAAAGAGTTAGTTTGATTTTTGACCCACTTAACAATGAACACTGTAATAATACATACCCTAAACATAACTAACTTTCTCTCATGCAAAATTAATATACGAATATCACTTCATTATGTTATACCTTCATTATACTAAGTGCTCTCGCTAACATTACAAAGGATTTAGTATTTCTTCACTCTGGCCTAAAATAGTTACTGATATAAAGTGTATAAATCTCCGACTTCAAACCCCCAAAACAACGCTTGGTTGGTTTAACATAACGATTTGAGTGTTTGAAATGTCAGCGGTGAACCCACGGCGAGTCCTCCCACACTTTTGTAGCTTTTATATAGGAAGTTCAGGAGGCAAGTTTGCCATCAATACTAGTAGTGTACAAAGAAAAAGGGTCGATTCTGCTGACATTTTTTCTATCCAATGGAAACGTCTAGTTATTGGCTGAGTGTAAGCGAAGCTTAGAATTGAAGGCTTAGAATTATGCATGTAGCTTTATTTCTGTATTAGGAACACTGATTTAGATTATAGTGAATTAATGTGAATACTTTTAATTCCGTTTTATGGGCAACCATTGTGGTCGCAAGGAAATAGCAAAATAAATAAATTTGTAATCAAACTATACTCATACGAGATTTTAACATCGTCATTTTAATTCAAAGAGTAAAAGATAACATATTATCATATGAAGCCTAAATATTAGAACACATCTAACATTATGTTACAGGAACTTTGTGTGTAGGCTTTATGAACACTGATATGGAACGAAACTTACTGAGTATAAATATTAATGTATCATGGGGCAAGATAAACATTTTGCCGTGGACTTTAGGTGTTTTCAAGAAACATAATTTCTTCATAGACAATAATGAGTTCTGTGATGTTTTCATATCTAAATATGGAATTTTACTGTATGTAATTGAAGCATATCACACAGTAGACTGACAGAATTTCTCTTTTATTTCCTAGGGGTTCCAAAGATTTCTATAACGTATGTAAGACCGTTTGTCACTGAAATGAGCGACAAACAGTCGCATTTTATTTATGAAATAAATATATAAATGTTTCATTTATGCTGCATGAGAGAAAAATCGTGACTATGGCTTCTGTTACTCCCCCCCCCTCCCACTCGACTGCTTCGATTGTTCCAGCTCTGTTGAATACTCTAAATTAAAGCTGCCTACGTTTGTTACAAACTGTTGAGTGGTTAACTGATTATTGAAATGACTATGGATGGAAATCTTTGAAAGCTTGAATTTACAAAATGTATAATACCAATAATGTCAAGAAATATTAAACATATAAATGAATGAAAATACTTATATAGATTATAGATAATAACCATATATTATAAATAAGTTTAGTAATAATATGGAAAATTTTGTTTGGAGTAGTTATAGTTGTACTTATAACACGTGTTCAGAAATATTATTTCTCTGAGTCTTCCAGAGGAATTGAGAGTGGCAGAATGTCATAATATAAACCTCAAGTGTAACATCCGCCTTGCTCTCAGTAACGCTGACGTTACGCGCTGCAGACAGAGTTTGTTACAGTCTTAGTTTTGTTTACCCTAGTGATGACATAATCGGTCAGATTTTACAATCAAAACGTCATGTTCTATTATGTATAATAATTTAAAATATACATAATTACGGAATATTTTTAGAATGTGTTGTCGTAATGGTACTGGAATTAAACGGGTCGGAACATTTAGAAAATTAAGTAGAATCATTAAAGTTCCAAAGATCAGGTAAACAACACTTGATAGTAGCATATCTTCTCAAGTGTTAATTTATTTGATTTTAATCAAAACGATTATGCTTGTGTCTTTAGGCAGACGTTTTGTATGATTATAAATGAATATGAATGTAATGCATTCCACTACAAACTATATAAACCTTCATAACAGCTCATAGTAAGTATAATAGCTTAACCAAACGTTTGTTAAATTTTAAAAAGGCAGCTGTTACAGATAATGATTCCTGTGATGTCCAAACACTGGATAGAACTCTTTCGAAGCATTAGACAATAATAAAGTATGTTTAAATCCATCGTAACCTATCAACACAATTTTAAATAGTTGCAAATCATTTGAGAAATTTTCCATAGATACGGAGTTTTTTTCATGAACTATTATAATATTAGAAGTTTTAAACATTCTTAGAAATTATTTATATTATTTGGAAGAAAATATCAAATTTATTGAGGATCACTCCACCTGAACGACCCGGGTATGGCCGAACTACTCATCTCTAATTAGGTCTATGTAACACAACAGCCAAGGGCCCGATGGAGCTCATAGTGGTTTGGCAAGTTCATAGTGGTTTCAATGCTATTAGGAATTGGAGTTCATTCATTATTTTACCAGTTTAATACCACTAACCAAACGTATAAATATCTTATCATAATAATACTAAAAATACTTAAAGAATTACCTAATGATTTGTGTTTTACTATTTCAAAGAAGGAGGATAATAAAAAAAATCAGAATACTTTGGTTTTATCCAATTAATGAAGACAAAGTATCCAGCTACTATATCAGATAATTTAGTCTGAGCTTAAGAACGCCTGCTGAAAAACCATATGAACATGAGGAGATTTCTAATTAATTCCGTGTCACAAGAGTTTAATTTCATTTTAATTTAGTATGTTTAGACTTTAATTATAAACACTGGCTTACATCGTTACAGTGAACATAATATTATATATAATTATTATAACAGTTCGTATGCATACATACTGTTTTAAGTCTGTACTAATTTTTTTTCAGGAATCATGTCATTAATTGTAAAGAAAACGTATTGTTTAAAATAGGTATAAAATCGATGAAAGCTTAAAAATTAACACGGAAGATATATTTACGAACCCAGATACTACTGCCCTCAAGTACCATATACGTACTATTTTTACTGCTACAGAGTTCAGAAACTGAAATAATATATATGCCAGTTATTTAAATAACATGGTACTCGGATTTAGAATTTAATTAATTTTCATATTTGCAACAATAAATTGGCACAAAAATATTTCAATACCAGTTTCATGCCAGGGATACTGTCTCATTTGTTTAGATGTGCGAATTGAAACTGTCAGTTTGAAGCAATTCAATATTTACTGACCCCCTGGCGTTACAGTTCTTGAAGAGTCTTGACGCCCTTCAACTGTCTACTGCCCCCTCTCATCTTATTCTGAGCTCTCTTCACAAGGGAATCAATTATACAGGGTTTTGTGACTGTTAAACACACACCAATGTTTGACATATTTGCTCGCATGTGTCAGAAACACATTGCTAATATTGTGATTATGTATTTTGTGTGTTAGGTATTCCAATTCCCATCACGAAAACTGATTAAATGCCTTCATTGTCGACAATACGAATATATAGGTGTGTTAAATTCTCACACCTTATATATACCTAGATAAGAGGGAGTAAAGTGTTTGCAAAACACTTTTGAGCAATATTTATTACCATTTGATATTTTTAAATTCAAAAGGAGAGTGGTTATTGAAGAAAAATGATATAACCGTTACAAAAATTTAATACCTATTTTACAAGACCTTTCATTTGCTGTCATATATCAGTGTCAAAATCTATGAATAGCTCACGAAAATTAGCACACAGCAAACAGGATGGCAATGTGTTACCTGCTGGTGCTGGTCTTAAGTGTACTGTGTATTGCTGTGTAGGCAGGTGCATCGCTGTCTAGGCATGTGTATTGCTTTCACTTTATGTCTTTATTAATGAATTTGTTATTTACACTTCTATAATAAAAACGCAACAACAATAAAGCTTGTCCTATTATTCATAATAGAATCTTTAAAGTCTCATGAACCCAGATCCGTGTTTTATGTGACACGTTTCTACTTTATGAATACACACGTCTTAGAGATTTTAAATGAAAAATTCACTCATTAACTAAAATTATTTTGCTTATTATACTGAATATTTTTCATTTTAAGTGATGGAATTACCTAGCAATATAATCATTCTGTATGGTCAAATCAAAGAAACTTTACCTTTTAAACAAAGAGTTCCAAGAGAAACAAAAATGATCAGATAAACGTTGAATATCTCATATAATCAACCATAATATTTATGTGGTACATTTTATCTTACTGAGATTATTTTTATGGAACGGGAAGTATATAATTTATATAGAGAACTGGTTTTATATAACAATTTAAAAGAACAAACGTAGTTCTTAGTATTAAAATAACAATTCATGAGAGCAATGCACTTTATGCCTCTGAGCTGTGCATGGGAAACTTGCCATAGCATCACGTGTGTTATTGTAATATCTACGTTAGTTACTGAATAATATATGTTATAGTGAATCGTTTAAGGAATAGAGTATTGTAGAACGTTACTGTTAATCTTATATCTACATTAACATGATTTGTACAGTAAAACTATGAGCATAAGCTTAGAAAAAGTACTTATTATTATTTTATTTGCAAATGATATTTTAAAGTGCTGAAAAAAATATTTGGCAGTGACATTTACACACATTTTGAAACGTAATTTTGTCTCTCTATATATAATTCCTAACAATAAATGAGTTAAATGTACTTTTATGCAGTATAAGAAATGACCCGAAACATCAACATTCTGTATACGTATATTAAGTTAACTGAACGTTCCATTAATTCAATATAAAATGTTAAAACTCCTTCTATATGGAGATTAAAGTTATTTGTTGACTTAGACTCAACAGAACTCAAAGTAAATGATCGAAGATAAACTGATAACCTTTAATTAGAGATAATCCTGGGATCATACTTAGCTGTACGGTACATAAATCAATTCGCGATAAACTTAGTTTATCTGTGATTATGAAAGACCACGTAACTTAGAATCAGCAGAACACAAAGCACTGAGTGTAAGTGAATAACGGTTAAGTTACTTGTAAACTTACTCATAATTGGAGCTTCTAAACAGTGACTTGTATTTGAGCATGCTACATGGGTTTTGAGGAATACTACTTGAACTTTTTTATCTTTCCTTAAACAAAAATAATTAAAACTTACTGAGTTTTCAACAGATTAATGAAAAGGGGACGTTTACTCTTAACTTAGCACGACGCTGTATTGTGTTTTCAGGTATAAAATAGTCTAAGATTATATATTTAAAACTTCCATTACTTAACTTTAAATCATTACTAGGAAGATTCATGAATTGTGTTTTTTTATTTGTAAATTGATGTTATTTTTGGAGGGGACATGTTTTAATTATATAAGTATAAAAATCGAAATTGACTGAAGGAAGGAACGTCGTACAAAAATGTATGACTGAACTTTATAACATTCTATGCCCATTAAATGTTATGAATCTATAAGCAATCTATGTGTAGTTGCTCTCCAATATTTAAGAAAATTCAAAATAAATCAAATATAAATCTATACTGATTAAGTTATAAGTTATAATTCCACTGAGATACATTTCTAAAGTGTGTGAGGACTCGTCCCTAACACGTGTCATAAATACAGAGAACTATGACGTCACAGCAGCTAGCTGTCACGTCACTGAGAGGCGGTGTGTCTTAAATATTTATCCTCTTCTTACCTGTCTCAACAAGAGCATACATTTACAAGGTTCACTAAAATCTGCTCACTTTCATAAGTCACTAACTTGTGTCGATAAGAGGGGGAGGTAAATGAAGTACAAATTAAACTACAGCGTTGCCAAATTCTGCATACTTTGATAAAAAGTACAGCATACATGATGAGGTAAGTAATAATAACTTATAGTATTTTAAAATAAAGTATTCTGATAGTTTACGTTATTCATGACATTTTCAGCTACGAATGAAAGTACTAATAATGTATTTGTATAAAATGGATTAATACTTAGAAAACTATATAAGATATTTTCCAGTATTAAATATTGAAAGCTGTGTTATGGGAGATACAAAGGGATGCGTATGGAATCCAATCCGTATTGTTCTTGATGTGATTATATTAGATAATTGATATAGTATCACTTCAACCCATCTGAGAGCATACTTGCTAAATTGATTAGCTCCCAACCTCAGACTTGCCGGAGTACAAAGGGATGCACATGGAATCCAACCCGCATGTTACTGCTGTGATTGTGGAGACTAATTGATACAACTTCCCTCACTTCTCCTGAGTGTATAATTGCTAAGGGAATACATCCCAAACACCATCTTTTTGTAATTATAAATACTTAAAGCTTATCTTTCTAATCTCAACAGTATTTAGACAATAGTTTTACGAGCTGTTTCAACCCCTAGTGAGAAACTTCTACCAGTAACTATGTGGGAGAATAATTGCAATGACAATTAAATTACTCCTAACCTAAATTATACTTTTATTAAATATATCTTTCCGTTTTCACCATTGCTAGGAACAGTGTTGCTTAGCAATTTAGCTCTCACTATCTTTCTTGAGAACATAATGTTTACAGCATAAACAATTAAACTATTTTTAAAACTGTGTGGAAAAAATCCTAAATCTAAATGGGAACTAAAACCGAAGTCCTTAAATTTCAATTAAGACATGAATGATTTAATAAATTCTGACATTATACTGTATTTTATTCCAATCAAAGTATAAACATATTCATACAAACTTAAGCTTCTGGATAATAATATGACATGACTTTTGTAACTGACTTTGACAGATGATTATCAATAATCATGTACTATAGCCTGTTTAAGAGTGTATAAATTATTATAGTTATTATTGTTGTTTTTGATAGGTCACTAAAACAAATTAAGTGTCTTTTGATTATTCCAAATCTATAAATATAATGGATACTTACGTGTTAAGGGAGTAGGATGTAGCCTGGTGGGATTTTCGAAATAGGAATAGACCTATGTGTTAACTAGCAACCCTGAGAATGTCCATGTAAAATTTTTAGTGCAATTATTCCATCATTTACGTATTTGAGTAACACACAGACACAATTACATTTCTATAAACTAGTGTAAATTACATATATTTATACAAATGCTACATACCATATTATTATTATTATTCATATTTTTTTTCGTGGAATTGTAAAATATACATAAGACATTGTTTTCTCATTATATACATAACTTAATTTTCTAAGGTATTACAGTCTAATAAGTTAACTTCCCAAACTATAAGACTTGAGTGCAAAGTTTTGTTAGTCTTCCTTTGGTTACATCCATACAAATTCTGCAGCATTTGAATTTCAAATACTTATACAAACTCAGGCTTAAATAAATTACTTTCACATGAGGCAGTGAACGAACGCATTAGAACGCTTCCTGGGCATAAACTTTGCATTTAACAAGCTATTTAGGAAAATATTTATTAATTATAACATTATATAAAATAATGTTATATTACTTTATGAATGATAAGGAACACTGTTGAAATTTTTTGCACACAAATAATCATAACAATACTTACATATTATGCTAAAGTACATCAGTAAAGAGTATCAAATTATAATATTAATAAAGTCCGAAGGACAGAAACAGTGACAATATATTATATTAATATTATTATACTGCAGTATATTTTTCGGATGGTATCTTTAAAATGTAGTCTCTTCTTATACCTCTTTAAGAAATTTTCCTGACTAACATAAATCCTTTTATGCATTCATAAGAGACAACCATAAATGCTTTAGTGAGGTGTGTTTCTTATGAAGGAACTTATTAAAAGTTATTAAGTAACATATATTTGAAGCAACCAGAATAGCATTGCGATATGTAAAATGTATCAGTCAATTTGCCCACTAATCTAAGGAAATAGATTAGACGATTATATTAGGACTTACAAATTGATATTTAAAAGTAATATTGACACGTTATTGTCACTTTTTTATTAAAGAAAATGTACAATAATATGATTGGATTAACAATATCAGAATACATTAAAACCTTAGAATTGGATGCTCTTATCTCTCTGTATGTATTAGGAAAGAAGGAGTACCTTTTATTTAATCCCACTCGTACACAAAATTATTGTATAAACTAGCGCAAAGTAAATTGTGCATTCAATATTGAGCTTAAACACGGTTTTTAAAGTTTAAATAAGTTATTGAAAAAATCTAATAATTTTCATATTAGCAGTTAGAATATAGTAACGTTTGCAAGTTGCATTGCTATAGAAGTTAGACTGTTTAAGTTATGACGTAAAGCATTGTTGGTATTCACCTGAAAGCGACAGCGACTCTCCGGCCTTGAAGCGATCGACGGCCAGTATATTGAAAACGTAAACTGTTACAGAAACACCTGCGGCATTGTTTACAGCCTCGGAGGATTAAACTCATCTATATTGAGAATCCAAGATTTCTTTTCATTTAGCAGGATTAAAGAATAAATACTTATATTTGTATCAAATATTTTTAAGCAATACTTATTTTTTAGTAAACCTTAAGATAGTGGCCGTTACAAAAAGTTAAAGATTATCAGTGTTGTGTAAATTAATTAATTGAGATGACGGATTTATGTAAAATCTAAATTTTTCCGAATAAAGCATAAATGATTGTTAAATGGGATGGAAACTTAAATATTGCAATATAAATAGGAACTCGTTTTTAATGCATAAATATTTCACTATTTAAAACATAGGTTTTAGTGTCTCAATGCTCATAAATGTACTATTATCTAAGATTAACTTAACTTTATTTCCTTGCTTTACTATAAAAACTATCATTATATGCTTGGTGCTAAGTAATAGCAGTATTCCATACACAAGTCTTAACAAACTTTGAGACATCTTGACAGTTGAAACTTCAAACAAGCGACAAAGTTCGCAATCTCCGGGCGTGGACCGGAGGTTCCAGCCCCTGTCTGCCGCACTTCCGAGCCCCGACAACTTTAATGTACCGGCCCACTTAGTAGTTACATTTCTTCCCGTTGTTGCTGAAACTTAGAGTCTTTCACTTGAAATATCCCTCCGGAGTAGTTTACTAGCGGACACTCTTGCAAATAGCTTCGTCGATATGTAAATATATGTTAGTTATATTCTTTTAAATTAATCATTAAGTAAATGCATTTTAACATTCGTGGTTCTAAAAATCCTTCCCACTATATTCAGTTAAAGTTCTGATTGATCAGTTTAATTGTATTCGTTATGAAATCACACCCCGTATTTGTTACCCACCAGTAATGAAGTACTAAGATTAGGTTAAAAGTGTTATTACCATGTGTTGTTCTTTTGGTTATGGTACTTAATCAGAAAATAGTTGCTATAGTTGCAATTATTTATGGTAAGTGAAAAATTATTATTCAACAACACTATTACACTATACACATTGTAATGTAGCTGTAAATATTGGAGATAGTCTAAAACATTTTTGTTTACTTTTGTTTTATATTTACTATATTATACTACATAACCCGAGAATAAATTTATTCAAAATCTTTTAATTAGAGAAAAACTAAAAGCCAGATTCGAAAGTACTAGACATCTGGACATTGTATGATAGCTAGTTAAGGTCGACAAAACAATTAAATTTTTGTCACTGGTATATTAATCAACAATAACAATATTATTTGTCATGATAACATTTCGTCCAGTAATATTTCACTAACAAAATGCTGATTAATGTGTATTTTATGTAGTGTAATGGAATAGAATCACCGTGCGCCGAGTTATAAACAAGGACAGTAATGCTGTTTGACTGCCTCATGAGGAGCATTCCGCTTACAATTTGTAGGACAATATAAAGATTTTCAGAAGTACTGAAAGTAATCTCTTTCTTGCTTACATTATCAATTTTCAATTATTCACTTTAAATTAAATATTTGTGAAACAAAACTAGGTTAAAAATAAAGTAATATTATTCGCACGCAAACAAAAGTGTATCAGCATATAAAAGTAATAAGACATCTCCCAAAATTGTTTGTAATGACATAACATGACCGTTGCTGCAGGCGATCAAAGACCCTTTGTTAAAAGAAATGGAACGTAAGGACATTATGATATCCTCTTTGTTCAAAAATCTATCATAATTACGTTTTCCAATATTAAAAGTAATTTGTTGAACGTTTAGGGTTTTGTACGGACAGACAAAAACGTAAATAAAACAGCTGTGTGCTTTTAATATACCTTCGCTTGCATATATTTGTGCAAACAATAACTGCAGTGATATTGCGTTCAAAGAACTCTTTCTTTTCTTAAAAATTGATATAGAATTGTCAGACTATGCTTGCATAATGTAGGTTGGAAATTGTGTAAGATATCGTAGTTTTCAATATATTTTTTATGTAATTATGAAACGAAATATATATTAAAACACCATTAATTTAAGGCCTCAGTTTAATCTATCTAATAGGTTGATAAGTTTCACTGATTCGGCTGTGGTTGTCTAAGATTTTGAGATGTCTAGTTTTAGAATAAAAAATAAACTTTATAGTTATTTGCAAAATTATTTTATTGTGGAATTTGATGGATATTTTAAATACTTTTAATGGCTGATAGTCAGCAAAGACGGGTATGTAAGTAATCTTGTTTTATACTCACATGTTTCCCTATGAGATTTCCCAAGTAAGCACTAAAAAAATATTTTGCATGAAAGTGTCCCGTTTTTCTCTATTGGTGGACAAAAAAAAATCATTACTAATATTAAGTCAATATAATTTCTACAAAAATAATTTTGTACACTAGAAAGGCACATTTTCACATTAAAAGCTGTTCTCAGACATTCGTTGAAATCCAGATTCTGTCACTAATTTTAATATTTTAAAATTTTATTTTTTTATTATATGTAACGTGCTGTTTGAAAAGGATTTTTTAAACATATTATGCATAGAATATACTAACCAAAACTAACAGGAAGAGTATTATGTATTTTAAACGAACAGCTGTTGTATCAAAGTGGGTTTAGTGTTACTGTTGCACGGCATTTAACGGCAGTCCCACATTTATCAAGTTGTGTAAACAAAGGACAAGTCCCGGATTATCCTGATAATGAAATGGCTAACCTTAACAAAGAACTAGTTTATGTGTTGTGAGTTTGATCCATACCACTATACGGCAGTCTCACATTTATCAAGTTGTGTAAACAAAGGACAAGTCCCGGATTATCCTAATAATGAAATGACCAAACTTAACAACGAACTAATTTATCCGATTTGAGGTAGCTATATACCACATGCAGCATAAATATACTACAATTTATGGTCATTAGACAGTGATAAAAATATAACGGCATATACAACCGATTTTGTAATTGTTAATTTAAAATTTGTAAATAAAAATTTGTAATTACAATAACATTTTGTTAGATTCAGTTCATTATGAAACCGAATAATTAACCATTTATTAATCGATTGTTTCATAAGATCGCTGTTTTATATTTTCGTCCATAGGTTGTAGAAACGGTTTTAATGTGGACCAAATTTTAATTTGGTGATTATGAGCTTCCCGTTCATACACAATATTTTGAGATGTTATACCTATGCAAAATGTTTGTAAATGTTTCAGTTTAGACTGTAAACTCTGTGAAGGATAACATTTACAATAGTTTTTGTGAGTCTCATTACTTCATATATCATAACTTAAACATGTTGTTGCAAAATTTGAGGAGACATTTTTGGGATAATTAATTATAAAGGGGTGTACCAGAAATTTCTCCCAACCTTTTCAGGTATTAAATAATACTAACAAATAATAGTCATATTAAATTATTACATCTGAGTTTATTTGGCTAGATCATACACGTTACTAAATTAACGAACCCTCTTTTACAGTTGAAATGTTTGATATTAATAATATTATTAATTTAATATTAATAAACGCCTTGGTATAAAAATATGTCATAAACAGTGAATGGCTCTAGAATGTGTTAAATTGAAAGAATAGCAACTGGCAGTATATTCTACCATTGTTTTCATCACGTTTTTATTATTGAATTGTGAACACTATTTGATATACATTTTTAGACCTAACACTATTCGTGACTCTCCAGATATTATTATTAGGTTCTATTATTTTGATATACGTATAGTTCATTCTTGTGGTACTCATCGTTTGAATTTTACAATATTGGTATTATAAGACGTAAAATCATATAGTATAAAGTTAAGAACAAGTATATAAAGTTATTGTTGTATAATAATTTTGTGAACAATACTATACTCATTTGACCTTTTTATGTATTGATGTAATTTATAGTAATAATTGGGGTTTGTCATGATTTTTCTTTATGTACCTTTAATAACTTATGTTTGATAATCCACAAAGGCGAATATTATTGATAATTCTTATTAAAGCAGAAGGCCATTGAAAAAGACTACAGTTTGACGTCGTTTTCAAAGTTCTACACAAATTGATATATGACTACATATGAACAAGATAATTAGAAACAAAATTTAACTTTTGTAGAAAAATACAATTATTTCTTGTTCTTTTGTACAATAAGGGACTTATTCATGTCATTGCTTTTAAGGATAAACCATTGATATAAAAATAAAAATCTCATTATCTCGATTTATTCAACAGATTCACACAGTTTTCTGTTGTACACGTTGTTGTGCGATATTCAGGAATGCAGCACGTTTGATAAGGTTTCTTGTATAACCGTTCTGCAGAGTATTCTGTTGTAACGTTGTTGTGCGATATTCAGGAATGCAGCACGTTTGATAAGGCTTGTTGTATAACCGTTCCGCAGAGTATTCTATTTGCAAATTTTGTTGCACGATATTCCGCGATATCCAGGATAGCAGCCTGTCTGTTAGGGTTTGTAAAGAGCACTCCATATACGTGCTCTTGCCATGCACTGATAAACTGTTGATATTAGAAATATCAACCTCATTACATCGATTTGGTGAACCATTCACTAGAGTGTTCTGTTGCACACGTTGTTGTACAGTATTCTGGAAACCAGCCCATTTGTTATCCTAACTTTATTATGTAGATCTGTCCAAACGTAAATACCATTAAATTCTACTTTTGCCAAAACCCTCCATCCAGGATAGTTTGAACTTATTGAACTCGTATTGTTTGCATTTATTTGAGTTTTTGTCCTTATTGCTCAAGTTTTCGAATTTAATACACATTTTGGAGGGACTATTATACAACTGGTATTAGACTAATTAATTTATAAATACATTCCTAAGTTATACGTATAAATTATTTATTTAATAAAATATACATTAATTTTTCTTCAGCTCAATTTGCTGCATAAAATGAAGAAGATAGACCCTACGAGACAAGTTTTTCTATAATATGTATCAAAATATTTCTAAATGCGTGTTGTATTGTTCTAGTTCACATTTTAACATAACTCAAACCACTTAAATTATACAATTTACAATATCATATGTAAACTCATATTTACCTATTATATAAAGTAAACAACAACATATATTTCATGAAAATAATATGCTATTGATACATTAAGTCATATATTGTAAGTCAATTACTACAATGTAAATTATTTAAAATATATATTGTATTAAGAGTAAAAAATATATACCTATTAATTACCAATTTTGAGAAAATGATCATAACATTAATACTATATTATTGACATGTTGACAAATTAAGTGTAAATGTATAAAAAAGAGTATGCGAGATAATCATTCTTCTGGATTGAATCCTACGAAACAATGTAGCTTATAGCAAAATTTCCAATTTATTGTAACATAGCACATAGTTCCCACTCTGACATATTGGTTAAAATCCATCGACAATACCAACTTTGACTGTGGTTATGGAGCCATTGAAATAAAAATTCAAAACATATCTTACAGCCTTAATGATTGTTTTAATAATGTTATAAATTATTTTAAATGTTGGAACAAGATGTTGCCAGTGTCATAAATGGTTGCTGCGGTAGTGTCTTAGACACCACACAACACTATTGCCTCCGGACATTTGGTGGCTACGGCAGTACCTTTGGTGCTACTCAGCACTAAGGCCTACGAGCTTGTGGTGATTGGGGCAGTATCTTTGGTGCTACACAGCACTACTGGTTTCAGGAATGTGGTGCCTGCACCAGTATCTTTGATGCTACACAGCACTAATGCCTCCGAGCATCTGGTAACTGCGGCAGTATCTTCGACGTTATACCGCAATAAAAAAAACCTTTATGCTTAGTTTTAAATCTCCGAGCCTCTTCTATTAAGTAATAATTAAGTACGTGCTTATTGCATTCTATATTTATTTATTTAATTATTAATAAATATGTTAAAATTTTTATATGGATTTAAAATTCATATTGCATATGCATGTTTAAAAATTGATAGATACAGACAGAAAGACTACTGTGTTTATAAAACTTGAGAGACACAGAAAGTGAAAGGATATATGCAATACCCCTTTTCCCTGTTAGAAGGGTACTGAATATGTTCCTCGATAATATCTGAAAAAGTAGTTTTTTTGTTATAAGGTGGGGAAATCCATGTTCAAAATGAAAACACAGAGGTGGGAAAACTTTTACACACATAAAACAACTCCAGGTAATCTGTTTGCAGTAAACCTTACTATACGCTTCTTACAGTTTGACATTTTGTTTCAACAGTGAAATACAGCGTACCTTTACTACTTTGTAGTTTGTAAGTATAACAGTTTATACTCACCGAGATCGGGTAATATAGCTTTATCTGTGCATGAAGTGCCCAAGTAAAGCGTGTTTTTTAAACATGAAGTTTATAAATATAATACTATATAACATCGAGATTGGGTAATATAGGTATACCTGTGCAAACAATGTCCAAGAAAAGAGTTTTATGAGTGAATAGTGAATTCGTCTAGGATATGAACCTAAGTTTTATTATAACATAAAACAACAAGAGTTAGAGGAGGAACGTAAGTAATGAAATTAATTTATTACTGTGGGACTCGTTGCACATAATTTACATAACTATCGCAATAAAAATATAACAATATATTACTATAATTTCCTGCATGTTCATCGCTCTGCTTCTATATGTTTCTATTATTAGAAAAATTTAATGGTGCCCGGAAATAATTCTTTATATACATTATGTGTATTTGTGTATGATAGAGTAAATTAACTCGGAGTTATAATGATCAAAAATAATAATGCTAAATTTTATGCATAAAGAGTAATTTTTAAAATTTACATTTTCCTCTAGCGTCAAATAAATAGCACTAAACGCATCTTAAATAAATATTTATCATATATTTCCTTGCAGTTCAATACAGTACAATAATAAAACTTTGTTTACAAGCATGAGAGCTATAATGTAAAAGCCAATGCTTTAATCATCTTCATAAATGATTCTTCAATTATCAATACAGTGTACTATTTAAACACAAATGATCACTAATTGCAATTAGCATAACTAACAGTCGAAAAAAGCCTCAGTCTATTACAGGACACTTCATTATCTCACGGAAACATCTGGTGACGCTAATAATCCATATGGTTTCATTTTTTTACGATGATTTAGGCGGAGAGTAACAGTAGGGATTTTTTAGTATTACGCCACTGTATTTCAAGAATATAACGAAAATCTATCACACTCCAAGTATTATTTATGTCGCAGTTACTATCTAGCTTATTTGAAAATCCCTAGAGTAATCTTAAGTGATCAACTACTGTAGGAAAACCAAACCCACTCATAATAACTTACTTGTTCTTTGCTAAGCCTTCTCTTAGTCAGTGCCCGTCAAGGTGTATTATATTACTAATGAATAAGAAACAAAGAATATTACTAATCAACTACAAGACGTATAACGAGCCCTAGCAGGATAAATCCATGTTGAAAATAGCAACACCTATTTTTTTTTTATTAGGAATTAATTGTAAATTTTAAAGTATAGAATAAAATCTGTGGCTGTGACATTAAACCTTTAGATTACTTTCACTTTAGTATCTTTCCTAGTGTAAAATTAATTAAAACTGACTGAATGTTCCAAAGATTAATTAAAAGGACACAAATAAACTATAAAACGTTGCACAACGCTGTTTTGTGTTGTCAGGTATATAATGGATAGCCTAAGATTCGTTTATTTTAAATTACCAAAATATATCTTTAAATCATCAGTACAATGAAACAATTCTTGCCTTGTTTATATTTATTTTTTAAAATATAGGTTATTTTGTGAGGGAAAATGTTTTAGTTATATGAGTTTTAAATTACATGTCATGAATGTTTTAAGCAATTGATGTATAGTTCTTTTTTCATATTTAAAGTACTTTACAATTATGTTTTAGAATATATATAAAAAATATAAATCTTTACTGTTTTCTTAAGAAATATTTACGAAGGTAAAAATGTTTGAATTGCGAGCATTCACATATGTTTTTTTTTGTGTTCACGTTGGGAAAAGTTTTTATTCCAACTTATGTTTTATAATGTAATATGTACATGTTTTATAGTTGACAAATTTCAAGTATATTTCCTGAATATAAAAATAAGAAAAAATATGTAGTTACTTTTTTTAGTTGTAGAAAATAGGTTACAATTATCCTCTCATATAAGTTATAATTCCACTGAGATACATTTCTAAAGTGTGTGAGGACTCGTCCCTAACACGTGTCATAAATACAGAGAGATATGCCGTCACGGCAGCTAGCTGTCACGTCACTGAGAGGTGGTGTGTCTTAAATAAAATTTATCCTCTTCTTACCTGTCTCTATAAGAGCATACATTTACAAGGTTCACTCCATTCTGCTCCCTTCTATAAAGTCATAAACTCGTTTTGACAAGAGGGGGATGTAAATTAAGTGCAAATTAAAATACATGATTGTTATATTCTACATTCTTTGACAAAATAATTAATAATAATTGATAGTATTTTTAAAACTAAA
The DNA here is from genome assembly GCF_021130785.1 of Homalodisca vitripennis. NCBI lineage: Eukaryota > Metazoa > Arthropoda > Insecta > Hemiptera > Cicadellidae > Homalodisca > Homalodisca vitripennis. The sequence goes on from NC_060212.1 coordinate 47,287,195, forward strand.
GTATTCTGTTATTTTACATTATCTACGACATTTATAGTTATGAATGAAAGTACTAGTTTTGTATTTTTATACAATGGATTAGTACTTAGAAAACTATATAAGTCTTTTTAAATTATTAAATAGTTGAAAGCTGTGTTATCGAAGATATAAAGGGATACATAAGGAATCCAATCCATATTTCTACTGATGTGATTCTACTAATTGATATGACATCACTTCAACCCATCTGAGAGCATAATGCTAAAGGAATTAGCTCCCAACCTCAAACTTGCCAGAGTACAAAGGGATGCACATGGAATCCAACCCGCAATGTTACTGTTATGATTGTATAGACTAAATTGATATAGCCTCCCTCATCCCTCTTAAAAAGTACAATTGCTAAGGGGATTACATCCCAAACTATCGACTTTTTTGTAAATAAAAATATTTAGAGTTTGTCGTTCTATTCTCAATAGTATTTAGACAATATTTTTTACGAGGCGCTCTCACCCTTAATGAGAAACCTCTAAACATTAAATCTATGGGAAAATATTAAAACCATAGAAGAGGATGCTGTCATCTCTGTTTATTTATAATAAATGTAGAAGTATGTTTTATTTAATTCTACTGTTACTCCAAATCATAGTGTGTGTTAGTGCAAAATAAAGTATCTTTTACAGATTTCGCTACAAAACCTGTTTCTAAAGATTAAATAAGGTATCGAACGAAAATGTTAAAACCAACTGTAGTAGTAGTTTGTTTAGAATGTAGTACAGTTTGTATTATTCACGATATACAGTTAGTACGTTCAAGTATGTTGTATAGAATTTTATGGTATTCACCTGAAAGCGACAGTGACACTCCGGCCCTGTAACGATTGACGGCCAGTATATTGAAAACGTTAACTTTTACAGAAACACCTGCGGCATTGTTTACTGCCTCGGAGGATTAAAACTCGTCTATATTCAGAATCCAAGATTTCTTTTCATTTAGCAGGAGTAAGGGATAAATTATTTATATTTGTGTCAAACTTTTTTAAGCAATACTTATGTTTTAGTAAACCTTAAGATAGTGGCTGTTTAACCGTTACAAGTGTTAACGATTATCAGTGTTGTGTAAATTAATTAATTGAGATGACGGATATATTAAAAATCTAAATTTTAATACATAAATCGAATAAAGCAGAAATAATTGTTAAATGGGATCTATTTTTAAGTAAACATTAAGGTTTCAAGATAATGGCCGTTTAATTTACACAATAAACTATTATAAGTGTTAACGAAAATTAAACGGAATATAAGTGTTGTGAAAATTAAACATTGAGATTACGGATATATATGTAAAATCTAAATTTTTCCGAATAAAGCAGAAGGATAATTAAATAGGATGAAAACTTAAAAATTGCAATATAAATAGGAACTAGTTTTAAATACATAAATATTCACTATTGAAACGTAGATTTTAATGTTTCAAAGCTAATGAAATTATTAAAATACAATTATCTCCGATAAAAGTGGCAGTCACAGATGTGCAGCCGGCAGCTTTTACCAGACCTCTAAGTCCGGACCTCTAAGCAGATGTGCAACCTTCTAATATTGTAAACAATAGCAATAATATAGTCCAACTTTATTTGCTTGCTTGATAGTGAAAAATATCATTATATACTTGGTGCTAAGTTATACTATTATGCCTTTCATTAGTCTAAGCAAACTTTGAGACATCTTGAGACAGTTGAAACTTCAAACGAGCTACAAAGCTCGCAATCTCCGGGCGTGGACCGGAGGTTCCAGCCCCTGTCTGCCGCACTTCCGAGCCCCGACAACTTTACTGTAGCGGCCCGCTTAGTAGTTACACTTAACCTCTTTCACTTGAAAATATCACTATGAAGTAGGTTACTAACGGCCACTCTTTCTAATAACTTCAGCTGTATGTAATTATATTTTAGTTGTATGCTTTGAAATTAAACATTAAAAAATTAAGTAAATGTAATTACTAATTAGTTTTAGTTTATAGATATGTGGATTACTTCTAACTTTCGTTGATGAAACAATCATTCTCAATATATCCAGCGAAATTTCTGTCTGATCAATCTTATCATAATTCGTATACATTCGTACCCCGTATTTTTTTCCCTCCAACAATAAGGTACTAAAAATAATGTAAGAAGTTTTATTTCGATGTTTTTTTTCTTTAGGACATGGTATATAATCAGAAATATATTATAACCGCAGTTATATATGATAAGTGGATAATTTATAAAACAACACTATTTACACTATACACATCGTAATGGAGCTGTAAATATTGGAGACATTCGTTAATGATTTTGTACACATATTATATTACAATATGTAGAATGAGGGTAGATTTATTCAAAACATTTTTAATTCATGAAAAACTAAAAACCAGATTTGAAATTACTAGAGATCTTAACATTCCATGATAGATAGTTAAGGTCGACAAAACAATTCACATTTCAGCCAGAATTTTTCACTGGTATTTTAATCAATAATGATCAATATTTTTTGACATGATATAATTTCGTTCAGCAATAGTTAAGTAAACATAATATTTTAACGTGTATTTTTTATAGTGTAACGGAATATAATCTCCGTGCCCTGAAATATAAACAAGGACAGTAATACTCATTAGGATGTTTGACTGCCTCATGAGGAGCATTCCGATTCCAATTTGTAGGACAATATAAGCATATTCAAAATTACTGAAAGTCATCTCTTTCTCGCTCACACTCTCAATTTAACTTAATAAATTATTAGTTAAATAAACTATTATACTTCAAGTAATATTACTCACACGCAAAACTACAGTTTAATAACATATAAAAGTAATATGAAATATTTCAGGATTGTTTGTAAGGACATCACATGAGCGTTGCTGCAGGCGATGAAAGACCGTCTAGTAAATGAAATGGAACGTAAGGACATTTTTGATAGTCTCTTTGAACAAAAATCAATCACAGTTATATTTGACAATATTAAGTGTAGTTTCTTGAACGTGTAGGGTTTTGTACGGACAGACAAAAACGTAAATAAAACAGCTACACGCTTTTAATATACCTTCGCTTGCAAACCAATTAACTGCAGTAATATTGCGATTCAAAGAACTCTTTCTTTTTAAAGTGCTCAACTCAGACTCAATTGTTTGAATTCTCTTAAAAACTGATATAGAATTTTGCTTCTATAAACTGGGGTTTGAGATTGTGTGAGTTATCAAAATATTTTAATACTCACAAGAGTTACCCTAAGAGATTTCCGAAGTAAAAAACGTATGTAAATAATAATTTTACTAGAATGAGACTCTTTTGTTCTCTATTTAAAGAAGATCTCTAGCTATATTGTTAATTTAAATTTGTACAAACGATCCGCACACTGTATACTAGAAAGGCACATTTTCACATTAAACCCTGTTCTCCAACTTTGAGTTAAAATCCAGAATCTAGTTCCTAACTTCAGGATCTTAAACATACAATAGTTTACGTATGTAACGTATCGGTTGTAAAGATATTTAATAAATATATAATGTAAATAATATAACCAGATATCAGGGAGACAATTAAATATTCCAAACGAAAAATTGTCTTATCAAAGTGAAGTTAGTGTTACTGTTACACGCGTGGCATTAAATGACCGTCCCATATTTATCAAGTGGTGTAAACAAAGGACAAGTCCCGAATTATCCTAACAATGAAATGGCCAACACGAACAATGAACTAGTTTATGTGATGTGAGTTTTCTCAACTCCACTATACGGCAGTCCCACATTTATCAAGTGGTGTAAACAAAGGACAAGTCCCGAATTATCCTAACAATGAAATGGCCAACACTAACAATGAACCTAGTTATGTGATGTGAGTTTTCTCAACTCCACTATACGGCGGTCCCACATTTATCAAGTGGTGTAAACAAAGGACAAGTCCCGAATTATCCTAACAATGAAATGGCCAACACGAACAATGAACTAGTTTATGTGATGTGAGTTTTCTCAACTCCACTATACGGCAGTCCCACATTTATCAAGTGGTGTAAACAAAGGACAAGTCCCGAATTATCCTAACAATGAAATGGCCAACACTAACAATGAACTAGTTATGTGATGTGAGTTTTCTCAACTCCACTATACGGCAGTCCCACATTTATCAAGTGGTGTAAACAAAGGACAAGTCCCGAATTATCCTAACAATGAAATGGCCAACACTAACAATGAACTAGTTATGTGATGTGAGTTTTCTCAACTCCACTATACGGCAGTCCCACATTTATCAAGTGGTGTAAACAAAGGACAAGTCCCGAATTATCCTAACAATGAAATGGCCAACACGAACAATGAACTAGTTTATGTGATGTGAGTTTTCTCAACTCCACTATACGGCAGTCCCACATTTATCAAGTGGTGTAAACAAAGGACAAGTCCCGAATTATCCTAACAATGAAATGGCCAACACTAACAATGAACTAGTTATGTGATGTGAGTTTTCTCAACTCCACTATACGGCAGTCCCACATTTATCAAGTGGTGTAAACAAAGGACAAGTCCCGAATTATCCTAACAATGAAATGGCCAACACGAACAATGAACTAGTTTATGTGATGTGAGTTTTCTCAACTCCACTATACGGCAGTCCCACATTTATCAAGTGGTGTAAAACAAAGGACAAGTCCCGAATTATCCTAACAATGAAATGGCCAACACTAACAATGAACTAGTTATGTGATGTGAGTTTTCTCAACTCCACTATACGGCAGTCCCACATTTATCAAGTGGTGTAAACAAAGGACAAGTCCCGAATTATCCTAACAATGAAATGGCCAACACGAACAATGAACTAGTTTATGTGATGTGAGTTTTCTCAACTCCACTATACGGCAGTCCCACATTTATCAAGTGGTGTAAACAAAGGACAAGTCCCGAATTATTCCTAACAATGAAATGGCCAACACTAACAATGAACTAGTTATGTGATGTGAGTTTTCTCAACTCCACTATACGGCAGTCCCACATTTATCAAGTGGTGTAAACAAAGGACAAGTCCTGGATTATCCTACCAATGCAATGGCCAACCTTAACAATAAACTAGTTTATGTGATGTGAGTTTGTTCAATTTCACTATACGACATGGATATAGTACAATGCATGGTCATTAAACACCAATAGAAATACAAAATAATGTATTAAACAAACTTTGCAAGTGATCAATTCCTATTTGAATTACAATACGTGATTTTTATTCTTCTTTCTAGTTTATTATAAAACAGAATAATTAAAGGTTCAAGCATCGTTTGTTACGTACAATAGTTGGTTTTACGTTTGTTCCTACGTGCATGCGTGGTATACATATAGGAAAAGGTATGATTGACCGATGTGGGTCGAATTGTAATTTTGTATTACGTAATTAGTTTGATTATATTTACTTATATACCACACATTTGGATATTTATGCCACTTCCACAATTTGTGTAGAATTTAAATTATATTGAACACGCTGTGGAGGAAAATATTCACAATACTTTGTGTGAATCTCATTATCTCGTTTATCATAACTTGTACATAAGATTATTGTAGGCATTTTTCTAAATTTCTGGAGACGTTTTTAGATTAATTATCGTAAATTGTCTATTAAAACTCTTTTCCAGCCTTTCCTGGCATTATTTAATTCATATTAAACCATTAACTTACGAAACGCTATTTACAGTTCAGAGCATAATATTAATAAATTGTTTCGTTACAAAAATTAGTTTATTATTTATAAGTCACACTAAATGGATGGATATACACTGTAACTAAGGTTTTAAAGTTGAAAATATGGCACCTAGGTGCAAGTTGTAGAATTTTTCCATCACGTTTTTCTTATTGCATTATAAGTACAGTACTGTTGTATAAGACATTACGTAGACCTAAACTTGTCCATTTCCTCCAGATATTATTATTATTCGATGTATTGCTCATCCTTGCACTAGTCTAAAATTAGTTCATCTTGCAATTCACTATATTACTTGATACTGTTCTTAGTATGTAGTAAACGTATTTTGTCTCTAAACAAGCCTGCTTTGTTTTGGAAATAATAACATTGAATTTCTAAACTTTATCACTGTATATAGTGTAGCTGCCATTTTTAATCTAGTTTCGTTCGTTGCTTAGGGATGCACGTAGATTCTGACTTTAAGGGGAAAATTCACATTGACCAGCTATGTATAAAATTTAAAAGCTGCATTTTTCCTTTAGATGTTTATCTGGATTCTTAAATAAACCTATTCTTCAAATATAGTACTATACTACTACAGTACCATAGTAATTTTTCGCCATTTACATGAGTTTTCAATGCACTGATAAACTGTTGATATTATAAATAAAAAACATCATTATATCGATTTGTTGAACCATTCCACAGAGCATTCTGGTGCAAACGTTGTTGTGTGATATTTCGTGGTATCCAGGATAGCGGCCTGTCCAAGCGTCCTATATATCGTTCTATTCAGTTCTACTCTTGCCACAACACTTCATCCACATTAGTTTGAATTTATTGTGCTTGTAATTTTTGCGCGGAATTATTTTTTTTTCATTTTCTTTCAGTTTTTAAATTTAATACATAATAGCTTACAACTGGTATTAAATTATTTAAATTATGAATAAATGTCACTAGTACTACGTTTAAACCGAGTTACTTGAGTTGCCTTATCATTTTGTTCATCTCAAATTGTTGTATAAAATGACGATAGACCCTACTAAAAAGGTTTTCTATCGTAATATTTGTAAACACGTGTTGTATTGTTGTAGTTCACATTTTCACATAAGTGGAATCAGGTAATGAACCTGTAAACAACATTACGTTATTTGTTTTATATTGAAAACATTTTATGAGCTATTTGTGAGCTACAGAACCTAGGTTTTGAATAGTACCATAAACCATCAAATACTTGTACTAGCTACAAGTTCAGAGCATATCAGTGACCTCTTAAACAGAGCATACTATATTAAACTTAAAATAAAAACAAATATATATACTACAAATGGTATTTTTTGACCTAAGTAAAAAAAGTAAATACTGGCTTGAAATTACGTTAATAACGTTAATGCTCATAAAAGGAATTTAATTATCAGTACATCCTAGTTTATTGCTCCTGGCAGATTGTCATGATGTATAAGTGAACACCTTATGTTGTCCTGGAAATAATATTTTGAGCTGAATACATTTCAAAGATTCCCACCAAGCTGTGAAACCAATAGGAAACAGTTCTGAAAAGGCGTACGCAAGCAGAGAGAGAGAAAGAGAAGGCACAGTAAATTCAGATCAAGAATTTTAAAAGTTGAAAACGACCAAAGACAGAATGTATAGCTACAAACAGGTAGTTAGAGCCGGTGAAAACTGGCAGAAGGTGGCATCATTAGAGAAACGATTGAAAAAAGCTGTCGTTGGGGAGACTCTCGTTTAAGAAGGCCTACAAATTAGAGCTCGAAAAGAATAAAGTGCTGAGAATGTTCTAAATCTTAAAACAAATGTTCAATAATTTTTTAAATGGATTCATAGTAAGTATGACAAATTTAGCAACCCATTACAAGATTCTTGTTTTTGATGATTATTAATAAATTACAATTATATCTAAAACAGACTATCATCAAACAAAATCTCAAAGACATGAGAAGATACAGATACACGTGAGACAGTATACAACACCCTGTTAGTTATATTCTAAATATTTTCCTCTACAATTATTTGAGAGTAGTTTGGCTTATGTTGTGAGTGGGAAAGCTATGTCCAAAATGAAAGCACGGAGGTGGGAAAACTTTTACGCATAAACAACTCCAGGGAAACTGTGAGATTGCAATATACCTTAATCTACGGTTCTTACAGTTCGACTATTTTTGTTTCACCAGTGAAGTACAGTGAAATTTATGTTTTTAAGTTTATATGTATAACAGTATATAAACATGGAGGTGAATAGAGACAGATCGGCGGCGTAAGTATGTAATACACATACAGGGTGTTTGAAAAGTATGGGTACGGCTTAATATTTTAAAAACCATAGGAGATAATATCTATAAACTTTGCACAGTGTCATATGGCTATGTAAACTATTTTTTCTTGGTATTACCATGACATACCAACCATGGGGGGACGGCCCACAGAGGAAAACATGGAAATCTTAAATTGAAGCATGGGTCGAGTGATACCTCATTTGAAAGAGCTCACTTAGTAGATTTGAATTCCGCAAACCGCATCTCAAAAGGTTTATCCAATCAGAAATGGCGGGTTGTTTTAGGTACACATTGTGAAGTACGTTATGCGCTGCCATTTCTGACTGGATCGTCGTATTCTGATGCGGTTGGCGGCGTTTCACTCTACTAACCGATGTGTTTTCACTGACTTTTTTTAATTAGCACATTGTGTCATAAATTTATATCACAATAAATAAAACACAATAAATACCGATGTAAAACAACCCGCCATTTCTGATTGGATAAACCTTTTGAGATGCGGTTTGCGGAATTCAAATCTACTAAGTGAGCTCTTTCAAATGAGGTATCACTCGACCCATGCTTCAATTTAAGATTTCCATGTTTTCCCCTGTGGGCCGTCCCCCCATGGTTGGTATGTCATGGTAATACCAAGAAAAAATAGTTTACATAGCCATATGACACTGTGCAAAGTTTATAGATGTTATCTCCTATGGTTTTTAAAATATTAAGCCGTACCCATACTTTTCAAACACCCTGTATAAAGAGATACATACACATTTATACCTTTGAAAAATACCCAAGTAAAGAGTTTTTTAGGCATGGACTCTCTGTTTTTATAGGACAAGAACCTAATTTTTCATTAAACATAAAACACACAGAGATAAACTAAAATCAGGATAAAACCAACAAATAAAAACTATCGCAAGAAAATACAACATAAATATTACGAAATTCCTACACATCATCTGTCCGCTTCATTATATCTGTGTTATTACAAAAAGTGCATGGCGCTCGCAAATAATTCTTTATTGACAGGTGATATATGCTTGAAGCGTCAACACACATTTTTAATTTTAAAACTAGGTAACTAACAAGGAAAATTAGCAGTAGCTTCCTCATAATTTATTGTATGCAAATACAACCTAACGCCAGAATTCGTAGTTTAGAACAATATAATTTCATATAATAACCAAACAATTGCAAAATCTTAGCAATACAGGTATAATAAGTTTTAGAGGTATCAATAGAATTCAATAAAAGAATGTTTATTAGCATACAATATACTACCAAAATCAAATATATTAAATTGATTTCGGACCTTGATATATACAAGGTGCTATGCAGTCTTCTTTAAATATCTTTGACACTTGAAATTTATGCAGTCTTCTTTAAATGTCTTTGACACTTTAAATTTATAGTTAGTGTAATATCTGTTTTTTTTTTTTTAAAAAAACCCAGAATTTATTTATTTATAGTTGAACTTACCAATATTTCAAGGAAATGTGATGAATTAGCTCGAACTAACTTTTGTTTAAATACTGCACAATATGTTGTTTGTTTTAGCAATATAATGTAGTTAACTGAAGTTAATTTAGTTTAAGAATCATCAGAAACTTCCAGAAGTCATTTTTGTTCTTCTTTAGATGGCAACAAGTTTAAATGTGATTTTCCTAATGGATTGTTTAATTGAACACAAGGAAAGTAAATTGACAGGTGACTTCGCCCCATAATATGCTAGTACGAGGCACGTCCAGAAAGTAAGTGTACTGGTACTCTTACAGCTGTAGGGAACACTCTTGCGACATGTTGGAAACACTGCAGCGTAGCCTGAATTCTCCCCTTCAAAACGAGACCAATCCGAGGTTCGTGTATTTTTAGTCTCGTATTAAGTTTAAAATAGATTACGTTTATTAAGGGAGAGCAGATAATTGGTTTAAGGCGTCGGACTTCGGATCTGTGTAAGATATAGCACATTTTAAAATTCCGTTTATGACAAAGTATTTTTTTACCCGTTTGACGGTCTTGTACTGTACCGACTCTATTTTATAACTATACCAATACAAGAACTAATAAAATTTTTGCCTGAGTTCGTTCACCATAAGGATTATTTTGATAAGAAAATTTCATTCATATAGTATATAATTCATATAAATAATATAATTAAGCAGTAATCTCTATTGTAACTAAATGTGAGTAGAGCGATAAATGGGCAACCTCCTTGAGAAAGCAACCTGCCATTTAACTTACAGTTCAGAACATTTATTTCTACCCCGTTTACTGTGGCAAGACGCGTGGTTACAGAGATAACATTAGGTAACTTGATATTCTGATCTGCTATGAAGTAGCAGTACTGGATTCAGTGGGAGATGGCTTATCTTAAATAAGTATGACAGCCATGAACACCTGAATATTATACTGCGTGATCTCGTGTATAGCTATTCACTTTGAATTACTTTTTTAAAGAATTGAACAAAATATCTTTGTATTAACTTTAAAAATATGACCAGTGAGGAAGACGTGAGTGGATAATGTTCAGATAATCTTTTTAAAATTAATTAGGTGTGCATGAAAGATTTAATTGCTTGACGTACAAAATACTAAGGAAATCTTTCCTGTTGGGGCAAGAAACTGGAGTTTCCTTACATGTATGGTATTGTGCTAAAACTACAAAAGAAATTTGTATCTCTTACACGGTGAACATTCCCCCAAAGAGAGTTCCTTGAACAAGTTCCTATCAACAAGCGTTAATCATTGTTTAGGATGATAGTAAATATCTATTTTTTTATATAGGTATTAAAATAGTTATTTGGGGTAAATTTAAAACGTGTTTGCAAAAATGAAACATATATTGTGAAAAATCGGAGGATTTTGAATTTTTATTACACTGGTCTCTATGATGCAAAATTTTAAACAGCGGCTCATAATTAGCAATGCATATTCATTGCCAAAAAATGCAAAGCCAGCGTCAATGGAATTTCTCCAAGATATACCAGAAGAGACGCTGTTAAATTCCGTTGCTGCTTACGAAGATGTACAAACTTGTCCCTGTCCAGACTGTGCACAAACTTTACTTTGATTGGCCGAGCGCCACTCTTCTCACTACGAGCATAGCTCAGTCGGCGATGAGTGTCGATATTACTATCAGTCCGGTCAGGATAATTGATTACATGGGGAACCAGTTTATTGCAATTATAAGGTTTATTATAATCACGCAGCATATTCAGACACTGCAGTAACAATGAGACTATTCCTTTGGGAATATTAGTCTTGGTTTTAAAGTTTATGTCCCAGATACTCCACTTTTTCTTTAGACCATTTGAAAGATTTGGAAAATTCGAAAAGTTTGGAAAAGGTTAAAGGATATAATAATTAATACAATTTAAATGTAACTAGCTTGTCAAAAACTTAGTGAAGTGAACAAAAGCACAGGTACGATGTTTTCTGTAAAATATTAGTGTTGTAATAATGTACCGTTACGGGAATGTCGGGGTTTGTGCATAGGACTATGACAAAAAATAACACGTTAATGTAGCCTTTGATGTTAAACTGGCAGCTTTTGTGTGTCAGCTTTATCGGAAACTGCAAACTGGTTACATTGTATTACAAGCACATGATATTGCGGCTTACTTTGTTTACCAATATTGGCATGACCTAATTTTCGTATACATTATATAGGTGCTGCGGTTTCTCTCTCAATCGTTCATCAAGTTGAGAATGAAGGTGAATTGTGTCCTATATACATACTGTAGCTTTATAGCGTTAGACAATTTATTGCGATCCATCCATAGAGAAATATGCGTATCGAATGAATTTACTTTTACTATCATTAGATAAATTACTGTATACTGCACTCTATTTTATATTTTAAAACAGAGGGTTGAGTTTTTATTCTTGTCTACACCAAGGACGAATATAACCTGACTGCCCCCTGGCTGTGGGTGCGTGGTTGCAAAAACAAGAACAGTTAATTTTCCGACAGTAAAAATAAGTGGTTATTAAATGTGGGTAGTAGCAGTGACGTCTGTATGTATAAGCTAAGCTAAAATTAGCAATTTATATCTCGTTAAGGATTTGTACGTTTTATCTTTAGTAGTAGCTTACAAAACATGTATTTATTCATCCAAGTAATTACATTTCCAGTGAAACGTAACAGTTATTTCAGCATGGTTTCCTTTGGATAAATAAAACTTTAATTGATAGCGCGCAGGTGGTTATATTATAATAAACATGAGTCAAGGTTTTACATTTATCGAAATTTCTAGAATATTTTTCAACTTTCAATGCTGCTTGAACAAATCTTACTAATAATAACCAAAAATCTATTGATTTTATGTGCTACTATTGAGTTTTGATTAAAATTTTGCCACTTTTGGCTAGATGGGTTTAAATATAGAGTGACCTAGTATTAAATTTGATTTTTAATATACCTTTATTTTCGTATAGTAATTAAATTTACATTTTAGGAAGAGCAGATCGATGGACGCGTGGTCTAAGGTGTCAGACTTTGGATGTGGGTAAGACATAGCACAGGTTCAAATCCTGTTTGTGACGAAGTGTGTCTGATCAGTTCTCTTCGATAACTAAACCAATATAACAGTCCGAATTCTGCAGAACTTTATAGTTTTGTGGGAGGGGCGCTGTATAATTTCTGATTTCTTGAGTTTATGTAATTTTTGGTGTTGTTTTTTTAATGTCAAACTTAAAGGACCACGTTTACCTTCTTAATACCAACTTTATTTAAATATAGTTTCTACAGGGTGGGGCAGAGAAACATCCCTACTTTCGAGGTGGCATTGTGAGTAGTGGGGACATGTTGGAGGAGTGGGGGTAGGTTCGAATGACGCTGTGGCCACGGAATTTTCCGATAGTAGCGCTGTCAGTTGTAGACATGGCTTGGTCGAATGAGCGACGCGCTTTTGCTGTCGAGACGTATTTTTCTCAGAATAAGTCTATTGTTGCAGTGTAGCGTGCGCTGCGAACTCGTTATCGGATTCCCCCTCGCAACCCTGTTCCTGACCGCAAATCCATTTTGTTGTGGGTGGAAAACTTCCGTGCATGTGGTAGTGTAGTGAAAAAGAGAGTTGGGGCTCGGAGAACTGTCCGAACTCCAGAAAACATTGACCGTGTCAGAGGATCGATCTTGCAGTCTCCTAAGCGTTCTGCCCGCAAGCATGCATCCGCCCTTGCATTGTCTAATCGCACTGTGCGTCGTATTCTCCACGAAGAAACTCCACTTCCATCCATACAAGATGGTCATCGTTCAAGAACTCACACAACGGGACTGGCAACAACGAGTACAGGCATGTGAAACTTTAATTGCTGACTTCCCTCATGATGCACGAGTTTTGTTTAGTGACGAAGCGCACTTCCACATTTCTGGAGTTGTTAATAAGCAGAATATGTGTTATTGGAGTGGTGCAAACCCTAGGGTAGTTCATGAGAGGCCTCTACACAGTGAAAAAGTGACTGCTTGGTGTGCAATCAGCAGTGAAGGCATAATTGGGCCTTATTTCTTCGAGGAGGACAATCGTTGTGTTACCATCAATTCCGAGCGGTATGTAAACATGCTCCAACAATTTCTTGTACCACAATTGCAACAGAATAATTTTGGAGTAGTGTGGTTTCAGCAGGATGGTGCCACAGCCCATACTGCTAGACATTCGATGGCTGTTTTGAGGGAAATGTTCCCCGGGCGATTAATCTCCCGGTATGGTGACATTCCATGGCCTGCGCGCTCGCCGGATTTAACTCCGTGTGATTACTTTTTATGGGGATACCTCAAGAGTGAAGTGTTTAAAACATCGACCCAGAACCCTACAAGACTTGAAAGATGCAATTCGCGTTGAAGTTGCCCGCATTCCACAACAAATGCATCGCAGAGTTATGCAGAACTTCAGAACCAGACTAGATCAGTGTGTTGACAATGAGGGACATCACTTGAATGATGTATTGTTTAAAACAAAGTAAGAATTAACTTCCATCTGTACCCTTTTGATGCCACAATAAAGTTTTGTTCTAACACTTTTCGTTTTTTTTTATTTACCTTCAAAGTTAGGGATACTTCCCTGCCCCACGCTGTACAATAAATATACCTCAGCAAATGTAATTATGATTATTATGTAGAACAACTAACTCAACCATAGGGAATTTCGGCTTGCTTGGAAATATATTGGGTAGTGCTGACGGAAAACATATAGGACTATGGCCACTATTTGTGTTTCTGACTGAGAATTTTCACCGCGAGTCTTTTTAAAGAGTGAAATTCATTCATACAGTATATAAATACACAGTAATCTCTATTGTAATTAAAATTAATTCGAGCGATGGATGGGACAACCCAGCTGAGAAAGGAACCTGGCATTTAAGTTACAGTTCAGTACATATATTTCTACCCCGTTTACTGTGGCAAGCCGTTTACTATGGTTACGCAGATAACATTATGTAACCTGATATTCTGATCTGTTACGCAGTACCGGATTCAGCGGGAGACGGCTTATCTTAAAGTAGTATGACAGCCTTGAACAACTGAATATTCCACTGCATTATGTCGAGTATTGCTTGTCTCTTTAAATTTCGTTTTATAAGAATGGAAAAAATATATGTGTAACAAATTACCAGTAAGTAAACACGAGTGTGGATAGTGTTCAGCAGCTGCAAATAATGAAATAGTCTTTATAAATTAAACTAGGTGTCTTGTGTTTTGTTCTCTATGTTAAGGTTATTAATTTCCTTAATTTTTTCGATTGTTTGATCGACTAACACTCTAGATTGATTTTGTTTGTCCGCAGGTAAACTTGTAATTACTGTTTCACAATTCAGTATTAGTTTGCTTATAAACTTTCCTATTTGTTTGGTGTAAATTATATTTCAGTCCCTTGTTAAGAAGCTCTGTTTCATTTTCTGTTAATATAGAGAACAAAATACAAGACGAACATGATTGACAAAGCTTAAAATCAATAAACAACAAAATTTAAAATGATAATTTTGTTATATGTAAAGCTGACAAAGGTAACTCTTTTGTAATTTTAAACAAAAATTATTATACAGATAAAATAGTCTACTTTATTACTAATAACAATATTACAAAACTAAATCATGATCCTACAGAATCTTTTCAAAAAGATATCAAGCAATGCATAAACGAAATTAATCATATTTTTCCGAATAACAAAAAAAAAATTAAAAATGATGAAGCCTTCTTCACCAATCCTCAAAGGTTTGCCAAAAATTCATAAAGAAAAACTACCCAATAAGACCATTAGTAAATTTACAAAATGCTCCTTCTTATAATTTAGCAAAATACTTGGACAGCAAAATTAAAGAACATTACAAATTTAAAACTGACATAAGATTGAAAAACAGCATTGACCTATTAAGCAAAATTAATGATATAGATATACCCAACAACAGTAAATTTGTATCCTTCGATATATCAAATTTATACACAAATGTTCCGATCCTAACAATTCTTATAATTACAAATAATTTAACAGAACAGAAACATTCTAAATACACAAGAAATTGAAGAAATACTTGAACTCACAAAAGTAACTCTAAGACAAAATTAATTTACATTTAACAACAATTACTACATACGACACGAGAGATTACCAAATGGGATCACCACTATCTGGATTATTGGCTGATATATTCCTTGACAATATAGAAGACAAATTCATACCAAGCGATAAAAAACATACATCTAACACCAATAAGTTATTATTACATATATGTTGATGATATAATATGTCTATTCAAAGGAAATGAAAGAAAAATGGACAAGTTCAAAAACTACTTAAACCAAATCCATCATAACCTAAATTTTACCAGTGAAAGTGAAGGAAATAATGCAATAAACTACCTTGATTTTGACTATAATCAAGATCAACAGAAAGCACTTCAAAATTTACATAAAACCGACATACACAGATTTAGTTATTCCTTCCTCATCGAATCACCCACATCACCAACAAATGGCTGCATTCAAATCAATAATTGACAGATTACACAAAATTCCAATGAAAACTGAAGGTTTTTATAAAGAATTAAATATTATTTAATACATAGCCAAAAATAATGGATCATATAAACCAAGCATGATTGATGTATTATTAAAGAACTACAAAAAGAAAGAAAACAAAAAGAAAGTAGAAAGAGATATAAAATACATTCAATCAGACTACCTTGGTAAACATTGTCACAAAATTAACAAATCATTTTATAAAGAAGGATATAAATTGGCTTTTTAAAACCTCAAACAACCTCGAACTTTTAATTAACAATTCAAGGAATTCAAGAAACTAAAATCAAAATTCAAAATGTAACAATAGTGGAGTATACGAATTAAATTGCAACGATTGTCAACCCACTATATTGGACAAACCGGCCGATTCTTCAAAATTAGATTTAATGAACACATAAAAGCATTGAAAACATCATCAAATTCAAAATATGCAGACCATTTAAATAACACTAACAGTTACACTAACATCAAAAACAATCTTGAAATTTTACACACAAGCAAAAAAGCCGCCAGTTGTCTACTTTATAACATTTAGAAATTTACAAAAAATGCCAAAAATAATCATTATATATTATTATATGACAAATATTTTCTAACAAAAAATTTTTGAAGTGAAAACTTCTTTAGGCGCGTTGAGCGTTTTGGTAGAGGGTAAAATCCTCGGTTCGCGTCACCGACATGCTAATGATACTAACCTGCATGAAAAAGTCAGTCTCGCTGTGTTTTTTAACCGTAGACTTGGCCGCGGACTACTAACCTGCATGAAAAAGTCAGTCTCGCTGTGTTTTAAAACTGTCCCGGCGGAGTATGAAAACAGACTGCGAAAAATCAGTGACCTTTACGGCTTCCTCTCGCGATTTAAAAGTGAAGCCAATGTCGTACAATTCTGTAAGATGCGTCAAATTAAAGCTCTTAATATTGGCAATCTATTGGTTTACATTTTTAAATATTAAAAAAGTTCGAATTAATTTTGATTATTGTTTACATTTTACATAGCGTTTACAATGACAAGAAAAAAAGTAGTAAGCGAGGATTTTTTTTATTTTTTGGTCAGACAAAATTTGTCAGCGAGAAAGTTGTGTGAAAATAGATGAATATTTTTTTTGTAATTTATCATTTTTTTATTGGAAGTTTAGTTTAGCCTGTAGTAGCGTATGAAGTGATGAGTGAACGTTTCTGCCGGAACTGTAGGTTGGCGCATTGGCTCACTGATACCGTATTTAACTCAATAAATAAGTTTATTGTGCAATAAAAATACCTTTACGAAAGAACCAAGTTAATTTAACTAATTTATTAGTTTTGAAAATATTGTGGGTTTAATTGTTATTGCAATTATATACTTTATCCGTAGCAATAACTGTATTATTTACAACGGTGTTCAACTCACTGTTGTTCACTCGGTGTTTACTCACTGTATTCTATGTTTAACTAACTATTAATATTGAGCGATTACAACATATTTTTATACAGATAAATGAATAATGAAGACAACGAATATATTTTTAACATTTTTAATATTTGTACGAATATTTGTATTTAAAATTTAGCATTATTCATTTTAATTATGTTTTTAATATTTAACCTCTTCATCATGAAATGAGTATTATTACGGTAAAAGATTTATCTTACTAGCGTGGTAAAATAGATTTCTAGTTATTTGATAATATTTTTTCGTGGATTTTAAAATTGGAAAATTAAAAACGCGTCACATTTACAATTACAGATGTACTGCTACTATAACGCATTGTTAATTACTCTCAACTTAATAGTTCCGTTTTTCACTTCTATCGGCAGTCCCACGACTGCTACTGTTTTTATTCGATAGACTTCTAAACAATATACATTGATTCACACATAAAATTAAATACAACAAATTTAGCCACCAAAGTAGTGAAAAAACACATGACAATTTGATTTTAATTATTTATTTTCATAATTTAACTTAACTTTAGTACGTGAAGATGAATTCACAGAATTCGAAATGTACATTGTATGAAAATGAAAATGTTAAAAAGTGTTAAAAGGTGTATAATTATATACATATTTATGAAACACTTTTCGAGACTACATCTCTAATAGTGATTTCTATGTATCGTTCGTTAGTCAGAGTGGAGTTAATTGTAGTTGGCAAGGGCTGTGATGGGAAGTTCTGATTTAATTTAAACTGTCAGTTAGTCTGTTCATATTCTGTAGAGTCACGTAATCATTTTAGTTTTGTACATTTGAAAATTAAAATAAAAAATAATGATGGGATATAATTTCAATTGAATTTTGTTTAACTTTTTTATTTATTTAAACAAATGTAACGGGTGTATTATCAAAGTTTTGGAGATCAAAAGCAGTGAATAAAAATGTTCCTAATAATACTGAAAACTTATATAAAGTTGTGATCAATAGGTTTGTTTAGGAATTCCATAAATTAATTCTTCATATGAAGGTTATTTCAGGATATATATGGTAATACATTTTTTACTTTACAAGGCTAATTACAAAGACGCATAAATATACACCTTTAAATTTTCTGTACGATTTTATTACTCATATTGAACAACCTCTCAGTCCCAAAATAGAAAAAAATGCCCTTATAAGACTAATTGCAACAAGGAGTTTGCCATCTTCTTGTCCTAATTGAAAAGAACCATTTCTGGCGTACTGTTTAAGTCTTAAACCTCTGTAAATAATATATCTTTTGGTGACTTTTTATTGCTCTGGCTAACTATGGGCTAACTATGGGTTGGAGATACTCTTCTGGGGATTCAACTCATCATCACCCTTTTTGCCAATAGTGGCGTTCCCTGCCTATGTCTGGTTATCCTGGGATTCCGTCCTAAAATCTTCTCCACTGTCTGTTACTGCAAACTGAAGAGGAACTGATTAGGTAATTTAGTTTTATATAGGAGATTTCTTACAAGTATATCATAAGGCTTATCGTTAGAAGATTATAAGATGGACATTAGAAAATAAAGAAAAAGTGTAGCAGAGACAGAATTTTAAAGTTGATATGGAGTGCCTAAATCAAATCTGAAGAAATCTCAAGGTGTACGTTATTGCAACTGTAATTTTAGCCTGCATGCTGTAAGGTTTTAGGAAAATCTTATTATTAATTTTTGAATTAAATCGGCTATATTGACATGAGAAATATTGAAAGTAAGATGAAGTAGAAGAGTTTAACTATATGTTTAATAAGAAACCCGTAATCAGCAACCTAGAGATTCCAAACCATAACTGTAACTATTAGTAAGAATATGGGCACAAGATAATTCAATAAAATTGAGATATTATTTACTAAAAGCTGCACCTCTGGTCATTGATTTTTATCTCGGAAAAAGGTAAAGTTTTAATTTCTTTAGTAATATTATGGACACCGCTACAAAGTTTCAAAGGTTTTGGTACACACTCTGGTAGCGTTTTCATTTTATAGAAAACACTGCCAGCATTACAATACTTTTAAGATACAATGATCAAAACGAAACTATATTATACAAGCATAGGTGTTAAAAATACCATTTATATGTTAAAGGTTTAAAAAAATCAGAAGTAATTTGGTATGGTACTGACATTTTCGTAGCTTAACTAAATAACAAAGGCAGGAAGTTTTGAACAAACTAAAACTAACTCATGTTTAAGTTGCTGTCGACATCCTTTACAGCCAAACTACAGAAGCTAGGCCAAACTACGGAGGTACTTGGTTTTAATTCCTCTCCAGAGATTGAGTTGTGTGTGTGTGTGTTTTTTTATATAATTTACTATATTCTAAGGTACATGCTGGTAAATACTACGGAAGTACTTGCATTTCATTTCTCTATGGATTTTGTGTTGTTTTCATAACTAATGGATTTATATTGTAAACTTCATGCTGATAGAAACTACTGAGGCAATTGACTAATTATTATGTCCAGATTGAGTTGTCTTTCAGAAGTAATTAACTATGTTAAAGCAGGCACGTTTTCAATTCATAATTTAAAACAAATGGTGGATGTAAAATAGGTTTTGTTTGTAGATATTTCGTTGCGCATCTCTAGGATAATGTTTTTGTTACGATTTCAGCACTACTAACAATACACACATTTTTAATAATTAGAAATAATTTAATCATTATGTCTCTACTTTTATAATATGACTATAAAGGATGCAAGATGGCGCAATTGTTTTTATTTTGTATATACAGTTTATAGTTTACTTTGTGAATTCATCGCCATATTCATCATGTGTTAACTACTTAGATGCATAATCCTAAGTTTAAGTTTTACACCTGAATATGGAAGAGACCAGACACCAGATATTGAAACGTCATGTTGCAGATATATACAGTTCAGTACAGTATGTACAATTGGAGTTGGGAGTATTGTTGTTTTTGGTATTATAGTTCATTAAATAAACTGCATGAAACAAATTAATCATGTATTCGTAATATATTGAGGGGAAATTATTATGGGCAGTGGTTAATGCAGTAGATCATATTATATCATTATATGCTTTTTTCTAAATTTGGAGTTCTACATAGCAGCATTGTCTCTAAAATAACACTTTAACGTGTTACAAATGGATGTTACCTTCTCAATCAAACAGGATAGTAATGTTGTAATTCTTGTATTGAATAATAAATTACATCGTGGTTTTACAACTAGTTGAATGCATATTTCCAATCCTAATAAAATTAGCAACCTTAAATAAATTATAGATTCTAATTTTGTTACCCTCAGTAATTATCGTTAAAAGAAAGTTCGCGTCTTGTAACAATTTCCTTACTTTATCTTTTTTCCTAATTTTTCCTATTCACGTCCTAAGCGTTTTGTATTACAAAATATCCATGAATATTGTTAGGTGGGTGAAGTAGTATATTCATTTGTTCATTTATACTGGTAAGCTTGTTCCTTTGCTTATCAAAATAAACTTTTCTTATTTATAAACCACATTAACCAAAAATAAAATCCAACAATATGTTATGCCTAATATTTTGCTTGTTACAAAAAGCATTTACTGAATAATCAATTTGTGACTACCCTCAAGATTACCTTGATGTCCGCGTTCAGTAGTTGAAAGTCCTTAGGCTCATATCGTATTGACAAAAATCTTCACTTTACACGTTAAAATACATGTACTATTTCTTTACCAATAAAAATCTTAGAAACTCATATTTTTACGAAAGTAATTTATAAATAGACAATATTTTTTGCTAAAGAGTTTTGAAATTTAAAAAAAACTTCACCAGAAAATTGATTTATAAGTATATAATATATACCTATATATATATATATATATATATATATATATATATATATATATAAATACTTTTTGTGATTCAATGCTTATTGAAATTAAATAAGGCTATTGCCATTTATACAATTTAATGTAAATAAAAGTCGTTTGACAGTTATTTGGTCTTCCGATCATATGTTAGTTTGCTTATTTAAACGCATATGTGACAGATACGGCCAAATACAAAATAATTGAATCGGAAAAAGTAAGTGCTCTGTGGTGTAATGGTAGCACATTCACCCGGCAAGTGAGAGATCCGGGTTCGACTCCCGGCGGAGCAAGTACTTTTTTGTACTTCATGTTTATTATTTATTTATTATGTTTTAGTATTTGTACTTTTGTTTCATTCAATGTTTATTGAAATTAAATAAGGCTATTGCCACTTATACAATTTAATGTATGTATAAATAAATAAATATATATATATATATATATATATATATATAGTATATATATATAAACAGTATATGTACTAAATAGATTATAAAGATACAAACTGTTAATGTTTTACTGCAACAAACCTCGGGACTCTCGCAATGAACACATCTATATTTTAAGTACTGAAATTGATAACTGAAACAAATGCCAGACAAAAAGTTACGTTATTAACACAGGAGCGAGAGTGGTGAGTTCTTGGTGTGGGGGGGGGGGATTACTGACGCGGATCTCGCACAAAACTTGCAAAATAGAAGAGGAACTGCAATACATATTTATTGAATGATACAAAAAACCGTAAATATTTTTTAAATTTATTAGTTCGTTTAAAAACACCAAAGTCCTACTATTAGAACTTTAAAATTAACTTAATAGCAGTAAAATTAACAGTTTAGTTTAAAAGCACGCATATTTATATTCCTACTATAGCTTGCAACTATATCGGTGTACAACCGCGTGTATTACAAGACACAAAAATATATTGCTCAAATTTAACAACTTTTTATCAATCTCATTTTTTTCCTTACAGTTGATTTTTGTGTGTAACCTCAATTCCCATTATATTTTATTAAAAACAATTAAATTATTAAACTACCTTAGTGCAGCCCCACTAGCCTCTAAAGATGGAGAAATCTAAATAAGGTGAAAGAATAGGTTGAATTTTTGTAATATGTTCTAAGTAAACTTGAAAGCAAAAAGATATTCCGTGTCATTTTATTTGTAAAATATGTAAGTTTCTTTAGTCTAGCCAGTTTTAGAAAGTTAAAACAGTTCGGATACATTTCTTACTATATCATATTGGTCTGGACTATTTTGCTTACTACTTAGTTTTAACATCCATAATGCTTGGTAGGAGATAATAAAACGCTGTAATCTGTCTTTGACTGTTGTAATATAAAAGTTTTAATACCTATATAAGGGTATTTAAATTGTTAGTCTAGATTTAATTCAGTTCTAGGATAAAAACGTGCCTCTTGAAACAGTAATGAAATAGAAATAGGAGAAGTCTATTGCTTTAAATGTTTTATGAACAAAACGGTTTAGTCAGTTGTTAGTGCTTTTGACAATGTCTATATAAAAGAGTTGTGCTTACATTCTACAAATGAGGTAAAATAATTTACCAATGTTAAATATACTTTCTTGCAATCGGTTTTAAGTTGTGTTGTTTAAAAAAGCAGGTATGATGTTTTTGGGACAGCTAATATGCAACCTGAAAAATGTGATAATTAGCGTATATGTTTAACATTGTACATGCACCTAGTGACCACAGCGTTTTATTATTATCATTATTATTGCAACGCAATTAATTTACAGAACATTTTTCAAATTCTTTTTAGCCATATATTATAAATATATTTACGTCAAATACTTGTTTGTAATTGCGTTATACATAGGCAAAAATGCTTTTCTATCACAAAGTCTCTACGAAGTTTGAGACCAAAATAGAACCACGCATAATATCTTCAGAATAAAATTGATGGAAATGTATGTAACAAAGAGAAAATGGTTTATACGATAGTACAAAGTAAATTTAAAAAGTTCTTGGAGCTAAATGTCAGCCAAACTTTGCTAACAAGTCTTGGAAAGTGTACAGTGCCAAAAACGTTTGTAATCCTAACTTACAATTAATATACATCTTCTGCAGTAACCATTTGTTTTCAATCTTTCGGATAACTCTGAGCTTTGCAGCACAGTTATGTTACCAGGGAGAACGTTTTATAGTATAAAAATCCGGGTTTTCTGTCAAATTACATATTGCCTTGGTATAGGAAACGGCTTAACAGTAAAAACGTACTTACTATTAAATATCATATGAACTAATCACAATAGTACAAGTAAATGATGCAAGATGTGCAGTTGTTTATTGAGACAGTTATATGCATGTAATAAATATAAAGGAGAAGAGGAATGTGCATACTTCGTCTCAACATAAGTGTTATAATGAAATAATTAGTTTATTCCTCCACAAAAATACGATTTTACAACAATATACATTCTAGAAATATACACTGCCATTTCATCTAGTAGTGTGGCAGCGCAATAATATAAAAAATGTTTATTAACTAGAGTCCAAACTCTTCTTTATAACTAACTGCTCACTCCGTGCCGTCTGCTACTCACTTTACTCTTATCAATATAATTGCTTTGTTTGACTAATGTATTTGCGATTCATGCTCTTACATATTAGATATAATATTAACTTTTAGATATACATATTAACTCTTTCTCTTGTTACAAGATTAAGGGATTGAATATTTAATGGCATCAAAAATAAATATAACACACTTTTACAAATAAATAATATAACAATGAGTAATAAATAATTACACACACTCTCTACAATATAAATATAACGATGTGAAAACGATAAATAAACTGACTAAAATAATTAAACAAATGCATTGTTTAAGAAACTGATATCACTATTTTCAAATAACCACTTTTTCAACTTAATAATAAACGTTTTACTGTGCTGCTGTTTTTCACTTCAGAAGGCAGTTGATTAAAGTATTTCGGCCCAACATATTTAAAAGAATATCTAAACAAAGATTTGTTTACTTTAATTTTAAACAAGTTTTGCACTAAGTCTCTAGTTCTGTATATTAAATTTGTTGTGCCAGTATTACCACTTCTTAAATAGAAGAGCCTTAGCACCTTAAATACACAATAATGTTGCTAAAGTAATATTATTAACTAGTAAAATAGGGGAAAAGAACTTTCACGCTTACTTTTTTTGTAAAATTATTCTTAACAAATGATTCTGAATAACACGTAATTTTTAAAATTATATTTAAAAGTACCCCCCAGCATTGTATCACATACTGCAGCCTAGAGTCAACCAATGAACAATATAGTGTTCCCAACAGCTTTTCACCACAAATATGTAAAAAAATAAAATTTTCGAAATGATGATCTTAACATTTTGAACAAATAATTAATGTGGTTATCCCAAGTTACTTTTTAATCTAGAAATACTCCAAGATATTTGAAGCTGTCTACTTTCCCTATTCTTAGACAGTTACAATAATTAGTTTCAGCACAGTTTAGAACGTGGTACTTTAACTCGGATTGGAAATGGAAACTTCTAAAATAAAAAGTTTTATTTTTAGCTTTGCTAAAATGTATTTCCATTTATTACTATTGCACCAGATTCTTAAAATTGCCACGTCTTCTGCTATTTGTCTCCATAGCGGTAAAATGGTTTTTTCAGAATGAAAAAGAGCAATATCGTCCGCGTTATTCCATGCGAATGTTGAGTTCAGTTCCAGTTCACCTTCCTCTTAACACAATGTCTGGAACCTGACACTGTTACAGACTGGAATCCTGGAATCTGGAGTTATTTTCGTCTAAATAAATTTCAAAACTTATCGGTGACGAAGGAGCTTAAAACGAACTCTTACATCAGTTTAGATCAGACACACATACTACAAAATATAGAGTGAAGAGGTATTCTCATTACCTCATCAGCTACACTACTGAGTTCACTACGATATATCTAACATCATCTGTAAGCACAGAGAAGCAACCGAGTTTTCTAAACATAACGTAGCTTTGGTGGGTTTATGTTGAGTTGTCGCAACTTTTTATTACTTGTTTTCTTTATTGATCTCTTCAGAGGAATTTTTACTCCAGATCCTAGGATTGAAGTTTGTGACGCTGAAATGAAGGTGAACTGGATCTGAACTCATAATTCGCGTTAAATCAACTCTCCCTTCCATAGCTACGTTATACAAGTTTTAATATTAAGTTTTAAATGTAGGTATATTTGCTTATAATTAAACACAATGTAAATGTTTTTAACTGATATTAGTTCAAAAATCGACTGATTGTAAATTTTATTAACATCCATTATTCTTGACGTATAAAAATGAATTTTGCAAATAAGCGTTATATTATGTACTTACAAATGAATTAAGATTTATGCAGTTAATTCTTTACATCATTATATCATAATTTATATATGAGTTTAAAAATATACTGGATATTTTATTAGAAATAGATTGGTTGCTAAATAGAAGTAACTCGTTCAAACGCTACCTCTTAAATGAACACGTTTTATATTTGATTCCGATTGTTGTATTGAGAAATTATTTTGGTTTACCAGCATTTTATTCTGCTATAAAGAACATTTTTAAACATTAATAAAGTTATATCGAACTAAAATTTCTTAACGATAAAAAAATATAACTAATATAATGTTATTACTTTTATAAAATAATAAAACTTTATGAGTTAGCATTTTGATTATGACAATTTTAAATAAAAAAAAACAAAATATATTTCTTAAAATATAAATATTGAGCTGATTACAAATATTCCCCAACAGAAAATTAGTTTTTTATTCAAGATAGGAGTTTATTTATTAATATTTATTAAAATTTTATAGTTAAAGAACAGTATGGAAGTGGAATGAAATGGATGCAGATTTGTAATTAAACACTTCTTAATTATTTCAAACATTGCATGGAAAGAGGAACATATCTGATAATGCGTAACAAGCTTCGCTGAGGTGGGGTGTAACATTTAAGTCATTTCATTCTTGAGATGGTAGACCAACTGCAAATCAAAAAACTTTGACACCCGCCACTCTAGCATACAAACGATAAATTGCGCCCCTTTACTGAGTAATAAGCCTCAATGTCGCACCAGCTTAATTTGACATACAGATGTCTTCATCATAGAACTTGTACATCGCTGCGATGAAATTAAGTTTCATAAAAAATTTGAAAGATATAAAGGTTGAAATAGTATACAAGTGTTCTTTATGTATTTATATTGATTTGCGATTTTCTTCACTGCCATAGCAGTTATTCATAAAATAATTAAAAGTTTGTAATTATTCAGCTAAATCCAGTAGAGTGGCATTCGTCATCATCGACCTCGATGTTACCTACATAGAAATAAAGATTCATGCAAAAGTTCAATTCTGTAGATAAACTTTGCTCAAGATATCGTGCAGACAGTAGAAAATTACATTATTTCAGCCCCTCCAGTGTTATTCTTCAATAATGTTTACCTTATAAGGTAATCCAGTGTGAAATTGCTACAGATGTACGTACTTCAAAAATTATTAAAATATTTCTTCTAGAAAAAATATAACTAAAAGTTATTATTGTTTCTTGACAACTATGTAAATTTCAATCAAGAATTCTGTTGTTGTTGTTGAGAAGGATTAAAGTGCTTTACTCATTCGCTTTGCTTGAATTATTAATGAGATCTTACCCTGCCCCCGTCTGATGCATTAAATTTTAATCTAAAATGTAGAGGAATCACTGTTACAAAGCAGAATTTATGTGGAATTCTAATATTCATATTTTTTTAATTTCTGCTAATGCTAAAATAATAATGAATAATTCACTTTAAAAAATAATTAATTTTATAGAAATTTTTACATCTGCGTCTGTAAAAAGGGGTGTTTTAAAATTAGAGTGAGTGGATATTGCACATCTTTGATTTTTTTATTGTTGTAGGTTTTTAATATTGTGAAATTTATTCGTTTCAACAATATGAAATAAAAAGTATTTTTTATCTATGACACCATAAAAAAATTAATGAAGTAGCACCTCCAACCAAATATTTATAAAATATAAAATATATTTATGAAAATATTTCGTTTGAACACAACACAATTCACTTGTTTTAGCAATTACTACAAGATTTATCCATAATTATTATAAAAATATCTATAATAATTCACTTGTCATTGCAAGGCCTTAAATATCGTTTACCAACGCTTAATTTTATGGTATAATAATCTATTTATGATGAGGCGGCTTCTATTCCAGGACGTCAACAATTTTAAGGAGTTCACAATAATTTGTGCGTAAACTGTTCTGAAAATTCGTCAAGGAACACCAAAAACAATGTCGTAGCCTATATTATACTGATCAGTTGAATGTAAAATGTCTTGTGGTTTTCCAGACATTGCGCCCACGGCAACGTTTACGCTTGTGTTAATTGCCTCCAAACAAGGATGACAATGTGGAAGTTCCGTTCTTCAAGTCATGGCAGGATTATTATTACACTTTGGTGTAGCACGGAATATTGGAGTGGTGTGAATGATAGAAGATTGAAAGCACCAAAGTGATCATTTGTTGCCAATTCCACCAATTACTTGGTTAGTCCCTTGTAAAATGAGGTAGTTAACATTATAACGCGCCATAGAGTTTATTAAGTGGCTCATATAGTCATATGTACAACGTCTCAGTAATGTTAGGGTCAGCTCTCCTTCCGGAAATAACCACGATAAGAAATCCGTAGATGAATACTAAAGCTGCAGGAAAAGCAAAGTATTAGGAATGTTATCCACGCATTCTATGCCAGGAAGGAGCACGTCTATCATCTACGAGTAAAACCAAAACCACGGCTATGAGAAAGCATATAGTGTCAGAGCTAGTCTGCAAATAATAGCCACAATCAGGATCATGTATCTAAATAGATGGGATGGCTATGTAAAGGGCTATCTATATTTATATTTCGACGTTTTTTCGAAATGTTTATTTTTTTATCTTTTAGTATGATTATTTGTGGAAGTTTTTAGTCAACCGAGTTTTATTGATTGAAAGTCTTCAAAAAGGTTTTATTTTTTCAGGATTTTTTATATTTGGTTACAAAACGTTATGTTATACCTGTAACTTTTGAATCAGCAATAGTTAATTTTTTCAGTGGACTGAGTTTTAAATACTTCAAATACTGTAGATCTATATGTTTATTGTACGTTTCAATATAGTTTAGAGTTGGCTTTAGTAGGTTTAATTGCCTTAATGAATTGATCTGTTCTAATCTGATTTTATGGTAGTTTCTGGAAATATCACATGCTTTTAGCACAATATTTTACATTTATTGGCTGTAGTATTAGATGATTTTGCGGTAGTTTTTGGACATAACCTATGCTTCTAGCATATTGTTTTAAATTTATGTAGTATTAGTTTTGTTTAATCAATGTACTGAAACAATAATGTAATGTAAAATCGAATAAACTCGAATGTTTGCAATCTGTCCCATATAAATTACAAACGCCATTGCAGACTTGTTTTATAATATTTCAAAACTGAGAGTGATATTAGTTGTATTGTAAATAAGTTCTGTTCATTTTCAATTCCTGATAGTTTTATCATATTGTTTAGTACAAATATGTACTTTCATAACGGTGTTTAATTCATCCCGACTTTTTGTGTGTTACAAGGGCTGGCAACGCTGTCGACACCATAGGTTTTATATAATAATTATGTAAAAATAATTTGTATTATAAAACTGCAGGCATTATACAATTTATAAGAAGCAGTTTCACAAAAAACGCATTAGGCACATTCAATTCTGCTATTTCCTAAAAAGCTTAAGTCTATATAATCAAAACATTATATTTCAAAATATATGAGGTTTTCTCTCCTCCTGGCATTTTATTGAATAAACATTTACAATTTTGCCAATAAATATTTAATTAATAATTAGTTTCACGTAGTGATTTGAACTTATTTTTGATCGTTTAATTCGTTGCTTATTTAATTTAAAACCACTAGAAAATATACGCATAGTCTATTCATCGCATATTTCGACTCATATTCTTAACCAAGCAAAAAATTGTAAAATTGTAGGTCGTAAAGAGACGGCGTAAAGAAGTGACTTACTGCAAACAAAGCAATGCGAGCTCCAGCACACACACACACACACACACACACACACACACACACACACACACACACACGTGCAGTAGAGGAACAACACCCAGCCTGTTGTAGCACGCCACAACGAAAGCATGTTTGAGGTAAATTCCATGTTGAACATATCCATTGGCAACAATATTTGGAGTTTATAATGATACTAAGTAAGCCACAAATACTTAGCGAACTTTGAATAAAAATGTAATACTTTTTTAAAACTAAAATTGCTTAAATTATCAAAAAACCCACAAAATGATTGTTAAATCTACTTGATGATTTAAAATTGTTTACGTAAAAAGTGTGTGGCAGGTACCTTTACAACATTTAACCATGACAAATATTATTATATTACGTATCTAAGCACTGCTATCCATTATTTAAAAGTCAATAAGATTTTTACCGAAACATGAAAATTGAAAAGAACCATTTTGAATATTTCAGTGGTTTAAGTTTGACACGGAATCACGCCATACACTTATGAGAGAACGCTCTTTTACAATAGAACTATAACAATAAATATAAAGTAGGTATAATTGTGCTTTTTTCGTATTGTAACAAACCTTGCACTGCTAGTTAACTATTGTACTTGCCATCATCTAAGTATATAACAAATGACTCAAACAGAGAAACCCGGGCATTTCGTTACAACGGCTGGCCCTAACTGTGCTACCTCTCATTATAATACTCATAGCTCGCTACAAAGTCTGAATACAAGTCACTCTTTGGGATAATAAAGGGTGAGTTTCATCAATTAAACCCTTCTCCAAAGTTTTTCACAGAATTACCTACGTTACATCTTATACCAAATACATTCACTGATAACGACTCTTTTTCGGTAATTCAATGGTAACCGAAGCTCTGAATACTTAAAACCTGGATTCTCGTTAAAACTTGTGATTAACTTTATAACTTGAATAAATTCCATGAAAGAGCAGTACCAGAATTTTTCCGCTGCTTCAGAGATATCACGGGGTTTAGCTAAATAGACGTAACACTATTAGCTCGTCATAATTTAATTTACCACACTACTGAATTTGGTAGAGTAGAACCCAAAACTCAATTTTAATAAATAAGGGTGGTTAAAACAATTAACATTGGCACACCAATACTAGTTTGGGCGAAGGTTGAAATGAAAAGGTACAGAAGGGTTTAGAAATATAAAAGTATATTTTTTACCAGATCTCATTTGGACCACTTTACACATTAAAAACTGCTGTGGGAACATGAATAGCTTATCATTGTCAGCCAACGAGAGGAAGACTCTAAACGTCATAAATAAATAAATGTATATCATAAATACTACCGATCTTTATAAGCAAAACCGAAGTGAAATCAACCCATTATAATTAAAAGTTGAGTATGGAATCAGTTTGAATACTTTGTACAATAAGTCTATTGAATGTATATTATTCTTAAACAAATAATCCTTGACAGTACCGTTTTCTGTCATGACTTTTTGTGTCGTAGGTGAACCACATATAACGTGAGTGTCATCAATGAATAAAACATTACGACATTGTAAAGATTTAGTAGGTGGTAGGAGCTTAAGTTGAGGGTTTTTAGTCACTGTACATGTTTAAATATAACTACAAACTTTTTATTTAGTCCTAAAGATTATGTTTGTCTTACGAATAAATCGTTTGAGAAGGGATGATTTCTTCAGCTTTATTAACCACGCTATTTGCTTACGGTTATAGTGATGGTCATAATGTTATACATATATATTAAGCATAAATAATTTAGTACAAAAGCCCATGCTGAAAAAACTGTTCTTTGACCTTACACAGTATAGATTAGATACATTTTACATATTAATTTCCATACAAAACTTCAAGCAGCAATATATATTTATTAATTATTTTAC
Source organism: Homalodisca vitripennis (assembly GCF_021130785.1). Taxonomy (NCBI): domain Eukaryota; kingdom Metazoa; phylum Arthropoda; class Insecta; order Hemiptera; family Cicadellidae; genus Homalodisca; species Homalodisca vitripennis. Next base: position 47,318,390 of record NC_060212.1, read on the forward strand.
TCCCAAAACTTTCAGTCAAAATTTTCTTTGAAATTTATGTTTTAATAGATTAAAAAATATTAATTTAGACATAAAATGTTTTTGCAATACTGAAATAAACATTGTAAGATATCTTTCTTTATGAACTTCTAAGGATGGTGTACATTAAATCAACGGAAGTTTGTAAAGTATTAAAATACATTGTTTACAATAATACTTTATTTATAGTTGTTTCAGATGGCAACTTAGCTCACTCAGCACCGCGAACACAATTATGGTATTAAATATTCATTAGCTTAGAAACCAATCTCTATAAACACGTCTCGAGGATTTGCGTTAATACCTCGCTTCTCATAATAGCTCTCCAAATGTATATTACAGTACTCAATCACATAGCTCTAAAGTTTCACCGCATGACGACAGTATTAACGTTGGAGTTTATATTTAGTAGTAAAATAATTTTTTCTATTACAAAAATTTAAAAAATGGGGTTTTCAATAGGTGTCTTCTTTCCGCGCACAAACGTTTGTACATCTATTAGTGACGTTTTACAACATTTTAAAGATGGTTAAAAAAATAATAGGAATTTTTATACTCGTAGATTAAAAAACTTTTCCTGTTTTTCTAAAATCCATATTTTTGACAACAAAGCTAAACTTTTAAAAAACCACACTAAGGTTAATATTTAAAAACTAAACCAATTAAGGTTTTTAGTAGTTTTACAACATTCCTTATAAAAATATGTTCCGTTTCTAAGGTATTATAATTATTTAAGCATTAATCTGTAACGTAACAAAATGGATAGATATAGGAAGTGGAAGCTACCATTAAGGTTGACGCGTGTCACTACAGCCTATCGTAACTGAGGCTAATATTATAAGTTATTCGGCCCTCCCTCCGTTATATAATAAGTCAGTATAACATAATGTATTACTGAATGGATCATTGTGAATTATATAGTAATCAGGAAACTGTAATTATGTGTACAAAACCTTTAATAATATGAATTTCTTATACCTTATTGAAATATGTGTACAGTATCTAGTGGTACATGATTGAAGAGAACAACCTTCCGAGTCTGACATTCTGACAAGTACTTGCATAGCCTCGAGTAGAATCTGCCAAGATTGGTTTCTGAGCTAATGAATATTACATCAACAATACACAGTGTTATACAAGAGGGTTTGATATCCATTACTCCCAATCACCAATAGTACCATTATCCCAGTAGTACCAATCACTCTGTTATTGGGTAAAGTCACGCAGCCATGCTCAAGTCTCACCATACAGAGTGAGAATTATACACAGGTATGTTACTACAACACCAGACCTGTGTATAATTTTATTTTACAAAATAAATGTTACATATTCTTTTTTATTCAGAGATAAGTTGTAAAAAATATATCTTAACACATTTTGCTCGTACTAAATTAAAACATGTAATTCATATCAATGGAGAGGAGTTAGACGATTGTTTTCCAATTTAACAATTTTATTTTATTGTATCATGAAAATATACTTACAGACTATATTAATGTAAGTAATATTATGTTTCTTTCTGAATGTAGTAGAGAAAGGTTATTACACCTTATAGACAATATTGCATTTCATTGGATCTTTCCCTCACTAATGGAAACGATAATTTCTGTCACCACCCACCTTCTTGTTTGTGAAATAAATAGTCAGATAGTCATATCGATGTAAATGGTCCCATGATTAGGAGCTTTAATACTTGATTCTAAAATGTAAGATGCGTCAAACAAAGTTTTATGATAACAAAAGTTTGAGAGTAATTAAGTCTGGACAGCGCCCAAAACAGTAACTCTTGTCTAAAACTAATGACAGTAAACGTCACCATTGTGTGGACAACCTAGATATTATATGTCACGAGTTATTGTGTTCTAGAAAGTGTTTCAAACATTCTCGTTATGTTAAAACAACATTTGGAATTTAAAACTGAGCTTAGGCAAATGTTGCGAGATTTACAGGCATGACTATGAACCAAGCCATCTAACACTTGGAATAAACAACAGCAGTATTATTGTTTTGAGACAATATCCTAAAAGTTAGTATAATAAAATCTGAACATTTTTATTATTGTAAATAAAATTAGTTTAAATTGAAATAGCAAATTTATTTTGCAATAAATCATTTATTCATTTCAATATTACAACAATATACTGCAATTAATTATTGGTATTCGATAAGATAGTTTCTGAAAAATAAATCATATGTTATCCAAGATTTTTTATGTTTGGACCATACATAAGTTAATTTTAAAAGATCAAACATGTACAGTTTAACGTATTTTTGGAATAACTTACAGTAAAATCAAGGAATAATTTTATAACTAGGTTGGATTGTGGCTATTTTATATTATTTTCATGTTTTTTTTTTTTTAATATTTTATTTCACATATTATATTAAATATTCACGAAATCTTGTGAAATATTTAATAAATATTACATATTATGACTAAAACCTGTTTCGAAACCAAGTTAGTTACATAATGTTCACTGGTATATTTTGTTCGCATGCAGAACGAACACAGCTGTTCCGTTGTGTTGCTATACACGACAAATACAAGTTTAACCGTAAATATTATGTAGAATGGGACGTTAAGTCAATACCAGGTATTCTGTAATACGGCAGACGACAGCGCTGCCGCAGGAGCTTAACTGTACAGCAGACGATGTCGCGGCACACTATATACGCTACGGCTGACAGCAGGTATTAACAGTAATACTGCAGACGACAGCGCTGCCGCAGGAGCTTAACTGTACAGCAGATGATGTCGCGGCACACTATATACGCTATGGCTGACAGCAGGTATTAACAGTAATACTGCAGACGACAGCGCTGCCGCAGGAGCTTAACTGTACAGCAGACGATTTCGCGACACACTATATACGCTACGGCTGACAGCGGTATTATCAGTAAAACTGCAGACGACAGCGCTGCCGCAGGAGCTTAACTGTACAGCAGACGATGTCGCGGCACACTATATACGCTACGGCTGACAGCAGGTATTAACAGTAATACTGCAGACAAGTAAATATTGAAAGGCGATTTAATGTTTAGAATGAATTCTTCCAATATTTTTTCCTTTCCGTGTACCAACTGGCTTTAAAGAAAACGGTAATGAAAGTATTTTGTTGTACGAGGTTTACTTAGTTTTAACTGTGATTGATTGTGAATGATGTACTGACACGATAAAATAGCATGTCCTGAATTATTTAAACATGAAGTATATAAAACAGAAATTAATATAATTTATTTTTAGTTTCTCTGTAGTTACAACGAGAAAATAAAAATAATAGCATAGTAGTATAAAAAAACTACCCCTCTAAGCAAGGTAGTATGACAAAATAAAATACGGGCGACGTTAATAGAACGGTAAAATCGCTAGTTATATACAGAGAATAATATTTGCTGTAACTAAAATAAAAGATGGATAGATAAAACGTAGTTGAAGTGTTGATTCAATTGAGTTTTGAGTTTAGCTCCAGTTCATCCTCCTTTTATTGCGGCGTCTGGTATCTGACGCTGTCTCATACTTGACTCGTGGAATCTGGAGTCATGTTCGTTTGAAGAGATCCAAGGAAAGTCGACGTCGAAGAAGCTCAAAACGAAACATATACAAGGTTTCTTCATCAGAGATTCTATAAATAAGTGAATTGGCAGTCTCATTATCTCATCAGGTAAAAAGATCATAAGGTTATTGTTTAGAGAGTGGTAACAATCACAGAAAAGCTGAATTCACAATAGGGAGTGTGTTTAAAGCGATGGTTCCAATAGAATACTATCACCACCAGACACTTTTGGAGTAACAATAATCCTAAATGGATAGCGAGAACACAAGAGTATGAATGAAAGTGTAGCAATAACACTAAAGTTCAGTTCACTGTAATAAGTTTGTTTAAATAGATGGTTCTAGCGGAATACTATCTCAGCAAAACACTATTTTGTGTTACAACAATCCTAAATGGATAGATAGAAAATATAGATCACAAGAGTAATGTTTAGAGAGTGGTAAAAATCACAGCAAAGCTCTGTTCACTGTAATGAGTGCATTGAAAGCGATGATTCTATTGAACAAAACAAACCACCGTAAAGCGATACTACACGGATGTTATATTTAAATGGCAGAGAACAGGTTCATGTATATTCAGTAGCAAGTGGAAATAGCTCCACTTCAATAATAACTACAATGTGTGCTTGAAATACTTAATAAGTTATATGCTCTTTCCTCTGATAGCCAGTCACTCTGTGAAATTATATACACAAACATTTAATGGCCAATTACACTTGATTACATTATAAGTAAGTCTTGCTCAAAATTATTTTTTCTTAGGACATTATAGAAAGTAATGTCTGTACGGAATACAGAGTAAAACTAGCAATTAAATATTTAAAATGATTTAAGAAATAATAAAATAAGAACAAAAACTAAGGAGATGTAAATAAATCTGGATATTGCAATAATCTTTGTAGCGGAATTTTGTGGAGAAATTTCCTTTTTCTCCGATACTGGGCCCAGGATGATAATATATGTACATGTGTGTGCACGCGCGTGTGTGTGTGTGCAAGTATATACTTGCTATGAACACAATCGCCATAAATAAACGTAGAACAAATAATAATACTTACACATCTCAAATGAGTTCGTTAGTCAGTCTTAACCAATAAAATGTTTCAAGACAGCTTTTCCTTTTCAATCATAAATTTTAACCCGTATAATTTCCAGTATAGATCCAAAACGGTATGGTTTTAAAATACCATTCGTAATTTTAAAGACGTAATAGGATCTTTTTTTAATAATAATAATAATAATCTACAAATACTAATTGATTTAAATCACTATATTCTCCACCTGGTAAGACAATGCAAATGCCAAACCATTTTATTACACTAAATTTAACATTCTGTAAGCTAGGTGTATGTGCTTTGAAAGCTGTGTCATCATTTTTTCGATCTCTTCAGACTACTAGATTCCAGGAGTCATGTCTGCAACTGCATCAGATTCCAGGAGCTGCATTAAGAGAAAGGTCTACTGGAAGTCCCCACAACATGTATGGAATTATGACGATAATATTAACATGGAAATAGTGATTGTAATAGTCCCATCAGTGTTTTGAAACCTATCCACTGCTGCCTTTATTCTTATAACAATAATAATGTTACAATCATTAATATTGACTTTGTTAACAATAAACTTATACATAAAAGTTCTAATGAGTAAATCCTCTAATTATGTTCTATAAAAGTAACACGAAGGAATGTATTAAGGTTATAGTGTAAATTAAGCTTATTAAAATGTGCCATGGTAAAATATTTACTTTGGCCATTAAAATCGATTATTCGTTATAAAATCCATTATTATTCTAATCATCCTTAGAATCCATAACAATATTAAAGAACATGAATGAATGCAGTATTACAAAACGAAAAGTGAGGGTGATATGACAATCAAACGATTTTAACTTTAAATTAGTTATAAATGCGTTTAAATAGACTCCTGGTTCATAATTTACTGGTTTGATGGTTTATTTTGATAGGAACATATATAACGTCTATAACAGTAAACTAATTACGACGGAAGACCAATCATGTATTTTTCAGTCTATTAGATTAAATTACTAAGGGAATATAACCTTGCCACAACGTTCGTAATTATTGTAAACCGGAGACACCTACGCCTCGCTCTCTACTCTCCGGGGGCAGCCACATATAGGCAGATTGTTTACTAACCCTCTTCAAATGCACTGATTTATTACTACCTGTGAAATCCATATTTGTATTATAATTGCGCTTGTTGTGTTTATGTGGCGTTTGGTTATGTTGTACATCAGGTTGTTTTAATCGATATGATTTAAACCTTTTTAAATATTAATTTTTTGCAAAACAATAATTGAAATGTCAATACTTTCAAAGCATTATTAAATCAGACTAAACATTGAAGATTGGAAACAACGTACTTGCTTCACACTTAACTATCTCGTTCACTAAAGCAATGAGTACATTAAACTAAAACAATTATGTGACTTCATTTATCAAGTATAGAGATGGTTGATCAATAAAGCCTTTAATATACAGGGGTTCAACTGCTGAACGACCGCCCAGTTCGATTGCAATAAGTAAATTACATTCCGATACTACAATTGTATGAATGCATATACTATAAGAAGTGAGATTACTTGATTCCTGGGATGTTTAGTTATGGGTAGAACATCGTTGCTATGTCAGATGGCCGTCTGAGCAGTTCGTTGGCAATAGGTAAGTAAAATGCTATAAAATAAAAGTACTATATAATTCAATATACTGTAAAGTGTGAGATTGGTTGATCCTAGGGATCTGTATCATATTGGCCTTATTCCCCAAAGCCCACTTCTCTATCGACATGTAATTGGAATTCGTTGATTTATCTACGTTATTAAATCCATACATTAAACTTTAACCTAGTATATAAATCTAGAGCTGACAAAGAAATAATCGTTATGATACTATATCTTTCAGTAATTCAGTATTCAATTAAACCTTGCATTTTAATGTTAAATTAACTATCAAAGGTTACATTTTCTCTTTAATACATGGGAATAGCCATAAACTATTTTGTTTTGTTAAACGTGTACTAAATACCATTTTTTCCCATGAACCACGCTCTAACTATTTAAGAAAATATAATTATATTCCTACTATTTTTTTACAAAGTCTTGCAAAAAATTATATGTCCTTGCTGCTATAAAAAATAAACAAATAAAACTAAATATAAGAATAAGAGTTTCACGTTGAAGTATAAATTTAGGATGCATCAGGTGCAGAAGTTACAAAATCAAGTTTAACAGAAGTAACTCGCCCATTAAAGTAAACTGAATATCTTCCTCAGGAGAGATCACTTCTGGCTGACTTATACTTTCCAGTTTAACCTATACTGGTTACATTAACACTGAAGACTCTTGCTAGGTTTAAATTATCTAAGACTTTGACTGGAGAGTTTGTATCAGAGCTAGTCTGTTCTTCTTCTAAACAGAGCCCGCTCCCATCCCCATATGGTTTTCCCCCACAACTCACTTTACCCACCCTATCACACCGAAAGTTAGTACAAGGGTCCTTTCAAGACTGATTGGAATGAGTAATCATGAAGCATATTTATTCCACTTTGTATAAACATTTAGTACGTAATAATTTGTAAATAATTTTAATTTTTTTTACTAAATATGGATTAGTATTCTTATTAAGTAATTAATATTTACTTAATCAATAATGTTGATTTGATAACAGTATGGTGATTGTCTCGTGGAAAAGTAACTAGAACAAGTTGTAAATTGTAAATTTTTTCACCAGTAGCTTGTAACAATATTAAAACCTTCTCCTACTAGTCGAAGCTCATAAGGTAAGAGGAATTAGGGCATTTGTATTGTGCTATATAATCTGAGGACTACCCTTTCTTTACAGGGGTGATAAAAGTCAGGCTTTTGTTGATAGCCTCATACTGTAAACAACTCTGTTTTTAAACTTAACTTCTTGTAGAAGAATGAAATACCAAAACCAAATCATTTGGTTCAATTTAATTACTTAGAATATTCCGTCTAATTGTATCTCTACCACGTGCGGTTTTACGACCAGGTTGAGTAAGAACAGATCAAAATGCTGCCACTGAAATAATCTGTGTTTGTATTTCAACTTAATGAGGCATAATATTGCGGTTCACATCTGGATGTGAAACAGAAATTTAGCCAACTTTTTCCACTTAAATATTCCTGGTTTGTTTTTCACCTTCGTAAGGCAGAACACTGTGGTTCACATCCAGATGTGAAACAGGAACACAGTAAACTTTTGCCACTTAAATACTATTTGTAATCGACCCACAAATCTAAAATAAATCAAACAAATTTTAATTGGCTGCTTCTATATGTGTCATAATGAAAAAAACGTTTTTTTCTTTTAAGTTTTAAATTAATTACTCAAAGATTGTATAAAATTGTTTTTACTTTCACATGTTAACACTCACGCAATAATTTTAAAAATCAGAATTTGGTCTTAAACTAAACTTAACATTAGTATTATAAATGAAAATAGAAGTAGTCTCGTCAAAAAATATTTAAAGAACTCAATAATCAATAAATTGTTCACTCATATCACTTTCCTTAAAAGTAGATAAAATAAACATTAATACAAAAGTAAACAAACATTTATCCTCCTAATATTAACTAGAAACCACATTTATTAGTTCACAAAACTGTTTAAAAGTATTATATATATCATTAAAATCCTAGGAAAAACTTTTAGACATCTTTATCTAGTTTAATAAATTTTTTAAACTTCTTAAAATGTTCTATCTCAAACTGAATCAGAAAACATGAACGTTAGTACATTAGAACTAGTGTTAGAGATTAGCAAACCAATATTTACTATCAAAATATTTTGCTTAAATTTATTCCATAATGCTTGCACATTAAATCGAATAAGAATACAAATTTGCTTTAGAAATATGAAAATAGTAGATCAAAAGGTAGAGGACGGTGTCCAATTGGAGAAAACGGGGATCTCGAACTCTAATACGCACTAATGATTGACGTTTAGTAACTGATCTGATCTGAACTAGAAATTACTAAGGTCAGGATTCAGGTGAAGGAAGGAGGTGGGCAGGAGAGAAAATATTGCATGTAAAAATTGTATTCGTGCAATGTAAACATCAGAATCTGTTCTGTCACTAACCTGCCTCGGGCCCGCCGAAATCACGACTTATTTTTCCAAATACCTGCACTAATTTATAATTTTAATACCTCCTCTTGACTGTCTATTATAAGGAAAAAAGAAATTAATGTTTACGTCATTATAGTTATCAATTGTAAAACCTTTCGTACGTACGAATATGTTATGTCTAAACTACGAACCGTCTAATTGAGAGAATACCAGTTTATGGTTTTATCCATTATATAAATTAACGTAACTTATTAATTACAATTAAGATTCGGGAGAATAGCTTTCTTATCTGAAATTAGTTACAGAAAGGATTACTCAATATACAAAATGCCTGTGCAACACACAAAAACCTGAAATTATCTTAAGTATATGAAGTTTGTTAAGGATTTAGCTTGGAATATATATATATAAGAAAAAAGTGATAGAGTAATAATTAATAAAATATTAAATAAAAACTATTAATAAAAAATTAATCATTGGAATAATGTTACAGTATGAAATAAAATTAAAAAATCACGAGAATTTGTTAAGTATTATTAGATCATAATGAGATTGAAAAATTATTACCTCGATGGAATATATTAATTACGAATTGCCAATACATAGTAATATATGACGTAACGCGTCATGTAAAACTATTTGTACACTTTTTACATTTAACCTATTATTCAAGAGCTATTAATTTTTTTGTTTTATTTAACAGGGTACAAAAACATGAATTATTTATTTCTAACATGTTGGGAAGTTATTAAATATATTATATGAGCAAATGTGTTACTTTAATAAATATATGAACAAGACTTGACAGTGAAGACTTAACGCCTCAAGTAGAAAAGTATTGGGAAATTTGGTTATTAGTTTTGAGAAATATTTCACCGTTCTTTCTCTATCCAAACTTTAGTAAACTATGGGATATATTTATGCGATTACTTATAATCTGCCACATCAAAATGTAACTTGTTTTATAATTCTCAAAACAAATTTATTAAAATCGACTGCGATTAATATTTCAACAATCTTAGTGTTACCCCGAGAAATGAAGATTCGGATACATGGTTTTAGTTAGATCCCAAGTGAGTTTGTGATTTGTTTTTTACTCCTGCAGAAAAGAATTTATACCGTATAAATATATTAAAGTATTTAATTCCTAGTATTATAACTAATGTAATAGATATATCTGAGATAGGAAAATGTAAAATTTGAAGTTGCATGAACTTGTAACGCTTCAGGGGTTTGACCGAATGAAATTTAATATTTTAAATGTCAACATGAGCGCATGTGGGGAGAGAGGCGTGAATAGTAACAGCCACACAAACACCATTAATTATTTCCCATTCCAGGGCTGCTATTTATCTTATATTTATCTTAGTTTTGCCGTATTTGAAAAGAAATTTTTATTGGTTCATGTAGTATAATGAATGAATTTTAAGCATAATTTACAGAACAAATATTCTGTTCACTTTAAAATGTTATTGTAATAACAGATTTCCGGTTAGTAACGTAATATTTTAAAGCCAACAGAATGCTCGCCTTACACTAAGTAGACTTTTTACAGAAGTGACCAATACAGAAAATATTTACAAAAGAATTATTAAAGAATTTAGGAAAAAATAGATTTAATTGGTAGACTTGCATTCTCTTTTGAAAATATATATATATATACCCTAGGACACATGTATGGTTTTTCAAATACGTTAATGACTTTGCCCTATGAACTGGTTCCCTACATTTTCTAAAATGACCCTTTTAAATCTCTTAAAGAAGGCCACCCCTTCCTAAACTCAAAAGACAATATTTCCTTTGTTAATTCGTATTTTTACAATAAAAGTATTATTACTGGTAACCGACATTAATTTTATTTATACATAAATCAAAAGCTTATTAGTTGTCTTTAATGCTTAGTAGTTGTGTAATATTCTCTTAAATCTGTCTATTTACCAATCCTTGTGGTTTGTCCAGATGTAATTTTGTTGATAACCTTTTTGCAGTGGGTAGTGCTATTTAAATTTACTGTGAAGTAAGTTTGCCTCGAAACTGTCCTTGCGTTAACGTATGCTTTGATAAACAAGGCTAATGTTAAGGAGTTTATACTATTGCAACTTAAAACTTAACCAACAAACAGAACTACTGACATGTAAGACACAGGACGGTAATACATGAATGCTCGCCTTCAAAGGCAGGAATTTAGTTTGTCAACAGATTGCCAAATTCCATTACAAGTGCTCCAATGCTAAAGGCTTCAAAATTACGCTAATTATAAATTTACTTTACACTACAGACGAATTCATACCATAATTGTAAAACCGTCTAATTGTAAAACTGACCGGGTGTCAGATTGTAAAATTCAAATAGTTAAGGTAAATGAATGTTGAAGAGTGTTTGAAATGAAAGAATAATTGGAAAAAATGTGTTTTAAATTTGAAATTAGTTATGTAATAAATAATAAAACAATATTTGTTTCACATAGAAATCTACTAAAACTGTTTTATTATTAGTTCTGAATATGCCTAAATTTTCCAGTGATAAAAGTATGTTTCTCACTCAAGTGTCCCGGCAGCAAGAGAAAATGCTAATAATCCTGAGTTCCGTCAATGAAGACGGATGCTTTCAACTTGTTTTATACATCAGGTGAATTAACGCGGTGAATATATGAATGCTAACCTGGCTAATAGAGTCTCGTCTCTATCAAAAATTAGAATTAATGGTCTTTGTACGACTAAGGACATGGTGGGGAATGATTCGCACTTTATTTATTTAAAAGTTTATGTTTAAACATATCTAGATATAATATATTTGTGTTAGAACATTGTGATGTATTTGTTGTAGCTTATGGTCATAATGTGTTACTGTGGTTTAGTGAAATTGCTTTTTTTGTTTTGTATCAATAATTGATAATTTTAAAGGATAGTTTGATTTAAAAATTTAGTGCATTTTTTTGTATCGATATTAATAATTTTAAAGGATACAGTAGTTTGATTTAAAAATTAACCTTCATTATAAATCACAAAAAGGATTGACTACGTTTTGTGGATTTGAATCTACTCTCTTCTTCAAGTAAAATCTGTAATACAAAACGAATTTTAAGCTCAAAAAGAGTGGTAATGTACTGCTACTCAAATTTGCTGACAAACACTTTTAGGTTATGAAAATATTGGGTCCGTGTAACACTATCTGTGGTTGGAGCGTAAATGGCTTACATTGAGGTTAAGCAGTAGAGCCTGACACGTGCCTACAGTATCCTCGGTGGTGCTTGAGAAACATTTCGTCACGTTATACTTAAGAATGAGTTATAAACCAATCTAATCTGTATATTTCTATAAAAAAAGACATTACTTTACTGTTATTTAGCACATTAATTAGAACACTAACAGACTAAATAATAGAAAAAATATTTGTTACTGATGAAAACAGAACAGAACCAAAAACATTGAGGTAATACAAATTTATTCTGACTCCTACTTTTAATAACGTTAGAATAATGCAATAAACCTACATTAACCTTAAAGGTTATTATATATATATATATATATATATATATATATATATATATATATATATATATATTATTGTTATTCTCACCAATTAATTTTGAATTAACAACTATAACTATTGTGGTTTCTATATAAACGCTTAATAGCACGAAGACTTAATCTTCACTTCAGCACCAACCAATAAATTACCATAAATTACGAATAAAGGTCGAGATACAGCGCTGTCACTAGAACACTACTTGTATTCCCTCCGCAATGAGGCAGCGTGCAAGAAAATTAAAATGTTTATTAACTATTCAATCTCCACTACAGTTTACCAAACGCTCACATTATTAGTTTAGAAAACAAGGTCGAGACGCCAGCGCTGTCGTTTACTAGAACGGTAAGCTCTCTACAATTCAGTGTTTGCTGTATAATAAATTAGTAATGTCTACGTTACCCTACATTTGTGGCATCTGGCATGTTAGATTATTAGCGAGTCCTCATTACATCAAACCTAGCTGATAGTTTGTAATTTTCTTGTGTGTTTTTAGTTTCTACAAAATATAAAATCACTAAACTAATAGATACATTTTTTTCAAAAATTATGAATTTGGGTTTCAAATCTATGTACGTCCTGTTAAATGTTAGATCACAAATTAAGAAACGCTCATAACTGATCATTTTGTAAAAATTGTTAATTCATCTAAGTAATATTAAGTGTGTAACATTTACGAAATGATCCTGAAAAGCGTACATTAAAAAAGTTAATGCATATCGTAGCATTTATTTATCTAAATAATATCTTTTAAAGGTCTGAAAAGATATGTGTGTTTATTTTGTGAGATATATTTTCCATTATTTTTCTCATAAAAGGAAGTACAAGGATTTTCTCTTCAAAACAAGGGACTCTTTTAATAGTGTCTCATGTAGTAACAATTCAGAAGTAAACAATACTCATGTATGAGCATCTACACTCAGGATTTCATGGGCTTTCAGGAATGGTGATTTAATAAACGAGAGAAAATAAAAACCATTTAACATCCTTACATTGGTGGAATATAAGTATTTGAAATGAATTGGCAGCTTTAGGGGTATCTTCTACAAGATTCATCCTACATCGGATATGTTGGTAGATTATTGTATATGCAATTAAATAGTCAAATTATTTTTAATACAACACATTAATGTTAATTTGTTCCGTGTAATTGATACAACATTTCGTAACAAAATGTGTATGTAATAAATTCACTTTATTGCATATAATATTAGCTATAATTCTTTTAGAAATATTAGTTTCACTAGTAACTCTTTGTCAATCATGTTAAGTTTGATGGTAACAGAACCAAGTGTTGAGAAGGGTCGTGTAAAAATGTTAAGCCGTAATGGATGGCTTCAGGGACTACTTCGATAAACTTAGCGAAACAATTATTATTATAACTTTGGCATTTCTCTAATGATAGATGAAACTCCAAACAATACAAGTGTGATTATTTGATAATGTACGGCTCATGTTTTAATACAGTGTTCTGTCTGTGGAATTTAATTAATGGTTAGTCCGCTGATTATACTAATTATACAATCAAACCAAAGTTTTTAAGGATATTCAAAATAATATTACATGTTACATATTATTACATAGCTAACCTTTGTTGATGACTAAAACCAGAGTTAAATTAGTTCAAATTTGTCGGACCACTGTTACAAATATTTTTAAACCCCAGTTTTTACATACTCTGTTGTAATTTTACATGTGGATCAGGCAATATTCCAATACCAATTCAACAATATATGAGTCACCAAACATCATGGCCATCGGACATGTCCTTACTACATCCTTTGATCCCGGTGGAGATGTACTACTACCGTACTACTTAGAAGTCTCAGTCCTCTATTATGGAATCTGATATTGTGTATGTGAGTTATTGTTTCAAAGTGGCTATAATAATAATAAACAATTAAAATAAACCTTAGCCTCTAAGATACTAGTTTTAAGTTAATTTTATGAAAATATATTTTATTCAAATTCCTTACGAAAAAAACGGCTTACCCCTTACTGATATGATAAATCCCACAACAGTTAATATTGATTACCTGAAAAAAAGACTTGGACAGGGGCAGTCATGAAACACCGGGAAATGCTGGAAATTTTTTAGAATTACCTGTGTCAGGGCTGGAAGTTTTATAGGATAATAGAAGACAGTGAATTGACCTTCAGAATGTAAGGTCAAAATGGCTTTCGATGTGTGCAGTTTACCTCAGGGTTTGGTACTGTGATATTTGCTGAATAATATTTACGTGAATTCTTTATAGTAGTATAATCTGTGACAGGGTAGATGAAACCCATCTAAGTAGAATGTTTCAATAGTTTGCATGTGTTTGTATAATTTTATATATAATATAATTTCGATGTATAAAAATTTCGATATAAAAAACAGAATAATTAAAAAATGTTAGAGAGACGTCAATGGCTTATGTGCCAGACAGAATTAATAGACCGACCTTTTGTACGTTTAAGTAAACAGTACACTGTTACATTTCAAAGTCTGTGCATTTGATGTATTAAAGTCAACCTAATGTAAACCCATTGACAGTCAGTGAGTAGAGGCAATGTACGTTAGTAGAATGTATTTTTGTGACAAACAAATTTTGCCTTAGTTTGCTGAGCATTTGGAATTCCAAGTCTCAGGTTTACATTTAAACTCACCAAATTTTCTACTTGGATATGTTTTAAATAGAAGACACTTAAATGTGGGTAAAGGTTAAATGACTACTTTTATTACCAATATAAAGTTTACTGTCATTATATTAGCACACAACAGTTTTATAATAAATTATATTGGTTACGAAAATATTTATAAAATAGTAGATTTATATTTTTTGGAAAGTATGGTTTGTAAATAAAATAATACTTTTCCGGAATTTTTCCATCATTTAGTGATACAAAGAAGTAACACTACTACGAAAACTGCAATCTCATACCTTCCTCAGGTGAATAAGTTAACTAGTGCATAAGTAAAATCCTGGTTAAAATAAACAAATCATAACAAAGCTTTTGACACGCATATGTCAGGCATCAAAACAACCGTGTTGTATGTCAATTCCAGATAATATATATTTTAGACATGTTTCTTATGAAATAAAAAACTAACTATTGACATTGACCTAACAGTAAAATTCTCTATAGGTTAGTATTGAATTATTACAATTATCTAATCTTTTTGATGCTGTAGGTTTCTTTGTTAATTAAATTTTCACAATTGTGAAACAAAGCGTCCTGATTTCGTCTGATGGTTGATTGATCGGTTGGTCTTCTAATTTAATGTAAGAATGATCGATTTATTTATTTTGAAAGAAATACATTTTCCCATGTAATATTATCTTTTTCTTAATTTATTCCGTAGTATTAGAAATAAAAATTATGTGTAATTTTGACTTTTCTGTTAGCCCCTTTCCCGTGTTTTGTGTAAAAAATACATACCTAAATTAATGAGTACACAAATCTACTAGCAATGCTTCATCCTTATTTATGAGAAGTTATTATCGTTTTTATTTGTTTTACTGTCACTTCCGCAACGTAAACTGCATATGTATAATAGCAATTATAAAAAACCTTTTTATGCTAAGAGACGAACCAAGTTCTTCTTTGTATGATTGTCTGTCGTTCTATTTGTATAATGAAATAATCTATAGACTTACATTGTAGATTGAACCTTAGTGAAGCATGTTATGTGACGTAAGGTATGACGTACCTCTATCTCGGTATATTATATAAGAGGCATAAAACAGTTTAAAAGTAAAGCAGTTAACAAAGTTAACAAGTTTAAATATTAACAATATATTAATATTTGATACATTGAGACAGTAATCGAATAATTAAGTAAATTTATACATTAAAAGTTTCACTCTTGTGATAACTTGTAATCTCTAAAACATGCTTTACCCTTAAAGTTTAATTAATCAGTATTTATATGTATTTTATGTACAGATATTTTTGTGCTAGATCTATATTGATAATTTTAGGTTATAAATTTTGTTAGATATCGTATAGAGAAGCTACCAGAAGATACTACCAAACAGACTCAGACTTTTCTCAGTTACCTGAGAGCAAAACAAAGGATCCATTTGACCTCATTAAAAATTTCAATTAATCTGAGCACTGAGAAATGTTCTCCATAGAGATGTAATGTTCTCCATAGTAATTGTAATCTATCTGTTTTAGTATTAAACACCTGTAGAGACAGGTGTTTAATACTAAAACAGATAGATTACAATTACGATAGATTATTCTACATAACGAGTACTAGTTGTTATGAAAAAAACTAAAATAAGTATCATATCATATCAACAGCTGAATATGGATGTAAGTACTCCCTATTACAGTAACTTACGACTCAGGTGTCACTTCCAAAGTCTTTGTGTACAATACAAAAACTAATTCCCTATCATTTCGCGGAATTTTATCGATATAGTACACTAGTTACTATGCAAAAATTAAAAATACATTGCCTTCTTTCCGCTGTTCTTACATATACTGAAGCAAATCAGTATACAGGTTCAGTTCTGCATCTGACAAACATATTTTTTTTTATTTTTAACGCTTCTTCTATGTATTCATATGTTAAGCTTTATTGCTAATGCATCCTTCGAATTATGTTACTTATCATAAATAATATAGATTTTTAATATAATCTTGAATGGTATGGCATAAATTGTGTTAAAATTTTAGTGACCAGGTTTTTGGGTACATGGTTGGATGGTGAAATATTACATGTTATAATACTATACACTACAATAAACGTCTAAAGCGCATTGGTGCGATCGAAAAATCCTTCTCGGCTAGGCTAATCGTTCTAAAAGCTTCTTTAGTTCATTGTATAAAGATTTATATACAGTTACTGTATAAATAGTGACCCCTCCTTAAAGATACTTTCACCAAAACGTACAAGGTTTCTACGAGTGCGACCCCAAATCTGATTGGTCGTTATCCGTAGTCACTAGGACCGTTGTTGTCCGTTGACACCAAAGCTGCCACTATCCGCAAACACCAGAATTATCGTTACACGGAGGCACCAGAACTGCCTCTATCCGTTGACACTGGGACTGTCAGTATCCACGATTGGCATGCAGGTCAGTAACATGTTATATAGTTATAGAAATGATACGTAAAGTTGGCTTACATATGTCTTTTTTATGTTCAGTATTTGTTTACTTAATTAATTTTTTATGATGGTTGAGGGTGTTAAGCGAGAACTCTTCCACGTTTCATATTCAAAGCTTTTATCTCAAGGGAAGAAATAAAGTCGACCACTTTCCATAATTGACTAACAAAGTCTCTCAGGGAAAGGTTAAGCTTTACAAAACGCCAGGATTGTTTTGATTATGATAATTATATACTTTGAGAAACGTTGCGCAAGTCCTCTTCATATAATCAAGGTTTGCCCTGAAGTTCAGAGTAATTGCTTCTCATTAATAATAATGAGTAAAACGCACTCTATACATAAACAGGTTTTTGTAATCATAGTATCTATCTTGCTAGGAATGAACCTATTTCCTGTATAACTTGCATTGGCTTAACAGCTATCCTGACCCCAGTGGTCACGATGTCCACTGCCCTACTCCACCCCCTGTTTGTTGATGGATATGTTACATCACATGTAGATTAGGCAAGCAGCGTCATCTGCGCTGATTTATGGTAATGAGCAGCTGCTACACGATCCATAACTTAAGGTTTCGCAACCAGCCTATAAACCTTTACATAATTTGTATCGATCAAATGTACAATCATTTATAAACTCACAGATATTTGGTAAAGACGAGATTCTTTATTTAACTTTGTTCATTGTATAACAATGGGTATAAGTTGTTATATATTATAATCACTATAGAGCTTTTAAACTAGTTAGATACAACATGTTGAACTTTCACTTTGGATAATTTTTTACAGAAAACAATAATACTATTTAATATGCGATAAGGCAGAAGCATTAAATTTGCTTTACAGTAATATCATGTTTATAGGTATATATGAATATTCCTAATAATCTAAAATATAGCACATTAATTCAATGGTCCAAACCAACGTTGCAGTGAATATAAACCTTACATTTCTATTTTGGATATTCTGGCTAAAGATCATTGCAGATGCAATAACACAATTATTCGTTATTTGATTTCAATTATTGTACTGTCATTCTATTTTTTATAAACTTCAATATTATTGTTCTAATTCTTAACATAATGTGCGGTTTTGAAAAATATGCAAAGTTTAAAATCTTTAAGGCCATCGTTTTGAAAATATTCAGATATGTCATAATATTTATTACAGTAACTGGATTTGTTACCACAAATATTGAATCCAAAATTTTTGAAAATTTGTTTATTAGGTTTTAAGTTATAATTTTTTGGAAAAACTGTTATAAACAGACATATGAAAAACTACGCACCAAAGAGCCTTGCGCATATGGGGAAAAGTGTTTGTCAGGACTTAAGTAATAATGTTATATACCTTGGTCCTGAGAGTTACAGGTCACGTATATGCTGACAATATTTTATACATCCATATTTACTTAGAGTTTAGTGTAAATTGTGGATGTACTCTTGAACAGATTTAAAACTGTTTCATGAAATATTGTTAATGAATTGGCCGCTGGAAAGCAATTATTGCTGGTAATTGGCTCTAAAACAGCAGCTGTGTACTCTGGTAACGGAAACAAGATTGACTTGACTAATTGGACTAATTGCCGATCTATCAAATGTGTTGACGACCGTTCCTTTGTTTTTCGCAACCATTACTTTTTAGGGTCCTTTGTTTTTCGCAACCATTACTTTTTAGGGTTGATAATGCTTTCTAAGCAGTTTACTGCTCTGTTAAATTAACATAACCCCAATGCTACTTAGTTAAGTTACTAAGTTACTTAGTTAAGATTACTCTTATTATTATTTTGCAGGTTAAGCTTTATTCTGGTTTTATGGAAATAATTTGTCATTTGTGAATAAAATTAGATACTGCTTTTTGAATATTGGCATCTACGGTCTTTATCCGGCTTTAAGAAACCTATTATATAATGTTGAGCAAGCAAACATCAACTAACGAAAACACAAAGACGAGAAGTGTCTGAAGTTCTGTTATCCTTTCATCGTCGATAATAAAATGTAAACGTATGTGCTTAAGAGTGCAGAAACCATTGATCGGTTGGTGGGTATACTGATATATTTTTAGCAGAGTAATATATAACTATATTTCTAATTATTTATAGCATAGTATTTTTGTAATTGAAAATGCTACGTTTTTCACTTTAGACATTGCCCGTAACATATTAATAATTAACTTCCAGTGGCAGAATCTGGTTTTGCAGATATTTGAAACTTCTAGAAACTAAAAAATGGAACATAAAACAACAAATTTGATTCCAGATAAATATCATTACACACAACTTCTCCTTACACGTCCTAACATTAAATGTCCATGATTTAAACATGTTAATGAAACGGATGAGAATTAACTGAAGCCCAACACGTCATAAGCTCAATGACATTGTGTTAAACAGAAAATTTCCATCTTATTCCTAACTTTAACCATACGAAATTAAATTTGAGTTCATGTATACCCATGTTTAGTTGCTACCCTCTGGTAGAACTTACGAACCGTATGACTTACATAATACCCAAGATTCATAAACCAAACCCCGGAGCAATTTTTTTTCGGGTAGTGCTCTCATGCAATTTCTATGCTGTAATAATCCCTATCACAGAAATCATGAAACTTCTTAAACAGGAACCGGGGAATAACAGGGAGTTATACACCCAAGTTACATAAAAATTGAAATTAATCACCACACAGGTATTCTATTATAAGCTAACATATTTATCAGTAAAGACTAACATATGGTCCTATTAAGTGAACAGTAACATCATAAATTGGTACAGCTCACATCACAAATTTAGATTAATAAAATCTACAAAAAAATCAAAATAAAAGAACAAGCAAACAATTATAAATGTTTTGTGTGTGCTAGGATAATACTAACTGTTATTATATAAATTTTTTTAAATATTAAAACTACGAAAATGGTATTTTTGATTTGCAGTTTGGAAGATGTACACATGACTGCATACGACTATAATGAAACCCATAATACGTAGCATGAGCAATGATGAAAGTAAAAGTGATGATGAAACTGTAAGTAACACTTAGGCTTAGAAGACGAATCTTTTCGGAAATACGGAGATCCAGCTTTCTTTCCCGTACTAAACATTCGAAGTTTTGCTCGATTTGTAAAAATATCAAATACTGCTAGAAAACAGTAATACTTAAATTTGTTTGCATTACAGAGTTTGTAAACATTTATTAATGAAGTGTACTGAATAAATAAAGAATTTTGACTTTGTCTTAGACACTGATTTTATATCATGGAATGGTGTTTCGTTTTCCTCTTCTTTGAACTCATATAACCTAACAGCATTAGTAGAGCAATGGGTTGTATGAGTCATGTTTTTAAATCTGTATACAGATTCAACCTTCACTGAACAAATCTGAGCTAATGGTTTTATGTATTAATTTCAATAATATATAAAGTAATAACACAACGAACATAGAATCTATGAAGTAAAAACTAATAATAAAACATATCAATGACCTCTCCAATTTCAATCAAAAATTGAATTGTAGAAGTTAATCTTAGGCGGGTTGCAAGAAATTAATACGTTTTTTAAATATCGAAAACTTGCAATCTCTTTATCAGCACTAATTTTGCTTTAATTTCGACATAATTACTTTTCACATTGAACCTCCTGGATGGTTAATGAGTCTTACTCTGAGAGAAAAATATATAATAAAACTCAATACTGTGAAATAACATATAGGTATACCTATTGAATCTAAGGAAAACACGTATTTAGTTATGAAAGATAATTTGTGGAGAACTAATACTGTTTTGTGAGTAAATTGAAGGAGCTCAGGATTGATACCTCTCGGAATTATCAGCGATTTCGGGTGTTTATTTCTTATTTCCAGTACGTTAGCATTCATATTTTTTGTTGAATAATATTTCAAATTAGATGCTTTAAAAATCAATACAAAATGTATGTGTACGTATATAAAAAATAGATAAGATAATAATAATTTAATATTTAATACATAAGGCGATAATATAAATTTGTATCTCATGTTTACTTTCTGCAGTTTAAATCTTCTTATAAAAATCCAATTCGTAGCCTAACATCTTATATCCTTAAAGATTCACTAATCGGTATCGACGGGTGTTTTATGTAGAGATATTTCTTGTTTAAGACATATTTTATTAGATATAAATGTATATATATATATATATATATATATATATATATATATATATATATATATATATAATATTATAAAATACGTAATAACTTGTAGATGTGGCAGGAATAGTTTGGACAAGCGAAGACTGACAAATAGACGCAGTCTTTGCTCAGCTACCTCAGAGCAAAACAAAGTATCCGTTTGTCCTGATTAAAACTTTCAATACAAAATTGGCAGTGAGGAATGTTTCTGTATCTCTGTAGTTGTTTCATACTGCAACATTAAAAAACGATGGATTCTTCTGCATAAGGTACACATGTTGTTATGCACAAAACGAAAGTAAATATAAGATATTATCAGCTGCTGATTATGGATGAGAGTAGGTAGCGATAAAGTACGACACCTGGTCACTGCAGTTGTAGTGAGCACACTACATAAACCAAGGCTTTATCGTTTCATGAGATTTTCGTGAATATAGTACACTAGATATTATGCAAAGAAGGAAAATAAGTATCAGATCACATCAGCTACTGAATATAAATGAGAGTAGATCCCTGCTTAAGTAAAGTTCACCAAAAGTGTCAATGCAATAGTTTGTGTGCGCAATAAATAAATTAATGGTGCATATATCATGGGATTTTCATGTGAAAAGTGTACCAGTTTTTACGCAAAGAATAATGAATATCAGATCACGTCAGCTGCTGAATATAAATGAGAGTAGATCCCTGCTTAAGTAAAGTTCACCAAAAGTGTCAATGCAATAGTTTGTGTGCGCAATAAATAAATTAATGGTGCATATTTCATGGGATTTTCATGTGAACAGTGTACCAGTTTTTACGCAAAAAATAATGAATATCAGATCACATCAGCTGCTGAATATAAATGAGAGTAGATCCCTGCTTAATTAAAGTTCACCAAAAGTGTCAATGCAATAGTTTGTGTGCGCAATAAATAATCTAATGGTGCATATTTCATGGGATTTTCATGTGAACAGTGTACCAGTTTTTACGCAAAAAATAATGAATATCAGATCACATCAGCTGCTGAATATGGATGAGAGTAGATCCCTGCTTAATTAAAGTTCACCAAAAGTGTCAATGCAATAGTTTGTGTGCGCAATAAATAAATTATGGTGCATATTTCATGGGATTTTCATGTGAAAAGTGTACCAGTTTTTACGCAAAAAATAATGAATATCAGATCACATCAGCTGCTGAATATAAATGAGAGTAGATCCCTGCTTAAATTAAAGTTCACCAAAAGTGTCAATGCAATAGTTTGTGTGTGCGCAATAAATAATCTAATGGTGCATATTTCATGGGATTTTCATGTGAACAGTGTACCAGTTTTTACGCAAAAAAATAATGAATATCAGATCACATCAGCTGCTGAATATGGATGAGAGTAGATCCCTGCTTAATTAAAGTTCACCAAAAGTGTCAATGCAATAGTTTGTGTGCGCAATAAATAAATTAATGGTGCATATTTCATGGGATTTTCATGTGAACAGTGTACCAGTTTTTACGCAAAAAATAATGAATATCAGATCACATCAGCTGCTGAATATGGATGAGAGTAGATCCCTGCTTAATTAAAGTTCACCAAAAGTGTCAATGCAATAGTTTTGTGTGCGCAATAAATAATCTAATGGTGCATATTTCATGGGATTTTCATGTGAACAGTGTACCAGTTTTTACGCAAAAAATAATGAATATCAGATCACATCAGCTGCTGAATATGGATGAGAGTAGATCCCTGCTTAATTAAAGTTCACCAAAAGTGTCAATGCAATAGTTTGTGTGCGCAATAAATAAATTAATGGTGCATATTTCATGGGATTTTCATGTGAAAAGTGTACCAGTTTTTACGCAAAAAATAATGAATATCAGATCACATCAGCTGCTGAATATAAATGAGAGTAGATCCCTGCTTAATTAAAGTTCACCAAAAGTGTCAATGCAATAGTTTGTGTGCGCAATAAATAATCTAATGGTGCATATTTCATGGGATTTTCATGTGAACAGTGTACCAGTTTTTACGCAAAAAATAATGAATATCAGATCACATCAGCTGCTGAATATGGATGAGAGTAGATCCCTGCTTAATTAAAGTTCACCAAAAGTGTCAATGCAATAGTTTGTGTGCGCAATAAATAAATTAATGGTGCATATTTCATGGGATTTTCATGTGAACAGTGTACCAGTTTTTACGCAAAAAATAATGAATATCAGATCACATCAGCTGCTGAATATGGATGAGAGTAGATCCCTGCTTAATTAAAGTTCACCAAAAGTGTCAATGCAATAGTTTGTGTGCGCAATAAATAAATTAATGGTGCATATTTCATGGGATTTTCATGTGAACAGTGTACCAGTTTTTACGCAAAAAATAATGAATATCAGATCACATCAGCTGCTGAATATGGATGAGAGTAAATCCCTGCTTAATTAAAGTTCACCAAAAGTGTCAATGCAATAGTTTGTGTGCGCAATAAATAAATTAATGGTGCATATTTCATGGGATTTTCATGTGAACAGTGTACCAGTTTTTACGCAAAAAATAATGAATATCAGATAACATCAGCTGCTGAATATGGATGAGAGTAGTCCCCTGCTGCAGTAAAGTACGACACAGGTGCCACTGCTATAGTTTGTATTCACAATTATTGCCTTCTGTTCTACTAGATTGAAATATACCTGAGCAAATATACACGTTCAACTTTGCATCCGTCAAATGTTTTTGAACATTCTTCGTTTTATTGTTTTTAAACACCTTATGCTTTATTACACTTGCATCCTACGAAATATGTTAAACATATCCTACATGGATACAATTTTGAATGGAATTATAAATGGTGTTGCATTAATTGTTGGTTAAATTTTAGCGACCAGGTTGTAGAATACATGGTTGGAAAGTGAAATAATTACATGCCCTACTACTATACAATATACTTCAAAAGCTTTTGGGTTGGGGAAATTAAATAGCTCCTCTCGGCTGAATTAAATAAAACTTGTATCACTAAAGGCTATTGTATACAGTTTTTATACTAAAAGTATGTTACTTTAATATAACCACACCTTAAAGCTACTCTCACTAAAACGTATCAGCATTTTCAAGCGTGACACCATGGTCGTTATCTGTAGACATCGCGACTGTCGTTATCCACAGACACCACAAATAACATTATACGTAGTGACTAGAGTTACCACTACCTGTTGACACAAGGACTGTCAGTGTTAACGACTAGAATGCAGGAAAGCAACATATTATATCGTTAAACAAATAAAAAGTAAGTCGAGCTTACATGTTTATTTTTTCACGTTTGGAATTTTTTCACTCGTTTTAATTTGTTGTGAAGTTTGAGTGTACTCAGCCGGAACTCTTCTACGTTCCATATTAACAAAGCTTTTATCTCAAGGAAAGACATACAGTCAACCACCTTCGATAATTAACTAACAAAGCTTTGTTTCCAAGGAAAAGGATAGTCCTTATAAAAAGGGTTGTTATGTTATGATAATGATATACTTTGATAAACGAAGCGCAAATCCTCTTTCCATAATCATGGTTTGGTCTGAACTGCAGTGTTACTGCTTCTTATTAATAACAATGAGAGAACAGTACTTTATATACGTACACGTATTCTTCAATCGTATTATCTATTTGATAAGAAAGACCTTATTTCCTGCATAATTTAACAGCCCATAAACCCCCCCCCTGCCCCTTTATGTATTGGTAAATATGTTACTTCACCTGTAGATTAGGCTAGCAGCGCCATTTAACATTTCATACTAACTATGGAGCATTTAAATTCGTTAAATGCTTTTAGAAAATGATTTTAACTTTGAATTTGGTAAATTTGTCACAAAATTTAAAATAACTTTTTCAAATGTAGAGTGAAGCATTTCCCTTCAGGTGTTCATGACAAAATCCAAATCCATCCTGTCAAACTTTAAACGCTGATCAACGTAATACATTTGTACTTACTTATTGACTGATCACACCATGCTAATTTGGAGAAAACTCATCGAAGACGAACTTATTTTCTTATGTTTTTAGGTAGTACTAAAAAATATTGATTACCTTTTACAAAGGGGTATGTGTAAAAAACGTTGCGCCAGGAAACATTCTATGAGTTCCTATGTAAATATGTGTTCAAATACAACGTGCAGGTTTTTTGAGATAAATGTTACTAACAACACATTAGTCATAGTACTACGCAATACGCGATTACGAATTAAAGTCACGTAATCCGCATTCATCGGAAGTTTACACGCTCCTTAAAATTACGGGATTTTCACTTAAAACTGTAATAAATATTAGCAGTTGGTGTGTGGCCCAGCAGTCCTCAAGTAAAAAATGTTACAGGCGGCGGATCAAACCTTAGTCCTCAAAGGATTAATCTAATCCCCTTCATTCCACGCGATGAAGCAGAAACCATTACATTTACTGTGGAATAATGTCATCACCTAGAGTCTGGAGGTTTATATTAATGATTTCATATGAAGGTTTACGGAGTCTTACGTAATTTTAAAAGTGTTTTACGTGTTATAGCTATGACTTGAATGAAAGCCCCCAATTCAGAGGTATACTGATATCTTAAAGCCATACGTCAATATTGCTGGAGCTCTGACGTGTTGAAACCAGTTTGTTCTTTGGACAAGAAGAGAGCATACATTTCTTTGTTGTTGATTGTTCGCTGACAACCGCAATACGGACTATATGTTCTTACAGTAAATCTGGTGTAGCTTAATTATTCTGTTTTTAATTTTCCTGTCATTAGATTTTTGATAAAATTTAATAAATAAAGTAATTCTTAATAAAATTGGTGTTTTATGAAATGGTGTTCAAAATAAAAATTTTTATAGTTGCCAATATGAAAATATTCAGATAATGTCATTTTAGTTGTTGTAATCACAAATATTATATCCACGTTTTTTTAAGATAAACGCAGAAAACTCATTAACTTAAGTAATTTTTTTATTTATTTATATTTATTTAAGGAGAGGCCGATCCCCTTTTAAGCCTTATTCTGGCCGTTGTCGTGGACCACTGGCCTGTGCGAGGATCTTATCAAACGGAATAAGGGGGAGATTCGATACAGTACGAGGTTGATCGTATTGATAAAAAGTGCAACGGTCACAGACAGGATTTGAACCCGCGCTATTTCTAACTCAGACCCAAAGTCCAACGACTTAGACCGCTCGGCCATCGGCACTCCCATAAATACATAAATTAAATATTTAGAATAATCATAACTCAATTTAAAGAGCACATTTTAGCGTTACCAAAAGCCACAGATCGTCAATAGACAAAGAACACCAAAAGAAAGTAAAGTTATTCAAAAATGAAGTATTTCAAAATTATAAATACAGTTACAGAAGACGTAAACCTAATAAAAAATATTATTAACTCTAAAGTTACTGAGTAAAACTACGAGTAATTCCAATCATGACAGGAATTTATACAAATACATTGCAGCGGCCCCACAAAAGACAAACAAATTTGAGACCATAAAAAGAGCATATAAAAATGTAATAATCAGCATCATAAACCACTCCAGAACATAAGCATTTGAAGTAGAAACAATGTGGTTGATTAAGCGAGAGCTGACTGACATCCATGTCGTTGGCTTTGTCATCTCACAGTACCAAGAAGCAATAAAAATATTTATGGCTCGATCAAGTATTCAATTTGTAAATCAAATCAAACAAAGTAAAGATTTATCATAAAAAACGGAGTGGCCGTGTTGGTATATACCAGCCCTCTTCTGTCAGAATATCACTAAATTAATTATACTACGATTTAATATTCATTTAGCACTCATCTGTATCAGTATCAGAATGTCTATATAACAATATTAACAATTATTTAACTATCAGTGACCTAATCGGCGATATTATAACCTTGAAGTATCATTACTCTATTGTAATTCTTTTTAAATAGTCTTAGTAAAATACAAATAATGCCGTTTACGTTATGTTGTAAGTCATCATGTACAATGAGTATTCGTGTTACATTAATATAGGAAACGTATTTTAAACGAGTAGCTATTTTAGTGCTAATTTAGTAAAATTATTTTTTAGTGAGTGCTTAGTAGCACTAACGTTAACTCACTTATGTACAATCAGTATTTAGATTGGTTCCTACGTTAACTCAGCTATGTACAAGTAGTACTTAGGTTAGAAGTAACGTTCACCCATTCAAGTACAATCTGTAGTTAAGTCATTACTAAATTTAACTCACTTAAACTTCGGGTAGTTATTAGTTATGAAACTTAATACCTGAAATCAATCACGGAACTTGTGTTTTCTTTAAATAAATTTTTCTAAAGTTCAAGATTATATTTCTTCCTTTATTCCGTTTCTATTCTTTCAACTCATAAAAGTATTAGTACAACATTTTAAAAGTTGAATCGTGTTTTGAAATCTGTTTACAGATTCAGCCTTCAAAGAACAGGTTTGCGCTAAAGGTGTTAGGGATAAACTTATAAGTACGTTAAATAAGAAAGGAACTAGTATGGAATAGCAAGGATGTCAAAACTAAGAACCAAACACGTGGATGACTTCTCCTATTTTAAGCCAGAATAAATTGTAGGAATTCATCGGAAGAAATGAGTATGAGGATTTTAAACAAAAAAAACATTTCAATCGCTGTTTCCAGCAGGCACTTACGTGGTTATTGACAAAAATCTTTGCCTACATTGAATCACGAGGGTGTTGAATGAGTCAGCCCGTGTGACAAAAATATTCAATATAACTCTATACTCTGAAATGTAATATTATTTTCCAGCCGAGTTCGGAGAAATAGTTTTGTAGCTGTCACGTAGAAAATCTTATAAAAACCCGTTTTTCCATTCTATAGTCCAAATTTCCAAAATCAAAGTCTGAAAATTTTTTTAAGTCAATAAATTATAAATATTTAGCAAAAGGACAACAAGACGAGTTAATGCAATTTTTTATTTGCCTAAGACCCATACCTAATTCATCAACTTAGGCATCAGTTATTGGTGCTAACATAAAACAGTAATTAAACACTTTAATGTTTACTTACATAAAAATTACTTTGCAAGGTTAACCTTAAAAAATACTCAGTTAACTATTTTTGTATTTTCGGTCTTTTTTGCAACATGGCCTCCCATTAGTCCAATGTGACTAGAGTCACTTTTTTAGACAAAAGCAAACACACCCAAAGGCAGCTGAGGCCTCTCTGAACACTCAGCCTACAATACATTACCCATTTATAAACTTAATACTGCAATTATAACGATTTAAATAATTAATCAATTATAATTTGTATCTTAAAATATAGAAGAAATTTTGTTGCAATCTTAAAGTATATTAGTAAACGTAAATTGACTCGATTGTATCCTATACTCGTAATTTTCAAACCTTCATACTCCTAATATTTGGAAACACAATCAAACATTTTGTAGGACTAAGATAATTTTACATGATATAAGATTCCAAACCTTATGTTTATATGTGTAATGATTTACAAAAATGTAATAAATATATTAATATTGTACCACACTATGTATTGGGGGATATGGCTTAGTATTTCATTGTGTCAACATTTTATTTTATGATTAAACTAACTCATAACAACAAAACAGTTTCACGGATCCATTCTTAATTCGGTCTGAAAGACTCAATTTGCAGTTTTGAAGCAAAATAAAATTATAAATGAGTTAATATAAAAAAACTGTTAACTTTATCTTACGTTCTTGTGCTAGATGCTCTGTTATGTATGAAAGATAAATTAACGTTATTATTAGCTGTAAAATAAGCTTTCAACGTCAGTCTCTATCTTGTCGGGTTCTTTAAATTGAACTCTACATCGTAATAACTTTGAATGTATCATAATGAATGATCTTACTTGTGATATAGGTGGTGGTTTTCAGTTAATA
Organism: Homalodisca vitripennis; assembly: GCF_021130785.1. Classification (NCBI taxonomy): domain Eukaryota; kingdom Metazoa; phylum Arthropoda; class Insecta; order Hemiptera; family Cicadellidae; genus Homalodisca; species Homalodisca vitripennis. Next base: position 47,347,734 of record NC_060212.1, read on the forward strand.
ATATGATATTAAGTCCTCAAAAAACCAAATACATAAATTTTTCGTTAAAAGTGCCTTATCCACGGTTTAAAAATAAAATTATGTATAAATGTCTTAACTGTATAAGCACTAATTCTCAATGTGATATAAATTGCAGTCTAGTGGAAGGGGAGGATTCGCTGAAATATTTGGGGTTATGGCTTGATAAAGATTTAAACTGGAAAAATCATATTTCAAAACTTAAACAAAAACTAAATAATGTAATAAGAATCTTCTATTATTTGAAAAAAATGTGTGATACTAAATTGTTAAGAATGATATACTTCTCCCTGGTGAACAGTAGGATGGAATATGCTATATCGTGCTGGGGAGGAACATACATAACTAATTTAAAGCCTATAATAACAGTTCAAAAACATTTTATAAGAATAATCATGAAACGAAAGAAAACTGAATCATCCTACCCTTTGTTTTTGAGATTGAATATTCTTCCGTTAAGATATATGTTTGTTTTTAAAGTTTTAAAAATATTTTTCTTGAGAAGCAAAAATCATAAGTCAACAAATAAATTTAAACTAAAATTAAGAAATGCAGAAGACTCATTAGTACCAAAACCTTCAAATACTTTCTTTACAAAAACTTTTATTTATTTAGCACCAAAACTTTTTAATCTGTTACCACAGCATATAAAGAGTCAGTATTCAATTAATATTTTTCTAAAACAGCTTAAAAAGTGGCTATTGTCAATGAAGGATATTGAACAAGTACTTTTTAAAATTAATGTTTAAAATGAGATTTTTCCTTTCCTTGTAATCTGTTTCCAATAATGATAATAATGCATAATTTAATTTATGTTCTGGTTGTGTTTATTGTGTTCTCCATGTTTATTTGTTTAATTTTTTACATTTAGGCTTAGTTGATTATTTTATGTATAGTTAACATTTTGTATTAATTTAGTTGTGTTTATCACGAACTTCATGTACAGTAAAAATAAATAAGTTTTACTAAAAATATTACTGTACAGTTTGTAAAGCTGCTAGTTTTCTGTTACTTTTATTATATTTATTACTCCAAACAGGCTTTGCCTTGGAGTTTTTTCTCTTTATTTCTCATAGTGATAGTGTTATAGTAGTTTTAGTTGCATATGTATGTATTGTTTATGTGTAAGTAAATGTAATGTTTTTTGGTTAGTTTGTAAAATTTTATAAAAATCGTATCTGTAATTTTTATTTGTGAGAAATAAAGTTTCTTTCTTTCTTTCTTTTATATAATAAATGAAATACATTTATTTCAAATGTACGTAGTTATCATTGTAAATTGAAATCGACATAGCTTTAACTTTGTATCTTACTTTCCATATAGTACTGAAATTGCTATTATTAGAGAGTATGTGACTCCATATCGAGAAATATTGTTTGAGCTTTGAGTTATACCAACAGTGAGTTAGTATCTGGTACACTGTGAAACCAAGATGTTATCCAAACATGCAGTACATTTTGTAAATTGCAGTTTGAAGTTTTGCAATTTATTTTTTCATTAACAACAGTTTCGGTACATGAATAAAATAAACTTTACTGACTAGTACAAATATTTTAATATATTTATCTACATGTATAAATGAGGTAGATAACTAAATGATTAGGAAACTGTTTATATCTTTACTGAGGGTAAAATTTTTTAATGTATTATATTTTAATAACGCACTTAAATCCATAGAAACTATAGACATTTTAGGCTATATTAAATGATTTATAGGTATAATATAAATGGTAAATAAAATGTTATGTTTAAAATGTGTACATTTAGTAATCTAAAGAATAATTGTATTTTTTACAAAATACAATTATTCCATTGAAGTATGATATTTTGAGACTTTAAAAATTTTAAAAAGAAACGAATGTGGTAGAAGTGTTAAAACCACCACAACCTATATTTAAATACCTTTTAAAACAACGTAAAAAATGACTATATTTTCTTTCCGCATGAAAACATGTAAGACCCTTATGAACTCTCTGGAGAACTTTACACATAAATATGTTTAGATGCTAACGCCAGTAATGTGGCCTGGCATAAAAACAAACTCAGACGTTAATGCATGCAGTGAGGGTTCTTGCAAAAAATTTTAGCTGTCTGTACCTCACTCTGTCTACATGCGTATTTGTTTTTGTATATTTACCTCAAGAGCGAATAGAGATAGGTGCGAAATTTATACAGAGATAACGTTGTGTTTAACGAAGGGTCCGTGCATAACCTTATTATCCGCAGAACATTTCGAGGTTGAACTGAGCTATAACAGCATTCATTAATGAGCATTTACATTTTTAACCTGATTCGTTTTAACTCTCTGGTAATCTTGATACCTAAAAAGTGTTAAGTATTAACGAAAGTAATGTTTTTTGAACCACAACAAACTCAGTTAGAACCTAATGCCTTCACAGCTGTAACCTGACTCGTGTCAGCTGTCTGAGGAACGCTATACCTGAGAAGTGTTGGGTGTTAACAAAAGTAATGTTTTTTGGTATCACAACAAACTCAATTAGACGTTAATGCCTTCACAGCTGTAACCTGACTCGTGTTAGCTCTCTGAGGAACGCTATACCTGAGAAGTGTTGGGTGTTAACAAAAGTAATATTTTTTGGTATCACAACAAACTAAAATAGACGTTAATGCCTTTACAGCTGTAACCTGACTCGTGTTAGCTCTTTGAAGAACGCTATACCTGAGAAGTGTTGGGTGTTAACAAAAGTAATGTTTTTTGGTATCACAACAAACTCAATTAGACGTTAATGCCTTCACAGCTGTAATCTGACTCGTGTTAGCTCTCTGAGGAATGCTATATCTAGGAAGTGTTGGGTGTTAACGAAAGTAATGTTTTAGGGGACGCTGCTTTAGCACCCCCTGGAATAAGCACCCCCTCGGGCTATGACGTCACGGCAGGGGGGTGCTAATTCAGCGCACGGGCACGGACAAGACACTGAATTAGCACCCCCCGACTACAAGGGGGTGCTAATTCAGCGCATGGACATGGTCGAAGCCCTGAATTAACACCCCCCTGTTCCAAGGGGGTGCTTATTCAGCGCATGGACATGGTTCAGTCACTGAATTAGCACCCCCTAACATTCAACCAGCAAAAAGGATATTTATCTTTTACATATTCAATTTAATCATAAATATAATAGTTGTTATCTGGATTTTTGTGACGCTACCACTTATAAGCTACTATCTAGGATTGTTTTACAATTTCCGATAAACGATTAAATAATATAATAATCAAATATGGCTACTTTCTCTTCAAAATTACCATAGACATAATATTACATAATAATGCTCCGACCAACAAGGCTAATAGACCTTAGCACTCCTCCCTCTCACACGCATTGTGATATTTTCGCTCATGAATTTGCTTTCTGTTTTCTAAATATCACCTATTAAAATTATTAATTAAATCATATCCATTTATTCTATTTCAGTTGGTTCTTTCAGTTAATACGTTTATACAATTAATTAACGCACTGCTAAATATATATTAAAAAATTCAATTTTCTACGCACAGATCGTTAAAGCCCATGTAGACTCTTTTCCCTTGGAAAATGGAAAATCTACTCATAGTCTATTTAAGGGTATTCACTGAGCATTAACAGTTCAAGCTTAACCCAATCGTGAAAACTCTATTAAAAAACGTTTCTAGATATAATTAAAAACTATGTTATTTGCATATGAATCCATAATTAAACTATTTATTTCATTTAATAGCTTCACGAAAATGGTGTTCTTTTTTAGTTCAATTAACTCAAGTTTAAAAAAACTAATATAATTTTGTAAACAATTTAGGCTCGTATTTTAGATTAAATAGTTCACTGTCACAGTATAGAATTTTTCTTTTCAGCATTTTTGGTTCATATTTAATATGAATTACATTTCAAAATTAGTTTTTGTGGAACTAAAAAGATGAAGCATGAAAATTAGAGTTTTTGACTTGTCATTTATTACAGAAATAATTTTTCAGTACCTGCCCTTAAATAATTACTCGTAACCATCTGCAGTAAAAAACTAGATTATAATTTTTTATTTTATGCACTATTACGCGTACCGTGAATCTGCACAATGGAACAGCTCTATAGACTTAACACTACACAAACATCCGTAGAATGATACCTACTCACAAAAATGTCTCAAGGTTACGCCCATAAGTATTACTATTGCTTACGTGTAAAATGTCCTCTATAGAATCACGCCGAACTATTATTGATAAGGAAATGAATATAGAAACATCATATACATAATATCCCTTCACGCTGAGTCGGAAGAAAGGTATATTTCACATTAGGCTAAAACTTGAAGATGCATTATTAGTTTATAAACTTAACACTGTGATAAAACACTTATGGATGAGGCTAAGGATGAAGTATATTAATCCGCAAAGGTTTCTTCCTTACTAGTTAATATAAAAAAAAATGTTTAGTCGACTTCTGTCCATCTTACCTCTAGCAGATATATCCCTCTGGTAAAGGATTATACCCTAGATTATATTACTTTTTATAACGGTTATCGATGATAATATTATTAGTGTCATATTACGAGAATAAATAAGAGAATTCATATTGGGACTTTCATATGAAATGTTATCAACTATTACATGTAAAATATTCTCACATATATGTTTTGTTGCTCCTTTTATGAGTAACCATATTTTCAAATGTGGATCATAAGTCTTTTATTACCTACAGTGCTATAGGAAAGGAGGGATCGTGATTTGTAATTACTTTAGAACATCAGTTCACAAAATCATGGAATGTTGCATTGAAATTAAAATTGGAATATCTTCCAATCATCATAATTTATTTTATCAGTAGTATGCTATTTTTCTAAAGACATGAAGGAGATGTCTATGACGTACCAGTTATTCTACAAAAATTCCGTACGAAAGCGCAGGTATCAGCTAGTAAACATATTATAAAAACTTGAGACTCCTTATTTGAGCCTTAACATCGTTGCTCGTTACATATCGGCCGTCTACCAAATATAAAATATACAGAGTAAAATCTACCTGCAAATATCGATTGTAGGACTGTAGGTCCACACATAATTTTGACGAAGCTGACGAAACCCGTCCGTGCACTACCGACCCAAAACTACCAAAACTAACCTGGCCACATCGAGTGGTCGAGTAATAATATCGATGTTATTCTCAGTTGTTATTCCTATATTATGGATATTATGATTAAGGATATTATGATCACAGTTCAGTAATTTAATGTTAAAATCACCTGATTATTGCAGCCCACATTCAGTGCTGTCATATAATAAAGGCGGGTATTGTTTGGTAATTGGTTTTAAAAAACAAATTATCTCCCTTATTTCACAACCAATTTTTAAAACTTGGTATCGTTGGATGTTTTATTAAATTGTGTAATAATTTAGACCTTTTTTACCATATTACGATTTTAAGATATTTACGCTTTGGAAATCACTATTTTGAAAATAAAGCTTGTAAGACATTTAAATGTTTTATGTAATTACGCCTTAAGGTTATAAAGGTATATACAACATTGTAACCTAAAAAATCCATCAAATATAAATGATTAAGTAAAAAAAGACATAACAAAACAAAATTGTGGCTATTTGAGTAATTAATTATTGAGTTTTAGAAAGGTGAATATGATTGTTTTTGCCTTTGGTCCGTGAATAATGTCTGAAAATATTGGTAGAGGTTGTGGGACACTGTATAATAATTTGATATACAGAGTGCTCTATAATTCTTAGGACAAGTCTATATACCGGTACTGCTCAGGTCATGGCAAACGCATTTCAGAATATGGAAATAGATTTTCGGTGCTTAGTTTCCTATCCGTCAGTCTGTATGTGTTTTTTATAAATATTTAATATCTTAAAACGAATAAACAAATCCTACCTAATTTGGATAAAATATTTGTGGTAACAAGGCCAGTCATAAAAAATATTCATTAAAAAATGGCAGCCATTAAATCTTTGAATGTCTTAAAATCCAGCAGGTATACAACAATAAGTCTGATCGTGGATTTCATCACAAGTCTAATTACTCAAATACTATTTAACATTAACAATAAATAACTCATTTAGAGCGTCTTTACTTTGAAAAAACACGTTCCTGAAAATAAATGAACAGCAGCTTCAGAGTATGTTATCCCTATTTTATTATTTTTGTCATTTATTATGCAAAACATTTGAAATACATGTTTCAGGCCTATCTAAGGATGGAATAGAATCATATATTTGATGTTTAATGAATTTATTTAAAAAGTCAAGCGACAATCAGCTGTATTTCCAATAAAACCGCTTATCTTTAATTTTTTCATCTATAAAAGCATTATTGTCTGAATATTACTGTACGATTTTGCTTGTTGTTTATTATTCCTAATATAGCCTACAACAGATAACCTAGTCACTTTTATTTAGTTTTTTTAACATATATTGTGAATAAATGTAAGCTTTATGATAAATAAAAACAGTTTATTATTGTTAATTAAGACGTTTGTTTTTTTCCTTCATTGTTCATAAAGGCGTTCATTGTTGATAAATTTGCAATATCTCTAGTAGTTTGTAATTTATTAGACAAAAAGTTTGCTTGGCAACAGATTGGTATACGATATTCTGGAGCTGCCGTTTATTCGACTTTTGTATTGTGACCTACTCGCTGAGAACATCAATGTCAACAGTGTTTTATTACAGTAAATCTGTGTATATGATATTTCATTTATTTGGTCATTAGATTTGTGATAGAACCCACTAAAATTCATTTTATTGCAATATTTTAGAAAAATTGCATATTTTAAGAAGTTTAAAAGGTACAATATTTTAATAGCCACTATTTTGAAAGTATTAAAGATATCATAATATATTTTTAGCCGCCATAAAATTTAGACCAAGACTTTTTGGGATTCAATTTATTAGGTTTTAAGATATTCCATTTTTAACAACAAACGCACACTAACCGACAAAGGGGAAATTAAGCAATGTAAGATCCATAATACTCAGTATATAAATGTGTTTTTTGACCTAAGCAATAACGCTTTTGAAAATATGATAGTACAGTACATTTATTGCATTTATTGTTTTTTTAATTATAGTTCAACTAACTGATATGGATATATGAATGGTATTTATTCTTATAGATATAAAATAATACTGAGATTTTTTGTCGTGTTTGAATTATAGTCCGACACAATCGATCTCACACGCACATTCACAGACTATGTTCCCAATGTACATTCTATTTAATATGTTCTGATTGAAGCCACTTTTTAAAAATATTCAAACAATATAAAGAATACGATATAGTTATGAAATAATAAAGCTAATTTTAATCTCAGAATGCAGAAAGCTTGGGAATGACGTGAATGCACAAAATATTGTAACCTTGAATAACTTATCCACCACAAGTATTTAAAATAACACTGGTATCCCCCAGATAATTGAGATCTTGTCTACACATCGTGGTGCACTATTCAGTTTAAATAGTATAATTCAGTTTGTGATGCGTCCATAAAAAATAATTGGTCCTTAGCCGTTGCAAAATTACAGTTTTACGGTTCAAAATTTTCCCACGTTTTGATTGGTATTCGAAAAATTAAAAACAAATAAATAGTTGTGTTTAAAGTAGTTAATAGGATGATATAATCTCTGACCATGTATATTTATTACACATGCCGGATTTAAGCAATAAGAGTTACTCTGCGTTGTTCGTACCATTGTTTCAAATTAATTTTACTTTAAAATAAAGTTCTATTTGAATGCCTAGAGCCTAGTTTTTTACTTAAGTATATTTGATGCATAGTATTTTTACAATTGGTATTGAACGGTTTGTTTTTGAAACATTAAGTAAACCGTAGCAAAGCAGTAAATATAGTCATTAATAAATCGCAATATGGTTAAACGTTTATTGTTCTATTCCGTTGGAGTGCTTATTCATCTCATCAGTAAGTTATAGGCGCCGATTTAGCAGCCCCCAGATCCAAGGGGGTGCTAAATCAGCATATGAACATGGTCAAGGCGCTGAATTAGGACCCCCCTATTCCAAGGGGGTGCTAAATCAGCACATGAACACGGTCAAGGCGCTGAATTAGGACCCCGTATTCGAAGGGGGTGCTTATTCAGGGCCTGGACACGGCCACTGTGCTGATTTAGCACCCCCTTTCGTGACGTCAAAATGACGTCAGTAGCGAGGGGGGGTGCTATGTCCAGGGGGTGCTAATTCAGGCGCACCATGTTTTATGGCATCACAACAAACTCAATCAGACGTTAATGCCTCCACAGCTGTAACCTGACTCGTGTCAGCTCTCTGGGGAACGTGATAAATAAAAAGTTTAGGTTTTAACGCAAGTAATGTTTACAGCAGGTAAACAATCACATCAGCTGTGTGAATAAACAATGCTATACGGAATTACTGCATTATTAAATATAATATTGAAATTTAAAGTGTTTAATCCAATAAGTAATGTGGTTTACATACAAATACCAACCTTTTTTTAACTACTGTATCCTGTATGATAAGGTAGTGTAATCATGTTACGTTTTAAAGAAAGTATTCTACGTTTAGAGTTACTATTGTCAAGATGCATTTCCTAAGTATAAGTGTTTTGTATTATTCCACGAATATATATTTAAAGTAATAATATCTGTGGATGTACTGAAATCATCCTATAGAAGACGACTGATAATAACAATAAACTATTTTTGAAGTATGTGGATAAAAGATAAATGAAATAAATTACTTTTTTATATCATTTATGTATTATATATTTATTTCAAGTTGTTTTCAGATAATTTCCGAAGTACTATTATCCTTTTAAAACTCTCGTCCCTAATAACAAACTTTAACTTTCAATTTTACCTTAAAAAAATTTTTTTTTAATAAAAATTTACTTAAAACTATGCTTATATATGTTTACTATCTATAAACTCGAAGATCGAACTCCTGACAAATGGATTTTGTCACTACCTGTAATAGTTACTGAAATTATATTGTGAATTTTATATTAAATAAAGTTTTTATTGTAAATACTGTGTTGATGTCATATCAGAAACAGATATCATACTAACTAGGACCTGAGTATAAATACAGATTCTTAAAATGCAGAGGAATGTTTTAAAACTAAGAATCATTTATACTCTTTAATGATTTTATTCTTTGTAATAATATTTTACTATCTCCTCTGATTCACTATTATAGGGTAAAAATCGATTACCAGAGTACTTAGTAAATCTATAAAAATATTTATTTTTGAACCGCCGTAATGAAAAGTGTAAAATACCAAGTAATATGAATAGCAGGAATCCTGCGGCGCGGGGTGGAGTGGGATAATTTCTAAATATAATCAGAACCTGAATGTAATTAATCGATAACTTATAATTGAATAATAATAATATCTAGGCAGTGAGCCGGGGCTCAGTTTGGACAATTTATTTTTGTCTATTATTTTTCCCACCTCGGCCACTCTTGTCAGTCGGTGGGGGAGTCACTCCGTCAGAGTATTGATTTTCTGCCTGGTTGGACTGATTGGTTGAGGTCAGCTGGTTGACCTTGACTAGTTTACCGACCAGCTGTTCACCGGCACCGGTTACTGTTCGGAGTGGTCAGACACGTTCAGAGAAGCTACTGCGTTGCTGTCTGTTCACTGCTCGTCCCGTTCCACATGGCTGGCTAATTCTACTACTTTCGGCAGGTAATTGTCTTTTTCACTCTCTTTACTTAATTAGTTGGCGGTTTTTTTCTCCCACCCAGACATATATTATCGTAGATTAGTTATAAGTAATTTATATATATTATTTTGTAACTTGTGTTTCCTCGTGTACGTGTTCGTGTCGCAAAGTGTTCTATCCTGTCTTTCGTACGTTCTAAATTTGTTAATTTATTTACTATGCAAGTTAAGTTTTTATATTTTTGCTCTAATGCTTTCTAACTGGTCCGTTCGGCGAACGGAAATTATTTATTCCGTGTACACACTTTGATTTTTTTTAGTGTAAGCGAGACGGTACAGACTTTGCAAATTTTTGTTACCTCGTGTTTTGTGTTGCGTGCAAAATTGGGTGGCAACATTCATGATTTCAATTTTATTATTTAATTATTGGCTTTATAGTAGCGTGAACGGATTATAAGTTAATTATTGTTATCTGGGAAATAATGTTCTGTTATTATTTGTAAATTATATATTTATTATTAGGCCTGCCTTACAATAAATTAATATTTAATAATAGAATGTAAATTATTATAATAGAATGATTAAAAATCCAGTGAATTATTGTTACAAGTAAATGTTATCACGCTGAATAATTTATTATGGCTGTTCTAGCCTATAAGTAAATGTTTATAGGCTATATTTGAAAATTTGTTTTGTTTGTAATATTTAATATCGTCACCAAGTAGTGTATCTTATAATACTTGGTGTCTTGAGTTATTTTTAGGAAATAGTCTTTGATACTTAAAAGGTACTGTTAGTTACAGATCGTTATTTTTAATTGTTAAATTTAAATATTTTATATATACTTTGTGGCAAACATAATTAAGTTTTTATTATTTCTCAGGTTACAATAACATTTTTCTAAATATATACTGGTTATGTTGGGATTCTATAGGGTCCCCGTGAGTGCCGTCAACGGAATGGTGCGGCGAGTCTGCCCAATGGTAACATACTGAAACCAAAATGGAATGCCCGCGCCCTGCCAGCGCTACTGTACCGGCATCCAACCGGAGCGCCTGTATTCATCTTGAACAAGGTTGGATCAAAAATGTTTTTTTTTCTTCTTCTTATACCACTTGAGAGGATTGGCTTGTATGGAGCGCTGCCAGATGTTAGATCTGGAGGAGGGCTAGTATATTAGCCAGTGTTTATTTAGTTTAGTTACATGAACTGAAGGGGAGGATTTCATCTTTAATTCGGATTCGTGGAGGCAACTAAGCCCCCGCCTCCTTCGAAAATTGGCTTTAAATATTTTTTTTTTAATTTTCGGCTACAAACTTGAAACCTAATTACTTTTTAAAATTAGTGGGCCTAGAAATTCCACAACCTTTTCCCTCCCCTCAGTTCATAAAAAATTTACCTGTTAAAAATTTTATATTTACTACCGCCGTACCTGAAATTGTTATTTATATATCAAATTTCTATATTATATTATATTATTTATTTATTATGTTATTTATTTCTATTTATTATGTTATTGTCTATTTTGGAATTTTATCTGTTGTTATTTAGTTCTTAAGTTACACGGTGCACCGTGGTGCTGAAGTAATTGTATTTTGCATGGAAATGTTTGCCACCTATTAATTATATATCATTTACTCGAAATCTTGTCTCTTTGTCTCTCTTCCCACTAGTGGCATGTGATTGTTTTTTTATGATTTGCTCCGAGTTTGGGAGGGGCGCGCTTCCGAGACCTCCTGTCTTTTTCGCTAACTCGGAACAAAATTGTAGCAGAGCGTGGTTTCGTGTTTTTACCCTCTGCGGGCCCGGGGTTTTTGTTTTGCCACTGGTGGTGAGAGGGATGAGTTTAAGTTAGTTTGTGACTTCCTGCGCCTGTGCCGTCTCGCTGAGCTATTTTTCGCTGATTTACAGGAAGTGTATGAACTTATTTATTTTCTGATTATTGTTACTTGTGTGTTTTTGTTATATCTTGTCTTCGTTGTTTTTTTTTTCTGGTTTTGTTCTGGTACGGCGTAGTGTTTTGTTGCGGTATTTTGGTTTCGCTGCTGTGTTTCGTGGACGGCAGGAATTCGGGGGACCCTGCTGAGAGTGTTGTCTCACTAAGTTATTCTCTTGTCGCCTTACTAATTTTGATTTGTTAGTCGTTGACTTCGAGTCAGTGTGTGTTACTTGTTAGTCTGTGTCATTTATTTATTTATCATGCCTGTCTCTCTGGTGCCTGAATACTTGTTGAAGGAGGATCTCCATTTTGAGTTGTTGGCTCGTGGGCTTACTCCGGGTTCCGACTGCGAGTCCATGCGGAAGCAACTGCGGGATAATATGGACCTGGACACTACCTGGCCTAGGGATTTGGCGTTCCAGAAGCAGAGGCCTATTTTTGGAGGCTAAGTTGGAGACTTTTGAAAATAGTCAGGAGGACTGGTTGGAGTCGCCGCCCACTGGCCGAGAGAGGGCTAGGTATTTGTCCCGGCTTACCCATCTACATATGAGGCTGTCGCTACTTAGATCCAAGCTTACCAGTTTCTGGTGATAGGGAGTGGTTGGAGGAACGCATCACCTTGGTGGACAGCCTGCTGACTGTACTCGAGAGGGACGAGGGAGCAAAGGCTCCTGAAAAAACCTTGTCTGCGGTTGACTCTGCTGCGGCTGTTAAGGGTGAATGCCGGATCCCTGGGTCAGTTGTTGCAGACTTTGATGTGGGCGTGGCGTCGGGGGTGTCTGGTGTGGACGGGACCCTGCCTGCTGGATCTGGAGGACTGGGAGCTGTGATGACGGGATCCTTTGTTCAGTATCACAAGCTCCCAAACCCACTTACCCCGTTGCTGCAGCGACTACCAACGGTGGATGGTCTGGATACTGAAGCTTTGCTGCGGTTTCTATCTGAGATCCTGCGACTGCATGACTTGCCTGGTCTTCGGGGAGCGAGCTTCCTGCATGTCATCTCTCCGTTTTGTAGGCCACCTTTGGGTGACTGTCTGGTTCGAGTTCTCCAGAGGGGTGGTACCCTGGATGATTTTCATAGGGAGGCATTGGATTTCTTTGTTCCTGGTCCGTTGAGGGAACGTCTCCGTGTGGAGAAATTCTTTAGGCCTCAGGGCAACGGAGAGAGTTTGGCAAAGTTTGTGGCCGAGGTGAGGGACACTGGTAGGGTGTTAAGGCTCGATATCCCCGAAAGTACTGTGGTCACCACCATTCTTGAAGGTCTCAATCCTGAAGAGAGGTCCCGTCTGGTTTTTGCTGGTCGCCCTTCCACCTTTTCTGAACTGGACCGTCTGTGCATTGCTTCGCGCAGCGTGCAGTTTGCTGACCGGCAGAGGGCGGAGAGGAACAATCTTCGTTCCATCCAGCCCTCCAGGGCTGTCACGGCCGTACAGAATCCCGTGGATGGGCCACATCACTCTGGTGGGCTTCGTCTACCCATCTGCTATGCCTGTGGTGAACGAGGTCATACTCGTCGGGAGTGTCCTAGGAGATATCGCACTGGTCCAAAAAACTAGATCAAAAGGGGGTTTTATCTGAAGTTCCCCCGAGGTCTAAGAAAAAATTTCAGAAAAATAGTACCTGTGCGAAAAATTTGATTAATAGTTTGGACACTACGAGCCTAGCAGAAAAGGGAAACCTACGGCTTAGAACAGCATCTTCGGTGTGCCCTTATATCAATATCTTAGTGGGAGACTCAGTGCATAAGGCCCTAGTTGATTCCGGGTCAGCCTGTAGCCTCATCTCTTCCCGTTTTTTTGAAGCCATTTCAAGGTTGGGTTTGGTGAAGCACACCGAGGAGTCTTCTTTAACTTGCTGGACTGCTTCTAATTCCCCTCTTCCAATTTCGAGGAAGGCTTCAATCAAGTTTAAGGTTGAATGTTTTTCATGGGTGTGGAGCTTCCTTGTGGCCCAGGACCTGAGTATGGATTGTATTTTGGGGGCGGATTTTATTCAAAAGACTGGTTTGGTGCTGGATCTTCAGGCGGGCCAGTCTTATTTCAAATTCAATCGGCGAGTGTCAGTCCCCTTTTCCGATAATTTCAAATCGACACCGCAGGTTGGTGAGGTGGAGTGTGAGGAAGGTTCTGCCCCTGGGGACCCGTTCGGTCACTTGGATGAGGAGCAAGCTGGGGTTCTCCGTAAGCTTTGCTCAAGATTTCCGGATGTCCTCACACCCAAGCTCGGTTCTACCCATCTTATTGAATATGAAATTCGTCTGACTGACACTCAGCCAGTACGCTCCCACCCATACAAGTTGGCTCCTCTAAAGATGGAGGTTATGCGTGGTATCATCAAGGATCTCTTGGATCAAGGAGTTATTGAGCCCTCAAACTCATCGTATGCCAGTCCAGCGTTCTTGGTTCCAAAGCCTAAAGGAAAACATCGTATGGTGGTTGACCTAAGAAAACTTAATGCCAAAATTGAAATAGACTCAGTGCCTCTCTCCGATCTCCATTCTGCTTTTGATTGGTTCGGTAAGGCCAAATTTTTCACTATATTTGATTTGAACCAAGCATATCATCAGATTCCGTTTAAGAAGGAATCACGTCCTCTCACGGCCTTCTGTGTTCCGTGGAATTTGTATCAGTACCGATCTGTGCCTATGGGGCTAGCTGTGGGGGCCCAAACGTTAACTAGGTTGCTCGACTCCATCTTCCACGATGTGAAGTTCAGGTATGTCTTTTAATTATCTTGATGACCTTCTGGTCTACAGTGAGTCTTTCACGGAACAGGTTAAACATCTTGAGGAGGTCTTGGTTAGGTTGGGTAGGGCTGGCCTTACAGTCAATCCGGAGAAGGTGTCTTACGCCCAGTCTGAAATATCGTTTCTCGGTCACCTCGTGTCGTCTAGGGGTGTATCTATAGACCCAGCCAGGACACAAGGCATTCGGGATTTCCCTCCTCCGAAGGATGCCAAGGGTGTTGCCAGATTCATCGGCATGGTTAATTTCTACCGTAGGTTTATTCCTGACTTTGCCGAGGTGGCCGCCCCTCTGAACGCCTTAAGAAGGAAAGACGCAAAGTTCGTTTGGGGTGAAGATCAGGAACGAGCTTTTCAACTGCTTAAGGAGGCAATTATCCAACCTCCTGTGCTGCGAATACCGGACTTTAGTAGGCCCTTCATCTTGCAGACTGACTCCTCATCCTGTGCTGTAGGAGCTGTGCTTTCTCATGAGATCGATGACGCTCGGCAACCAATAGCTTTTGCATCTAGGACTTTGACCCTTCAGGAAAAGAAATCTTCTATTTATGAGCTGGAGTGTCTGGCGGTCGTTTTCGGCATGGATAAGTTTCGGAGGTTCCTAGAGCATTCCGAATTTCTGCTGGAAACGGACAATCAGGCTCTTTCCTGGCTATTGGCCCATCCTCGACAACTCGGGAAGATTGGTCGCTGGGTTGTCAAAATTGCGGCCTTTAAATTCAGGGTGCAGCACATTCGCGGTACCCAAAACGTCGTCGCCGATGCTCTTTCTAGAATGTATCATCTACCCAGCGATCCTGTTGATTCTCAAGCACCGTTGTGTGGGACTGTGATGTTGGATTTCCCTGCTGCCTTTGAGAGTTTTGGCTCTCACCAACTTCAAGACCCCGAGTTGTCAAAACATCATTGGTGAGCTCCAGGAGGGAGAAGCCCACTCTCCTTACTTCTTGTCCAAGGGTGTCCTCTGCTGTCGTGCCCGACGCGGAGGTGGTCCCAAGATTGTTCTGCCGAGTGCCCTCATACCGATGGTCTTTTCCTATTTTCATGTTTCTCCCGTGGGCGGTCATTTAGGGATTCACAAGACCATCGCTAAAATCAGAGATAAGTTTATCTGGAAGAGTATAGACAGAGACATTGCTGGTAGAGTACGAGCTTGTCATCTTTGCTCGGTCAGTAAACCAGCACAAAATACCAAATTAGGACTTCTTTCCTCTGAGGTGGCGGAGCGGCCTCTTGAAAAGGTGTTCATTGACTATGTGGGACCCTTTCCCCGTAGCAAGTCAGGGAACACCTCCCTGCTTGTAGCTGTGGATGCTTTCTCTAAGTTTTGCTGGTTGATTCCTCTTAGGAGTGCCACGGCGTCGCTCACCGTCAACGCACTCAAGTCCCGCCTTCTACAAAATTTTGGAGTGCCCGCCACCTTTGTCTCAGACAACGGCACACAATTCGTGTCGAGGGAGTTTCATCGCTTCTGTTTTGGGCATGGAATCAAACATGTTACGACATCTCCTTACTACCCCCAGCCTTCTCATGCTGAGCGGTTCAACCGCAATCTCAGAGCCGCCCTCATCGCTTATCACGCTGAGAAACAAACTACCTGGGATGAAAACCTGAGCTGGCTTCAGTTAGCCTTCAATTCTGCTCTTCACGAGAGTCATGATTCCACGCCTTTTCAGGTCATGTTTAGTCGTCCTCCTTCTGATCCCTTGTCTAATCTCTGGAGTCTGGATAGTCTTCTACCAGTGCCTGGTACTCCCAATGTGAGTGTCACTTGGGAAGCAGTCAGGGTTAAGCTCCTACAGTCTAGGGAAAGGGTGAGGAGAAAATTCAATAAGGGACGTATTGCTAACCCCTTCCAGGTGGGGGATCTTGTCTTTTGTAAGGCCCATCCGGTCAGTTCGGCCGTTGATAAACGGGCAGCCAAACTTTGCTATCGGTGGACAGGTCCACACCGGATTCTTCGATTTCTCTCCCCAGTTACTGCTGAGTTAGTTGATCCCGTATCGGGGAGGTTGTGGCGGAGGGCCCACGTTTCTCATCTGAAGGCCTTCCGTGGTGACACCTCTGGTCATGCTCTGGATACTGGTGCGGCTGCGGGGGTGTCCGGGGACTGATCACCCTGGTTTTCCCTGTGGTGTTGTTTTACTCTCTTTCTGTTTTCTTCTTTCTCCAAGAGAGGCGCCTCTCAATATTTCAGGAGGATCGTGTTTTGTCTGCCTCCTGCTCAGGACTTCGTTTCCTGTTAGGGTTCTCGACTTCCCGTATCCTGTGCCAGAGCTTGTTGGTTCTTCTTTCAGTGGGCGAGAGGTTTTGTTTGGGGTTGCACTCTTTTTAGTGGAGGAGGTTGAGCCGGGGCTCAGTTTGGACAATTTATTTTTGTCTATTATTTTTCCCACCTCGGCCACTCTTGTCAGTCGGTGGGGGAGTCACTCCGTCAGAGTATTGATTTTCTGCCTGGTTGGACTGATTGGTTGAGGTCAGCTGGTTGACCTTGACTAGTTTACCGACCAGCTGTTCACCGGCACCGGTACCGGCACCGGCTACTGTTCTGAGCGGTCAGACACGTTCGGAGAAGCTACTGCGTTGCTGTCTGTTCACTGCTCGTCCCGTTCCACATGGCTGGCTAATTCTACTACTTTCGGCAGGTAATTGTCTTTTTCACTCTCTTTACTTAATTATTTGTCGGTTTTTTCTCTCTCAACTAGACATATATTATCGTAGATTAGTTATAAGTAGTTTATATATATTATTTTGTAACTTGTGTTCCTCGTGTACGTATTCGTGTCGCAAAGTGTTCTATCCTGTCTTTCGTACGTTCTAAATTTGTTAATTTATTTACTATGCAAGTTAAGTTTTTATATTTTTGCTCTAGTGCTTTCTAACTGATCCGTTCGGCGAACGGAAATTATTTATTCCGTGTACACACTTTGATTTTTTTAGTGTAAGCGAGACGGTACAGACTTTGCAAATTTGTGTTACCTCGTGTTATGTGTTGCGTGCAAAATTGGGTGGCAACATTCATGATTTCAATTTTATTATTTAATTATTGGCTTTATAGTAGCGTGAACGGATTATAATTTAATTATTGTTATCTGGGAAATAATGTTCTGTTATTATTTGTAAAATTATATATTTATTATTAGGCCTGCCTTACAATAAATTAATATTTAATAATAGAATGTAAATTATTATAATAGAATGATTAAAATCCAGTGAATTATTGTTACAAGTAAATGTTATCACGCTGAATAATTTATTATGGCTGTTTCTAGCCTATAAGTAAATGTTTATAGGCTATATTTGAAAATTTGTTTTGTTTGTAATATTTAATATCGTCACCAAGTAGTGTATCTTATAATACTTGGTGTCTTGAGTTATTTTTAGGAAATAGTCTTTGATACTTAAAAGGTACTGTTAGTTACAGATCGTTATTTTTAATTGTTAAATTTAAATATTTTATATATACTTTGTGGCAAACATAATTAAGTTTTTATTATTTCTCAGGTTACAATAACATTTTTCTAAATATATACTGGTTATGTTGGGATTCTATAGGGTCCCCGTGAGTGCCGTCAACGGAATGGTGCGGCGAGTCTGCCCAATGGTAACATACTGAAACCAAAATGGAATGCCCGCGCCCTGCCAGCGCTACTGTACCGGCATCCAACCGGAGCGCCTGTATTCATCTTGAACAAGGTTGGATCAAAAATGTTTTTTTTTCTTCTTCTTATACCACTTGAGAGGATTGGCTTGTATGGAGCGCTGCCAGATGTTAGATCTGGAGGAGGGCTAGTATATTAGCCAGTGTTTATTTAGTTTAGTTACATGAACTGAAGGGGAGGATTTCATCTTTAATTCGGATTCGTGGAGGCAACTAAGCCCCCGCCTCCTTCGAAAATTGGCTTTACATATTTTTTTTTTTAATTTTCGGCTACAAACTTGAAACCAAATTACTTTTTAAAATTAGTGGGCTAGAAATTCCACAACCTTTTCCCTCCCCTCAGTTCATAAAAAATTTACCTGTTAAAAATTTTATATTTACTACCGCCGTACCTGAAATTGTTATTTATATATCAAATTTCTATATTATATTATATTATTTATTTATTATGTTATTTATTTCTATTTATTATGTTATTGTCTATTTTGGAATTTTATCTGTTGTTATTTAGTTCTTATGTTACACGTGCACCGTGGTGCTGAAGTAATTGTATTTTGCATGGAAATGTTTGCCACCTATTAATTATATATCATTTACTCGAAATCTTGTCTCTTTGTCTCTCTTCCCACTAGTGGCATGTGATTGTTTTTTTATGATTTGCTCCGAGTTTGGGAGGGGCGCGCTTCCGAGACCTCCTGTCTTTTTCGCTAACTCGGAACAGCAGGAGTTCACCACACCAAGCGTCGTGTAACAGGCTTCACTGACATTCAATACAAAATCTCAAGTCTATAGTTCATGTAATTGTATACTTGTAGAGAGGCATACAAGGAATCTTACAGAAAAGAAATTTCTACATCCCTCACCAAACTAAACATAAATTATGTGAGCCTATTGATACAGGCTTTAACAACGGTCAGGAAAATTCCATGATTGAAAAGGAACAGTCATAGAACTCGTTCTTGCCTATGTAGAAATTAAATGTTATGCAAAATGCTGTTGCAGATCAAATCTCTCTTGAACTATCTGGCCACAAGATAAATTTACATTTTTGTTTTTAACTCGGGTTTAATATAAGTCTCTAAATAATAAAAGTCTATACAACAAGTCTTCATAAAAATGTAGTTTGGATAGTTAGGCTACGTGTGTTGATAAGTCAAAAGTTAAATTCTTTTATAATTTTCCTGAGTTTGTTTACAAATTTATTTTTTGCACTATTTTCTTGTTGCCATCATGATTAACAACATACATACAGAAATGAATTTATCCAGCCCACGAGTGAAAGACTTCGCTAAAGCTAAGAATTACGTTTAACAGGCAATGATAAACAGTTACGTATTACAAATAATGACAGGCTCAGTGAAAAGTATACATAACTACCCCAGGGTAACACAGAAGGGTAGTAGTGAGGAATGACTGTGTAATGGACTGGCCGAGAATGAAGTAGTGCTTCCGCATTTAGAACTCTCATGATACAGTAGCATTTTAAGGATAAATTAAAAACCTTTAAGACAATCATAACGTTTAAAACTACCAATCATAATATATAGTATATTGTACAATTATATACCACAATATTAATATCAATCAAAATATAAACCCTATAACACACTTATATACCACAATATGCCTAAAAATCACAATATAAACTTTATAACACACTTATATGCTACAATATAACCATATCTCACGATATAACTTGTATAACACACTTATATGACATTTTTATAATAATCGCAATATAATTTGTATGATTAAATTATATGCCACAATATTACTAACAGTCACCATAAAGTATTCCTAGTATTTACACAGATTAGATGTCCAATTATTTGGGTAAAAACATGCACGGTATTTGATTCTCTGACAGATTATAAGTTTCACGTTGACGTTGTCAGCGTCATTTGGTTCCTGCGACAATTCGAAGACACCCAAATCATGGACCGAGGAATATGGATCTAATGTTAGTAAACGTCGTTGATCTTGCCTTCAGTGTGAGCTGATTTCTCACCCCTAATGTTTCTAACATTTATAGTGAAGCATTTTGATTTAAAATCCATATATCAATTTAATAGTTTTTTCGGGCATGATTTGGGCGTATACACGTTATATTATATCGGAGTGTATATTATACGATGAGTAGGAATACGCATCTGTAACTCCATCAATCAGGAGTGAATTCCTCGAGGTATTTTCTAAGTTTAGTACCTTTTTACATTACAGCCGATTATAGAAAATATAGGATTTATGTACCTCTGTACAGTATATTAAGGGAATTATATTTAAAGCCAAGCTTTAGAATTACAATTTAGTGTCGAAGAATCGTTCGTGAGCCACTGTTAAGAATTGATAAAGTATATCTAACAGGATCTAATATCATTCATCTTATAAATAAAATAATAATGTGTTACAAAGTGCTAATCTCCAGAACGGCAACGGCAGGACATTGATATCAATGTGTTCGGGACATTCTGTGAACAATGTGTGTTCCTTACATTGGTGAGTTCGGTGAACATGTTCCGTGACCTTAAACAAACCGTTTCCTCACTGCGCTGCCCTATAGTTTGTAATTGGCAGTAAACTCTGAACAGTTGTAGACCTCAGTTAGAGGACCACATTGATGTGGTCTGTGACGATTTTCCGTGACCACAAACAACCCCGCCTCGTCACTGCGCTGCACTGTAGTTTAATCGACAATAAACTCCGAGGAGTTGTCGATCTCAGTTAGGTAAACATATTGATGTAGTTTGTTTATCGCTTGTTCATCTACAAGGTACATAGATCGTATTCCTGAATCATTTTATTTACAGCAAAACTCAAGTTATTACTATCACACTTGAAATCCTATAAATAAAAACCGGATTAACAATCTTGAGATAGGTTCTTGAGATGAATTAGGTTTTATTTTAGATGCCTACAATAAGCAATCACAGATTCGATATTAATATTATATGGCGTGTCTCCCCCCTCCGATTAACATTCTTATAAATGGAGATAGAGTGATTTGATTTGGGAAATGTTCATATGACCAAATGTGTAGTATTTTCTGTGTATAGAAATTTTTGAATACCCCTTACCCAAATGTGGTATTTTTTGGGTTATTCAACATTTAAAATACGAACCCCTAGAAAGTGAAACCTCTTTAAAATAGTATTACAGAAATAAAGGAATGGCACAAACTGAAGGTATCTCTATCTCTATATTAAGTGGCCAATTAGCCCAGTAAAGTTTGAATTGTATATTAAAACATTTACTCACTAGTTATTTTAAGAACTTACGACACCAAATCATATAAAAAGTTATTACAAGAAACAACAAACATCAATAACCATGAATAACATAGCATTTATTAAAGTTTCTTTTGTCTGACAGAAATACAGAAGGATGTCCTGGGAATACCAATAGCTAGTTTTGCCATATAATTTCTTATATCAGTCCACTTTAACGCAGTAAACTGGTTTCCTAAGCTAATTAAGCCATAAATCCCTGAAGTAGTTTTAGAACAGACGCAGTTGTAGGTAAACCCACATTCTAGGTACATCCCCAGTAACTCTGAGAAATCTCCACCCTCTAGGAGAACTCGTGCACAAAGACAGTAGAACAAGAAATGTAGCTATGGAGGGAAAGGATTATAGTGTTTGAATGTTGGGTTTAGTTCATCTTCCTCGTAGTTCTATACGTAGTGCAGCGTTTGGAATCAGACACTCACAATATTGACTCCTTAACTCTGGATTCGTCTGAAGAGACCAAAAATAGTTGGCAACGAAGAAGCTCAAAGTTAACTTATTATATTGTTTACACATTATATACAAACTACACCGTATAGTGTAATCTCTGTGAAGAGGTGTTCCAATTGTATTAACAGATGCACAATTGAATGCACGACGAGTGTCATAATTCATAGGCAAATTAGAGTAATCGAGCCTTCTACACATAATGTTGCTATGGTGGAAAGAGTTGATTCAATGTACATGTAAATGTTCAGTTTAGCTACAGTTACCCTTCATCTTAGTACAGCGTCTGGAAAGAATTCCGGAAGGACTCCATAAGTAAATTTTATGACTTAGAGCACAAACTCAATATTCACAATTGAAATGTGAAGAGGGGAATGATAAAGTTACAGTAGAGGTTGAATGAGGACATGATTGACACAACTTGGTATAAAATATAAATAAATGTGCGCTATAGGACGGCCGCTATAATATCTTGAGTAATCGTAATAGTAACACTCCTTTTTAAATGAAATCAATCATAGATATTCTGTATAGTCTAGGTTTTACTACATCAGCTTTAATGGGAAACCCTCTTTCAACTTCAGACAACAGCTCTAACTTCTTTTAAAGCTCTAACAGTCTGCAGTTCAAGTAGTTGTAAACTCAGAAAGACTGACCATCGCAGTCTTTTTTCCAAACTCCATTTAGGACTAAGCTCAAATCTGAGGGCATAATCTTGAATGAAAATAAAGTTTTCTACATACAATTTCATATTACTTTTAGTCATTTATCGAAACAGTTAGGCCACCAACACCTTGAAAGCTAAAATCCTTGTTAGATCCAGAAAATTAATTCAAGGGAAACCTCATTTCAGAATTTAAACATTCGCTCTTATGTCTTAATTTTCTAGCACAAATTAGAATGGGGCCTAGGGTACTTTTACATACATATAAACTTATATCAAGCTTACTTATTTATATTTAAACCAAGTTGTGTTAATGCTGTCTTCGTTCACAATCGATATTTTACGATATTTTACTTTATAAAAACTTTAAGATTTTACTTCCCTTCGCAATATGTAGACTCTCAACTTGGGCGTCGGCGTCTTGGCACGACATATTGAAGCTGTAGTCTAAGGAGGGTTATTTCTAGTCGGTAATTACTAGAAGAGGGGTAGAAGTTATGAAAAAGGTGGTACCATCTACTCAAATAATACGTGAGCTCACATAAAACAAATTCGCGACAGTATTAGCCATTTAAAGAGACAAAAAACTTATCACGACAACGTGCTCGTCAGAAGGACGACGCCACAACTTGTATCCATTTCAATCAAGCAAATAAAAGATCTTCAAGGGTAAGTTACTTTACTATTTATAACTTACGTTACATTAATTTTTATATGTTTGGCATCAAAGGGCTAATTTAATAATACGAAAATATAAATTTTACTTACGGACATAGCGCGCGAGGTGAAATCGGTCACGTAGTTATGCTGCTACGAAGAGTTACAATAAAATATTCATACGCGTGCCAATTAGGTAGTTAGTCCGTTGATAATTTAGTTCCGGAACATTCGATAAAAAATAATATTAGTTGTACTGGCTAACTAGGTTGTGAAATGTTGTATTATATAAAATGGAACCTACTAACGGTACAAGATCTAACTAAATATTTATTACAAAAGAGATTGAGTAAATAAAACGAAACTGACAGGCAACTACACATTTCTCAAATATATTTATCAAAGAGGATTTAAGCAGACAATCCCTGGTAACAATTTATGCCGCTGCTTCCACATGAAGTCCCAACAATCCGGCAGCTTTTGCTAAGTGGCCTAAAATTTCTTTAAAACAGTGCTTAAGAATGTTAAAATCGCGTCAATAAGAGCATTTAGTTTAAAAATTTATTAGTTACGGAAACGTGAA
Source organism: Homalodisca vitripennis (assembly GCF_021130785.1). Classification (NCBI taxonomy): domain Eukaryota; kingdom Metazoa; phylum Arthropoda; class Insecta; order Hemiptera; family Cicadellidae; genus Homalodisca; species Homalodisca vitripennis. The sequence goes on from NC_060212.1 coordinate 47,371,370, forward strand.
ATGTTCCCCCTTTAGACTAATCTCAACTGACTTTTATACCGCCGAGAATAGAAGGAGAATAATCGAGCAAAGTAAATAAAAAGACCTCATACCCGTATATAGAAATGACATATCGAATAAGCATTGAGTGAATTTAAAATTTGGCGTTTTTAATAATACTTACAAGAATAATATATGACGTATTCTATGACTATTACTCAAATATAAAACAGCGCATTATACAAAAACTCATGAATGGGTGACACAACTGCCTTTTCAATCACGTTTTGTGATTCTAGTTTTTAGGACGTATGATTAAAGTGAATAGTAATAAGTTAGTATCGGCTTTGTAACGTTTAGATTATCGTTAGGATGCTAAAGGTACAATTTATTCTATTTGTTACTAGAACAATATTCTATTTGTACAAAACAAATTGGATGTATGATGGATACTTTTTTTAAAGTTTGTTATTGACGATGGAAGGTCTGAAAGGAAAATATAATTACGGATATTCACTATAGTTGTACATTGGAACTTTGTAGCAGTTTCAACTTGTAGTGGCTAAACAGCCATTTGGATCAGAACTTTAGAATCGTAGTAACAGTCAAGGTAACAATAAGCGATTCGGAGAAATATCAGGACATAAGATTCATGGAAGTTTCAACTTTGTTGTACTTTCAACTTTTAGTCACTGCTCATATTGATACAAGTTGCATTCAGGTCTGAACTTTAGAGTTTTATTAACAATCAAGGTAACAATCAGCGACTTGGTGCAACAATAGGAAATCAGAACCACCAGCAGTTCAACTTTGTAGTAGTTTTTACTCGAGGTCTGTGTTTTCTATATTATATAGTTCTAACATTCTTTGATATCTTCAAGTTTGTTTTGTTTCTTTAAGAATTGATTTATCATTTCCAATATTATTTTGAAATATGAAAAACGGTGAATTAAATTATTTGATAGTATCAGTTAATAAAATACGTATATACAACTAATTTTCTTCTCTTTAGTAACGAATTCGGAAAAAAATAATTAACTTTTACGTATGCACTAAAATATGTTTAAATGGTTATATCAACTCAAAAAATCAAATATCTTATAAATAAAAAATCAGTAAATGTTGTGGTTCTTAAAAAAACATTTACACACAGTTAAATATCATGTAGTAAAATATAACATACACAATACTAAAACGGGATCAAAACTTTATTCATTAAAGTACATATTGTTGTGATTTATACTTCTATTCATACTATCATTTTATTATTTTAATGAAAGTAGTCTACAAACAAAATGTTGTACCATAATTCAATTTTATATGTATACTCGTACAATGCAAAATTTTGTTATTTAGAAATAAAATAATGTATTTTAACGAAGCAAAAGTTGTTTAATGCAGTTATTAATGTTCTTTATTATCAATAAGATTTTTCAATTGACATCATGCTTTTTAGATTAGTTTGGTAAAATAGTGTTTTGAATAATTAATATATAATGGAAAACTTAAAATTTTGAAACAAGATTAAAGCTAAAATCGAGTATTAAATTAAAAGTGCCAGCAGAAGCAAATTTGGTTATTTCTGAAGGATGAATCACTTTTAAACAACTCAAATACTGGGGCGGATCCCCAAACTTGGTTATGAGTTTCAGAGTTTGGGTGAATTCCTCATCCGCTTTATTGTATACTCCTCATATAATACTCGTCTCAGATGAGTATTTTCCTTCAGTGGCAACCACATACTTTTGTATCCATAACTAGGTGAATTGAAATAGGTGTATACTTATATTTCAACAATGGTGTTCTTATTATACAATACACGGAAACTCTAATTTAAATCAATATCTTATTGAAAGGAATAATTATGTGGGCATTATGAATTGAATGAATAAAATAGAGAAGCAGGCGTGAGAGATGAAGTCATTGTTAATATTCGTTGTATAAAGGGTTTTATTTTGAGATAAATACAAATTTAAATATAATTCAATAGATAGTAGTATTCCTGTTAGGGTAGTTCATAAGGATAACAGTAAAGGTCAAGAGGAGTATTTTCTTCACATACAATTAGTGTCGCGTAATTAAAACACAGGTGTTTCGTTAGGAAAATAATGACTATTAATGTATTCTTAGACATTTAAGATGTAAAATCTTTATTAACTACTTTTTAGTATCACTAACTGAGGATACATCAATTCGTTCGACTCACACTACGTTGAAATTATGAAATAGTTCATATGATGGATGGTATTTCCTACATTACGAACTGTACAAAGAGCAAACTTCTTAACAACTAAATTTGGTTTAAATATCTCCATGAAAGTATCTCCAAATTCTAACCTCGAAATATTCAGTGATCCTAAGTCGAGTGCTGTTAATCCTCTCATATTGTATTAGTATATTATATAATGCTATCGTTGATTTTCTCTGTTTGTGGCAGAAAGTCAACCTGTGGAAGTTAATTCGTTCATGAGTTTCTTTTACGGTAAGATGCTGGAGAGGTAATAGTCTATGTTACTACCAACACTGTTACAAGTATAACGGTTTCTTTACTCAGTTGAACTAGTTAGTGGCGTATAAAAGTTCTGTTATTGTAATGCATACATATTGCAGAAACTATAAAACCAGTTTTCATCTATTCGAACTAAATAAGGTGGAAAGTTTGAACAAACTAATATCGAACTTCAGTCTAAGACACGTTGCCCTATCTTGTATAAACAAAACTTATAGTTGCAGTAATTAAGTGATTACTGGGCACCTCAGTACACTAGTAGTTAGAGCGTTTCTTAGTTTTATATTGTTTTACTATCGGAGTTAGACTACGTGGAATATTTATTAAACAAGGTTAAAGTTAATGAATTGTTATATAGGAGTTGATTTGGTAAAGAAACAGTATTCAATTGATATTGTTGATAGTCAATCAGTCAGTGTATTTTATTTTGTATAGCTAGATACTAAAATTGAGAGAAAAACGGAAAAAAATAATAGTCATGTAAGAAATGAGGAGAGTGCTGACCACAAAAATGAGAACAACTCGCAATTGGGATGAGTGGAAGGAATAACTTACTTCGCTAAGATTTAGAAGTTCTCGTCGCTTTAAGAATTGATATAGCTGCCTTAGGAACTCTTAGTGATGATTTAACAAGTAGCCGAGATATGATTACCGAACTTGTAAGTGAAATATCTCTTACTACATTGTGTAGTAGTATTTACACAGCATGTATTGTAAGAACATCTCCTGATTCAACGTACTTTGTTTGACTGGAAGAGGTGAGTGTGAAGAATGCATCGCTGGAATATAGAAGTGAGTCAACCGCTTCCAGTAAAATACAGTATTTTACTATGTGAAAATTAAAAGTGTTGGTGGCAAATAAACAATCCTTATTATAAAATAAGTATGTGAGAGACGAACAATTATAACTCGTTCTGCTACATTGAACATCACACAACGAAACTTGAATCCCTTAACTCCTTGTTCTCTCACCGTTTGCGCTTTATTTATTTTCATTTTTAGAAAGTGAATTTTACTGGCGTGGTGTGTCGTCGTCTTGTTATATCGCCTCACTCCTGGCAAAAACATCTCCTCATTTTGGAATCTGAAAACTTGTGGAATATTGTTGCATTATGACATTGAACCATGGAGGTGAATTTGTTTAATATTTAAAACTGAATGGTTTATGTTTAATAATGTTTAGTAATGTGAAAAGTCCTTGCCACAATATTTTCATACATTTTGCACTCCTCGTATGTATTAAAATTAGCTAATATAAAACATTAATTCACAATTGCCTAGGGTTAGAAAGATCGATAACAAATCCTGAGAAATGTCTGTGTATGCTGAATTTCCATATAAAAAAAAGTAAGAAAAATCCCAAATAATAGGAAGTATGAATAATAACAATAATAATAATAATGATAATATTACGATCATATTAAAAATGCTAATAATAATAATAATACTGTATATATAAATACAATATATAATATTTAAATGATGATCATATTAATAATGCTAATAATAATAATAATACTGCATATATAAATACAGTATATAATATTTAAAAGCTATAAGACATCGTTGCTATGTAACTGATTTCGCGTTATATAATCGGAGTCATATGCAATTGTGAATTTATAAAAAAATTCGGAAGTTTTATTTCAATTATGTACACAAGTATAGTCTGGCAATAACAGATTACAATATTACAGAAAGAAAGTATGGAGACGTCCCACGTAAAACTATTTAGTATAAAGTTATTACAAAAATATCGATGTAGTTACCTTAATTTGGGCCTAGCTATAGAAATGTTTTAATTAAAATCGAAGGCCTTTAAATTAAGGGATGTGTGTAATGGAGGTTGCAACAGATTTTATTAAAATGTATGTACTTACGAATATTCTAAATTTATTGTGCAAGGGTAATAAGAGAAATAATGAAGAACGGAAATAACATCATCAGATAAGATATAGTGAAGTGGTTTAAGGTTTAATACATGTGATTCCCTATTGATAATACTTGATCAGCGGTTCGGCTTCAGCCAATCATGAGAAAGTTCCGTTCCTTCAACTCGCATATACAGACGACTGCTTATTATTGGCAGTTTCGGTTTAACATCTGTTGACTGAAGATGGCTTCCCTCAGAAAGATAGAAATATCACAATAAGATAATTGTGTGTGATCAATATGTCACCGCGGTGTGAACTGGGAGACTTTGTTCTTAGTTATGGCACCGCCCGTGTGAACCTAAGAACTAAGATAATCTTATTTTATTCGTATTCTGAAGTTGAAATTCGTCTTCAAGCTTCAAAACGCTAAGATGATTATGTAAAAATAAAGTAAGTAATATTTTAAAGTGTAACTATAAGTTCATGCTATCTAACAGGTTTTATATGTTTGCATATCAACGGATTATGAGAATGTTAAATAAAAATAATTAGCTCTAATGTGGCTCTAGGATTCATACAAGACTAAGTAACAAACCGATCATTCAGTATTTAATTGATCACTTAAGTATTTAGTTGTATATACTTAACATTTACAATGCAAATATTTTTATAAGAAGTAGGAAGTATTCAACAAATAGGAGGAAGACATCACTACATTTCTCATGGCCTTTTACTTTTTTAAACGGAAATATAGAAAGATATCCAGCTTCAGTTTTATATAGAGGTGCGTTTATCTCTATATATAAGCTTTCAGGGATAGATCTATTTACGAATAAAGATTTATACCTTCCTTAGGTTCATCCAGAAAATAAATATGGAGTAGAAATCTTACAGTAGGTTATGGAATTTAACTAGGTTGAAGAACATCACGTTTCGTATGCATTTTCCGTATAAGTACAATTTAATGATATGATTGATCTAGTGGCATCATGCTGTTTTACTACGCATCATAAATTTTGCTTGCGTTTTTAATAAGGTATAAAAAATAAAATCGAATAAAATCAAAGATAGACAAATGCTTTGTCGTAATTATGAAATAAGCAAATCAATTTTCAATTGACATACTTTAAATAATTTACATTCCTTTAAGGCACGTTGATTCCTTTATAAAACACTTTCGTGGTTTTATTATATACATTAATATGAACATTTGAAACTGCTCATAGTTCATAATCTGTGTCTATATTTATTCGTTGTTCTACCAGATATACAGTAATGCCTCAACGAAAAGTAAATGTTAATCGAGGAATAAAAAGTTATACTTTTATTCAGTACAACCACACTAGATCGAAATATTATGAGCAAGCAATGATTTTATTATGAGGATTTTTTATTTAATTTATTGAGATAAAATCTCTTTAAGTAATTGAATGAATACTAAATTTGGTTTTTTTTTGCATTTATAGAGGAAAAACACATGTCCAACAAGTTAGTGAGGAAAGTTTGTGATACGTGAGTTCAAAGGTTGTGTGACTTGTGATTCATTTTTAGTTAATTAATAGTTAATAAATATTTCTTTTCTGAAGTGTGTGTATAGTTTAAATCATGCTTATCCACGGAAACATAATCTTCAATTAAATATATATTCTAAGCTATTACTTATACTTATATACTTAACAACTTAAGTATAGCCTGACCATTGTTAAATTTTAATAAATAAGCAAGAATAATGAATATAGTTTTTTAACCACTGTCAATATGGTATAAGTTGCATAAGATGATGTTTATTTTATTGTATAGACTGCTCAACGTGGAAATCAAAAAGGGTTCAAGCATATCCAAGAGCTGCTTGGAATCTAGTCTAGTTAAATCTTCTTTCCCTTCTTTTCTTTTCTGTTCTACATTTTTTTACTAATACCTCCCTCGCCTGACGAAGACGAATGATTCCAATCCTAGAAACGTTGTGTTACACCTTTTTTTAACATATAACAATGGCAAAAGTCCGAAATCCTGTTATCCTGCCTCTCATATAGCTGAACATCGCAGCATTTATTTAAGTAATAAACCATTATACGAAAGCTCCACATAAAAGCCTTGTTGCTTAGTTTGATATAAACCTAAGTCTGCTGAAAATCATCGCACCGGAAATGGGCTGCACATGGACAATTCTAGTAAATGAGTGTGCGTGTGTATGTGCGCGCGCGTGTATCTGCTGCTCTTGCCGGGTGCTGTACAGTGCAAGGTCAGAGCGGTTGACTTCACCGGCTCCTGCCCTGAGTCTGACTGTGAACATAGTACTTGTTTCCTGGACCCCGACACACTGCACTCTCGCAGCTATTGATTGACTTTAGAGCTATTTTCAGGAGAGTAGTTACAGGTTATCAATCGTAAATTGATGTAGCATATATTTACCTAAGATTAGGCTTTACATAATGTTAACTAAAATTATAAAACATATATAGTTTAGTACAATTCTTCGAATTTAAACATGTATTACCGTATATAATTACGTAATAAATTGGAAGCAGAGGAATATTCATGATTTAAATTGGTTTAATACCATGTTTTTCATAATACTGCTAAATTACTTATATCATTTTCCAATTATTAAAAAATATTAATCTATTTCTTGTTTCATAGAAATAGTTCTGTAACTTAATTGAACACACTGTCAACGATATTTATATTGTCTTATTATGTGGGTTTATGGTAAAAGAATCTGAAGTATTAATGAATGCAGGATTAAAATGTCAACAAACAATAAATTACGATTTTATTTTAGTGAAATCAAATTATTAGAGAACAGATAATCATTAAATTGAATCAGAGTAATTCATTTATCAGTTAAGAAAATAATTAAATAGCTTGTATTAAATTACTAAAGTCTTTTCATTTCGTCTTTCAGATTTTCATTGTGTTCAAGGATTAATTCCCCCAGCTTTCTGAACGAGTAGCTTAAAGAGAGTTATTGAACGAGAAGACAGTTATTAAACTATCTGTCTCACCATTTTCCAGATTTAGGAGTTCATTTCAAAAGCTCCATTGTAAATCGCTTGCAATGGTCTTTGCTCTAGATGAACTTTTTAAAATATATTTCTAACATTTATACAAGTTTCACTCAAATCAGAACTTAAGATCTCAGTTCAAACCCAAGTTACAATCAGCGACTTTGCATAACCAGGAGATCAGAGACAGCGGAAGTCAAATTGTGCAGCAGTTTATACTTGTGGTCACTGTTCTCTGTCTGTGATCATTGTCTTCGCCAAGTCCCACTTGGCTTGGTTCCTTCATATTTTAAATAAAGATATTTCACATCCAGCACTATTTTATATAACTGTATACATTTATATATACAGTAACAAATAATTTTAAAAGGCAGTAGAAGGCACTGTTACTTTGGAGCGAATAGATGATAGATGAACTGTCCGCAGAAGAATCTGTTCTTGTAGAATGATTAGACGGAATTTATATTGACAATAGAAGGCACTGTTGTTGTTGAACGACTAGATGGAGTGTGAAGTGACAGTATAAGGCACTGTTCTTGTAGAACGAGTAGATGGTAGGTGAGGTGAGAGTAGAACAGACACTGTTATTGTGGAGTGAGTATATAGTAAGTAAAGTGACATTAGAACATACACTGTTATTGTGGATGGTAGGTGAAGGGTGTCGTTCTGCTACATTGAACATCTCACAACGGAACTTCATTCACTTAATTCTCCTCGCCCTTTCACCGCTCGTATAATTACTCTATAAAGTACCCTCGCTGTATTCACCGCATGATTCATGAACAGCTCCGAGACAATACACCGCTACTTTTGTTCTCTGATTACAATTCTTTGCTCTTGTTATATGATGAGAGTGTAACGAATATAACGTTCAATATATGGAAGAAAATAAAACTGAATTAATTTTAAATATGCACTTATTCCACAATAATAATTATATATCTTATTACATTTACGGAGGTGTGTGAGCAGTATAAAAATATTAATCTCATGGAATTAAACTGTTTACATAGAATAATCCTTTTAAACATTTTTTAAATTTATTTCCAATTAATATTTTTAAATATTTGACTACTATCTGTTTGACTGAAAGTTTTACAAAGTTTACTTAACTTTCTATAATAATTTCTACTTTCTTAACTGAGTTCATGTCATATTCCTATTAATTGGACATGCATTTATTATAATGATATATTTTAAAACTTTCATCTACTACCTAATAAAATTCAGTTTTAGAATTTAAATATACATAAATATATATATATATATATATATATTAATCTTCAATAAGAATTCTTCAATTATTGTAATAAACATTTTCTATATTTCGGCTTAAGCCGTCTTCAGGAAATTACAAAAATTATATAAATAGGGCTATAAGAACAGAATAAACATAAAACATCAACACAGAAAATGAAAAATAAGAATGAATTATGTACAATGGTGAACATATGATTTAATTTTATAAATTCACTTTGTTGACTAAGTCACCTTAAATTTAATCCACTTGGAAATTTTGATTTAGTGATGAGTTGATGGGCTTATTCCATGGTTCTCAGACTGTGTGTACTTAAATTTTGTGATATTTTTCTAATTGGTTTCACTGAAAATGTTTCTTCAAAATTTACATTATGTATTAAGCCATGTGCCACTACAGGTTGCTCTGTTTTTTATGTTTATATGCATACCTGTGCCCAGTCATCCTTGTTCTAAGTGAATTTATCGTTGAACCAATATAATCTTTAGGGCATAACTTGCACTGAATTTGGTAAACAATATTTTTTGATTCACATGTTAAGTCTTCAACTATACTGTATGATTTTTGTGTAGAACTACTTGTAAATGTTTTTGAAGTAGAGCACATGTTGCAAACTAAGCACCTGGGTTTATTGCAAGGATGTGACCCAACTGTCATGTTTTCTTGGTCTCTGTGCTTAGGTAATTTTGGATGGACTAAAATATCTTTCAAAACTGGTGGTTTTCTAAATCTTATTTTTGGAATATATTTGAATATGTTTTTTAGTTGAAGCAGAGCTGTCCAATAAACTGTATGCTTCTCGAAGTATATTGTTAATTTTATAAAGTCCTGGATGGTATTTTGTTAAAAACTTTGGATCATTATTGTCAAATTTAGATTTACTTGTTCCAATTGATAGTGATTTGGTGTTCAGTTTGTTGTTTAAATGTTTTCGTGGATAACCCCTTTTGGAAAATGCTGATAATAAATTATCAATATATTGTTCTAAGTGATATTTGTCACTGCATAAATTTTGGGCTCTTTTAGCTAAACTCTTTGGAATGGCTTTTTTGACATGGGACGGATGACAACTATCATAATGTAGATATTGAAATGTGTTGGTGTTTTTTTATATTGATCTTAGTTTTCAACTTCTGATTTTCAATAAAAATATCTATATCCAGGAAACTCACAATTGAATCAGATATCTCCCACGTAAATTTTAAGTTGCAGAAAGTGTTCAGTGATTGTAAAAAATGTTGCAATTGTTCGTTACTATATGTCCATATCATGAAGATATCGTCAATGTAACGTTTCCAAAATATGGGTTTGTATCTTTGTGTTTCTAGAAAATCATGTTCAAGCTTGCCCATCACAAGATTAGCATAAGAAGGAGCCAATCTTGTTCCCATGGCTGTCCCTTTTTGCTGCAGATAAAAGTTATTTTGAAACCTAAAGCAATTCATAGTTAGAATGAAATTTATTAATGTTAAAAGAAAATCTGACGAAGGAAGTGTATTTTTGGGACGTTTTTTTAAGTAGTATCTAACAGAATCAATTCCTTGTTGGTGTTCAATATTTGTACAATCTGTACAATGATTGAACATCGATTGTTACTAATTTAGTATTTTCAGGAAGAGGTTGAGCTACATTTTTCACAAGGTGCAAAAAATCATTACTATTTTCACATATGAAGGAAGGTTAGTCACAAATTCTTTTAAATGGTCATCAACAAAAGAAGAAACTCTCTCAGTTGGAGAAGATATTCAAGCTACAATTGGTCTTCCTGGTGGATTTGAAATATTCTTGTGGATTTTGGGCAATATGTAGAATGTTGGTGTTTTCGGAGATTTATTTATTAGTAAGTTGATGGAATGATCACTTAAGTTTTCTTCTAAGGCATTTTTCTTTATGTAATATATATATATATATATATATATATTTATTTATTTATTTATAAATATATAGCGCTGGCTTGGACAATATACTACTTATTTGTAGGCCCAAAGTTTGCTCTTTTCACAATAAATTGGACCTCTTACATATAAGACCAGCAGGTACCAGCACAATTCGAAGCCAAATTCATGTCGAAAAGCATATACATCGTTGCAATATTCCTTTCAAATGACATATAAAGGAATCCAGAAGTAAGTTAGAATCACTAAAAAATATTTTAACCTGTTGATCCATTCTAGATTTAATTTTAAGGAGCATTGTCTTGGGACCTGAAGTTGGAAAGTACAATAGTTATTATAACTATCCGTGAAATCATTCTAATTAAATGATACTTGATTAAATAGATCAAAACATTTCAGTATATATAAAGGTTCGAATAGCCAAATTCGACCACAAAGCGCCTACTTCGACAATTTTAATTTACTTCGTCAAAGGTATTTCTGTTGCCACAGTTGAATTTTTTCTAGTTCCCCGATAAAGAAAATGCAATATACATATGCAGGTCTAAGAAACCTACTTCTGTCATGAAACAACTGAGATAGGGGTTTTAACTTTAGCACTATTTAATCTGTAATAAAAGTTAATAGCGACGTTTTTGGTATCTGCATTACAGTACTGATCAAGCCCTGCACACTTACTATTTGATCAAATTTAAAAAGTTTTTACACAAAAATAAGTGAAAAATTTATCAAACTCACTAATGAAAGATTCCCCACTTTACTCAAATTATTTAAAAAGAAAAACAGTGTTCTTTAAACTAAACAATGTGTTTAAATTAAAGCAGCTGTCAATGTATGTTATCTAAAATCTTTCAAAAAGTTATTCCTCAGCCATCAGAATATTACAAAGCTAGTAATTTTAGATTATACATTTCATAATCAAAATTGCTCGGTTATTTTTTTAACAATTATTAATTCAGCTAAAATACACTAATGCTTTCCAGAGTATATTAACATATTTGAAGACATCATTTAGGAACTATCTCAGTCATTCCGACTATCTGTAAATATTATACAAAACAATGTTTTAACACATTGAACTCCAAAAATATCCCAGAAGGTCATGATATTATTATCGTGTTATCCAAATTAGTGTATGATATTCATTACGTAAAAATGGAAATTTAAAGTTGGATTACAACCTGAGATTTTATTAACAAAAAACACTGCATAGACATTTCTGTCTCCCTTAGTTTGCCACAACTTCCTTAGTTCTGAGAAACTTTCTCGTACACACTGAGACTTTATAAACGCAATAATCTTACTCAACATTGCCGTCTCACTGAGTTTACTAAAACTTCCTTAGTCATGATAAACTTCCCCTTACAACTGGTATAGTTCTGCTTTACGCGTTTCAAACTGTTAGTTCAGTAGTAAAAGTAGTTGCAGAAATCCTTCTCCCAGTATGGAATACGAAGGTAACGACTTATAGGTTTAATTATTTCATTCTGACTTTCTATTTCCAACTTACGTACGAGTTGGTAAGAAATGTGTTATGGAATCTATCAGTATAAACCGACAGTGAAGGTGTTAACTAAATGTAATACAGATAAACAGTTAGAGTACGATACTTTGACGTGTTGACTGCGGCAGACGCCACAGTACATGATTGATTTTGAATTAACTTAAGATTACTCGGTACAGAACTATAGTGAAAATTTTAACGATATGTAATTTAGCTGGACAGTTATTGGATAGTATATAGTAGTTTAAAATTTTAATAATCGCGATATTTAAGTATATACGTCAAAGTTTACGAGTCTGTGAAGCACTCAACCGTACTCAACAAGTCTAAAATAGTTAACTAGCATCTCTTGAAATATTGTAATGTAATTGTATTACCTTGCATACAAATTATGTGACATATCTCAATTCACTTTTAGAAACTGTTTCATTCTCCAGTAAACTGCCCTTTAAATCTCAATATCCAATACGAGTAAGGATTAGAAAATTTCAATATCATCCAGCGACTATGACACACTTATCAAACTTTAAAACTGGCACTATTAAAAAAAGAAATGTCTTTGGCGCCCTAGGAAGGAAATTTATTAGGGACAATGTTTTCCGTAGCCGTAGCCAACGTGGGAGTGTCGATGGTCGAGCAGCCTAAGAATCTGAATTTGGGATCCAAGTTAGAGATAGGTTCAAATCCATTCTGTTATCGTTGCACTTTGTATCAGTAACATCGACTTTGAACTGTATCGACTCTCCCCTTATTCCATTTCATGAGATCCTCACACAGACCAGTAGCCTATGAGAATGGGCAGAATAATGTTTAATAGGAGGTTAGCCTGTTCTTTAATTAAAAAAACGAAAAAATAATAAAAACTTAATTGAACTATGAATAATATGAAGGAAACAGGATTATCCGAATATTTTCCATCATTAAGTGGTATAAGAAACCAAGTTCTACATTCTGACCTATTCCTCAAGTGAATAACTAATCAAACACATAACTACAATCAAGGTTAAAATAAACAAATCATACCAGAGCGTTTGTAACATGTATAAGTCAATAAGCAAATGTGTTGTGTGTCAACTCCATGTATAATATCTTAAAACCTACACACTTAAAATAAAACAAAACACAAATTATTTAAATCGAACTAAAAAGCACAGGTCACAATAATTTAGACACACCGACCAAAACTGAAAACTGACCAGAAGCCGTTAATAGTAAATAGTGATCGTAACGGCAGAAACAAAATGGTAGAATAAAAGGGAACGGAAGTGGGCTTTATTATTGGTTCATTCTAGATTAACTTCTTAAACAATACTGTGACTTCACATTTGTTTATTAGACATTTCTAATCTGTTTGGTTACTTCAGGTTTTCGTAATAATTTGTAACTAAGATGGGCTATTTTCGACCGATGGTTGACTGATCGCCTGGTTGGTTAGTTTAATTTTTGAAGCCCTGATTAGTTTGTTTAAAAAAAGTGAGGTTAAGGAAAATTCATTTCATTTCATTTCAAATTTTAAACACATTGTAATGTACAAAGATTCTATTTCTAGACATAATATATTCTAGATAAAAAGTGTTGAAACATTTTTGATAATACTTTCTAAAATGCTTACCAAAGTGTATTATAAAAATGTAGAATGGAGTTAAAATTACATACCGAATATATAGCCAATGAATTTCAATATACAATTTGATAATATTTAAAATGTTATTATACTAATGATTTCAGAGTATTTAGAAAATTTCATACCAACAAAGTTATACACAAACAGAAACTTGGTAGTTCCATCTGCCAAGGTCTCGATCAGTGACTTGGTACATAATACAAGATGGGTGTTTCAACTATGTAACAAATCTAACTCGAGGACAATCGAATTTGATCAGTATCAGAAGATCAGAGACTGGTAAAGTTCCAACAGTATCCCAGTTCCAAATCGGGGTCAGTCAACGACTTTGTAGAACATCAGGAGATTAGAGACATTGGAAGTTTCAGCTGTAGTATAACAGTTTCAAATCGAGGTCACTCGGCGACTTTGTATAATATCTGGATGTTAGAGACACCAGAAGTTCCAGCTGTGTAACGGTTTGTATTTGCGGCTGTTACTCGATCAGTGTCTTGCAAGTTAATTTATAAGAATATGTTTGAAATTAGGTCACACATTTCGAATACGTTTTGATATAACGACTACATGATTTTAAGATATAATATAAAACATGTTATTTATAACTAAAAATAAATATTACTTAAGAATATGTTTTGGGTTATAATACAAGGAATATTTTAAAACAAAACACCAACACATGATCTGTAATAATTATTTATTGGAAATACTATTTAAGCGCTGTTATAGAACCCACCTTAATAAACAAACCTAAGAACGTGAGCACGTAAGGAAAATCGAATCTAGTTGGCTCCCTTGGCACCGTAAATGACATTATGACGTTTTTTACTCAAGCTTCAAGAAATAATAACATAATTTGAGCCCACGTAAAGTTGTAAGATATATTGATAACTGATAATCGATTTTGGCAAACAACATTTAATTTATTTATTAAACATTACAAGACTGTTTTTATTACAACCATTTATTTAGAGGTTAAATTGCGAAAGAACGTTCAAGTCCTAACTTTGTACCTTTAATAAGATAACTTAAATTAAATTAAATCTATTATTCAAAGGTAAAATATTTCAACATTTCTCGCTATGAAAAAATGAAAATTTGTATATAATCTTAAATGTAAATTAATCAATTAGGACTCAAGTTACTGAATAGCAGTCGTTGTTTGTTTAAAGGATTACATGATTTAGCTACTTCCAGTGAATGAATCACTTTTAGACGATTGAAATGTTGGCAGTGGATCCACAAACTTAGTTACGAGATTTAAAGTTCGGAGGAATTTCTCACAAACTTAAACTCGGTTTCTTGTATACTTTTGTCGGTCAATTATGTAATTTTAAACTCTGGAATTTTCATAAAAATCCTAGTTAAATGATTTAAAATAGTTTTCAATTAATTTCTATAAACAAATAGAATTTTATATTTTATTAATAGAAATTATGTTTTGAATATTTAAAATACAAATGTTCAAAGTGGCATCCGTATGAAAACTAAGCTACATGGAAATAAGTTTTTCGAAGTCAGGGCATTTGCTGTGTTTTAATACATAGCCCTAATATGTTTAGTGCAGTTTTATGTACACCAATTATGCTTTGTAGTAGATTTTGCTAACGACTAAAAAATACTTATGATGGGAAACTCGAGTTATAGTCGACTAAGGTAGCAAGATGTATGCTATTGGAAAACTCAGATTATAACTCCAATAAAACTGTTTAGACACAACTCAAGAAATCAAATTCTTGTCTTCTCGAGTACTCAAGAAATTTGAATATTCAGCAAATTATTATAATTTGAGAGTTTTCTTTCAAAGATGTGGAGAGAACTATAAGATCCATTCCTTAACCAAATCAACGCATTATTCTCATGTTTTTATTATGACTATTTGTGATGAATGGTAATAAAATAGACAGATATTGAAAGTTTTAAAATGTTATTTTTAGTAGAAATAAATGGTTTACTTAAACAGGCTTATGGTTATTTGTATACTTACTTTTATGAAAAATCAGCTTAAAGAAAGAAGGCTTTAAACATTTCCAGATGAAATGAATAAAAAACTAATCGCTTACCGATCATCATTTTTTGAAAGGCTAATTTTTAGTAATCTTAACGTCATTCTTATTTATATTAATGTTGACGGTGGTTTGCATGATAAGTGCTGACGATGTTACTAGTAATCTGAGTACTATTTAAGAAACCCTAGCAGCCCGTGATATAAAACATCTAAAACCTTATTTATCTCAGAAAAGACAGTCAAATTGTGCTCAATTTGACTTAACGAAAGCCACGTGTTTTCAAAGAAATAAAGACACAGCGGAAATTGTGGTGAGATACGATGAAGCCCAAATTGAGATTAATATATTATATTATTGATTTTAATAAAGAAGTGCAGTAATTAACTAAATTAATGTATTATTTACAATAATACACGTTATATTGTACGTCATGTAAGAATATATACTTTGTCAAATACGTTTGTAATTTTAGTAATAGATATTATTCTTAAACTATCAAGATAAAGAATATGTATGTTTTTTGTAACGCGGATAGCTTTAATAATCGTGAAATCGATTTGTGAATATTCTGAGTTAGTCAAGATATTTAAGATAGGTGAAAACTCAAATCATATTATGTATCGAGTAAGAAAGACAAGGAAACAAATCCGTTGTAATTACCTTTTAGAATAAAATGTAATTCATCAAGATGTTTAAAGAACTAGATTTTATGAAAAAAATTAAATTATTATACTACTTAGTAATGGAAAATTTACATGTTTGAGCGGACTTAAATAAGTGTGGAGGTAGAGGAGTAGTTACAGGGAAGGGGGAATAATATTCCAGCAAGCCTTTTCCTGCTTTAAGTAGTAGTCGCAGTTTTAAGTATTTACTTTATCAAGCAAGTTTAAATCGGTAGTGGTCAGCACATTCCACCCAACATACCATTTAAATGAATGAATACATTATAGATAAACAGGACTGACAATGGGATTTGTTTTGTTGGGCAATTTGTGGAGATAAATTGGAAAGAGGATTAAGTAACATGTATGTTTTCCTCAATTATCCCAGGTGGTCCATCAATTTGCCTACTATCCAAGCCTGATAATGTTTAAAGATATTGTTTTAACTTGCTATTTAATGACTTTTACAGGAGATTCAATCGATTTGGCCTTTTAATCACCGGATGTAAGTGATATTTGAGAAGTCTGGCTTCTCCTGTGGTTCTAATAGACTTACTTAGCACTGAGTCATATATGGAATGTCATGTAACTAGAAACAATTAACACACACAAAAACACACACACACACACACACACACACACACATATATATATATATATATATATATATATATATAAACCTCAGACTTGTCCAATGGACATCTACTCGGAGCTTCAGCAGATTGATTTCTAGGTGTCTATTTGTTCTGGTGTTAACCACACGTGTCAATATAATGGAGAAAGACAGAAGTTCAGTACGTAAGTACGCCTCTGTGGCGCGGACTAGCTATTATAAGTTTCCGTGGTTGCTTAGTAAGGAACTCTAAGCTTTAACAATTCTGGAGAGAAACGGCTTTACAAGGAACACACAATGGGACTGAAAGAGCAAAAGTGTTTCCTAATGACCTGAATAAGACAGCAATGCCGGCCGATTGCCAGAGAATTCTATCAGTCATATAATGATTCTCAAGGTTAAGCTGCCATATCTAGAAATCCGAATATTTTCTGCAGTGCGAAGAACGTGTGATGACCGAAAAGCCACATCTAGAGTTTTGCATTTTGTGGACTGTTCTTCCCAGATTACCACTTAGCTGTATTACGTCAATTAAATAAATTTATCCTTTCTGTCGAAGCTTCATATGACGAGGTCTAATGATTGGTTTTATAGGACTTGGAATAAGATGTGACTGGCAGGGTCAATGTGGATTTGCGACGGGAAATTATAACAGTTAAGATTCTTCGTCCTTCCTTCATGAACTGTACAAGTATAAAACCAAGTTCTAGAGGTTGTGATGGTTATCTAGATGTGGAGTTTCCTAATAAATATTAATTACACCACGGACATCTGAAGTGCTCACAATAATCAGTTGAGAAGTTCCCGCTCAGACAGGAACAGTTGCTCGGTGACCGCCGCAATTCACGAGGTGAAGCTGAATATGTTCTGCGACAATATTTTGAGGTTAGTTTAGTAATCTCTAACAGCATCGGAATCTAGGGTGGAATAAAAAAAATACTCATGCCAAAGTAACTTTCCAAACGATAATATCCAATGTGGCCACTAAAATCTACTGATTACGAGTAAGAAAATTAAAATGAAACAGGTGGAAATAAATAAGATGAACGAGTTTTGAGTTTAAAATTATTATGGTTGTTTTAAACTTCTGACCATTAAAATTTAAGTCCAGATAGTAAACCATTGCTATATTGATGCTTAAATGGAAGATGTTTATTTACAGACAGTTTTTATGCGAATTTATATTTCATTGCAATTATTTACTTGTTTATAACGCTATCAAGCAAAGTTATGATCACGTCAAACCCACAATTCAGCGAGCTATTGACAGGCTGAAAATTCTGTGTACATTTAAAAATGTTGCCAGAATCTATGAAGTTACATCTCATGCAGTCACTGATTCTTTTAGTAGTGTATTATTGCTGTCCCTGTTATGGAGGTGGACAGTATAACATTTTCTTATTTTCGTCCCACCATGTTTTTGGTCCCAAAATTTTTAAGAATCTTTCAATTTTAACATTTAAGAATCATTTAAAGCCGTTGTACCTGCCTAGCTGATAAGGATTATTTATTTTTCTAACTTATAATATTAGGCTTAACTATAATGTTAGACATCGAGTAGTTTTGTAAACCAGAAGTAAGTCTGAGAAACGCTTGCAATAAAAGCAATTTTATTTTTTATTGTATTTATATAAGTAGTAATACAATTATTTAGTTTTAAGTAAGATTCAAGAACGCTTCGCCGAGACTCATACGTAGATGTCTCACTTGTAGAGTGAAAACACTATCTATATCATGTAAAATAATTTTCTCACAAAAGTACGGTAACATTTATTTAACTACTCCATAATTTTTTTAATTTAAACAAATATTTAATATTTAAAAAAAGTTGTTACATTTTTTCTCATAAATATTTAATAGATTAAAATTAGTTTAACAAACATAAAATAAAACTTTTAATTGTTTACAAAGATAAGAAGTCAAACTAGTTAAGGGACTAATGGATTTTCTTATTCCCAAAGAAGGAATCACTTTCAAATAATTGCATGGTAATTGAACTCAATCTTCCTAATTAGATTCAAACTTTGAGCAAATTCCTTACAAAACTTATAGGTACTCAGTTTATTCTACTCTTTTCTTTGTTATTTTATTTAATCTGTCTAAGTGTATTTCTTCTGTGAGTAATGCATAAAGTTTACAAGAATAAGTTTAACAATGAATGAAGATAGAACAAATATAATATTTTACAAATTTTAAAAGTAGTTAATAACTAGGTTTATATTTTTTATTCATAAGCAGTTACTCTGATATTTTAAAGCTGAGTTGTACGCTATTGTTACCCCACCACAAGTGTTGTTTACTTAAAGAATTATAATTTTTTGATTGCTTTATAACATTATCAGAATAATATAACATATACCGTAATAGTAGGCATACTTATTTGTGATTTCAATAAACAATATATATACAGGAATAACATATTTTAAAAATAAAAAATATCAATGTGAGAATATTAGTAGAAAACTAATGTGAAACACGATTTATAACTGAACCATTGAGTGAAATAAGGACAAAGTAAATTTATTAGGAAAAAAACTTTTGTTCCTTAAATATATTCCTATTAGTTGAGTGGAATAAGGAAATATATTTATGTTTCTATATCGTTCTATTGCTAATGCTTCTTTCTTTTCCACTCAACACAGCGCGTTTACTTACTTCTTGTTTGCCACTCTATTATGTATAACGTATTTTGGTTGCTACATTAAGTTTATATGTGTTGTAAAGATATGCCTGATGAGGTATGTGATGTTCTAAGTCACTTTATAACGAATTGAATCTGAATCTGTTATATAGCTTTACGTGTTTACCGATGCTTGCAATTGGCAAAATAGCAATCTCAAATTAACAAGATTACTAATTATTTGAACATTGACATAGATATTTAAAATCATGTTCGAGTACCAGCCGATACTAGAGCAAAATTATTTGCATATATATATATAAATATGAGCGTCATAAGAAAATATGGTATAATTTACTTACTTACTAAGTACAATGAAATTACAGCCTGTGATAGAGAAATATAGCTTTTATATACTGTGTATGGGGTTTTAAATAACGGAGTATGAAATGTGTAAAGGTTGATAGGTATCATTTATAATGATATCAGGTACTTCCCTACAAAATAATAAAAACAATTTTTTGTCTGCAATTTTTTAAAAATATAGATACATTAAATATACCACAGAATCTGATGCCAATAATGTCACGGAAACGTAAACGTGGGGAAGAGGAAGATGTTGAAAATGTCAAGGAATAAACTAATAACAAATTACTTTTTTCATGTTAAATATAATAAATATGTAAAAATTAGTTTTAAAAACAATATCAAATATAATATTATAAGCCTATTTGATTCTATTAAAAACCATATTTAAAAAACATAATACAAAAAGCCTATTTCATTAACAAAAATTTTCAATAAGTGGAAATAGGGGAAAAAATTGAACATTCAAACCCATCCTAACTGATTAGGATGAAAAAAAAAAAACTGTTTTGATTTATTTTAATTTTATCATTTCTGAATTAAGCTTTTTTGTACGGACAGTTCTTATATTTACCCAACCCTAAGAAAGTTTAGTGTTTTCTGAAAATTTTAGTTTTACTAATTTATTTCCGTTTTTCACTCATCCATTCAATTTGTGGAGGAATTTTGAGCATACACAGTTAACAGTACAGAAAATAAAATGTACGTGCTATTGAAGCCTATTGTATTGAATAGGAGAAATTCAGTGAAAGAGTATTATTTTATAATATTGAAAACTTCTTGTGTAATCCATTTCTGATTGACATACAATTTATATTAATTTGCCTTAAGGTTTAGTTTTGAGACCTATTTTGTTAATAATATATATTACAAGTCTCGATGAGCCTTTTGACTTTAATTTTACCACTTAAATGGATAGCACAAAATTATCAGTTGCTGTAGAAAAACTGTACACGAGACAACCAAGTTTGTTCACGAGTAGTGGGTTTATATTCTGTTATTTACAGCAAAATTCATGTACATAAGGTTCGTTATAAAGCTAATGTAGGAGTACTAGTAACATTTTGTTAAGGATTGGAAAGTTTATAATTAAAAAAAAAATTTTAATAAAGTATATACTTAAAGGTATATTCAAGTAGATTTGGAAATGTTTGCCTACATAAGATCATTTCATACCTCAAGTTCAATCATTATACCGGGTGTATCAAAAAAAATGACCTGATTTTGTACGGTAATAATTGCGAAACATAAGGCGTGCGGGCAAGGAAAGCTGTGTATTTGGAATGGGCGTGGCCTAAAAGTTTCATAAAATCACCGCTAGATGTCGGTCAGTGCGTCTTCTTCGTTTCCAGTCAGTCTGAAGTAAAATGGCGTCCGCTCAACAAAAGGCGTTTTGTGTGTTGCAGTTTGCCAAGGATGAGTCAGTTGTTTCGGTCCAGCGTGCTTTTTGTCGTGGTTTCGGCATGATCCGCCTTCACCTAAAAACATTCGTCGATGGTATCGCCAATTTGAATAGAAAGGGTGCTTGTGCAAAGGTAAAAGTTCCTTGCACTTCTGACGAAATGGTGGAAACAGTTCGGCAAACGTATGAGCGCAGTCCACGAACGTCTAATCGTCGTGCAAGCAGACAACTGGGTATGCCTCACATGACTGTATAGCGAGTGTGTTAAGACGTCGTTTGCTGTACAAACCATACAGACTAAAATTAGTACACGCTCACGGTTGGTGATAAAAGGAAACGTGTTGAATTTAGTAATGCTCTACTTGAGGACATGGAAGTGGATACATTTTTATCACGATTAATTTTCAGTGATGAAGCAACATTTCATACTAGTGGTAAAGTAAACCGACATAAACGTGCGCATATGGGGACTCGAACAACCTCACGACGTTATTCAGCATGAACGGGACTCGCCGAAAGTGAACGTTTTTTGTGCAGTCTCTCGTAAAAAAAGTGTACGGTCCCTTCTTTTTTGAGGGAGACACTGTGAATGGAATGAGCTATCTTCAAATGCTGCAGAATTGGCTTTACCCACAACTTCAGGCAGACTCTGGTGGACTTCATTTTCCAACAGGATGGAGCACCGCCTCACTGGCACCGCCTGTTCGGCAGCTTATCATCAAACACTCTGCCCCACCGCTGGATAGGGCGCACGGGACCTCGAGATAATGCCCTTCATTCTTGGCCTCCAAGATCACCAGATTTGACCCCATGCGACTTTTTCTTGTGGGGATATGTGATGGAAAAAGTGTTTGTTCCCCCTCTAACTCATGACATCGAAGAACTAACGAACAGAATAACGGTCGCAATAAGGTCTGTGAACGCAGATACGTTGCGTAAGGTTTATGAGGAATTTAGCTATCGTCTGGATGTTGTTCGTGCTGCTGCTGGTGGATATAGAACATTTGTAATAACATACCTAAAACTTTAAGATTTTGGGAGTATTTTGCAATAAATATTATTTTTGTAGTACATTTTTAGCAATAGATATAGAGTTTTAAAATCAGGTCATTCATTTTGATACGCGCTGTATAATGAAACTCTAGTATTCCCAAGCGTATGATTACCAACAAGACAATTAAACTAATTATACTACTTTAAAAAGGCTTATTTTTAAGACTGAAAAATTTAAATTGGAAAATGATAGCTGATATAAAAAAAATGAAACGGGGCGTTTTATTTTTGGAAACATGTTTTCTTAATCTATTCCATCATTATTATTTTATACAATAATAGTACTAATACAAACTAGTTATTTTAAATGCATTTACTATATATTCAGTTAATGCGGTTTAACCGATTCGATGTAACATAGAATTAGGTCAGGACAGGATTGGTTACAAAGTGTGTAATAGCAGTGTTTGTTTTGGAGGGTACAAGGGTTGCAGGTGCCTATACGTTTAGCAAATAGGGTCGATTGGCTTGTGGGTAGAGACTGGTTTTGTATAGTCATTTTATGTGTTTGTTATGGGTATCAAGGGTTGCAGGTGCCTATACGTTTGGCAAACAGAATCGATTGACTTGTAAGTAAGGGCTTTTTTATATGTTACTTGTAACCATTTTGTGGTTTTAGAAAAATATAGATAGATAAAGTAGGAAGTGAAGATTTATTTGTATAAATAAATAGAGTAAAAAATACATAACAGTACTTTGAGTTAATCCAAATTAACATTTATTATGTCTTTATGTTCTACAACATTTTCATATTTATAGTTTCAAATAATTAAAACTTAAAAGATAATTTGGGATTCAAATAAAGCTTAAAATTGATAGGATCTAGAAAGATTTATTATATGAAAACATTAAGATAAATATTGCTTCTCTGTAACAGATCCGGATAGATGTGGTACCCGCTATGAACGACTGAACAACAAAATATTGAGGTTAAACACGAATATGCCTTTAGTCAAGGAATACCCCATCTTCTTAGTAAACTTCAAGTATCTGAATTAAGCCCGTTTTTAACCTTTGACGTTTAAGATTCTGACAAGCTTAGTCGTCAATTTAATCCATTTACAAGAAATTTATAGCTTTTAAATATCTGTTAGGGTGATCCATATATTTTTTTCACACGTACGTACCAAGCTCAGATTCTTGTGGGATAGAACAAGATATCGAGCAGCAGCTTTACTCATGCAGCGATGTTTACCTCAGCATTCCAGAGTTCACTGATAAATACTAGGAAGGGTCTTATCATAACTGATAGTTTTCTAAACCTCTTCTCACAACCCTTATATCTGAGGAGGCGTCATTGTAAACACTTAACACTATTTACACTATGGTTTAGCGTCATAAGTGCTTGAGGAACGCTAGGATAAATCTATGTACTCCACATTGAGTAGTGTAGACTAACACAATGTATTCACAAACACATACTTAAGTAAGGGCGGATGGACAATACATTGTTGTACTTTGTGTTTGAAGTATTGCTATCTGTCAAGCCGTAGATACACAATGATGTTATATAATTAAAACTTATTATTATAGATTGTACATCTTTCACCTTATAAAAGGAATATTCCTATCGTTAATTGCTTAAAAGTTATATAGTAAAAGCCGAATAATGAGACAAATTTAATAACGTTACCTAGAAACAATGTTTAACATTAGCCAAAAGCAAAGGCCGGCGCATTTGTTACAAATACAAAATATATTCTATTCCAAAAAGATATATAGATCATTAAATATTTATTAATGTATAGTTCTGTAAAATTTATGGTACGAAAAGGAACCATTAGGATAACGAAAATTAAGATTAAAGGGTCTTGAGGGATATTCTCTTATCTCTACGTGTTTTACTTTGAATGTAAAACTGGGTTTTAAGAATGGATATTCAGAGTAAGCGGTTATCTGCACTAACGGGCAGCTTTGTTGTAAAAATTTCCTCATTTACACACATGAACCAGCCAATAATACTTTACAAAGTTTGCAGAGTAAACATAATCAAGGAAAATTTCATTTATTTCAGTAT
Source organism: Homalodisca vitripennis (assembly GCF_021130785.1). Lineage (NCBI taxonomy): Eukaryota > Metazoa > Arthropoda > Insecta > Hemiptera > Cicadellidae > Homalodisca > Homalodisca vitripennis. Next base: position 47,395,757 of record NC_060212.1, read on the forward strand.
ATTTTAAACCCTGAAACTGAATCTTTTTCGCAAAGTTATTAACTCAAATTAATTCTGAGCGTTTCTAGCTGCATTGGAGTCCACATTTCATGGTTTTACCGGTTAGAATATTCCAATTCAAAATCAACCTGAAATAAACGTGGTAAAATAACGATTAGAGTAATTGTATTTTATATATCCAAATATATTTAAATTTTATGGCAGTATATTATTCTACTTTCTCGGGAATTTTGCTATTACGGTTACATAGATTTTGTCAATAAACTAACAAGAAAGGTACAACGCAATTTATAAGGTAGTTTTGTTCAAACCATACGCCAGGTGGTTAAGCAAAATAAAAAGCTTTCACCATTAACTAAAAGAACGTTACAGAATTAAAAGAATCTGCATTTATATTACAGAAGTTATTGGCTTTATACCTTTATCCATTTTAATTAGAATGAAAACCGATAATAAAAATTGTTTATTTAATGACCAGACATTTTCGAGAGTAATTTTTAAATGTACGCATTTTAGATTTAAAACGGATTGTTTCCTACAGGTTTGTTGTTAGACGCATGTATCAGATAATTAAAATATAAGCTGTAAACATTATCGTATTGTCAGAAAATAATTTTAAAGTTTTTATATTCTCACAAAGTGTAAATTGAAATATTTAGACACAGGCTAGCTTTATATTTTAAATTTCACTGTTCTATTTAAAAAAAATTACAATTTATATTTTATTAAGTTAATTAGAACTCAATATTATAAAGTTATTTAAAATACCTGAATATTGCAGTTAGTGTATATCAAACTACAGTATTACATTAGAATTAATATTTAATTATATATATATATAAAATCGACATATTTATCGGACCAAATAGTCCCTGTTAGTACTGTTCCTCATCATGATGGGAAAACAGCGGAACCGGGCTGTGATCGCTATAAAGTTGGATAGTTAGCGGGATAAATACAAACATTGTAGAAACAAAACGTTTGTCTACACATAACGCAGCTTTGGTGGAAAAGGCTGAGTCAATGTGAATGTTGAAATTAGCTCCAGTTCACCTTCCTGTTAGTGCAGCGCCTGGAAGCCTGGACTCCAGGAATCCAGGACTGTGACAGCATCAGATCATAGATTAAGATGAAGGTGGACTGCAGCTAAAGTCAACATACACATCAAAACGTTACTGCTATTTACTACTACATTTGACGAAAAACACCTACATAGTAATGTATAAGAATATAAAGTGTTAGTTGATTCTGAATAATGTTTGATTAATCTAAAAATATAAACAAAGACAGAACTGTTATACAGTAACCAACTGACGATGATCGTTATTGCCCGATATCGGAAACAAGCAGACGGCCGGATATCAGATATCCCGATGAATCGGTTAAGGCGTGATCGGATATGAGAAGTTATACTGCAGTTCTGACAAATGTTAACGTAAAATTGTTATTGGAATCCATGTATTATTTTTCCTTTCATTCCCTTGAAAATTGATTTTATAATTATAGTTTGAACAAAAAATATTTAGTAGTTTTATAATAAAAGATTAAGAGTGGACTATAGAGGTTAAATTAAATTAAATTAAATCCCATTAAAAAGATTTCGATACTGTGATGCGTAATGTTACTAACATAGGTTTGGTTTACTAGTATAATTAGATTCAGTACAATCTTTTATTTAATTTAAATGAAATAGAATAGGAAACTTTCTCAAGGATCTCATTTGCAGTTTTCCCGTCTTGAGTGACAAAATGGGGACAGCAAGAATATATTGTATTGTTAAGTCAGTGTTGGATAGCTTTCTTGTTATCTAGAGCTAACATCCAATCTAGCCCTTTACATCCTCAAAACTCTTCTTCCGTGGTTTACCATACTAAGTGCTCAATAGTCTTTTAGTTATCTAGAGTAAACAACATCCAATCTAGCCCTTACTTCCTACAAACTCTCCTTGTGTGGTTTACCATACTAAGTGCTCAATAGTCTTTTAGTTATCTAGAGTAAACAACATCCAATCTAGCCCTTACTTCCTACAAACTCTCCTTGTGTGGTTTACCATACTCAGCGCTGAATAGTCTTGTAGTTATCTAGAGTTAACAACATCCAATCTAGCCCTTTACATCCTCCAAACTCTTCTTGCGTGGTTTACCATACTAAGTGCTCAATAGTCTTTTAGTTATCTAGAGTAAACAACATCCAATCTAGCCCTTTACATCCTCAAAACTCTTTTTCCGTGGTTTACCATACTAAGTGCTCAATAGTCTTTTAGTTATCTAGAGTAAACAACATCCAATCTAGCCCTTTACATCCTCCAAACTCTTCTTGCGTGGTTTACCATACTAAGTACTCAATAGTCTTTTAGTTATCTAGAGTAAACAACATCCAATCTAGCCCTTACTTCCTACAAACTCTCCTTGTGTGGTTTACCATACTAAGTGCTCAATAGTCTTTTAGTTATCTAGAGTAAACAACATCCAATCTAGCCCTTACTTCCTACAAACTCTCCTTGTGTGGTTTACCATACTCAGCGCTGAATAGTCTTGTAGTTATCTAGAGTTAACAACATCCAATCTAGCCCTTTACATCCTCCAAACTCTTATTGCGTGGTTTACCATACTAAGTGCTCAATAGTCTTTTAGTTATCTAGAGTAAACAACATCCAATCTAGCCCTTTACATCCTCAAAACTCTTCTTCCGTGGTTTACCATACTAAGTGCTCAATAGTCTTTTAGTTATCTAGAGTAAACAACATCAAATCTAGCCCTTTACATCCTCCAAACTCTTCTTGCGTGGTTTACCATACTGAGCGCTGAATAGTCTTGTAGTTATCTAGAGTTAATAACATCCAATCTATCCCTTACTTCTTACAAACTCTCCTTGCGTGGGTTTACCATACTCAGCGCTGAATAGTCTTGTAGTTATCTAGAGTTAACAACATCCAATCTAGCCCTTACTTCTTACAAACTCTCCTTGTGTGGTTTACTATACTCAGCGATGAATAGTCTTGTAGTTATCTAGAGTTAACAACATCCAATCTAGCCCTTACTTCCTCCCAACTGTTCTTGTGTGGTTTACGATACTCAGAGCAGGATACCTTTTTAGTTATAAACGTTCGTATTTTACAAACATTTTATCTGTAGTAAATTCATTATTTAATAATTTTGTTACAGTGGTGATTAGTTAAACTATTTTAATTTATTTTGATTGCATTGAATAGATAATGTATTGTTGCTGTTCGTACTCGACAGCACCAATCCGACAAAAAGATGATTTCTTCCATAAATCTACCAAGTCTAGTTAAATGTAAAATTTGGCCCGTTTATTATTGTAGACAGCTATTCTGCTCAGGATAGATATTGCGACTTATCGTACACAATTTACGATCTAACTTGGTCTGTTTACGATGAATCCAGTTTAACTGCTTGTGTTGTCACCTTTACCAGTTCCTAGCTTCTATATGTGTTAACTACACTTCAAATTGTAAAGAAAATAATTAGATTGTGAATAATGGAAATAGTGCACTACTTTATAGGTGTGAATAAACGATATGTTATGATTTCAGAATTAAATTTCGTCGCCACTGTTATGGTTAAGACACCAAATGTGCATTTAGTGTGTGAAAACTTATAATGGTAAATAAAATACTATTTCGTGAATAGTGTATGCTTCAGCCATATGAATCTATGCTTTAGATTTATTACCTAACTACAATACACACCTTTACTGACTTGGTTAGGTGTAGATTATGTTGTCCTGAGGACGTTTAAGGAAGGATGGCTTCGAAAACTCCGAACTTCAAATCATACAACACCCTTTGACAATGTGATCCAACGACCAGGCCTATGAACTTGATTTCACATCACTTGACTAGAGAATCTATTTTCAGGTCCTTTGTTATTAACCTTAGTGATACTTCTGTGTCTGTATTGTCTTTACTATACTATGGAGGATATGGAGGCATTGAAAAACTCCTATATTGCCAGGAGAGAAGTTTGGCAACACTCAAAAACCGTTTTTAAATATTAAAAAATGTTTACTAAAATAAAACCTGTTTGTTTAAATGTGTCAAGTGAAATGTGTTACAATATGAAGGACATGCTGGGTGGAGAAATTATTGCACTAGGATGACAAGAGCGACATCTGCCTTGATTTATGTAAAACCGACACAACTTACACTCTCTCAGAGTCAACCAAACGTTTTACAATATATCGAGTTATCATAGTGTCTGTAACGTATTCATTTATAGTTATGCTGTGTGTGTTTTACAAACATATTACAATTAATTGAAGGGATATATAGGGATAATACAAAGGATGGTAAGCCTTGTAAATTAAATATCTAAAGAGTAATTTACATTTCAGGTTTACATGTAGGAGACTAGCTAATAATGTTTGGAAGTGCTTAACAATAAAACCATTATACAACAGTTGTATCTCACAGAACAATCAATCCAGAGCGATTTGCCTTAGTGGAGACATGTTACTGTAAAGCCCGATATTTTGTATTGCGATGTTCGTTTCTAAAACTTGGCACAATTTTTATACCTGGAAGGAAACATCCTAAGTATATGCAGTAAGTATATTACATAGATAATATACAGTTCAAATCTTACTATTATAGTTTACAGTAAACCTTAATAGTTGAAAGAATCTCTTTTCATATATTGAGTAATTAAAGCGCGATAACTTGGTTTCAAAATACATTTATTTATTGAATAAGAGTGGAAGAACTAGGTTTTACTAGACTTCAGGAACATCATCAAGTTATAATCAATGGTACATTGCTTCAAAGATAAGTTATGCAATAGTAAACTTTAGCTTTAATACTTTGTAGCATTTCTTATTCATTGGGTTGTAGAACTTATTTATAAAATATATACTGCTTATATATTTGAAATATATATATATATATATATATATATATATATATATATTCATAAAAGAAATATATATATTTATACAACATTTATACAAATATAAATATATATTATATATATGTAACAGATTTTTATAAACATTGTTATGACAGTACAACCATGCGTTTATTTAATTTAAATCTCGACTTGTTTTTAAATTTATAATCTTCAAAGAATACAAAAAACTTAATAGTAACAAAATGTCATATATCAGCTACGTCTGGAATAGCTGTAAGCACAGAGTTTATCCAGATATGAAATTTTAAGTTTTGTTCACGATATCCCTTTAAATTGTACAATTTTGCAAATCTTATTACTGCAGTGCCTGATAAATACTGTAATGTAATATCAGTAATGTAGAGTAATGTAGATATCAAAGCCAAAATTAGGCTTAGTACATAACTTTTATTATTTGTTTAGACTTTTAAAAACCTATTTTTTTTTTCTTGATAGAAGTGAGCTCTCAGAACTGTTCTTATACATACACCTTCTTGAATTACTCAAACTTTATTCTTAAAACTGCAAAGATTAGGCGTTTTTTGAATGCTACCATTTTTTATATATTTTTATTTTTTTAATCAATTTCTAATATAAACTGTAAACAACAGCTTTGAATAAAAATTCAATGAAGCTAGCAAGAAGCAATAACTGTTGCAGATAAATGAGTGAAAATATATATACTACTTTTTTAAACAATCCCAAAGTCCAAATAAAATGTTAATGTATTAACGATATAGTTCATACTTTGACACTCATTTATTGTTCATTAATTATTTCTCATTTATACCATCTAAGCAAATATAAAAACTTCCTGAAGGTTTCGGTGCAGCTTAACAACACTTAATATGTATGTGGGTTTTTTACAAGAATAGTTAGAGAAAATTGCATATTTGACAAAACCCAAGAACGTCGAGGCAGCCATTCTTGGCTTCCTGAGAATTCTCTCACGCTCACTCTAGTGGATGTGGGTGAAAAGAAGCTCCTTGACCTTCTTCCGACAATGATTTAAGTCGCTCTCGTATGTAAATTGCAAGCAGTCATATTAACATGACGGAAATTTCCAAAAAGTCCATTCTAAGTCAAGGGTGCCAGTATTTAGCGATAATAAGCCAAGGGCTGCAGTATTTAATAATTATATGTCAAGGCTCGCAGTACTTAGAGACTGGAACCAAAGCTGCAGTATTTAGTGATTCCTTGTGTCACCACTGACAAAAACTTTTGCACTAAATATGAAGCAAAAAAGTGTAAAACCATTTCAACACTAAGTGCTGCTTGTTTCACGTAATACATACTTATTGTTTGTTTTGAGATTGTACTACTTTTTTACCAGAATTATGCTTACGTATTGCAAAATTTATGTCATCATAAAGTGTTTTAAAAACAAACTACATGCAGTTGCCTACACAAATATATGTATATATATATATATATATATATATATATATATATATATATATATATATATTGTATACATTCCAGCAGAAATGTTATTTATATATTTTGACACTGTGCATATACATACCCGAGTACAATAGAGAATTTTCAGGACAATTATACTACAATCCGAACATTACTTTGACATCGTGATATTTCTGAGTCGTTTTGGGGCCACTTCCAGAGAAAACACGAGAAAATCAACCTCTTGTTTTTTTATATCTCGTTTTACTACTAACTCTTTATTTAAATGTTCCCCTTAACATTGTGACACTAACATAGAAACTTGTACGTTTTTCGTGAGGATTTTAAGCTGATACATAAACATAACCCAATTTATTTATGCAGTTGTAATGTCTGAATGTACATAACAGTATTTACAGCTCAATAATTAATCAGCTCAATTACAAAAACCCAATACAGCTACATCACAAAACATACTTAGACAACGTGATGTTTCTAAGTCGTTCTGAGCTCAGTTCTAGGGACCTCATGAGACAATCACACTCTCGATATTGGTCAGTGGTTGAAAGACATTTTGTTGAATAGTATGCTGTTATAATTATCAGCCAAGTTATCTCACCTTCTGAGTATCTTCCTTGTGTGGCCCGGAGTCTGAAGTTATATAAGTCGTCAATGGGTACTTTACCTGGAATTTAAAGAGAAATAAAAGTGGTTTTATAAATAATTGAAAGCATGTGTAAAGTAGTTATTTATCCTATGATATATTTAATAACTTCATTCTCTAAACACTTCAGATGTTCTTATTTAAATTTGGTACAGAATTCTTTTTAATATTAAAATCGTTCCATAAGGTTGCATTATATTAATCGCTATAGTCAGCAACATGTTGTAACACAAACTCTCATCCATGACAAACGGATGTACGGGGATGTTACTCTACCAAGGAATAATAGAGAAAATGTTATGTAAACTGCGCCGCTATCGGGAGAGAGATGTGCAAACTGAGGTGTGACGTCAGACCCGACAGTTTCCACGTGTTGATTCACCAGCTGCCACGACTGCTTTTCGCTATATCCGGTATTATTGCAAGAAAAGAATTATGCTGACAGCATTATACTGTCGGTACTTTACGACGGTAGACGGTGCCATCCGTGTTCATACATATAGGAAATATTACAAACTGAGGTGTGATATCAGAGCCGACAGTTTCTACGTGTGTTGAGCCACCAGCTACCACAACTGCTTCTCCGTATATCTAGTATTATACGACAGTAGGGGATACTATCCGTATTCATACGTTCAGGTAATATTACAAACTTAGTTGTGACGTCAGAGCTGACAGTTACCACGTGTGTTGAGCCACCAGCTGCCGCGACTGGTTGTCCCTGTATCCGGTATTATACGACAGTAGAGGGTACCATCCGTGTTCATACATTTAGGAAATATTACAAAACTGAGGTGTAATGTCAGAGCCGACACTTTCCACGTGTGTTGAGCCACCAGCTACCACAACTGCTTCTCCCTATATCTGGTATTATACGACAGTAGGGGATACTATCCGTATTCATACGTTCAGGTAATATTACAAACTGAGTTGTGACGTCAGAGCTGACAGTTTCCACGTGTGTTGAGCCACCAGCTGCCGCGACTGGTTGTCCCTATATCCGGTATTATACGACAGTAGAGGGTACCATCCGTATTCATACGTTCAGGTAATATTACAAACTGAGTTGTGACGTCAGAGCTGACAGTTTCCACGTGTGTTGAGCCACCAGCTGCCGCGACTGGTTGTCCCTATATCCGATATTATACGACAGTAGAGGATACCATCCGTATTTATACGTTCCGTTAATATTACAAACTGAGTTGTGACGTCAGAGCTGACAGTTTCCACGTGTGTTGAGCCACCAGCTGCCGCGACTGGTTGTCCCTATATCCGGTATTATACGACAGTAGAGGGTACCATCCGTATTCATACGTTCCGGTAATATTACAAACTGAGTTGTGACGTCAGAGCTGACAGTTTCCACGTGTGTTGAGCCACCAGCTGTCACGACTGGTTGTCCCTATATCCGGTATTATACGACAGTAGAGGATACCATCCGTATTCATACGTTCAGGTAATATTACAAACTGAGTTGTGACGTCAGAGCTGACAGTTTCCACGTGTGTTGAACCACCAGCTGTCACGACTGGTTGTCCCTATATCCGGTATTATACGACAGTAGAGGATACCATCTGTATTTATACGTTCAGGTAATATTACAAACTGAGTTGTGACGTCAGAGCTGACAGTTTCCACGTGTGTTGAGCCACCAGCTGCCGCGACTGGTTCTCGCTATATCCGGTATTATACGACAGTATAGGATACCATCCGTGTTCATACGTTTAGGAAATATTACAAACTGAGGTGTGACGTCAGAGCCGACAATTTCCACGTGTTTTGAGCCACCAGCTGCCACGACTGCTTCTCGCTATATCCGGTATAATACGACAGTATAGGTTACCATCCGTGTTCATACGTTGAGGAAATATTACAAACTGAGTTGTGACGTCAGAACCGACAGTTTCCACGTGTGTTGAGCCACCAGCTGCCAGGACTGGTTCTCATTATACCCGGTATTATACAACAGAAGAAGGTACCATCCATGTTCATACGTTCAGGAAATATTATATAAACGAATGTGATCCAAAGAAGACCCACAATATGTTATATTATGGCAGTTGCTATGTTTTAGTTTAACTTAAAATCAGTTGTAGTATTTTAACTAGAAATCTATTTCCTCTTCAGATCATTCAGCATATCTCAGATGCGCTGTGATTGGCGTTGTACAAAATGGCGGTTTACTCACCATTAAGCTTTAAGTTAAAAAACAAAATTTAAAATTTAAATTGTTAAGAAGTACTATAATATCTTTTACGTTATTTATTATTATTTAAATAATTATTACACTATGTTTAACCAATATTGCTTTCTTTTGATTTCGGCCAAAACTAATTTTAAGTTCAATATTAGTTATCTCTGAGAACAAATTAATAATGTAGTGTTTAGAAGAATTTTAATTGCACTCCACGATTAGAAGGGTGAAATATAGATTGTGATGTAAAATGTCTATATTGAAACGTCTACTGTAAAAAGTTGTTACAAAAGACATTTACATGCAATTTCTTATTACATATATTGAGATGAATAACTGGTTATGAAAACGCGTCTTCAAACTTGATGTCCAAACACCCTAAACTGAACAATATAATTTCAGAATGTATACTTTTCTGCACTAATTAAGATAGTATACGTAAAATATTGATGAGGAAAATAGAAATAAAACTTAAATATCATTTACGTCCAATCAATAAATCATTATAACTACTAAACATTTATATGAAATCATATTTCACGTGCTATAATAATAATTTTTAAAATAATAAGAACATTACAAAGTTGCATCGCAATAGCCAATAATATTTAGCTACAAAACCCTTTGTTTTATGTCTTCTAGCAAAGGGTGCATTCACGCAGATTCACAAAACTTTAAATGCTCACGCATACCTTCATTCACATTTTACGTCAGATCCGGATTCAAATTTCGATTAGGTGGCCCAGCGGCCTTCCGTGAACTCAACTGAGAAGAGCGCATTATACACTGATAGGTGTTTAAGACAAGCTATACACTGTTTCAAACTGTTGGCCTGTTTGACGCCATCAGGTAGCCTATTGATCAGCTTGACATCAACTCGCGATGACATGTCATTGTGCTCAAAGGACACAGTTCTCTGTTGTTGAACTCGCAAGTTGTCCCTGCCTCTTGTTCCGTACTGGTGTATATCACCGCCTTGCATCACAGCACACATGGCATTGACAGTACAAAGCCACATCATATATATATACAGGCCGTGAAAAGTCGGATATTTTAAAATAAATAAATAACTATTTTAAGCATTATCAGTCAATCATATACAAATTGAGAGCAAGATTTAAATTTAAAACGAGAGAAGAAAGGATAACCGAGAGGTTACCGAGTGTTATTTGTGCGTGAAAGTTTTTCCATTTCAGGGTTCCCATCAGAACTGATAACTCGTGCTTACAGGACACTTGGCTTTAGCTGCCTCGTCTCATATCTGCTCAGTCGTATTTATCAGTACAGGTAGGAACTCTTTTGGTTAATCATTCTATCGAAATATATATTTCTTTTATTTAATAAAATTGTATATAATATATACATAATATACAAAAATAATAAAAATAACATAAAATACAACCTATAATATAATTATAAAAATTAATAATAAAATAAATTAAATTAAATAAATAGTAATATGTATGAAATATAATTTAGCTTATGAAATAAACTTCCTTTGTAATCCCAATTATGTGTGATCCTACTTTCGTTAAAACTACCCGCCTCGGCTCACTGATCGGCGGTATTCGTCCCCCACTCAACCCTGGTCCACTCGCTGTCCAGAGTGGCTGCCCGAGAGCCGACCGGCAAAAAATAAAATTTATTTCTATTTACAATGTGTTAGCTCATGTTGTAATGAATTTAATATAACCAATTTGTTATTAAATTGAGTTAATATGTTACTCTACCTGGTGTCATCATCGCCTGGCGTGGATCGGCTCATTCCCCCTACAGGGTACGCTGCTACTCAGAACGTGCAGACTGCAGTAAAAACACCACGCTTCTTTATTCTAAATATTACCTCACCTATATAAGTCTCCCACCTCCAACAGTAATGCAGTTATAAGTAACAAATTTATCATCAAAGTATCAAGTATCAAAGTGTTGAAATTTATGAATTGGCTGTTAGAACAAGTCTGGATGTGAATATGTAATTGTATTTTTCTTCATAAGAATCTTCATCAAACTTACGAATATATTTTTAATTTCCAAAAATGGTTCAGCTTGTCTCAAATTTTACGTTTAGCAACACAGTTTATGATTAATTATATCCGCAGTTTTTCTACGTCCACAGTTGTATGTCCGGAGGCACCGCGTTTTACAGTCGTAGAGCGCGTTGAAGTGAACTCACTCGAATAGTAAGCCTTTAAATAGGGAAAACCATGTCCTCCTGTGACAAGTGTTGCAGGAATGCTGAAAAATGCAATCTCGAAACAAATGATGATTAGATTAATAAATAAGAATACCTCATAGATGTGAATATTTCGAAGTGTTAAGATACTAGGTTGTTTGAAGAGAGGCTTGCAGTGATCAAGATATCTGACTCCACATATGGTCAAGTACAATTTCCTTTTACATTGAAAATACTGTTTGTGATTAAGAAGAAGATTTCGAAAGCCAACATCATATTTTATTCTACTTTAGACGTATACTTAGAAAACATTCAAGATAACGTTTCGCTGACTATGGTAAAAAAAGCTTCTGAAATCAAAGACAAGCAACATCAATGTTCAAGTTGTTATGTAGGGTACGCAGTGCTTTTACATTGTGTATACAGTGCAGAGATATTATATACCGTACAGAGATTCTGTATAGAGTGCAGAGATTCTGTATACAGTGCCAAGAGTCTGGGTCTTCGAAATGACCACAAGCTATCTCAAAAAGGATTTTTCATAATAACGTGAAGTGAATAGGAGTGTTGCCATTTTTTATAATTTTATATAGGCATCTATTTTATGATTTTTATAAAATGAGAATTTGTTCAAGTTACCGTTTATTTTGTTGGTTGTATTTTGAATAGTACATCAGAATAGACACATTTTGTATCTAGAATCTGTTATATTCCCTTTATTCTAAAATTATCTTTATTTTTGTAATGAACTATAGTATAGGGTATGGTTATCGACGTATTAAAATATATTATTTCAATTTCGAGATTCAAACAATTCCCAAAATTCGTATTGTTCAAGTCGAATGGAAAATTTAAAATATCTTACAGATTATTACTGAGGAAAATGGAGCAAAGTCCATTTGAGTTTTAAACACAGCAGTTTAAAAACTGAATTAATTTTGTTATGCTGAGTTGGCTGGAATTGAACGACAGAGGGAATAACAAAATATTTCAAGTGTCAAAAGAATAACGTTGAGATACAAGAAGTGTCAAGTTTAAAGTTTGGTAATGGGATTTAAACTTTGAGCGGATTCTTCACAAAACTTACAAATATTGCTTGATGTGCACTTTTATAAATCACTAAAAAAACTCTGTAAATTCTTCATACGGGTAACATCTTCACTAAACAAATATATTAAAATACGTGAAATTAATTTAGAATTAAGTGTATGTGTGTTGTTCTATGTTTGTTTTATGTAAATATTTACGTAAAAAGGAACGATTAATGATTTATTATTTTTACAATATCTTAATATTATAGAAATAATATTGATAGAGCATTGTTTCAAGAAAAGTTAAAGAAAGGTGTGATACAAACTTGTAAAAGCTGGACGCTGGTTGTTAATATTACGTTTACGTCACTATAACCCTATACAATTATATATAATTATTCTAATTTGGGAGAAAGAAATTAGTGCCTATGTACTTACTTAAATTTCCTACTGACTCGCACTTGATACAAATCAACGAAAAGAGACAAATACTTAGAACTAAAATAGACAGTCGACAGGGGAGAGAGTTTTTTGTATACTGAAAATCTTTTGACTTGAACTAAGAAAGGTGGGACGAAGGGACACGAACAGGTGCAGTACACTACACAATAAGACACAATGACCTTTGAACCCACGGTCAGCGTGAGCGTTAGCTTTGGAAATTTGTTGATCACATTTTATTACTGCAATAACAATATTTTGTTAGTATTAAACTCATTATATCCCTATCGCTGTAGACCCATCAGCTGAGATCGATCATTCATCGCTATGTTGGGGATGCTGTAATGAGGTTAAACCAAACGTCCAACTTACTGGAGTTACGGATCCAGGTGAAATGAAGAGCCATACTCATTGTCTCATCAGGTGCACAATTGAGTGCACTGCAATGTTTCATACACGATCCTATAGCACGTTGGATTAACCACTTAAATTATTTATACATTATACAGATATAGTAGGATGTGTTCATTCAACGACAATAATGAATTTTGCATCAGATCACCTTCCTCTTAGTGCAGCGTCTGAAAACAGATGGTGGCAGAGTCTTGATTTCGCTGATCTGAGGTCTTTTTCATTTGAAAGGATCCAAAAATTAGTATTTCAAGTATCTCTCATCTCGAAATGATGCAAGGAATTCGTTTTTTTTTTAGCTACAATCGTTGACGGTTTTTTTTATTGTTTAACCAATTGTATCGAAGAGATTAGTGTTGTCACCAGGAAACTCATATCACCAGCAACATCTGAGCAAAGATATTACTATAAATGTTTCATTTAGACGTTCAAGCAATTACTCCTTTCTTGAGCATGCTTAATGTAAGATAATAATATACCTATGTTTTACGATTCCGCATTATATCTCACTACATGTATAACAAAACACCGGAGCTGTGACAGCAGGAGGGTAGCAGGAAGTGTAAGTTATGCAGGACATGCTCACACGGCATATGTCACTGCGGTGTGTCGAGGTTATGGTCGACCCTCAACTGTGTTCTGTATGCTAATTACCGAAGAAAACATTGCAAAGTATACTTTAATCGGCAGGTTAACCGCAGACACTTAGGTCAACTTGATATTTAGGCGTCTAACGCCTTTATATTACTCTTACATTTTAATTGGTATAAAAATGATATTATCCTCCATTTAAATAGTGCAAGAGTAAATATTATGAGTGTGCAAAAGTAATTTTCAGGTTTTAGCATGTATACAGTTAGGTAATCATTGTAATTGAGAATATGCTATGTATTGTGACTAACTTTAAGAAACTGTAACTTCTAATAAACTGACATCGATTTGGAGTTCCGCATTTCAAATACATCTATGATAAACTTGTGTAAATACGTTCATAAAGGCAGCAATGTGACAGTTGTAAAATCAAATGAAGTGGAACAGATTCAAATTGGACGCAATTGATAGTAATTAAGCTGCATTGCAAAATTTTGACAACTTATAAACGCTTTTCTGCTGCTTTTATTATACATCCATCTATACGTTTGGCTAACGGCCAGTGACTCTACTTCACGTAATGGAATGCGCACTAGAGAGCTGAACGGATGTAAATATAAAGAAAAGGGTGTTACAGCCTTTTATAATTATAGCAAAATCATTGATTATTAGCAATGTTCCGTAGAGTTGCATGAGGGAAACAGCGGTGAAGATGTTTGCAGAGGAGAAGGAGCCAGAATAGTGGAAGGTTTAGACAATTATATGCAAGACTTGGTGAATACTTACAAGCACATCACAAGTAATGCAGAGGATTCTTAGGGGCAAAGCTATAACATTGCTTAAAGCAATAAATTGATATGTCATGTGTTTCAGTCACGCATTAGCGTACTGAAGGATAATACAATTTCGGACATTTTCTATCGTTACAAAATACATGGGACAACGTTTTGAGGATTTAAATCTGTCTTCTTCCTCAGATAGAGAAATAATTATAACATGAAAAGAAAGAAAAAAAAATAAAAGGAGTCAAACATACAAGAAAACGTGAGTTGCATCCTGTGCAATGACGACGCCTGGGTATATTTTTCTTCTGTTTGCTCTCAAGTGGTTTTCGGGTGTTCGTATCTCCTTTTCTTTCTCACTGTTTTATGTAATAATATCATTCCACCCGACTAAGAGGATACATTTAATCCTCAAAACGTAGTGTCATGGGTTTTGTAACATACAACGATGGCAAATGACCTATTATCCTCTCAAACCTTCCATAGTCAATAACAAACTTTGACACGAAATACGCGTTTAACAAAAATGTAGTTTATTTAAAAATGTCCAACTTTGCATCAACAGATTGGCTGAAACATCTAAAAAAACACAAAGCTCATCATATATGAACTATGTTTTCAATAACTTTTACAAACTGTTCACATTCTAACCAACAGATGTATTGGGACACACAAATGTTGTATAAGCGAAGACATACCTCTCCAAGAAACCGAGAGACACTGCTGGTCTTGATGTAGAATATTAAAAAGAGATTTTCAATAAAAGACTAATATCGTCTCAAAATTTCTGCATATATTTAAAGTAAACGATAGCTCAGTTCCTCTGCTAACATTCTGGAGAGCAAAGTGTGTATAAAGACTAAATTATGATGCGATGTAATATATAAATATATATTCAAATTGATGTTTAATTACAATAAAAGCGCTATAATTCTATTGATTAATTGGCAGTAAAATGGTAGGAAGTGCCATTACCATTACTCATAGATTAACTCTCATCTATCACGACAAAAACATTAAAACATTTAATTGAGGGGAAGCAGAAACGAAACGGTTACGAGGTAAAGTTTCTGAGTCCAGGAAGTCGCTGAGTCAGGAAAATCCAATTCGTTTTGTTTCCTGGCCGCAGTTTCCAAACTTTGACATTTTCCCCCGTTTAAAGTATTGAAATATTAAATAAAAATGAATTTATAATAGTATTTTGTTGTCGGTATAGAGTTTTTTTTTCTAAACATTCCGATACTTCTAAGAACTGTTTATAAATTCTAAGGTAAATGTTAAATGAGATAAATGGTAAAAATGTTGTAATGTTTAATTTAATTGTTACTTTTGTGAGCTATAGATTTATGTAGAAGTACTGTTTTTAAAATTACTATGTTTCCCAATTACTTTACTGTTTTTACTAAGCTTTTTCTTTGCCTCTTCATCAAAATTTTAGGTAGCTGAAAAATGTTTCTTTGCATTAAATTAATGTGTATGCTTACTCCTTTTATTAAATAAAGGTATCGAGATATTTTGAATGAATAGCCAAAATGTGGTTTAGTGAATGTAGTGAATAGCCAAAACAGAGTTTATACATTAAGGTTGGGACACACATAACCGCACCGCGCCCGACACGTAAGACGGCCGTTTTTTGGCCGTCATACGGTGAAAGAATTGCAGCGCAGGTTTCAACCTGCAAGTCCACACCTGTCCGCACCGACACCAGACCGTCGTGGCCGCACCGTGGCCGCACCGTCAC
Organism: Homalodisca vitripennis; assembly: GCF_021130785.1. Taxonomy (NCBI): domain Eukaryota; kingdom Metazoa; phylum Arthropoda; class Insecta; order Hemiptera; family Cicadellidae; genus Homalodisca; species Homalodisca vitripennis. The sequence goes on from NC_060212.1 coordinate 47,412,093, forward strand.
CAATATGTTTAATTTGAATTTTGACGGGCACGGTGCGGTCTACGAGCGGCATTATATGTTGTTTACTGTTGCGTTCTTCTTTTTAAAACTATTTAAGTAGTCTACACGTTCTATTTTATTTAATTATTTAGTATAGCCTACTAACTCTACATCCTGTGTTCGCGTACAAAATCATACTTATAGATATAAAAGTATTACATTTTCTTACCTTAGAGTAAACTAGTCATATTTTCTTATTGTGCATATTTTCTTATTACAACAAATTTGAAAACCATGTTGTACATTAAGTGATTTTAAACAACTAAATTCCAATTGTGAAAAATCTATAAACATTTTTCATTAATTAAAAAATAACAAGCATGTAATTATTTGCGCACAAATCTATTTTTCTTTGACGCATTGAAGTTACTTGATAAATTTATTCCGGTATTTTGTAAGGGTTATATTTAGAATGTTTCTATGATATTTTTGTTTTTTTTATTCTTTTCACTTCAATAAAGTAAAAATAAAAATATTTTATTTACAATAAGATATTCAAGCAAGAAAAACCCATGTTAAAAATAAATAATAATAAATAATTTATTTCCCCATAATAACAAACTGAATATTACAAATAAATATTATTGCCAGTGCTTAGTAATAAATAATACTATGACATAATGTATTTACAATAGCAGTAAATAACAAATACAAAAAAATGTTTTCTACTTACTTTATTTCTAATTTATGTACTTAGAGTAATAAAATATAAAAAGTAGGTTACATCCTTTTATATTTTTCTTTCTTTTTTTTAAACTAATAATTAGGCAAACAGATTTACAAAATAAGGGAAATTTAGGTACCCCATAAGAGGCTGTGCCTGTGTTGGGGATACTAGGCTATATACAAAAAGGGTAAAAAATAAAAATAGCGGAATCGAGCAAGAATGAAATGAAAAAATGAGTTATTGTAGCTTGTGTAGTAAATAATGTACTATTACGTTTCAAAGTTTAAATTTAGTATAACTAGTGTGCTGTATTAAACAAAAAGGATTTATGCATGATTTACAATTCAAATATTAGGCTTTACACATGTAACATTAAATATTATATTATAAATAATTATTTTATAATGCTCTAACGTGTCTATTTAAATATTATTATAACTTAGCAGACAAGACTAACCATACACTAATTTACTATCTTAAACATATACTCAATATCATTTTGACAGATCAACCATACTCTAATTTTTTTAGAAAATATATTTATGTTTCTACTATTTTTGACTAATTATGGTTATAAATTATTTGTCCTCGGAGCTATAAAAGAAAAACATTTAGTAAAATCTGTTTTTTGTAAGTTCTCCAGTATATATTTTACAAATATTTACTATGTTTTACAAATTATTATAAACGGGCTTGCAACATGGCAAACTCTCTGGCATCACACTATAGCTCTTGGGTTTAATAAAAAAAATCACTAAATATACTGTTTATAGTGTATTTGACCGAAATTCACGGCAATGAAACACAATGAACAAGAATTATAGTGATAAAAAATATAACCAAGATAATGATATTTACAAATTTTACATACTAGCTGATTGTGCAAAGCTTTACTGTAGCATTACAATGTTTTATTCACCACAGGGATTAATAAAAATAACAACAATGAAATTAACAATTTTCTCAAGTAATACTTGATCTTCCGAATATTTTTTAAGTATCTGTCACTTCGAATTCAAAAGAAACATGCTCTAGTACAAACAGTGAGATTGTTGCGGTCGGACTGCATACGGACATGTGTGGCCTCACGGTACCCGAGCCGAGCCCGCACCGACAATCGGCCGACTCACGTGTCGGGCACGGTGCGGTTATGTGTGTCCCAACCTTTACTCGTTCGGGGCAACGCAAGCTCGTTACAACAGGTTGTAACAATATGTTAACTAATGTATCCAACGTTTACATATTATAGATATATGAGGAATTTTCGTCTCTCTTGTCTCTTAACTTAAACTTATGACGAAAATGTAAAAAACGTATGGGGAGGGTGACCCTTCTAATTTTAGTGCGCTTTCTGTAGAATAATTAAATCCATTGGAATGCTATAAGATTATTTGGATCTTTAATTACTTACTTCCAGACATCTCTTTTGTTATCTATCGATGAGAGTACACTGACTCTTGTGGCACAAGCGTGTCCAATGATGTTTAATAATGGAGAATAATAATGTTACTTGGAATTCTTGGAAGAATTTGGGTCACGTTGCAAGGACTTTGGAAATGTGCCATGAGGTTCGGGAGTGTAACATTGAAATATAAATCATATTTAAATCTTTATAATATAAATTATTAATACTTCAGTAATGAATGTTTTGTTATTAATTTTTAAAATCACTTCTTAAATTTAAATTATCTCCGTTGAAAGAATTGTATATAGTTTATTACAGGTCATCAAGTGTAAATTGAAGTGTCATATAAAAATATGTCAGTGGCGTAAATTAAAACAAGGCTATTTAAATTGCCTTATTACGAGGTTTATGATAAGAGAATCTGAAGTATTTAAAAAAAGTCGGCTTAAAACGTCAGTAATATATTACGATCTGATTTTAGTGAAATCAAGTTAGTATAAAACATATAATCGTAAAATAAAATCCGAGTAATTTGTTTATTAGTTAAGAAAACAATTAAATAGTTTATATAAATTACTCAAGCCTTTTCATTTCATCTTCCAGATTTTCATTGCGTTCAAGGATTAACTCCCCCAGCTTTGGGACGAATAGCTCATAGAAAGTTATTGAACGAGAAGACAGTTATTAAACTCTTTATCTCACCATTTTCCAGATTTAGGAGTTAATTTCAACAGCTCTTTTGTAAATCCCTTACAATGGCCTTTGCTTTAAATTCACTTTTAGAACTATATTTCTAACATTGATACAAGTTCCACCCAAAGCAGAACTTAAGATCTCTGTTCAAACCCAGGCCTCAATCAGCGTATTTGCACAACCAGAGATCAGAGACAGCGTAAGTTCAAATTGTGCAGCAGTTTATACTTGTGGTCACTGATCTCTGTCTGTGTGATCATTGTTTCCTCCAACTCCCGCTTGGCTTGGTTCATTTTTATGTTAAAGAAATATATCTCAAATTTAGAACCATTTGCAAAGAAAACTATACACTTACATATGCCGTAACAAAGAGTTGACGAAAATTCTCCCAAATACGAACAAATTTTAAAAATAACCTCAATTGCTCCTTTGTAAATCGTTTAAAATTCATTACTTTAGTAATAATGATTTAATATATTTGAAAATTAGGTGAAGTCACAATAAGACAGAAGTTTATTGTTGTTTTGGAGCAAGTTGATGTTTTGTGAAGTGGCAGTAGAACAGACATTGTTATTGTAGAGCGAATAGATAGTAGGTGAGGTGGCAATAGGAAACACTGTTCTTGTGGAGCGAGTAGATGGTAGGTGAGGTGGCAATAGGAAACACTGTTCTTGTGGAGCGAGTAGATGGTAAGTGAAGCGGAAGTACGAAAAATATTGACATGTAAGATGGAGTAAAAGGTAAATAAGCTAATACACTATAAATATTACATACAAAACAGATGTCAAGTCAGGTTGATAACCCCCATAGGTGAGGTGACAGTACAAAATATATTGTTAAAATGAAACGAGTAAGAGGTAGGTGAATTAACAGTACCAATGAAATGACAATGTTATTGTAGACCGATTATATGCAGGCAAAACGCGTGTAACAAACATTTTTATTATTAACAAATATAACCTATGTTATTATTGTTATATAGAGTAAGTAGGTAAACGGAGAAGTGGTAGTAGAAGGCACTGTTATTGTGTAGGAAGTAGATTAAAAGTGAAGTGACAGTAGAAAACACCGTTATTGTAGAGTGAGTAGATAGTAAGTAAAGTGACAGTAGAACAGTTACTGTTAGTGTGGATTGAGTAGGTGGTAGGTGAAGTGACAGTAGAAGGCACTGTTATTGTGGAGTGAGTAGGTGGTAGGTGAAGTGACAGAAGAAGGCTCTGTTATTTTAGATAGTAGGTGAAGTGACAGTAGAAGGCGTTCTTATTGTATAGCGAGTAGGTAATATGTGAAAATGACAGTAGAAGGCACTGTTATTGTAGAGCAGGGAGATGGTAGGTGAAGTGACAGTAGAAGGCGTTCTTATTGTATAGCGAGTAGGTAATATGTGAAATGACAGTAGAAGGCACTGTTATTGTAGAACAAGTAGATGGTAGGTGAAGTGACAGTAGAAGGCGTTCTTATTGTATAGCGAGTAGGTAATATGTGAAATGACAGTAGAAGGCACTGTTATTGTGGAGCAAGTAGATGGTAGGTGAAGTGACAGAAGAAGGCTCTGTTATTTTACATAGTAGGTGAAGTGACAGTAGAATATACTCTGTTATTGTGGAGCAAGTAGATGGTAGGTGAAGTGACAGTAGAAGGCGTTCTTATTGTATAGCGAGTAGGTAATATGTGAAATAACAGTAGAAGGCACTGTTATTGTAGAGCAAAGTAGATGGTAGGTGAAGTAACAGTAGAAGGCGTTCTTATTGTATAGCGAGTAGGTAATATGTGAAATGACAGTAGAAGGCACTGTTATTGTAGAACAAGTAGATGGTAAGTGAAGTGACAGTAGAAGGCGTTCTTATTGTATAGCGAGTAGGTAATATGTGAAACGACAGTAGAAGGCACTGTTATAGTAGAGCAAGTAGATGGTAGGTGAAGTAACAGTAGAAGGCGTTCTTATTGTATAGCGAGTAGGTAATATGTGAAATGACAGTAGTAGGCACTGTTATTGTAGAACAAGTAGATGGTAGGTGAAGTGACAGTAGAAGGCGTTCTTATTGTATAGCGAGTAGGTAATATGTGAAATGACAGTAGAAGGCACTGTTATAGTAGAGCAAGTAGATGGTAGGTGAAGTAAAAGTAGAAGGCGTTCTTATTGTATAGCGAGTAGGTAATATGTGAAATGACAGTAGAAGGCACTCTTATTGTAGAACAAGTAGATGGTAGGTGAAGTGACAGTAGAAGGCGTTTCTTATTGTATAGCGAGTAGGTAATATGTGAAATGACAGTAGAAGGCACTGTTATTGTAGAGCAAGTAGATGGTAGGTGAAGTGACAGTAGAATTCTCTGTTATTTTAGATAGTAGGTGAAGTGACAGTAGAATATACTCTGTTATTGTGCAGCAGCAAGTAGATGGTAGGTGAAGTGACAGAAGAAGGCTCTGTTATTTTAGATAGTAGGTGAAGTGATAGTAGAAGGCGTTCTTATTGTATAGCGAGTAGGTAATATGTGAAATGACAGTAGAAGGCACTGTTATTGTAGAGCAAGTAGATGGTAGGTGAAGTAACAGTAGAAGGCGTTCTTATTGTATAGCGAGTAGGTAATATGTGAAATGACAGTAGAAGGCACTGTTATTGTAGAACAAGTAGATGGTAGGTGAAGTGACAGTAGAAGGCGTTCTTATTGTATAGCGAGTAGGTAATATGTGAAATGACAGTAGAAGGCACTGTTATTGTAGAGCAAGTAGATGGTAGGTGAAGTGACAGAAGAAGGCTCTGTTATTTTAGATAGTAGGTGAAGTGACAGTAGAATAGACTCTGTTATTGTGGAGCAAGTAGATGGTAGGTGAAGTGACAGTAGAAGGCGTTCTTATTGTATAGTGAGTAGGTAATATGTGAAATGACAGTAGAAGGTACTGTTATTGTAGAGCAAGTAGATGGTAGGTTGAAGTGACAGTAGAAAGGCGTTCTTCTTATTGTATAGCGAGTAGGTAATATGTGAAATGACAGTAGAAGGCACTGTTATTGTAGAGCAAGTAGATGGTAGGTGAAGTGACAGAAGAAGGCTCTGTTATTTTAGATAGTAGGTGAAGTGATAGTAGAATAGACTCTGTTATTGTGGAGCAAGTAGATGGTAGGTAGGTGAAGTGACAGTAGAAGGCGTTCTTATTGTATAGTGAGTAGGTAATATGTGAAATGACAGTAGAAGGCACTGTTATTGTAGAGCAAGTAGATGGTAGGTGAAGTGACAGAAGAAGGCTCTGTTATTTTAGATAGTAGGTGAAGTGATAGTAGAAGGCGTTCTTATTGTATAGCGAGTAGGTTATATGTGAAATGACAGTAGAAGGCACTGTTATTGTAGAGCAAGTAGATGGTAGGTGAAGTAACAGTAGAAGGCGTTCTTATTGTATAGCGAGTAGGTAATATGTGAAATGACAGTAGAAGGCACTGTTATTGTAGAACAAGTAGATGGTAGGTGAAGTGACAGTAGAAGGCGTTCTTATTGTATAGCGAGTAGGTAATATGTGAAATGACAGTAGAAGGCACTGTTTATTGTGGAGCAAGTAGATGGTAGGTGAAGTGACAGTAGAAGGCATTGTTATTGTGGATGCTACATTGAACATCTCACAACGGAACTTTATTCACTTAATTCTCCTCGCCCTTTCACCGCTCGTATAATTACTCTATAAAAGTTCCCTCGCTGTATTCACCGCATGATTCATGAACAGCTCCGAGACAATACACCACCACTTTTGTTCTCTGATTACAATTATCTGCTCTTGTTATATGTTGAGAGTGTAACGAATATAACATTCAATGGTTGGAACGAAACAAAAATAAATTCATTTTTATGTACACTTTGTCCACAATAATAATTCTATATTTTAATAAATATACGGGATTATGCGTGCGTAGTACTAGTAATAAAGATTTGCCTTATGGCATTAAAATGTGCGCATAAAATATTTCTTTGACACATTCAGAATTTATTTCTTGACTTATCCATTTTATAGACCATAATTATAGATTTTTTACGTTTAATTCTCATTTAAGTTTATTAGTGTATTGTGCTAGGACCTAGCCTTTAGTAGTTAAAAGGGTAAAAAGATACCTCATAGTTACTTTAAAGAACACACACACACACACACACACACACACACACACACACACACACACACACACACACACACACACACATATGTATATATATATATATATATATATATATATATATATATATATATATATATATATATATATATATATACATATATATTTTCTGCTGCCACAGTTTAATTTGACTAGTTCCCCGATAAAGCAAATATAATATACATACACATGTCTGTGAAGCCTTCTTCTTTCATAAAACAACTAAGGTGGGTGTCTTAACTTTGTTATCTATAAGTGAATAACATTGTCTTTGTTATCTAAATTACCTTTGTGATCAAGCAATTCATCCTTAGTATTTGCTGTCATTTACAACATTGTGACAAAAATTTATCTGATAAAAATTATTTACTCAAATAAATTATTTTGAATTCAGTGTTCCTTAAACAAAACAATGTGTTTAAATTAAATCGGCTGTAAAATAACTAAATCATGTATGTTATTTAATATCTTTCAAAAAGGTATTCATCAACTATCAAAATATAACAAAGTTACTAATTTTAAATTATACATTTTATAATAATTTGATCAGGAGGAAATTTTAAAAATAATAAATGGTTTTAAAAATAAAAAGTCTTTCGGCTTTGACAATATCTCTGTCTCTTTGCTAAAACATTGTGCAAAAACCCTTTGTCCAATATTAGAACACATAATAAATACCAGTTTTGTTACTGGCTGTTTTCCAAAAATACTGAAACAAAGTGTTGTTGTGCCACTGTTTAAAAAAAACTAAAGAAATAAAATTTGATAATCTCAAGCCGATTAGTCTTCTATCTATTTTCTCAAAAATTATGGAAAAAATTATGAAATGCAGACTTGTGCTATACTTAAATAGTTTTAGTTTTTTCAGTAATAAGCAGTTTGGCTTTTTGAAAGAAAAAAAGCACTGAGAATGCATTGTCCAGTTTAATCAGAATGAAATCCAATAACACAATTTGTTTATTTAATGACCAGACATTTTCGTGTGTAATTTTTTACTTTAGGCATTGTAGATTTAAAACAGATTTTTTCTACAGGTTTGTTGTTGGACGCATGTATCAGATAATTAACGTACAAGCTGTAAACACTATCGTATTGTCTAAAAAATAATTTAAAAGTTTGTATATTCTCTTTATATTTTACATTGCACTCTTCTATTTTTTTAAACATTACAATGTATAATTTATTAAGTTAATTAGAAATCAATATTATAAAGTTATTTAAAATACCTGAGTATTGCAGTTAGTGTATAGCAAACTACAGCATTACATTAGAACTAATATTTAAAAAATATATATACCGGTATATTTATCGGACCAAATAGTAGGCCATGTTACTACTGTTCCTCATCATGATGGTCCTGGCGGAACCGGGCTGTAATCGCTATTAGTTGTATAGTTAGAGGGATAAATACAAACATTGTATAAACAAAACGTTTGTCTACACATAACACAGCTATGGTGGAAAAGGTAAATTCAATGTGAATGTTGGAATTAGCTCCAGTTCACCTTCCTGTTAGTGCAGCGCCTGGAAGCCTGGACTCCAGGAGTCCAGACTGTGACAGCATCAGATCATAGGTTAAGATAAAGGTGGACTGGAGAAAAAACTCAACATTCACATCAAAACGTTTTTTGCTATTTACTACTACATTTGATGAAAAACACCCATATATTAATATAAAACAATATACAGTGTTAGTTGATTCTGAAAATTGTTTTATTAAAGTAAAAATATAAACGAAGACAGAACTTTATACACTAACCAATTGAAAATGATCGTTACTGCCAGATATCGGAAACAAGCAGACGGCCGGATATCAGATATCCCGATGAATTGGTTATGCCGGGATCGGATATGAGAAGTTATACTCCAGTTCTGACAAATGTTAACGTAAAATTGTTATTGGAATAAATGTATTATTTTTCCTTTCATTCACTTAAAAAAATGATTTTATAATTATAGTTTAAAGAAAAAATAGTAACTAATTTTATAATCAAAGATAAAGAGTGGAACATAGAGGTAAAATTAAATGGAAAAAAATGTAATGCAAAAAAATTTCTATAATTTTAGGCGTAATTTTAATAACATAGATTTGGTATAATTAAAGATTCAGTAAACTTTCTCAAGGATCTCATTTGCAGTTTTCCCGTCTTGAGTGACTAAATGGGGTCAGCAAGAATATACTGTATTGTTCATTCAGCGCTGGATAGCTTTCTTGTTATCTACAGTTTAGAACATCCGATCCAACCCTCACTTCCTCCCAATTATTCTATTGTGGTTTACCATACTCAGCACTGGATAGCTTTGTAGTTATCTAGAGTTAAAAACATTCTATCTAGCCGTTACTTCCTCCCAATTATTCTATTGTGGTTTACCATACTCAGCGCTGGATAGCTTTGTAGTTATCCAGAGTTAACAACTTCCAATCTAGCCCTCAATTTCCTCCCTATTATTCTATTGTGGTTTACCGTACTCAGCGCTGGATAGCTTTGTAGTTATCCAGAGTTAACAACTTCCAATCTAACCCTCACTTCCTCCCTATTATTCTATTGTGGTTTACCATACTCAACGCTGGATACCTTTGTAGTTATCCAGAGTTAACAACTTCCAATCTAGCACTCACTTCCTCCCTGTTATTCTATTGTGGTTTACCATACTCAGCGCTGGATAGCTTTGTAGTTATCCAGAGTTAATAACTTCCAATCTAGCCCTCACTTCCTCCCTATTATTCTATTGCGGTTTACCATACTCAACGCTGGATAGCTTTGTAGTTATCTAGAGTTAAAAACATTCAATCTAGCCCTTACTTCCTCCCAATTATTCTATTGTGGTTTACCATACTCAGCGCTGAATAGCGTTGTAGTTATCCAGAGTTAACAAATTCCAATCTAGCCCTCACTTCCTCCCTATTATTCTATTGTGGTTTACAATACTCAGCGCTGGATAGCTTTGTAGTTATCCAGAGTCAACAACTTCCAATTTAGCCCTCACTTCCTCCCTATTATTCTTGAGTGGTTTAATACACTCAAAGGAATTAGCATTTTAGCATTGGTACTGTGAAAACACAGTCAACTTGTGGAACTTCCCAATTTATATATACATTTACTGACAGGAATTATAATTTTTATGTAGTTTAGGTAAAAAATACCTAAATCTACAGTAATTTAGCATTTTTGTATGCAAATCAACCTCGACTGCTTGTTTTTAATTATAAAAGTTCGCATTTACAAAAAGTTAACTGCAGTAATTTAATTATTAAATTGTTTTTGTTATAGTAGTGATTAAAGTAGACTATTTCAATTAATTTGGATTGCATTGAATAGATAATGTATTGTTGATGTTCGTATTGGACAGCACCGTTCTAACGAAAGATGTTTTTTTTTTTTTCAATAAATGTACTGAGTCTAGTTAAAACTTAATTTTGGCCTGTTTATTGTTGTAGGCAGCTGTTCTGCTCAGGACCCATATTGTGACTTATCCTACACATTTTACGATCTAACTTGCTCTGTTTACGATGAATCCAGTTTAACTGCTTGTTTTGTCACTTTTACCAGTTCCTAGCTTCTAGATTTGTTGACTACACTAAAAATCGTAAAGGAAATAATTAGAGTTGTGAATAATGGGAATAGCACACTACTTTAAAAGAGTGAATACAACGTTATGTTATGATTACAGAATTAATATTCGTCATCACTTTTATAGTTAAGACACCCATTTTACAATTAGGATGTGAAATCTTGTAATGGTAAATAAAATATTATTTCGTGAATTTTGTATGATTCAGTCATATGAATCTATGTTTTAGATTTATTAACCTAACTACACGACACAGCTTTAATGACTTGGTTTGGTGTGGATAAGGTTGTGCTTAGGACGTTTATGGGAGGATAGCTTCTAAAACTCCGAGCTCAAATCATACGTCAGCTTTTGACAACATATCACAGACCTCATTTTATTAGAAGCCGTTCTGTCAGGAAAGTCACACACATAAGTCTCAATGAACACCGTTACAAGTTCGATCCATCGACTAGGTCTAGGAACTACTTTTCACTGGACATCACTTCACTAGCGAATTCTATTTACGGGTCCTGAGTTATTAATCTTAGTGATACGTCCATGTCTGTATTGGCTTTAGCCTTACTATACTATGGAGGGTGTAGAGGCATGGACAACTCCTAAATTGCCAGGAGAGAAGTTTTTTTTAATCACGGCTGGTTACATGGACTTTAGCAATCTGGAGAACAGTGACTTAAACCAATAAAAATATCCCCAACTAATTAAAACATTTGTTGTTTACCAACTATCTGGAGACTTCAGAAGTCCTGTGTGGAGACATGTTGGGCTCGACATTCGAATCCTCAGCAATGTATTTACTTAACGTTATTTGAAATATGGTATGATATTTTAGATTTTTTTAAATGTTTTTTTCTGAATTAAAAATGCATTTAAAACTTTTTTAAATTGAACATGTTGGGAACTACATCTAAAAAAACTTAAAAACAGTCAATATATTTAAAGTTCTATTGGTTTTATATTAAACTTTAATTAGGTATGAAGTTAAGGAAGGCTTTACCTTTAATGTATATGGAAATACCATTAATATTTATAAGATCTCACACATTGGAGTTACCATGATTAAAAATTAAATTACATAAAATATTTAAAACGTTTGGCTTGAGTAGCATGATGATGTATTGTATTTTAAAAGTAAAAAGTTTGATCAAAAGTGTTCAAAAATTATATAAAACGATAAATTAATTTATAGTGGTTTGAATAAATGCAAAACAGTTTGAAATAACCAAACATTTTCACTAAAATAAAATCTGTTTGTTTAAAATGCGTAAATTTAAATGTGTTACAATATGAAGGACATGCTGGGTGGATAAATTATTGCACTGGGAGGACAAGAACGACATCTGCCTTGATTTATGTAAAACCGACCCAACTTACACCCTCTCAGAGTCAACCAAACGTTTTCCAATAACGGGTTATCTTAGTGTCTGTTACGTATGCTTATATAGTTGTGTTGTGTTTTAAAAACACATTAAAATTAATTGAAGAAATATATAGGGATAATACAAAGGATGGTAAGCCTTGTAAATGAAATATCAAAGGAATAATGTACATTTCAAGTTTACATGTAGGAGACTAGCTAATAATGTTTGGAAGTGCTTACCAATAAAACCAATATACAACAGTTGTATCTGAGAACGTAAGCTGACAGAACAATCAATCCAGAGCGATTGGCCTTAGTGGAGACATGTTACTGTAAAGCCCGATATTTTGTATTGCAATGTTCGTTTCTAAAACTTGGCCAACTTTTATACCTGGAAGGAAACATCTTAAGTATATGGAGTAAGTATATCACATAGATATAATACAGTTCAAACTATAAATCTCATTCTTATAGTTCATAGTAAACCTTAAAAGTTTAAAGAATCTTTTCATATATTGAATATTTAAAGTGCACTAAATTGATCTCAAAATACACTTATTTATTGAAAAAGAGTAGGAGAACTAGGTTTTACGTGACTTTAGGGACATCATCAAGTTATAATCAATGGGAAGTTGCTTCAAAGATAAATTAGACAATATTACATTTATTACAAGTATTTCAAAGTTAAGCTTTTACTATACATACGTTAAAAGTGAACTCCAAGCTCAAAGATAAAACTCTATGAAGCGGTTGTATTGTTGTACTTCTAGAAGGTTTTCTTGACAGGAAAACAATCTTGGACCCGACCTGTTCCTGATTTGTTATTGATGTCAATATCCGCAAACCTTGCTTTTCTCTAAAGCAACAATTGTTCGCGTCTACAGGCCATTATTACTTGACACAGTCATCAAGTGAAAGAACAAACAATGCATTCACTGATGAAACTGATTTTCTGATTGGTGCAGGGGCATGAAACTTGTTGACCAATAAAAAACTTAGTAGGTTTAATGTTATGTAATGTTAAACAAAACTAATTCATAGTATCTGATTACATTAATAATGTGGTGTACTCTTTTAGGCAGATATTTTCACCCGGATTAATAGAAAACACACGTTTATGAGTATGTACATTCTATTATATTTTTGAATCTATAAAATAATTGTTTTAACTTTAAAAAACATATTTAATTTACATCTATGGAGTGTTAAATTTTAAAATACGAATACAATTTACTCAAAAACTTAAAATAACTGAAAAGTACCTTACTCTGAAAAATATAGATTTTACAACTTTGTTATAAATCTTGTAACTTGCAATTTTTATACTTATTATATATTACGCTATTAAATTATCTTAAGTTGTTTTAATTAATTTTAGTAAGAAGTAATATTATACTTTTGAGTGGGCTATACCAATTCAAGCTAAATTCTAAAAATTAAAATACAGTTCAAGCGAGAATATTATTCTGAAATGAGCTCTTTTAAAAGTTATATAAGAGAAAAACTACAGTTTAATAGTTCAGTTGTTAAAAACATTCAAATGGTTCTTTTGAAAACTACAACTTAATGAATAAAAACAAAATTTTAACATTAAAATCTCATTTGATCACATATGATGTAATATATGTGTCCATAATTTTAAAACATTAAATAAATCATGAAGAATCATGACAACGATGAGTTTATTTTAGTAAGAAATTAAACTTGCTGCAGTTATGAGGGACGACATATTTTGGTGGTGAAATACGAGTCTGAGAAAGAATTAAATCAATGGCCTGAAGTGAAAATTAAGAAGCAAAATAATAACTGTAATATTAAATCTTATTGTAGATCTATTGGTAGTTTTATATGTTATAGATAAACTAAAATCGTAAAAAAACTAATTAAAAGGAACTATTCCTTACAAATATGAGTTAAATAAACTATTCGGTATAAGAAAAAACGTGTGTATCAATGAGAAATATATATATATATATATATATATATATATATATATATATATATATATATATAAGAAATTGTTGTGTGATAAAAGGTGTTATTATCCTGCCTACACAAATTCCTTTTCCTCCTTAAAATAGTAAAATAGTTCAAGGATCTAATAGGAGAAAATATTATCTCAGTCAAACCAAAAAGATATATTATTATATAAAAGTTGCACAAAAATTCTCCCTTATGCTAAACTGAACAAGTGATATTGGAATACAATGCTTGAAATAGTATCAAGATAAATGTGTTATTACATGGATGGAATCGAAGACGTAATAGGTTGGAGTACAGATTACATTTAATTATTTATAACGATTTTTCAGACTGCTCATTAGCTGGGATGTCATCCTGTGTTAATCAGTACAGACAAAAGATTGATTATTGTCTGTAATTATGTGCGGTTGTAATTGTTACCCACGCCACTCACGTACACCTCATTTCTCGATAACGTAACTAGATAGCTAGATTCAAACTTATTTTGTCTTTATTATAAACCGATAAGTCTTTCTCAAAATTATGTGGTTGTCTACCTGTGTATGTGATAGCTCTTAATAGAAAGGTTCTGTATATTTAAAACTGAGTACATAGGCTCCTCTTGGTCACAGAAAAACATTTATTACATTTGAAGTGAAGGTAAATGGTCAGCAAAGTTACAATCAGTGTTATACAGTGTTGTCTTAAATCAGGGCAGTCAATGTCATCGCTAGCATTCAGCTTTATAACGATTATACTTCACAGAGAAAATCAGTTTTGTCTGAAATCAGGGCAGTCAGGACACCCAACCATCGCTAACATTCATCTACATATCGGTCATCCTTCACAGACACAATCAGGAAGGATATCAATAAGTTTTTTCTGAAATCAGGAAATTCAGGGCACGCAACCATCGCTAACATTCACTCTCATAACTTCCTCCCTTTATTGGCACAACCAGAAATGTTACAACTATAATGGTATATAATCGTATGATTATTTATATATATATATATATATATATATATATATATATATATATATATATATTTGTAACAGATCTGTATAAACATTGTTATGACAGTACAACCATGTGTTTATTTAATTTAAATCTCGACTTGTTTTTAAATTTATAATCTTCAAAGAATACAAAAAACTTAATAGTAACAAAATATCTTATATCAGCTACGTCAGGAATAGCTGTAAGGACAGAGTTTATCCAGATATGAAATTTTAAGTTTTGTTCAAGATGTCCTTTTAATTTTAAAATTTTGAAATTTATTAATACAATGCCTGATAAATACTGTAATGTAATATCAGTAATGTACGGTAATGTAGATATCAAAGCCAAAATTAGGCTTAGTACATAACTTTTATCATATTTTTAGACTTTTAAAAAACCTATTTCTGTTTTCTTGTCAAAAGTGGGCTCTCAGAACTGTTCCTATACATACACCTTCTTGAATTACTCAAACTTTATTCTTAAAACTGCAACGATTAGGAATTATTTGAATGCTATCATTTTTTATATATTTTTATTTTCCTTATCATTTCTAATAAAAAACTATAAACAACAGCTTTGAATAACAATTCAATGAAGCTAGCAACATGCAACAATTGTTACAGATAAATGAGTTAAAATTTATATAATATTTTGTAAACAATTCCAAAGTCCAAACAAAATTTTATTTCATTAACGACATAGTTCATACTTTGAAACTAATTAATTATTACTCATTTATACCATCTAAGCAAATATAAAAACTTCCTGAAGGTTTTGGTGCAGCTTAACAACACCTAATATGTATGTGGGTTTTTTACAAGAATAATTAGAGAAAATTGCATATTTGACAAAACCCAAGAACCTCGAGGCAGCCATTCTTGGCTTCCTGAGAATTCTCTTACGCTCGCTGTAGTGGCTGTGGGTGAGAAGTATCTCCTTGACCTTATTCCGACAATAATTTAAGTCGCCCTCGTATGTAAATTGCAAGCAGTCATATTAACATGACGGCAATTTCCAAAATGCGATTCTAAGTCAAAGGTGCCAGTATTTAGCGATAATACGCCAAGGGCTGCAGTATTTAATAATTATATATCAAGGGTGTTAGTATTTAGATATTATATGTAAAGAGTCACAGTACTTAGAGATTGTAACCAAAAGCAGCACCACTGACAAAAACTTTTACACTAAATATGAAGCAAAAAGTGTAAAACCATTTCAACACTAAGTGCTCCTTGTTTCACGTAATACGTACAGTAGTTATTGTTTCTTTTGAGATTCTACTGCTTTGTTACCAGAATTATGGTTACGTATTGCAAAAGATATGTCATCATAAAGTGTTTTAAAAACAAACTACATGCAGTTGCCTACACAAATATATGTATATATATACAGGGTTTGTCCGGAAAGTAATAGGACTGATTTTCTTTTGCCGAGACTGTACTTCGGAGCGTGTGCGCAACGGACTGGATTCGGTAGAGGGTGGTTCCTAGCTAACGAAACAAGCGGCTGGTCAGTTGTCTCCGAGCACCTGAAGAGTCAGAACAGGCATTTTCAAGTGACGTGTTTTTGTGAGTGGTGCAAGCTGAAAATGCAGCGTTCGTTAGAGAAGAGGTACACGATTAGATTCAGTGTGAAACTCGGTAAATCTGCGGCAGAGACATTTGATATAATCAAGCAGGCTTACCCAGATGTTGCTTTAGCAAGAAGTGGTGTGTTTCGGTGGCACCAGGCCTTTTTGGAGGGCCGGGAAGAGGTCGCTGATGAAGACCTTGCTGGAAGACCTTCGACTTCGACAAACACCGACAATGTGACTCGTGTGCGCAAAGTTTTGAACTCAAGACTGTCGACTAAGTATTCATTTAATTGCCCAGATGTTACATTTACCGAAATCTGTCGTTCATGAAATTGTGACGGAGCATTTGAACATGCGCAAAGTGTGTGCGAAGATGGTCCCAAAAGTGCTCACTGGCGACCAGAAATTGCGGCTCACACCGTCTTTCTTGTGAATAGCTACCTGACCAAGGCCGGCATCCCAACTCTTCCACAGCCGCCCTACAGCCCAGATGTGGCCCCCCCAGACTTTTTTTGTTTTCTCGCCTAAAAAGGTAAGCATTTTGAGACGACAGAGGAGATATAAGCAGCTTGTACCGCGGCTCTCAAGGCTATTCCGGAGAATGGCTTCTGTGACGCCTTCAATGCTTGGAAATCGCGCTGGCAGCGCTGCATCGACGCAGAAGGAGCCTATCTTGAAAGTTTTTAAAGAATTGTAACGATTTGCTCAATACATTTTTTTTAATTGACTCAGTCCTATTACTTTCCGGACAAACCCTGTATTTATGAGGCTTTAATGAATACTTTAAAAATCAATTGTAAAACTATAATATATATATAATATAATAAATATATATATATATATATACATATATAAATATATATTATATATTTTGACACTGCACATATACATACCCAAGTACAATACAGAATTTTCAGGAAAATTGTACTACAATCCGAACCTTACTTTGACATCGTGATAGTTGTGAATCGTTTTGGGGCCACTTCCAGGGAAAACACGAGAAAATCAACCTCTTGTTTTTTTTATATCTCGTTTTACTAGAACCTCTTTATTTAAATGTTCCCCTTAACATTGCGACACTAACATAGAAACTTGTGCGTTTATCGTGAGGATTTGAAGCTGATACATAAACATAACATAATTTATTTTATGCAGTTATAATGTCTGAATGTACATAACAGTATTTACAGCTCAATAATTATTCAGCTCAATTATACAATTCAATACGCGTACATTACGAAACACACTTGGACATCGTGATGTTTCTAATTCGTTCTGAGCTCGGTTCTAGGGACCTCATGAAACAATCACACTCTCGATATTGGCCAGTGGTTGGAAGACATTTTGTTAAATAGTTTGCTGTTATAATTATTAGCCAAGTTATCACACCTTCTGAGTATCTTCTTTATGTGTCCCGGAGTCTTAAGTTATATAAGGCGTCAATGGGTACTTTACCTGGAATGTAAAGAGAAATAAAAGTGGTTTTATAAATAATTGAAACCATGTGTAAAGTAGTTATTTATCCTATAATATATTTAATAGCTTCATTGATTCGTCTCTAAACACTTCAAATGTTCTTATCTAAATGTAGTACAGAATTTTTGTTTAATTTTAAAAACGTTCCATAAGGTAACATTATATAAATCGCTATATTCAGCAACATGTTGTAACACAACTGTCATCCATGACAAACGGATGTACGGGTATGTTACTCTACAGAGGAATAATAGAGGAAATGTTTTGTAATCTGCGCCGATATCGGGATAGAGATGTGCAAACTGAGGTGTGACGTCAGAGTCGACAGCACAGAGTAATAAGGTATATATTACTCCTTCATTCACATTTTACGTCAGATCCGGATTGAAATTTCGATTAGGTGGCCCAGGGGTCTTCTGTGAACTCAAATGAGTAGAGCGCATTATACACTGAGAGGTGTTTGAGAAAAGCATACACTGTTTCAAACTGTTGGCCTGTTTGACCCCATCAGGTAGTCTATTGATCAGCTTGACATCAACTCGCGATGACATGTGCTCAGAGGACACAGTTCTCTGTTGTTGAACTCGCAAGTTGTCCCTGCCTCTTGTTCCGTACTGGTGTATATCTCTGTCCTACACCATAGCACACTTGGCACTGACAGTACAAAGCCACCTCATATCTATACAGGCAGGGAAAAGTCAGCCATTTTAAAATAAATAAATAACTATTTTAAGCATAATCAGTCTATATAAAAAATTAGAGCAGAATATAAATTGGAAACAAGAGAAAAGATAACCGAGAACTCACCGAGAGTATTTTTGCGTAAAAGTTTTTCCATTTCAGGGTTCGCATTAAAACTGATAACTCGTGCTTACAGGACATTTGGCTTTAGCCTCCTCGTCTCATATCTGCTCAATCATATTTATCAGTACAGGTAGGACTTCTTTCAGTTAATCACTCTATCGAAATCAATATTTTTTTAAATTTAATACAATTTTATATACTATATATATAAATATATATATATATATATATATATATATATATATATATAATATATGTAATATATATATATAATATAAATAAAATAACATTAAATACAACCTATACTATAAAATATAATGGTACAAATGAATAATAAAATAAATGAAAATAAATAAATAGTAATATCTAAGAAATATGATTTAGCTTATGAAATATACATCCTTTATAATCCCAATTATCTGTGATGCTATTTTCACTAGAACTGCCCACCTCGGAACAACTGATCGGCGGTATTCGTCCCCCACGCAACCCTGGTCCACTCGCTGTCCAGAGTGGCCGTTCAGACATTCTATTCTAGCTTTTTCTACAATGTGCTCATTTTGTTATTATTATACGCTTTACAGTCGTAGAGCGCGTTGACGTAAACTCTCTTGAAGTGTAATCCGGTAACAAGGGAAAACCATGTCTTCTTTATGGCAAGTGTTGTATGAGTGCTGAAAAATCCAGTCTTGAAACAACTGATGATTACTGAAAACTCTTGGAAGTTTTAGGATATTAAGATATATGAAGAGAGGCCTGTAGTGGTCATGATATCTTACTCCACGTATGGTCACGTAAACTTGTCTTTAACATTAAAAAAAACTTTGGGATTTTGAGACATTTTTCAAAACCCAAAATAATATTTTATTCTACTGTTCACATATGCGTAGTAAACATTCAATATGACGTTTTGCTGACTTTTTAAACTAAGGTTCTGAAGGCAAAGACATGCGACATCAGTGTACAAGATATACTGTACGTTGCACAGTGCAATACATTATGTATGGAGTGCTGAGATTTTGTATAGAAAGCAGAGAATCTGAGTCTTCTAAATGACCATAAGCTATCTCAAAAAGGATTTTTTCATAATAACATGAGGTGAATAGGAGCGATGTCATTTATACACATATAAATTCATTAAATTTGTATAAGTGGCAATAGCCTAATTTAATTTCAATAAACATTGAATCACAAAAAGTACTTGCTCCGCCAGGACTCGAACACGGATCTGTCACTTGCCGGGTGAATGTGTTACCATTACATTACAGAGCCTTTATTTTTACAATTCAATTATTTTTTTATTTAGCTGTTTCTTTCACATATGTGTTTAAATAACCAAACTCACAAATGATCGCAAGACCAAAAACTACTTTTACTGATTCAGTGTTTATTGAAATTATAAATAAATATATATGTAAATAAATAAATATATATATATATATATATATATATATATATATATATATATATATATATTGATAAACTTTGTTTAATCAATTTTTTAATGTTGTGGAATTAGAATTTGTTAAATTTACTATTTATTTTTTGGTGTATTTTGAATAGTAATCATAACAAAACACTTTTTTTTAATCAAGAATATTTTATATTCCCTTTATTTTAAAACTAAATTTTTTTTTTTATTTACTAGATTAGGTATTTTTAGAGACGTATTAAACATTATTCAGTAAATTTCAAGATTTTAAAAATCCCACCATTCGTATTGTTCAAATTGAATTGAAAATTTAAAATATTTTAGAGATTATTATTGAGAACAAGTGAGAAAAGTCAATTAGAGTTATACCACTTTAGTTACAAGTTAGATTAATTTTGTTATGCTGAGTTGGCTGGAATTGAACGACAGAGGGAATAACAAAATATGACGAATGTCAAAAGAATAACGTTGAGATACGAGAAGTGTCAAGTTAAAGTTTGGTAATGGGATTTAAACTTTGAGCGGATTCTTCACAAAACTTACAAATGGTGCTTGATGTGCACTTTTATAGATTAGTAAAATTTCCGTAAATTCTTTACTCGGGTAACGACTTCACTAAAACAAATGTATTAACATACGTCAAATAAATTAATTTCAATTAAGTGTATGTTACTAATGTATATTGTTTCTGTATATGTTTTATGTATATATTTACACGATAAGGAACGATTAATGATTTATTATATCTACAATATCTTAAGATTATAGAAATATTCTTGATAGAAAATTGATTCAAGAAGGGGTAAAGAAAGGTGTGATAGAAACTTGTAAAAGCTGGCTGTTCGTTATTAATATTACGTTTGCCTCACTATTACCCCATACAATTATATGTAATTATTCTAATCTGAAAGAAAACAAAATAAGTGCCTATGTACTTACTTCAATTTCCTACTGACTCGCACTTGATTCAAATCAATAAAAGAGATACATATATTTAGAACTAAAATAAACAGTCGGGAAAGAGTTCTAAGAATACTTAAAATCAAATGTTTAGACTAAAATTAAGAAAGATGAGGCAAAGGAACTCGAAAAAGTAAAGTATATTACTTTGACACCCCAATAGACACAATGACCTTTGAGCCCACGGTCAGCGTGAGCGTTCTCTTTGAAAATTTGTTGAGCTCATTCTATTGATGCAATGATAATATATTTTTGAATGTAAACTCCCATCTTAATATCCATATCTTTATGAATGTAGATCCATCCACTGAGATCTATCATTCATCGCTAGTTTGCCAATCCTTTATTGAAGGAAAATCAATGTCAAACTTACTGGGGTTTACGGATCAAGGTGAAGTAAAGAGCTTGTCTCATTGTCCCATCTGGCGCACAATTGAGTGCACTGCAATGTTTTATACACGATCCTATAGCACGTTGGATTAACCACTTAACTTATTTATAAATTACACAGATATAGTAGGAAGTTTTCATTCAACGCGAATAATAAATTTAGCATCAGATCACCTTCCTCTTAGTGCAGCGTTTGAAAACGGATGGTGGCAGAGACTTGACTCCTCAAATCTGAGGTCATGTTCGTTTGAAAGGTTAAAAAAATCAGTATTTTAAGTATCTTTCATCTCGAAATGATGCAAGGAATTCGTTTTTAGTTACAATAATTGCCGATTTGTTTTATTGTTCAACCAATTGTATGGAAGAGATTAGTGTTGGCACCCAGTGCCTCATATCACCAGCAACATGCAAGCAACGATCCTAAAAAACTACAAGATTATTAATTTAGGCCTTTAAGCAATTACTCCTTTCTTGAGAATGCATAATGTAAGAGAATAATATACCTATTTTTTACGGTTCCGCAATTTATATCTCACTACATGTATAACAAAACACCGGAGCTGTGACACCAAGAGGGTAGCAGGAAGTGTAATTTATGCAGGACATGCTCACACGGCATATGTCACAGCGGTGTCGTGGTTATAGACGACCCTCACCTGTGTTCTGTATGCTAATTTCCGAAGACAACATCGTGAAGAAGACTTTAGTCTGCAGGTTAACCACAAACATTTATGTCAGCCTGATATTTAGGCTTCTGACGCTTTTAGATTACTATTACATTTTAATTTATATACAAATTATATTATCTTCCATTTAAATAGTGCAAGAGTAAATTTTATAAGTGTGAAAAAGTAAATTTTAGGTTTTTTTATGGATCCATTTAGGTACATCATCCTAATTGAGAATATGCTCTGTATTGTGACTAACTGTAATAAACTGTAACGTGTAATAAACTGACGTATGACTTGGAGTTCCGCATTTCAGATACATCTATGAAAAACGTGTGTAAATACGTGCATGAAGGCAGCGATGTGACAGTTGTAAAATCAAATGAAGTGGAACAGATTCAAATGGGGCGCAATTGATGGTAATGAAGCTGCATTGCAAAATTTTGACAACTCATAAACGCGTTCCTATTGCTTTTATTATACATCCATCTATACGTTTGGCTAATGCCCAGTGACTCTACTTCACGTAAAGAAACGCACACAAGAGAGTTGAACGGAGGTAAATATAATGAAAAAAGTGGTACAGACTTTTTAAAGTCATTGATTAATAGCGCAGTTGCGTAGAGTTGCATGAGGGAAACATCGGTGAAGATATTTGCAGAAGACAAGACTTGGTGAATACTTCCAAGCACATCACAAATACTGCAAAGACTATTCTTGGGCAAAGCTCTAACATTATTTCAAGCAATAAATTGATGGTCATGTATTTTAGTCACAAATTAGCGTACTGAAAAGGTAAGAGTATTTCTTACATTTACTATCGTTATATGTTACAAAAAATATAACACAACGTTTCGAGGATTGAAATCTATCTCCTTCGTCAAGTAGATAAATAGTTATAACAAAAAAAGAAAGAAGAAAGAGAAAGAATAGGAGTCAAACATGCCCGAAAACGTGACTTGAATCCTGTACACTGACAACGCCTGGGTTAATTTATCCTGTATGGACTCAAGCGGTTTTGGGTGTTTTATCCATTTTATTTCTCTCTTTTTTATGTAGTTATTATCTACACCTAACGAAGAGGATAAATAGATTTTGTAACATATAAATATGCAAAAACACAGATATCCTATTATATTTTCAAACCATTCACCGTCAATAACAAACTTTAACCAAGAATAAGCGTATTATTTAAAACATGGTTTATTGAGAAATGTTTAACTTTGTGTCAACGTATTGGCAGAAACGTGTTAAAAATCCCATGATATACGAGTCTGTTTTCAATAATTTTGACACTGTACACCTTCAAATCCGACAGATGTATTAGGATACACTAATCTTGTATAAGCTAAGACATACCTCTCCTAGAAACCGAGATACACTGCTTGTTTTGATGTATAATATTAAAAAGAGGTTTTTTAATACAGCAATAACATCGGCTCAAAATACGTGTATGTATTTAAAGTACACTAGAGCTGAGTTTATCTGCTAACATTTTGGAGAGCAACGTATGGTTGGAGTATGTAGACTAAATTACTGATGCGATGAAACGCTATAATTCTATTAATTAATGGGCAGTAAAATGGTAGGAAGTGCCTTTGTCATTATTTCATCTACCGCGAGTACAAAATCTAAACGTTAAAACCTTTAATTGAGGGGAAGCAGAAACGAAACTATTACGAGGTAAAGTTTCTGAGTTCTGGAAGTCACTGAGTCGGGAAAATCCAATTCGTTTTGTGTCGTGGCCGCTGTTTTCAAACTTTGACATTTTTCCCGTTTAAAGTTTTAAAAAGTTAAAATTGAAACTATAATAATTGTATTTTGTTGTCAGTATAGAGTTATAAACATTTCCAATGATTCTAAGAACTGTTTATAAATTCCATGGTAAGTGTTAAATGTGATAAATGGTAAAAATATTGTAATGTTTAATTTAATTTTTACTTTTTTGAGCTGTGGATTTATGTAGAAGTACTGTTTTTATAGTTACTTTGTTTCCCAATTACATTACCGTTTTTACTAAGCTTTTTCTTTGCCTATTCATCAAAAGTTAGGTTATCGAGATAGCTTTGAAAAAATTCTTCGGATTTAATTATTTATGCTGAATCTTTTTATTGAATAAATGTATCAAAATATTTTAGATAAATTACCACATTTTGTTAGTTTTTGGAATAACAATCACAGTTTATATATTACTCTTCCGGGGCATCGCAAGGTCGTTACAATAGGTTGTAACAATATGTTAACTAATGAATTGAATGTTTTCACACTATATATATATGAATCATCTTTTAGTCTACGTTGTCTCTGTATTTTTAATTTTTTATAATCAAAATTTAAAAGAATATTTGAAAATTATTAGGGACAGTTGATCCTTGTGACCCTCTCTTTTATGTCCGTAATTATATAATTTGCTTACTTTTATCATTTCACTATCTTATTCTACTAACGTCTAGCAAGAAAGCAGCTTTCTTGTCCAACGCAACACAGCCTGGAGAGTAAAAACTAGCTGCACCAGACTGGCTGTGTACATATGTACTGGATCTGGAGTAAATTGAACTGCAGACATAAAACAATTTAAAACAAAAAGCAAGGATCCCTCTAAATATATAAACTCTATTCAGGTGTTTTGTGGAGATAACGGGTACTTAAATTAGCAATAAAATCAATAGCATGACCAGGATTAGGAGATCTCGAGTTGCTGCCGTGACGAAACGGGCCATTCGTGAATTTTAAACGACCAGGAATGTTATTTAACTTATAATTTAGAAAAGACCATACTTGTTTGCGGCTGTATTGCCTTCCCTTGCCACCATATGTAAGAACGCTATAATCCATGATGTTTCCGTTAGACGAACAATGCATAAATAAGTATGCCAATGTCTACTATGCAGATATTTGGACAGTCTCGGATCTGGAGCGATTGTTAGTTTATTAAATTTATTATATGGCACCTTGTCATTTTAAGCTAACGTATCGTCTTTAAATTTATCTTACAGAATTTAAAGATGTTACCAAACCAAGTGCAAGCAAATATTAAGCAGCTTTTCCCGCTAAATATGTACGAGTTTACTTCTCTGAGGCTGTAAACAATGACGCAGGTGTCAATGTAACAGAACGGTTTATGTTTTAAATATATTGTCTGCCGTCACCTCTGTTGTGTCGCTGTTCACATATGAATATCAAATAATTTAGATACGTATGTTTGTTTAACGTGTTTACAGTTTGGTTTTTTAACGTTTACAATTTGCTTCACATTTTATTTGCGAAAGAAGATATAAAACTCTGCATATTTTAATAAAGCTAATACTAGCAACATACCAGTCGAGAAACACTAACAGCTTTAATGTTAACTTTCATAGTTAAATTGTTCAAATGGGTCCAATAATTGAAACCAGTGGAAACCAAGATTTTAACTTGGATGATTAAGTAACTGTTATTAAGATAATAACTAAATTATGTTTCATGTTAAAGTTTGTTACTATTTATACTATTTCTAGACTAGGTCTGTCACACGGGCCCTAGGCAGATTAAGGATTGAATAGTTGATTTAAATGTCTGCAAATTATTGAAACAATCTGGTAACTTGTACCTTTCTTTTGTCTCCTGGTTGTATCCAATGCAACTTAGCATTTTTGCACCTTACTACCTTACTGTATTCTTCATAAAAAAATATTACTCACAGAATCATGGAAAGATGTTTTCTGCAAACATCAGGTTATGCTATGTCCTCACATTCATGGATCATTGTTACTCACTGCAATGCTGCATTTCCATTTAATAAAGTCCAGAAAAACGAGTTCAAGTCCAAAATGGTTGACGCAATAATATCTTCATTGAAACCTTTTTTTATTTTCCTGAATGTTTACTGAGGGTTGTTCTGAATGTAATATTTACAGCTGGCACGGTCTAGAAAGTGGTCAATTTATACCATGGTCGCGTAAATATTGCGTCACAACGTGTGACAGAGTCTGCAATGTCTCACAGGGTACCTTCCTGCACCCATCTTGACCAGTGGGTGGCTGGCTTAGAACTTAGGGTATGTTATATAGTCTTGTCTAACTCAATGGTTAGCCACAGTAACTGCGTGTCACTCACTTACATTTAAAAGTGACAACCAGAAGAAAGAGGGAAAGTTTTAACGTAGTGACAATCTGTTTAAGTGGAGCTGCATGGTTTATGGAATAGATTCAAATATGACATTTCAATAGATTATAGTTATACACATTAATACGTATGGTATTAGGCTGAATTAGGTCTCGAGTTATGAATAATAGAGTGATATCTATAGGAAGATGAATGTCACCTGTAAGAGGTGAATTAGTTGCGTTATAATGGATGATGCAGGTCTGCTAGGTAATTAGGCAACCGCTGCTTTGCACTAGTCTTGAGTCATGCATAATAGAGTGATATCTATAGGAAGATGAATGTCACCTGTCAGAGGTGAATTAGTCGCGTTATAATGGATGATGCAGGTCTGCTAGGTAATTAGGCAACCACTGCTTTGGACAGTTATAAAGAAATCTGGAAATTAATCTGTTTTGTAATGTTTCTGATGAAGGTAGGCTTTGCTATCGAAAGGCCTCACAAAAATAAAAAGTAATTAGTAATGGTTGTTGTTCTCAATGTAGTGAATAAATTAAGATTTGCCAACATAAGCTCCTAGATCCTAGATCTTTAGCAAGATTACTAGAGTGTTCATAAAACAGAGAAAATACCTTCTGCCGCCTAAATCTTACAGTTTTAATTTATTTTTGGTTTTGCTGACGCAAGTAAACTAAAATCATGTAGAAAAAGTACAATGATATGTTACAATAATTTTATTAAGAAACATTTTAATTTCTCTAATATGACGTATTCAGGTATTTAAAACTATCCATTCTGATATTTTTTTGATTTATTTACTTGTTGAAGTGCGTAGCAGTATACTTGATTAATGATGTAGTTTATTTAATAGATAATATGAGTATTTGCTGGGAGTAGGATACGCCATCTATGAGAAAGGATTCTGGGCATTAACCTAAACATTTAAAACTTAAAAAGTATCACAGTAGACTAAACCTAATCAATTCATGTATGAACTTTATAAGGGAGCATACTTCGCGATGGGATTCAAATTGCTCATTGTAACTTTAACAGGGCAAAATATGGAACAAAATACTATAAAAATTGGAAACTGTTTAATCTCTCTTAGTTCTCACACCCACACATTATTTTCTTGTTTTGATTTCACGACCTATTTATACCTAATCTAATTTACAGTGGCAAGCAAAAGCAAATTTAACAGGATTCATTATTAAAGAATACTCAGGGCAATACATCGGCATTTACAAGGGAAAGCGATAGAGTATGGATGGATCAACAGAAGCTTAAAAATTAAGCTAATGTATATCAGAATCCCATTGTTGCACTCAAATGGCAAAAAAGTAAAATTCTGAAAATACCAAGTGCAGAAATGTAAGTGAAGTACATGCCAACTATAGTAAACTATCACGGTACACATTATGCTTGGATATGTTGAATCTAATTGGTTTTCCTGTAATTTAATAATAAATTGGTTAATGGACAAAAATATTCCCATACAAGTTCCACGCCAAGTTTACTGTCTTATTTTTGGAGTTGTGCGAGTAGAATCTGTCAGTTTGAAACAATCCATTATTTACTTACCCCCTGGCGTTACAGTTCTTGAAGAGCCTCAGACGCCCTTCACCCGTCCACTCCCCCTCTCACCTTATCCTGAGCATTCTTCACAACGGAATAAATGATACAGTTTTGTGACGGTTAAACACACAATCAAACGCCACATATTTTCTCCTATGTACCGGAAACACATTGCTAATACCAATGTACTGTATATGTTAGGTATTCCGATTCCCATTGACTGACTAGTTAGAGTTCATTGCCGACTATAAGAAGTACCTTTACACTTTTCATGTAGCTGTGGTAAATAAAATTGTCACACCATATATAAGGCAAAGATAAAAAGGAGTAAACAAACTTCCATTATTCTTTGGAGTAATATCCTTTACCATTTTATATATTTTAATTCGATCAGGTTTTGGTTGGTGAAAAATGATATTACCGTTCCAAAAATTCTAAAAACTACTTTACAAGACAACTTATCTATTGTTACATATCTGTGTTCAAACTCGTATAACAGTTTGTGTTAACAGTATCTGTTGTGTTAACAGTATCTGTGTATAACAGTTGCGCACGAAAATTAACGCATAACAAACGGGATGGCAATATGTTACCTGCTGGTGTTAGTTTCAAATTTTGATAAAACAAGATATTGGAAAGTGTTACTTTGTATCCACGTACTGTACTGAAGACAAATAGAAATTATTATTTAAAGGTTGAATATATTAAATAACAAAACCACAAAATTTATAAGGCACAGTTTACCTTTCTAAGAATAATTTCATGGAACGGGAAGTAAATAATATATATTGAGAACTGTTTTTATGAGAGCAGTTAAGACAACAAACCTAGTGCTTTAAAGCGTATTAAAACTTAGTATTAGAATAATATAAAGGAGTATTGAGAGTATTATGAGAGCAATGCACGTGATGGCTTTGGGCTGTGCTACGTGATACTTTCCGTAGTATTACGTGCATTATCGCAATTTCCATTTTTTATTTCATTTATTAAATAATATTTCTTATAGTAAATGGTTTAAGGGGTAACGTATTGTGTAAAATTACAGTTCATCATTTATTGACCCTAATATAATTTGTAAAATAAAAATTACCACCATGAAGCTTAAAAAATGTTAAAAACAGTGGATATTATAATTGGATTTGTAAATTATCGCGAATTTGAAAGCTCATTGCAACATGATTGGCCATGATATTTGTCAAGCATTATAAAATTAAATTTGGTGTTTGTCTCTAATTATCCAATTTCTAACAATGAATGAGTCAAACTACCTTCAAACGTTTTGAGAAAACACAAAAGTAAAGTTCCGTATACGTATATTATATTAACAGCACATCCCATTGGTTTGTTATAGAGTGTAAAAACGTCTACTCGATGAAGATTAAGTCATTTGTCGATGTGAGAGATCACGTGACTTGATATGATATGAAGTAAATCATCGAACAGAAATGAATCACCTATAATTAGAAGTATTTACTTTTGTGATGTGTCTGAAGAAGATAGCCTCGCCTTCGAAAGGCCTCACAAAACAATAAAAGTCTTAAATATTGGTTTTAATGTAAGTTAACAGTAACCAATATAAGCTCCATTTACAGCATTTCAACATTACATTTCTATGTAATAGAATAGATCTCGTAAATTTATAAAAAAGCTAATAGTAAAACTGGTTATATACCAGTTTATTAAGTTTCATAATTTATTTTCTCAGAATTCGTAAATAAAGCTAATAATTTAATTTTCTCATTATATACCTAACTTAATTTTGTAAAGCATTAGAATCAAGTCTACTAAGCTAATATACTTAACTAAAAGACTTAAGTGCAAAGTTTCGTTAGACTTGCTTTGGTTAAATCCCTACAAGATCTGCAGTATTTGAATTGCAAATACTCATACAAACTCAGGGGTAAACAATAAACCTTTACATGAGGTAGAGAACAACAAAATTATAAAATTCTCTTAGTGTGAACGTTGTATTGCATAATTTACTTAGAATTACGATAAAAAGTCTTAGAAAATAAAAGTTTATTAGATTCGATTGAAATCATATACTCACAAATAATTATAACAATACTATCATATTATGTTGAAGTAAATCAGCTGAAGAGTATCAAATTTTAATATGAATAAATTCATAATAACGGAAACAGTGACGGAGTGGTGAGGATGATCCAATCACTTGTGGACAATGAAAGGGTGGGATGAAATATTAACGAGATATTTGGTTATGTAAAGAATTTATATATTATTGATCAGTAATTTAAAGGTTATATGTATGTCATACTGCAATATTTCCGAAAATCTCTTGAGAATTGTAGAATATAAAAGACGGTACTGTTATATTGTCTTGTTATGTATTGTCCAGTGTGTCTGCTGGGGAAACCAAACAGAGTTTTTTCGTCTTGGTATCGAAACAATCCAAGGAGTCCGTCAATCTGGTGCGTTGTCTCTTAAATTGTCAAATTTTAGACGCTGAAGTAACTAGAAGGTGATATGGAGCTCAACTCAACAGTCATATTAACCTCATGTAGATTTTAGTAAAAACCTGTTATAAATTTATAACATTTAGAGATTTGGATACTTAAACACTCAGTCACATTATAAATCTATCTAAAGTTAAAAGTCTTGCAGGAAAAAACAATCTCTGAAGAAAGTTAGATACGATAATAAAAAGTGGACTTTGCTGTGAATCGCAACTCAAAAGATGTCGATGAGTTTTACTGTAACTTGTGACACTTGGTAGGATCAGAATAAAAATAAAAATAAAAATATATAGTTCTTAGTTAATGATTAGATTCTATTATTGCGTTCAGTAACAATTGTTAGATTTTAATAAAACTTTTACTGTATCTAGGTAATATAAATCTGTTTTCAATAATATTAGTTTTTAATAATAAAGTTTAAAATTAATAATTATTATATATATATATATATATATATATATATATATATATATATATATATATATATATTGATAGTAATTTTATTATTATCATACTATAGTGTATGCTTTGCATTATATCTTTATACAGGAGGGCTTGCTTATCCCCTATTACGATGTATTCCTGACTGACATAATGCCTTTTATGGAGGATACATTAAAACCGTATAAAAGGATCCTCTGGTCTCTCTTTATTTACTAGGATTGAAGGGTTGTGTTTTAATTAATCCAAATAGTAATCCATAGGAGCTAGCGCAATATAACTCATGCTTTAAATATATCGTTAAAACACGGGAGTTAGACTTGAAGTTAGATAGATATTTAGGAGCAATATGGATACGTTATTGTCACTTTCCGATTAGAGAAGATGTCCTTACTAGGATATGATCAACAATATCAGAATACATTAAAACCTTAATAGAGATGCTCTCATCTCTCTTTGTGTATTAGGAATGATTTATTTAATTCCTCTCATACTCAAAATCATAGTATGAGCTAACGAAAAATAAATTGTGCTTTAAAAATTTCGCTAAGAAACTATGAAGTTAGAATAAGTTATTGAACAATAACTTAATATCGACCATATTAGCAGTTAGTTAGTGAATAGTCAAGTTTAAAAGTTGTATTACTATAGATGTATAAGTTAGCATGTTCAAGTTATATTGTAAAGCATTGTTGGTATTCACCTGAAATCGACAGCGACACTCCGGCCCTGTAGCGATCGACGGCCAGTATATTGAAAACGTAAAATGTTACAGAAACGCCTGCGGTATTGTTTACAGCCTCGGAGTATTAAACTCATCTATATTCAGAAGATGTAATTAAATTTTTTGGTTTAGAAGGATTTAAGCTTTTTTAATTAGTTACGGAAACACGCAGAGTGTACAGCTGAGTTCAATAACACATCCGGACAAAATTAATACAAGCCTGAATATTTCAGAAACTAAAAATGTCATCAAAAAATTAGTATTAGTTTGCTTTAAGTTTTTCATTGCAGCTTCTAGAAATATCAGATAAGACATATAAAAGATAAATTTATTTATCTTTTATATAAATCCAACCGTGATAAAGCTAAAACTGGTCAAAGGAAAATATCACGTTTATCAGATACATATTTGACCGGCTTACTAAAATAATTTTTGCATTATAAGTGTGGAACTCTCTGTTATTTCCCTTCTATCGTAGATTATCATCGATTGTAACCTAATCCGAGATGGTTAGAGTGATTTGGTGGAAGATGGACTTTATTTTATTGCAGTGACATGAAGAGTAAGAAGTATAGATCACACCACAATTAGAAGAGCGGTCTCTCTTTTTTGTGACACTCATCTCATCTCATTGTGACATCTCATCTCTTTGGAGAAGGTCGTCCTATAGTCAAAAATAGAAGGATATTGAGTTTTTGAGACATACTACCGTACTTTGAGAATCACACCATCAAAACTTTTCATCTACAGAAATTGGCCAGAAATGTCCGTGGTGTCAATAGTTCTACGTGAATCTAATTTAAGAAGTAGAATACCTGGTACCCACGACTTATCAGAGATAATTGAAGAAACTAAAGTTTACTTAAGAAAATTGCCCTATGTTGCAAGTTTGGAAGCGTGTGCTTTTCACAGACCAGAGTAAAACTGTTTGTTCCTGATGGGTGTCAACGTGAGTGACGACATGGATAAAAAAGGTTTTTAATTATGACCATTGAAGAGTTTGGAGATTAAATGATTTTATATAAGTCATTATGCATTATACCGCAAAAAACAAAGTTTTATGATTTTAGGATATTTACAATAGTTTTTCTCCTTACGTGTTCTTTTAAATCACGTAAGATTACCAGACGATGGGCGAACAAAGTTTTAAGCAGTATAGAACGTTGCAGGAACAATTGTGAAAACGATAGCAACCGTATGGTTTTAATAGTTTCAGATTTTGTGTACTCCGCTGCTGAATATTGTGCTCCTGTGTGGCTTAATAGTGCACATGTGCGAGAGGTCGATGTCGTTCTTAATAGGGCCATGAGGACAATTACTGGAACTCTCATGGCAACACCAACACCTTGGCTCCCAGTGCTGAGCAATATAGCACCACCTGAGATTAGACGCAAAGAGGCCCTTCTGAGAGAGTTCAATAAGATCGTGTCCAATCCCGAATTGCCCGTTACGCGCGACCTTCCTCAGCAGGATAGCCGGCTCAAATCACGCAAGCCATCACTACGAACAGCATCCCAGTTGATAGAGGAGAACTTTACGCCTAATGCTAACTGGGCGTCATCCTGGGAATCATTCGATGGACGGAACAAGTTCTTGATATCCGATCCTACGAAAGCAGTGGGTGGCTTGGAAATTCCTCGAAAGGAATGGGTTTTATTGAATCGTTTTCGAACTGGGGTTGGGAGAAGCAATCACTGGAAATTCAAGTGGGGTATTACTGACGACCAGACGTGTGATTGTGGCGCAAACTCTCAGACAATTGAGCACGTTGTAAACGACTGCCCTTTGCGATTGTTTTCTGGTGGTCTGGCTGGTCTGAGTGGTTTAGAGGATGGGTCTCTAAACTGGCTCAGTAATTTGGATTTAGCTTTGTGACGGGAGATTTTAATATTATTTTTAATTTATGACTCAAGAACTTTGTTCTTACGTACTTTTTAATAATTGTAATTTTTAATTTATTTATTTATGGATAGCTGCCTTTGTCCCCCATACGATATATATATATGTATATATATATATATATATATATATATATATATATATATATATATATATATATAATAGTTTCAGAGTAAACTTAGTGCAGAGACAGTATTTTTACATAGTTTATTTGATTTCGATAGACTTAAAAATGTTTCAACAAGGACATCATTCGAATTTGGGCAAATTTTTAACCTAGGGTATTTGTAAAAAAGTCAAATTAGTATTTTCCTTGAAATTGTCAAGAACTTAAAATAACATTTATTTTTATTTGGCCGTTTAAAGTACACAATTAAACTCTTATAAGTGAACACGTCTAAAACAATAAATTTAACTATATAAAGCAAGTTTACGTTTTTACAAATTAATTTATATGCTTACAAATATTTTTATCTTATAGGGTGTATATAATATTATTGAGTTTCTCAGTGTATAAAAATGTTACCATTATACAGTATTAACATGCCAAAATTGTAAATTATTGTCATATTAGTGTTGTAAAAACCAAACATTTCGAGATGGTGGATATATTTAAAATATACATTTTTCCGAATGACGGGGAATGAAGGAACATGAGATTAACACTTGAAAATCTATTGTCATTTCTTTTAATACTATTAAAGTTCGGGTTACAAATGCGCAACGGGCAGCTATTTTCGTGGTCTACCAAAATTGCAAAAAGTATCATCTGAAAAAAGTATATATAGCAATAATACAATCCAACTTTTTTTGCTTGCTTGACAATGAAAACAATCATCATACATTTGGTGCTAAGATACACTATTATGGCCGTACAAAAGTATAAACAAACTTTGAGACATCTTGACAGTTGAAACTTCAAACGAGCGACAAAGTTCGCAATCTCCGGGCGTGGACCGGAAGTACCAGCCCCTGTCTGCCGCACTTCCGAGCCCCGACAACTTTACTGTAGCGGCCCGCTTAGTAGTTACACTTCTTGCCGTTGTTGCTGCTACTTAGCGTCTTTCACTTCAAACATCCCTCTGGACTTTTTTACTAGCAGCCACTCTTGCAAATAACTTCGCCGATATATAAATATATTTGAGTTGTATCCTTTGAAATTTCAAACTTTAAGTAAATATAGTAATGTTTCTTATAACTTTCGTCGATGTAAAAATTCTTCCCAATATATAAAGCAGAAGTTCTGATCAATATTTTTTATCTGATATAAAATCACACCCCGTATTTCTTTCCTTCTAACATTGAGATGCTAAAATAAGGTAAGAAGTTTTATTCCGCTGTATTGTTCTTTTGGACATGGTATCTAGTCAGCAACAAGAATAATATAGTCGCAGTTATCTATGATAAATAGACAACTTTATAAACTAACTAACTAAATTAAAGTTTTTGGAGTGCCGATGGCCGAGCAGTCTAGGACGTTGTCTTGAGTCTAAGTTAGAGATAGCGCAGGTTCAAATCCTGCCTGTGACCGTTGCACTTTTTATCAGTACCATCGACCTTGTACTGTCTCAACTCCCACTCTGATCTGTTTGATAAGATCCTCGCAGAGGTCAGTGGCCCATGAGAACAGGCAGAATAAGGCTTAAAAGGGGAATAGAATTCTCCTTTAAAACAAAAAACTACTATCATAAGGGATACGTGAATATTGGAGTAAATAACTTAAACTGGAGATAACCCAAAGATTCGTTAATAATTCTGTGCCATATTTATTATATTTTAATATATTGAATGAGAGTAAATTTATTCGAACTGTTTTAATTCATAAAAAACTAAAAACACCTCAATAATTACTAAACTCGGACCCGGAATTACTATAAGTCTTGAAATTTTTATGATAGATATTTAAGGTTGAAAAATATCACATATATGTCAATATTTGTCACTGGTGTTTTAATCATATCATATCATTAAATAATATAATTTTTCATGATAAGATTTCGTCTAGTAATATTTAACTAACAAAATGTTCTTAAATTTGTATTTTATGTAGTGTAACGGAATATAATAACCGTGCCTTTAGTTATAAACAAGCACAGAAATACTCATTAGGGTATTTGACTGGCTTATGATGAGCATTCCGCTCCCAATTTGTAGGACAATATAAAGATATTAAATATTACTGAACGTCATATCTTTCTCGCTCAAATTCTAATGTTTCAATTATTAAATTTAATTAAATTATTAGTAAAATAAACTAGGTTGAACTCACAGTAATATTATTCACTAGCAAATAAAACTTTCACAACATATAAAAATAATATGACATATTTCAGGATTGTTTGTAAGGACATCACATAAGCGTTGCTGCAGGCGATCAAAGAACGTCTGTTAAAGTAAATGGAACGTAAGGATATTGTTGATAGTCTCTTTGAACAAAAATCAAACATAATTGTGTTTTCCAATATTAAATGTAGTTTCTTGAACGTTTAGGATTTTTACGGACCGACAAAAACGTAAAAGAAACAGCTACACGCTTGCACATATTTGTGCAATGACTGCAGTAATATTACGATCAAAGAACTCTTTCTCTTTAAAGGCTAAAATCGGGCTCAATTGTTTGACTTTTCTTAAAAACTGGTATAGAATTTTCAGACTATGCTTGCATAAACTGAGTCGGAAATTCTGTAAGATATCGTAATTTTAACAAAATGTCTAATATTTATGTCATATTGAAACGAAAAATATTAATACACTGTTAATGTAAGGCCTCAATTTAATTCATCTAATAGGCTTCAAAGTTTCATTGACCCTGTTGTCGTTGTCTAGTATTTTAAGAAATATAGTTTTGGAATACCAATGGAATTTTATGGCTTTTTCCAAATGTATTTTATTTTGGAGTTATATGGATATCTTAGAAGGGGTTTAACAGCTGATAGTCAGTAAATACTGGTATGTACATAATCTTGTTTAATACTCGCACGTTTCCCTATGAGATTTCCCAAGTAAGGACTGGGAGGGAGAAACAATTTTGTATGAAAGTGTCTCGTTTGTTCTTTATTGGTGGACAAACAGAAAATCTCTACTAATTGTAATTTAATTTAAATTTGTACCCTTAATTATTTTTTACACTAGAAAGGCACATTTTCACAAAAAAAACCTGTTTTTTTTTCGACTTTGTGATGAAATTCAGAATCTAAGTCGGTAAGTCCAGGATTTTAAACACACAATATTTTATAACTGTAACGTGTCGGTCATATAGACATATTAAAAATATATTATATAGAGAATATAACCAGACTATCAGGGAGATATATAAAATAGGGAGGAAATATTCTAAACGAAACGTTGTCTTATCAAAGTCAGTTTAGTGTTATTGTGATATGCGTGGCATTAAACGGC
This sequence comes from Homalodisca vitripennis, assembly GCF_021130785.1. Lineage (NCBI taxonomy): Eukaryota > Metazoa > Arthropoda > Insecta > Hemiptera > Cicadellidae > Homalodisca > Homalodisca vitripennis. The sequence continues at coordinate 47,448,829 of NC_060212.1, forward strand.
AGTCCCAGATTTATCAAGTGGTGTAAACAAAGGACAAGTCCCGAATTATCCTAACAATGCAATGGCCAACCTTAAAAAAGAACTAGTTTATGTGATGTAAATTTACTCAATTCCACTATACGCAATGGATATAGTACAATGTATGGTCATTAAAAACCGATAAAATACAAAATAATGTATAAAAGAACTTTGTACGTGATTAATTATCATCTGAATTACACTACATGATTGTTACTCCTCGTTTCAATTCATTATATCACCGCATAATTAAAGATTCAAACTTCGTTTGATACGTAAAATGGTAGTTTTTACATTTGTTTCTACGCAGATATGTATAATAATCCGCGAGTCCAGCCTAGCAAACCATTTGTTAAGACTTGTATACCAAGCTCTCATATACGTGCTTTTGTCATGTACTGATAAACTGTTGATATTAGAAATACCAAGCTTCATTATATCGATTTGATCAGCCGTTTTGCAGAGTATTCTGGTGCAAACGTTGTTCTACAATAATCCGCGAGTCCAGCCTAGCATACCATTTGTTAGGACTTGTATACCAAGCTCTCATATACGTGCTTTTGTCATGCACTGATAAACTGTTGATATTAGAAATACCAAGCTTCATTATATCGATTTGATCAGCCGTTCTGCAGAGTATTCTGGTGCAAACGTTGTTCTACAATAATTCGCGAGTCCAGCCTAGCATACCATTTGTTAAGACTTGTATACCAAGCTCTCATATACGTGCTTTTGTCATGCACTGATAAACTGTTGATATTAGAAATACCAAGCTTCATTATATCGATTTGTTTAGCCGTTCTGCAGATTATTCTGGTGCAAACTTTGTTCTACAATAATCCGCGAGTCCAGCCTAGCATACCATTTGTTAAGACTTGTATACCAAGCTCTCATATACGTGATTTTGTCATGCACTGATAATCTGTTGATATTAGAAATACCAAGCTTCATTATATCGATTTGATAAGCCGTTCTGCAGAGTATTCTATTGCAAACGTTGTTCTACAATAATCCGCGAGTCCAGCCTAGCATACCATTTGTTAAGACTTGTATACCAAGCTCTCATATACGTGCTTTTGTCATGCACTGATAAACTGTTGATATTAGAAATACCAAGCTTCATTATATCGATTTGATAAGCCGTTCTGCAGAGTATTCTGGTGCAAACGTTGTTCTACAATAATCCGCGAGTCCAGCCTAGCATACCATTTGTTAAGACTTGTATACCAAGCTCTCATATACGTGCTTTTGTCATGCACTGATAAACTGTTGATATTAGAAATACCAAGCTTCATTATATCGATTTGTTTCTGCCGTTCTGCAGAGCATTCTGGTGCAAACGTTGTTCTACAATAATCCGCGAGTCCAGCCTAGCATACCATTTGTTAAGACTTGTATACCAAGCTCTCATATACGTGCTTTTGTCATGCACTGATAAACTGTTGATATTAGAAATACCAAGCTTCATTATATCGATTTGTTCTGCCGTTCTGCAGAGCATTCTGGTGCAAACGTTGTTCTATAATAATCCGCGAGTCCAGCCTAGCATACCATTTGTTAAGACTTGTATACTAAGCTCTCATATACGTGCTTTTGTCATGCACTGATAAACTGTTGATATTAGAAATACCAAGCTTCATTATATCGATTTGATAAGCCGTTCTGCAGAGTATTCTGGTGCAAACGTTGTTCTACAATAATTCGCGAGTCCAGCCTAGCATACCATTTGTTAAGACTTGTATACCAAGCTCTCATATACGTGCTTTTGTCATGCACTGATAAACTGTTGATATTAGAAATACCAATCTTTATTATATCGATTTGATCAGCCGTTCTGCAGAGTATTCTGGTGCAAACGTTGTTCTACAATAATCCGCGAGTCCAGCCTAGCATACCATTTGTTAGGACTTGTATACCAAGCTCTCATATACGTGCTTTTGTCATGCACTGATAAACTGTTGATATTAGAAATACCAAGCTTCATTATATCGATTTGATAAGCCGTTCTGCAGAGTATTCTGGTGCAAACGTTGTTCTACAATAATTCGCGAGTCCAGCCTAGCATACCATTTGTTAAGACTTGTATACCAAGCTCTCATATACGTGCTTTTGTCATGCACTGATAAACTGTTGATATTAGAAATACCAAGCTTCATTATATCGATTTGTTTAGCCGTTCTGCAGATTATTCTGGTGCAAACGTTGTTCTACAATAATCCGCGAGTCCAGCCTAGCATACCATTTGTTAAGACTTGTATACCAAGCTCTCATATACGTGATTTTGTCATGCACTGATAAACTGTTGATATTAGAAATACCAAGCTTTATTATATCGATTTGATAAGCCGTTCTGCAGAGTATTCTGGTGCAAACGTTGTTCTACAATAATCCGCGAGTCCAGCCTAGCATACCATTTGTTAAGACTTGTATACCAAGCTCTCATATACGTGCTTTTGTCATGCACTGATAAACTGTTGATATTAGAAATACCAAGCTTCATTATATCGATTTGTTCAGCCGTTATCCAGAGCATTCTGGTGCAAACGTTGTTCTACGATATTTCTCGGTATCCAGGATAGCAGCCCGTTTGTTATTCAAATTATATTTTGTAGATTTGCCTAAGTGTTGTATATACCAATCAGTTCCAGTCTGGCCACAACACTTCATCCACATCAGTTTGGATTTATTGAGCTTATATTTTTCGTAGATTTGTTACTTGTTACCTCTTTGTTTAAGTTTTTTGAATTTATTATACAATATTATATAATATTTTAATATTTTTAATACCTAATATTTTTATGAGATCACTATAAAACTGATGTTAGAATATTTCAATCATGAACAAATTTCGCTAGTAGTACGTTTAAACGAGTTACTGAAATTGTATGAAATAATTATAGACTCAACTAAACAGGTTTTCTATCGTAATATTTGTAAAGTTGTATTGTATTGTTGTAGTTCACATTTTCACATACGTTACACCAATTATATAAACGTGTAACATTACGTTATTTTTTATATTTTGAAAGCAATGTATGAGCTGTATTTAGTTTCATTTTGAATATTATTTTAAACTATCAAAAGACTTGAAGTAATTATTGTATTACAATTAAAGTTAAAAATATGTGAATTCCATAATGTGTATTTTTACACGTAAGAAAAGAGGCTAATACTGGCTTGAAATTACATTAATAATTTTTAAACGTATTTGATTATCAGTACATCCTAGTTTGTTGTTTCTGAAAGATTGTCATGGTGCATATGTGGACATGTTATGTTGTATTGAAAATAATATAGCTAGATGCATTAAAAAACCCACAGGAATCATATGAAACCAAGAAAAAAAATTTCTGGAAACGCGTAGCGCAAGCCGAGCAATAGACGCGGTATATTAAATACAGACTATGAATTTTAAGAAGTTTAAAACGACAAAAAATGAAATTTATAGCTACAAACAGGTTGTTAACGCCGGTGAACGCTTGCAGCAGTTGGCCTCAGTGGCGTCATCAAGGAAAGGGTGAACAAAGCTGTCGTTGGAGAGATCCCACCTAAGAAGCCTTACAAAACCGAACTCGAAAAGACGAAAACGAGTAAAGTGCTAGAATGTTTGTAAGTCTTAAACTAATGTTCATTATTAGTAAAATAGGTGAAACGTTGTCTTTCGCATATCGTTATATACGTATATAACATTGTAATGTTAGAGCCATAAACTAAGGCACACTGCAAACAGTTTTCATAAGTAAACGTTTTCCCACCGCCATGCGTTCATTTCGAACAAGGCTTTCCCCACATCATAACATAAGCCAAACTACTTCCCAGAAATTTACGAAGAAAATTCTCAGTATAGTACTAATAAGGGAGTTGCTTATCCTCTCACTTTCTATGTCTTTAAGATCTTGTGTATAGAAATTGTAATAGTAATTGTATACATGTATATACAATTCCTGGATACATACAGTAATAAGACTATCATGATATAACATCTCAAAAACACCGAAAGTGAGAGGATATGTAACCCTTCTGTTTGTACGATACTAAACATTTTCATCGTCAATTTCTGGAAAGTAGTTTGGTTTATGTTTTGAGGTGGAGAAAGCCATGTCCAAAATGAAAGAACGGAGGTGGGAAAACTTTTACGCATTAACAACTCCAAACAAACTGTTTGCGGTATATTGTAATGTATGGTTCTTAAAGTTCGACTTTTTTGTTTCAACTGTAAGATACAACGAACTTTTACGTATTTGAAGTTTATAAGTTTAACAGTATATAAACATGAAAATTGGAAAATATAGACTTATCTGTGTATGAAGTGTCCAAGGAAATCGTAGTGTAAGCATGAAATGTATAAGTATAAAAATAGATATACATCGAAATATATGTGTATAATATATATTTTATAAATTTCAATGGAAAGAGTTTTGTAATCATGAATTCATCGTTCTTCTGGGACACGAAACGAAGTTTTTCATCAAACATAAAAAGAACACAGAAAGAAACAAAAAAAAGGAACGGACAGGAAATGGTAAAGTTAATTTGTTACGTTGGGATTGATTGCATATATGTACACAACAATCGAAACAAAATCCAACAAAATTTACTACAAATTCCTGCACATAAATCGGTTTACTTCTTTGTGTCTGTATTATTACAGAAATTACATGGCACATGGAAATAATTCTTTATTGACAGTTAGTGTATATATTAAGCGTCAAAACACAATTTTTATTTTTAACCTGGGAAACTCAGAAGAAAAACTTGCATTAGCTTCCTAATTAGTTTTATAGGTTTTTGTATGCAAACACAACCAACGCCAGAATTCGTAGAACACTGTGATTTAATATAATCACTATACAATCACGATATGTCAGTAAATCGGTTTTTGAGGTATGAATAGGTCGTAAAAGAATGTCTATTTTCCGACAAGATACTATAAAAATCAAATAGATTAAATTGTTTTCGGGCTTTGATATACACAAGAAGCTATGCAGTCTTCTTTCAAAACTTGAAATTTATACTTTGTTTAATATCTGTCTTTCACAAACTAGTTAAAAAAAACCAGGCGCTAAATGGATTTATGGTTGAACGTACCAATATGTCAAGGGAATGTGATGAATTAGCTCGAACCAATACGCCCGTTTTGTTGACATACTACACAATATTTCGTTTGTTTTACAAATGTAATATAGTTAACAATAGGATGTTCAGGAACTTCCAGAAGTCATTGTTGTTCGTCTTCAGATGGCAACAAGTTTAAATGTGATTTTCCAAATGGATTGTTTAATTGAACACACGGAAATTAAATTGACAGGTAAACTTACCCCTTAATAAGTTAGTATAGTTAACTCAAAGTTCGAATAATTAAAATAATAGAGATACATTTTTATGTACGTAGGGTAATTTAAAAGTTTAAATTTTCCTATTGCGTCAGATACAAGCATCAGAGACTCTTAAATAAATTGATCATATTACTAATATCATACTGCTAAATAATTGAAGTATTTAGACACAACTGATCACTAATTTAAATTAGCGTAACTAACAGTCGACAGGAGTCTCAGTCCATTACTGGAAACTTCATTATCTCGCGGTACATCTGGTCACGGTAATAATCCATATGATTCATATTTGTTACAGTGTTTAGAGCGGAGAAAAATATTAAGTTTTATTTTTGGTATTGAGGACTCTATATTTTGAAACCCAGTATAATTTCTGTTGCTATTACTTTCTCGCTTATTTTAATATTCCTAGAGTAACATTCGGTAGGCCAACTACTGGGGACTAGCCTTGGTAGGATAAAATCCAGACCCTTAAAAGTTTAAAGATTTGTTTCTCAGTAAATAATTGTGACAATTTTCATTTAGGCTGACTTACAACACGTAGAAGCCATGTAATCCCTGGGTTTGTCACTAACATGTATATAACCCATTAGATTGAAATACAGTAATATAAATGGAATTGTATTTATAATGAAAGATTTGAATTAAACTGAAACATTAAAACACGTATGGTGCCAAATGTTACAACAAAATTTAAATTTATTTTCTTTTTAGTTTTGATAGTAAAGTAATTCCAATAATTGTTACCCGCATATTTACAGAGATAAGTCAAAGCGTGACACTTAATAGAGGTTAACGGATTAAATCCAGTAAAAATATAAAAATAATCATCTTTCAGTATAAAATGGCATAAGTAGATTCAAAGCCCAAAAAATTATTTTATAAAAATATTGTCTTGTGTAATTTCGTAACTGTTCTTCAGTTATGGAAGAAAAATTTGGGTAATATGTCCGATAATGTGTCTGTTTAGGTTTTGATTATTGTGCTAAATACACAAATAAAAAGGCGATCTTAACCTAACCTAACCTAAACAAACCAAAAACAAACAAACGCTACACAACCCAACTCAAACCAAACCAAACCAATCAAACCCAACCAAACCCTATCTTACCACATCCAACATCGCTAAACTACACAACCCATCCTAGTGAAGCATATCTTAGCCTAGCCTACTGATTCCATGGCTATCCAAACTTAGCTTAACCTAACCCAACCTAACCTAAGCTAACCGAACCTGACCTACCCTAACAAAACTATCCGACCCTATCCTCTAGTCTAGTCTACTGTAGCCTAGCCTAAACTAACCTGACCCACCCCACCCTAACCTAACACCGCCTAATATAAAGTCGCAGTGTCTTACCCATTCTTACTCTAATCGTTGGTCATTGCCAATTATATAGCCCTTGCAGAAGAGGCTTGCAGATATAGCCCTATCACAGTCCAGCTCAGTCAGTCGAGCCGATAAGAGCTCTACTCTATCACTCCGTACCAATTTCAAGGTCGTACTGCACACGTGCAGCTCTTATCGTGTCGTGCGTGTTTGTTCATAGCTGAAAGTGATTTTTATAAGTATTATTAGCTATGGCAATCTGTGGCGTCTGCAAAAAATCTTCAAGTGACAAGAATGATGTGAAATGTGTAGGAGTGTGTGGCTTTGTGTTTCATGCTGACTGCATAAAGGACGATCTCGAGGCAAAGAGGACGAGGTCGACGAGGGACTACAATTGCAAGGACTGTAGAGGTGACTCTTTTCAGAACATTGTTACTTCAGGCTCTTCGTCTGCTGATGTTCTTACTAAGGACTTCCTAATTCAGGTAATAGAAGGTTTTAAAAAGGACGTTTTTACTGAGATGAATTCCTTCAAGTCTGAGATGATCGACCTATCAGCCTCTGTTCAGTTTGTGTCGGATAAAATCGATGCTTCCAACAAGTTAATGGAGCAAATTACTTTGCAGTTTGCTGAATTAAAGAAGGAAAACGAACTTTTAAAAACTAAGAACGAATCTCTCACAAAACAAGTTCTGGACCTGAGGGATAGGATGAGAAATCTTGAGCAATATACCCGTGTGAACAATGTTGAAGTCAGCGGTCTGCCATCTACAAGAGACGAGAGCGTCAAAGACCTGGTGAAAGACGTGGGTGCGGTTATAGGAGTGCAGGTGCAGGAAAGCGACGACGCCATCGCCCACCGGGTGCCCACAGGGATCCTGCGCTGATCATCCAGTTCACGGACAGGGAGAGGAAGGTTGAGTGGCTCAACGCATACCGGAAGAAGAGGTCACTTGTTGCTCGGGAGGTAAATCAGTGGTTTACGGCACAGCGAGTGTACATCAGCGACCACTTGTCACCGGAAAACAAAAAGTTTCTGGCAAGTTTGAAGAAGAAGTGCAGGGAGATCGGATATACGTTTGCGTGGAGTCGTGATAGCAAGTTCTTTGCGAGGAAAGCTGAGGGAGACCCTGTCAAGAAGATCTTATCATACAAGGACATTGACAATCTGGTTTAGTAAGTGAGCATTATAAAACAAGTTATGTTAAGTTATTTTATTATAGTTTTGAAAATTTTTATTAACAATCTTTGCTTAAAGACAATCTTGTATGATAAGTAGGCCAATGTCAAAATTTTCATATTCTTTAAATAGTTTTTTTAATCCCAACAATAAAAATAAAATTATAAATATAATTTATGCAAATATCAGAAGTTTAAGAAAAAATTTCAATAGTTTCTTACTAGAAATAAACCAAATTAAAACTAGTATAAGTATTATAGTTCTCTGTGAAACATGGATCAATAGTGACGAGGAAGATTTATTTGCCATAAAAGGTTATAATACTTTTCATTGTTGTAACGATACTACAGGTCTGGAGGTGTAATTTGTTTTGTATACAATGTCTGAAAAGTAAAAAATTTAAATTTTAGTATGGTAACTGACGATTCTTTAGTTTTAAAATTAAATTGCAATCAAATGTTTTTTAATCTTATTTGTCTATATAGATTACAAAGTTACGAAAAAAGAACTATTGAAGAGTTTACTAATTTTTTTTCTAATTTATCAAATAATTGTATACTGATAGGTGTTATAAACCTCGACTTATTAGACAGAAGTCAAATTGCTCTGAATTATTTAACAATGCTAAGTGGTTTGGGTTTCACACAATTTATTGACTTGCCCACGCATACTAAAACATGTTTGGACCACATATTTGTAAGAAACCGTAATTTATCACTTTTTGAGTCGGCCGTTTTTGACACTGATTTGACTGAACATTGTTTGCTTGGATTAAAAATAAATAGTAATGAGATCGTTGATACTGGAATTGTAGGAGCTGAAACTGCTAAAGTGTACTTTGATTTTGAGTTGGTAAAGCAAAAGTTATTAAACATTAATTTCAACGACCTATTAATTATTAATGATGCCAATGAGTGTTTAATAGTTTTCATGATAAGTTATGTGAAGTACTGTCTAGTAGTAAAAAGTTTGTTAGTCATGGTAACAAGTTAGAAAAAGCAAAAATAAAAAGTCCTTGAATAAATATTTTGTTAATAAAAAAGTTTGAACGTAAAAAAAGATTGTATAAACTATTTAAAAGGAGGCCTAATGAGACAAACTTTGCTCAATTTTATAAAAATGTTGTAATAATTTAAAGGAAGAAATAAATATAGTAAAAAATACGTATTATTCTAATAAATTCCTAAGTTGTCAAGGTGACTCAGCCCAACAATGGAAGATAGTTAATGATATAACTGGAGTGTGTAAAGATAAGAATGTTGACCGAGTTGAGTTAGATAACGGGGTTTTGATAACTGATCCGATCATCGTTGCGGAGCAAATAAACAAATATCTTACTACCATACAATCAGTTCAGGAATGCAGGGGTAATGAGGAGGGTCTGTTTCTTAACAATACGTTGACGTCTTTTTTCGTTTCACCCACTTCAGTGACGGAAATAAAGGAAATTATCAATAGTTTAAAAAATAAAGTCTTCTGGTTTTGATAATATTAATACTTCACTCGTTAAACACATCTCTGAGATAATATCTCCCATTTTAGCACATATTGTAAATTTAATTTTTTGTACTGGTGTATTTCCAGATAAGTTAAAAGTAAGTACAGTGATTCCTATTTTCAAAAAAGTGTCATCTTTAAAATTAGATAATCTGCGTCCAATTAGTCTGTTATCTGTATTTTCAAAGATTTTTGAGAAGTTAATGAAAATAAGCCTTATTAAATATCTCAATAACATAAATTTTTCAGTACTAATCAGTACGGTTTCAGGAAAGGTAGATCCACTGAAGATGCGCTCGTGTGTTTAACTGACTTGATATATGATAGCATGAACGAAGGAAATAAATCTACTGTTTTATTTATTGATTTTAAAAAAGCGTTTAACCTAGTAAACCACGAGACTTTGCTTCGCAAGTTGGAGGCCGCAGGTGTGTGAGGGATTGCGCTTAAATGGTTGTGTAGATTTCTTTTTGGTCGTGAGCATCGTGTTCGTGTGGGTGAATGCCTCAGCTCAGCGTTACCAGTTAAGCTAGGTGTTCCTCAGGGTTGTCATCTCAGCGACTCTTTTTTTGGTTTTTATTAACGATTTGCTGGAGCTAAACCTCAATGAAAAAACCAAATGCTTTTGCTGATGACATTGTACCTTTTTACTGTCATAAAAATATTGAAACACTTTCTGAAATTCTAAATGACAATCTGCATAAATTAAGAAATTGGTGTGAATTAAATTCAATGCAAATAAATGTTAGCAAGACAAAATATGTAAATTTTGAATTTAAAGGTTTCAATTTTTTTTCTAGTTTAAAGTATCATATCAATCGTTCTTGTGAGATTTGCTGGAACTGTGAGACAATTAATAAAGAGAAGGAATTCAAATATCTTGGGATAGTTTTAGATGAAAAACTTAATTGGGAAAAACATATAAATTCTTTACATAAAACACTGAAATCTTCGGTAAGAAAATTTTACTTTCTAAGTAATTTCTGCTCTACACATTTATTAAGAACGTTGTATTTTGCCTTAGTTGATTTCAGACTACAATATGGGGTGGTTTGTTGGGGTGGTGCATATAAATATCTAATTCAAAAATTGCGTGTCGTTCAAAATCACTTTTTACGAATTATATTAAGAAAAGAAATCCGTGACAGTTCTTTTCCTTTGTTTATGGAGTTAAACATTTTGCCCATTCAGCATACTTATATCTATAAAGTTCTTAGATTATTTTACCAGAGAAGCGGCAATACTGGAACTACTGATCTTTTATACTTAACGCGTAATATAAATCTTATAATATTTAGAACTCCAAAAGTACATAAATCGTCGTTTAAATGTTCATTTCGTCATAGCGGCCCTACGTTTTTTAATAAGCTACCCTTGTCAATAAAAGAATGGGTAGGTCTAAGAACTTTTAGCAGTAAGGTAAAAAGATGGTTGTTTTCTTTCAGTAATTTGTAATGATTTTTAATTATTGTAATTTAGAACAATAAAATTTAAAACTTTATTATTGATAAAATAGTTTTTGATATTTTTTAAAAATTATTAATTGTATTGTTTATTAAATATAACAGTGTAATAGTGACTGTATAATTTAATGTGTTTGTAGTGTGATACAAAGAACAGACGTCACAGTGAGCGGCTCTGTGTCATTCAATTGAAAATCTGGACTCTAGCTTTTTTGTTGTTATTTTTTTTGGCAATCTGGCCACAATACTTGTAAACGTGGCCAGTTCTTATTCCGTAGAAAGAGTTTTTGTTCTTTTTATATCTAAAACAATGCTGGAATAAATCATTATTTCATTTATTTCAAGAGTCAAATTTGTCAATTACAGTTACTATTTACTGCTAGTACTAGGCATTATTCATAAATTGTCAAAAATATTGTTTCAACATTTTTGGAGTTCTAAACATTACTTTTATTAAAGCTATGACACCCCAATCAACAAGCGTAAATCATTGTTTTTGAGGACAGTAATCATATCATTTTCTTGAATATAAATATGACAGTAGTTATTATGGGAAATCTTTACAAAATTTGAAACATATATTGTGAAAAAATCGAAAGATTTTGAATTTTTATAATATCGGTCTCTTTGATGAAAAATTGAAGAGCTTCTCGTAATTAGCAACGCATATTTATTGCCAAAAATATAAAGCCAGCGTCAATGGAATTTCCCCAAGATATACCAGAAGAGACGCTGTTGAGTTCCGACGAAGGTGTACAAACATGTCCCTGTCCAGACTGCGCAAAACTTTACTTTGATTGGCCGAGCACTACTCTTCTCACTACGAGCATAACACAGTCGACGATGAGTGTCGATATTACTATAGGTCTAGTCAAGATAATTTACTACATGAGTAACTAGATTATTGCAATAATAAGTTTTATTATAATCCCACCAGCATGTTCAGGCACTCCCGTAACAATGAGGTCATTCCTGTGCGAATACTAGCCTTGGTCTTGAAGTTCATGTCTCAGAAACTCCACTTTTTCGTCAGACCAATTGATAGATTTGAAAAATTTGAAAGATTTTGAAAACGTTTAAGAATATAAAAAATTAAGAAAATTTAAATGTAACTACTTTTCAAAAAATTAGTAAAGTGAACTAAAGTACTGGTACGGTGTTTTCTGTAGAACATTAGAGTCATAGGAATAATGTAATGTTACGGGAATTTTGGGGTTTGTGCATATGACTATGACAAAAAACAAACACGTTAATGTTGCCTTTGACGTTAAACTGGCAGCTTTTGTGTGTCAGCTATATCGGAAACTGCAACCTGGTTACAGTGCATTACAAGCACGCGATATTGCGGCCTACTTTGTTTACCAATATTGGCATGACCTAATTTGTCTTATACATTATTTAGCTGTTGCGATTCTCTCTCAATCGTTCATTAAATTGACAATTGAGGTGAATTGTGTACTTTAATTGTACTAAAAAACTATATATATATATATATACTAAAAACTATATATATATATATATATTTTAGTAGAATTAAAGTACACAATTCACCTCAATTGTCAATTTAATGAACGATTGAGAGAGAATCGCAATATATACATATATATATATACATATATATATATATATATACATATATATATATATATATATATATATATATATATAAGGTAATATGAGGTATTGAATAAATTTGGTTTTACTACCTTTAGATACAATTTGTCTGTTATGTCAATCAATGTTCACTGTAACCCTCAAGTAGTAATTCGATGCTCATGGTTGAGTTTTTCCTCCTAAATATTACCTGATTTCCCCCTGGCTGTAGGTGTGTGGATGCAGAAACATAACAACAGTTACTTCTCCAAAAATAAAAATGTGGTATTAAAAGTGGGTATTAGCAGCGATATGTATGTGTATGTAAAGCTAAAATTAGGAACTTAAGTCTCGTCAAGGATATGTACAATTACTCTTTATTAGAGGCTTACAAAAAAGTATTTATTCATCCATGTAATTAAATTTCCATGGAAACGTAACAATTATTTCAACACTATTTATTTTGAATATGTAACTGAACTTTCATTGATAATGTAAAGGTGGTTATATTATTATAATCATGAGTCATGTTTGTTTCATTTATCTAAATTCTAGAATATTTTTAGAATTTTAATGCTGTTTGATGCTAGTCTTACCAATAATGACCTAAAAATCTATGTTTTTCTGAAAGACAGCTTTTACATATTGCTATTGAGTTTTGATTATAATTGTGGTACTTTAGGTTGGATGGGTTAGATATAGAGTGTCTGAGTAATAATTCTGGTTGTTAATTTACTTTTAGATTCGTATAATAATTAAATTTAAAACAGTTTAAATTAAAAATTTTGGGAAAGCAGATCGATGGGCGCGCGGTCTAAGGTGTCGGACTTCGTATCTGGGTAAGATATAGCACAGGATCAAATCCTGTATTTGACCAAGTATTTTTATCAGTTTTGTCGGTCTTGTACTGTACCAACTCTCTTTAATAACTATACCAATATAAAAGCCCTAAGTTTGCATAGCTTTATGGGTTTGTGAAGGGGCACCGTATAATTTCCGATTTCTACAATTTACGTAATTTTGTGTATTTTTTCTTAATTCCACACTTAAAGGAACTATTTTAACTTATTAATATCATATACATATATGATTATTATGTAGAACAACTAACTCAACTATAGGGAATTTCGGCTTGATCGGAACTTTAAAGAGTAGAGCTGACAGAGGGAACATAGGACTATAAGTGCTATTTCCCCCTAGAATCTTCTCCACCGTCTGTTACTGCAAACTGAAGAGGAACTGATTCGTTAATTTTGTTTTATCTAGGAAATTTCTTACAGGTATATCATAAGGCTTATCGTTAGGAGATTTAAAGATGGACATTAGTGTTTGGGAATGAAGAAAAAGTGTTACAGAGACAGTATTTTCAAGATGATATGGAGTGCTTAAATCAAATTTGAAGAAATCTTAGGTTGTACGTTATTGCAACTGTAATTATACCCTACATGCTATTTAGTTGTAGGATAACGGAGATTATTATCGTTAGTTTTTTAATTAAATCTGCTATATTGACATGAGAAATGTAAGATGAAGTAAAATAGTTTAGCTAGATGTTTATTAAGAACCCCGAAGTCAGCAACCAAGAGTTTCCAAACCATAACTGTAACCATTTGTAAAAATATGGGCGCAAGATAATTCAATAAATTTGAGATATTATTTACTAAAAGCTAGACCTCTGGTCTGCTATATATTTATATAATTATTTCGTCCTGTTGGATCAATTTAAATGATTTTTATCTCGGAAAAAGGTAAAGTGTTAAATTCCTTAGAAACATTAGGAACACCGCTACAAAGTTGCAAATATTTCGGTACAAACTTTGGGAGCGTTTCATTTTATAGAAAAAAACTGCCAACATTACAATACTTTGAAGAAACAATGGTTAAAAAGAAACTGTATTATACAAGAATAGCTGTTAAAAATACCATTAATGTGTTACAGGTTATGAAATATCAAAAGTAAAATGGTATGGTAGTGCCATTTTCGTAACCAAATAAAATAACGAGGTCAGGAAGATTTAAAAAAACTAAAACTAACTCATGTTTACGTTGCTGTCGCCATCCTTTACAGACAAACTAGAAGCTAGTCCAAACCACGGGGGTACTTGGTTTTAATTACTCTCCAGAGATTGAATTGTGTGTGTGCTTTTTTAATAATTTACTATATTGTAAGGTACTTGCTGTTAAATACTACGGAAGTACTTGCATTTAAGTACTCTTTGGAGTTTGTGTTGTTTTCATACCTAATCGATTTATATTGTAAACTACATGCTGATCGAAACTACTAAGGTACTTGACTACTTATTATGTCCAGATTGAGTTGTCTTTCTGAATTAATTAACTATGTTAAAGTAGGCACGTTTTCAATTTATAATTTTAAAAATGGTAGATGTAAAATATGTTTGTTTGTAGATATTTCGTTGCGCATATCTAGCATAATGTTTTTGATACGATTTCAGCACAACTGACAATACACACATTTTTAATAATTAGAAATAATTTTACTATTATGTCTCTACTTTTATAATACGAATATAAAGGATACAAGATGGCGCAAGATGGGGGGGCTATTACTGATGCGGATCTCGCACGAAACTTGCACAATAGGAGAGGAACTGCAATACATATTTAATGAATGATAAAAAAACGTAAATATTTTTGAAATTTATTAATTTCTTAAAACACTAGAGTCCTACTATTGAAACTTTAAAATTAACTTAATAGCAGTAAAATTAACAGTTTATTTCAAAATCAGGCATATTTATATTCCTACTGTTAGCTTGCGACTATCTCTGTGTACAACCATGTATATTACAAGACGCAAAAATATATTGCTTAAATTTAACAACTTTTAATTGTAATTAAATCTCATTAAATCTAGTTGTTAAATTTAATCTTATTATTTTCATTACAGTAGATTTTTTTGTGTAATCTCAATTCCCATTATATGTTATTAAAAACAATTAAACTATTAAACTACCCTAGTGCAGCCCCACTAGCCTCTAAGGATAGATAAATCTAAATAAGGTAAATGAATAGGTTGAATTTTAGCACCATGTTCTAAGTAAACTTGATATTAAAAAGCTAGTCCATGTAATTTTATTTGTAAAATATGTAAATTTCTTTTGTTTAGCCAGTTTTAGAAAGTTGAAACAGTTCTTACTGTATCATTTTGCTTATTACTTAGTTTTAACATCCATAATGCTTGATAGTAGATAATAAACGCTGTAATCTGTCTTTGACTGTTTTAATTTTTTTATAAATACTTATATAGCGCTATTTAAATTGTTAGTATAGATTTAATTAAGTTCTAGGATAAAAAAGTACCTCTTGAAATAGTAATGAAATAAAAATAGGAGAAGCTTATTGCTTAATTTGTTTATGATCAAAACAGTGCAGTCAGTTGTTAGTGCTTTTGACAATGTTTATGTAAAAGATTTGTGCTTACATTTTCCCATTGAGGTAAAATAATTCATATATGTTAAATATACTTTCTTGCAATCGGTTTTAAGTTGTGTTGTTTAAAAAAGCAGGTATGATGTTTTTGGGACAGCTAATATGCAACCTGAACAAATGTGATAATTAGCGTATATGTTTAAAATTGTACATGCACCTAGTTACCATGTTATTATTATTTCAAACGCAATGAATTTATAGAAAATATTTCTAATTTTTTTACCCATATATTATAAATATATTTAAGTCAAATACTTTTGCGCAAAAAATATACATTGGCAAAAATGCTATTCTATCACAAAGTCTTTACGAAGTTTGAGACCAAATAGAACCACGCATAATATCTTCAGAATAAAATTGATGGAAATATATGTACCAAAGAGAAAATGGTGTATACGACAGTACAAAGTAAATTAAAAAAGTTCTTGGAGCTAAATGTTTGCCAAACTTTGCTAACAAGTCTTGGAAAGTGTAGAGTGCCAAAAACGTTTGTAATCCAAACTTGCAATTAAGATACATCTTCTGCAGTAATCATTTGTTTTTAAATCTTTCGGATAACTCATAGCTTTGCAGCACAGTTATTTTACCAGGGAGAACGTTTTATAGTATAAAAATCTAGTTTTCCTGTCAAATTATATATTGCCTTGGTATATTGAACGGCTTAACAGTAAAACGAAGAACTTATAAATAGTAAAACGTACTTACTATTAAATATTATAAAAACTAATCACAATAGTACAAGTAATGGATGCAGGATGTGCAGTTCTTCATTGAGACCGTAATATGCATGTAATAAATATTAAGGAGAAGAGAAATGTGCATGCTTCGTCTCAACATAAGTGTTATAATTAAATAATGAAAAATGAAATAATAAGTTTATTCGTCCATAAAAATATGATTTTACAACAATATACATTCTAGGAATATACACTGCCACTTCATCCAGTAGTGTGGCAGCGCAATAATAGAAAAAATTTTTATTAACTAGAGTCCAAACACTTCATTATAAACTGACTGCTCACTCCGTGCCGTCTGCTAATTACTTTTCTCTTATCAATACAATTGCTTTGTTTGACTAATGTATTTGCGATTCATGCTTTTACATAATAGATATAATATTATCTTTTAGATATAAATATTAACTCTTTCTCTTGTTACAATATTAAGGAAATGAATATTTAACGGCAACAAAAATAAAAATAAATACAACAAACTTATACAAATAAATAATATAACAATGGGGTTCTTTGTTTGAAGGTTATTTTTGACGATGGAAGGATTGGGAAGGAAACAGGATTTTTTCCACTAACCACCTACGACCAACCACCAGTCGTAGGTGGTTAGTAGACGAATGAAGACATATTGTGACCTGTATCCGTAGTTACAAACATCACAGTATCACTTAAACAAATATCACTACCATTTTCATTTTGCATTTCATGGGGAACTTCGATCGTTCAAAAAATAAAAAAATATATTTATTGCGTAATAAGTCGCTTTATTTTCCAAAGTTTTGACTTATACTCCTACATTTACTTGTTACACCAAATACACCTATTAAATATAAACACATATGAGCCATCCGTTATGCTTGTTTAAATGAGAGCGATTCCCTTTTATAGTGATTCATTTTTCATTTTAATAAATAAGGGTTGTTTTAAAAATTACTATCATTACACCGATACTAGTTTTGTTGAAGGTCGTAAGGGAAAGGAACAGATAGGGTTACAAATATAAAACTCTATTTTTGCTCAGATCTTATTTGGTCTACGTTACACATATAAAACAACTGTAAAACCCATGAATAGCTTACAACTTTCAGCAAACAAAAGGAAGACTCTTTACTTCAGTCAATGCCGATCCTCATAACCAAACACAGAAGTAAAATTTATCCATTTGGATTAAAGGTTATGTATAGAATCACTATTTAATATTTTGTACTATAAGTCTATTGAATTTATTTTATTGTTAAACAAACAATCCTTGATAGTATCATTTTCTGTCATGACATTTTAGTGTGGCTTTTTGTGTCGTACGTGAACTAAGTATAAAGTGAGTGTCATAAATTAATAAACAATTACGATATTGTAAATATTCAGTAGGAGTATGAGATTAGGTTGAAGGTTTGTTCGTCATAGTAAATTTTTAACTATAACTACAAACTTTTATTTTAGCCCCAAAGATTATATTTTTGTTTCACGAATCAATCGTTTGAAAAGGGATGAATTCTCCAGCTTTATTAACCACGCTATTTGCGTACGGTTATTGTGATGGTTATAATATTATACATATAACATGTATATTGTAAGCATAAACAAATTAATACCCAAACCCAATTAATGCTGAAAAAAACTGTTCTTCGGCATTACACGCTATATGATTAGTTCAGATATAAATTTACATCCAAAACTTCAAGTAGTAATATATTTATTAATTATTTTACTCCCGAAACTTTAAGTCGAATATGTCTTTGAAATTTATCTGTAATAGGCTTGAACACTATAAGTTTTGACATAAAATTTGTTATTAAATAATGAAATAACATTGTAAGATATCTTACTTAGAATTTCCAAGGATGATGTACAATAAATCAACAAAAGTATATAGATCCCTAAAACATATGATTTACCATGATATTTCATGTATTTCATTTCATAGCTGTTTCAACTGTCGAAATACCTCAATCAGCATCGCGACCACAATTTATGTCATTAAATATTTATTAGCTTAGAAACCAATCTCTATAAACACGTCTCGAGGATTTGCGTTAATACCTCGCTTCTCATAATAGCTCTCCAAATGCATATTACAGAGCACTCGCGTTTCACCCCATGACAACTGTCTTAACATTGAAATTTATATTTAGTGTAATATAATTTTTGGGTTCACCTACATTTAAAAAATTGGGTTATCCAATAGGTGTCTTCTTTACGCACGCAAACATTTGTGCATTTATTGTTGACGTTTTGCAATATTTGGTATGCAAGTGTGGTTAAAAAAATAGGCATTTTTATACTCGTAATTTTAAAATAGTATTCTAAAATTAGTATTAATTCCAAAATTCATGTTTTTAACCAAAAAGCTAACCATTTAAAAAACTACTCTAAGACTTTTATTTAAAAACTAGAACAAGTAAAATTTTTTATAATTTTATAACATTCCATATAAAAATATGCTTCCATTTGTTTTAGGTATTTTAATTCTTTAAGCTCGAATTAGCAATGTAAAAAATGGATAGATAAGGGAGGTGGAAGCTACTGATAAGGTTGACGCGTCACTTTAGCCTATCGTAACTCCTACATGGAGGAGAGTGGAATGTATGACTAGATGATCGCGACCACACATAATTCTTGTAGCTGTTACTGTCTTCTTATCTCGCCTAAGAAATAAAAAGTTTTTATGTTTAAATGACCGATCTTTTAAAACGCTCAAGTAAAACAATGACAATTTTCAAAACATAAAATCTAGAATACAGAAGCGAATGATAAAAGATAATTAAAAAGGATTGCACATGGTAAAATAAATAATAATTACATACGTTAACAATAGAACATTATACAAACATGTACCATATTCGAATTTACAGTGCTGTCCAAATTAATTAGACTAAGATTGTTTTAAAAACAAATTCTTTACTGATTACATATTTAAACACATGATTGTTCAATGAAATATAATAATCTAATATTTAGTATGCATTCCCTTGTTTTTTGTTAGCATTTTAAGCCTGTTTGGCATACTTTTCACAAGGTTTACTCTCACATTTTTATTTCTTCATCGTGATGCTACACTCGGATGAGCTCCTCGATCAGTTACTGCTTCGTTGTTATTTTTGTTTTATGGAGTCGTCGCTTGAGAATAGCCTATAAGTTTTCAATTGGGTTCATGTCAGGGCTGTTTCCAGGCCAAGGGAAGACACTGATCTCTTCTTTACTCAAGAATTCCTTGATGCTTTTAGCCTGGTGGCATGGAGCTCCATCATGCATGAAGATGAATTCTCCGCTGGGGTACCAGTCGTGAACCTGTGGCAACAGCCTATATTTTATCAAATTCAGTTACTGATCCTGTCTCATGGTTTTTTTCTACAATTTACAGCCTTCCAGGATCATGTGCCGACATAAAACTCCATATCATAATGCTTGTAGGGTGTTTCACAATTTGCTTTATGCAATCTGGGTGAAATGCCACATCGGGTCTTCTGCGTACGAATTGCGAGCTTTCGTCCGATATTTGGAATATCGATTCGTCAGAAGAGCAAACCTGCAAAAAACAAGTTATTTAGGTATATCCTAGCTTAATTGAAGGTCTAAAGGCCCTACTTTCAGTCGAATGATGATTATGACCAGATGAGCAAACTTTATTGAACTGCGATTGAGCTAAAGTTTGGGATTCATTCTAAGGGTACAGTAAATGATAGGTAATCTACATACATACAGTAAATATTTAAGCATAATATCTTACAAGCAACTCATATTTACCTTGTTCCAATCATCATCAGTGAACTGAATCCCTTAGGTCCATTCCAATCTCTTCTTAGTCATTGCCGGTGTTCTTTTTTGTTATTTTTTTTGTAGGCCTGCATGCGCGAAGACCTTGTTCATTCAAAGCTATTCTGATGGTCCTGGACCAAACATTAGTGCCATAATCTCGTACTGGTCACTAAGAACCTTGCTGGTCATTTTTCTATTGCCTAGTTGTCATGTTTTTCAACTTTCTGGCCATTCTGGACTTAACGCTTTCTTCCGGCCATATTTTCCGATACGGCTGGATTTAAAATACCATTGATATCAAGTGTTTTCTTGATCCTACTAACTGAATTCTGTGAAATATTTAGACTGTGTGCTATTTCAGTTTGTGTGTAATGTGGTTCTTCCAAAAGAACCTTGGCCACAGCACATTTCCTTGGTGAAAGGTCCGCCTTTCTACCCATTTCTTGATAATTTTATAAATAGCCAATAAGGAAGTAAAAAGGTTGGTTCATACACTCACAAATGACATTAAACTTACTTTAATAATAACAGAACACACTAATAGTTACCGTGTATATGTCACCTCTCATAATCAATTCCCAGATTTAAATTTTCATTCAGATATTTTCATAGAATCTGCTAATCACTTTATTAAAATAATAAATCTGTTCGTGTTAATCAATGAATATACCTGCGAATTATTCTTTTTTAAATTAAGGCTAAAGTTTTAAAACATGCTTTATTTACCCAATTCTCCAAACTTTTATTAAAAACCTGTTTTCGTAAAAAAAATATAACAAGTAATACTTTGGAATTTTTACTGTCTTTACATTAACTTTATCATGCAATGAAAGTTTACCATCTTTATAAAGAGTGGTATTTTTATATAAATTAAAGGGGTTTTATTAAAGCGACGATTAAAAAAGTTTCTTAATTTATAGAATTGACTTTGTATAAGGGTAACCTTTAAAGAATATTGAGTAATAATCAACGACTTAGAGCTATTAATGATTGACAGAAACAAAGCTAAACTAATTATAATTTGTCATATTTTAGCGATTTAAAAGGCTTATTAGCATTATCGACTATGCACTCCATCCAGTACTTCCTCTCATTTACGGAAAGCTCTCAAAGCAGCACACCTTCCTCGCAGATGGGACGAGGTCACACTATTACTTTATCCGGGCCTCGCTCTGATATACGGAAAGCTCTCGAAGCAGCACTCAATCTGGAATACGCTTCCTCGCTGATGGGACGAGGTCACACTAGTACTTTATCCGGGCCTCGCTCAATACTGAATACGGTATATCAATACGGGAAGCTCACAATCCTGAACTTTATCTAGGACTTGGAACCTTCCCTAATGGCAAAATTATGCATTATTATTCTATTCGCCCATCCATGTAATAAATGAAAATCATAAAGGTGCTACGTAGCTGGAACACGTCTTCTTTACTGAATCCAAAGGCTAGTACTATATCCGGCCCTCCCTCCGTAATATAAAAAGTCAATATAACATAACGCATTATTGATTGTATCATTGTTAATAACACAATAATCAGGACACTGTGCTGATGCATACAAGACATTTTTAATAGGGTACATTTTGTATCTCTTATTCGATTATGTGTAAAGTATGTAGCGGTACATGATTGAAGTAAACAATATTCCGAGTCTCACATTCTGACAATTACTTGCATAGCCTCGAGATGAATCTGCCAAGAATGGTTTCTGAGCTAATGAATATTACATGAACGATGCACACAGTGTTATACAAGAGGGTTGATATCCATTACAGCGATAGAACCTCTCACTCTGTTATTGGTTAAATTCACGCAGCTATGCTCAAGTCTCACCCTGTTCTACCAGATTAGTATATAACTTTATTTTGCAAAATAAATTTTACATATTCTTTTTTATTATGAGATAAATTATAAAAAGTTCCTTAAAAAATTTTTCTCGTACTTAAATTAAATACGTGTAGATTTTATCAATGAAGAGGAGTTAGACGATGTTTTAATTATAGATATGATAGTTTTTTTTAACATGACATATTTTAATTGCATATAAACGGTGTTTTAGGCTACATCTAAAACGTTAAGCAAACAATCATTATTAAATTATTACATAAAAATACCAAATAAAGGAATTAAGTTATAAAATTGATATCAAGTAAAGACACACCTCGTATGAATTAATTTTATGTGTAAATAATATTATATCGCTCTCAGAATGTGCTAAAGAAAAGTTATTATACCTTACAGACAATATATCAATTTGTTGGGTCTCACTAACGAAAACGATAATTTTCTGTCAACGTCTTCTTGTTTGTGAGATAAATAACCAAGTTCAGATAATCATAAAAAAGTAAATGTCTATATAAATGGCCTTATAACTAGGAGTTTTAAAAGTCGATTCTAACATTTAAGTTGCGTCAGAGAAGCCTTTAGGATAACACAAGTCTGAGAGTAATTAAGTCTGGACGACGCCCAAAACAGTAACTCTTTTCTAAAACTAATGAAAGTAAACATCGACATTGTGTGGATAACTTAGATCCTATATGTCATGCGTTATTGTGTCCTAGAAAAGATTTTAAACATTCTCGTTATATTAAAATAGAAACTTTTGAAATTGAAAACAGAGCTTAGACGAATGCTGTGGCATTCACAGGCACAAGTTGCAGTATTTTAATGATGTCATAAAACAAGGCATCTACGCTTGAGGTAAACAACTGCAGAATAATTATTCTAAGAAAAGATCCTAAGATTACATAAAATCAAATCTGAACATTTTCATTAATGCCCATAAATAATTTAAACTGCCATTGCAAATGTGTTGTATCATAATATCAACTGTACAATATAATACTGCTATTAATAACTGGCATTCGTTAAGATCATATATGAAAAATAAATATTATATCATCCCAATTTTTTAAAGTTTGGACCATAAGGAAGGTAATTTTAAAAGATCAAGCCAAGTACACTTTTAACGTAGGTTTTGGAATAACTTACAGTAAAATAAAGGAATAAGTTTAAAAGTTGGTTTGATTGTGGCTTTGTTTGTATTATATTTAATGTTTTTTTATCTTCTATCTCATATATTATATAAAATATTCAAAAAATCTTGTCAAATATTTAATAAATATTTCATATTTTGACTAAAACCTATTTCGGAACCAAGTTATTTACATAATGCTCAGTCAAATCTTGTGTATATTATTCGCATACATCTCGTTCTAATCTCTAAGATGAAGCTGTTCCGTTGTGCTGCTATACACGACAAAAAACAAGTTGTACCGTAAATTAGTTAATTAAATTTCATATAATGTAAATTTCGCAACCTAGTCATCCAGTATAATTTAATATTATTTTTATCCAATGTTCCGGAACTAAATTATCGGCGGAGTAACTACCTAATTGGCACGCGGATGAATATTTTCTTCTAACCCTTTGTAGCAGCCCAACTACGTGACCGATCAGACCTCGCGCGCTTTGTCCGTAAGTAAGATTTATCTTTTCGTATTATTAAATTAGCCCTTTGAAGCCAAACATATAAAAATGAATGTAACGTAAAGTAAAGTTGTAAATAGTAAAGTTACTTACCCTTGAAGATCTTTTATTTGCTTGATTCAGATAGATAAAAGTTGTGGCGTCGTCCTTAATGGCGAACACGTTGTGAAAATAAGTAATTTGTATCATTAAATGGCTAATACCGTCGCGAATTTGTTTTAGGCGAGTTCACGTACCTAATGTATCTCACGTGTTGTTTGAGTAGATGGCTACCAGTTTCCCAACTTCTACTCCTCTTCTAGAAATAACCCTTATTAGAATGCAGCTTCAATGTCTCGTGCCATGACGCCGACACCCGGGTTGTGAGTCTACATATTGCGAAGGGAAGTGAAATCTTATTGTTTTATAAAGTAGAACATCGTAGGCATAATTCCAGAGAACATTAGATATTTTAGGCCCACTTAGAAGATATTCGTTTTTAGTTCTTGTGTTCTAATTGGCAGCAACGTGGCATTACACACTTTTCCTTTACCATCTAAAAGTGGTGCTTGTAAGTTTTCGTAATTAAACTGAACTTATGAGTAAACTTTGAATTTCTAGTATTTATTACTACGACCTCAGAAGTCACCACCCTCATATGTTATCGTCCAACGGTACAAAGTTTAACCATAAATATTATGTAGAATGGGATGTTAAGTCAACAGCAGGTATTAACAGTAATACGGCAGACGACAGCGCTGCCGCAGGAGCGTAACTGTACAGTAGAAGATGTCGCGGCACACTATACACACTACGGCTCACAGAGTAAAGTCTTTCATTATTCTCCTCATGATAATACGAGGTCACCTCAGGGTCTTCATCGTACAAACACACACTTCAATGGCTTTGACTAACTTGTTATAAACACCTTACTTTCGAAGTGTATATCTACTGGATAATATAACTCAGGATTTAGTTTTTATTGTTATATAACAATTTATTTGTGAAAGTACTGTGTTTGCTACTTTATCTGCCAGATGAATCTAAATTAATCTTGTTATTACTATACAATACTGTGTTCATATTTGCTTCTATAGTGTTGGGTGTAGCTACTGGATATATCTGGATTATGATTTATTTTTATTATTATTGAATACAGTATTTGCCCAAGTATTTCTGGCCATGGTGCATATACTAGATCAAGCAAAATTGGAATTTTAATTTTATTATTATAGTTATTTGTGGATATACTACATCATTTTGAATAAGGATTTATGAATCTGGGACCGTTAATCTACAATGTTAATTATAATTAGCTCGTATAAATATATGTTCTTTTATAATTCATCAATACTGAATTTTTAATTCAATGTCTTTTCTTAAATTGTTATAAATGATTTATGATTTTTAAAATATAGTTTTATTTCCTTTTTAATAATTGATAAAAGACTTTGTACTCAAAAATATAAACTGCTCCAGGATATTTCTACTTCTTCGTAAATAAATTAAAACGTGTACTAAAACATAATATCATGGTAACATAATTTACTTTTCATCCCCCACTGAGAAGGTGGAGTTCACCAGTAGGTAAGGGAAATGAGCTCGCCTTACACAAAAGGGTTATAGGCCTACATTTGCTAATCTCGAGTGTAATTGTGTACGATAATTTGTATTTAAAACTTATTACAACAGTGTTACCCATCATGTTGTTGCTGGCTGTGTGATAATTAAGGGTGATTTAAGGGAATTTTAGGATGAAATTGTGTGTCGTAATATTGAACGGCGAGGTGAACAGCTTGGGGTGACTCACATCTTGTTTGGTTACAGGGTTGTTATTGATGAGTGACGATGTTTATAGAGCAGAAGAAGTCAACTAGAGATTACTACAGTGTTACAGGAGGATAATATTAGGTTGTCGGTAATATGAGGATAGAGAGATTTTTGTCGATATATAGAGTAGGAAATAGAGCCGGTTTAGTACATAGTAAGGCTTTATGTACTCTTTGAAGCCGTAAAGATTCTTGTCAACATCGTAGTTAACTTTACTCTTAAACAGTTTTAGGGGTGGTTTCCTCGCGTTTACGTGAATTATTTATGACAGTATCATCTGACAGTTTAAAATATTATCATCATAAACATTTTACTGGTCTTAGGTCATTAGGTCATTATTTTTTATGTTTCATAGATTTTAACGTAAAAAAAATAAATCCATGATCATTCACACAATATATACAGTAAAAAATCACCACAAATAGTAAAAAAAACACTAAAAACACCAACTGCTTCTAGTATAAGTTTTATGTTTAGGTTTATTAAAATGAAAAAAGTCGATAGATGTAATCAAAAAGTTGTTTAAATTTAAAAATTATTAATAAACCAAATGTTTTTGCCATGTTAACATAGAGAAATCAGCGTTTTAATCTATTATACTAATTATTTTTTAAACTTAAGTGTAGAGAGTCACCTAAGCCCAGAGTAGTGAAAGCATGGAACTGCGTTGTTTTAATTGTTAATTGTTTATTTGGGTATAAGGTGATATAAAATCCCTTTTGTTTTCATTGAAAACTGAACTCACACTACCTCCTATTCTTGACTGTTCGTTAAACCGAGGAAATACAGATAAGTAAATAATCCATGAGATGGTCGCTGCGGAGGCCGCAGGAGATTTGACGTATCAGGAGTTCCAGTTTATCTTTAAGCACTGATATGTACGGGTATCTCCCGCACGACTGAATCTGCGGTTGTCGTTTTAATGCCGACAGCATTATTTTGATAAAGTTTGATGTAAAAAATTACTTTATTATTGCTCTCACAAATAAATGATATTATACGTACATAATTAGTACTATCATTATTTTTTTATATATATCCCTGGAATGTCTTTCAACCATATTACAATACATAGATTCGACTAGTATATTATCAAGAGTAATACAATTTTGGGAAATTTTATTTTACATTTAACTCTTTTTACACCATGCTAGTTAAAGCAACTCTATCAGAATCTTTTTCGAGTGTGACTAGAATAGCAAAATATTTCAACTCCTCAGAAATGCTTAAGGTTTTGATCACAAAGAAATGTTTTTATGCTTAGTTTTTCTTATATGCAAAAGTTGTACGTTTACCAGGTATTTAAAGTGTCTTCTCAAAGCGTACTTAAAACTCAAAAATAGATTTCAGATGTATTCAATTAATTTAAGGAAGTTATTTTATAGAAAAATGTATTTAAAGCTTAGAGAAAGTAATGCTAATACTGCAAAGCACCAAAAAATATTTCTGATTGCCAAATTTAAACTTACTTCTTCTTGAGTACGAAACTTTATCAATTTCTAGTGGACCTGGAACGAGATTATCAAAAGTTTTTGAGACAGTTAAGATATTAATAAGATGTGTTATCCAGATACAGGATTCCAGCTACTTTTGCACAAGGAGTTTTTGTTCTAGGAGGCTGGGAATAATTATGATTGTAGGGTTTAAGTTCGGTAAACCGGTTTCTGTAAAGGTTTACATATAGATAATTGCAATATGCCGATTTTATATTTTACTCGCAATTCCCGAATTTAGAATACAAAATACTATTTTTGGAGAGTAAGCAAATACAAATATTTAATCCGTGGAGTGTGTATTTTATTTTACTTAGAATCCGAAATTTAATTATTTATCTAATTTTAATTTATAACTTTCAATCATTCTGTGGTATCAGAATATAATTATAAATTAATAGTGTTGCTAATATACATAAAACATAGCACAGTTTACTACTGCAGTATTTAGTTACGTTATTTTAAACAGAAACCCAGTATTAGAAACACTCTTTGAGTTATAATGAAAGGATGGTGGAACTCAGGATTTTAATTATCACTTTTATTAGTCAAATCCTCAAGAGAAGAGTCAAGTTTCCAATTTTTTACTGCAAACGCAGTTTTTTTTTTCATATAAGAGAGTTTTAATTTTATACAAAAGTAAAACAGTATACTTAGTAAATTAATTTTACAAAACTGTTCTGAGTGTGTAAGTACAGTATTTTAGGTGAACTATTTGTGATCGGCTCAATTCATCCTCAAACAGACCTTATGTAACATCGTGCTTTGCAAGGTTAATTTGCAGGAAGGTAATGAGGCATCAATCCTCCACCATCAGCTGCTGTGCTATGTTAGTCCCTGTGTGACTGTAGACAACGTATTGACCTTAATGTTAGCCACTCGTGCACTGGGTCGATAATCCTTTTGTACCTAGACTGGTGATTACATGCTCTATTTGTTCACCGGATCTTCCTTCGTTAGTATATCGAAAACTTTGTAACGTGACTACTTTCGACATATTAGTATATGCTTTACTTTTATGAGGAAAACCATTAAATACATCGAATGTTACCAAATTTAACTCGATCTTGCATAAAACAAATTGCAATTTATTTGTTCAAAAACAAGAATGTGTGAGCTCCCAACTACTTGGTAAACATTGTTGCCCATTATAATAACATTGCTGTTACATTTCATATACGTTTTGTAATCAACAAAAAAACTATTAACTGCTACAGGTTTTTCATATTTTCCTTGCAGCCTAACACTTCTTGTGTCTACAAATACGTATCGTAGAGAGCCGCGTAGTTCCTCCGACCTCCTTACCACCTCAGACCTTAGGAAGCATTAGTAAAGGAATTGATGAAGTCTACACCAATTATAGTTAGGTTGCAAGTTCTGAGGTACAAGCCATTCAGCCTGAAGAATCTTGCTTGGTGTTCCAAACTGGTGGTTCTTTTCCATATATGAAGTGTTATACAATATTATAATATTTATAATATCCAGTAAATTTTACTGTTCTATAATATTTAATGTTATTGATTTGCTTGACAGATATTTTTTAATATTAGTAACTATCGAGGTAAAATTACAAAAAATCTTTAACATCAATGGTCGGTTCAATACGACAAAAGAGCATAGTTAAACGAAAGAAAAAGAGTTCATTATGGAATGAAACAAATAGCCTCTGGACAAAAATGTCAAAAACCGTATTTAATGCCCGAGCGTGTCCGTACTAAAAAATAAAATAAATTCTGAATATTCAAAATTTAATGAAAAGAACTATTTGGTATGTATTTACTTAGATCATATGTTTTAACTTCTACTTCACAATATAAAGCGTTAAGATCATGGAAAATAACAATTAAATTTAACAAGATTTTTAAATCAGAACTGTCCACATATAGTTCTTTGTCAACATAAATCTCTAATTTATTTAAATTAATATACCGCATAGCTTATTTAGAATAGTTAAAATATAACTTTAATTACAACTCAACATAGCTTTACTTTGTGTGAGAAAGAAAATAAAAATAAAAATAATGTATATGGTTACGCTCTGATATCATCATATCATGTCATAGTATATTATAGCCAATGGCGCAGTGTAGTGGGTATGGCGGTTATCGCAAGATAACCAGATCAAGCAACGCCGAGCGTGGCTGCTGCTTGGACAGGTGGCCGCTGAGTGATCCTGTCCTTGCAAGCGGCCCGCCTGCTCGGTCATTGGTGGTGGTTTCGGAAGTCACCTTTGAGCCGTTGGTCCCCAGGTTAAGTGTTAGAGAGGGCTTCTTAGCTCTAACTTCGCCTGGTAAAATAAGACATTCTTTACTTTACTTTACTTTTATATTTTTTTCGATGTGCTGCTATATTATATCCTCGATTACTGTATCGAAGACCTAATATACGAGTATATATATATATATATATATATATATATATATATATATATATACAAATCAGTATATACTATATATGTCTTACAAATATTATTTATATCTATATACTATATAATATATGTTTAAGCTGCCGATGAAGAAACGTAATTAAAGAATAATAAGTGGAAACTTGTGTACAGTGATTTTTGCTTATTTTAGATGTTTAGTCAAACCACAAATATCTTTTAAAACGACTGCTGATGACTTGATAACCCCTCTTGAGCAATGAGTTGAGGGTTCAAGATAGGAAGATCTATGTTATCACGATCATTTATGAAAGAGTAGTGTGTTGAATTGTATTATGTTAACAAATTAAGTAAAGACTTTAGCACGTTGTTGGCACAAAATCAAAGGTACAGACGTGATGGGGGTCAAGATGAAAACCGCTAATTAAAACCAGAAAAACTATTTTTTCAATGAGGAAGCCCATAACAATTTATGAAACTCTTTGAAGCACATGAGACTGATGAACTATGTGAACCAAGAATAGTTTGTTACCGAATGTCCACCACGACAGTATAGTTAAAACTAATGTAAGGACCCATAAATACAATACTGGACCATGATGATAAGAGGGAGAGAAGAATTTTGTGCTACCACGATAAAGGTAGTCGTGCCCTATCCTTCTGTAATCTATAACCGCTGTAAATTAACCAAATAAACTGCAGTTTTCAGGTTGAATGCGAAGATTTGACATAGTTTGAAAGGAGGTTGCCATAGGTGGAAAATATTTTCAAAAACTGCAAAGGTATCACTAAATCAAAGAAAAAAGAAAAATTTAATTGAAAGGAAAAAACGGAATATTTTACTTACAGAATAATCTACCAGCCCCATGTTCCTTTCGCATTGTTTATTATGGCTATAAACTATTTTCCACTTTACTCCTTCACGGTTTGTTAGTACTTCTCTACTCCACGTTATATTTCAAAACATTTAGCCTCTTTTAAATCTTAAACATCTAATATCCTCCTTTTTTTCTCTTTGTTCAGGTATTACTTTTAATATTTTGCATTTATACAGTACTGTATTTTCAATCGTTTGGATTCTTTTACAACTGTAGGTACGTAAACAAGCTCAATAGCATTCTATAAATTTTTCCCTCTACATCTCAACCATTTCCATTTCATTTCACCATTTACGTATTTTAGTTTTTGCGAACCTACCATCATTGTAGTTATTTCTAAAACTTCAATTCCTTTGTTAAATTTTTCATCTATTTCACTGACAACAATGTTTTTGATAAACAACTCACTTTTTTATCTCTGCACTTAAATGGCAAAACATTTTTTAATGGACTCTGTGGAATAAGAAGACTGTTCCTATTAAAAACCTAATAACTCACGACAAGTTTTCCTGCTCCATCAAACCCCCTGCATCTTATACAGTTTCAGCTTCTAGAACTACGTCTTTTCTAATATGCTTCTCTTAAGAACATTCAGAATGATCAAAGAGTCTCAAAAATCCTCTTGTAACATGATGAGTGAAGGAAGTTATATCCAGCATCAGTTATTATTTTGTGAGAACGTGGTAACTCCCACTTAATTTTCTGTGTCTGTTCTCCTTGCACATTTCCTCTCTGTATTGCTCACAACCGCTTATTAGGTACCGAACTTCCGACCAGCTATTTCTTCCTTCTTTTCCAGTTCCTGCATTATATTAATTCTAAAATCTGTCACTCATGCACCTTTTTCTTTAACCATAATGTAACTGAACGTTTTTCTCAGCCATAACATATTTATTTCTTATCGTTATTTTAAAAGCTTCATTTTTGAAATCGCAAACGATTCTAATTGTCGGCTACTCTCTCATTCTTAGTTCTATTTCTACGTTGTTAAGTAATCATTTCCGAATAACTTTCCATTTTCGTTCTTATATCAATATCATATTTTCCTATTAAGGTGTTTTATCTACTTGGACTTTCTATTTTAGTCCTTGACCTCTTTGTCTGTTTCAGACATAGAGCCTCCGGAAGTACCCACTGACACAAGGTGAGACTTCCTGAATAATATCTCTCTTTCAAGGCTCTTTCCACAACGGAGTTTCAAGAAAATCCTTCTCCGATAAAACTTTGCGTAAAATAAAACTTATCGTCTATCTTCAGACACTTTAGCATTTATAATTTAGTAAACTAAATTAAATCCCATTATGAAGTGTTATAAATTAACTTAATATACTTAAGCTCGTATATTATATAAAACTCTATTATACTTCACAGGCCCTTACTAGAGTATTGTTTAACTACGTTACCCTACAGAGAAGCAGTGCGAGGTCAAGTGACAGAGTGTTTGGATATTAAGTCTTAAGTACAATACATTTATATCACGCAACTGTCTCAGCGCTAGCCTAAACTGCTCATTTATCCTCTAAAACTTAGCTGTTTATATTTAAATCATTTTTTAACTGAAATTGATACCGCACTGAGTATATTTTTAAATTGTCCGATAGAATAAATGTTTTTGTATATTATATTGTTTTAAATATCAAATTGTAATCCGTTCCATAATAATTATATCTCTACTAAATTTCTCTAATAATAAAAGCATATAAATTTTTAACATCTCTATTTTATGGTAAAACTTATTGGACTTCCTAACAATCAGGAAATTAATTTATACCAAATTAAAATTTATAACACTACTGCAATCAATGTTTCTATAACGCTATTGAATATGTCAATCAATAACTATTAAGTAATGGCTTCGTAATGTATTTAATAAACATCGAAATATAGCAATAAAATGTATAACTAGTTAGCCCATTTTAATAAACAAGTTATTAAAAGTCAATTATGTATCAAAGACTATTATGACATCATGACGAATTTTCACCTGACTTAGTGGCTCTCGCCTTCACTTTCTGCCCGATTCAACTTTGGATTGCATGGTAAAGGCAGATTCACCTGTCCTGGAGAGAAGGATGTCGTAGGATATCGTATCACAAATTATTCTGATGTAGTTTGTGATTTCCACGTAGAAGGTTTCTACGTGAGTTTTGGGTCAATTTAACCCCGGTATTTTTCGTTTCTAGATTAATCTGGGAAGCAGGGAAAACTGGAACTGCATCGATACCACTCTCTGATTCATGCGACCAGGCACAGTCATTCTATACCAAGGCGAGGTCTAAAATAAGGGAAATACTGTTTGGTGGGAAATAATAGAGGGCTATTCTGCAGTAAAGAGACCAACTGTGTAAACTTTAATTAGCGACTTGGAGTACATGAAAGATCTGTACTCATCCAACAATAGCTGCTTATTACCAACCCCTAAGATATTCCCAAAATCTCCCAAGATATAAAATGTATGGTGTTAGTGCAATGCAGCCTATAGAAGTTATAAGTTACTTTCTAGTGGAATTAACTTTTATCCTTGTTTTGATAAGAAGAGAAATGGTAGTTTCACAGTAGGTATCACGTTTGAATAAAATCTACGTATATCTTCATTTAGCTAAGCAGAGAGATGGCACGTGTATCGTGTCGGTCTACTACAGCAACTGGGAGAGATATGTTACTTTCTGGTTGAATAAAATCAACGTTTATCTTCACTTAGCTAGGCAGGCAGATTGCACGTGTATCACGTCGGTCTACTACAGCAACTGGGAGTGATATGTTACTTTCTGGTTGAATAAAATCAACGTTTATCTTCATTTAGCTAGGCAGGCAGATTGCACGTGTATCACGTCGGTCTACTACAGCAACTGGGAGTGATATGTTACTTTCTGGTTGAATAAAATCAACGTTTATCTTCATTTAGCTAGGCAGGCAGATTGCACGTGTATCACGTCGGTCTACTACAGCAACTGGGAGTGATATGTTACTTTCTGGTTGAATAAAATCAACGTTTATCTTCATTTAGCTAGGCAGGCAGATTGCGCGTGTATCACGTCGGTCTACTACAGCAACTGGGAGAGATATGTTACTTTCTGGTTGAATAAAATCAATGTTTATCTTCATTTAGCTAGGCAGGCAGATTGCACGTGTATCACGTCGCTCTACTACAGCAACTGGGAGTGATATGTTACTTTCTGGTTGAATAAAATCAACGTTTATCTTCATTTAGCTAGACAGGCAGATTGCACGTGTATCACGTCGGTCTACTACAGGAACTGGGAGTGATATGTTACTTTCTGGTTGATTAAAATCAAACGTTTATCTTCATTTAGCTAGGCAGGCAGATTGCGCGTTTATCTTGTCGGTATACTACAGCAACTGGAAGTGATATGTTACTTTCTGGTTGAATAAAATCAACGTTTATCTTCATTTAGCTAGGCAGGCAGATTGCACGTGTATCACGTCGGTCTACTACAGCAACTGGGGAGTGATATGTTACTTTCTGGTTGATTAAAATCAACGTTTATCTTCATTTAGCTAGGCAGGCAGATTGCGCGTTTATCGTGTCGGTATACTACAGCAACTGGAAGTGATATGTTACTTTCTGGTTGAATACAATCAACGTTTATCTTCATTTAGCTAGGCAGGCAGATTGCACGTGTATCACGTCGGTCTACTACAGCAACTGGGAGTGATATGTTACTTTCTGGTTGAATAAAATCAACGTCTATCTTCATGTAGCTAAGCGGAGAGATGACAATTATGTTTTGTTAGTATAATGCAGCCACTGGGAGTGATATGATACTTTCTGGTTGAATAAAATCAACGTTTATCTTCATTTAGCTAGGCAGGCAGATTGCACGTGTATCACGTCGGTCTACTACAGCAACTGGGAGTGATATGTTACTTTCTGGTTGAATAAAATCAACGTTTATCTTAATTTAGCTAGGCAGGCAGATTGCGCGTGTATCACGTCGGTCTACTACAGCAACTGGGAGAGATATGTTACTTTCTGGTTGAATAAAATCAATGTTTATCTTCATTTAGCTAGGCAGGCAGATTGCACGTGTATCACGTCGGTCTACTACAGCAACTGTGAGTGATATGTTACTTTCTGGTTGAATAAAATCAACGTTTATCTTCATTTAGCTAGACAGGCAGATTGCACGTGTATCACGTCGGTCTACTACAGCAACTGGGAGTGATATGTTACTTTCTGGTTGATTAAAATCAACGTTTATCTTCATTTAGCTAGGCAGGCAGATTGCGCGTTTATCTTGTCGGTATACTACAGCAACTGGAAGTGATATGTTACTTTCTGGTTGAATAAAATCAACGTTTATCTTCATTTAGCTAGGCAGGCAGATTGCACGTGTATCACGTCGGTCTACTACAGCAACTGGGAGTGATATGTTACTTTCTGGTTGAATAAAATCAACGTCTATCTTCATGTAGCTAAGCGGAGAGATGACAATTATGTTTTGTTAGTATAATGCAGCCACTGGGAGTGATATGATACTTTCTGATTGAATAAAATCAACGTTTATCTTCATGTAGCTAGGCGGAGAGATGACAAGTATGTTTTGTCAGTATAATGCAGCCACTGAGAGTGATATGATACTTTCTGGTTGAATAAAATCAACGTTTATCTTCATGTAATGTATGTCATGCTAAGCAGACGTATATTGTGTCGGTGTACTACAGCCACTGGGAGTGATAAGTTACTTTCCTGTGGAATACATTCAACGTGTAAATTAATTTAGCTGAAGCCATTAGAGTCAAGAAACACGTTTTAGTAGAATAAACTTAACGTTTATCTTAATTTAGCTAATTAGATAGATGTCACGTGTATTATATCGGTGTATTTCAGCTGTTAAAGGTAATGAATGTACATCGTGAGTTAATATCTGAGTTTATCTTAATTTTCCTGGAGTGGAATGATACTATGCTTATTATCTATGAAACTCTAAAGAACTAAGGACGTAATCCTTTTTAGCGCGTATACTATGCGATGTCACTGCTAGTATAACCAATCAGCTGCGAAGCCGTCTCAATAAATTTAGAGTTATTTGAATATCATTGATATTAGTTTTTAAAATTTAAAACAAAGGTAGGAAACTTCTCTCACGGGAGCGAGATATCTGCGTATTTATAATAATTGAAAATGATTATTCGTGCTGTTTGGTTGTAGTTTTGTTTATTATTATAGTTAGTTTCTCTACTAATGTATACAAGATTTCTCAAAGTACTGAAACTATTTAATGTTTAGAAAAAAAGTAAAATGTGTCGTCTACTTACTAGAATATTTATACTTTGAAATATAAATTTATTTGTAAAATTATGTTTAAAACTGAAAATGGAAAACCCAGTTTGTTATGTACCTATATTAACGGATATGTTATATTACAATTGTTGCAGTTCTTAATCACACAGATTCATTGATAATAACGTATTTCTGACCCTTTATATTAATATAAAAGTCTGCAAGACTTGTTATACAATACTGCATGAATGCACTGTAGGTCTTGCTTATACTGCTACTTTTCCGACACTATTGCTATTGTGTGTAAACTAGTATAGCTATATTTATACATTAGTTTACGTGTGTGGTATTTGATTTATATATTTGAAACTGATATTAAGAATAAAAGTTAATTTAGATTGTTAAAAACACAACATTTTTTTTATTGTTTTAACCGATTATTTTCTAATTTTGTAAAGTTATAACTATAAATAAAAGAATTATTATAATTGTTATTTTATTTTAACGTCCAGTGCGGATTAATGTATTTCCGTGGGTACACAATTTTATTTGGTTCTTAATATATCCTGCTTAGGTTACGGACAGACAGACAATCATGTACAAAAGAAAATGTGGCACACATCCGACAGACAAGAGAAATTGTGCCCAGCTAGTGAATGATAGCGTTCACTGACGCTCAGTCAAATCCCTCTGATGGACATGCACCAACATGGAACTCATCCTTGCATATGTGAATATGCAGTTTCATACAAAATTCTATGTCAACAGGGTGATTATTTTCCTACATATATTTTGGATAGTTTTGTTACAGTTATTACTATTTTACATGTTAAAGTTAAATGACTGTATTGAACTTGTTTCCAAATTGGTTTATTTTAATATATTCTCTTGCTACCATGGATACTAACGTTTATTATAAGAAGTAAAAATATTCCTTCAAACTCACCTAAGATGAAATCAACTCACCTAGGCGGCTTTAAAAGGAATATCCTTACATGTAAACCTGCCTTATAAACGTACCGCGCACCCAAGGCAATATTGAGAGAGGAAAATATTATTTTCTTTATCCACCAATATTAGTTAGAAAGGTATCGGGAAGTTAAGCGTTACTGACGAAATCAAACTACAAGCAATATTGATGAGTCGAGTATTAGAATTGGCAGGCAAATCCACGAGTAATTGAAATGAAATATAAAATGTAGGTATTGCCTTTATTCTATCTTTAGGAAACGCCTTGCTGGAAGTTTATCCAAGCAAAACCCGTCTCAATTATTTCCTAAATCATCAACTGAATGCGTAATATTCTTGTTCAAATATAGAGAATTTAGCTAATCATTAATAATACTACGATTGAAAGAGGCATTCTATTTTATATTGAAGCAGACTGTCAGGAGCCTGATACCACAAATTTTAAGTTTTTGTTAGTATAATATTAGTTTATTAATGGTAAAATGTATTTGTAAATTTATAAACTAATATTATTAGGAAAAAAATCTTAAAAGATCAATTGGCTGAGGTTTAGCGAAGCCTGCCTTTCATGGCGCTGGCAAAATTGATTTATGTGTATCCGCCTGTTTGTCTCTACAAATTTCGAAAACAAAATGACCTACAGACTTGAAATTGATTTATTTATGCATGAGAAATACTGAGTTCGATTATTGCGCATGTCATTTCCACTGCCCTGTTTATACATATTTGATACGAAAATAAATAAATGCTAACCTGGTACTTAGGGTCTCGTCTCTTTAGAACTGCATAGACTTCTGATGGTCTGTGTCCAACCATTAGTATGATGGAGGATGATCATTTTTTTTCAATGTAATGATATAAAGTGTTAGTGCTTTATTTAAATTACACTATTATGTCTGAACAGACCTAGATAATAGTGTTTTTGCATTAGCACATTCTAATGTATGCCTTGTGGTTTATGATCTTGATGGGTAGCGGTGGTTTGGTGTAAATATATTTTTTTTTATTTGTATATAACGATGTTAAAATTGGATAGGATAGCTGGACATCTCCTAAAATTCTCCTTCATTATATATACAGGGTAAGTGAAAAGTAAGTTACACCCTTCTTACGTTTTTTGTTAATTTAAATATATAATATCTGTACTATTAATGATATTTAAAAAATTTTTACCCATCAGGGGACAGGTGGGTGAGCAGCTCAAAATATTTTCAAATGGCACTTATAGTCATGTAACATATAATTTTAAAGGTCTTGGTTGGTCAATAAAAAATGCACTTAAGTAATTAAAATTGGACTATGTACATGAAATAGCTGCCCAGAACCTATAATGTTAAATCGTTTACTAGAACGTTAAATCCCTCTGCAATGCGGCTGCACAAAGGAAGAATAGTAAAACGAGGATTTAAGCATCCCTCCAGCACCAAACGCTCACAGCATAAGTTTAGAAAACAAGGTCGAGACGTCACTGCTGTCGTTTACTAGAACGATAAGCTCTCTACAGTTCGGCTTCTACTGTGGAATAAATTAGTAATGTCTACATTACCCTACATATGTGGTATCTGCAGCTGCTATGTTAGATTATTAGCGAGTATTCATTACATCCGATCTAGCTGACGGTTTGTAATTTTCTTGTTTGAATTTAGGTTATATAAATTATCTAATCTCTAAAGTGTTAGATTTATTGTTTTATAATGAAAAAAGTTTTTATATATACTTATATTCTATTATATGTTACATCATAACTCTAGAAACGTTTATATCAGCGTCTCTTGTTACATTTTTGAATTCCTCCAAATAATATTAAATTTTAAAAAACTAAACACATTTAAAATATTTAATGTATATTGTCGAATTTATGAGTTTTTAAACAATACTATTGAAAGGTCTGCAAATATCTAATGTAATGTATATTTTGCATTATTTATTCTTATCGAAGAACATACAATAATTTTCTTTTTCGTAGATACACAAAGGACACTAGTAATAGTATATCATGTAGTAAGAGTTCAAAAGTAAACAATACTTGTATATGGGCTCTAAGCCTCAGGTATTCCAAAATGTGCAAACATGGGGATTTAATAAATGTGATTCACGTATTAAGATTAGAATACAGAGCCGTTATTATTTTAAATAAAAACTTTGCATAAGGTGCTGAGCCGTGAGAAAGGTTCTTGCAGATCCAGCACGCTTATGCAAAAGAGCATCTTACTCAAGAAGTATTAAGCCTGTTCCAGTGATGCATGAATCATAATTTTAAGCTGATGCTGAGACAAAACTACGAACGGGAGGTTTCAGAGCCTTGACTATTTTACGGTTGATTAACAATCATAATATGTTGTATTATTCAGCTTTCACGTAAATGAAACAAACAGTATGGTTGGAATATTTTAATGTTGACAATTTACATTATATTATTTTTTTACTGCTGTGAGAAAAAAACAGTCTTATCGTCCTTTTCAACAGAACTCGTAGAAATGTAAATTTTAATCATTGTATATGGATAAGATTAACAAGTTTAAGAGTTTATCTTCAGGATATTGCATAGGAAATATATACTTGAGAATGTTTTAAACATAATATCTTAATTGTATTAGTTATTGGTTGAGTTTTTTGCTAAATTTACAAGTAACAAAATGTGTACATAAACTCGCTTTTTTGTACACGTTAGTAGATAAATTATTTTAGAAACAAATTCTTAAGCTAAGAGCTAAGTGTCTATTATCTTAAGGTTGATGATAAAAGCAGCATTAAGCAAAGTGTTGAGAAGGGTCATGTAGAAATGACAAGCAGTAATGGATGGCTTCAGGGACTACTTCGATGAACTTAGCCAAACAGTTCTTATTATTACTTTTGGCCTTTATAATGATATAGAAAGTCTAAACTATAAGTGTGGAAATTTTTTTTACTCGGCTCATGGTTTAATATGGTTTTTTGTCCAAGGTTTTGGCTTAGTGATATATGAAATTTGTTATCATTGTAGTGGTTCATTATTTGTAATTTATTAGTAATTTTTTTAATTGGAGTTATATTATAAGGGTTGCTAATGGTTGAAATTATAATGTCACTGTTTTATAAATTACATTATATATTAACAACATATTAGCATCTATTTTCACTTAAATGTTAGGTTTTCTAAATATCCACGTGTTCATGATAAAAAAAACTAAACTTAATTCATAGTTCTTATATATTTAGATGTATAAAAAAAATTCAACTATTTCTCTTCACCACATGTGTTATCGTGTTCATGAATTTAATTATAAAATAATGTCTCATGTATAATTGAAAATCCTGTAAGCTAGGTGAGTTTTTTTTTACAACATATCGCTAAACAAGCCACAATGATGCATAACAACTTACTACTGAGTTGATGGATCGTACTCCATAGCTCATGTAATGATGTTTCCATGTGAACAGATTAAATGAATAGGATAAAGCTAATAAAGTAAGATTTATTAGTTGTGGCATATTGCGTATACGTGGGATGAAACATTGCTTTAGAAAACAAATGGTTAATGGGAGCGTCAGGTCCGTTACCGTAATGGGCCGTTTCCCTCAATGGCCGAGTTTGCTGCAGGAGTATTTTATAATTTTATTCTGGCAACAACTAATGTCACTTCATTTGTATCATACCAATGCAGCAAAACGCCGCATTCATCGTGTTTATTCACTCATGAAAACCACAAATTCTTGTTTATGGTAATAATTGTTTGTCACCAAACTTAAAACGTATCTGTTTTAACATAAGAATTAGGAATTGCTACCCATTTTGCAAGTTATGATGGCCAGTGAAAAATCATCAAAAAGAAGACTCTTAATAAATACAAATAATTACAAATCATATTCTATATTAATCAAATTTTAATGCAGAGTACCATAGAACAAATTCATTCATAAAAAAAGAGTTGTGTATTCAAAAATGGTGACTAATATACACCTCATACATCTATCAAAATATCATATTTAAAGTTTTCTTTACATTTTGCAATAAAAACATATACCCGTATTGATTGGAGGGTCTTGATGGCCTATATCTGACCACACCAGCGTGGAATATAAAAAATATTCCTGTGACTTTCGTAAATATTGCCAATATAAGGTGACGAGTCTCTTGAAATTATAGAGAGCATCAGTAGCGTATGTGACAGATAGAATCATTGGACCTTTATTACGTTTAAGTTAACAGTTCACTGGTACATTCCAAACTCTGTGCACTTAATGTACTAAAGCTAATCTAATCTAAACCCATTGAAAGTCAGTGAGTAGAGGAAATGTATGTCAGTAGAATGTATTCTTGTTACGAAACAAAGTTTGCCTTAGTTTGGCTGAGGCATTTGGAATTCCAAGTCTCAGGTTTACATTCAAACTCAACAAAGTTTCTGCTTGATACAGTTTTACATAGAAGACACTGACATGGGTATTGAGGTAAATGGCTTACTTAGATGACTAATACGCAATTATTGTCATATTATATTAGTATACAACAGTTTTATAACATACTATATTCGTCACATATATTAGATCACAGTACATCTGCACCGAACAACATTGGCGCCATCACGGCAGAAAACAGATGGCGGAAAAACAGAAAACAGGAGAGAACTTTTTTATTATTGGTTCTTTCGAGATAAAATTATGTAAAACGATAATAAAACTTAGCATTTTTCATTAGAAATATATAATCTGTTTGATACTTGATCTGTTTGATAGGTTTCCTTGTTTGTTAGATTTTGAAATTTTTCAACCAAAAGGTTCTTATTTCGACTGATGGTTGACTGAATAGTGGGTCTGCTAGTTTCATGTACGGTTGTTCGTTTAATTGCCTTTTAAAGAAAAAAGGTTCCCAATATATTATTTGGCTTCATAGCATATTATAAGATTGTTACCGTTCCAAATAATGTGTGCTATTTTTTTAACACGCTTTTATAAACTTCGGTTGTATCTATGTAACGGAATCTTTGAGCTTAATTCCCTCAATTTCCAGAAGTCTGATTAATTTGAAACTTTGCATACGTATCAAGGACAGATGACAATGCAATAATTTGATCATAGTTTTCCATTATCCTTATAAGGACCGCCAGGATAAACAATTTTTTTTATAGATCCTCTGTGATAGACCTAGCGCGCGATCTGCGCTAACCCAGCGTTCAAGTCTCCATTCAATCTGCGCTAACCCAGCGTTTAAGTCTCCCTTCGTCTTGGTATTCCCAGATGTGCTTGACTCTCTTAATATAGTAATATTATAGTAGTCATCCAGTCTCTGCCATTTCCAGTGGTTTCCTTGACAGCCATATCTCTAAGTACACGATCCATGCATGTTCTTTGTTTAGTATACATTACATAATACTAATTTGAGTTGTTGCTTTACAGAAAACATACATAGTATTTTTATCAGACAAAGCCTTTAGTGTTTTTAACTAATTCCATTTCAACAATATTCCAAATTTTTTCTTGCATTTTCAATTTTATTTACTATAAATAGAGTTGAACAAATACAGTTTGGTTATTTTTACACATTACCGAAGATGTATAGCTAATAAATTAAATAATAATGTACCAAAATATGGGTATATTTCAATTCTGAACTACAATAACCATTAGTTTTATTATGTACGTGTATGTTTGAATCGCAAAAAGTATTTGCTCCGCCCGGGACTCGAATCCGGATCTGTCACTTGCCGGGTGTGAATGTGCTACCATTACACTACAGAGCCCTCACTTTTATATACGTTTATTGAAATTAAATAAGGCTATTGCCATTTACACAATTTAATGTAAAATAAAAGCCATTTGACAGGTATTTGGTCTTCCGATCGTGTGTTAGTTTGCTTATTTAAACGCATATGTGACAGATACGGCCAAATACAAAATAATTGAATCGGAAAAAATTGAGGACTCTGTGGTGTAATAGTAGCACATTCACCCGGAAAAGTGAGAGATCCGGGTTCGAGTCCCGGCGGAGCAAGTACATTTTGCGATTCAATGTTTATTGAAATTAAATAAGGCTATTGCTATTTATATACAATTTAATGTAAATAAAAGTCATTTGACAGGTATTTTGTCTTCCGATCGTATGTTAGTTTGCTTATTTAAACGCATATGTGACAGATACGGCCAAATACAAAATATTGAATCGGAAAAAATGAGGGCTCTGTGGTGTAATGGTAGCACATTCACGCGGCAAGTGAGAGATCTGTGTTCGAGTCCCGCGGAGCAAGTACTTTTTGCGATTCAATGTTTATTGAAATTATATATATATATATATATATATATATATATATATATATATACATATATATATATATACATCAGAATATAGCAATTATAAAAATATAAAATGATTTACGATACGAAAAAATTCAACTTAGTTAAGGGTGTAAACATTTTATAATAGTATATCTCAAACAAGTAATAGCTTTAATACAGCTCAGTAAGAATTATAAATGATATATATTAGCCAAGATTACGTTTATTAAATACTTTACATACCTAACCCTCAAGTCCGGCAAAGGTGTTTCAAACAGTCACAGTTCCTTGGTAGCTTAGATGCCAGCCTTCGACTTTTACGACAATAATTAATCGAAAGAGAACTGCGAAGCTCCGAGTCTCCAGGGATCAAAGCCGACATCTTTAGTGCAAAGCGCGAGGAGTCATATTGAGGCGATTCGGGTTGCTATTTCCCCGTTAGTAGCTATTAATAGGACAGAACATTTAATGGGGCACCAATGACAGAAACGCACCAAGCGGGCAAAAACCTTTCCGACCCTAAATTAATTCAGAGTAAAAAGCGTGGGGTGCATTTTACTATATTTCATGAGTCCCCTCTCAAAGATAATTACCGATAGAATGATTATAATATTTAATGTATCAAGCATCCCACGCCTTTTACTCTGAATTAATTTATTCTGTTAATAACTTAAATTTTATTTTTATATGATTGACTATGAATGATTGTTTTGCCTTTTACTACTATAATATAAACTCTTGTAATAAAAAATTATTTTTAGTTTGGTTAGCTATAAATGCGTGTTTTTATTTTTTTTTAACTATTATTTATTTTCTTTCCTCTTGGCTCTTTTCTCGTGTTTTATTCTTGTTATTTAATCATTACCTTAACTGGAAATTGTGCTTCGGCTATGGATTCCCTATTGCAAATAAATTTTATAAAGTAAACACAGCTTTAGAAATCTTGGAGTGACGAAAGCACTTTTTTTCTTTTTACGAAATTTTTGTCTATGAATGTTTTTAGCGCTGTTTTAATGTTGTATTTCCTACCGACTGTTTAAATTTTCTCGGATAATCACGACATGTAAGGAATACACACACTTATCTGTATTCTAATTTAATTATTAAAAAATGCTTTTTTTGTTTCGTTTTCTCTTGTTTATTACTGGTTGGGGGTAGGCATTGCGTCTAAACTTTGATTAAATTCTCTTACAATCATATTTTAAATCATCTTTATCTGGATGTACAGACAGAGGATCTCAAGGACTAGCACGATAGCGAGAGGATCTCAATAGCTTGGTACTGAACAGGAGCAGATAACGATTTCAACTAATGTAATTGTTAGGATTTACTAGTTATTCCCTATATTATAGCTATGAAATTCAAATAGAATAATGGGGAAATTTGGTAGTTGATCTATAATAACAAATTAAAGTGCTAAATTAATTGATTACAACAACGAATTTACTACCATTACTTCACACTTATTTATCAATAGTTTATTTATTTCTTTTTACTGTCACATCC
Source organism: Homalodisca vitripennis (assembly GCF_021130785.1). Taxonomy (NCBI): domain Eukaryota; kingdom Metazoa; phylum Arthropoda; class Insecta; order Hemiptera; family Cicadellidae; genus Homalodisca; species Homalodisca vitripennis. The sequence continues at coordinate 47,493,212 of NC_060212.1, forward strand.
GCAACATTACTGCGTAAATATTACAACAAAAACAAAATCAAGTTAAAAATGTCTTCATTTCGTAAACTATTTTTTTGGATTTTATACTTTTCAGCAAGTATTGTATTAAAATTGAAGACACTAACAAACAGACTAAGGCTTTGCCCCGCTACCTGAGAGCAAAATAAAGGATCCGTTAGATCTCACGTTTCCCTATATCTATAGGTGTTTCATACTACAACATTATAAATACAATATATTATTCCTCATAAAGTACCTACACTAATTGTTATGCAAAACCAAATATAAACTATCTGATCATATCAGCTGCTGAATATGGATTAGAATAGGTAAAGTAAAGTAAGGCACAGGTGCAACTGCAATAATATGTGAGCGCAATTATAAACTAATGCTCTACGTTTTATAAAACAAACAAGTAATACGACAAGTAATTGTATTTTAATATTCAATATATTGCGTGGATATACAATAATACATTGGCTTATATTAAAAATGTATGAAACATATAAAGAAATGACAAAAAGCCAAAAACATTTTATGGTCCGTAATATTTTAGACTATTAGATTATTCAATCGTGATATTCAAGTGAACGCGAGGGAACCGCCCCTAAAACTGTTCAAATGTAAAGTTAACTTCAGTTTTGACAAGAGTCTTTTCGGCTGCAAACAGTACATTAAAACTTACTATGTATTAAACCTGCTATATTTTCCTGCCTTATAAAGCGATTAAAACGTCTGTCTATCTCTCATATTACTGACAACGTGATCCTCAGTAACACTCTAGCAATCTCCAGGTGACCTCTTTTCAGCTATAAACACTGTAAGCCATCAATAATAATTATTTATAATAAAATAAAATATTGAACGTTGATCTTGCAAAATAACGTTATAGACTAGTCTGGTATTAGAGAGTGAGAGTTGAGCATGACTGCATGACTGCATGAATTCAAACAATAACAAGCCGAAATGTAGTACCGCAGGTATGGAGACGACGCTTTTGCATAACATTATGTATTGTTATTGTAATATCCATTAATCCAAAAACCATTCTTGGCAGATTCGAGTGAAGGCCACACAAGTACTTGTCAGAATATTAGACGGGTGTACTATGTACTACTATCGCGGGAATGGAGATTGACACTTTTGCATAACACTGTGTTTATTGTTCATGTAATACTCATTAACCCAAAAACCAATCTTGGCAGATTCGACTCAAGGCTACGCCAGTACTTGTCAGAATACTAGAAGAGTGAGTTGTACTATCGCGGAAATGGAGATTAGCCCCCTTGTATAACACTGTGTGTATGGTTCATGTAATATTCAATAACCCAAAAACCAATCTTGGCATATTCGAGTCGAGGCTACGCCAGTACTTTTCAGAATACTAGAATAGTGAGTTGTACTATCGCGGGAATGGAGATTGGCCTTCATGTATAACACTGTGTGTATGGTTCATGTAATATTCATTAACCCAAAAACCAATCTTTGGCAGATTCGACTCAAGGCTACGCCAGTACTTGTCAGAATATTAGACGAGTGAGTAGTACTATCGCGGAAATGGAGATTAGCCCTCTTGTATAACACTGTGTGTATTGTTCATGTAACATTCATTAACCCAAAAAGCAATTTTGGCATATTCGAGTCGAGGCTACACAAGTACTTATCAGAATATTAGACGAGCTACAATCGCGGGAATGGAGATTGACACTCTTGCATAACACTGTTTGTATTTTTTACGTAATATATATTAGCTTCCACTCTATCAAAGGAAGTACTGGACGGAGTGCAACTAGGGGGATAGTTGATAATGGTAATAGGCCTTTAGATTCGCTAAAATAGGTCAAACTATAATTAGTATAACTTTCTTCGTTTTAAACATTAATAACACTAAATCGTTGAATATTGATAAAAATGTTTAAGTTTCACTTTAACCAAAGTCGGTTTAATGATTTAGTAAATGTTACACTACATTTTATTAATATCTTTCTTGTTGATCATAAATAATAAAAGTTAATAAATCGATAATTGATAGTTTTTATGCAAAAAGACTCATTTTATTTTTAGGCAGAATAAGAAGACAATCACAATACAAGAACTGTGTTTGGTCCGTGTTCATCAGGTCATATGTTACCCTCACCTGCATGTAGATGTTACAATAGGCTAAAGTGACCTGTGTCATCCTTATCAGTAGCTTCTACTTCCCCTTCCATTTATTCAGTTATAATACAAATTCATATTTAAAAAACACAAATACAACAATTTTTAATATTGGATTATATAGCTATATTGCATGACCATGAATTTTATACGAAAAGGAGAACATGATTTTAATGTGAGAATATAAACAATCTTATAAGACGTGCAATTTTAAAATTACCTTCGTAGACGAAATATTGTAAGATGTTTTCAGCTCATATGTTATCACCCGTTCACAAACAAACTCTTGCGCGTGAAAGCCAACTTTGTAATTTGGGTAACCCCAAAAGCTGTATTAAAACGTAATATAAATTTCAATATTAATTCTTTCGTCGTGCGGTGAAACGTTGGAGCTCTGTTATTACGTACTGCAATTTACATTTGGAGAGCTATTATGAGAAGCGAGGTATTAACGCAAATCCTCGAGACGTGTTTTATAGAGATTGGTTTCTAAGCTAATGAATATTTAATAACATAACTGTGTTCGCGGTTTGAGTGAGGTAATTTGGCATCTGAAACAGCTATGAAGCAAAATATTATTGTAAACAATATATTTTAATAATTTATGAAATCACTTTGAATTAATAATAACATTCCTTAAGGAAGACATGTTAAAAAGGTTTATTTAAGTATTTCAAAATAAATTAATATATCTCAATTTATAGTGTTTTAAGTCTATTACACATATATTTTGAACAAAATAATACACCCGATATACAATTTTCGTGGTAAAATAATTAATAAATATATTACTACTGGAATTTTTTTACGCAAACTAATATCTAAACTAATCATATACTGTGCAATGTCGAAGAATAGTTTTATTCAACTCTAAGTGGGCTTGCACATTAACTAAGTTATACTTTAAACATACATATTATAGGTATTATTATGACAACCACAATAACCGTGCGGTAATGACGTAATCACCTTATTATATTATTATTATTAAACTATATCACTGGCCACACTACTGGTAATAGTAGTCAGTAAATTCCGAAAAAAGTTATTGTGAATTATACTTTGTAAGTTATTGATGGAATAAATTATTATTATTATTATATTAATTAATACAGCAGCATAATCAATTACGTCACAAAACGATAGATTGGAAGACCCAAATAATCTTTGGGACTGTAGTAACGTGCGTATAGTTATAGACTTGCAATGACTAAATCGGTTATCATCGTGTTGAAACTAATAAAGCCTCAACCTAAACTCCCATTCCCATCTGAATCCTCACATATTGTTATGTTTTATTAATATATGACCCTCACTTCATATGTGGTTTACGTATTGCACAAAATGGTAGTATCAATAAATGTTTGTTTACGAATAATCTCGCATTGAATAAAATTATTGTATAAAATAATTATTACTGATTTCATACTTGACTTTTGATCCGAATGGATAGAATTTACTCCTGTGTTTGCTTATGAGGATCTGAAATGGCTGATAATTAAGTTCATAGTCTTTTCTCCTCTCGTTGGATGACGTGCATATTCTATTCCCGATTTCTATAGTAATTTTTAAGTGTGTAATGTAGAAAGAATATGATCGGAGAAAACTACAATTTTGTATTTTTAAGGTCTTCTTTACCTGTCTATTTCGATCTTCCTTAAAAGAACGATGAAAGATAGTAATTAGGAGAAATTCTCCTATCAATTTTATGAACAAGGTTAAATTACGAACATTAATAATGAACATGTGATAAATTAAAATTTTAATGAGCTAATGAATGTCAAAATCTGTATTCATCACAACCTCTGTAATATATTGAAAGCGACGGGCAAATTCTGGTTCTGCTCTTTCATTGAACAAAACTTGTGTTTAAACGTTCTGTAGAATCCTTCGAATAAAGGTTATGAACAATGATTTGGTAGCTTTTGTTACTATTGAATTACTGAAAGAGAATCACTCTCATTTAAGCACGAATTACGGATAGATCATGTGTTTTTTTTTTTTTACTTTATATGGTTTATACGTTTTAATAAGTAAATTAACAGTAAAAAAATCCACACATGCTTGTGCTTGTTGACATGCTTGTGTTGTGGAATTCAACGGGCTGCACACACACACACACACACACACACACACACACACACACATGTATATAACTTTATTACATGTACTTTTTGCGATTCAATGTTTATTGAAAATTATATTTATATATATATATATACATTTATTCTGTATTTGAATTCCAAAATTCCTACTGAAACCCAAAATTTGATTTTTAATACATTACAATATTCTTTTGTATTACCATTGATAACTAAAATTCAAGAATACTCTTTCATGTGAACTATATGGTGATGTGAAATGTATTATTCGTTGGTATTAACATAAATATACTGGAAATTATAAATGAATGTGTTATCAGTTTTTAAACTGAAAGAATGTTTACAGTGTAAAGTGATAACAGTGACAACATGAATTTGATGTTTTTTACTGGAATGCATTGAATTGCGATTGTTGATACTTTCAGTGAACTGAGCTAAAAATATGATTTACAGGCAGTTTATATATATATAGAATTCAAATATAAATACATAAAAGCCGTTCATTAAAATAAAAAAATTTAAATCAAATTTGTCTAAAATAAATTATTATTTTAGGAATCTTACATGTATTAACAGGATTTGTTGAATAATTGTTTAGCCATTCTTTATGGTAGTTCCAGATGATTATTAGTTAAATTGTTGCTCCATAAACTTTTGATTTGTTCCTAATTGAAGGAGTTGAAGATATGGACAATGGACATAGCGTTCATCTTACTAAAGTAAACAAAACTGGTCAAATTCTGAATGAAGATAACGCATTCGAAGACATTCAAAATCGGTTTAATAAAACATTTACAACTAATTGATTTAAAAATATTTAAAATTAAAGTATTGAAAAATGTTTAATATTTTAATATCTTTAACAAAGCATATCCATTTAGATAAATCATCCTGATTGTTAATATGATCTATATGTTGACTCCCTCAGTATATATTTTCTCCTAATCGTGTCTGTGGTTTTATTTGGTAGATGTGCTCCTCCCTCGCATAGAATAGGTGGACAATATTCCTGACACTTATATTTTCCTGCATCTATAGTATTCATCTACGAATTGCTCATAGCTGTGGTTATTTATATAGGTAGAGCTAACCCTAAAATAACTGAGGACGTTTTTATATATGACTAGATGGGCCACTTAATAGCTCTATGACACATTATATTGTTAGTAACTTCATTTTATTAGAGACTAAGTAACTGGTCTTATTGGTAACAATTATTCACTTTTGGTGTTTTGAGTCCTTCTAACTTTCACCTCCACCGGAATATTTCGTATAACAAGTGATCCTGTAAATGAAGTAATAATCCTGCCGTATAATGAAGTCATGAAGAGCAGAACTGTTGTTAGTTGTCATCACTGTTTTGGAGGCAATAATAGGAAACATAAATGTTGTCGTGTGCGCAATGTCGGGATCCCCTAAGAAATCCATTACACTCATCGGATAATTGTGATGTAGGCTACAAGATCGTTTTTGGTATTCCTTGATTAATTTGCAGAATAATTTCAAAGCAAATTGGTTTAAGCCTTCTTAAATTTTACAAAACAATTTTGATGCCCATAAAATAAGCTTCGGTGAACGATATTTAAGGACTTGCAATGAAAAGTAAATTATTTTATATGTTGTTTTACAATAATGAATTTCAATACTCTATTAAGGCTAAAACTACTGTAATATGTGCAAGATCAATTTTCTTTTACTGAATAATAGATTACGGGTGCTATTTTTTTCATTATTTTATATTTTTAAATGCATATCGTTGAAAAGAATAAATTTATCAATATAATATCGAATTAAAACTCAATAACTGTAAAAGAAACGACACATTTGCAATTTTTAATCTTTCTATTTTTAAAAAACATTGGTTTAACAGACAGAGATGTAAACATTTCAGTAAAATTAATTTACCGAATGCAACGAAAATTTTCCTTTACTATTATTAACAGAGCTATTATAAATATTGATATATCAATTATTACAATAATCAAAATTCCACATCAATTTTGCTTTGCAACATTGATTCTTCTACATTTTAGAATAAAATCTTATGCATTAGATGCGGACAGGATAAAATCTGATTAATACATCAAGTAAAGCGGATAAGTAAAGCACTTAATCCTTCTCCTCGACAGCATTATTCTTCTTGTAAATTTACATAGTTGTCAAGTTACAATAATAAATTCTGTGTAGTTTTTCTAGAAGAAAATATTTCAATATTTTTTTAAGTACGTAACTCTGCTGTGGATTTACAATTTAAAGGTCATTGTGACATTCAACTAACAAACACAGACATTAAGGTAATCATGAGAGTATTTATATATCTTCAATATTAAAGAAATCTATTTTAATTATTACAGGCTTAAGCAACATTCCTCCACCAGTTTGATTAATTGAAACATTATCTTCAAGTGACAGAATGTGTTAAAATTAACCTTTAAGTACATTCCTAAATTTGCTCATTTACCCTATAATTCTTTAAGTCTTAAGTTACCTCAGATACTATCTGTTAAGTTGGTACCACCCAGACTAGTCAATCTCATGTGTATTTAAGGTCAGGATTAGACTATGTGACGGAGACCCGAGCTCCCAATCGATTGGCCAAGACTACAAATGTAAAGTACAACAATACTCTCTGTATTTGCCCCCTCACCCAATATTAGGCTGCTTTAAATATGTCCTTAAGTGTAAACCTGCCTTATAAACTTACTGCGCACCCAAAACACAATACAAGGAGGATACAATAGTTATAAGGAAGGTAGTCAAAATATTACTAACAACTTCCATCTACAAGCAATATTGATAAGTAGAATAGTAGAATTGGTAAGCAAGTCCGTGAAAAATTGGAATAAAATATAAAACGAAGTTATTTTCTATATCACTTTTCTATTACACACTTTATCATTTTATAATGTTTTATAATAAGAAATTCTTATCGGTTTTATATTAATACAGTAGGAGTAAGCTTATTTGAAAAAAAAAATTAAGAGGTAATTCGGGAAGTAATAGGTTATTCTAGCTATCCGTTGCTATCTGTCAACTCAGTTCAATAAAGCTAGGGAATAATGTAAAACGATGGCCGCATCTAATAAACTGTCGTTTAAAGTTGAAAAGATCTATACAGGGTGAGTCTGACCACCCGTGCAGTATTTACAGCTGTCTTAATAACTGACTTCCACACTTTTTATATCTCCTTTCTCCATAATTTGGCCACTCCGAATCCGTTAAAAATTATTTTCAATTTTTAAAAATGCCCGTAAAGTGCCTAATTTGGGTGGTAGGGGTGCTTTTTGGGGAATTTTCAAATGTAAACATGGGTCGTGTGATAACTCAATTTAAAGGTCTAATTGCACCGAAAATTTTGGCGCAAACAAAAGTTAATTATCCTTAACCGTATGTACAGGGTGTACCAAAAACGTTTTAAAATAGGACTTTAAAATAAAGTAACGTGTTACCCTACCTAAAATACGGAACAGCTCCAGAGTTTTTTCCTAACTTGCTATTGACCTATTTTTCAATTAAATATGCGGTAACGGGCATTTTTCACTGGATTTTCTAAATTTCAAAAATATTCAAAACTTAAAAATTAAAAAAATCCTAACAATCAAAATTCTTAAATAGCAACATATAATAAATTTTATATCAAATAAAAGGTATTTTTGAAACAAACAATTTTTGTATTTAACTTTTTTTCCTATCTCTTACTGTTTCAAAATGGCAGCCGAAAAACTGAATTACGTATGTCTGTTTGGATGAATAACCGTTGAAGCAAAACTTAAAATCAGAATGCGGCCTGCAGGAAGTTTACCTAAGAAACTTTCGCTCAAATCATTAAATGAATGCTTAATATCGATGTAATGTTAGCAATTGTTGATTTGCTACCAACTAAAGCGTTACAGACGAGTTCTCAGTATATTGAAGCATGAATTTTTAAGCCTGATATCACACAATGTACGGTTTTCATCAGTTAATTAATGGTAAAACTTAATCTGTAAACTTTTTAATTTATTATTATATAAGTTATTATTATAAAGAGGTTCGTAGTGACTTAAAGATGGTATTCATCATATTACGATAACGCTGCAGGATAACTACAGTGACAGGTGGAATTTATCACTCAAGTTAATGTAGCAAACTCTCTTACCAAGAGGACGGCTTACAACGCTTTCAAATGTTTTTTTATCCACGCATACGAATATCTATATAACCTATATAATAAATTCCTAGAGTGAAGGATCATATTCGACACGGGTAATTCGGTTGTGTTAGTGGAAAGAAACTTGTCTGACAATGGTATAAGCAAACACAGAACTACAATATTGACAAACTGAGACAGGGAAGTCCCTCTCTCCACCATATATATATATATATATATATATATATATATATATATATATATATATATATATATATATATAATATGGTTAATTAGTTGATCAAAATCAACTAATTAACCATGATGGGAGAGAAAAAAATTCACTTCGAAGTATAACCTCGTTAAATTAACGCCAGCGTTAACAGAAAAGTGATGGTAAATTAGCTGTTAATTCCTAATTCCTACTCTACCTCGTTAAGTACTGTCAAGAGTAGCAGTGCATTAGGTCCTTAAATGCATGTTACACCGACTTATATGTTACACTAGTGAGTAGTAATTAATATCGATAAGGCCCGCGGGGCACACACACGGGAAAACATACAGAGTGTTTGTTGTTAATGATTTTATATAAGTAAATACTGAAAAATATTTTTCCGTTTAGAAGGATGTTTTAATTTGCTCTCCGTTCTCTGTCCCAGGTGGCTCTAAATAAAAACGTCGACGAGACTTTGTTGTTCTACGAGCTTACCTGTTTGATTGTAAATTATGTACCGCCACGAATCGTGTAAAACAACATGTTCTGAATTATTAAAAGAATATTCCAATAAAACACAATATATATAATTTATTTTGCTGTTAACTGTCGTTAAACGAAAACAATACTATATTAGTGTAAAACATCTGTTGTTCTAGATACGCCGATATGTATTTACGGACATAATAAATTGTGTTCCCCGTTACATGGAAATGTATCACCACCAATTCCAAAACATCAATCTATAATTGTAACTACTATCCAAAACGGATAGGCAGGACACAAATGTAATTATGTTTAGAGAATGGTAGTATTCAAAGTAAAGTTCGGTTCACCGTAGTGAGTGTGTTAAAAGCGATGGTTCTAATGGAACACTATCGCCACCAAACACTATTAGATGTGAAAATAATCCAAAATGGATAGGTAGTAGAACGTAAGAGTAATGTTTGGAGAGTGATCGCAATCACAGCAGTGTTCAGTTTACTATATTGGGTGTGTTGAAAGCGATAGTTCTATTCACTATCACCACCCAAGATTATTTGGTGTAACAACATTCCAAAAATGGATAGATAGAACGTAATAGTAAAGTTTGGAGAGTGGTAGCAATCACAGCAACCTCTGTTCACTGTAATGAGTGCATGGAAAACAATGATTCTATTGAACAAAACAAACCGCCGTAAAGCGGTATCACACGGCTGTTAACTGAATTGCAGAGAACAGGTTCATGTATATTCAGTAGCAAGTGGAAATAGCTCCACTTCAATAATACTGCAATTTGTGCATTAAAAATATAATAATTTATATTACCTTTCCTCTGATAGCCAGTCATTCCGCGAAAATATACTCATACATATTTAATGGGCCATTAACAATTGATGACTTTATCGAGTTGCTGAAAACAATTTGTTTTTAGGACTTTATAGAGATTAATGTGTGTACGCAATATCGAGTAAAACTTGCAATTAAGTATTTTGACATATTTAAGAAATAAGGAAAGAAAGAACAAAAACTAATGAGATGTGGATATTTCAATAAACTTTATAGGAGAATTTTATATAGAACTTTTGCTTTTTCTCCGATACTGGCCTCAGGATAAAAAAACCATATATACGTATTCATATCTTACACACACACACACACAGAATGATCTCAAAGCTGAAAATTTGTCCTTTAAATCTGAGTTAGATGCGTGTAAATTACGACTTGAAGATCTTGAGCAGTATAGTAGAAACAAAAATCTACAGATCGAAGGCATTCCAGAGCAAGACAATGAGCGGATGGCTGACATTGTTGGCAAGATATCTGAAGCGATTAATGAGGAAATAGATTTTGATAGGGACTTGCAAGCAATCCACAGAATTCCCACAAAACATGCTAAAGGTCCAAACCCAATTATAATTCAATTGTCCAACAGGAAGAAGCGGGATTCTGTGCTCAAAAAGTCTAAAACAGCAAAATTAAAATCCAATATCTTTTCGCCAAACGTACCATCTGTTAGTGTGTATGTGAATGAGCATCTCACGCAGTTTAATAAAAATGTATTGTTTCAAGCAAAGAAATTGAAGAAGTTGGGCTATACATATGTTTGGCCCTCAGAGGGAAAAATGTTTGTTAGAAACTCTACAGATACATCAAGGATTCAAATAAGATCAATTAATGATCTAAACAAACTGGTGGGTGGAAATATTGAACAGATGCAAGTGTAGCGTAAGAAGCCTTTGAGAATTTTTTGTTTGTTTGGGGAATACATGAACTTGTATGGATACATACAGTCTAAAATTGTTTTGCTTAAATATACGCAGCCTCAGAAAGCATTACGATGAATTGGTGATTTATTTAAACAGTCTGACAACTTCATACAACATTATTGTTTTGACTGAGGTCTGGGTGAAGGAGGGGGACGAGGAGAGATACCAACTACCTGGATATAACATGTTGTTTCAACCTCGACCTGTTGGTCAGGCTGGTGGAGTTTTTATCTACATGGACTCTGCCCTAACATATTAATATCGTCCTATTCTGCTGCCAACTGCGGAGATCATTCATGTGAACATTGATATTCGACTTCAGAACAATATTTCTCATAAACTTTCACTATTCGGAATATACAGACAATGTAAACAAACTTTTTCCCAATTTAAACCTCACTTGGGGAATATTTTAAAACTAACATGTGATCCAACAATAATTTTTTGGACATGGCAATATTTGTATTTTAAAACAGAGTAATTCTGCTAGGATTATTTAAGTTTATTAAGCTCTTATGGTTTTGAAAGCCATATTAACACTCCAACTAGAGTCTTTAATAATTCAGAGGCATGTTTGGATCATGTGTTTATAAGAAATTCTAAATCTTTACAGTTTGTTTGTGATGTTGTACCATTGGATATATCTGACCATTATGGAATAAATGTTGTTTTGTCAGGTCTTGTCAAGGATTCAAATATAAATAAATATTGTAGAGTTGTAAACTATAGTATATTAAGAAGACAACTTGTGTCAAGGGATTGGAGTGATGTTATAAAAAGCAATAATGTTAATCCTTGTGTTTCAAAATTTTATGAAATTTATAATGAATGCTATACAGCTTCATGTTCATTAAAAAAATTAAACAGTAAAAATAGAAAACGGAATGAATGGATATCTGACAATCTTATAGAACTAATAAATCGCAAGAATAAATTTATAAACGCCTAATTAAGAATAGAAATAACAAGGTCCTTAGAAATGAATATAATAATTTGTAAAAACTGGTGTGCAAACAAATTAGAAGAGAAAAACTCAGTTATTACTCTTCACTTATTGAAAACAGTAATGGTGATTCAAAACAGTATTGGAATGTTGTTAAAAAAATTGTAAAATCAAAGAAAAAACCACTTAATAAAATAAATGTTAATGGATCCTTGCTTCAAGTTAGTGGTAATGAATTTTTGATTGGAAATACTTTCAACGAATATTATACTCGGGTTGTGTCTGCGCTACGCAACAGTTCCTTTGGTTGTGATTTGTTTTATGATGAGCAGGTGCACAACAATGTAGTTTTAAGTAAATTTGAGGTAGCAGATAATGAAATTATAGATGTTGTTAGAAATATGAGAAACAAAAATATCAGGGGGATAGATGGGATAAGTATTTGCGACATTAAGGAAAATATGGATGTGTTTACTCCACTCTTAAGTTCCATTTTTTTTTTAAATCTGTCGAGCAAGGCTTGTTTCCCAGTGATTTTAATACAGCTGTTGTAGTGCCTATATTTAAGTCTGGCAGTGTTCATGAGGTGGCCTCATATCGTCCAATTTCATTAATTAATACTATAGCTAACATTTTTGAAAGAATAATAAAAAATAAACTTCTTTTATATTTCCAAAGCAATTTTATTTTGTCTAATAATCAGTATGGTTTCCTCCCTGGCAGGGGCACGGACTTGGCAATAGAAAAAACACATCAGTACGATAGCATCGGCAATTGACCAGCACAAATATACCCTTGCAATATATTTAGATATGCAGAAAGCTTTTGATATTTTAGATGTAAATGTATGGATTCATAAATTTAAGAAGTATGGTATTGGTGGTACGGTCCTGTCTTGGTTGATTTCTTTTTGTAAAGGCAGGCGTCAAGCTGTAAAAATAAATAATACTTTTAAGCGAGGTCCAGGATCTAAATTATGGTACAGCTCAAGGCGGGGTTCTTGGTCCTTTAATGTTTCTTGTGTATATAAAACGACCTGTTAGATATTAATTTTAATTCAACTGTTTTTGCCTATGCCGATGACACGGCACTTGTGTGCTCAGCCTACAATCGACAGTCACTAAAACTAAAAGTAAATAATGACTTAGTAAAGGTTTCAGAGTGGCTAGTAAATAATAGATTGCTGATTAATATATCCAAAACTAAATGCATCATGTTTTTTGATTGTAACAAAGAAAAATCACAATTGAAAGAAGTCTTCGATTTTTATTGTCATCAGCATCAGTGTAAATATGAATGTAAATGTTCTAGTATAGAAATAGTCGAGTCTGTTAAATATCTGGGTGTTTACGTGGATCAGCATTTAAAGTGGAATCATCATATTAATTATCTAGTCAAAAAGCTAAGAAACATTTAATTACTCCCTGTACTATATAAGAGACTATATAAGACAAGAATATTTAATACAATTATATATTTCATGGTTTGAAAGTAAGTAGAGGTATGGTATAATTCATTTTGGAGGAACTTACCCAACGATATGAAAACCTGTCATAGTGTGCCAGAGAAATGCTGTTCGAACCATTAGTAATTTAAAGCGTTTTGACACAGTAAGCCATATTTTTAAAGAACGGAACCTTTTAACATTTCAACAATTGCATGAATATGGCTTAATAATGTACACGCATACATACCTAAATAATTTTACTATATTACAAAGGGAAAGGATAACACGATCTGCTGAAAATCTTGCTCTAATGGTTCCACGATGTAATAAAGAAATTAGTAAACATCAATATTGCTATTTAGGGCCTACTCTGTTTAACAGGTTTATCATATTCAAGGGAAATAATATACTTATAGAGAATAAGAATAAAATTAAGAATTCTGCCTTAGATTTTGTAAACCGCCAGAACCACTGATATTTATGTGTATACATCTATGTAATCATATATGGCATCTTAATATAATATTTATTTATTTATTTTTTTTGTTTTTTAATGTATTTGTGTAATATTTAAGCATATTTATTTGTTATCATTGTTACTTAAGTATTGTTGATTATTTTTTGTCTTGCTCATAGTATTTAGATCGTTCACTTACAATCAGAATCAAATGTACCTTAAGGTACTCATATGCTGTCAACTGTTTATTTGCATTTGTCAATTGTTATGCCTTTTATTTACTATAAGAGATTTATAGAAAAGTTTGTGTAAAGCTTTACTGCATGTATTTTGTTATATTTGCTGTTATATTATATTTATATAGTCTATATTTTTATTCTTTACTTATATAATTTGAAAATTTCTATGAAAATCAACAGAAGAATAATGTTCACGGTCTTTCGTGTAAAATTTATAGATATAATCAAAATTATAAATAATAAGCACATAAAATGTAAAAATAAGGCATATTATCTTTTATTATATATGGCATGATAGTATTGTATAACTATGATTGAGGGCTATGTATATTGTATACTATCGTAACTGTTTTTCCCACGCGTGCTACTTGAAGCACATGGGAATGAAAATTCAAAATGCCTGTAAAATGATTGCCAAATAAAGATTTTTTGAACTGTTTTGAACACACACACACACACACACATACACGTATATGTATATATGTATGTGTGTGTGCTTTTGTGTGTGCGTGCGTGTGGGTGAAGGTATACACTTGCTATGAAACACAATCACCATAACTAAACATAGAACAAATAATAATACTTAACACATCTCAAATGAGTTCGTTATTCAGTCTTAACCAATAAAATGTTTAAAAAACGGCCCTTTGCTTTCAATCATACATTTTAACCCATCTAATTCCCAGACTAGATACAACCTGGTATGGTTTTAAATACCATTCGTAATTACAAATACGTAATAATTTTTTTTTTTTTTTTATAATAATAATAACTCTCACATACTGATTGATTTAATTCACTAAATTCGGACAAAATGAGAATTCCAAATTATTTAGATTAAACTAAATTTTATATTCTGTAATCATGGTGTATGTGGTGTCAAAACGGTGTAACATTTTCATTTTGAGCTGTGTCGTTATTTTTTCGATCTCTTCAGACGGACATAGAATCTAGATTCCAGTAATCGTGTTTGCAACAGCATCACATTCCAGACGCTGCATTAAGATTGTTACGACTATTATAACATTGAGATTGTTAGTGTAATAGTCCCATCAGTGTTTTGAAAACTAAATATCTAAAGTAATAATACATCTTAAATCTGTATATTCTAAAATAAACACACTTTTAGTAGACTTTTTTAAAGTCCAGTAAATAAGGAGTAAGTTAATATCCACTGCTGCCTTTTTTCTTATAACAATAATAATGTTACAATCTATTAATGTTGACTTTTTTAAGAGTAAGACTATAATTAAAAGTTATAATGATGAAATCTTCTAATTATGTTCTATATAAGTAACCTAATATAAGTAAGGAATGAATTGAGGTTATAGAGTAAATTAAGCTTAATAAAGCGTGTCATGGAAAAATATTTACTTTGGCCATTCAAACCGATTATTCGTTATGAAATCCATTATTATTCTATTCATCCTTAGAATCCATAACAATATTTAAGAACATGAATGAATGCAGTATTAGTACAAAAATATAAGTGAGGGTGGTATGAAAATCAAATGATTTTATCTTTAAATTAGTTTTAAAAGCGTTTACACTGATTCCTGGTTCGTAACGTACTGGTTTGATGGTTTATTTTAATAGGAACATATATAACGTTATAACGTCTATAACAGTAAACTAATTGTGACAGAAGGCTAATCACGTACTTTGCAGTGTATTAGATTATATTACTAAGAGAGTGTAACCTTGCCACATCGTTCGTAATTTATGTAAAACGGACACATCTGCGCCTCGCTATCTAACCTCCGGGGGCAGCCACATACAGGCAGATTGTTTACTAACCCTCTTCAAATGTACTGATTTCTTACTACCCGTAAAATCCATATTTGTATTATAATTACGCTTTTTTTGTTTATGTGACGTGTGATTATGTTGTATATCAGGTTGTTTTATTCGATATGATTTAATCCTTTTAAAATATTAATTTTTTTAAAATAATTCTTGATATGTCAATACTTTTAAAGCATTATTAAAGCAGACTAAACATTGAAGTTAGGAAACAACATACTTGCTTCAAACTTAACTGTCTCGTTCACTAAAGCAATGAGTACACTAAACTCAAATCAATTATGTGACTTCAGTTATCAAGTATAGAATGGGTTTATCAATAAAGCCTTTAATATAGAGGTGTTTAACTGCTGACCGCCCGCCCAGTTCGATGGCAATAAGTAAATGAAATTCCGATACTACAATTGCATGACTGCATATACTATAAGAAGTGAGATCGCTTGACTACTGGGATGTTTAGTTATGGGTAGAACATCGTTGCCATGACAAATAGCCGTCTGAGCTGTTCGTTGGTAATAGTTAAGTAAAATACTGAAAAATAATAGTACTATATAATTTTAATATACTGTAAAGTGTGAGATTGGTTGATCCTAGGGATCTGTATCATATTGGCCTCATTCCCCAAAGCCCAGTTCTCTATACCAATGTAATTGGAATTCGTAGATTTATCTACGTTACTAAGTCTATACATTAAACTGTAACCTAGTATATAAATCTAGAGCTGACAAAGAAATAATAATTATGATATGATTAAACCTTGCATTTTAATGTTAAATTAACTATTAAAGGTTACATGTTCTCTTTAATAAATGGGAATAGCCATACAATAGTTTATTATCTTAAACGTGTATTAAAATATCATTTTGTTCCATCAACCATGCTCTAAACTATGTAATAAAATGTAATAAATTTTCCTACTTTATTTGACAGTCTTGCAAAAAATTATATACGTCCTCGAACCTATAAAAATAAATAAATTAAATTAAATATAAGAATAATAGTTTCACGTTGAAGTATAATATTAGGATTTATCAGGTGTAGAAGTTACACAAACATGTTAAACAGAAGTAACACGCCCATTGAAGTACACTGAATACCTTCTTCAGGAGAGATTACTTCTGGCTGACTTATACTTTCCAGTTTAACCTATACTGGTTACATTATCGCTGAAGACTCTTGCTAGGTTAATTATGACATACGGCTTTGACTGGAGAGTTTGTAACAGAGCTAGCCTGTCCTCCTGTTCTTCTTCCAAATAGAGCCCGCAACCCTTTCCCATATGGTTTTCCCCCACAACGAACTTTATCCATCATATCACACCGAAAGTTACAAGGATCCTTTAAAGACTGATTGCAATGAGCAGTAATGATGAAGCATATTTATTCAACTTTATATAAACATTTTAGTACGTAATAATTTGTAAATAATTTAAATTTTTTTGTTGCTAAATATGGATTAGTATTCTTATTAAGTAATTATTATTTACTTAATCAATAATGTTTAGTTGATAACATTAGAGTGATTGTGTCGTGGAAAATTAACCAGAACAAGTTGTAAATTGTAAATTTTTTCACCAGTAGCTTGTAACAATATTAAAACCTTCTCCTACTAGTCGAAGCTCATAAGGTAAGAGGAAGTAGGGCATTTGTATTACGCTATATAATCCGAGCTCTACCCTTTCTTTACAGGGGGTGATAAAAGTCAGGATTTGGTTTATAGCCTCATACTGTAACAAATTTCTTTTTAAACTTGACTTCTTGTACAAGAATAAAACACTAAAACCAAATCATTTGGTTCAATTTAATTACTTGGAATATTCCGTCTAATTGTATCTCTACCACGTGCGGTTTTACGTCCAGGTTGAGTAAAAAAAATCAAAATGTTGCCACTGAAATAATCTGTGTTTGTATTTCAACTTAATGAGGCAAAACAGTGTGGTTCACTTCCGGATGTGAAACAGGAACACAGTAAACTTTTTCCACTTACGTACTATTTTTAATCGACCCATAAATTTAAAATAAATCAAACAAATTTTAATTGGCCGCTTCTATTTGTCTAATAATGAAAAAAAAAAACGTTTTTTTCTTTTAAGCTTTAAGGTTATTACTCAAATATTGTATAAAACTGTTTTTACTTTATCATTTTAACACTCACGCAATAATTTAAAAAATAAGAGTTTGGTTTTAAAATAAAACTAACATTATTACTATAAAATAAAATAGAAGTAGTCTCGACAAATGTTATTTAAAGAAGTCAATAATCAATAAATTGTTCACTCATATCACTTTCCTTAAAAAGTAAATAAAATAAACATTAATACAACATGAAATAAACATTTATCGTCCTAATATTAACTTGAAAACCACATTTATTAATTCACAAAACTGTTTGATAGTCTTTAATATATCATTAAAATCCTAAGAAAAACTTTTAGACATCATTATCTATTTTTATAAATTATTTAAACTTTTTTAAAATTTGTAATCTCAATCTGAAACAGAGAACATGAAAGTTACGTTAGAACTAGTGTTAGAGATTAGAAACCCAATCTTTACTATCAAAACCATTTTACTTAAATTGCTTCTATAAGGATCGCAGATTAAAACGAACAAGAATAAAAATTTGCTTTAGAAATATGAAAATAGTAGGTCAATAGGTAGACGACCGTGTCCAATTGGAGAAAACAGGGATCTCGAACTCTAATACGCACTAACGGTTGACGTTTATTAACTGAACTGATCTGATTTAGAAATTACTAAGGTCGGGATTCACGTGAAGGAAGGATGTGGGCAGGATACAAGCAGGAGAGAAAATATTGCGTGTAAAAATTGTATTCGTGCAATGTATACATCCGAATCTGTTCTGTCACTAACCTGCCTCGGGCCCGCCGAAATCACGACTTGTTTGTCCAAATTCTTGCACTAAAACCACTAGATTTCTTCAATTACTATTATAAAATGTAAACAGTTTTTTTTTCAAATAAATATAATTTTAATACCTCCTCTTGACTTTCTATTTTAAGATAAAAAGGACTTAATGTTTACGTCATTATAGTTTATCCATTGTAAAACCTTTGGTACGTCAAGTATGTTATATCTAAACTAAGCAACGTCTAATTGAGAGAATACCAGTGTATGGTTTACGCATTATATAAATTAACGTAACCTATTAATTACAATTAAGATTCAGGTGGGTAGCTTTCTTATCTGAAATTAGTTACAGAAAGGATTACTCAATATAGAAAACACCTGTGCAACACACAAAAGCCTGAATTTATTTTCAGCGTAAAAAGAGTTTTAATTTTTTTTCTGATTATGTCCAAAGTTACTGAGTTATTAAGGATTCTGCTTGGAATACATCCATAAGAAGAAAGCGATAGGGTAATCATTAATAAAATATTAGATAAAAATATTAATAAATAATTAAAACAATGAAATAATGCTACGGTATGAAATAAAATAAAAATAATCACGAGGATATGTTAAGTATTTATACAACATAATAAGATTGAAAAATTATTACTATGTTTCAATTTATTAATTATGAATTGTCAATACATACTAATATATAATGTAACGCGTCATGTAAAACTATTTGTGCACTTTTTACATTTAACCTATTATTGAAGAGCTATCAATTTGTTTGTTTAATTTAACATGTTAGAAAAAATATATTATTTATGTATAAACATTTTGGGAAGTTCATATCATATATTATATGAGCTTCATGAAGTTCATATCATATATTATATGAGCAAATGTGTTACTTTAATAAATATATGAACAAGACTTGACAGTGAAGACAACTCCTTAAACGCCTCAAGTACTGACGTATTGGGAAATTTGGTTATTAGTTTTGAGAAGTATATCAACGTTCTCTCTCTATCCATACTTCTGTAAACTAAGGGATATATTTATGCGTTTACTTACACTCTGCCACATCAACATTTAACTCAATAGATTTTAAAAATTGTTCTGTATCGTGTTTTATAATTCTCTACACAAAGTTATTTAAATCGATTCCCATTAATGTTTCTACAATATTAGGGTTACTCCGAGAAATGACGATTCGGATACATGGCTTTAGTTAGATCCCAAGTGAGTTTGTGATTTGTTTTTTACTCCTGCAGAAAAGAATTTATAACGTGTAAATGTATTAAAGTATTTAATTCCTAGTATTTTAGCTTGTAATAAATATATCTGAGATAGGAAAATTTAAAATTTGACGTTGCGTGAACGTGTAATGCTTCAGGGATTTGACCGAATAAGCTTTAATATTTTAAATGTCAACAAGAGCGCATGTGTGGAGGGAGGCGTGAATAGTAACAGCCACAAAAAAGTCATTGATTATTTCCCATTCGCGGGCTACTATTTATCTTTTCTCTCAATTTACGAGTTCTGTCGTATTTGAAAAGAACTGTTTATTCATTCATGTAGATTAATGAATGTATTTTAAGCATAATTTACAGAACAAACATTCTCTTCAATTTAAAATGTTATTAACCAACAGATTATCTAACGTAATATTCTAAAGTCAAGAGAATGTTCGTCTTACATAGTATAGAATTTTACAGAAGTGACCAATACAGAAAATATTATACAAAAGAATTATAAAAAATTTAGGAAAAATAGATTTACTTGGTAGACATTAATTCTATTTTGAAAAAAATATATAGTAACTTACATATAGGACACATGTAGGGTTTTTAAATACGTTAATGAATTTGCCCTGTGAACTAGTCCCATAAATTTTGTACAATGCCCTTTTAAATCTCCTAAAGAAAGCCAACCCTTCCTAAACTCGAAATGGAATATTTCCTTCCTTAATTACTATTTGTGCAATAAAAGCATTATTACCGGTAACATACATTTAATTTATGCATAAATCGAAAGCTTATTAGTTGTATTTAATGCTTAGTAGTTGTTTGGTATTCCGTTAAATCTGTCAATTTACCAACCCTTGTGGTTTGTCCAGATGTAATTTTGTCGATAATCATTTTGCAGTGGGTAGTGCTATTTGAATTCACTGAGAATTTAGTTTACCTCGGAACTGTCCTTGCGTTAACGTATGCCTTGATAAACAACGCTGATGTTAAGGAGTGTATACTATTGCAACTTACAAACAGAACTTACGACATGGAAGACACAGGACGGTAGTGCATTAATGCTGGCCTTCAAAGACAGGCATTCAGTTTGTCAACAGATTCCATTAAAAGTGATCCAATGCTAAAGGCTTTAAATTTACGCTAATTGTAAATTTACTTTACAATACAAACGAATTTATACCATACATCTGGGAGACCGTCTAATTGTAAAACTGACTGGGTGTCAGATTGCAAAATTAAAATAGTTAAGGTAAATGAATGTTAGAGAGTGTTTTAAATGAAAGAATAATTGGAAAAATTTTTGATTTAAATTTTAAATTAGATATGTAATAAATAATAAAATAATATTCTTTTGATATAAAAAATGTACAACAGTTTTATGATTAGTATTGAACATGATTATGATTATGATTAGTACGTTTTCCAATGATAAAAGTAAGTTTCCCAATTAAGTGTCCGGGCGGGAAGAGGAAATGCTAATGAGCCTAAGTCCTGTCAATGAAGACGGATGCTTTCAACGTGTTTTATACATCAGGTGAATTAACTCGGTGAATAAATGAATATTAAGCTGGCTGGTACTTATAATCTCGCCTCTCTAAAAATACATAATGGATGGTCTGTGTGCAACCTAGATGGGGTGCGGATATTTTTACAATAGAATAGCATTAAGTTTTAATTAGATTATTATGTTTTAAACAGATATAGATGTTATTGTATGTGTTAGAAAATATAATGTATTTGTTGCGGCATAAAAGATCATGATGAGTTGCGGTGGTTTGGTGTAATTAGTTTCTTTATTTGAAAGTTGTTGTTGGCGATGGACGATTTTAAAGGATATTTGGACTTCAAATATTGCCTTGATTATAAATCAAAAAAATATTCACTACGTTTTGCGGATTTAAATCTACCTTCCTCTTCAAGTAAATACCGTAATACATCTCGCATTTTAAGCTGAAAAAGAGTGGTAATGTACTGCTATTCAAATATGCTGACAAACACTTTGGGATGTGAAGATATCGGACCCGTGTAACATTAACTGTAGTTGGAGCGTAAATAGCTTACATTGAGGTTAAGTAGTAGAGCCTGACACGTGCCTACAGTATCCTCGGTGGTGCTTGAGAAACATTTGGTCACGTTATACTTAAGAATTAGTTATAACCTATATTTCTAGAAAAAAGATAATAGTGTTATTTGGCACATTAATCAGAACACCAAGAGACCACAACATGGAAAAGCTATGTCTGTTACTGATGGAAGCAAACCAGAACCATAAACACTGAGGTATTACAAATTTATTATGACTACTACTTGAAATAAATTTAGAATAATACAATAAACCAACATGAACCGTAAAGGTTATTATATTTATTATTATTATTGTCATCATCAATCAATTATTAATTAACAACTATAAACATTGTGATTTCTATTTCAACCCTTAATAACATGACGACTTAAACTTCACTTCAGCACCAACCAATAAATTACCATAAATTACAAAAACAAGGTCGAGATACAGCGCTGTCACGAGTACACTACTCCCTCTGCAATGAGACAGCGTGCAAGAAGATTTCAATGTTTATTAACGTGAGGATTCAAGCTCCTCTGCAGTACCAAACGCTCAAAACATTAGGTTAGAAAACACAGTGGAGACGCCGTTTACTAGAACGGTAAGCTCTCTGAAATTTGGCGTCTGCTGTAAAATAAATTACTAATGTCAACGTTACCCTACATTTGCGGCAACTGCAGCTGTTATGTTAGATTATTAGCGAGTCATCATTACATAAAAACTAGTTGAAAGATTGTAATTTTCTTGTGTGTGTTTAGTTTATATAATTCAATTTATTTCACATATTATAATTGGTTTTAGACATATTTGTTCACTAATAACTCTTTGTAAATCATGTTAAATTTGGTTATAAGAGCAGTATTAGGCAAAGTGTTGAGAAGGGTCGTGTCGAAATGTCAAGCCGTCATGAATGGCTTCAGGGACTATTTCGATGAACTTAGCCAAACAATTATTATTATAAATGGGGCATTTACCAATGATTGATGAAATTCCATACTGTAACTGTGCGATTATGTTTTACTGCGGCTCATGTTTTATTACGGTGCTTTGTCTGTGGTATTTCAGAAATGAGTAGTCTGCTAATTATAATGATTATGTAATCAACATAAATTGTTTAAGGATATCCAAAACAATAATAGATGTTATTTAGCTGACCTCTATTAATTTCAAAACTTGCGTTAAATTATTTTTTTTAATTTATAGGATCACTGTTACAAATACTCTTAAACCTCAGTTGGTACATACAATGTTGTAATTTGACATGTGGATCAGGCAAACTATGTCGTTTTACAATGCTATTTAATTGTTGGAACAACACACGAGAACTAATATATATATATAAAATATAAGTAAAGTGATTTTGAGTAAATATTTTCATCGTTACGAAAAGGAAATTAATCAAATGAAGCAACTTTTTTCTTTAAGGTGGGGTTTATAACATAGTATAAAATAATGTTACATCCAATGTATTAAAAATGGTTTAAATACATCCCGGGGGAAATCTACCAAGAGCTAGATGGTAATTTTTGTCTTGAACATTTAGATTAAACTACTGAAGTATTTGTAAAATTTTAATTCAACCAACAGTTTCAGCATCTTTGATGAACATTAGGTGCCTACAGCTATCAGTTTATTTCATATTACATTTAATAAAAATCATCTTTCCTGTCTGGAATTTGAAAGTTTCTGGGAAACTTGTAGAACTGTTCTCTTTATAAACATTTACTCGGATTTCAACAATTATTTTGAAACCAGGATTAGGTCATTCTTGATATTAGCAGTTACCTAATCATTTAGTCATTCGTATGACGCATTATACAGTTTGAAATTGTTATTGTTCATATTTTATAAATTGTAATCACATTTATTAGCTAATTTAGACATTAAAAGTTTTAATCGTTTTGTAAAATGACAATTTGTAACCTATAAAACATACTTTGTCATTAACGTTTTATTAATCGGTATCGATAGATGTTTTTATGTAGAAATATATTAGTGCAAGACCTATATTGAAGATTGTAGCTTATAAAATTTTGGTAGATATGGAATGGCTAGTGAAGATACTAACAAACCGACGCAGACTTTGCTTAGATACCTGAGAGCAAAACAAAGTATCCGTTTGTCCTCATTACAACTAGCAATAAAACTGAGCACTTGGAAATGTTTCTCTACTG
Source organism: Homalodisca vitripennis (assembly GCF_021130785.1). Taxonomy (NCBI): domain Eukaryota; kingdom Metazoa; phylum Arthropoda; class Insecta; order Hemiptera; family Cicadellidae; genus Homalodisca; species Homalodisca vitripennis. The sequence continues at coordinate 47,517,299 of NC_060212.1, forward strand.
TACAGTTGTTTCATACTACAATATTATAAATACGATAGATTGTTCTAGATAAAGTGCACTATTTGTTATGAAAAAAAACGAAAATAAGTATCATATAATATCAACTGCTGAATATGGATAAGAGTAGTTCCCTATTGCAGTAACTTACGACGCAGTTGTCACTTCAATTTTTGTGTATAATATATAAACTAATGCTCTTTCGCAGAATTTTATGTACATATTACACTAGTTATTATAAAATAATGGAAAATACATATCAAATCACATCAGCCGCTGAATGTGAATGAGAGTAGTCCCCTGCTGTAGTAAAGTACTACACAGGTGTTACAGCAGTAGTTTGTGTGCATTACTATTACATTCTATTCCACTGTCATTACATATACTGATGCAAATAAATAGGTACATTAATGAATCTAAAAAACATATTTTTATGATTTTTAACGTTCTTCTTTTTTATAATTTCTACGTATGTTAAGCTTTATTGTTAATTTACTCTCGAAATATGTTACTTATCGTATTATATATGATAGTATAGATTTGTAATAAAATCATAATTGGTTTTTACATACATTGGGGTTCAAATCTTAACCATGTTTTTGTTACAGTCAAATATTACGTGTTCCACTACTATACACTCTAATACACATCTAAAGCTCAGTGTTGCGATAGAAAAATCCTTCTCAGCTAATCTAACGAAACCTGTATCCCACTTTAGTTCATTGTATAAAGATTTGACATTCACTTACCGTACAACAAATGAACACTCCTTAAAGCTACTTTCACCAAAAGTATAAGCATGAATCTCAGTCTGATTGGTCGCTATCCGTAGCGACTAGGACTCTCGTTATTCGTAGACAACAAGGCTGTGATTATCCGTAGATCGTCGTTATCCACAGACACCAGGACTGTCTTTACCTGGAGACACCAGGACTGGTGTTATCCTCAACCATCAGCACTGCCGATACACGCAGGCACCAGGACTGTCTTATCCGCACACACCAGGACTGTCTTTACCCGCCGACACCAGGACTTGTGTTATCCTCAACCATCAGCACTGCCGATACACGCAGGCACCAGGACTGTCTTATCCGCACACACCAGGACTGTCTTTATCCGCAGACACCAGGACTGTCTTTACCCGCAGAAACCAGGACTGGTGTTTATCCTCAACCATCAGCACTGCCGTTACACGCAGGCACCAGGACTGTCTTATCCGCACACACAAGGACTGTCTTTACCCGGAGACATCAGGACTGGTGTTATCCTCAACCATCAGCACTGCCGATACACGCAGGCACCAGGACTGTCTTATCCGCACACACCAGGACTGTCTTTATCCGCAGACACCAGGACTGTCTTTACCCGGAGACACCAGGACTGGTGTTATCCTCAACCATCAGCACTGCCGATACACGCAGGCACCAGGACTGTCTTATCCGCACACACCAGGACTGTCTTTATCCGCAGACACCATCATTGTTAGTATCCACGACTGACGTGCAGGACAGTAACATATCATATAGTTAAAACATATTACGTAAGTTTGGCTTTGTCACTTTCAGTATTTGTTTACTCATATAATTTGTCGTGATGGTTGTGTGTTATAAGCGATAACCCTTCCACGTTTATTATTAACGAAAGTATTATCTCAAGGGAAGAAGTACAGTCGACCACTTTCCATAATTGAGAAACACAGCTTAGTCGCTGAGGAACCGGTTAAGCTTTACAAAACGCCAGGATTGTTTTGTTATGATAATTATCTACTTTGAGAAACGATGCACAAATCCTCTTCACATAATCATTTTTCCCCTCAAGTGCAGCGTTATTGCTTCTCATTAATAATAACGAGAAAAAAGCACTGTATACTTGAACAGGTTTTTGAAATCGTAGTATATATTTTGCTAGGAATGAACCTATTTCCGGTATAACTTGCATTGACTTAACGGCTATCCTGACCCCGGTGGTCACGATGCCCCATGCCCTACTCCACCTCCTGTTTATTGATGGATATGTTACATTACATGTAGATTAGGCTAGCAGCGCCATCTGCGCTGATTTATGGTAATGAGCAGCTGCTACACGATCCACAACTTAAGGTTTCGCAACCAGCCTATAAATCTTTGCATACATTGTATCGATTAAATATACAATAATTTATAAACTCAAAGATATTTGGTAAAGACGAGGTTCTTTATTTACCTTTGTTCATTATGTAACAATGGGTATAAGTTTTTACATTGTATAATCACTACAGAGTTTTGAAACTAGTTAGATACAACATGTTGAACTTTTACTTTGGACCACTTACAGAACTTTAACTTTTACAGAAAACAATAACACTATTTAATATGCGATAAGGCAGAAGCATAAAATGTATTGTACAGTAACATCGTCACGTTTCAAGGTTGATATGAATATTCCTGATAATCTAAATTATTGCACATTAATTCAATGGCCCAAAACCAACGTTGCAGTGAATTTAAACCTTACATTTCTGTGTTTGCTATTATGGCTAAATCTGCAATAACACAATTATTCGTTATTTGATTTCAATTATTGTCCTGGCATTCTACTTTTTTTTATTCAATAAATAATTTTATTTTTCTAATTCTTAACAAAATTTGTGGTTTGGGAAATATTAAAAATTATAATCTTTATGGCCATCGATTTGAAAATATTCAGATATGTCATAATGTTTATTATAGTAGCTGGATTTGTCAACACAAATATTCGATCCAAATTTTTTGAAATCTTTTTATTAGGTTTTAAGTTATAACTGTTTAGAAAAACTATGATAGACAGACAGATGGAAAACTAAGCACCAAAGGGCCTTTCGCATATGGGGAAAAGTGTTTGTCAGAACTTAAGTAATAATGTTATATACCTTTGTCCTGAGAGTTACAGGTCACGTATAAGTTTAGAAAATCTTACAATTCCATATTGACTGATTGCTCAATTTTAAATGTTTCTGTACTTTTGGAAAAAAGTAAAAACCTTTTCATGAAATATTGTTTATGAATTGAACGCTGGAAAGCAATTATTGCTGGTAATTGGCTCTCAGACAGCAGCTCTGGCAACTGTACTCTGGCAACGCAAACAGGATTGACTTGACCAACTGAACTAATTGCCGATGTATCAACTGTGTTTGGCGACTGTTCATTTCTTTTAGAGTTCATCGTTGCTTTTAACTGCTCTTTAACTTGCCTAACACTAACACTGCTTGGGGGCGATTCCGCTTATTATTACTTTAACCCTAGAACGGTCGGGCTGTGAGACCCAGCATTTATTTTTCTATAGTTTTTTTTAAGTTTCAGTTTTTATTTTAATCTGAGCGGTCGTGTACCTTCCAGGAAAAACCTGAAGAGAGCGCTGTTATCTGCATCCGGTTATTATTTCCGTCAGTTATCAGTTTGATCGGAGTCAAAGTGCACGTGGGCCTGAGAGACCCAGCCCGACCGTTCTCGTTACTGTTTTCGGCCATTCTCATTTTGTGTAAGTTCTGTTGGTTGTGGCAATTACCTGCACAATTTTGTCTTTTAGTGTTGTAAATTTGTATATATAACTGTAAAACATTACCACGAATCTTAGAAATAGTGAAATAGACCGAATATTGAACTGTGAACAGGAAAGTGACGATACAGACGCTGATAAGAGCTGCTATGCAAGTAGACGCACCAATTGACTCTTGGAATTTATTTTTTAACGTACCTTTGATTGAATTGGTAGTTGAATCGACAAATATTTATATTGACTCTGTACAACAAAATTACACAACTTACCTAAATATGGCCTGATGCACGCAGAAATGGTGTGCGGTGACTGCTAGAAAACTAAAGTTTTTTAGCGATATCCAGTTTCTTATATTTACTCTAATTTCTTGAAATATTCTACAATTAAGTAAAGAAACAAGTTACTTCTACACTAAATAGGTATAAAGAAATATTAAAATTAGTTACAAAATAAGAAAGTAACCTTTATTTGTAATGTTTACAGTTTGATGCAACAAAATACATGTTATATCATTAATTCGTTTAAAAAATCAATATAATTTCTTTTTAAATTTATGTTGTTTTTATAGTTGCTAGGAGATAATGTACAAAATATATATAATGTAATATATTAAATGTACGTATACAAAATATTAATTTTTGAGTTATTATTTTTGGGTCTCACAGGCCCAGCCCGACCGTTCTAGGAACTTTTATCTGCCCGACCGGTCTAGGGTTAAATGTTTAAGCTTCACTCTGGTTTATGGACAAGTTATATGTGCATAAAATTAGATACAGCGTTTCCAATTTTTGAATGTACGGTATTTTTCAGGCGTTACAAAACCCACTACAGAAGGTTAAGCAAGCAAAAATCTACTAACGAAAACACAACGATGAGAAGTGTCTAAAATCCTGTTATCATTTCATCGTCGATAATAAATTTTAAACGTATGTGCTTAATAGTGCATAAAACATTGATCGGTTGGTGAGTGTACTGATACAATTTTATCAAAGTAAACATGTAACTATATTTATATTCATTTATAGCATAGAATGTTTATAATTACTTAATAATAATTTTTCCAGTGGCAGAATCTGGTTTTGCAGATATAGGAAACTTGTACAAAACAATAAAATTGAACATATACTAATGTAATTGCAGATTAGTAACATTATACACAACTTGTGCTTACACGTCCTAACATAGGATTTTGATGTGAACATGAGAGAAACGGATGAGAAATAACTAAAGCTCAACGCGTAATGGGATCAATAACATTGTATTAAACACAAAATTTTCCACCTTATTCTTAACGTTTACAATACACAATTAAATTTTTGTTCAAGAATAAACATATTATTTAGTTGTTAAATACAAATCCTCTAGTGTAATTTACTAACCCTATGACTTACAAACTACCCAAGATTCATAAACAAGGTAAATAAATCAAATCCCCGAGTTACTTTTTTTTGGTTCTCATCGTCGTACAATTCCTGTGCAGTATAATCCATATTATGGAAATCATGAAACTTCTTTAAAAGGAACTGGAGAAACCATACATCGAAGTTACATAAAAAAAATCAAGCACCATACTGGTAATTAATTATAAACTAACATATTTATCAAAAATATATGGCCAATATAAAGTTAAAGAAAACAGGCTAAGATTAGACTTCAACCTCTCAGGAACTATTGCAGGCATATACCTGACCACTAGAAAATCCAGATCCTAAATTTGGAAATATATTCAGAGAAAGTTGTATATAGGCAGATCTTTCTGAATAATAGTAATAATGCATGATACTGCTAAACAAGTACAAATCATTCAAATGTATTTATAACACACTAACAGTAAGAGAACGTAAGGTAACAATAACATCATTAATAGGTACAGCTCACATTACGAATTTAAATTATAAAATCTCCAAAAAAATTAAAATAAAGAGCACAAGTGAATAATTATAAATGTTTTGTGTGTGCAAGGGCAATAGCAACTTTTACAGTGAAAATACTAAAATAAAATTACGAAATTAAAAACTACGATAATGTGTATTTTATAAAGACTATATACATTTTGGAAGAGGTAAACATAACTACATACGACAATGATTAAAACCAAACATTACCTAGCACGAGTAATGATTAAAGTAACAGCCATGATGAAGCTGTAAGCAACACTTAGGCGTAAAAGTGTTTAAAAGACGAACCTTTTTGGAAAGATGGAGGTCCCGCTTTCGGAAAAGAGGCGCCTGTGATCTCTCGATAAGACTTCTTGTTAATTTAAATATTTTAATCGGAGCACGATAATTTTTCTTGGTAGTTGCTCTACCACCATATTCACAGTTTAAATCTTTCATTAATTGTCTGTAAATTAGCCAGAGAAAGATAAATATTCCAAAACATAAAACATGATCATTAATATGTGTGTGTAGGTACATAACCGCATAAGATATTTAGTTGCTACGTTTCTGTTGGTACGAAATGGTCCTCATAAGTAGAAAAGAATCTAATTTGTAAAAACAAGTCCATAATTTTTGTTAGCTCACCAAGGGTAAGTTCTATCTAGGTCACATTTAGCCGCGAAGGGTTCAAGTAATCGCAGGGGATTTATATTTAAAACCGACAAGTTGAGAGATAAAAGTTTTTTATTTATCTCTTAAAATATCCAACTTCAATTATCTTAGCCACCCTTTCAATCCGATGTCTTGAAGTGAATTTTAAAACAAAGATTAAAGTTTACTAAAGAATTCCAAAAACACTGAGCATTTAACTTCGTTCAATATTCGTTCGCTTGCTTTCATGTATTAAATCGTCGAGGTTTGGTTCACTTTGTAAAAATATAAAATACTGTTAGAAGACAGTGATATTTTAATTTGTTTGCGTTATAAAGTGTGTAAAAATTTATTTATGAAGTGTGCTGAATAAATAAAGTAATTTTAACTTTGTCTTAGACATTGATTTCCTATCACGGAATGGTGTTTCGTTTTTCTATCCTTTCAACTCATAAAATCTAATAGCATTAGTAGAGCAATGTAGGTATATAAGTCATGTTTTTAAATCTGTATATAGATTCAACCTTCACTGAACAAATCTGAGCTAATGGTTTTAGGTATTAATTTCAATAATAAATTAAGTAATAAAAGAACGAACATAGAATCTAAGAAGTAAAAACTAATAATAAAACATGTGAATGCCCTCTCCAATTTTAATCAAAAATTAAATTGTAAAAGTAATCTTAGGCGGGCTGCAAGAAATGAATATGTTTTTTAAATATCGAAAAATTTCAATCTCTTTATCATCACTCATTTTGCTTTAATGTCGACATAATTATCGTTCACATTGAACCTCGTGGATGGTGAATGAGTCTTACTCTGAGAAATTAAAAAAAAATATATAATAAAACTCAATACTGTGAAATATTTGTATACCTGTTGAATCTAAGGAAAACGCGTATTTAGTTATGAAAGATAGTTTGTGGAGAAATGATACTGTTTGGTAGTTTTGTAAATCTTTAATTGTAATACAAGATGAAAAATAAACCACATTCGTGAGTCCCATATTCACTATTTTACATTTTTTTTTAGTTGAGCCGATCCTCTTTAAAGCCCTATTCTGTCCATCCTCTTCGACTACTGGTCTGTGTGAGAATCTTACTAAAACATAATGTGGAGGAGAGTGGATAAAGGAGTCAGTATACAAAGTCTCTAGCTCAGATCCTAAGTCTGACGTCATAGACACTTCCATCGGCACTCCTGATTTAGAAGTAGTAAAAGCGGAATTCCAAACCAATTTTCAACACTCCAAGTGAACTCATTCTAAAGTTATAATGTACAGACAGACACAAACAAAGCCAATAAAACTTGCTATTGAGTAATTTCAAAATCATGTTTACGTTTTATGGGCAAAATCATAGACTGTAAGTAACACGTTTATAGTCGATTCCCATAAATATCTTCTGTACACCAGTGGACACAGAAGTTCATTTCCTTCTGCTAAACTGCGTTGATAAATAAAAACTTCATTATATAGTGACAAAAATATATCATATAGCTGAAGGTATTTCCGCTGTCTAGAGGCGACTCGTACCAATACATACAATTACCTTGTATGAAAATTTGTAAATTGTATAACACTGATATCCAGTCATAAGTTAGAGTCCAAATTGCCTGGGATAGTCCTAAAGTCTTTGCTAGTTTATGTTAAAATAAAACAGCTATTTGAATTTAAAAGAAAGATAAACAAGCGAATCAATATAAACTTTTAAAAATTAAATGAGAACCATGCTTTGTGCAACTAGTTTGTCTTCAGTTACTTCGCTCAACATAAAACAGTAAATAAACCCGTTTTACGGTTTACTTTAATAGTAACAAAACCCGTTACGGTTTACTTTGTTACAGAAATGACGTTGCAGGTTCAGCTAAAATGTTAAAGCTTTATATAAAACCAACTAGTCTGACACAGTAACTTTATCACGTATGTTGACAAGTTACTTACAAATGACAAGAATTATAATATAATATAGTGCATTATTATTATTGTATAATCTGTTTATTCTGCATTTTCGTAGCAAAATTGTTACTTATAACTCCAATTTGGCCAGAGTCACTTTTTGAGATATAAAAAAAGCCTACCAATGGACCGATGTCTACCACTTTCAAAAGATGTAGATATAGTATAAATGGATCTCATGTAAAACTTCAATTGTTTAAGTCACCTCGTTAGAAAATACGGACAGAAATAAATTTCATTTACCGGGAACTGACAGCTGAGGCGTTAGTAAACGCTCAGCTGACAATCCATTACCCATTTATAAGCTTCATTCTGCAATCTTAAATATTTAAATATTAAAATATCTATATATTATATCTTAAAATATGGAAAAGATTTCGTTGCTACCTGAAACTATGTTGGTAAACGTTTATTTATTTGAGAGTATCGTATAATAATATTTTTCAAACTTTCGTACTATTAGCATTCGGAAATGTGATCAAAATTTTAAAATATATTTAGAAATAACGAGAATCTCATCCAAACCTTGTTTGTGTGTTTAATACTTTACAAAAAGGTCATAAATGAAATAATATTGTACAGCAGTATATAATGGAGGAAATCGCTTTATTTTCATGTTAAAAATACTCTTACAACAACAATGAAATTTCCCGGTTGTTTTCCTAATTTGGTCTGAAATACTCAAATTGCAATTCCATTAAAAATATAATTATAAATATATGTGTTTATATAAAACAGATCAGTTAACTTTATCTCACATCTAACGTTCATGTGCGTAACGGGCTGTCATGTTTGAACGATAAAAGTAACGTTATTATTAGCAACAAAGGAAGCTGTCAATTTCAGTCTCTGTCTAAAAGATTCTTTGAATTGAACTCGTAATCTCTTTAACTTTGTTTATATCATAATTATTATCTTACTTTCCATATAATAATGGTAATACTTTTATTTGATACGTTTATACTAACCTTTGAAAATTAAACTCGTATACTATTGCAATGCTTCATTGATATCTTATCACCCTCAAAACTTATTACATCAAATGTACGTTGTACTATGGACAGCTGTGTATGACGGTCTAAGAATTATAAAGCTTTTACATTACAAAAGGACATTTAATGGACGGTTATTTTGAAAGAAAAAATATGAAAATTATTTGAAAAAATAAAAATATTTTCAATCTAATCTAAATAAAGCGTATTAAAAAACAAAGGTAATACCGAACGGACAAGCGAAGACACTAACAAACAGACGCAGACTTTGCCTAACTACCTGAGAACAAAACAAGTATCCGTTTGTCCTCATTAAAATAAAACTGAGCACTAGGAAATGTTTCTCTGTCTCTACAGGTGTTTCACATTACAGCATTATAGATAAGATAGATTATTCTTAAAAGTGCACTGGATGTTATGTAAAAGAGGGTAGTAAATATCAGATCATATCGTCTGTTGATTATGGAAGAACAGTCTGCTGCGATAAATTATGACAACCAGGTGTCACTACGACAGTATTAGACCACACGAAATAAACTCTATCGGTTCATGGGTTTTTTTTAATACAGTACACTAGCTGTTACACAAAAAAGGCAAATAAATATCAGATCACGTCAGCCGTTGAATATGGATGAGAGTAGTCTCCTGCTGCAATAAAGCTAGTCACAGGTGTCACCACAGTAGTTTATGTGCACAATATATATATATATATATATATATATATACACTAATACTCTGTAGTTCAGTGGGGTTTTCATGAGTATGGTCCACCAGTTGTTACGAAAAAAAAGATAATGAATATCAGATCACATCAGCTGCTGAATATGGATGAGAGTTGTCCCCTGCTGCAGTAAAACACGACACAGGTGTCACCACAATAATTTGTGAACACAATTATTGCCTTTTGTTATACTGAATTGAAATATACTGTGACAAATAAACAGGCTAAACTTGCATCCGTCAAATATATTTTTATAATTTTTAGGGCTATTCTTCTTATTACTATTCAATAGCTACTATTTAAGCTTTATTACAATTATACCTTACAAAATATGTTAAATATCCTAAATAGATTTAATTTTGAATGGAATTAAGGATGGTATTACATTAATCGTTGGTCGAATTTTAGTTACTAGGTTATAGAATACATAATGTGATAGTGAAATAATACATGTCCCACTACTATACTTTATAGTACAGTTCTAAATCTCCATGTTGGGATGGAGAAAATCTTCTCAGCAAAAATAAATAAACCGGTATCCCACTGTAGCTTATTGAATAAATTTCTTATACTAAAAGTATGTAACTGTCAAATATAATAAAAATTACCGACGATCGTGATTGAAGTCTAACATATGGAATGCAATCTCTCTTTTATTGGACAATAAATGCAAAATTTATATTTTTTTAATAAAAAAAAACAAGACACGATTTGCTTTTGTAAACATTTTGAAATAAAAACTTCGTTATTGGTATTATGTTAAGTTTGGTATGTACTTAGTGTTTCTAGCGTGTTCCACAAGACGTACAAGTACAATTCTATGAAACCTAGCATTTTTCGAAAAATTAAAGGTTCATTTGTGTGGTTGGTTTAAAATAATAATATTCTGAAAACTACGATGTAAAATACAAATACGGATAAATTAGGATTTTCTTAAACGATATTCTCCCCCCTCCATTTTGTTATCTAACCTTTTTAGTTATCTGTGTATTTAGTCACATTTAAAGGTATATGATAATTATTATATGCGTATAACTTTACTGAATATGTTCGTATTAGCAAAACCCCCACAGCCGCACCTACGATCAACCGACTATTGGCCTATATTCGGTATTTGACTACCCAGCAGTGATTTACAATTTTTAGTCTAAATCTGTTCTGTATTAGCAGAGCAAAGGCTTGATTAAAATAGAATCTTTATTGTTTCTTAACATCTTACAATGTTTATAAACATAATCCCTCGTTGTTTGATTTATTCCTATCCTTTAGAGTAGGGTTTATTTAATCCTGAAGCGTTGTCAAATTCACTATCTACAAGACAATATCGTAATACTGATATAAACTGACAACGATCGTGATAATTCTTTATAGAATTATGTATTAAATTGAATATCATTGGAATAATATTGCGAGTACACTAGAGTGATGAAAGTCACGGTTAGTGGTCTACTATTGGATTGACACCAAGACTGTCACTGTCACTATTCACGACTGCATGCAGGAGAGTAACATATTATATAATTGACCAAATAATAAGTAAGTCCGGCTTACATGTGTATTTTTCCAATTTGACATTTGTTTATTTAATTATTTGTTCTGATGGTATAGTCCTACTCAGTCGAAACTCTTCCACACTTCATATTAACAAAGCTTTCATCTCAAGGGTAAAAAATACAATCTACCAAATTCCATAAATAACTAACAAAGCTTTGTCAGCAAGGGAAAGGATATGTTTTACAAAAATGATTGTTTTGTTATGATAATTATCTACTTTGATAAACGATGCACAAATCCTCTTCGCATAATCATGGTTTGGTTTGAACTGTTGTTTCTCGTTAATAATAATGAGACAAACGCACTTTATACAGGAACTGGTTTTTTGTTATCGTAGTTTTTAAGAATTATATATTTCCTGTATAACTTGTATTAACATAACGGTTATACCGACTCCGGTGGTCATGGTGCCCACTGCCCTACTGCACCCCCTATTTATTCATTTATATGTTACATCACATGTAGATTAGGCTCGTAGCGGTATCTGCGATGATTTATAGTAATAAGCACACAATCCACATATTAGCCGACCCACAACTTTTTCATAAATACTATTGAGTACATTTACAATCATTTATAATATGTAACATGTGTGGTAAAGACGAGCTTTTTTCATTCACTTTCATTGATTATATAACAAGTCTAAACATTTCATCATTATTATAGAGCTTTTTAATTAGTTAAGGCTGCGCTATACCACCCTGGTGAACGCTGATGCAAGGGTTTTGAATCTGCCTCATTGTAGGCTCATTTTTGAGCTTTTACAAACATATTGATGTTATTTAAATAACTAAATATTTGTATACGTGCATTAGTTTTTGAAATTTCAATTTCGATTCAACTTAAGCTGCACATCAGGTGGAAAGTTTTAAAAAAAAGGGTATTTTCAACGTTTCATAAAATAAAAACGCGAATTTTTTATTAAAGAATAAAATACAGACATTCGTAGATTGGAATATAGTAAGAGTAAAACTGCAAAAGGTTTATTAAAAAGTTCTGAAGTTAAGGTACAATAAGGCAGACATGAAAGGTTTTCAAGCGCTATTCAACGCTCTTTCAGGTGGCGCGCGTGGCGGTTACAGCTGGAAACTGTAGGCAACTCTCCCACCACTGCCTGCTGGATATTTCCCCTCACCCGCTTTCGCTAGGTTATAACGTGTGGCCTTTCAGTTGTGGCCAGTTCAGAAGAAAACTGTTGGTGTTCCTTCAATTTGTTGATTTATAATATCTACCCCGCGCGACGCCAGGTCTTTCCAACGGCCGTAGACGAAACACTACTTACGCGCCACCGTTGCGCGCCCATGCCATGAATGATCGTGTCGTGTGGAAGCTCTCATATACATCTTCATATCACCGAAATAGTGTTGGCGAACTCTTTCCGTAACAATAAATTCGTAACGTTTAACAACTACCTCTACCTCCTGGGGAACAATAAATTATTGAATAATGTCAATATTTTCAAATTATGAGTGACATACCTCATTATGAGGTATTTTGTTTAGTGCAATATTATAGTCTAACTATAATAGATTTTATTTGACTTAATGTATGATTGCTTCAATTGATTGTTAAACAAATCTCATTACATGAGCAGCTATTACCCATTACAAAATAAAGGAATTAAAATTTTAACATTTTAATTAAAATTCCACTTTTTAATTTTTACTACAAATGCATATTGCCAGAACTAGTTAACCCAAGATACCCTCGAGGGCTTCCTGTGAGAGACAGACTAGATGTTTTATAACTGCAATTTTATGTTAGTATAATGCAATAGACGTGATAAGAGCAGCCAGTAGCGTAGCCAGAAATTTCGTTGGGGGGGGGTCCGAAACTGGGAGATCCGGGGGACATTTTGTGTGTTATTTCCCAGTGAGTTCACTGGTAAAAGGTAAATACCAAAAATATGGAGCTTTAGTAACTACGCCGTATAGAAAGTGGAAAGATGTAATAAGCAAATTCAACTCTCACAGCAACTCTCGTACCACAAATTTTCTTGTATACCTACAGAAACTTTACGAAGTTTGATTCTGGCCGAGTAGAAGGCACCAAAGTGATGTTGGATTCACTGGATAAGAAAAGAAAAAGAACAAAACAGAGCTTCACTCAAGAGACACAACTAATTGGCACAACTATATTCTGTGAAGAAAATAAAATACCCCTTCGGGGACATTGGGCTACTAACGGCCAAAACCCTTTAGAAAAGGAGGGCAATTCCGGTCGGTAAATATCGAAGAAACGCTATCTACAGATTCAAGTTTTGACGATTTTGGATTTCACTGGTTGAGAGGTTGAGGTAAAAGTGGCTACTTATAATTTTGTTAGGACATTAATTTAATGTAATAATTCTACGCCGACTAATAAATTATATAATTATCGAGTAAAAAAAAATAATCACTTCCGATCGGAATATACTAAGGAAAATGAAATAATACCTCAGTCAATGAAATCGAAAGTAGTCGGAACTTCTTATCAGTGGAGTTTTTCCGGTGTATTATCCGACCGGAAGCGATTTTTTTCAATTTTTCTTCGATAATTATATAGGTATCCCTTACAGTCATGGAGACTAGTGGTAAAAAACAAACTACACAAAATAAATATAACAGATAGGTCCGTATGTGTTATTAGTTTCAATGCAACATTAATATTTTTGCGTAATGAGGGTAATAGAAATTGTATTTTTATAACTAAAATGAGTTGTTTCCAAAATTTAAAGAAAGATGTTAGAGTCATTTAATTCGTTTTGCATCTAATCCAGTATACAGGGTGAGTGGCTCTTGGTGTGACAAAATTTTTTGGGTTATAATGCAGTGTAAATGTGATACAATGGTGGTTATAAAAAAGTCTAACTCCAAACATTAGGTCTGAAATTAATTATTTTCAGTTTTTCTAAAAAACCCCGTGTTTTTGTACGTAAATCTGATATTTCTCAGCAAATTATGTGAGGAAACTGCATCATTTTTTAGATTTTCCGTTAAATTTTCAATTTGAAAAAGTTATCGGTTCAAACGGTAAGAAAATAAAATTAAGCTTCAGGTCGATTCAAATGGCACAGTTGCTAAGTTTAATAAAAACTAAAATATCATTGAACCCCATCTTTTTACCACACCCTGTACACAAGAATGTGTCAAGTCATATTAAAAACTTTGCCATTTAATAGGCTTTAATGGTATGCCATATGACCATAGTTAAGTATTCTGTTATCTACTTTTATCGGTTTTAATATTAAAAACACGCAAACTACAAAAAGATTAAAACAATTTAATAACAACTGTATTAATTTTTATGTTTTATAAAATGCCTCATAAAACAAGGAATTGAAGATAAATAACAAAACAGTAAAGCAGTATAAAATAATTTTGTGGATGCTAGTTACAGATTAATGGTCACATCCTTTATCAATGTTTTAATTCCTTATCTCATCACTTTATACAGTATTGTACATTCATTCCTTAGCTTGTTTTGTAAGACTAGTGTCCGCATGAATTACTTCTACCTCCAATAAACTATTTTTCTGCTCAATTTAGTCAAGTGTAGGCTGCCATGGAGTTCACTACTGGAGAATACGCTGATATGCACTTTATTTACGGGTTTTGTGATGGAAATGCGCATTGAACTCCATGACAGATTTACGTACAAAAACACGGATTTTTTAGAAAAACTGAAAATAATTCATTTTAGACCTAATTTTTGGAGTTAGACTTTTTTATAACCACCATTGTATCACATTTACATTGCATTATAACCCAAAAAATGTTGTCACACCAAGAGCCACTCATCCTGTATATACTCAGTGTAATATACTCAGGAAATTTTTATCCTATACAATTTGCTAAGTAAAAACTGTAATTTCTCTCATGTTGGTCTTGTGATTGATATTTTGCTTGATTGTAATTTTAATGCCTTGTTGTGACTTTGTTTTTTGTTGCTGAATTTTGTTATGTCACTATTGTTCAATTCTGTAAAGTTTATTGTTGTTACAAAGTTATAATTACATTCTAATTTGACAGACGCACAGAGAGTGACATGAAGCTGTGTGTATTAAGTCGTAAATATATGAACTGAGCTCATAAAATATGTAATTTTTTAATATACTGTTGCTGGTAGCGTGGTTAGTTAGTCTTAAAAATCTTATGTGATCTGATAATTCTAAAAACATGAAAGAATGATTATATTTACAAGAAAATGTGTGGGTTTACATTATGTATCAAAGAATTAATAAAATTATGTTAGGTTTGTTGATAACATTACAATTATTTAAATTTTATATGGTTTTCATAACAATTCCAGCCTTGCCCAGTTTTACCACGTATTCCAGATCGGTAGACACTCTGACCTGACAATATCACTGGAATGATTACGTTTCTGTTCGTTTTCAAATATTTCAGTAGACCGAACTTAAATTAACAAAAATTAAATATATTTTACTAAAACGTTTTATTGCATAATAATAAAAGTATGTTGTACCAACGAGTAACAGTAGGAAAAGTACCGGTTACAGTTTCATACTGATTTAGCCGATCTCCACACTACGTGGCGCGAGTGCGTTTTTACGAGCCGAACGCATTTTCTTTCAGCAAATAACTGAGATGCTCCGTAGTCCCGATACTCGGGTCCCTCGCTCGGCAAATGTCGGAGGCGCTCGGTAAGTTCCGATCCCTTCCACAGCAACTACTCATTGCCCTCCCTACAACCGATTTTGCCAGCGTTCCAAGGGGATTTTTGAAACATCGTACTGCGATTTCTGGCCTGTGGTAGAGCGCACCCTTAAATACTTTATATTTTAATCATTTGACACAGAAAACTATAATACCTAGTTGATATGGCGGAGTGTAAAGCGAAAACCCTCCTTCCCTTTAAATACCGATGTACGAAGTGCAATTGTACGTACTGACTTGCTCATCACAGCGTACTAGTTTGGGGAAAACCCATTGAGAAGCAACGTATTTTGTGTTATTTTTTTATTTTTCTAAAATATTTATTACCTTATACGAAAGGATATTCCCTGTATTGACAAACAAAAGAAAACAAACAATGCAACTCTCTATGTGTTACTATCTAAACAATCTGAATGAAATACAGTGTGCAGGTTATATTGGAGATAAATGTTACTAGCAACAGATTAGATGTATTATTACGTAATACGCGATTACGAAGTGAAGTCACGTGATCAGCATTTATTGGAAGTTTAGACGCTCCTTAAAATTCTCACTTAAAACTTTAATAAGTATTAGCAGTTTGTATGTCGTCCAGCAGTCCTCAATTGAAAAATGTTACAGATGACGAATCAACCCTTAGTCCTTAATGGATTAATCCAATCCCCTTCATCCCAAGCGGTGAGGTAGAACCATTACATTTACCGTACAATAATGTCACCACTTGGAGGCTGGAGGTGTATATATTACTCATGATAATTTAAAATATTAGAAATTACTTATCCAGGCTAAACCAACGTTTGAGTGAACCATAACATTATTGAGTACTTATACAGAATTATTCATTAGTAATTTATAAGACGTTATTCCTCATAGATTTCGAAGTTTGAAGTTCACTTAAGTAATCATAATTAATTCCTATTCCATTTCATATATGATAAAAAAATTTAGTTAAAATTTACTAATTTACGGAATTTACTACTATTCGTATAACATACGCTATCTGAGCTCACTAGAAGCATCACTAGAGTGAAGAGTTTACAGGTAAATGTTGGAAATTAGGGTCCGTAGTAGACCGGTATAAACGTGAATTCACTGACCCATAATGTAAAAACGTGACGTCAACCACCATCGTCAAAATTAGACGTGGACCTTCAGCCTACAATTTGTGTATTTTCACTGGTTAATTATGTGTTATTTTATTAAACGTAGTTATAAGATACTATTAAATTAATAAAATTATCATTATGTTAAGCTTCTGTACTGGTCCCTATGTTTAAATAAATGATAAGATTCTAGGCAGCAGTGCAGCTAGTTCAGTTCCTCGCCACCAGGTTACTGGCTGAGTTAGTTTGGACTGACACCAGTAGATGCGCTGTTATTGTTCACTCTTCTTCGGTAGTAAATAAATATTGCTATTTAAAATAAAATACACAACATTTAATACATTGTTTAGAAGAATAATAAATTTAAAAATGTATTCTTTATAACAGTATTTAGTTTGTCGCTCAATATGTATACAAAAAGAACAAAACTGTTCCATTACTTCAAATTGTTCTCGTTTGCAGATTTACTTTTTTAAAGTTATATACACCGAAGGAGGGAACATATGCCTGCAGCCCCGGCGAAGACGCAGCCGCCAAAGGCACGAGGATGCCCTCCCCCACCGCCTCCAGTCGCTGACGCCGACAGCCCTGACTCCTCCACTGACAGCCAGGACGAGGATGACGGCTTTGAGACCGTCAGTCGCCGCCGCCACCGACTTCCACGGAACCCCAAAAAACCGTGGTGGCCGCTCACCGGCGAAGGCCAAGGAGTCGGAGCCCCTCCCACCACCAGCTGCCCGTCAACCTGAGAGGCCCAAGGAGCCGACCCCAGCCTCCGAGCGCAGGCCCAGGCCGACTCCTCGACTACGGCTGGAAATGCCGAAGCCTGCTCAGCCCACCACTGCTCAGGCTGCCACTGCCACCCCCGCCCCTGCCCCGCAACACACCCGGGACACACCCATGGCCACACCGCCCGCTGCCCACCTGCACAAAGATCTCAAGGCAGGACTCGCAGAGATTCTCTCCCAGCTGACAGCCATGGTCCACATGATGGGCCGACTCATGGAGCTCCTGGGCACCTCCCTCCATGGGTAAGCTCCGGATCGTCAGCTGGAACGCCAACGGGCTAGCGGGCAAGAAGCTGGAGCTCAGCCAGCTTCTAACTGACATGGATGTGGACGTCGCCCTGATCCAGGAGACCCACTTCAGACAACCAGACCGCTTCGGTATCCCAAATTTCCAGGTGTACCGCACTGACAGGCTGCAGCAGAACATTCGACCCAGCGGAGGCACGGCAGTCCTGGTACATCGCCGACTGCCTCACCGCCTGCTGCCCGCTGTTCCCACGCCGGGGATCGAGGTTACTCGAGTAGCCATTCCCTTCTACGGAGCAGAACTCGAGATAGCCTCGATCTACAACCCACCTCAGAAGATGCTGCAGCCACAACACCTGGACACCCTGCTGCGACCTGGCGTTCCTGCACTTGTGGCAGGAGACATGAACGCCAAGCACCAGGACTGGGGATGCCGAGTCACCAACGCCGTCGGAAGTGGCCTCAAACGGTTCCTGGAGGGGCGCCAACACATACAACTACTAGCTCCTGAGGATCCTACCCACTACCACCACGACACTCAACACGAACCTGACATCCTTGACGTTGGTCTAGCTGGATCACTTCACATGGACTTCGAGGTTTTTGCCGTGTCCGACCTCTCGTCGGACCACGTGCCAGTGATATTTGACCTGCCAGACGACGGAGCCCCGGCCTACCCCCCGGCGCTTCCCACCAAAGTCAACTGGCACAAGTACGGCAACTACCTCGCCGACAGACCCCGGCCTCCACCAACACCTGCCGAATCACCAGACCAGCTAGACCAACAAGTACTAGCACTGACCACTACTCTCCAGGAAGCAGTGACCGTCTCCTCGTCCCCTCTCTCACGGAAGGAACTCCACCCACCACTCCCCGAGCACCTGAGAGAAGAGATAAGACTTCGTCGTAGGCTGCGTCGGGAGTACCAGCGAACACGATGTCCCTACGCCAAGCGAGATTTCAACGGACAGGCCAGGAGGTGCTCTCGTCTCCTGGCAGAACACCGAGCGGCCGCGTGGGACGACTTCGTGGAGCTCCAAGCTGACGGTGGTGTCGGCGGCATCTGGAAGGTTTCCAAGGCTCTCCGAGGGGAGAAGAAGACAATAAGACCACTCCAAGGTCAACGAGGCATTGTTTACTCCCCCGGCGACAAAGCCGAGGCCTTCGCCGACACCATGGAAGAGCAGTTCTCCCCCGCACCCAGACGTCTACGACCTGGACACCTGCGAGATGGTTGGAAACTTCCTGGACGACTACTCTCCAGAAGATGACGACCCACTGCCCCCCGTGACAACACTCGAGGTACGAGAGCATCTTCGCCGCCTCCGCCCGAAGAAGGTTCCTGGCCCGGACTCCTTGGGAACTCCTGCACTCCAGAAACTGCCGGCTTGGGTGGTCGTCACAATCACCTGCATCCTGAACTCCTGCCTGCGACTGGCGCACTTCCCGACCACCTGGAAGGATGCAAAGGTGATTGTGATACCCAAGCCTGGCAAGGATCCGCTCTTCCCAGAGAACCACAGGCCGATTTCACTACTGCCTGTGCTCTCCAAGATTTTCGAGCGGATCATCCTGGCGAGGTTTCCTGAGGACTTCTTCACCTCTATCAGGACCGAACAATTTGGATTTAGGAGAGGACATTCCACCACTCTTCAACTCCGCAGAGTGCTCAACCTCCTCACCAGCACGGCGGAGAAGAAGCACCACTCCACTTCGGTCCTGATAGATGTCAGCAAGGCCTTCGACAGAGTGTGGCACGAGGGGCTACTCTATAAACTTACTGACTCCCCGCTACCCGGCAGACTGTACAGGCTGATCCGCAGCTACCTCCAGCATCGGACTTTCTCCGTCAGCGTTGCCAACTCCAAGTCAACTTCACGACCGGTCTCCTCCGGTGTGCCACAGGGATCAGTGCTCGGCCCGATACTGTACCTGTGGTACACAAACGACTTTCCGGTAGCTCCGAGAGTCCAGTTGTCGCTCTACGCTGATGACGCCCTCCTCACGGCCACCTCCATCAACCTGAGGATGGCTGGTGTCTATATGCAGCGGCAGCTGAGCCTACTGGAGCCCTGGCTGAAGAGATGGAGAATAAAAGTCAACGCTGACAAGTGTGAGGCCATCAACTACACGAGAAGTCCGAGGCAAGTGGACGGCCGACATCTGTCCCTCAACGGGGACAACATCCCTTGGAGGACAACTGTAAAGTACCTGGGAGTACTCCTGGACAGACGACTCACACTGACTCCCCACGTCACTAGAGTGTGCACCCTAGCGAGGAAGGGCTTCGCCAGCATCGGCCCCCTGCTCTACTCCAAGAAGCTTCCCATCAAGACAAAGGTCCTGCTCTACACGGCCCTGGTGCGACCGGTGATTACCTACGCGGCTCCTGCGTGGTATCATCTAACCTGCAAGACTGCCAGAAAACAGCTGCTCGCAGTCCAGAGCAGCTGTCTTCGGAGAGCCACTGAGTCGCCATGGTTCATCAGGAACACCGTGGTCAGAGAATCGTCTAACATCCCTACGATCAGGACCTTTGTGGATGGCCTGACTTCATCCTTCGAAGAAGCTGCAGAGTCCTCGCCCTGGGAGCACATTCGACTACTACAGGCCCAGGAGGTCCCCCGTCTACGTCCTCCAATGGGTGACTGAACTATACTACACTTACTACTACTTTACTGACTGACAGTTAGCACTAGCTACTAGGGCACTGACCCGAAACGACATAAGGCAAGTGCCTAATCGGCAGACGCCTTAACAGAAGTGGGGGATCCACCCCCCACAGTCACAATCAGCCAGCCAGCCATATGCCTGCAGCTATTTCCAATTGCTGACTGCTGCAGAAATATCAGTCTGTGACAGACTGACTGATATTTCTTAAACTAACTTTGGAAAGCTGTAGTCATTGTTACTTGAATGCTGAGATATAGCTTATACTCGAATTGTGACCTACTCTAACTTACACGCCCAATATGGCGTCCATTGCTGCCCATCAGGTTACTGACTCAGTAAGTTATGATTGGGACAGGTAGGTGCTCTGTTTTTCTTTTCTTTTCTACAGTTTTGAATAAATTTTGCTATTTTAGATGTAAAATAAAAATATTCATACATTTCTGATCAAAATACTGTTTAAAAAAATTTATTTATAAAAGTATTTTATTTCTAGTTCAATATAAATATAAAAAGGACAAAACTATAACATTAATTCAAAATCCTCTCGCCCTTGGATTTACGTGTAGCATTTTTATAATAGTTAAATGTGTTGAGTTCTATGGTAGAGGTATCTAACTTGTTAATCTAATGTTAGGAGCTGTAGTCAGTCATTCTTAGTTTAATGCTGAGAAAAACTTTATTAAAATTGTGAAACTCGAGATATACATGCCCAATTTGACTTAAAGATAGTCTTAACGAGAACAAAGCATAATGTTTTGTACCACCCGGTCAAGAATAAAAGTAACAGTAATTTATTTAGAACTATTTTCGTGTAATGTTATACTCACAAACAGAACTTCTGCAACTATTGTTTCATTGTCATAGACATGAAAAACTGGAAGTTATTGTTTGTAAATTATATGCTTATCGTATCTAAAACGATAAAAAAAGAGTTTTTAAATATCCTTATGTACAAAAGTTTTAAATAAAATTAATGACAACTATAAATATAAACAGAACACAAAATATTCTATGAACAATCTGTAATTTTCACCATATTAACGCTACCATTATCATCTATAGGACCTCAAGTTGAATTTATTACCGTTTACCGGCTTGTCACATCGCAAACTGTGTCAGCCCCCTCCCCCTCAAATTATGAAGAGCGCGACCCTGTAGCAGATTTTTAGACATAGCTAACTGAAGACACAGTGTTAGTTGTCACCTTCGAGGAGTGTGACACTATTACGTAAGAACTGTAGCCTACAGCACCCATTGTTTACAGTTAGTCCGACAGGTGTCCTATAATCCATTAGAATGTCAGGTAGACAGTGTGTTTTTTATATATATATATATATATACAGAGAGAGAGAGAGAAAACAAAAGAAATACCGTACATATACAGCTTTCAGTATATTGTTTAATGATCCAAGACGTAAATATATCCATAAAAACTGTGTTAAATTAAACTGTCGTGATTGTCTGATACGCTAATAAATATTTTTAATGCTTGTAGACTATGAATAATGGACTTAATTCATTGATTTATAAATATTTGATTATAATATAAGTTAGGGCATCAGTATAATAACCAATAAAAACTTGAATGATCGATGATACCTAATCAATTGATATTCATGAGTACTGAATCCTCGCTACAACTACTAGTAGTATACTTTGGCCGTTCCTGGGACAACGCACCCAAGACCGGTTCTGGGACAAACCGTGTGAGACCGAATCTTGGACAGAAAATTGTTAGAGAGCGACTAAGAGTGTGAGTACGGGTAGTCAGAACCGCGCCGCGCGAATCACCACGCATGTCATCGCTGTCCCGCCACCGACACCACGCGTGTGTTTATTTACCACAATTGTGAGTATGTATGTGTTTGTGATTTACTGATCAGATCTAAATAGACGATGTTGTTTACATGGTTGTTCTGGAGCAGTTGGTTGTTTTTGATCTACAAGTGTGATTGTGATCTGTTGAATCTTTCGTAAACCGCTCCGAAGAGGTATGTAGTGTTTTTCTTGAGGTGATTGAGATATTTTGTAGCCGTGTGGTACATTAGGGGAAAAGGAGTAGAGGATTGCTGTCTCCAAATGTTTGTGAGAGTGAACATCATGATTGACAAGACTGTTGTTGACAATATTGCAGTGTATCTCGATGACATCAACGGCTCTGAGATTCGGTGGATTCGATGCAATTACATTTTCATTTGAGTTGAAGTAAGACGATTCTTTTTGTAAGTTTGTTGCATCATATTTTTCAAAACCTAAGAGATCACTAACGGTTTTATCCAAGTAGAATTTAATTGGAGAATTAATTGATATTTTGTCACCATCTTTAAAGATCTTGAAATCGTCAGAATTTATACTAAGATTCAACGATTGTATGTAATCTCTGAAACTCTTTTCAAGTTTTTCAATGGTCCAGTAACCGCATTGAAGTATCAGTGGTTTCGGAATGAAATGTATTTCCCAAAAATAGACTTTTGCATGTTGCAACAAGTTGTATATGTTGTTCTCAGAGTAAAATCCAACAAGAGCCATATAATACTCTGCGTTTGGATCCAAGTGGATGGGGTGTTCTAGATGGAGAGTCAGTACAGACTCAGTTTCCAGTTAGTTTGAGTAATGGCATGGTTGCAGTTTTTTATATACTTATAATTCTATACAAGTTTTAGATGAAGTTGCTACCATCATGGAAGTCTTCAAAACCTCTTTCCATATATTTTTTATTTCGTTGTTTGAATTTTTTCTGCATGATGTATATCTTGCCTTCTAATTCACTCAATTAAACTTTGACAACCACATCATATGGCTCCACTGCTTTGCTCACTTGCCCAATTCTCTGGTGGTTTTTCAGTAGGAAGCCTGCCCCATATCTTTTCACCATTTACGGTACTAGTGGGGACAATCTCGATCGCATTTATTATTTTTTCCGATTTTAACCAAATGCGATTCCAATAATTTCTTGACTTCGGATAAACCTTGTGAGACTTTTGATACATCACTTGCAAGCTCAATTATCTCGTCAGGAGAAGGGTCTGAATTGGGTTGAGTTGGTTTTGATCCAATTTCAATTTCGTCTCCAAATCTGTTGAAAATAAAACCACGGTTTTCCATGCATTTTTTATTGTTTCTTATACTACGAAGAATATGTTCCCAGTCCTCACCAGCTGAATCTCGTCGTAGAACCTCCAGGCACAGATGTCCACAGATAGGAGGATCGTCAAACCCCTGAATACGCTCTGAGTTATAAACCAACCCTTTTGGCCCCAAGTACCTGACTACTTCTATTGGAGGATTGACATCGCCATATGAATCAAAATACAATTTCTTTTCACCACGTTTCACATAACACGTCCAGTGAGTACCACCAGATGAAAGGTCACCAAGATTTATAATACCACGTTCGATATTTGTAGGTTTGTCTGGAAGTAACTATCGCATGAAAACACCTTTAAACTCATTAATGTTTAATATACCTGATAATTTTTCTATTTCACCAAGAGACAGCGGGAAGATCTCTTTTTTTTTATTCACAGACAACAATGCATCAAGCTTCCGACCAATACGTCGTTTTCAACCCTCTACCCGTAGGATCTTTTTCAATAATGGTGTCTAACTCCTCATCGACTAAACTCTTTAACCAAGGTATAAATTTTTCTCTCAGTAAAGGAGCCACCTTTCTTCTTATTAATGGAGAGATGAAACGTTTTACCTCCAGGAACTGACGAATCCACCATTTCCATAATTTCCTTCAAAAACCCTCCTTGTTTATTAGATACGAGTTGGTTGTAACTTAGAAGCAATTGTAAACCTTTTTTGTTCTTAACGGCTCTAGAAACGGCTTTGTGTTGCTCTCCAGAAAGAAGTATACGATCACTTCCGTGAGACAGCTGTTCATTAGATAATCTGATTACTGTAGGTTTCCGTCTTTTTGTACGCTGTACGAAGTTTACGTTTTTGAGCTTCGGATAGCCGAACTGTATAATTATGCTGACTTTCCATTCTATACGCTTTCTTATATACAAAACACTTACATGAAAACAATAATTTCCGCCTACTAATGAAAAAAAAAACATTTTTTATTTTATTTTTTTGTTTTTTGTTGTTTTTTTTATTTGTTTTTACAGGAATTTGATTATGTTTCGAGTAATGTCATATGAGAAATGTGCCTCAGATACAACGACAACATATGCTGTGGTGCCGCTGCTCCCCTGTGGAGATGCAATAGCTTTTACAAAATCTAATTCAATCTGAATGTCCACTTCGAGATCTGTCTGTTGTTGGTTGATGTAGATGTGTGTCAATTACAACCAAAGGTGAGTTATCAATAAATTCTTTCAGGTTTACTAACACGTTATTGTCTCCGAAGTTTATTTTTCGGAACCCTAGGTACTGATCGTACATGATCCTGTATATACCATTAGTAATATCAAAATTCTGCAATTCCTGAGGGTACCTTTCTCCATTAATTTTCACAGACACATTTTTGATGTTGCAGCTGTCAAATCTACTAGGATCTTTTGCCTGGGTGTTTGTTCTGTTTGTCTGAAGTGCGATTATAACAAATCTAGGATTTGTACACATTTCTGTAAACACTTGTAATATCGAAGCTGAACGATGAACCGAACCCCCTCTTTTGTCGATGCATTGCCATTGAAAGAAGTTGTAGACTAAAGCATCCTTGTCACTCAGATGTTTCAAACCATCAATTAACTGGATTTTGGAAGTGCTGGTATAATCGACTATGGGGACTCGTAACACAAACGACTCTATCACAATTTTTCCATCACCAGGATCCGTTGCTGTGGACCCTGCCCCTTTCCAGTGAAACAACGCATCATTATCTTTCATTCCTAGTAAATGTGATTTCAAAACCTCCCTTGTACATCGGGTAACGTAGGTGGTCAAAGAACCCTAATCCTAAATGCCCAAGTGTGCCGAGTGCCTCAAACTTCCCACCTCCTGTAAACGATGATGAGAAAACCACTACTTGAGAGAGTGTTTGTTTTTCAGTGTTACTGTAACTAACAATCCCCTTTATAGTTTCTGGTGATGCCGGGGAGTTCTACTGTGTCGATCAATGTATTGTGTTTCCTCAGCTCTATTCTTGAAAACAAGAAGGCCGCGAAGTTGTCTACCAGTTTGACGGTAGAGTTAGTTTGATAATCAGATCCATCAGATTTTTTGCACATACTTTCCTTGAATGTGGTACATTATGCGTGAATCATAAAATGCGTCTCCATGATCCAGTTTGAATGTTGTATTGTTGTTGGGTGCATTGAAGTTGAGCTCTGAAACTGGCATTGCAGTTCTATACTCACTTCTTGCTATACCGCTCGAAAATTCAATATACAGTTTCTCCATCACTGGTTTTAACCACTGATCACTGTTCTATTATATCCTCTCTTATATATAGGGCAAAAAAATATTTGCTTTCATTGCTTTATATATCTGATGGGTAGATACATCCTGAAGTTCCTAACCCCATACCGAGTTTACGTTTCAACCACATTCCTCCTGTTGTTGCTAGACCGACCATACGCTCATTCAAGTCAGCATCATCTGAGGTAACCCTCTCCCAAGCTTTCTTTTGTAATATTTTGTCCGCCTCCCACCTGTCTTCTGTGTTTTTATGATCCCTATACCATATATCATGCTTCTTACAAGCTTCATCGAGGGGATTAATTCCCTTATCTCCCCTAGCAAGTCTCTTGTCAAGCTGGGTGCCGGGCCCACAGTAGTTGTACGTATCAAGATTCCAGTTCTTGGGCGCATGTAGCTCGAATGGTAACTTGTTAATGATGTCGTTCAAAAGCCCTTTACCTTCTATAAACATGTTCAGGCAAAACAGACAAACATCTGACTAGGTACTTCAACCCTTTAGGTGTAGCAATTAGGTCTTCCATTTCATCGTGAAGGAAATCAACTACAGACAGTTTTTCATTATGAAAGTTGTTGTTTCCAGCTTCTTCCTGCGCTTGAATGTAGTGTAACCTGTCAATGAGGTCTTTGAAGTTCTTTATGTACTTATATTCGACCGGACTTTCATTGTAAACCTTTAACCCTGAACCAATTGTTGCCACTTTTCCCATTCACCAACTCATCCCAAATAGGTTTTATCATATGTTTCCACTTTAGTCCTTGACTTGATTTGGGACGATTACTTTTGGGATTGTTTCTTTGGAAAAAGCGAGTTTGTTCCTCACCAACATGTCCTTGTAAGAGTTCCAGTCTTCATCGGTGTACAGATCCTTCTCTACTATATTGTTTTTCGTCAACAATCTCCAAAGACCCTCAGTTCCTTTGTATTTCTTTTGAGAGCTGACTAATATAATGTCATCATAATCAAATGTAATCGGTTCGGAACCGATCATCGGCTGCTCTAGATTTTTCATCGTACCAAATACCAAACTGTTTGTCGTTGGATTTTGGAAGGTATCGGGCTCCTAGAGAACCAAGTGTTACTACTTTAGAATCCATCAACTGTTTCATCGATTGCTCTTGAGGTTGTACTTTCTGGCTCATCATCGTAATCTACATCCTCAAACGTTCGACGATCTGATGCTTGAGGTTGAAATCTTACCAACTGTTTCATACGGTTTTGACTACGTATCTTTTGTGTTTCAAATTCTCTATGTTGTTGTTCCCTAATGGCTCTGGTGATTGGTTCGTACTTTTTCTCATTTTCACGAACATCTTCTAACTTTTTAAAATGGGTCTGAGCAAACTCACTTTGTAATTTCCGGTTTAACTCATCCAACTTTCTAGCTTTAGAAACAGTGAGCGGTCGATCATGTGTTATTGATATGTTACGATTGGCAGACGTCTCATTAGCATTTGATGATATAGTATTTTTGTTTGAGAAGTTTTTTAATTCATCCTGTTCAGCACGTTTGAACTTTGTAGCCAAGACAGTCTGAATTTTTTCAATTGCTTCTTTTGCCATCTAGTTTATTCGCCATGTTGTATACTTATAGTAATAGATACAGCGTTTATTCTTCAAATCTTTCAAGTCACGTTTTACACTGGAACGTCAAATTACGTTTAGAGAACGTCAAATTACGTTTATGAACGTCAAATTACGTTTAGAGAACGTCAAATTACGTTTATGAACGTCAAATTACGTTTATGAACGTCAAATTACGTTTATGAACGTCAAATTACGTTTATGAACGTCAAATTACGTTTATGAACGTTTAAATTACGGTTTATGAACGTTAAATTACGTTTTATACTTGAACGTCAAATTACGTTTATGAACGTCAAATTACGTTTATACTTGAACGTCAAATTACGTTTATACTTGAACGTCAAATTACGTTTTATACTTACACGTCAAATTACGTTTATACTTAAACGTCAAATTACGTTTATACTGGTACGTTGTACAGCGAAGTATTATTCAACACTTAGTTTCCTTTTCAAATTGCACATGTATTTCCTTTTTTTGCGGTTTAGCTGTAGTATTAATAGATATGAATCCATGAGGTGTTTTCCAGCACTCAAAACAGAGAGAGCCTCAAATTGGTTGAAAGTCATGTCAGAACCTACAAAGTCCTGGAACACTCTCTTTGTATAGTACTTGTTCATTGTAAACAGACACAACAGATTAACATTGTTTCGTATGACCTGCATATCAACTCGACCATAGCTCTGACTCAGGTAGACCACAAGAAATCCCTTTATGACGTCCTCTAATGAAATAGTCTTTGATTTTAGTTTGCTCTTCTAGGAGGCAGTCATCAAATACCACAAGTGAGTTTGGTTTGCAGTCATCGATATAAATGAGATCTTGACAGGACGAATAGAAAAAAAAACGCTATTTGTCTTCTAAGGTTTTTTTTTCTAATCTACTGTATTGTTCACGCAGATCTACATATGCAGGTTGTTCTATTGAACGACTGAACACGTATAGATTCTTGAACGGAACTCCATCTTTGTTGTAAATGAAATTCAATAACAAGTTCGTTTTACCACTCCCAGACGGTCCTACAATAAGACACCGTAACCGTAACGGTCTAGGTAAAAATTGGTCTTCGAATTTATCTTTGCAATACACTTGAATTTCCATAGTATGTTCTCTTACATACATTTACAATTTAACAGTTTTCGCATATTCTATAATGACCCCATGCTAGGGTTCGGATATTGTCTTCGAGTACGAAACGCTTGTCGTCCTTTGATGAAAGTACCACTTTATGGTGTTCTACGCTGTAGAGATTGTGTGCTTGACTCCGAATTGTATTCATCGTTTTGTAGTGCTCGATGTTACTAAACAAACAGTCTTTATAGTTGCTAAAGGTAATTTCATTTTCAACTACAGCTTTTTTCACACCCTTAGACCTCTTTATGAAATGGTTGTCATCTATATTGCTCGCATACATCTTGGATCGTAGTCCTACAAACTCTCGCATGATTCGACCATTAAGTTCATCTTTCATTTTACCCAGAACTTTTTTGTTTACGTGGGGAAGCCCATATTGGTTGGGGTTGGGGTAGTCACTTGTATCAAATAATCCAATTAAATGTTTCATGTCTTCATAGAAGTTTTTCGTTTTGATGTCATATATCAGGGAATCGGTATCAGTGTACACCATTTTTTATGTTAGATCCATACTTCTCTTTCATTATATTGTAGTGGAAATCATACATCAGTGTCTTTGATATGTCTAGAATACTCATACCTACGTAAATAGGTTTATTTAACAAAAGTTTTTTCTTACTAAAATGTACAGCAACTAGGTTTTCTGTAAAGATGGTTCGACTCTTAAAGTTCGGTTTGCTAATCCATCTTTCCACTAATTTGGATTTAGTACCCAAACGAATGTCCACACGATTTCTCATATTTTCCATAGTTTTTCCAAAAACTGAGTTGTTCATTAATTTGAAAAAGTCTTTCTCAAAATCATTTTTCGCCTTTGTACGCTCCATGGTATTCAGATTAATGTACGGTTGCAACCAATTGCTTTGACTGAAACTAAGAACTCTATGAACATGTTTTAGTTTCATACCCAGACTCAAATAAAGCTTTAAATTTTTGTAGTGTACGACATACTTTTCTTTGCTGTAGAGAGTTGTCAGAAGCTTTGCCATTTTCGATCCTGGTGGGACTCTACGTTCTGGAGCGAGAGGTAGATCAGAGTGTACGTCGTGTAGTTCTTCAGGATATTCCAAATCAACTTCTAATATGTAGCCTGTGGGTGAATCGTCACTAACTTTCATTACATCGATGTCTGTACTGCTCCACTGAAGGTTTGCATATGGTAGTTTTTACAGACATTGCCACCCATACAGGTTGTTTGCATCCAAGTACATGAGGTAGTTATTTGGTTTCGATTTGTCGTAGTCTTTCATGTAGGATTGTTTTGCCTTCGCATATCGATGAGAACACTGTGAAATACCACCACGAATACCCTTTTCAACCATGAGTACCATATCGATGTCAGTCAATAGAGACAGTTCGACTTTTGTAATTTTTAGCATTGCGTTCCAAGCCAACCCAGGTGCTGTGAAATACCATGCAGGATCTAATTTGTATGTATTGAGACATACATCCCTGAAGTTTTCCATAACATCTGCAAGCAGCAAGACATCGGTTTCGTTATATAGCATTGTATATTCTTTCATGTTCTGAATGTTTAAAAGGCGGTCCATACATCGCACGCATGTTTGTAATCTTCATTTGTTATGTGTTGTTTATTCAGTCTATTGTAAAATTCTTTCTTGACTAGGTAGTGATGTTTCATTATAATTTTTCTATACTGTCCATGTAGTCGTAAGGGTACACTCCTTTTTCGTAGCAATAAATTGAGGACCTTACCATTGTAATATGTTGAGATGTGTTTGAATTGAGATCTAGTCAGATTCTTTGCCAACCTATCGAGACTTTGTGACATGAACTTGAATGAATCGATGAATCGTTAGTTCAATTCCACCTTCCACACTGACCGTAAAGGAAATGTACCGCTCCTCGTTGTTGGGTATCAATGATATTGCGATTTTCGAACTTACCAAACTCTTTAATGAATAGGTGAGTGTCGTAACCTGCTAAATTATGAATGAAAACAGGAATGAACCTAGGTTTTTTTGAAATTCATGTTACACTTGTTGTGAGCTGCTCCTCTAAAACAACCCGTCAAATGGTTATGGTCTCTAACACGATCATCACCAAGATAATTTCCACAGATATGACACGTAGTTGTAGATTCAAACATTTCCTGTTGCTCTTTTGTCATCAACTGCATGGGGACTATTGCTTCACTCTTGTTAAGTTCATTAATCCTTATCGACTCCTCAATCAAATGATTTTACAAATACATGTGCAGCATCGTCTCCAAAGTATTTAATCGGTGGTTTGGAAAAGCCGTCCTCTGACCACCCATACATACAGAAGGAAATGGCATTATGTTTCTGATATTTGATAGTGAACGACCTGATGATTACCATTACAATCCACTTTACACGGTTGACATGTTGAAATAGGTGCTAGACAGCATTCAAAGTCTGCGTAATACACAAAGGGCACTCTCATTGAGCAATTGAAATCTTTAAATCTAATTACAGTTCCTGGCTCTGGTAGTTCCAATTTCACAGTCAGTATCGTTGTGTGTTTTACAGTCTTCTCTATGCTTGATGAGTAAATCCTCTCTCGTAAAGTGTTGCAAACACCTATTGCATATCCACAATCTTATGTCCATTTCGTGAGATCTGTGAAACTAACCCAAACGGGACATATCTTTGATCCAGCAGTAGTGAGTGTTTGTTTTTTCTCTGATAAACAGTAGATTAACATGTTTTTTCCATCTCGTTATCAGTTATTCTCAGCGGGAATATATCGAACTTGTCATCATAAGCATAGACATTAACAGAAAATGCCACTAAGTCTTTCAAACTTTGCTATATCATCAAGTTTCATGGGGCATTCGCAAGTTGCTAGTGCATGAAGCAGCTCTCGTTTGAAAGGTTCGTAATTGCTGATTCTTTCTGGATGAACCTTAACTGGATGTAAAGCTGCCAGAATAGACCACATAAAACATTTCTGATCTTTCGTTTTTTACATTAATAACAGCCTTTTTGGATTGAATCTGTTTTGGTAGAACCACATAGCTGGATCCGTGAAAAGGAACGTATCGGTTGACTCTGATTCTCCAAGTCTTTCACACTTTTTAGTGACCATTGAGAACCGTTTGCCTCAAACTCCTCCATCTCAACCAACATCTTAAGTTTTGCTGAGTTATAATAGTCAGACAGAGACGTTGTCGAGTAAAGAATTTCATTTTTTTGTTTTAAAGTTCATGTCTTGAGTCACCTCCACATCGTTTATTATTTTCTTGAATTCAGCATGATAAACCATGTTTACCTTAAGATTTTTTTCTTTTACAGCTTCCTGAAGTTTTTCAACAACGAGTGGTTTTGCATATCTCAAGAAAACATTTTTGGATCTTTGATCCCACGTTTGTTCATAATCACATACGTTTTCAATCTTCCGTGAATGCCGACTGGACTTCTGATATTTCATCAAGTATTGTCTGTGACTCCTCTGGAATACGTACCGGAACCAGATGAGGCGTTGAAGGTGATTCTGTTTCAGACAGAAGCTGTCTCTCTTCCATGGTAGGACTAATCGAATTCTCACTATTAATTGTACTAGTCGGTGTCTCACTAATAATCTTTTTCACACCTGTAGTAATCTTTTGCGGTCTAGTCGGTTTTCGGATCATCGCTTCAAGAGCTATATCGTTTGTATTGACCTTCGGTACTTGTTTGACTTCCCTTGGTCGTTTTGGTATTTCTTTACCAGCATGTTGATGTCTGGAGTAGGTGCCGGCAGTCTTGGTGTCAGTCTCGTAATGGGTAATATTTCACTCCTGTATCGAGGACCTTTCATGAAGTGCTGACAAACGGATATGACGTTTCGATTGTTTGTGACGGTTCCAGTTGGATGAACTCTATTGGTGGTTTTCACAAATCCAACACATTTTACTTTTAGGAGCTGGTTTGATTTCCATCTTTTTCAGACGTTCGTTTATATGTCATACCATGCTGGTTTTTGGCACATTTCTGAGATTTTTGGTGCCGAGCCATGTTGGAAACCGTTATTTCCTTACTGCATTTTGGACACGGTTTTCTTCTGGGGTTTTATTTGAGCACGTACATCGGTCGGACTAAGCACGTTGTATGTTGGACTCTCTGGGATATGTAGTGGTGAATGGTATACAGGACTATATGGTATATGCAGTGAATAGTTCTGACTTATCCGGAACTTCAAATGGTGGTGGACCAAGTATTGATATAATTTTCGATGAATCGGGGTGTATCCTTTTTACTGGTGGTTCAAACTTTGGAGCGTCAGCTGTAGATGGACCAATTATAGCTCTA
This sequence comes from Homalodisca vitripennis, assembly GCF_021130785.1. NCBI lineage: Eukaryota > Metazoa > Arthropoda > Insecta > Hemiptera > Cicadellidae > Homalodisca > Homalodisca vitripennis. Next base: position 47,550,401 of record NC_060212.1, read on the forward strand.
ATTTTGGAATAGAAATCTGGAGTGTCTAACATAGACAAATCAAAATCAGCAATCGCGTCTTGTTCTTCAGGTCTGAGATTTGAATAGGACTCTGGCAACATAGACATATCAAAAATCAGCAATCACGTTCTGGAATTGATTGTCACTCACAGCATCAGCGTAGTTTTCCAACATAGACATATCAAAATCCGGAGTTTTGTCTGTCTAACGTGGACATGCATTTCTTTGTTTTTTTATGGCGGGGACATGGAGGAGTTCCTGACTTCAAACACCACACCTTGAACATACTTGTTTCATCGAAGGAGGTTTTTCATTGAATCCGTTGGAAGAAGCATAAGCTGGTGGATTTGACGCTGACATACACTTTCTTTGTTTTTTGGTGGGCGGGATAGGTTAGATGCAGTAACCTCAGCTCCACAATTCGGACATTGTCTTGACTGATGATCTTCGAAGACCGTCCGTAGCATTGAGAAATGCTGTTTGCTTGCTAGCAAGGAGAAAACGCCATTATTATAGAGCTGGCTACTCTCTTACTGTATGGGTGATTGACGATGGAAAAGGATGAGGTATGGATGCACTTCTTTGTTTTTTGGTGGCGGGATAGGTTAGATGCCGTAACCTCTTCTCCACAATTCGAACATTTCTTGACTGATGATCTTCGAAGACCATCCGTAGCATTGAGAAATGCTGTTTTGCTTGCTAGCAGGAGAAAACACCATTATTATAGAGCTGGCTACTCTCTTACTGTATGGGCGATTGACGATGGAAAAGGATGAGGTATGGATGGATGAGAATAGGAAGAGGAGTAGGAAGAGGGTGGGTGTGTGGGATGAGTGGAAGGAAGGATGAGAGCATTATTAATACATTTGACTCTGAACTAGAACATAGTTTTTTGTAACTCTTTTTCATAAAACGATCCTATTATTTCCTCACCAGACTGGTCTGCGATTTTGTAAGGTAACAGGGCAAGTTTTGTTTGACAGCCACAATCCGAAAAAATTTCTCTTGTCCAATTTCTGCGGTATTTATTTCCAAATACATCTTTCTTTATAGTAATTCTTACACGGTCTCCAACCGAAAGTCTGGGTCTGAATACTAGACATCGTCCAGTGTTTGCGTACATGTTTTCCTTTTAAAGTTTGTTCATTGCTTGAATTCACTTCTGATGGGCTCATCTTTATAGTGCTATGAAATTTACTGTTATATTGACGTAGAAGCTTCTGTAAATGTGACACCATCTAAAAAGAGTTTTGAATTTCAAAAGTGCACTTTCATTTTTTCATTGAGAGTTCTATGGAAACGCTCTATAATGGCACTTTTTCCTCATTTTCAGTATGGTATAACTTTATTTGATTTTTGTGTAGAAAAACTCTCTAAATTCCTTATTAACAAATTCTCGTCCTTTATCCGTTGTTAAAGAAGGTTCGGGGGTTTGTGACCAACCAATTTCGCTCTTCTTAATATTTTTACCAAACAATTTTAGTAACCTCTTGTGAGCTTTTAGTTTTTAATGGTTCTGACCACGCATATTTTGAAAACGTATCAATTACATTAAGTATGTATCTTGAATCCATCATTTTCCTTTGAAAACCTAATCATTACAACAAGGTCTGCAGCCCACAAATCAATCAATACCCAAAGTTACAATTTTTCTCTTAGGGAATCGCTTAACCACAGGTTTATGAACCTCTAAAGCTCGAAGCAGGATTTCTTTCCGACTTTTCTGATTCATTAATACTATCCACAATACACTTACATTATACCAAACTAGTAATTTATAAGGTGCGGTGTTTCGCGCGGACGCGGCGGTGACTGGACAGTGACGAGGCGCGTACAGATTGTTTTGTATACTTATAGAAACAACACGCGGTGTCTCACACGGCGCGCGGTGGTGGTGACGGTTCAGCAGTCGCGCGGCGCGGCGGTGACTGGACAGTGACGAGGCGCGTACAGATTGTTTGTATACTTATAGAAACAACACGCGGTGTCTCACACGGCGCGGTGGTGGTGACGGTTCCAGCAGTCGCTCGGCGCGGTGATGACGAGGCGCGTGCCAATTGCTTTGGCGGTGACGGTTCAGCAGTCGCGCGGCGCGGTGCTGACGAGGCGCGTGCCGATTGCTTGCATACTTACAGTAAACAACGCGTGGGTGTCGGTGGCGGGACAGCGATGACATGCGTGGTGATTCGCGCGGCAGCGGTTCTGACTACCCGTACTCACACTCTTAGTCGCTCTTAACAATTTTCTGTCCCAGATTCGGTTCTCACACGGTTTGTCCCAGAACCGGTCTCGGGTGCGTTGTCCCAGGAACGGCCAAAGTATACTACTACTACTTTAAACCAAATTCCATTATATTTTAATTACGATGTATAACAAAACTACAAGTATAAAAAGTAATAATGAAATAAAAAACAATCTATGATATTAATTTTATTTATTAAAACATTACCAAACAAATCAGTACTACACTTTTTACTATTTTTAAAATGAAACGTGTCTGACACAAAAAAAACCTGTGCATAAACCTGAGTGCACTTGCTGCCATTACAGATCTGCAGTATTTAGTGTCAGTAACAGGTAATTCAGTAGTAACCTATTACCGGAAAAACTCTTGTTTCAGTAACAGCTGGGCTGAAATGATTTATTCTCATACGAGTTTTTTGTTTTAAGTTACCAGTAACAGCCCACCACCATTTCGTGCAAGCAATGTGGCATTATTTTAGCAATGGATATATTATTGTATTATCCGACATAACTAGGTTTAGTTAGGTTATCGTAAATATGTTACAAGTAGCACCATAGTTTTACACAGTGACGCCCCACCGAAGTCCGCACTGATGGCCAGGAATATTTCCGATCGGTACTTTCCCGACCCTAGATCACTTCCCAGATCACGTTGCCCCTCCGATCTACTGGCGAAAAAGGAAAAACATCCCTCTGTATGGTACGTAAATTCATGCACAGATCACGTGTGCGCTTGTTAAGGGTATCTTTAACTTTCTATGTATATAATACGTACATTAATAGCATAATAAAAAATATTAGATGAGTACTTTTGTAGTAACCTAATAATTGTGTTCTGTATAAAGCATTAAAAATATTCATTAAAATATCTGATAACTTACAGGTAATAAAGAAACAGTTTTTAATGCATAAAACTCATAACCTAGACCACCTAATTCATATTATTTATGTGAATTATCCTTATTATATCAATTATTTTTAAAGCACTAGAGCTTAAAAATAATTCATTAATTTTTTTCATTCATTATTTCTGAGGACAAAATTTACCTAAAAATATGTAATTTAACATGGTCGAGGTACGCGCTGACAGATCCCCTTAATTCTCGTGAAACCATATCAATAACAGTAGTAAGAATAAATTTTCTGATATTGTATGAGGTTTGTAGATTTAAGTAATTTTTAATTCTACATCATATGAAGCATGTTGATTAGTATTACTCATTACACTGATATTTCTTATTTGATTTTTCAGAGCCCTGAAATTATTTTTAAATAAAGCTTTCCGGTTTATTACTTTAAAGCCATTTGTTTCCAGATATCGTAACTCTTTTATTGGTTTCATTGACTCAGCGAACAGTACTTCACCACATACAATATACTGTGGCTTATAGTCTAAGGGATCTACACTCGAACTTTCAAAAAATACTACTCTTTGTATTATCCATTTTTTTTTTAGTTTTATCTGTTTCCATACTCGGGAAAATACTTCTTTCTAAGAAATGCATTCATTACAACGTTGAACTAAACACCAAACAGCAAAATATAAACACTCGAAGAGAGTGAAACTTGCAGGTTAGATCGAGCAGAGAGAAGGCCAAATCACCGGCACCCTTAGTTATCTACTCATAACGTAGCTATAGTGATAAGGGTTGAGTCAATGTGAATGTTTGAGTTTAGCTCCAGGTTCATTTGTCTTAGTGCAGCATATTTTGTTCGTCTGAAGAGATCCTACAAATATGTTGACGAAGAAACTTAAAATAAACTCTTTTCGACATCAGAGACAAATAGTATATAAAAGATATTGTAATCTAGTTAACGAGATACTCTCATTGTGTTATAAGTGATAATTGTTTCCAATTATTTTGCGAGGGTGTACCGTAAAATTTAAACTTCATTATTTTACCAAATACGATACGAGGCCAATGTATTCAGTTGTAGTGATCGCCTCGCCACTGCCCCCTGGATCATAGTTTCAAAGAGGTCCTCTAAAAACCACTCGTTTTAGCTATTCTAAACTACAATTTCCATATGAGCCGTATCTCAGCATTCAGGTCAGAATGACTGAGTACAGCTTTCAAAATATACAGGAAAAAACCCTAAATCACTTGCCACCCAAGACAAACTAGAAGGCAGTTATTTTATTATAATCACATTACAAAGAAATCTGGGGACGAGAATAGTTTTAAATGTGTTTACAGAATTTTCCTTTTTTTTATGCATAATGAATCTGAGTTCAAATATTTCGTTTCACATTTTAATTTGAAAATGTATTTTAATGTAAACAAAATGTATTTAACCGTGTGTTTTTTTTATTTTAAATACCAATAAGTGTTTAGTGTTGAGGAAGAGAGAACAACAACAGCGCACCTACTGGTCTCAGTCTAAACTAACTCAGTCAACAACCTGGTGGACAGGAACTGAAACTAGACAATACTGCAAGCCTGTTGGCCATTGGCAGACTTATTCTTTAATTAAGAATAATACTAGGACTATTATACCATTACTTAATTCATCCGTCACTGTCAAGTTTCAATACAAGAGCAATATTATCGAAACCGTTATATTTTTTACATGATTTATACCATAGAACATCTCTCTCACATTGCAATGGCGTAGTCACACAGGAAATTTTGAGGTTGATTGAATTTACCATTTCATACAAACTTTTAAGATTTGTGTCCTTAAGTTACTAATTAAAAATGTTTCTTAGAAAATCTAAATTGATAAAAACAACTCAAACAATGTTTTAAAAGTAATATTTCGAAGTGGAATGTACAGTTTGGTCTTATTGAGACCTCTCATGTATTCAGTTTATTGTTATTAATATCAGTCTTGATCACATAACTATTACTTGTAGACTGTTAGATATAATTCAATAGTTGTCATGTATTATAGAGAATGTTAATAGTCAGACACAATATTAAAGGCAGTAAGATTCGTTTCATGGAATCTTTTTATGTTTAGCATGTGACGCAAAATCCACTATACTTTTGTGTTACCTTATATTCTTTATGAAATTCGAACCGTAACAAAAATTATTTTGCTTGTATGTTGTTAAAATGGTTACATAGTTAGTTTAGTAACGGGAATTACGGAATATTAGTTCTCTGTGGTTGTGGTTTTAAAATCCCCACTTGACAACCAGTAAAGTACGACTATCTTTTCTCGCTTTCAGACGTTAGAAAGTGCACTGAGCTTTGTGAAACCGTTATGAAAATAAAAAGTTGTCGAAACTCAACACCGTTGTCTCTTGAAATATGTTTCAATTCATGTTTGATTTTTATATTGAGGCTGGGTTAAGCTAAAGAAACGGGAGGTTTCATTTTAAGGATCAGCTTTAAGTGATTTTTGCTACCGTTTAACAAAAAGTAGCTCTGGGCTTTAAAATTACTGATCCCGGTACTGAACAGACTTCCTGTGCTAAAAGGTTGTGTCAATATTTATAAGTCTAGACTCAGAATGGAAATCCCACGCACTGCTTTATCATTGAGAGCTAGAATTGGATGCATTCTTGGAACCAAACTAAGAACACTGGGAAAAACTGTTTTCTATTTTCTTTAGTCTAATGGTAATTAAGGAGCTATTTAATAAAACAAGAGGCTGTGTCGGTTTTTGAGCCTTTTAACAGAATTCTAAGAACACATTGCCATAGATTAGTATGTAGCTTTTAAACCTTTGACATTCAACAATGTTTACTTGTCTCCTGAGGTACTAAAGCTACATTTATTTGATTTATAGCCTGTATGTTACAATATTTATTTTTAAAACTTTCGTTATTCAATATTTTTTAACAATACTTTTATTTAAAAGTTTAACCTGAGTAGAATTCTTCATTAAATATAAAGATTGTTCAGTGTTATAATAAGTACTACTAATAAAAATTAGACATCGATTATTCTTATAATACAAATTTCAAATCAACTCTAATATTGTATTCACGACATAACTAACAGTTTCTACAGTTGGCTATGTCAGCGGTCTGATATATGGTCGCTCTTCATCTGTGAAATGAGTAGGGTTGGGACAGTTTGCGATGTGACATAACTATATCTTATGTACATACTATAATTTTTTCCCCTGTTTTTAATCAGAACTGATTACAAAATTGCCCTTAACCTCCTACTTTAATACCGTTGATTTCATGTATAGTTTAAATAATGTTCCTGTATCTGGGAAATTTATTTCAAGCAGCTAACTTTTAAATGCATGTTATACACATTTTACATTTATCTTATTTCTCTAAACAAAAAAATTAATTGCACAAACTTAAAGAGTTTAAAGAACAGTGTTTCGAGGGCCTGGCCATGACTCAAGGTTCTTATATGCACCAAAAAAAAAGAACTAAAAACTCTAATTTTTGATAGCTTTTAATAATTTTGAAGTAAAGTATGAATATTTCGAGTACTTATGTTTTCAGTCTCCATGCAAAAATTTAACAAGGATCTAAATATTTTCTAACTGCTTTGTAACAATTTTTAAAATCATTGGGGTAGAGCCCTAGCGCGAAAAAAGATCTTTTTATATTGAAGCAAATTCAAGGAAACTTTACACAGTGAATTTATACATTTATCACAACATTTGAGGGTCATGCAAATATAAAACATATGGGACGGTTTATAGATTAATCTTGTAAAATTTATTTTATGATTGTCCAGAATTGACACTAAACATGTCAGGGGCAGCAGAGTCTAAAACGTGGAGACCATTCACAACCTACTATTTGGGGGGCGGACACCAGGTCCATAGTCACATCCTGACACCTACTGTCCGACTCTTTGAAGGGTCTCTTTGACGAAGGGTTGACAAGGGATTGAACGCTGCGCTGTAGTTTGTAATCGACAGTAAACTCTGAACAGTTTGTAGATCTCAGTTAGGTGACCACATTGATGTGGCCTGCGACGATGTTTTGTATGTGACCACAAACTACCCGCCTCGTCACTGCGCTGCGCTTTAGTTTGTATCGACAGTAAAACTCTGAACAGTTGTAGATCTCAGTTAGGTGACCACATTTATGTGGCCTGTGACGATGTTTTGTGACCACAAACAACCCGCCAGGTCACTGCGCTGCGCTCTAGTTTTGTATAGACAGTAAACTCTGAACAGTTGTAGATCTCAGTTACGTGACCACATTGATGTGGCCTGTGACGATGATTTTTTGACCACAAACAACCCGCCTCGTCACTGCGCTGCGCTGTAGTTTGTATCGACAGTAAACTCTGAACAGTTGTAGATCTCAGTTAGGTGACCACATTGATGTGGCCTGCGACGATGTTTTGAGACCACAAAAACAACCCACCTCGTCACTGCGCTGCGCTTGTAGTTTGTATCGACAGTAAAAACCAACAGGAACCATACCCCAACCTCACATTTTTACCAAAAAAAAACCCCCCCCCCCCCACCCCCCCCCCCCCCCACCCCCCCCCCCCCCCACCCCCCCCCCCCCCCACCCCCCCCCCCCCCCACCCCCCCCCCCCCCCACCCCCCCCCCCCCCCAACTAAATAACTTGACTATCCGGGTCAGGTTTTTTGATGTAAAATATTTCTTGACATTTATTGACACGATTTTTTGAATATTGAATAAAATATGTGAAATAAATATGTAACAATTACATAAAACTTAATGTAAAATTGCACAATCCACCATTGTTATTTATTAATTTCCCATATTGTAAGTTATTTTAAAACTGCAATTAAAACTGTATCCCAGGTATTGATGTCTTCTTAAATTTATTTCTACTTATGGATCCGAAAACAATACCTAATCTTAGATAACGTTTCAAACTTTGCTTAAATTTGCTCTTGCAATAACACCTGTGTATTGTTCATGTAATATATCATTAACTTCCAGAAAACCTAATCTTGGACAGATTCGAACCCGGAGGCTACAAAAGTAGCTTGTCAGAATATTAGACGAGTGAGTGGTATATTATCGCAGGAAATAGAGATTAACCCTATTGCACGAAAGCTGTGAATATTGTTTTCTATGAACTATAAAATAACTTCCCGTCTATCAGAGGAAGTAACTGGATAAGGTGCAACGATAGAGATATTTGATATTTGGCTTAAATAAGCCTTATAGAGTCGCTAAAATATATCAAACTATAATTAGTTTAAACTGTCTTTGTTTTTAAACCGTTAATAACGCATAAACCGTTTGATTCTTGATAAAAAATTGTTTTACTTTCAACCAAAGGTCGAGGTGTTTACAGGAGTTTAGAAATATATGGTGTCCACTACCATTTTTTATTAAAATCTTTACTTAGTTTGGTCATAAATCAATAGAATGGAAAATAAATGGAAATAATTTAATAGTATTTATGCATAAAAGACATCGTTTTATTTTTAGGCGGAATAAGAAAGGACCAATCACATCCTACAAGAAACTGTGTCTGTGGTTGTGTTCATTCATGACATATCATTTCCCTTCAACTCCATGTAGTATGTTACAATAGGCTGAAGAGTGACAATATGTTTTTTGAGTCAGGTAGCTTTCCCACCTCCCCTTTCCCATTGCAATCAGTTATAATACAAATTCATATTCTAAAAAAGCGCATTTTAAAAGAGGCAAAAATATTCTTATACCATTGCTACTGGATATTAATTTCATGGACTCGTGCATGCTTAAAGAATTAAAAACACCTTTTAAATGGAAACATGGTTGTTTTATAAAAAGATTATAAGAAATTTATTTCAAATTAAGGGCCCTCACGCCTTCCATTTTTCGTGAGCCCAGCCCTTATACGAGCGCAGGATTACTGAGTGTGTAATTTTTAAAATTCATTTTCTAAATTATGGCTGTTTCAAAATTCAATAGTAGTTCTTATGTTTCATCGCAGGAGAGCGTTCGATTGTTATCTGAGGGGCAGTAGTAATTGTTACTTATAAAACATATAATCACATTTTTCAACAATATTTGAGTGTTTTGATGGATTGTTTGGTGCATTTCTTTGTCTTGTTAAAATTTGTCAATATAGTTTATAATACAAAGCACAACATGGCACGTTTCCTTTCAACTTGCCCCTTATTCAGCAGTAGGGACCACCGACGCCGACCTGTCTTACTCCCATCCGCCTGTTGGTAAGCTCTCTTCCAGTATTGTTATCGAGTTGTAGCGGTATGGAGTGGCGTTACTTCTCGCCTCAATAACACCTCAGGAAGATACTTTCTGACCCACAGAATAATGTGAGATTTATGTTTTTGATTGGTAGGGTTTAACCATGATATTAAATTAATATTTTCTAGGTTGATTTTTGTAATCTCACATAATTATACATTTTTTTAAAGTTTATCCATTGTTTTGGTCCCTTAGACAATGGTATCACTTTTATTTTTGCATGAATTCATTAACTAATTATTACGTTCTGTGTCATCTTGTTTCTCTAAAACGTGATCTTCTATATTTTTCAGTAAACATAACATTATAGTATAGTATTATAGTATATTTTTGATGTTACATATTGTATATTATGGATACTTTTAATATGTACTATTGCACAGTATATATTGCCGTTGAGAGGTATAAAAAAATTAAGAGACATATTTGTATGCTACTTTACAAAAGTATTTATATTAGCTAAAACTTTAGTATAAATTATAATATTTATACAGGCCAATTTATAATTTCTTCACTATGTGAGTAACATTTATTTTAAAATTTATTAAATTAAATGACTAGAGAATTTTACATCGTGTGCATTTTCCATGAGAAAGCTAATTTAACTTTTTAAAACCGATTAACTGTAGTTGAATATTAAGCTAATCTATTATTCATAGTGCTTATAGAAAACAACAGATGTGGTATACTTATAGTGGAACAATAGGTTGTATAGTACAATGATACCTGGCGTCACTGAAAACAATGGCCTCTGATAGCAGCTGGTGCCTAAACAATACTATTCTTTTTTTTTTTTTTTTTTTTTTTGTTTTTTATCCTTTTTATCTTATGTTGCAGATATAAAAGTAATTATTTTTATCATCGTAATACTCCTGTATTTATATATTGGAATTCAGAATTATTCCTGTTACTGATCCATATCAAGAAATATTGTAATATCCATAGATTAACCCATATCAATCTGCTGTATGTTTTACATGAAATTTTAATTTTATAAATTTTAGCTCCTTATATTGATGTACTTAATTAAAGATAGAAATATAAGTTACAGAGTTAAAAATCCTTGTTAATATTTTCAAGTTTAAAGAAACTTATTTCAGTACTTATTAAACTTTAAAATTTAAAACGTAGGACCATTTAAGAAATGTTTTACAGTTGGAGGTTTGGTTCTATCTTAGAGCTGAGCATTACCATATCCAATATTTTGTTATTTAAAGGGCGTTCTATATTTATTATAGAAAACTTATCATAGAAAATTGCCTTTGAGTCAGGAGCTTAATTCTTTCAAATTTTTTACAATTTTTAATCATGTCCATGTATAATCAAAAGTCGCCTTGAAAATTATTACTGTTAAATATTTGGTAGTCCTATCAATTTTAGTTAATTTATCGAATATAAAACTCCGCAGTAAATAAATGGATATAAATTTTTTTAATTGAAACTACATAAAAGCACCTCATACTGTGGTATTAATATGTTGGATCACTATCACGCCAAAACTTGTTGCTTAGTGATTATATCTTTTTCATTAACTCCCTTGTCTAAGTTCTTAGAACATTATTTAACATTATGCAATCGATTAAACACATTTCGATTTCAAGATGAAAACCATTCTGGTATACACGTTTTAATTATACTTGAGTTTTTATTTAATACAATAGCCAATCATTCTACTTTTAAAATCAGAGGAAGATGTAAGGAAATCCTGGTGGAGTTTACTTGTTTACAATTGAAAACTAACTCATGTCGTTAACAAAATTTGTACATTATATTATACAATGAATTTACAACTCCTTGCCAAATCAAATCCCTAGCCTACATTAATACCTTCCTGCCCTTTGGTTGGATCTCTCTTTGGCCCAATGATAGACAAAGGGTTTTTTTTTTTCGAATGTCTTTATTGATCAGAAAAGCGATGTGACCTAAGTGTTTTACAGATCTCGTTCTCGGTGACAACTATCTATTACGTCGGTTACACAGTTCTATTAATTTTAATAAATAAATAAATAATATAACTTGGTTAATGTAGACAAGTTTCGATGTGTTAGGATCGAGAAGCTGAAGTGACCTATAGTGTTTCATGATCTCGTTCTCGTGAGTAACATCTATTCGTCGGTTACACAGTTATTATTTTATAAATAAATCTAAATTTGGTCAATGTAGATCAAGTTCTGATGTGTTTAGGATCAGAAAGCGTAGTGACCTAAGAGATTTAAGAATTCTCCGTTCTAGTGACCAACATCTATGTCGTTCCGGTTTACACAGTTATTAATTTTATAAAAATAAATAAAATAAATTTCTTGGTTTCAATGTAGACAAGTTCGATGTGTTAGGATCAGAAGCGATAGTGGACCTAAGAGTTTTTAAGATCCTTCGTTCTCTCCAAGTGACGCAAACATCTAATTTACGTTACGGTTACCACAGTTATTATTGATTATAAATAAATAAATAAATTTGGTCAATGTTAGACAAGTTCGATGTGTATAGGATCAGAAAGCGAGTGACCCTGATGAGTTTAAAGATCTCGTTCTCGTGACAACATCTACTTCGTCGGTTACACAGTTAATTATTTTTATAGAAATAAAATAAATAAATTTGGTCAATGTAGACAAGATTCGATGTTGTTAGGATCAGAAGCAGAGTGCACCTGAGAGTTTTAAGATCTCGTTCCTCGTGACAACATCCTATTCAGTCGGTTACATTTCTTGGTAAAAACCTTGTTCTCTTGATATTGAGAGACTGTAATGTGTGTAATCCCTAAGTCAAAAGTGTGTACAGCAAATTTTTAAAAACCATACAGCTTACAGTACCTTTTTCAACAATATTTGAAGGAAATAAAAATATTTAACAGGCGAAAGGAAACTAAACCTTACTAACGTATTCCTTACATATTTATATCTGTAAAGGAATAACCATTTGAGTTTTTTTTTTTATTTCATTGAGAGTGCGTTTGATATTGACCAACAACGGTTTATTAAATGATTATAAACATTTAAGTTATCTGACTTTATAAATGATTACACACGAACGAGTTTTGTACATATAATTAGATATATTAGGAATATTTGATTTAATTATAAACCTAAGATTACCTCCAATTCTTCTTCCTTTTATTAACAGTGACTAGTATCTGTCTGATAATCCTATTACGACCTAGCGAGAAATTTTACCTACTTCATTTATACTTCCGGTATAAGGAGAAATCCTGTTTTATCACTACAAAATAATCGTTTGTAATGTTTTTTAACTCAATAGCAGCCACGTTTTTTCTGACTATTTTCTGAGGAAGAATAGATAATTGAGGATTGTTAGTGTACATTTTTCTGTATTTTCCATAAATCATTTATTATGTTTTTAAACATTTATATGTTTAAAACATATACATGTCTAATGAGGAAAACAATAACTATAATAATATAGGTTTTTTTGTGAGGCCTTTCGTACTTCATAAGAACATCTTCAGACCAACATGTGTTCAGTTATGTGGGTCTGAAGAAGGTCTCATTGATTACGAAAAGCCTCACAAAAATAAAAAACATATATTATTGGTGTTTGTTATAAATTAAGATATTATTTCAAATAAGAAAAGAGCTTCAAGAATTTATTTAAATCTTTGTCTATAAGGGTTGGTTTAGTACGTGCATAAATCGTATAATGTATATTTTTACTTCATCACCGATGCAATCTCGAGTACATTTTATTTATTCCTTTTTATTTCCCATCTGAAATATACTACTCGTCAAGCACTGTTTACATAATAACTCATTAAATTTAAATTGTAACAGTTGTTTCAGCCAATTTATCTAAATTTAGCGGAAAGTATCAGCAAATGTTTATTGTTACTTACATTTGGATTATGAAACATAAATACTAAAACTTTTTCTGAATTAAACTATATCTCAGGTAGCTTTCTTGTATTGCTCATAATTTTCATGAAACATAAATGATGGATTGTTTATACCATCCTCGGGTTTCAATGAATATTTTACAAAATTAATTCCCACCGAATTGGTGAATTGGACCGAATCGGTTTCACCGTTAGCGATTAGTAATACATTTTGCAAACATTAATAGGGAGAAATGCTTTTGAAATGCAATCAAATATTGTAACAAGTGTTATTATGAATTAAGACTGTTATAAAATGGAAATGATTTTTTTATTTGTGCAGATACACTACATATAGCCACAGGGGCCGGGCAGTCGGCAGAGCTTTACATAAATTACGTCATACGTGCAGCTGTCCGGTGCCAGGCGCTCGGCTCATATGCTCTCGTAACACTACCCCACACTTTTATTTTATTCAGTAAAAAATTTTGCACTAACGATAAGATCAAACAAGAATCTTTCCACTTCTATAGTCACATTTCAAACAGACAGTAGGAAACTAAATATGAAAAATGCATCTTAATTAGAAACTAGTCTAAGATGAGCCATATTAAGTTCTTTACCCACTTGCATGCCATTTTTAAATGTCACAAATATAGTTTTTTATGCATTTTTCTTACAAGACCAAATAAAATATTCTACTTCCTTTAAAGACCGAATTTATAATTTATAAATATCAAAATATATTCTCATTTCACTTCTGGAAATGAATGTGTTGATTCCGCATCCACTATAAAATTTTACATTCTTAAATATCACGTACTATCTACAAGTTCTGGTTTTACAATAACTTTAGAAGCACATATCTTATTTATTCTATGCATACTTCGATGCGTATTACACCGACTTGTCTATTACACTAGTGAGTAGTAGTTGATATCGATGAGGGTGGCGGGGCACACACGGGAGCGTACATACAGAGTGTTGTTTGTTAATGAGTTCATACGAGTAAATACTGAAATGTAAAAAACCATTAGGTTGGATTTTATCAAATTAAAGTCCCGTCTCTGTTCCATGTGGATCTAAATAAATTTTGTTTTTATACGAGTTTAACTGTTTTTAATGCGATTGATTGTAAAAGATTATACCTACACGGCTCAATCACAGCAAAGTTCAATGTAGTAAGCGTGTTGAAAGCTATGGTTGTAATGAAATACTCTCACCACCAAACACTATTTGGTGTAATAAAACGCCTCAAAATGAATCGATAGGTTATAAGAGTAATGTCTAGAAAGGGGTAGCAATCACAGCTAAGTTATGTTTCATGTAGTGGAGTTTGTTAAAAGCGAATGGTTCTAGAGGAAATACTAGCACCACCAAACACTATATTGATGTAAACGGAAAATTTAAGTGGATAAATAAAACACAAGTGTAATGTTTAAATGGTGTTAGTAATCACAGCAAAGTTTAGTTCACTGTATCGATTATCTTGAATGTGATGGTAGTAATATAAAGTGATGAATTGGAATACTATCACTATCAAGCATTATTTGATGTACCAAACACTGCTAAATGGACTGATAGAACACAAGAGTAATGTGTAGAGAGTGGAGGCATAACATAGCAAAGTTCAGTTCCCTATATTGAGTTGGTTGAAAGCGATGAATATAATGGAATACTATAATCACCAACCTATTTGTTGAAAATAACAATCCAAAATTGATAAATAGAACACAGTAGTATTGTTTAGAGTAGTAGCAATCACAACGAAGTTCACTTTACTGTATTGTGTGCATTGAAAGTGATGATTATATTGAATGCAACAAACCACCATAAAGCGGTACTACACGGCTGTTAATTGAATTACAAAGAACAGGTTCATATATATTCAGTATAAAGTGGAAATAGCTACTCTTCAATAATACCCAAAATTTTTGTATTAAAAATTACAATTAAGTTACAAGCTCTTTCTTCTAGTACCCAGTTACTCTGTGAAAATATGTACACACATTTAACGCGACATTTACACTAGATTACATAATTAAGAATTTTTCATTAAATATTTGTTGTTAGGACTTTATAGAACTTTATATTGTGTACGGAATATCTAGTATCAATATCCTTTGTTTAAATTAAAAGGGGTTGAGTTATTTCGGTCTCTTCAGACGGACATGGCTCCAAATGCCAGTGAAGGCATTTATTAGATGCCAGTGAATACGTTATAGTGTATTAGAATATGACATTTTTTTCGTGGTGTAAAGGAAGTGCAACCTTGCCACATTGTGCTTAATTGATGTAAACCGGTAAAAACATGGGCCACGCCGTGTAATAGTAGAGTAATAGTGACAGAAAGATTACCGCGTACTTTACAGTGTATTAGATTACATTGTCTCGTGGTGTAAAAGGGAGTGTAGCCTTGCCACAATGTCCGTAATTTATGTAAACCGGAAAACATTTGAGCCTCGCCGTCTAACCTCCGGGATCTGTCCCATAAGTGCAGATTGTTTTACCATCCCTACCTTAATGTACAGATTTCTTACTGCTTATGAAATCTAAATTGTTGTTATAAATGTGTTTAGTTGTGTTTATGTTATGTCCCTGGTAGTTTCATTCAATATGATTTAAATCTCGTAAATTGTATATTCATTGGAAAATTATACTTAAGATTTCAATAAATTTAAATCATTATTAATGCAGACTGAACAATTATCTGAGAAAAAAAAACGTGTTAGCTGCACGCGCAACTGTCCTGCTCATTTTTGATATTTGAGTTATTAAATTTACTAATAACGCAGGTTGATCCCCTCGAATAATGACTTGTTATTGAGTTATGTTAGTGTGGATTCCATTGTTGTTCAATATATATTTTCAAGTAATCCAAAAATCCGACATGTCCATGTTGAAAACGAATCGCGTTGATTATGCACTCTATTTAAGTAGTTTTAAATTATTTTAAATTAAAATGAATGTAACCATTTAATTTTTAAGGAACTAAACTAATATAACTTTAATATCCAAAGAAAATTCTCTTATTTTATAGTATCCAGCAATCTGTAAAAATCTCCTATGAGTGTTGTAACATGTAATAACTAACGTTTTCTAAAGCAACTTACGATAAGGAGCAGTATTCTTTTAAAGAATTCCAGGCCGAAAGATTAGTAACAAATAAATAAAGTACGAAAGAACAGAAATATTCTACTACTCTATCTACACTGTGTAGCATAGAATAAATAGATTCCTAAGATCATTTAATTGGATAAATATACTTAAACATAACACCATTGTATTAGTTCAAAGTAATAGGTAAATAAAAATCCATTTAATTATATGACCCCAGATATCATAGAGTCTGTAGATAAGTAACGCCATTATTATAGTCAGGTTTAATTTATGACAGTCTGCCCATTTCGATGGCAATAAATACTACACATATTTTGAAATAGGTAAAATACATGCCGATGCTACTGTATTCCTGACTCCATATACTGTAAAGAAAATATACAATATTGCACTTATTTTGAAATGTCGCGACATAAAGTTAGAGGTTTTTTCACGTAAACTAATATATAATGTTAAAATTTTTGAAATCACTAATGAAATACTGACCTATAATAATAACAAGAAATGTTGTAGAATATAAAAATTTTTGATTTACCGGCATAGTATTTGTAATTAAATCAGTTCCAGAATAAATATATATTTGTCACTGTTATGTTTTTATAAATCATAAAATAATTGCACTGAGTTTTTTTATGCCTGTACATTTATTTAAAATAATATAATTTTTACTCGATATATTAAAATAAATAATAATAAATTATTTATTTCTTGAAAATACAAATTGAATTTAAGAAAAATATGATTTTGACTGCTTAAAATAAAAATCAATATGTCATATCTTATTTACCATAACCGCAAAACACAAATACAAAACATAAAATAATATTTTAATTTAATTTACTTCCAATATCTCAAAAGTAGTACAATATATAAAGGAAGTTAAATAATGATAGATTGTTTTCTCTATTTCTTTAATACTAATAATTAGGTCAATAAATTGTAGGTAATAATAAAAATTGTAGGTACCCCCTAAGGCTCTGCCTGTGGTGGAGATACTTTATACAAAAAGAGTAAAATAATTGGGGAATCGGATAAGAATTAAATAATACAAATTAGGTATTGCAGCTTGTGTGGTAAATAATGTACCATTAATATTACGGTTTAAAGTTTGAAATGCAAACGATAACTACTTTACTGTATTGAATGCGGAGATTCATGCAGGATTAAAAATTGGAAATTTTAAACTTAAAAATGTACACCGGATGTTAAGTGCAAAGTTATTTAAGGCTGAATTCAACAAGCAGTCTAGTTAACTTGTTGTCATAAATAAAAAAAAAAAATAAAAAAAACTGAATGGGGTTGTTATTGAATAAGTATATTATATTTAACTAATGTTGGTTTTTTTCACCATAAATATGAATTATTTGATACTAGTATAGTGACTGAATCATGGAAAGATAACTAGAAACCAAAATGAAAAAGTGAATATGTGGTAAAAAACTAAAGCACTGGTACAAACGATTGAACAAATGTAGCTTGACTACATTCTGTTCCTGTTTAACAACGACGATTGCAATACAACTGTATCATAATATTGTTACTGTAAATGGTTAGTAATTTGTAATGTAACGTTTACCCTTTAAAATATTGATTTATGATTAGATAAAAGTACGTTGAATATATTATATCGATATTAAGGGGTATTGTACAATTTGCAATTCTGTTAAACCACTAATTCGGGACTACGCAGTAATTACTTACAATTCATAGTGACATGTTTTGTTAACTTCGCTGGAAACGACATTTCTTCTCCGAAAAGTTGTAAGACTTAAGAAATACTATAATAAAATACTATGTGCCATTTATAACAGACAATATACTACTTATGGTTTAATATGCACAGTTTTATATCACATTGTAATTTAATTTTACCAGTGGCTTGTAACAACATTTATACCTTTTTCTGACTGCTACAAGCTCATAAGGTAAGAGGAAAAAGGGCTTTTTATGCTAGGGTATACGCTATATAATCTGAGCACCATCCTTTGTTTACAGGCGGTGATAAAAGTCAGGCCTTTGTTTATAGCCTCACATTGTAGTGACTGTGTCTATAAACTTAACTTCATGTACAATAATGGTACTAATGGAAACCAAGACATATGTTTTAATTTAATCAACTGTATTTCGTGAATATTTTTAATCATGTAATTTAGAGAAAAAGTATATTACAAAACGAGACAAACTTTTGTCTGGTATTATTTTATTGGAATAATATTGTTTATCTCGTTATTGTGAGGTTATTCAAATATATAAACATTACGAAAATTAAAGTACAAAATAAAAAAGTTATAGTTAATTCAAATTTAACTAAGGTCTAAAACTAAAAGAAACTGTATTCATACTTTGAATAAATTGTAAACTGATTTTAATAAAAATATTGTATGATCTTTGGATTGAAGCGCTATGGTTGAACTCCGCAGTTTAAAAACCTATTGAATCAGTTTTGTAATTCCCTGAAATCAAGTTAGCGATTGTGATGATAAGAGATTATTACGCACAACTATGATCCTCCAACCCTGCCAATTACAATTCAGTTGCATCCTAAATTCAGTAATCTAATTAAGCTCCTTCTCAATTGTTTTAAAATCAGATATTAGTTTTCTAATAAATAATAATAATGTTTGTTTGATAAAGAAATATATAAATGTTTTTTTCAAATATTTTGAAAATATATATAGATGTATGTTTTTAATATTTTTATATGTTTTTCAGTGATAAAAAAGTTACCCCACTCAAGTGTCCCAGGAGCAAGAGGAAATGCTAATGAGCCTAAGTCTCGTCAATGGAGACGGATGCTTTCATCGTGTTTTATACATCAGGTGAATTAACGCGCGGTGAATAAATTAATACTAACCTGGCTGGTAACTTGGACTGTTATTTTGGATATATTAAATCTGTTTGCGGGCAATCTTACTAGCTCCAAAGGGCTACACTAATAATGGTAGTTTTTTAAATTTTGGGCAATCAAGGGACAGGAGGAGGGGGCGCAACTCAAAATTTTCAAATAGCACTTACATTGTTGTATCATCTGAAAGGTCTTGGTTAGTCAATAAAAAACTACACTTAAATAATTAAAATCGGACCACTGCAGGCCTACATGAAATGGCAGCCCAAAATATATAATTTTTTAATACGTTAACAAGAACGTTTAATACCTCTGCAATGCGGCAGCGAAGGAATAGTAACACGAGGATTCAAGCATCCCTCCAGCACCAAAACGCTCACATCATAAGTTTAGAAAACGAGGTCGAGACGCCAGCTTTGTCGTTTACTAGAACGGTAAGCTCTCTGCAATTCGGCGTCTGCTGGAGAATAAAATTAGTAATGTCTACATTACACTACATATGTGGCATCTGCAGCTGCTATGTTAGATTATTAGCGAGTATTTCATTACATCAAATATAACTGACGGTTAGTAATTTTTCTTGTTTGATTTTAGCTTATACAAACTATCTAATCTCTAAAGTGTAAGATTTATTTTAGTATGTTGAAAATAATTTTCATGTACATTTATATTCTATTACACGTTACATCGCAACTCTATAATTGATCATATCAGCGTCTCTTGTTACATTTTTTTAATTCCTCCAAATAATATTAAATGTTAAAACCTAAATAATTAATAGGTTTAACGTATATCTTCGAATTTATGAGTTTTTAAACAATACTATTCAAAGGGCTGCAAATATCTTTTGCAATATATATTTTGCATTATTGTTTTCTTAGAAAAGAAATTACAAGAATTGTCTCTTCGTAGATACGCCAAATTACACTAGTAATAATATTTCATGTAGTAATAGTTCAAAAGTAAACAATACTTTGTTTTATGGGCTCTAAGGCTCAGGTATTCCAAAGTTTGCAAACATTGGGATTTTATGAATTACATCCACGTATTAAGACTACAGAGTCGTTTATTTTAATTATTTTTTTATTTTATTTTTATTTGATTACATTTTTAATTTTTTTTTTTTCAAATGCAAACTTTGCATAAGGTGCCTAGCCATGGCAAAGGTACTGGTAGATCCAAAACACTAGGACAGCAGAGCCATCTTACTCAAAGAAGTATTAAGCCTGTTCCAGTGATGCTTTTGGCATATAACTTTTGGCATTTTTAACGATAAATAGATTTCTAAATTGTAAATGTGAGATTTCTTTTTCATTCGGCTCATGTTTTTAATGTGGTCTTTTGTCCTTAGTTTTGGTCTTGGTGAGATGTGAATTTTTTTGTATTTGGGGTTATATTGGTTGCTAGTGATTGAAATTTATATTGTCAATGTTTTTATAAAAGACATTAGATATTAACAACATTTTAGCAACTATTATTACTTAAATGTTAGGTTTTCTAAATATCCATATGTTCATGACAAAAAACTAAAATAATTTCATAGTCATTGTATATTAGATGTTTCCTAAAAACTGCAACTATTTCTTGTCATCACATGTGTTATAGTCCTGAGGAATTTTAATATAAAATAAATTCTCATGTATAATTTAAAATATTGTAAGCTAAGCGAGTTTTTGTTTTTTACAACATATTGCTTACAAACTAAACTGAAGCATAACAACTTACTATTGAGTTAATGGATCGTACTCCATAGCTCATATAATGCTGTTTCCAAGTAAATCGGATATAAAGCTATTATAAGAGGATTTATTAGTTATGGCCTATTGCGTATACGCGGGATGAAAACCATTGCTTCAGAAAGAAAATGGTTAATGGGGGCGTCAGGTCCGTTGTGTCCGTAATGGGCCGTTTTCCCTCAATGGCCGAGTTGCCGCAGTAATAACTTATCATTTACTTTTGACAACAACTAATGTCACTTCATTTTTATCATACCAGTGTGGCAGAAACGCCGCATTCCTCGTGTTTATTCAGTCACGAAAACCGCAAATTCTTGTTTAGAGTAATAACTGTTGGTCCCTGAACTTAAACAGTATGTGTTTTTAACATAATAATTAGGAATCACTAGCCATCTAATTCAAATTACGATGGGTAGTGAAAATCATGAAAAGGAAGTTTCTCCATAAATACAAATAATTGCACATCATATTCGATATTAATCCAATTTGAATGCAGAGTAGCTTAGAACTAAATTTCATTAGTAACAAAAACTAGTACTGAAATGTAAAGAGCACGGACCCTTGAGGTACTGTCTTCAATATGCCTGTATGTTTAGAATTAACTTAACAATTTATACTTGTTTAAGATGCTTCAAAAGTAGTCGTGAAGCCCACCTATTTATACTAGTTTATATATCCATTATGTTGTAAATTCGTGATAAGCAAGTTCACACATGACTTATACATGAAAAATATGCAAATATTCCGTAAGTTTCCATCACTACAAGTTAATATTATTGAAAATTCTGTCTATAAATGCAACTTTTGCAAACTTGGGTTCTGTTACCCTTACCAAAACCAAACTGAGCTTTGGAAAAAAGTTATAGTAAAAAAATGGCGACTAATCTAGACTGTATACATCAAAGTATCCTAAATAAACTTTTTCTTTTAAACATTTTGTTATCAACAAATATTACCACAGTTAATTTCATTGTAAATTCTTTCCAAAAACACAACTGTTGCAGCTCGGGTTCTGTTGGCCTAATTAAAACCAAATTTAGCTTTTGAAAAAGAGTTGTGTATTCAAAAATGGTAAACCAATATACACCTCATACATGTATCAAAATATTATATATACAGTTTTTCTTTACATTTTTCAATCAAAACATATACCCGTATTGATTGAGGGTCTTGTTGGCCTATACCTGACCATACGATCGTAGAATAAATAAAAGTTCTTGTGTCTTTCTTAAATATGACTCATACAAGTTGACGAGTCTATTGCAGTTACAGAGAGACGTCAGTGGCGTATGTGACAAAACACAATCATTGTACCTTTATACGTATAAGTTAACAGTTCACTGGTACATTCCAAACTCTGTGCACTTAATGTACTAAAGCTAATCTAATATAAAACCCATTGAAAGTCAGTGAGTAGAGGAAATGTACGTCAGTAGAATGTATTCTTGTTACGAACAAAGTTTGGCTTAGTTTGCTGAGCATTTGGAATTCCAAGTCTAAGGTTTACATTCAAACAACAAAGTTTTCTGCTTGATTATGTTTCAAATAGAAGACACATTTAATGTGTATCAAGGTAAATGGCTACTTAGATGACTAATACGCAATTATTATCATACTATATTAATATACAAACAGTGTTGTAACAAATTATATTCGTCACATATATTATTTCACAGTACGTTTGCACCGAACAACATTGGTACCGTTCACGGCAGAAAACAGATGGCGGAAAAAACAGAAAAACAGGAGTGAAAGTTTTTTTCATTATTGGTTCTTTCGAGATAAATTGATCTAAAACTATATTATACCTTAGCGTTGTTTTATTAAAAACACCTAATCTGTTTGATGCTTTAAGTTTCCTTGTTTGTTACATTTTTTAATTTTTCAACCAAAGGGTTCTAATTTCGACTGATGGTTGACTGATTAGTTGTTCTGCTAATTTCATGTACGATTGTTCGATTAATTGCCTTTTAAAGAAAATAGGTTCCCAATATATTACTTGGCCAAATAACATTTCATACGATAACCATCGTTCCAAATAATATGTGAAATATTTTACTTTTCTCTTGGCCCCTTTCTCGTGATTTATTCTTGTTATTGTAATATTACGTTAGTTGGAAATTTTTTTCTCTTCTATGGATTCCTATTGCAAATAAATTTTATAAAGTAAACACAGCTTTTGAAATCCTGTGTGACGGTTTTTATTTGTTTTTTATGAAATTTTTGTCTATGAATGATTTTTAGTGCTGTTTTAATGTTGTACTTCCTGCCTACTCTTTTACTTTTCTCAGATAATCAAAAACATGTAAGGGATACACAGAATTATCTGTATTCTAATTTATTGACTCAAAAATGGTTCTGTTGTTTCCTTTTCACTTGCTTATTACCGACTGAGGGTAAGCATTACGTATAAATTTTGATTAAATTTTCTTACAATCATATTTTAAATCATCTTTATCTGGATTGTACAGACAGAGGTATCTCAAGGACATAATACGGTTAACGGGGAGGATCTCAATAGCTTGTTACTGAACAGGAGCAGATAACTAATTCAACTAATGTAATTGGTTAGGATTTACTAGTTATTCCAGTTATGAAAACTCAAATAGAATAGTGGGGAAATTTGGTAGTCGATCTTATAATAACAAATTAAAGTAGCTAAATTAATTGACTACACCAATTTACTACCATTGCTTCATACTTATTTATCAATAGTGATTAACTTTATTTATTTTTTTACTGTCACGGTCCGCAACATAAATGCGTACGTATTACAACAATAACAAAATCAAAATTTAAAATTTCTTCATTTTATAAATTTGTTTTTATAATTTATACTTTTTCGCAGGTATCTTATGGACAAGCAAAGACACTAAAAAACAGACGCAGACTTTGTCCAGCTACCTGAGAGCAAAATAAAGGATCTGTTAGATCTCATTACAAACGTTCAATAAAAATGAGCACTGCAGAACCTTTCAGTATCTCTATAGGTGTTACATACTAGAAAATTATAAATACTATAGATTATTCTTCATAAAGAAAACTAGTAGTTTATGCAAAAAACGAAAAGAACTATCAGTTCAAATTAGCTGGTGAATATGGATGAGAGTAGTCTCCTTCTGCAGTAAAGTACGGCACAGGTGTAACTGCAAAAACTTGTGAGCACACTATGTAAACTAATGCTCTATCGTTGAATGAAAACAAGCAAGTAACACGACAAGTAAGTGTATTTTAATACTCGCTATATTGCGTGGACCAGATATATACTGATACATTTGTTTAAATTAAAAATGTATGAATACAAAAAAAATTCCATTATGACCAAAAGCCAATAACATTTTTGTGGTCGTAATATTTTAAACTGTTAGATTATACAATCATAAAATTTCACGAAAATGAGAGGAAATCACCCCTAAAATTTTTTAAAGTAAAGTTATCTTCAGTGTTGACAGCACTGCAAACAGTATATAAAACCCTTACTATTTATTAAAGCAGCTTTATTTCCTACAGCGTTAGAAAATCTGTCTATCCTCGTATTACACTAACAACGTGATCCTCAGTATTAACTAGCAATCTCCAGACGACCTCTTTACATCTATAAACAGTGTCAGTCATCAATAACAAACCTAGAACCAAATAAGGTGTGAGCCATCCCAAAAGCAATTCATTACAAGGAGGGTTGCTCCTCGTCGTACAACATTACGACAACAAATTTTCATATTTAATATGCCTCTAAGTGTACCTAAGAAGATGCACCATCGCTAGGAAATACTCGCACAAGTTATAGTAATAACTGAATAATAATACAAATAACACATAATCCAGATTTATCCAGTAGCAACATCCATCAATATAAAATCAAATATGAAAAAAGACACAGTATTATATAATAATAATAAAACAATTTTAATTTAGATCAATCCGATAGATAAAATCATAACTAGCACATTTAGTACTTACACAAATACAGTATTACTTAATAATAAAAAATGTATTGTAATTTAAATTATTCCAGTAGATGTACGTTTCGAAAGTAAGTTGTTTATAAAAGGCTAAACGAAGCCATTGAAGAGTGCGTTTGTACGATGAAGAGTCTGAGATGATCTCATATTACCACGAGGAGAAACAATGAAAGACTTTTACTCTGTCACCACCCCGTAGTGTGTATAGCGTGCCGAGACATCGTCTCCTGTACAGTTAAGTTCCTGCGGCTGCCCTGTCGTCTGCCGTATTACTGTTAATACCTGCTGTTGATTTAACGTTCCATTCTACATAATATTTATGGTTAAACTTGTTTTTGTTGTCTAAAGCAACACAACGGGAATAGCTTTGTTCGTTCTGTATGCGATATAAAATGCACGGAAACCATTCTAAATAGTATCTAAATAACTTGATTCCGGGTCAGGTTTTTTGTAAAATATTTCTTGAATTTTTGACACGATTTTTTGAATATTGAATAAAATATATGAAATAAAATGTAAATTACATAAAACTTAATGTAAAATTGCACAATCCACCATTGTTTTTATTTATTTTCCTTTATTGTAAGTTATTTTAAAACTGCATTTTAAAACTGTTACCAGGTTTGATCTTCTTAAATTATTCTACTTATGGTCGAAACCATACCTAATCTTAGATAACGTTAAATTTGCTTTGCAAAAACTATATTAACTAATACAAAAAAATTAATTGGATTATATTGCTGTAAATTTTGAATTAATATCACATTTTCTATTGCAATTTAAATTAATTTTATGTGCAGTTTATAATATTGATCAGATTTGATTTTTTTTACTTTTAGAATCTTGTCTCAGAAACAGTTATTTCTGCCGTTGTTTACCTCAAGCGTAGATGTACTCATAACGCTGCATCTAGTTCTTGTGATAGTCGCATAATTGGCCCAAGCACTGTTTAAATTTCAAAATTTATTGCTTTAACATGTTTGAAACCCTTTCTAGAACACAATAAAACGCATTACATATAGGATCAAAGTTGTCCACACAATGGCGACGTTTACTTTCATTAGTTTTAGAGAAGAGTTACTGTTTGGGCGTCCTCCAGACTTAATTTACTCAGACTTTTGTTATTCTACAAGCGTTCTTCTTAGTCGCGTCCTTAAATGTTATTAAAAACCTACATTATTCCAATACCACTACCAATAAAAATTAGAATATATATCCTTTAAAATGTTTTTTAAGTCATCCTTTCAACTAAGGTTTTATTTAAAAACCTTGACCCCAAAAGTTGTTGAAAAATTTGTTTAAATTTTGGATTTCCTACGCAACATTTTTTAATAATTCTGAATGGGTAAAAGACGATTATAGCCTCCATAAATGTATCCGAAATAGATTTTCTGTGAGTATTAGGGGAAATTCACTTTGGACAAGTTTTTACCTACACTATATATGTTAGGTAGGAAAGGGCAATAAAACTGTTGATCGGATTCTCATATCTAGAATAGTTCGTGGAAATAAATAGTTCCAACTGCTCTTTTTACGTTTTTCCCTACTATTCAAATTATTTTATTATAATTATTTCATGATAGTCAGTAAATTTTCTATAATTTTACCTTGAAAAAAAAAATAATAACAAATCAAAATAAATTTAAAAAGTAGTGTCAATCCTCATAATTGATTAAAAAAATATTTTTTTTATTTAGGCACTAAGAAATTTATTACGAAACATTTTTGTACTAGAATTTTATACTAGAATAAAATTAAATATTGAACATTTATCTACAAAAAATAAAGCCATACACTAGAACCGGTATCAGAGAGTGAGAGTTGAGCACGACCGCGTAAATTATACCATTAACAAGGCGAAATGTAGTAACGCGGGAATGGAGGTAACCCTCTTGCATAACACTGTGTATTGTTCATGTAATATTCATTAACTCAGAAACCAATCTTGGCAGATTCAACCCGAGGCTGCAAAAGTACTTGTCAGAATATTAGACGAGTGAGTGGTATTATCGCGGAAATAGAGATTGACCCTATTGCACGAAACTGTGAATATTGTTTATAAACTATAAAATAACTTCCCGTCTATCAGAGGAAGTCCTGGATAAGGTGCAACGATAGAGATATTTGATATTGGTAATAAGCCTTTAGAGTCGCTAAAATATATCAAACTATAATTAGTTTAACTGTCTTTGTTTTTAAACGTTAATAACGCTAAAACCGTTGATTCTTGATAAAAATGTTTTACTTTAACCAAAGTGGGTTTAAGGATTTAGAAAATGTTCCACTACATTTTATTAAAATCTTTCTTGTTGGTCATAAATAATAAAAGGAAATAAATGAATAATTTATAGTATTTATGCAAAAAGACTTCTTTTATTTGTAGTCGGAATAAGAAGACAATCACATCTACAAGAACTGTGTGTGGTTGTGTTCATCATGGACATATATTTCCCTCACCTCCATGTAGATGTTACAATAGGCTGAAGTGACATATGTTTTTCTTGTCAGTAGCTTCCACCTCCCCTTCCATTGAATCAGTTATAATACAAATTCATATTTAAAAAAAGCGATTTTAAAAGAGGAAAAATATTTCTTATACCATTGCTACTGGATATTATTTCAGATTCATGCTTAAAGAATTAAAACACCTTTAAATGGAAACATGTTGTTATAAAAAGATTATAAAATTTATTAATTAAGCTCACGCCTTCCATTTTTCGTGAGCCAGCCCTATACCGCAGGATTACGAGTGTAATTTTAAATTCATTTTCTAAATTATGGCTGTTCAAAATTCAAATAGTTCTTATGTTCATGCAGGAGAGCGTGTTGTTATCTGAGGCAGTAGTAATTGTTACTTATAAAACATATAATCACATTTTCAACAATATTTGTTTTTGATGATTGTTGGTGCATTTCTTTGTCTTGTTAAAATTTGCAATATAGTTTATATACAATGCACACCAGGTCACGTTTCCTTAACTTGCCTTATTCAGCAGTAGGGACCCGACGTCTACTCCACGCCTGTGGTAGCTCTCTTCCATATTGTTATGTTGTAGCGGGTGGGTGCGTTACTTTCTCTCGCCTCAATAACACCTCAGGAAGATACTTTCTGACCCACAGAATAATGTGGATTTATGTTTTTGATGGTAGGGTTAACATGATATTAATTATATTTTCGGTTGATTTTGTAATCTCACATAATTATATACATTTTTTAAAGTTTATCCATTGTTTTGGTCCTTAGACAATGTATCACTTTTATTATTTATTTTTGCATGAATTCATTACTAATTATTACGTTCTGTGTCGTCTTGTTTTCTAAAAACGTGATCTATATTTTCAGTAAACATTATATTATAGTATAGTATTATAGTATATTTTGATGTTACATATTGTTTATTATGGATATTTTATATGTACTTTGCACAGTAATATTGCCATTAAGAGGTATAAATAAATTAGCATATTTGTGTGCTACTTTACAAAAGTATTTATATTGCTAAAGTTTTAGTAGAAATTACCAATATTTATACAGGCCAATTTATAATTTTCACTATGTAAGTAAAATTTATATTAAAATTTATTAAATTAAATGACTAGAGGATTTTACATAATGTGCATTTTTTTCATGAGATAGCTAATTTACTTTTACCGATTAACTGTAGTGAATAATAAGCTAATCTATATTCATGTGCTATAGAAACACAGATTGTGTAATATAGTGGAACAATAGGTAGTATAGTACAAGATACTGGCGTCACTGAACAATGCTCTGATAGCAGCTGGTGCTAAACAATACATGCAATTTTATCGTGCAAATATAAAGTAATTATTTTATCATCGTAATACTCTGTTATATTATATAGTGGAATTCTGAATTATTCCTGTACAGATCATATCAAGAATATTGTAATATCATAGATTATCCATATCAATTGCTGTATGTTTTATATGAAAATTAATTTTATAATTTTAGCTCCTTACACTGATGTACTTAATTGAAGATAGAATATAAGTCAGTTAAAAATACAGTCAATATTTTCAAGTTAAAGAAACTTATTACATACTTATAAAATTTTAAAATTTAACGTTAGGACCTTAAAGAAAATGTTTAAACAGTTGGGTTTTGTCTATCTTAGCAGTTATCTAATCCAATATTTTGTTATTTAAAGGGTTATATTTAATTTAGAAACTTCATAGAAATTGTTTTTGAGTCAAGAGCTAATTGTTCACATTTTTTACAATTTTAATCTGTTTGTTAAATATATATACTTTTAAATACATTTATAACATATATAAAATATATATATATATATATATATATATATATATATAATATATATATATAAGTATATCATTTAAGTTATTTATCGAATATAAAACTCCACATTAAGTAAATGAATATATTTTTAATTGATCCAAATAAAAGCACTTATAGTTTGCTTTAAATATAGGAGCAAGCACGCCAGAAACGTGCTTAACTGTAAACATAGCAAATCTTTACGATATATTTGAGAAGAAGTTAAGCACATCTGTTATTTTTCAACACTTCCCTGTAATAAAAATTACGCAAGTTAATACATTACTTGGTGATAAAATCTTCTAATAACTCACTTGTAACGTCTCAAACCATTATTTAACAATTATGCAATCATTAAACACATTTAGATTTAAGTGAAAACTATTCCGGTACACGTTTAATTATACTGTTTTATTTTAATACATAGCATCACTTTACTTTGAAAATCAGAAAAAATTTCAAGAAACCCTGGCTGAGTTTCTGTTACAATGCATATCGAGCTTGACCTGACTGCCTGGGTAGTGGGAAGCCGGTCAAGCAATGAGCATTAAACCTCAGTTGATCAATCACGGTTTAATTGATTACAATGAATTTACACTCTCGCTAAATCAAATACATTGCCACATTTAAAACCTTCCTGCCCTTGGTTGATCTCATTTGATTAATGTAGACAAGTTCGATGTGTTAGGATCAGAAGCGAGTGATCTAAAAGTTTCAGATCTCGTTCTCTTGACAACATCTATTCGTCGGTTACATAGTTATTTTTGTATAAATAAATAAATTTGGTCAATGTAGACAAGTTCGATATGTTAGGATCAGAAGCGAGTGATCTAAAAGTATTTCAGATCTCGTTTCTCCCCCGTGACAACATCTATATTCGTCGGTTATTGTTTTTTTATAAATAAATAAATTTAGTCAATGTAGACAAGTTCGATGTGTTGGTATTATTCGAGAATGAATCTTAAGTGACATGACTTATAAGGCATTGGTCGCTCCATTGTTATTAACGTTTAGGTTATTCAGCATATCATTGATTTAATATAATCACTACTATTGGGGAAGAATGCTACTTCGTAAAAGCAATTAAATAAAAAACTGTTTATTTTATCTGATGAGTGTTTTAAAATGGAAATGATATATTTATTTGTGCAGATACACTACATATAGCCACAGGGGCCGGGCAGTCGGCAGAGCTTTTACATAAATTACGTCATACGTGCAGCTGTCCGGTGCCATCAGACAAATTTTTTACTTGTATAAAGTATTTTAAACTTCATCTTGATACTATAATGATAAATATTTGAAACAGTTCAAAACCAATCAATTTACTGTGTTTTGGGAGTAACAAATTTACTTCAAAGTAATGTCTCGTTGATATAACGCCAGCACTCACAGAAAAGCGATGGTAAATTCATTGGTAATCCTAACCCGTATCTCCTTAATGCACTGTCAAGAGTAGCAGTGTATTAGATGAATAATTACACCGACTAGTCCATTACACTAGTGAGTAGTAGTTGATATCAGGAAAGCGGTGGGGCACACACCGAAGCGGAAAATACAGAGTGTTTGTTAATGAGTTCATGTGAGTAAATACCGAAATGTTATCAACCGTTTGGAATTGATTTTATCAATTTTAAACTCCCGTCTCTGTTCCATGTAGATATAAATAAATTTTGTTTTAAATACGAGTTTAAACTGTTTTTTAATAAAATTAATTTTAAAGGATATACCTACATATTACAGCAAAGTTCAATTCAATATAGTTAATTTGTTGTCAGGTATGATTGTAATGTAACAGTATCACCATCAAACACTATTTGGTGTAACAGATATCACAAAATATATAGATAGAACACAAGAGTAATGTTTAGAAAGAGGTAGCAATCACAGCATACACAATCACCACCAAGCACTATTTCCTGTACCAAAAACACAAAATGGAACACAAGAGTAATGTTTAGAGAGAGGTAACATAACACAGCAAAGTTCAGTTCACTATAATAGTAAGTGTGTTAAAAACTATGATTCTAATTGAATACTAATATCACCAAACACTATTTGTTGTAATAACAATCAATAAATAGAACAATGGATAAATAGAACACATTAGTATTGTTTAGAGTGGTAGCAATCACAGCAAAGTTCACTATATGTTGCGTGTTCATTGAAATTGATGATTCTATTGAACAAAACAAACCACCGTATAGCGGTACTATACGGATGTTAATTGAATTACACAGAACAGGTTCATGTATATTCAGTAATAAGTGGAAATAGCACCGCTTCAATAATACCACAATGTTTGGTATTAAAAATATAACTACGTTACAAGCTCTCACCTATGGTAGCCAGTCACTCTGGGAAAATATGTACACATATTTTACGGGCCATTTAAACTTGAATATATAAATAAGAATTTATCATATATATTTGTTATTAAGACTTGATAGAAATTAAAGTGTGTACGGAATATCCAGTAAAACTTTTAATTACAAACAGGTATATAAAGCTGGTTGTTGCCATCATCTTTACGACTGACTTTTGGGGAGAATTGTTCCATTTGTTATTGGAATATTGGGGTTAAAAATGTTTTAAAGTACATGCAACGTTGTCATGGTGGCAATCGTTGATTTAACGCACTCAATTGTTGCACTTGTTGAGATAGAGAGAATTTCAATTCATTTGGATAACAGTATATTTTATATTCTATAATCAAACTGATGACAAGATTATTCATTATGAGCTTCTTCGTCGTTGACTTATTTCGGTCTCTTCAGACGGACATGGCTGCAAATGCCAGTCAAGTCTGTAACAGAATCAGATTATAGACGCTGCATTAAGAGGAAAGGTGACCTGGCACTAAACTGAAAATGTTTGGAAGTGTTATGACTATATTAACATTGAAATATTGACAGTTATAGTCCCGTTAGTCTCTTTTAAATTAAAGATCTAAATTAATAATTCGTTTTTCAATTTTACACATATAGTTGATGGCCACATGAAAAATTAAACTTTCTTTTTACCGAGTGGGAAGATATATGTTAATCTATGTTTATTAAAATTTACATAATTGCATATAAATTATGATTATTACTAATGTATATTACGCAATAAATACTCAAGATTATTTTCTCCACTTAATGTTAGTCTTGGTAAAATATGCAAGTCCCTTTCGCGTTTATCGTCTTTAAAATGTTACCATTAGGTACGTGTTTACAGGTTATCCTTATAATATTTTGTCTTTATATACATTTTTTGGTTACTTTTTATAAAGACTCAAGATTATTTTCTCCACTTAATGTTAGTCTTGGTAAAATATGCAAGTCCCTTTCGCGTTTATCGTCTTTAAAATGTTACCATTAGGTACGTGTTTACAGGTATCCTTATAATATTTTGTCTTTATATATTTTTTTGGTTATTTTTATATATTCATTTAATTAAATACTACATATAAATGAAAAGATCATTTTTATTTTTTTTCTAAATCAAAACGCTTTTAGTAGACTTATTTCAGAGTCCTGTAAGTAAGTAGTAAGTTTTAATCTAATTTTTTATTCATCCAAATATATTGTTACAATTTTTACTAATTCTTACTAATGTTACAAATGCCAAAAAATTGTTACTAATTTTCCTCGGTTTAGAGCAATGAGAATGAAATTTGTCTATGAAGAGTTAGTATTATTTTGGTCTTTTAATGCAACAAGAAGGAAGATTATATACTTATAATGAAAATTTGAATTAATAAAATTTGTCATGGGGTAAAAATATATTTATTTTGGCAATTTATATAGCTTATTCGTTATTACTAATTATTTTAATAATGTTTATAAGGTGTTTGTAAAGGTAGTGTAACCTTGCCACAATATCCGTAATTTATGTAAACTGGTGACATCTGCGCCGCGCCGTCTAGCAGTAAAGTAATTGTGACAGAAGCCTTATCAAGTACTTTCCTGTGTATTAGATTACATTACTTCGTGGTGTAAAGGGAGTGTAACCTTGGCACAATGTCCGTAATTAATGTAAACCAGAAAACACATGTGCCACGCCATCTAACATTATAGTAATTGTGACAGAAGGATTGTCACGTACTTTACAGTGTATTAGATGACATTACCTCGTGGTGTACAGGAAGTGTAACCTTGCCACAATGTCCGTAATTTATGTAAACCGGAGACACATGCCCCTCGCCGTCTAACCTCCGGTGGCTGTCCCATATGTGCAGATTGTTTACCAACCCTACCTTCATGTACAGATTTCTTACTACCAGTGAAATCTAAATTTTTATTATAAATATGTTTGGTTGTATTTATGTTATGTGCCCGGTAGTTTCATTAAGTAAGATTTAAATATTTTAAATAATCTATTCATTGTAAAATAATACTTGAGATGTAAATAAATTTTAAATCACTATTGAAGCAGACTGATAATTTAACTTAAGATAAAACGTGTTTGCTGCACGCGGAATTAACCCGCTCATTTTAGTACTCGAGTATTAAAACTATTAGTAACGTTGGTTGATCGCCTGGAATAATGACTCGTTATTGAGTTATGTTAGTGTTAATTGTATTTTTGTTCAATATATACTTTCAAGTTGTCCTAAAATCCTACATTTCCATTATGAAAACGAATCGCGTTGTTTATGTACTCTATCTTCAATTATTTTAAGTTAAAATTAATGTTATTTT
Organism: Homalodisca vitripennis; assembly: GCF_021130785.1. Lineage (NCBI taxonomy): Eukaryota > Metazoa > Arthropoda > Insecta > Hemiptera > Cicadellidae > Homalodisca > Homalodisca vitripennis. Next base: position 47,584,233 of record NC_060212.1, read on the forward strand.
TTTTATTTTTAAGGATCTAAATTAATATAACTATCAATAACTAAAGTAAATATTAGTATATTTCTCGTAAGTTACAGTATCAGTCTATTCATAATAATTTCCTATCAATCTGCAACATGAAATAACTAACTTTTTCTAAAGGTATATTACTCTTCTGACATTATTTCAGCCCAAAAGATTAGTAACAATAAATAATGTACGAGAGAATAAGAATATTTTGTATTCTATCTACACAGTGTAGTATTGAATAAATAGGTTCCTAAGTTCATTCAATTGGATTAAATATACTCTGAACATAGCACCATTCTATTAGTTAAAAGTAAGTAGTAAATTCATTCAATTATACGACCCCAAAATATCAAGGATAGATAAATGATGCCATTGTTATAGAGGGGTTTAATTACTGACTGTCCACACATGTCGTTGGCAATAAATAAATTACATTCCGATACTACGGTTGTATAAATAAATATACTACAAGTTTCGGAATCGGTTGATTTCTGGGATGTTTAATAGTATGTCGATCATCGTGTCTATAACAGATGATGGTTTATGCAGATATTTTTTAAATAGGTAAAATACATTCCGATGCTACAATGATGACTACATATACTATAAGGTTTGGAATCGGTTGTTTCCTGGGAACTTTTAGTGGCGGGTTGAACATCTCTGCTATAACAGATGGACGACCGACCAGTTCGTTGACACTAGTAATATACTATGGAATAAAAAACTATATAATTCAATACACACGAAAGTGGGAGACTGGTTTATCCATGGGACATGCAACAAAGTGGTTTATCCCCTACAGCTCAGCTCTTGATAAATCCCATGTAATTGGAATTCGTAGATTTATCTACGTTACTAAATCTATACATTAAAACTAGTATATAAACTTAGAGCTGTTAAATAAAATATACAATATTGCACTCATTTTCAAATGTCGCCAAATAAATTTAGAATTTTTTACGTAAAATAATAATAATATTAGAAATTTTTTAATCACTAATAAAATACTGAACTATAATAATAACAAGAAATGTGTAGAATTTAACAATCTTTAATATACCGGCATAGTATTTGTTCCAGAATCAATACATACTTTACTCACTCATAATATTTACGTCACTCTTACGTTTTATAAATCCTATATAATAGCACTGAGCTATTTATACCTGTACATTTATTTAAAACTATATACTTTTGACTAAATATAATAAAATAAATAATAATGAATCATTTATTTCTAAAAAATACAAAATGAATTTTAAAAAAATATATGATTTTTAGTACTAAAAATAAATATCAATATGTGATATCTTATTTATCATAACTGCAAAAAACAAATACAAAACATACAATTATATTTTACTTTATTTACTTCCAATATCTCAAAGTAGTACAATATACAATGTAAGTTAAATCAAAATAGATTGTTTTCTATATTTCTTTAATACTAGTAACTAGGCCAATAAATTGTATGTAATGATGAAGATTTAGGTACACCCATATGGCTGCGCCTGTGTTGGAGATAGTGTATATAAAAAGAGTAAAAGAATCGAATAAGAATTAAATGATACAAATTAGGTATAGCAGTTTGTGTGGTAAATAATGTACCATTAACATTACGGTTTAAGTTAGAATGCAACGACACTATTTTGCTGTATTTGGATACGGGGATTTACGCAGGATTAAAAATTTAAATTTTAAACTTAAAAATATACACCGGAAGTAAGCGCAAAGGTTCTTTTACGACTGATTGAAACAAGCAGTTTAGTTAACTTATTGGTGTAAATAAAAAAAACTGAATGGGTTGTTAATAATTAAGTACATTATATTAAACTAATGTTAGTTTTTTTTCACGTGAATTTTGAATTATTTGATACCAGTATAATGACTGAGTCAGGGAAAGGTAAATATAAACCCAAACGATTGAGCAAATTTAGTTTGACTACACTTATGTTCCTATTTAACAAACAATTGCAGTACAACAGTGTCACAATATTGTTACTGTTAATGGTTAGTAATTGGTAATTTTACGTTTTCCCCTTAAATATTGATTTATAATGAGATAAAAGTAAGTTTAATATATTCTATCAATATTAAGGGGTATTGTACAATTTCCAATTCTGTTAAAAACACTATTTCGGGACTACACAGTATTTACTTCATAGATTTGTTAACTTCGCTGGAAACAACATTACTTTTCCGTAAAGATGTAAGCTTAGGAAATAAGTAAAACTATGTGTGTCATTTATAACAGACAATACGTTACTTATGGTTTAATAAGCACAGTTTTATATCAGATTGTAAATTTTTTCCAGTGGCTTGTAACGACATTATTACCTTTTCTTACTACTACAAGCTCACAAAGTAAAAGGAAAAAGGGCTTTTACGTTAAGGTATTACACTATATAATCTGAGCTCCACCTTTTGTTTGCAGGGGGTGATAAAAGTCAGGCCTTTGTTTATAGCCTTACATTGTAGTGACTCTGTCTATAAACTTAACTACTTGTACAATAATGTATTGCTGAAACCAAGATGTGTTTTTTAATTTAATCAACTGTATTCCGACAATAATTGTAATAATGTTGTTTAGAGAAATATATGTTACAAAACCAGCACAACTTTGTTTGGGGTAACTTAGTTGGAGTAATATTTTATCATGTTTTTGTAGGGTTATTGAAATATACAGTAGAAACATTATGAAAAGTAAAATATAAATAAAACAAAGGTCATTAAGATCTATAACTAAAACGAGCGATATTTATACAACCACATACAAAAGTAACAGTTTGTCCGCATCCCGACCCTATTTGCAGTCATTTTTATAGATGACTCACATACTAGGAGTCTGAGAAACTGCTTTTTTACGTTTTATATTTTAGGTTGATATTTTTGGTAATTTTTGAACTCTGGATTTTGTCTCATTAAAGTAGCGTCCAAACACGAAATTAATACAACATTTCCTGATGATCTTATAAATAAAAACCTAATAAGATTAATTCGACATTGTAATATTAGTTTCTTACAACGTATTTGATGTTACACAACTATAACTGTAGCAGATAAACAATATGCCACAAGGTAAGGTTGGGAGGAATCTAATCAAAAAGGCAAGACATTAAACTCAATACCCAAGAGAGTTTTAACATAAAACATACCATATAGATTATATAAACTTGCCTAACACATAAAGCGATCAAAAATAGTATTGTACAATAAAGGAAAGATATTAAACAGAAGCGTATATACACATTTTAAAATATAATTTTGTAAGTTATAAAAGACATTAAATGAATACAGATTAAAAATAGTTCAGTATCATGTTGGATTATTATCCAAAGAGAGTTATTAAATGCGATACAAATAATAATTGGGGTCATTCCGAGAAATTCTGATATTGGCATTTGGAGTTTGGTTTAATTTACTCAAACAAGATAGGAATGTAAAGCATATAAATGTATTAAAATAGTTAATTCCTAGAATTTTGTTGTATTACTTCAATAAATATATTAAGTATACGTAACTAGGGGCAAAGAGAACTGCACAACTGAAAGTCACAGGACGGTAGTACATGAACGTTTCCCATGAAGGATAAATGTAAAAAGCTTTGTTAAAAGTATACATTAGTTTTTTAATTAGCAATATAATAATATTTGTTTCATAAAGAAATATATAAACTTTTTTCAATGATTTTGGATGTGCTTTTTTCAGTGATAAAATTAAGTTTCTCACTCAAGTGACTCGTCAGCAAGAGGGAATGCTAATGAGCCTAAGTCCCGTCAATGAAGACGGATGCTTTCAACGCCTTTTATACATCCGGTGAATTAGCACGGTGAATAAATAAATGCTAACCTGGTACTTAGAGCCGTGTCTATATAGAACTGCTTAGATTTCTGATTGTCTGTGTTTTACTATGGGTATGATATTTTTTTCCAGTAATAATTTAAAGTGTTTGTACTTTATTTAATTACACGATTATGTTAAAACAGATCTAGATATTAGTGTTTTTGCATTAGAAAATTCTAATATATGCCTTGTGGTTTATGATCTGATGGGTTGCGGTGGTTCGGTGTAAATAAATTCTTTTTTAAATTTTTACGATATAAAAATTTAAAAGGATAGCTAGAAATCTCGAAAATTCTCCTTCATTACATATAGAGGATAAGTGAAAAAGTAAGTTGCACCCTTCTTAAGACTTTTGTTTATTTTAAATATATAAAATCTATTTGCAGCAATCTTACTAGCTGCAAAGATCCATCCTAATAATTATATTTTTTAAAATGGTTGGCCATCGGTGGACATGTGGGTGGGCAATTCAAAATTTTCAAATGACATAGTCTTGTAACATATACTTTTAAAGGTCTTGGTTATGCAATAAAAAATATACTTAAGTAATTAAAATTAGACCACTGTACATGAAATGGCTGCCCAGGACTTATATTAATGAACCGTTTACTAGAACGTTAAATCCCTCTGCAATGCGGCAGCATAAAAGAAGAATAAGTAACACGAGGATTCAAGCATCCCTCCAGCACCAAACGCTCACAGCATAAGTTTAGAAAACAAGGTTGAGACATCACCGCTGTCGTTTACTAGAACGGTAAGCTCTCTACAGTTCGGCTTCTACTGTAGAATAAATTAGTAATGTCTACATTACCCTACATATGTGGTATCTGCAGCTGCTATGTTAGATTATTAGCGAATATTAATTACATCCAATCTAGCTGACGGTTAGTAATTTTCTTGTTTGATTTTAGCTTATACAAATGATCTAATCTCTAAAGTGTTAGATTTATTCTTGCCTGTTGAATATAGTTTTCATATATATTAATATTGTATTATAGGTTACATTATAACCCTAGAAACGTTCATATCAGCGTCTCTTGTTACATTTTTTAATTCCTCCAAATAAGATTAAATCTTAAAAAGTAAAAAAATTAATATAGTTAATGTATATCTTTGAATTTATGGGTTTTTAAACAATACTATTCAAAGGTCTGCAGATATCTTTTGTAAGATACAGTTTGCATTATTTATTCTTACAAAAGAAAGTACAAGAATTTTCTCCTCGTAGATACACAAAGGAAACTAATAATATTATTTAATGTAGTAACTATTCAAAAGTAAACAATACTTGTGTATTGGCTCTAAGCCTCAGGTATTACAACATTTGCAAGCATGGGGATTTAATAAATGTGATCCACGTAATTATAGTACAGGGCCGTTATTTAAATTTATTTTTTATTTTATTATAATTTTTTTATTACATTTTTAAATTAATTTTTATTTTAAATAAAAATTTTCATAAGGTTCTAAGCCGTGTGAAAGCTACTTGGAGATTCGACAAGCTAGGACAGGAGAGCAACTTACTCAAGAAGTATTAAGTTATAGAAGTATTACATAATCCAGTTATGCGTGAATCTTCGTTTTTAAACTGAAGCTTAGACCTAACTAGTAATGAGGTTTCAGAGCCTTGACCCTTTTAAGGTTGATTAACAATCAGATTTTATATTATTCAGCTATCTATTAAATGAAGGAAATAGCATGGTTTGAATAGTTTAGTGTTGACAATTTACATTACATTATTTTTTCCCGCTGTGAGAAAAGAAAAACCAGTTTTATTGTCCCTTTCAACATAAACCGTAGCAACGTAAATTTAATCGTTGTATATGGAATAGATTACAAACTTTGAGAGGTATCTTCTCTAAAACTTCTTCTGCAGTGAATATACAACAGTTGGCGGGTTATTACATATGAAATATACAGTTTAGAATTTTTAAATACAATATCTTAATTGTATTTATTATTGGTTGGATTTTTGCAGTCTTTAAAATTAAAAGTACATGTAACAAAATTTGTAAATTAATTACAACGAATTTACACTCTTGCCAAATCAAATCCCTAGCCACATTATACCTTCCTGCCCTTGGTTGATCTCATTTGGTCAATGTAGACAAGGTCGATGTGTTAGGATCAGAAGCGAGTGACCTAAGAGTTCTCGTGACAACATCTATTCGTCGGTTACACAGTTATTATTTTATAAATAAATAAATAAATTTGGTCAATGTAGACAAGGTCGATGTGTTAGGATCAGAAGCGAGTGACCTAAGAGTTCTCGTGACAACATCTATTCGTCGGTTACACAGTTATTATTTTATAAATAAATAAATAAATTTGGTCAATGTAGACAAGGTCGATGTGTTAGGATCAGAAGCGAGTGACCTAAGAGTTCTCGTGACAACATCTATTCGTCGGTTACACAGTTATTATTTTATAAATAAATAAATAAATTTGGTCAATGTAGACAAGGTCGATGTGTTAGGATCAGAAGCGAGTGACCTAAGAGTTCTCGTGACAACATCTATTCGTCGGTTACACAGTTATTATTTTATAAATAAATAAATAAATTTGGTCAATGTAGACAAGGTCGATGTGTTAGGATCAGAAGCGAGTGACCTAAGAGTTCTCGTGACAACATCTATTCGTCGGTTACACAGTTATTATTTTATAAATAAATAAATAAATTTGGTCAATGTAGACAAGGTCGATGTGTTAGGATCAGAAGCGAGTGACCTAAGAGTTCTCGTGACAACATCTATTTGTCGGTTACATTTCTCGGTAAAATCCTTGTTCTCTTGATATTTGTAATTAGTTGTAATGTTGTAACCTAAGTCAATGTGTGCAGAAATGTTTAAAACCATACAGCTACAGTACTTTTCTTAACATTATTTGAAGGATAAAACCTTACTAACGTTTTCTTACATATTTATATTGTTAAAGGAATAACCAGTAGAGTTGTTTTTTTTTTTATTTCATTAAGAGTAAGTTTGAAATTGAGCAAAAATGGTTTATAAAATGATCATACAAATTTTAATTGAATTTGGATATGATTATAAATAACCTAATTTTGTACATATAACACTATATTAGGAAGATTTTATTTGATTATAAACCTGTGGTTACCTACAATTCTTCTTCCTTTTATTAAATTTTCTAGTATCTGTATGAGAATCCTATTAAAAAATAGTGAGAGATTTTACCTCCTTCATTTAAACTTCCGGTATAAGGAGAAAATCCTTTTTAGTTCATGTATCACTCCAAGATAATCGTTAAGGTTTTACCTAATAGCAGTCATGTTTTTCTCGGACTATATTCTGAGAAAGAATAGATGATTGAGGATTGTTTAGTGTTCATTTCTATGTTTTTTCCATAAACTTTTTTTTCTTAAAATGCCATTTCGAAATAAAAAGGAAACCCACCACTTTGGGTTTTCATATGTTAAAACATTAAAGTTTTTGTCCATAAGGGTTGGTTTAGTACGAGCATAAATCGCATTTAAAGTATAATGTATGTTTTTATCACCGATGCAATCTGGAGTAACCTTTTATTTGCCATCTGATATATACTACTCATCAAGCATTGTTCACGTAATAACTTATTAAATCTGAATTGTAACAGTTGATTCAGCAAATTTATCGAAGTTTATCGGAAATTATCAGCAAATGTTTATTGTTACATACATTTGGATTATGAAACATAAATACTAAACTTTATCTGAATTAAAATATATTTCAGGTAGCTTTCATGTATTTGTCTTAATTTTTACGAAACATAAATAATGGAAGGTTCATACTATCCTCAGGTTTCAATGAATATTTTACAAATATAATAAGCTGAATTGGTTCATTCGTTAGTTAAAAATATGTAGAACTTACCCTAAATCTTAGAAAAAACTAGTGTTTTTCTAATACCTTATGTTTACGATTTTATATAATCGTCCTCCAGCAGTGCGATGTACTGGAATTCGGTTAATATGTTGCCTTTACGAGTAGTTTTCTCGTGATTTCACGTAATACAGTTCATCATCATCAATCATCAATAGTCTAAGTTCTATATTCTTCGACAAAATTTATGCCATGCTTACGTGAAAGTCCTATTTCCACAAAGTATAATTTATATTTAAAATGTGCAGAACTGTTAATATTCTTACTTGATATTGTTCGAGAATGAATCTTAAGTGACAGGACTTATAAGGAATAGGTCGTTCCTTTGTTATTATCAAATCAAATCAAATCAAATTACTCTTTATTTTCAAATATGCAATGATTACAATCACATGATTATTATTATGAAAATACCGTCACATGGGCCGAGGCCTGTGCGTGACGGCGAGCTCTTATTTACAACAATTTTAGTAGAACAGACTTTTTTAAAATGCATACAATAAATAAAATTCAGCTCACACAATCAGTCCCACAAAATAAAATAAATAAAAGTTACGAAAACAAAAATATCTAAGCAAGCGGTTGAACATGTTGTACATGCTGACACGACGGCACAGCAACTGAAAGTAGTTATAGTAAATGTAGTTAATAACGGTAAGTGGGAGTGAGGAGAGACTCAGCGTTATCAGAGCCGATCATCCGCAGCCAGGTAGTAATCAGTCGTTTGAACAGACCAGTTGGTTCGGCCCGCAGGTCCCTTATCACTGGAGGCAGGCGCCTGTACAATGTACTCGCCACGTAGTATGCGTTCGTCAGATTCACAGTCATCTCGATGACAGGAGCCCGCACACCACCCCCCACAGCGGCCCTGGTAGAGTAGCTGTGAGTAGGTCGACCGAGTACCTCCTCCCTGTGCCTATAGGTGTAGACCATCACATTCCTAATATACAACTGACGGATCGTGAGAATATCTGATTCTATGAACAACTGATTTGATGAAAAACGTTTAGGTTTATTTAGAGCTGCCTTGAGTATAGATTTCTGAATAACATTTAATGGATCAATGATAGATTTGAACGCCCCTCCCCACGCTATTATTCCATACAGTAAAATAGACTGAACATATGCAAAATATACAGTTTTTAATTCATTATAATTTAAAATTTGCCCTAATTGGTAAAATACGTATATCATTTTTCTAAGTTTAGGTTTGAAATAATTAATGTGAGGTTCTCATCTAAGTTTTTTTATCAATAATTATACCTAGGTACTTGTACTGGTCCACCCTCTCGATAGGCTGGCAGTGACAGGCGGTGTTAACTGAATCGCCGCATGAGTGCAGTACTAATTGCAGCTCCGCGGGTGGCTCACTCACATTCCTTAATGCGATTGGTAAAAATTTTGTTTTACTGACGTTCACGGTTAGAATGTTAGAAAGAAACCAATGTTGTATTTGCGTTAGCTCGTTCGAAGCAACCTGGTAAACTTCTTGCCAGGTTCTTTCTTTGAAAACAATTACTGTGTCATCAGCGAACAGTTGTAACATTCCAGTAATATTTAGCTTTACTATGTTGTTTATATAAACGAGAAAGAGTAATGGGCCAAGTGTACTTCCTTGAACAACGCCATAATTTACTTCCAATGGACTACTATTTCGATTATTTATTGTTACAAATTGCTTCCGATCAGTTAAATAACTTTCGAACCATTGTAATGCAATTCCTCTTACACCAACATATTTTAATTTATTAATCAACAAATTTCTGTCAATTGAATCGAAGGCTTTAGCTAAGTCCACGAAAACTAAGAGAATTTTAAAATGTTCATTTAGTAAATGCATTATTTGTTTATTAATCTTGAAAAAGGCGTCTGAAGTATTTGTTCTCCGTCTAAAACCAAATTGTAATTCCGATATTAAGTTGTTGGATTCTAAATAATTTTGAAATTGTTTTTTTACACATTTCTCAAGCACTTTACCGATTACACTAAGCAAGGAGATAGGTCTATAGTTGTTCGTGTCCGATTTGCTGTTTCCCTTGTGTACACTTATCTCGCTAATTATCTTCCAGAACATTTTTGGATTGTTCGATGATTTTAAAACTTGTTCTTTGTAGTAATTATTTTTTCGTTAATTTAATTTCCCTTGAAAGATTGTTTCTGAAATAGTTATAATAATTTTTTTAATGTAGTATTAAATGGTTGCTTTTTTAATGTCTTACTTAATTTATCTCGCTTTCGAATCGCACTAATTAGGTCTGCTGTAATCCATGGTTTAAGTCTCTGATTGCGGTTACTCTGTCTTTTAAATTTTTGAGAATGCTGTTTTAAATCCTCGAAAACCTCAAAAAATGCGTCACAGCACTTATTAACATCTTGCTGAACAAGAACATGCTCCCACGACTGAGTCTCCAGTAGACGGTGCAGTTCCTGTTGGTCTAGGTATGTACTCTTAGTATCAGTGTGAGTGCCGGCACGGGGGGCCCCACGCTCCACCCCGGCCAACACGGCGTAGTGGTCGGTCAGGTCAGTGGTCAGTATACCCGCAGTCACGACACTATAGTCAGAGTGTTTGATAAATATATGGTCAATGCAAGTACTAGATTGGTCAGTCACTCTAGTCGGTTTGTTAATACATTCTGTAAGGCCAGCTTCGTATAGTATGTTTAAATATAAGTCTTTTCTGTCATTATTATTGTTTAAAATAGCAATATTGGTATCTCCTACGAACATATGAGCCATATCATTAGAAGTAAGCGAGTAGTAGTTATGAAGTTCCTCCAAAAACAAGTCACAGTTCATAGTCGGACTGCGGTACACCCCCAGTACCCTCCATTGTCTACCGTCACAGTCAAAGTCCACCTGCAGTCCAGTCGCCTCTCCCAAAGTAATCTGTTTAGTCACTCCACTCAATTCACTCCTTATATAAACAATCACACCGTCACTCCTATTCCAGTTGTTATCTGTGCTGTGTACGTCATAAACCGTCCAGTGCTACCAAGGTCCTATCTCTGTCAACCCAGGCCTCCGTAAGCACAATAATGTCAAATTTAACGTTCAAGCTGTAAATTAAAATTATTAAACTGTCAATATTTTTGTGGTAACTTCTAATGTTGAAATGAATTATGCTAAGCCATTCTTTGTATGAATTGTTAAAGTGTTGTGTAACCTGTATGTGTGAGTCGAACTGTTCGCAGTATACTTGTCTGTAGTGATCTAATCTGTCAAGCAGTCGCGCGTCGCTGTCCATCAGCCGCTACACCGTCTGCCGTGTCATGCTTGGATATATTGTTATTTAACATTTTTTATAGATTTAAACTATATCATGTTCAAGCGCGCGCATTTACATATTAATAATACATAGGTATGGTATAAAAATGCCACCATTTTATAATAAAATAAAGTGAAATGTGCTTAAAACAAACAGTATAGACTACAGCATTATTAAATAGTTTGTAAATAAATAAAATGAGATGTATTGCACATGAGAAAACAAAATTCTGTCAGTTTCTGTAAGTAATATTTACTAACAACAAAATATAATATTTACTACAAAGGAATAAAAACCAAAAATCATTTTGCTTCATATAGTAGTAATAGAAAGTTGATACTTAATTTTTAAGAGTATACAAACAAAATAAATGACAAATCAAACTAATAATTACCTTAAATGTACAAAAGATCAAACATTATTCCTTGAATGATAATATATGACCGTAGGCGCATTGAAATAGAGCATGTATTTGTAATAGTAATGTACAAAAAATGTATCTTTAATAGAATAACGTTTGAGAATAACACAATCCTTAAAATGGTAATTTAATATAAAATATTGAAATAAAATAATTTGTTTAATTTGAAAATATAAAATATATACCAATTCAATTACGTTATTAATAGCAAATAACTTTAAAACAATTGTTGTACTTTTAGTTAAAATGAATTTTTATGATATATAATAAATTTCTAAACCTATATAGAAACAAAATAAATAAAAGATAGGAAAGCAAATTCATTGGATTTATAACGGAATAATTTATAATTTTCGTTTTATGGTTGTCTTAGACCATAAACAAATTTAAAAAAATAGAAGGTTTATACATAAAATAGGACATATATCAATCTTAACGATTTGAATTTTATGAAGTGACCTTGAATGGTTTCAACACTTCACCAGTGTTTCCAGGTCGTCCAGGGAGCGGAGTAGAGTAACTGGGCTGTCGGGCTGAGACGTCTTCTTCACATACACTCGGCAATCCCTGGTCCAGGCAAATGCGAGCCTCTTCTCCTTGACCAGCCGCCTAGCCCTGCCAAGGACGGCCTTGTAGTGAGGTGTGAGATGCTCATTGATGAATACTGGAGTTGAGGACCAAGATTCATACAGTACTGAAGCAGTGAGTCTTCTGCGATGTTCCCTTGCGGCACGGATCCAGGCTGACTTTTCCTCACGCCGAACAAATTTAACTACGATGTTGGGGTGTTCCTGGTTACTTCTCAGTGGAAGCCTATGCACCACGGACACATGTCGGCTGTCGAACTGTATGTTTAACACTTTAGCGAGTCTTTCCAAAACACTATAGATGTCCTCACCACGTGTCAAGGGCACTCCCACTATCTCCACATTGTCTTTACGCGAATATTGTTCAATTTCACGCACTCGCTGATGTAGGTCTGCCATCTCTTCCCGCATTTCATGGTTTTCTTGTTTCAGTGCAGCTAATTCAGACTTCCTGTGCTCATTTTCCGTAACCATGTTGTTCAGGGTGGTTTGAATGACTCCAATGGTATTATTTACGCCTACCAACTGTTCTTGCACACTATCCACACTAGTCTTGACACCGGTTATCTTCGCCCCCAGTTCCTTTCCCATACTCTGGAACGCTTCCATCAGTGAAGCCAGAGAAAGCTCCGACTCCATCCGACCGTCTTGGCTAACCACCGAATCAGTCTCCGTTGCACATGCATCGCACTTCCATCCTGCACGTTTTCGTGTCGAAAGTTTTTTGAAATTATCTATACACTCCAAGCGTGTACAACTGGGATGAAAAACCCCTTTGCATTCTGCACACACAAGCATATGAGCGCTGTCAACTTGAACAGCACACTTAGTACAGACCCGCCATGTTTAGATTACAAAATTTATAAGAAATTAAATGAAATTAGTATGCAAATGTTTGAAATAACTAAATATAAATAACAAATTTGAAATGGCTAAACTAATAATATCACGCGAATACACTTATAAGTACAAGCGGCGACACGGCAGAACAGGTTAATTAGCAGAGATAAGAATCGACCGCACTGACCGGCATCCAGATAAGAACTGAGCGAATTAACGTACTATTAACGTATAGGTTATACCAAATATAATTATTTATTATAATCACTACTATTAGGGAGGAATGCCACTACGTAAAAGCAATTAAATAATAAAAAATTTTTATTTATTCTGATGATTGTTGTAAAATGTAAATGATATATTTATTTGTGCAGATATACACTACATATAGCCACAGGGGCCGGGTAGTCGGCAGAGCTTTACATAAATTACGTCATACGTGCAGCTGTCCGGTGCCAGGCGCTCGGCTCATATAACTCTCATAACGCTGCAGACTCTTTTATTTTTATCGGTTAAAAATTGCACTAACGGTTTGACCAAACAGGAATCTTGCCACCTATTTGGTCTCATATAACTGACACTACGCTCTCACACTTTTATGCATATCAGTCAAACATTGCACCAACAGTACAAACTGTAAATAGTAACAATTTTACTTTTATAAAGTATTTTAAATTTTACATTTCTTCTAAAATGATAACTATTTTAAACAGTTCAAAACCAAAATTCATTTACTGTTGTGGGAGTAACACATTTTTTCGAAGTAATGTACCGAAAAGCGCTCACAGAAAAGTGATGGTAAATCCGTTGGTAATTCCACTATCTCGTTAATGCACTGACAAGAGTAGCTGTGCATCAGTTACTTGATGCATATTACACTGACTTGTCTATTACACTAGTGAGTAATAGTTGATATCGATGAGAGTGGCGGGACACACACCGGAGCGTACATACAGATTGTTGTTTGTTAATAAGTTCATACGAGTAAATACTGAAATGTAAATAAACATTTAGTATGGATATTATCAATTTAAACTCCCGTCTCTGTTCCGTGTGGATCTAAATAAATTTTGTTTTTATACGAGCTTAACTGTTTTTAATGCGATTGAATGTAAAAGATTTGCCTTCACAACTAAATCAAATCAAAGTTAGAAGATATAGTTGTAATGAAATACTATCACCACTAAACACTATTTGGTTTAACAAACAACCCAAAATGTATAGATAGAACATACGAGTAATGTTTAGATTGAAATGGATAAATAAAACACAAGTGTAATGTTTAAATAGTGTTAGTAATCTCAGCAAAGTTCATTTCACTGTAGTGAGCGTCTTGAAAGCGATGATACTAATAGGAAGTGATGATTCCAATGGAATACTATCAACACCAAGCATTATTTGATGTACCATCAATGCTAAATGGACTGATAGAACACAAGAGTAATGTTTAGAGAGTGGTAGCATAACACAGCAAAGTTCACTTCATTATTAATAGTTAGTGTGTTGAAAGAATCGATTCTAATGGGAATACTATCATCACCAAACACTATTTGTTGTAATAACAATTAAAAATGGATAAATAGAACACAGTAGTACTGTTTACAGTGTTACCAATCACATCAAAGTTCACTTTACTGTATTGTGCGCATTGAAAGTGATGATTCTATTGAATAAAACAAACCAACGTAAAGCGGTACTACACGGATGTTAATTGAATTACACAAAACAGGTTCATGTATATTCAGTATAAATTGGAAATAGCTCGTCTTCAATAATACCACAATTGTTTTAGTAAAAGTATAACTAACTTACATGATCTTTCTTCTGGTAGCCAGTTACTCTGTGAAAATATCTACAGACATTTAACGGGAAATTTATACTTGATCACATAAATAAAAATTCTTCAAAAATCGTGTACGGAATATCCAGTAAAACTCTTAATTACAAATATATTATATATATATATATATATATAAATATATAATATATATATATTAAATATAATATATATATATATATATATATATATATATATACATTAAATTGGTATAAGTGGCAATAGCCTAATTTAATTTGAATAAACATTGAATCGCAAAAATTACTTGCTCTGCCGGGACTCGAAGCCGGATATATACACACACATTAAATATACATTATATATATATATATATATAAATCTGGTTGTTATTATCATCTTTCAGAATAAAGTTTTAGGAGAACTTTTACATTTTTATTGGATTATTCTTGTTTGTAAATGTTTGAAAGTCCATGCAACGTTGTCGTGGTGGCAATCGTAGATGTAATGCACTCAGTTGTGTACTTGGCGAGACAATGAGAATGTCAATTCATCTGGATGGCACTACATTCTGTAATATAGGTGTCACTGATTTCTAAATTATTCATTATGAGCTTCTTCAGCAGACTGTACCCCCTTTCCCGTTTAACATCTTTAAAATATTACCATTAGGAACGCATGTATCCTTATAATACTTTGTTAAAAATATTTGTCTTTACTGACATTCTTGGTTATTTTCAATGCATTCATTTAAATTAATACTACATATAGATAAAAAGATCATTTTAATCTTATTTTTATTTTTTTAAATAAAAATGCTTTGATACACTTATCCTGTAAGTAAGAAGTTTGTTAACAAATACACTTTTGCTTTATTTAACCAAAAATATTGTTACAATTACTAACTTTCCTCTGGTATAGCGTGAAATGAGAATGAAATTTGCCGATCAAGATTTCTTATAATTATGGTTTGTTAAATGTAGCAAGAAGGGATATTTTATGTTTATTGTGAAAATTTAAATTAGTAAAATGTATCATGGGATAACAAATATTTAATTTAGCCATTCAAATCGCTAATTCACCATTATTATTTTAATAACTTTAATAATCCAAAACAATATTTAAGAACACAAATGATTGCAATATTAGTAAAAAAAACAAGTTGGGCCGGTATGAAAAGTCAAATGATAAGACTTAAGGTAGTAATGGTTTGATGGTAAAATTGGTTAAACTTATACTCTAACAGTAGAATAATACTGACAGTAGGCCTATATAGTTTTCCAGTGTATTACATTACACTGTCTCGTGGTGTAATGGGAATGTAACTTTGAAACATCGTCCTTAATTTATGTAAACCGGAAACACCTACGCCACGCCGTCTAACAGTAAAGTAATTGTGACAGAAGGCTTATCACGTACTTTTCAGTGATTTAGATCACATTACCTCATGGTGTAAAGTGAGTGTAACCTGGGCACAATGTCCGTAATTTATGTAAACCGGAGACACCTGCGCCGCGCCGTCTGACCTCCGGGGGCTGTCCCATATGTGCAGATTGTTTACCAACCCTACCTTCATGTACAGATTTCTTACTGTGAAATCTAAATTTTTATTATAACTATGTTTGGTTGTGTTTATGTTATGTGCCCGGCTGTTTTATTCAATATGATTTAAATCTTTTACATTATCTATTCATTGTAAAATGATACTTCAGATATCAATAAATTTAAATAATTTATTCGTAATAATCTCATATCAATCTGCAACAAGAAATAACTAACGTTTTCCAAAGGTACATTACTCTTCTGACAAATTTCAGCCCAAAATATTAGTAACAAGAAATAATGTACGACAGAATAAGAATATTCTTTTGATTTTATCTACACAGTGTAGTATTGAATAAATGGATTCCTAGGATCATTAAATGGGCTAAATATACTCTGTACATAGCACCATTCTATTAGTTCAAAGTAATAGTTAAATTGAAATCCATTCAATTATATGACTCCAAATATCAAGGATAGAGTTTTAGGTAAATAATGCCATTCTTATAGAGGGGTTTAATTACTGACTGTCCGCACATTTCGATGTCAATAAGTAAATAACTTTCCGATACTTTAATTGTATGAATATATATTATAAGTTTCGGGATCGGCTGATTTATGGGATGTTTAGTGGTAGCCTATGTCGATTGTCGTCTCTATAACAGATGATGGTTAAGCAGATATTTTGAAATAGGTAAAATACATGCCGATGCTACTGTATTATGACTCCATATAATGTAAGGTTTGGAATAGGTAGAATCCTGGGATTTTTATTTGAAGGTTAAACATTGGTGCTATAACAGATGACCGACCGGCCAGTTCGTTGACAATACGTAAATTATTATCGAATAAAAGCAGTATATAATTCAATATAATCCAAAGTGTGAGACTGGTTGATGCTGGGGACATGTAACATAGTGGCTTACACCCTAGAGCTCAGGTCTCTATACATCCCACGTAATTGTAATTCTTATATTTATCTACGTTACTAAATCTATAAATTAAACCTAGTATTTAAACTTAAGCTGTTAAAGAAATATACAATAATGCACTCGTTTTGAAATGTCGCGAAATTACGTTAGCGTTTTTCACGTAAACTAATAATAATACTAAAATTGTTTAAATCACTAATGAAATATAGAACTAAAATAATAACAAGAAATGTGTAGAATTTAACAATTTTTGATATACCGGCATTGGATTTGTAATTAAATCTGTTCCAGAATCTATACATATTTCTCACTCTTATATTTTATCAATCCTAAAATAATCGCACTGAGCTATTGTATACCTGTACATTTCTTTAAAATAAAATAATTTTCACTCGGTATAGTAAAATAAATAATATTAAATAATTTATTTATCTAAAATACAAAACGGATATTATAAAAATATAATATTGACTGCTTGAAATAAATAGCAATGGTGATAAATCTTATTTACATATATCGCAAAATAGAAATACAAAAAATTAAAACTATATTCAACTTTATTCAATTTTAATATCTCAATGTAATGAAATACACAACGTAAGTTAAATCGTGGTATATTTCTTTCTCTATTTCTTTGATACCAATAAATAGGCCAATATGTTTTATATAATAATAAACATTTAGGTACCCCCCTAAGGCTGTGCCTGTGGTTGAGATACTGTATACAAAAATAGAAAAAGAATTGGGGAATCGAATAAGAATTAAATAATACAAATTAGGTATTGCAGGTTTTGTGGTAAATAATGTACAATTAACATTATGTTTTAAAGAGTTTGAATGCAACGACACTATTTTGCTGTATTGGATACGGGGATTCGTGCAGGATTAAAAATTGAAATTTTAAACTTAAAGATGTACACCGTAAGTAAGCGCAAACGTTCTTTTACGACTAAATGCAACAAGCAGTTTAGTTAACTTATTGGTGTAAATAAAAAAAAAACTGAATGGGTTGTTAATGATTAAGTACATAATATTAAACTAATATTAGTTTTTTTTTCACGAGAAATTTTAATTATTTGATACCAGTATAATGACTGGTTCAGGGAAAGGTAAATATAAACCTAAACGATTGAGCAAATTTAGTTTGACTACACTTCTGTTCCTATTTAACAACAATTGCAGTACAACAGTGTCACAATATTGTTACTGTTATGGTTAGTAATTTTTAATTTTACGTTTTCCCCCCTTAAATATTGATTTATAATGAGATAAAAGTAAGTTTAATATATTCTATCAATATTAAGGGGTATTGTACAATTTCCAATTCTGTTAAAACACTATTTCGGGACTACACAGTATTTACTTCATAGTTTTGTTAACTTCGCTGGAAACAATATTACTTTTCCGTAAAGATGTAAGCTTAGGAAATAAGTAAAACTTTGTGTGTCATTTATAACAGACAATACGTTACTTATGGTTTAATAAGCACAGTTTTATATCAGATTGTAAATTTTTCCCAGTGGCTTGTAAAGACATTATTACCTTTTCTTACTACTACAAGCTCACAAAGTAAAAGGAAAAAGGGCTTTTACATTAAGGTATTACACTATATAATCTGAGCTCCACCCTTTGTTTGCAAGGGGTGATAAAAGTCAGGCCTTTGTTTATAGCCTTACATTGTAGTGACTGTGTCTATAAACTTAACTACTTGTACAATAATGTATTACTGAAACCAAGATGTGTTTTTTAATTTAATCAACTATATTCCGACAATAATTGTAATAATGTTGTTTAGAGAAATATATGTTACAAAACCAGCACAACTTTGTTTGGGGTAACTTAGTTGGAGTAATATTTTATCATGTTTTTGTGGTGTTATTGAAATATACAGTAGAAACATTATGAAAAGTAAAATATAAATAAAACAAAGTTCATTAAGATCTATAACTAAAACGAGCGATATTTATACAACCACATACAAAAGTAACAGTTTGTCCGCATCCCGACCCTATTTACAGTCATTTTTTATAGATGACTCACATACTAGGACTGAGTCTGAGAAACTGCATTTTTACGTTTTATATTTTAGGTTGATATTTTTGGTGATTTTTGAACTCTGGATTTTGTCTCATTAAAGTAGCGTCCAAACACGAAATTAATACAACATTCCTGATGATCTTATAAATAAAAACCTAATAAGATTAATTCGACATTGTAATATCAGTTTCTTACAACGTATTTGATGTTACACAACTATAACTGTAGCAGATAAACAATATGCCACAAGGTAAGGTTGTGAGGAATCTAATCAAAAAGGCAGGACATTTAAATCAATACCAAAGAGAGTTTTAACATAAAACATACCATATAGATTATATAAACTTGCCTAACACATAAAGCGATCACAAATAGTATTGTACAATAAAGGAAAGATATTAAAAAGAAGCGTATATACACATTTTAAGTACTATTTTGAAAGTTATAAAAGACATTAAATGAATACAGATTAAAAATAGTTCAGTATCATGTTGGATTATTATCCAAAGAGAGTTATTAAATGCGATACAAATAATAATTGGGGTCATTCCGAGAAATTCCGATATTGGCATTTGGAGTTTGGTTTTATTTACTCAAACAAGATAGGAATGTAAAGCATATAAATGTATTAAAATAGTTAATTCCTAGAATTTTGTTGTATTACTTCAATAAATATATTAAGTATACGTAACTAGGGGCAAAGAGAACTGCACAACTGAAAGTCACAGGACGGTAGTACATGAACGTTTCCCATGAAGGATAAATGTAAAAAGCTTTGTTAAAAGTATACATTAGTTTTTTCATTAGCAATATAATAATATTTGTTTCTTAAAGAAATATATAAACTTTTTTCAATGATTTTGGATGTGCTTTTTTCAGTGATAAAATTAAGTTTCTCACTCAAGTGACTCGTCAGCAAGAGGGAATGCTAATGAGCCTAAGTCCCGTCAATGAAGACGGATGCTTTCAACGCCTTTTATACATCCGGTGAATTAGCACGGTGAATAAATAAATGCTAACCTGGTACTTAGAGCCGTGTCTATACAGAACTGCATAGATTTCTGATTGTCTGTGTTTTACTATGGGTATGATATTTTTTCGAGTAATAATTTAAAGTGTTGGTGCTTTATTTAATTACACGATTATGTTAAAACAGATCTAGATATTAGTGTTTTTGCATTAGAACGTTCTAATATATGCCTTGTGGTTTATGATCTGATGGGGTTGCGGTGGTTCGGTGTAAATAAATTCTTTTTTAAATTTTTACGATATAAAAATTGGAAAGGATAGCTGGAAATCTCGAAAATTCTCCTTCATTACATATACAGAATAAGTGAAAAGTAAGTTGCACCCTTCTTAAGATTTTTGTTATTTTAAATATATAAAATCTATTTGCAGCAATCTTACTAGCTGCAAAGGTCTATCCTAATAATGATATTTTTAAAATGATTGGCCCTAGGTGGACAGGTGGGTGGGCAATTCAAAATTTTCAAATGACACTTATAGTCTTGTAACATATACTTTTACAGGTCTTGGTTATGCAATAAAAAATATACTTAAGTAATTAAAATTGGACCACTGTACATGAAATGGCTGCCCAGGACTTATATTGTTGAACCGTTTACTAGAACGTTAAATCCCTCTGCAATGCGGCAGCATAAAAGAAGAATAAGTAACACGAGGATTCAAGCATCCCTCCAGCACCAAACGCTCACAGCATAAGTTTAGAAAAACAAGGTTGAGACGTCACCGCTGTCGTTTACTTGAACGTTAAGCTCTCTACAGTTCGGCTTCTACTGTAGAATAAATTAGTAATGTCTACATTACCCTACATATGTGGTATCTGCAGCTGCTATGTTAGATTATTATCGAGTATTCATTACATCCAATCTAGCTGACGGTTAGTAATTTTCTTGTTTGATTTTAGCTTATACAAATGATCTAATCTCTAAAGTGTTATATTTATTCTTGCCTGTTGAATATAGTTTTCATATACAGGGTGATTCAAAAACTAAACGGCAATCTCTCGGGAGCTTATTCTATAGCTAAAAACAAGTAAAAAAGTTCATATAACCATATGCCCGGAAACGCTTCGTTAGCGAGTTACGCCTAGAGAAAGATTTCGCCCGGATTTCAGAACCCTTGGTGAAGTCAGGCCGTATAAAAATGGTAAAGGTAGTTACAAAGATACAAATACGATTGTTTTTTATGTTTTTATATCTGAAACATTTATTAAAATTCGTCCCAGAGCTGTAAATGCAATACTTTCAGAGATATCTTACGTAAAACACAAGAATTGGTGCAAAGAAATAACACATTTTTGTGTTTAACGTAAGATTACTTCCATAAATGTTAAGTAAAGGTCATATTTTTCTTAAACAGATTTGTAGAACATTTAATTCTGAAAATATTCATGTGGATTACTTAGGAAAAAAATTAATAATAGGTATTGAAATTTAGCTTTATTTAAAAATAAAACAGACGCACAAAAATGCATATTCTTATCTGCATAAAATATTAACTAATGTTTAGGTTGTGAGTATTATTATTAAGTATTACATAATCCAGTTATGCGTGAATCTTCGTTTTAAACTGAAGCTTAGACCTAACTAGTAATGAGGTTTCAGAGCCTTGACCCTTTTAAGGTTGATTAACAATCAGATTTTTATATTATTCAGCTATCTATTAAATGAAGGAAATAGCATGGTTTGAATAGTTTAGTGGTGACAATTTACATTACATTATTTTTTCCCGCTGTGAGAAAAGAAAAACCAGTCTTATTGTCCCTTTCAACATAAACCGTAGAAACATAAATTTTAATCGTTGTATATGGAATAGATTACAAACTTTGAGAGGTATCTTCTCTAAAAATGCTTCTGCAGAGAATATACAACAGTTGGCGGGTTACTACATAGGAAATATACAGTTTAGAATGTTTAAATACAATATCTTAATTGTATTTATTATTTGTTGATTTTTGCAGTCTTTAAAATTGAAACTAAATGTCGTAACAAAAATTTGTACATAAACTCGCTTTTTTGTACATGTTAGCTGTACAGTAACTAAAATTATTTTAGGAGGAAGTCTTAGGCTAATAACTCAATGTCAACCATCTTAAGTTTGATGATAACAGCAGCATTAGGCAAAATGTTGAGAAGGGGCGAGTAGAAATGTCAAGCCGTAATGGATGGCTTCAAGAAATACTTCGATGAACCTAGTCAAACTATTATTATTATAACTTCTGGCATTTTTTAACGATATAGAAATTCTAAACCATAAGTGTGGTATTATTATTTTACTCGGCTCATGTTTCTATATGGTCTTTTGTTCCTGCTTTTGTCTTTGTGATATGGGAAATTTGCTATTATTCCAGTGTATCATTATTTGTAGTTTACTAGTTATTTTTTGTATTGAAGGTAATAACGATTACTAGTGGTTGGAGTTATATTGTCACTGTTTTTTTATAAAAGACATTATACATTAATAACATTTTAGCAACTATTTACTAAAATTATTTCATAGTTCTTGTATATTAGATGTATCAATAAAATTTAAACTGTTTATTTTCACCACATGAGTTATCGTGCTCATGAATTTTAATATTAAATCATTTCTCATGTATGATTCAAAATATTCTAAGCTAGGCGAGTTTTTGTTTCACCAAAATATTGCTAACAACCCACACAGACGCATAACAACTTACTATTAAGTTGGTGGATCGTACTCCATGGCTCATATAATGCTGTTCCAAGTAAACCGGATAAAGCTATTATAATAGGATTTATAAGTTATGGCCTATTGCGTGTACGTGGGATGAAACATTGCTTCAGAAACAAATGGTTAATGGGTGCGTCAGGTCCGTTACCGTAATGGGCCGTTTCCCTCAATGGCCGAATTGCCGCAGTAATAACTTATCATTTACTTTTGATGACAACTAATGTCACTTCATTTGTATCATACCAGTGCAGCAGAACGCCGCATTCCTCGCGTTTCTTCACCCTTAAAAACTAAACATTATTGTCTAGAGTAATAATTTTATTGGTTGTCACTAAACTTAAATGGTAGTGTTTTAACATAAGAATTACGAATGACTAACCATATTGAAAGTTGTGATGGCTAGAGAAAATCATCAAAAGGAAGATTCTTAATAAATATAAATTATTGCACATCATATTCGATATTAACCCAATTTAAATGCAGGGTACCTTAGAATAAAATTCGTTAGTACAAAACTGGTTCAGAGTTATAAATAGTACATAAACTTGAGGTTCTGTCTTCAATATATTTTTAGAATTACATTAACATTTATAGTTGTGAAATTATATTCGCTAAGATGCTTCAAAAGTAGTCGCGATGCCCACATATTATACTAGTTATATAACCATATTTTTAATTTCGTGATAGGCAAGTTCACACATGACTTATACATGAAAATATATAAATATTCCGTACGTTCCACCACTACAATTAATATTATAAAACATTCTGTCCATAAATGCAACTTTTCAAACTTGGGTTATGTTACCCCTACCAAAACCAAACTAAGCTTTGGAACAAACTTATATTAAAAAATGGCGACTAATCTAGACTGTATACATCAAAGTATCCTAAATAAACCTTTTCTTTTAAACATTTTGTTATCAACAAATATTACCACAGTTAATTTCATTGTAAATTCTTTCCATGAGCACAACTGTTGCAGCTCGGGTTCTGTTGGCCTTATTAAAACCAAATTTAGCTTTTGAAAAAGAGTAGTGTATATATATGTATAAAATGGTGACTAATATACACCTTATACATCTATCAAAATATCATATGTTAAGTTTTCTTTACATTTTGCAATAAAAAAATATATCCGTATATTTATTGGAGGATATTGTTGGCCTACACCTGACCACACCAGCGTGGAATAAATAAAGGTTCTCGTGTCTTTCTTAAATATGGCCCATACAAGTTGACGAGTCTATTGCAGTTACAGAGAGACGTCAGTGGCGTATGTGACACACAGAATCATTGGACCTTTATACGTATAAGTTAACAGTTCACTGGTACATTCCAAACTATGTGCACTTAATGTACTAAAGCTAATCTAATGTAAACCCATTGAAAGTCAGTGAGTAGAGGAAATGTACGTCAGTAGAATGTATTCCTTTTACGAACAAAGTTTGCCTTAGTTTGCTGAGCATTTAGAATTCCAAGTCTCAGGTTTACATTCAAACTCAACAAAGTTTCTGCTTTATTATGTTTCAAATAGAAGATACTGAAATGTGTATCAAGGTTAATGCTACTTAGGTGACTAATACGCAATTATTGTCATACTATATTAGTATGCAACAGTTTTTGTAACAAATTATATTCGTCACATATATTAGTGCACAGTACGTTTGCACCGAACAACATTGGTACCGTCACGGCAGAAAACAGATGGCGGAAAAACAGAAAAACAGGAGTGAAAGTTCTTTTTTTATTATAGGTTCTTTCGAGATAAATTGATCTAAACGATATTATACCTTAGCGTTGTTTTATTGGCAATTTCTAATCTGTTTGATGCTTTATCTTTCCTTGTTTGTTACATTTTTAAATTTTTCAACCAAAGGGTTCTAATTTCGACTGATGGTTGACTGATTAGTTGTTCTGCTAATTTCATGTACAATTGTTCGATTAATTGCCTTTTAAAGAAAACAGGTTCTCAATATATTATTTGGCCTCATAAAAATTTCATACGATAACCATAGTTCTTTAATTAAATTTTCTTACAATCATATTTTAAATCACGTTTATCTGGATGTACAGGACAGATAATCTCAAGGACAAGATATGGTAACGGGAGGATCTCAATAGCTTGGTACTAAAACAGGAGCAGATAACGATTTCAGCTAGTGTAATTGTTAGGATTTACTAGTTATTCCCTATATTATTAAACTCAAATAAAAATATGGGGAAATTTAGTAGTCGATCTATAATAGCAAATTTAATAGCTAAATTATTTGATTACACCAATTTACTACCATTTCTTCACACTTATTTATCAATAGTTTATTTATTTGTTTTACTGTCACATCCGCAACATTACTGCGTAAATATTACAACAATAACAAAATCAACTTAAAAATTTCTTCATTCATAAATTATTTCTTTGTATTTTATACTTTTTAGCAGGTATTGTATTAAAATTTAAGACACTAACAAACAGACTAAGGCTTTGCCCAGCTACCTGAGAGCAAAATAAAGGATCCATTAGATCTCATGTTTCCATATATCGATAGGTGTTTCATACTACAACATTATAAATACACTAGATTATTCTGCATAAAGTACCTACACTAATTGTTATGCAAAAACGAAAATAACTATCTGATCACATCAGCTGCTGAATGTGGATGAGAATAGGTAAAGTAAAGTAAGGCACGGGTGTAACTGCAATAATATGTGAGAGCAATATATAAATTAATGCTCTATGTTTTATTAATAAAGCGAGTAATACAACAAGGAATTATATTTTAATATTCAATATATTGCGTGGATATACAATAATACATTAGCTTATATTAAAAATATATAAAACATATAAAGAAATGACAAAAAGCCAATAACATTTTATGGTCGTAATATTTAAGACTATTAGATTATACAATCATGATATTCACGTGAACGCGAGGAAACCGCCCTAAAACTTTTCAAAAGTAAAGTTAACTTCAGTTTTGACAAAAGTCTTTACGGCTGCAAACAGTACATAAAGCCTTACTATGTATTAAACCTGCCATATTTCCTGCCTTATATAGCGATAAAACGTCTGTCTAGCTCTCATATTACTGACAACGTGATCCTCAGTAACACTCTAGCAATCTCCAGGTGACCTCTTTTTCTATAAACACTAAGTCATAAATAATAATTATTTATAATAAAATAAAATAAAATATTGAACGTTGATCTTACAAAATAACGTCATAGACTAGTTTGGTATTAGAGAGTGAGAGTTGAGCATGACTGCATGAATTCAAACAATAACAAGCCGAAATGAATAACCGCAGGTATGGAGATGACCCTTTTGCATAACATTATGTATTTTTATTGTAATATTCATTAACCCAAAAACCAATCTTGGCAGATTCGACTCAAGGCTACGCCAGTACTTGTAAGAATATTAGACGGGTGTGCTACTATTGCGGGAATGGAGATTGACACTCTTGCATAACACTGTGTTTATTGTTCATGTAATATTCATTAACCCAAAAACCAATCTTGTCAGATTCGAGTCGAGGCTACACAAGTACTTGTAAGAATATTAGACGGGTGTGCTATTATCGCGGGAATGGAGATTGACACTTTTGCATAACACTGCGTTTATTGTTCACGTAATATTCATTAACCCAAAAACCAATCTTGGCAGATTCGACTCAAGGCTACGCCAGTACTTGTCAGAATACTAGAAGAGTGAGTTGTACTATCGCGGGAATGGAGATTGGCCTTCATGTATAACACTGTGTGTATGGTTCATGTAATATTCATTAACCCAAAAACCAATCTTGGCAGATTCGACTCAAGGCTACGCCAGTACTTGTCAGAATATTAGACGAGTGAGTGGTACTATCGCGGGAATGGAGATTAGCCCTCTTGTATAACACTGTGTGTATTGTTCATGTAACATTCATTAACCCAAAAACCAATCTTGGCATATTCGAGTCGAGGCTACACAAGTACTTATCAGAATATTAGACGAGGCTGCTACAATCGCGGGAATGGAGATTGACACTCTTGCATAACACTGTTTGTATTTTTTACGTAATATATATTAGCTTCCCCTTTATCAAAGGAAGAAGTACTTGGACGGAGTGCAACTAGGGGGATAGTTGATAATGGGAATAGGCCTTTAGATTCGCTAAAATAGGTCAAGCTATAATTAGTATAACTTTCATCGTTTTAAACATTAATAACACTAAACCGATGAATATTGATAAAAATGTTTGTTTCACTTTAACCAAAGTCGGTTTAATGATTTAGTAAATGTTACACTACATTTTATTAATATCTTTCTTGTTGATCATAAATAATAAAAGTTAATAAATCGATAATTGATAGTTTTTATGCAAAAAGACTCATTTTATTTTTAGGCAGAATAAGAAGACAATCACAATACAAGAACTTTGTTTGGTCGTGTTCATCAGGTCATATATTACCCTCACCTTCATGTAGATGTTACAATAGGCTGAAGTGACCTGCATCATCCTTATCAGTAGCTTCTACTTCCCCTTCCATTTATTCAGTTATAATACAAATTCATATTTAAAAAATACAAATACAACAATTTTAATTCGATTATATATAGCTATATTGCATGACCATGAATTTTATACGAAAAGGAAAACATTCTTTTAATGTAAGAATATAAACAATATTATAAGACGTGCAATTTTAAAATTACCTTCGTAGACGAATTATTGTAAGATGTTTTCAGCTCATATGTTATCACCCGTTCACAAACAAACTCTTGCACGTGAAAGCCAACTTTGTAATTTGGGTAACCCCAAAAGCTGTATTAAAACGTAATATAAATTTCAATATTAAGTCTTTCGTCGTGCGGTGAAACTTTAGAGCTCTGTTATCACGTACTGCAATTTACATTTGGAGAGCATTATGAGAAGCGAGGTATTAACGCAAATACTCGAGACGTGTTTATAGAGATTGGTTTCTAAGCTAATGAATTTTAATAACATAACTGTGTTCGCGGTTTGAGTGAGGTAGTTGGAATCTGAAACAACTATGAGTCAAATATTATTGTAAACAATGTATTTTAAGAATTTATGAAATCACTTTGAATTAATAAGAACATTCCTTAAGGAAGATATGTTAAAAAGGTTATTTAAGTATTTAAAAATAAATTATATATCTCAATTTATACTGTTTAAGTCTATTACACATATATTTTGAACAAAATAATACACCCGATATACAATTTTCGTGGTAAAAAAATTAATAAATATATTACTACTGGAATTTTTTACGCAAACTAATAACTAAACTAATCATATACTGTGCAATGTCGAAGAACAGTTTTATTCAACTCTAAGTGGGCTTGCACATTAACTAATTTATACTTTAAACATACATATTATAGGTATTATTATGACAACCACAATAACCGTGCAGTAATGACGTAATCACCTTATTATATTATTATTATTAAACTATATCACTGGCCACACTACTGGTAATAGTAGTCAGTAAATTCCAAAAAAAATTATTGTAAATTATACTTTGTAAGTTATTGATGGAATAAATTAATATTATTATTATTATTATTATATTATTAAATTAATACAGCGGCAGAATCAATTACGTCACAAACGATAGGTTGTAAGACCCAAATAATCTTTGGGACTGTAGTAAAGTGCGCGTATAGTTATAGACTTGCAATGACTAAATCGGTTATCATTGTGTTGCAACTAATAAACCCTCAACCTAAACTGTCCATCCCATCTGAATCCTCACATTATTGTAATGTTTTATAAATATACGGCACTCACTTCATTTGTGGTTTACGTATTGCACAAAATGATAGTATCAATAATTTTTTGTTTACGAATAATATCCTATGAAATAAACTTATTGTATAAAATATTTATTACTTATTTCATACTTGAATTTTGATACGAATCGATTGATTTATTTCCTTTTTCTTATTAGGATCAGAAATGGCTGAAAAACTACGTTCATAGTATTTCTCTCGTTGGATGACGGGCATATACTATTCCCCGATTTTTTTGTAGTTTTTAAGTGTATAACGTAGAAAAACACGTGATCGGAGTAAAAATACAATTTTTTATTTTTTAACGTTTTACCTGTCCATTTCGACCTTCCCCAAAATCACGATAAACGATAGTAAATAGGAGAAATTCTTCTATCAATTGTATGAACAGGTTCTGTGCTAATAATAATTTTGTTATACCACCCTTATTTATTAAAATGGGGATTTGGTTTATTTTTAGACTCTACCAGTTACAGTAGTGTGATAAATTAAACCTTAATGAGCTATAATGAATGCCCAAATCTGTATTCAACACAACTTCCGTAGTGTCTTGCAAGCGGCGGACAAATTCTGGTTCAGCTCTTTCATTGAAAAAAACTTGTGTTAAACGGTCTGTAGAATCCTTTGGATAAAGGTTATGAACAAGGATTTGGTAGCTTTTGTTACTATTGAATTACTGAAAGAGAATCACTCTCATTTAAGCACGAATTACGGATGGCTCATATGTTTTTTTATACGGTTTTATACGTTATAACAAGTACATTAACAGTAGAACAAATCTATAAGGGCATGTAAAACCTTTGAAAAATTAAGAAAATTTTTACGCAATAAATAATTTTTTTTTATTTTTTTAGTTTGTTTAATAATTGAAGTTCCCTATAAAATTTTAAATGATAATGGTGGTGATAGCGATTGACGGAAAGGAGTTTTAAGCGACAAAACTCATCCTTTATAATCAAAAAGGGTGACTTGTATTCAGATTTTGCATCTAGCCATGAGTATTATATTGAAAGGCAGCACAGTTAGGACCTGCAGTTGCAACAAAATGCACGGGTTTCTCTGTTTGAGTCACATGAATACTCGCAGTTATACTCTTAAGGGCAATAGTTAATTAGCTGTGCATGGCTTGTTCATGCGTAAAAATACAATCAGACAAAAGCAAAACTTTTTTTTGAGCTATTGTTTAGTATGATTTTATTATAAACCCACTCATCATGCTCATGAATCTAAACGGCTGTTCTCTCGTAAGTGGATGGCTTGATTAAATTTTAATCTTTAAAGGCGAAGATGATGGAAATAGTTGATTTTTTTATTTTACGTTGAACTAAAAAAAATCTTGTTGACTTTGATATAATAGAGATAAATACTTAGATACGTAATATAATAACACTTGTTTATTTACACATCTTGAAGGTGCCTGTCAAACATACAAACCGTAAAAATCTTTTTAAATTGTCTGGATGTTTTAGAAAACATTTTGAAGATTTTTGTTATATAAAGCAATTACTAGTTTCAGAGAAATATAAATTTTTTACTACTTGTTCACCATGCATTTTCGGTTTACTTTGTAGCACTAAAGTTCCAATAAGACTTTGCTTCAGCGAGTCCAGACATGCTTGTGTTGTGGCGTTCAACGGGCTGGGTGTGGTTAGTCTAGTGCACGTGTGCGCGCGCGCGCGTGTGTGTGTGTGTGTGTGTTGTGTGAGCGGGAGGTCGGATTGCTCTGTTTGCGGTAAGTCACTTCCCTTTACGGGTACAGTTTTACCAGTTCACTTACTAATATAATAACACGAATCGAAATCTGCAAAGAATGTGAATATTTATAGCGGTTTTAACGTAAACAAGCAACAACAAAAATTAACAAAACAAAAAGTTAATATCAGTACCTGGAACATTGATATTATTTATTAAATATGCTTGTCCTAGTGAAATTCCTTCTTGAAAAATTACTGATACCTGCAGTTTTTTATATCAATTAATTTTACATATTCTTATATTAAACTTAAGTGTCAACAGCGTTGCCAGCCTTTTAACCTACAAAACGCCAAGCTTTTTCCAGCATTGTTACGAAAGTACACATAAATTGATGTGTCTAGAAACCTAATCATATCAGATATGACTTATGTATAACATCCCTTGCTTCTTCATAAGAACGTGTCTAAGTACTAACTTAACATTATAAAACTAACACACTGAGAAATAGACAAAACTTATTTACAGTGTTACTCATATTTCTCACTTTTATAATATATTATAAAAAAACGTAGTAATGGAGTTTGTAATTTGTTTAGGACGGTCTGCAAGCATTCGCGTTTATTCGATTTGACATGGCATTTTAGTTTAAAATGATTGAATAATCAAGCGTAAATATGACTAAATACGAACTTCAGTCAATACTAAATACAATCAATTCAACACTTTATGCTAGAAGTGTGTGTTATGTCCAGAATTACCGTTCAATCAGATTAAAAACAAGAATAAAGTGAACAATTTATGAAAATTCATATTTGAACAAACATTTGCGGTATTGAAAATTTATCTCTGGAGTCATTTAACTTTAAATCTGAATCAAAATCAGCAAACCAAAATGATATTGCTGTAATAAAAAGAGAAACCTTTCTTTATTATAAATACATAATCTAATAACAAATCTATTTACCCATCTTAATAACAATCTTTTATAAACTCTAAGCTAGTTTCAACGTACAATAAAAAAGCACACACACACACACACACACACACACACACACACACACACACACACACACACACACACACACACACACACACACACATATATATATATATATATATATATATATATATATATATATATATATATATATATATACATAACATTTGAATTTTTAGGTAAAAATATTTTTGCTATAATTTTCCAAACTGCCTGTAAAACGACAGATTTCCGGCTCAGTCCACAGAAAAGATGAACAATTACTGACTTTAACCGTTGCAGTAACAACATCACACTTATGTTTGCCAAAATTTCACTTTACACTGAAAATATTATTTCAGTTTACAAAACGATATAGCATTTCATTATGATTCCCAATATATTTATGTTTACACCATCGAAAACATTTCACGCTACCATATACTTCACATGAGTATTCTTAAATTGAGTTTTCGCTCAATTCAAATACAGAATAGTATGATTAAAAATCAAATTATGTGTTTCAGTAGACATTTTGAGACTCGATTCTAGAATAAAGAAGAAATAAGCTGGGAAATGTGCGTACGATTGTACACATAGGTGATAAATTGTGTTTCAACAATTTGCTAAAAATTTGGCATGAGGATGTGGTTAATAAATTCAAATTCAAATATAAAAACAAGAACACCGTTCTTTTCCTAAATAAAATTATAATCCTTAAAAACAAATCCGTCGAAAATAAACTATTATCTTAGAATTCTTACTTGTATTAACAGGATTTTTTTTATAATCGTTTAGCCATTCTTTATGGGATATCCTAATGACTATTAGTTAGATTATTTCTCCATAAACTTTTGTGGTTTTCCTAATTGAAGGGCTTGAAGATATGGACACAACGTTCACCTTACTAAAGTAAACCAAAAAACGGGAAAAATTCAGAATAAGGAGAACGCAATTGAACACTATCGATCATTCTAACTCGGTTGACTAAAACCATTTACAAATAATTGATCTAAAAATTTCAAAATTAAAATTATTAAAATTTTTTAATATTTTAATATCCTTTACTTAGCATGTATCCATTTAGATAAACCATCTTGATTGTTGCTATGATCTATATATTGACTCCCTCACTATATACTTTCTCATAACCGTGGTGGTTTTATTAGGTAGATGTTCTCCTCCCCCGCATAGAATACGTGGACAATATTTGTGAAACTTAGTTTTTCCTGCATCTTTAGTATTCATCTACGAGTTGCTAACAGCCGTAGTTAGTTCTATAGGAATATTAACCCTAAAATAACTGAGACTTTTTGATGTATGGCTATATGATCCACTTAATAAGCTCTATGACAGATTATATTGTTAGTAAATTAATTTTAATAGAGACTAAGTAAATCGTCAAATTGAAAACAATTAATCACTTTAGTATTTTCAATCTCCTAACTTTCACCACCACCGCAATATTTCGTCTCATAAGTGATCCTGTAATAAGATATAAATTATGTCAGAAGAGCAGAACTGTTCTTAGTTATCATCCCTGAATGGAGGCAATAATAGGAAACATAAATGTTGCCGTGTGCGCAATGTCGGGATCCCCTAAGAAATCCATTACATTTAACGGATATTTGTGATATAAGCTACAAGGTTGTTTTTGGTATTCCTTGATTAATTTGCAGAACAGTTTCGAAGCAAATTGGTTTAAGCCTTTCAAAATTCTTGGCCTTCGCGGGAATAGAATCTGTTTCACTATGAACAATTTTGCCCAAAACATTAAACTTTAGAAAACGATATCTGCTTTGAAAAGTAAATTGCTATGGATGTTTTTTGCAATAATGAATTTCAATACTCTATTAAGTACTAAAACTACTGTATTTATGCAAGACCAATTTTCTGTTACTGAATACTTTTAAAACCCAATAACAGTAAAAAACGGTGCTATTCGTAATCTTTATATTTTTTAATATAAATGTAAAAATTTCAGTGCGATTAAATTTCCTAATCCAATTAATAATATTATTTAATATTTTAATATTAAAAGAACTATTAAAACTATTTATACCTAAATTAATAATATAATCAAAATTCCAAATCATTTCTTCTTTCTCTACATTTTAATGTACAGAAAGCGTCATCAGACTTGGGCAGGATAAGTTCTGATTAATAATTTAAGCAAAGCGGTTGAGTAAAGCACTTTAATTCTTCTCCTCGACAACAGTATTTTTTGTTGAAATGTACATCGTTGTCAAGTTACAATAATACATTCTATCTATAGTTTTTCTAGATCAAATATTTGAATAATTTTTCAAGTACGCAACTCTGTAGTGTATTTACAATTTAAAGGTCATTGTGATATTCAACTAACAAACACAGATATCAAGGTAATCATGAGACTATTTATATATGTTCAATATTAAAGAAATCCATTTTAATTGTTACCTGATTAAGTGACATTTCCCCACTAGTTTCATTAATTGAACGTTATTTTCAACTGACAGAGAGTTGGAAAAATAATCTTTAAGTATATTCCTAAACTTCTCATTTATCCTCTGATACGTAGACTATCAAATTTTAACAGATCTTATCGGTTTTTTTTTAACACTCAGACTAGCCAATCTCACATGTGTGTTTAAGGAAAGGAATAGACTATGTAACGGATACCCGAGCTCCCAATCGCTTGTCCAAGACTAAAAATGGAAAGTACAACAAATACTCTATCTATTTGCCCCCTCACCCAATATTAGGCTGCTTTAAAAACATGTACATAATGTAAACCTGCCATATGAACTTACTGGGCACCCGAAGCGCAATACATGGAGGGAATATTATTTCCCCTATCCACCAATAGTTATAAGGAAGGTATCTGGCGGTCAAAATATTACTAACAAATTCCATCTTCAAGCTTTATTGATAAGTCAAATATTAGAATTGGTAAGCAAATCCGTGAACAATTGGAATACAATATAAAATGAAGTTATTGTCTATATCACTTCTCTATTAAACACTTTGTCCTTTTATAATGTTTTAATAAAAAATTCTTATTGGTGTTATATTGACACAGTAGGAGTAAGCTTATTTAAAAAAATTTTTAGAGGTCATTCGGGAAGTAATAAATTATTTTAGCTATCCGTTGCTATCTGTCAACTCAGTTCAATAAAGCTAGCGGTAGTGAAGAATGTAAAACGATGGCCGCATCTAATAAACTGTTTAAAGTTGAAAAGATGTATATATCAATCTACCATGATGAGTAATAAATTCTCACACATGTTATATTCACGGCAGAGACAATGACATCGTTGACAGCGAAAGCAGTTTGGATGGATAACAGTTAATGCTCACCTCGGATGATGCTCATTATTCATATATGTGATGGTAGATGCAAAACTTACCATCAGAATGCTCCCTGCAGGAAGTTTACCTAAGCAAGCCCATCTCTAATTTCGCCAATATCGTGAAATTAATTCATGATATTGAATTTATATTGGTTATATGCTACCAATTAAAGCGTTGCAGAGGAGTTCTCAGTATAGTGAAGTATGACTGTTGAAGCCTGATATCACATAATGCACGATTTTCATCAGTTAATTAGTAGTTAATTAATGGTAAAGCTAATTTTTAAATTTTATAATCTGTTATTATATAATAAATTATTAAAAAAGAGGATCTTTATGCCTCAAATAAGGTTTTAACAAGATCACATCACCTCACACATACTCGTCATCCTTTATCACATTATAATAACGATGGAGGACAGGTTCAGTGGCAAGAGGCACTCATCAGTCAGTGTTGTCGTTACTTTATCATGCAGTCTGTGATAAATAATTAATTAAAACGGTTCTAGTTTAACTTCGTATAATGTAATGAAGTAAAAAGAGGATCGTTATGACTCAAATAAGGTTTTAACAAGATCACATCACCTCACACATACTCTTCATCCTTTATCACATTATAATAACGATGGAGGACAGGTTCAGTGACAAGAGGCACTCATCATTCAGTGTTGTCGTTACTTTATCATGCAGTCTGTGATAAATAATTAATTAAAACGGTTCTAGTTTAACTTCGTATAATGTAATGAAGTAAAAAGAGGATTGTTATGACTCAAATAAGGTTTTAACAAGACCACATCACCTCACACATACTCGTAATCCTTTATCACATTATAATAACGATGGAGGACAGGTTCAGTGACAAGAGGCACTCATCAGTCAGTGCTGTCGTTACTTTATCATGCAGTCTGTGATAAATAATTAATTAAAACGGTTCTAGTTTAACTTCGTATAATGTAATGCAGTAAAAAGAGGATCGTTATGACTCAAATAAGGTTTGAACAAGATCACATCACCTCACACATACTCGTAATCCTTTATCACATTATAATAACGATGGAGGACAGGTTCAGTGGCAAGAGGCACTCATCAGTCAGTGTTGTCGTTACTTTATCATGCAGTCTGTGATAAATAATTAATTAAAACGGTTCTAGTTTAACTTCGTATAATGTAATGAAGTAAAAAGAGGATCGTTATGACTCAAATAAGGTTTTAACAAGATCACATCACCTCACACATACTCTTCATCCTTTATCACATTATAATAACGATGGAGGACAGGTTCAGTGACAAGAGGCACTCATCATTCAGTGTTGTCGTTACTTTATCATGCAGTCTGTGATAAATAATTAATTAAAACGGTTCTAGTTTAACTTCGTATAATGTAATGAAGTAAAAAGAGGATTGTTATGACTCAAATAAGGTTTTAACAAGACCACATCACCTCACACATACTCGTAATCCTTTATCACATTATAATAACGATGGAGGACAGGTTCAGTGACAAGAGGCACTCATCAGTCAGTGCTGTCGTTACTTTATCATGCAGTCTGTGATAAATAATTAATTAAAACGGTTCTAGTTTAACTTCGTATAATGTAATGCAGTAAAAAGAGGATCGTTTATGACTCAAATAAGGTTTGAACAAGATCACATCACCTCACACATACTCGTAATCCTTTATCACATTATAATAACGATGAAGGACAGGTTCAGTGACAAGAGGCACTCATCAGTCAGTGTTGTCGTTACTTTATCATGCAGTCTGTGATAAATAATTAATGTAAACGGTTCTAGTTTAGCTTGGTATAATGTAATGAAGTAAAAAGAGGATCGTTATGACTCAAATAAGGTTTTAACAAGATCACATCACCTCACACATACTCGTCATCCTTTATCACATTATAATAACGATGGAGGACAGGTTCAGTGACAAGAGGCACTCATCATTCAGTGTTGTCGTTACTTTATCATGCAGTCTGTGATAAATAATTAATTAAAACGGTTCTAGTTTAACTTCGTATAATGTAATGAAGTAAAAAGAGGATCGTTATGACTCAAATAAGGTTTTAACAAGACCACATCACCTCACACATACTCGTCATCCTTTATCACATAATGATATCTCTGCAGGACAGCAACAGTGGCATTCATCACTTAGGCATGTTGTTACTTCATCGTGTGGTGTTTCATTCCATCCTATTACTAGTATTTATATACATATACTAGCAGTTACATGCGGCTTCCCGCGCAGTTTACTTCTGAAAATATATCAAGGACACCGTGGGTATTTGAGATTCTGAACATAAGTGATTATAACTAGAAGATATAATATCCCCTGATCCATTTTACGTTTAAGTTTAAAGATTGGGCCCTGAAGTCTTAGAGTAAAACAGTTATATGAGTACCCTTGAAAAACACACATTTCTCCCCATTACTACATGATATGTTATTTAATAGCTACGACGATTTCGATAACAATTGAACTATGAATTCAATAAGTCTATATGAATTCAATGAGTCATAAAGATAAAGTCTTTAGCTTTTCAGTTATTTTTATACGATACATTTTTATTTCTTACTTAACTAACTAAATCTATTACCATTGTGTCGAAGGAAACTATTAATAAAAATTAACAAATGGTTTAAAAATCCACTCACACAGAAAACATACACGATGTATGGAAGGGGAGAGGGGGTCCCGAGCGGAATGTAATGAGCGGTCTGGCTGTTAGTGTTTAGCACCGTCCTGTGAATTTAATTTAACGTTACTGTTCTATGTAATGTAATATTACAGAGAACAGGTTCATGTATATTCAGTAGCAAGTGGAAATAGCTCTACTTCAATAATACCAAATGTATGCATTAATTATATAATAAGTTACATGCTCTTTCCTCTAATACCCAGTCATTCTTTGAAATTATATACACACATTTAATGGGCCATTTACAGTCGATTACATTATAAATACGAGTTGCTCACAAGTGTTTGTTTTGATGTCTTTATATAAATTATTGTGTGTACAGAATATCCCGTAAAACATGCAGTTAATTATTTAAACAGATTCTGGAAATAATAAATTAAAGAACAAAAACTATGGATAACTATAGAAATCAGGATATTGCAATAATGTTTATAGCAAAATTGTATACATAATTTTTGCTGCTTATCCGATACTGGCCCCAGGATCTTTACATACTATACAATATTATTTTATATGCGTGACTATTTTAATATTATATACCAGACGAGAATAGGCATACACAAATTTATCTATCTTATTTATTATATCGTAACATTAAATGTGTATTAAATATCATTTTGTCATCTTGTGAAAGTATATTTCTATTCCTATTATTTTTTTCAAAGTCTGGCAAAACATTATACGTCCTTGAAGCTATAAAATATGAATAAATAATATTAAATATAAGAATGGTTCACGTTGAAGTATAATTTCAGGATTCTTATGGTCTTGAAGCTACAAATGTTTAGTAAACGGAAGTAACACGTCCATTCAAGTAAGCCGAATACCTTCCTCAAGAGAGTTTACTTATGGCTAATTTATAACTTCAAGTTGAACCTACACTGGGTACATCAAAATCAATGTGTCACTTTCTTCTGGGCAACCCCATGGATGTCCGTAGCGGTAAATCACTAACCGGAAAATTCTGTATACTTAAATAAAGTGGAGGATAGATAGGTTGCTGTGGAGGATGACTGTTGGAGTGGCTGTAGCTTTTTTTTATGCTGAAGTCTCTTGCTAGCCTAAACATGACCTACGGCTTTGACTGGAGAGTTTGGAACAGAGCTAGCCTCCCTTCTGCGAAACAGAGAACGCAATCCTTCCCTATACGATCTTTGCAGGAGGCGGATCCCACAACGAACTTCAACCATCTTATCACATCGGAAGCAAAGGGAAAGGTTCTTTTAAAACAGTTGCACTGCAATGGGCAGTAATGGTGAAGAATTTTTATTCCATTTCATACATAAATTTCGTATGTAATACTCGTACATAATAACAAATATTAATTGTTTTATTTTAAATACGAAGTAGTATATATTTATAATGAACTATTAATTAATATTTACTTAATCATTAATGTTCAATTGATACCAGTAAAGCGATTGAGTCATGGTAAAGTAAAAAGAAATAATTAAGCTAAATCTAATGTATTACGCAAATGATTGGGCATATAAAGCTTCAATAAACTTCTGTTATTTAACAACGCAATTGCAGTGCCACTGTGTCGCAGTATTGTTACTGTTAATGATCAGTAATCGGTAATGTAAAATTTTCCCTTGATATATATAATTATATAAATGCTATAGATATTGAAGGCGATTGTAGAATTAACCTTCGAGTGTTTCTACACTTTTGGAGTACCTATATTTAAACATTATTTCGGGACCAGTTACTAATTACATAACATTTTGAGTGTAATTTTTTGTTAAAAGCACACCTTCTCCATATATTTGTACGCTTAGAAAATAATTAAACCTTATGTGTCACTTACACAGGCAAACAATATGTATTGTTATAGTTAGGTTTATTTCGGATTGTATATTTTTTCACCAGTAGCTTGTAAGAATATTACAATCTTTTCCTACTAGTCGAAACTCGTAAGGTAAAAGGGAGAAGGGCATTTATATTACGCTATATAATCCGAGCCCTTACCTTTATTACAGGGGGTTATAAAAAACAGGCTTTTGTTTATAGCCTTACATTGTAGCAATTCTCGCTATAAACATAGCTTTACATAAAATAATGTATCACTGAAACCAAGTCGTTTGGTTCAAAATTATTTTACTTGAAATATTTTTTGTAAATATGTCTAATTTGTTGTAGAAAAGGTCTCAATTTTAGTATTGTAATTTAAGGAAAAAGTTTTTGCATACGAAAACTTGAGTGGTGGATTTACACTATTAAAATAATATTTTTATGTTGTTTTTTGTGAAGTTATTCAAATATAGGATTATTACAAAACATATTGTACATTTAAAAAACATAATATTTAAAATATAGATTACCAAGAACTAAAACTAATGAGAGCGCTATTTATACTTTGATTACATTTTAACTTTTTTTCAACAAATATCAATAATTTTTTAGGAGTTGAAGCCAGTTTGATTTTATTGGAAAACATATAAAATGTATGGTCAAGCTCCACGCTATAAAAACACATTCAACCAATTATAAAGTTTTATAAAATCCAGTTATGTTGGTCTGATTATGTGTTCCTTGAACATGAAAAGCCCTACAGAAATAAATTAAATGTTTATTGGAATGTTTGCTTTTAAATTAAGTAATAATCTTAGCGTTTCTGATAAAATACATCAAGAGATGCAACTGTGATCCTCCTTTACCAGCCAAGTTAAATTCAGTGGCTTCCTAACACCGTTCTCTATCCATTCAGTTCTTTCTCTGTTTTCCTTGATCCTAAGACTATTTAACAATCAGTGGCTTTCTAACATCGTTCTCTATCCATTTAGTTCTTTCTCTGTTTTTCCTTGATCCTCTTCTAAGACTATTTAACATTCAGTGGCTTCCTAACATCGTTCTCTATCCATTCAGTTCTTTCTCTGTTTTCCTCGATCCTCTCCTAAGACTATTTAACATTCAGTGGCTTTCTAACATCGCTCTCTATCCACTCAGTTCTTTCTCCGTTTCCTTGATCCTCTCCTAAGACTATTTAACATTCAGTGGCTTCCTAACATCGTTCTCTATCCATTCAGTTCTTTCTCTGCTTTCCTCGATCCTCTCCTAAGACTATTTAACATTCAGTGGCTTCCTAACATCGCTCTCTATCCGCTCAGTTCTTTCTCTGTTTCCTTGATCCTCTCCTAAGACTATTTAACATTTAGAGCCTTCCTAACATCTGCTCTCTATCCATTCAGTTCTTCCCCTGTTTTTCCTTGATCCTAAGACTATGTACCATTCAGTGGCTTCCTAACATCGTTTTCTATCCATTCAGTTCTTTCTCTGTTCCTTGATCCTCTTCTAAGACTATTTAACATTTAGTGTCTTCCTAACATCAGCAATCTATCCATTCAGCTTCTTCTCTTTTTTCCTAATAACATCTATAATATATCAAAATACTCCTTCAAATTTTGCTTCTATTCTATTCCTGTACTGTCTAACACGCAGTGGCCTCATTACAATCAATGACTACCTGTACGTAAATGTAATATACACCTAATTATGTAATGACGGATATAAAATGCTTATATAATCAACTCAACTTATTGTAATATCAGTTTCTTATACCTTATTTTATGATACGTACCTATAAATGTTAGATATGTATATATATATATATATATATATATATATATATATATATATATATATATATATATAATTTATCACAATGATTAGTAAAGGTCAAAGGAGTAAAATAAAAAACCTCAGGACATTTAAACAAGTATCAACGTGATTTAAAATTAAAAATACCTAATATATTATATAAATCTGCCACCACTATGTATAACCACTTATGTATTATAAAATGTACAGTGAAACAGGCTAACATAAACCAATAATAAGAAGTTCCCATTACTGTCCGCCTTCCTTTCTCTTGCCGACATCTTGTTTCCTTAAGTGACGGTCGCTATTTACTATGGCCTCTGGTCAGACGTACTTACGACGTACCTACGTGGATGGTCAACGAATGCAGAGGTATTGAGACATGTATTCTGTAGTTTAGTTTTAATAATTAGTGTTGTGTTTAGCTTTATATTAAGTGCATGTTTTAGAGTTTGTTAAGTTGACACACAACATGGTGGTTGTGATTCCTGACTTAAGCGTGTCACAATGCTCTGGTATGATTTGTTTATTTTAAACCTAGTTTGTAATTATGTGTTAGTTATTTACCTGAAAAATAGATCAGATTGCAGATATAGAAACGTAGTGTTACTGATTTATTGTTTCAATTAACGATGACAAGTGTCCGTAAAAATCCTGCTTCCTTCACAATCCTTCTAACGACAAAAATAAACTTCAAACAAAGAGACAATATTTTGTTACAATTTTTATTATAGATTTCAATCCCAAAATAACTACACTAGCATCTCAGTTTGAGCACTTATTATTATTATTTTTAAAGTTTCTTGTAATGTATAAACAATTTTTAACGCAAATATACATATATTTCTATTATTAAAATTCGTCTAACTTTGTAACATCATATAATAGGATAAATTACTCCTTACAGGATTACACACGTTTTATCAAATGAAATTACTAATTATTATTATTGCTTTTATTTCAGATTTATCAATAAATGTATTCCAAAATATTCATCTATTTCCACAAACTATGGGAAGTATTAATAACGTAATAACTGTTAAAAACTAGTCAATATTAATTGGGGGCTTAAATATTTTAACAATGAGAGACAGACATTTTTATCTTTTAAGCTTTATATCAATAAAACATTTTTATAAATTTGTTTTCACTTTCCAATTTTAACATTTATGCACTGAATTAAACCAATCAGTATATGGCCTAAAAAATAATATGAACATTAATATTATAAATGGAAATAAAAGTGCTCATCACAAAAGTTATTTAAGGACATCAAATAAACGATAAATTAAATGCTCTTATCGCATTCAACGAAAGTAAAAAAGTAAATTATATTACAAAAAGTAAATA
This sequence comes from Homalodisca vitripennis, assembly GCF_021130785.1. Taxonomy (NCBI): domain Eukaryota; kingdom Metazoa; phylum Arthropoda; class Insecta; order Hemiptera; family Cicadellidae; genus Homalodisca; species Homalodisca vitripennis. The sequence continues at coordinate 47,626,566 of NC_060212.1, forward strand.
AAACACTTGTTTTCTCAAATTTACCTTAAAACCTCATATATCATTCCACAAACTGTTTAAAAGTCTTTAATATACTATGAAAATCGTTTAAAAAACATTTCGTCATTATTATTTACTTTTATAAATTCCTTAACGTACTTAAAATGTAATCTCAATCTGAATTTGAAAATATGAACATACTAGTTAGGGATTAGAAAAACCAATCTTTACTGGAAAAAACGTTTAACCTAAATTTTGGCCATAAGGCTTGCACTGTAAACCGAATAAGAATCCAAATTTGCTTTATAAATATGAGAATATTAGATCTCAGGGGGGTGACGACTTGCAGAAGATTGTGTCCAATTGGAGAAAACAGTGAATCTCGAACTCTAATACGTACTAATGGTTGACGTTCAATAACTGAACTAATCTGAACTAAAAAAATTACTAAGAGTGGGATTCAGGTGAAGGAAAGAGGTGGGCAGGATATAAGCAGGAGACTGAAGATAGTACATTTGACAATTGTATTGCTACAATGTAAACATTCAAATCCGCTATTCTGTCCCTAATCTGCCTCGGGCCCGCGTGGTGACTAATTTCACGGCTTGTCTGTCCGTATGTCTACACTAAACCCACGAGATCCGTTCTATTACTGTTATGAGGTATAACCATTTTTCTTTGAAATACTCCTAATTTTAATACCCCCTATTGACCTCCTACTTTCAGGAAAACTGGAAACTTAATGTTTACGCCATCATAGTTATAATTGTAAAACCGTTTATAAGTATGAGTACTATATGTCTAAGTTAATAATCGTCTAATAGAGAGAAAACCAGTTTATTGTTTACACATTGAATACAGTAACGTATCTCATTAATTACAATTAGAATTCAGATGAATAGCTTTCTTATCTGAATCCTTTTTTTCAATTTGTCTTTGATGCACAAGTTGCACACAAAGTATGTACATTATTATATAATTATCTTGTTGACCATTGTTATCTCTTTTTGTATCTTGTCATTGATGTTCTATTTTATTAACTTTAAATGTATACCATATTCAATTGTTCTTATCCATGGCTAGTCCAATAGTACTAATATCGCATGTAAGCGGCTATGCATGAAAAGTGTACTACCAATATTTCGAATACCATCTTGTAAACATTTTTGTAAAATGGCGATTGCCGTATGTATCTGAAATCAGTTACAGAAGGATGATTGCTCTATATTAAAAATACCCGTAACACTCATAAGCCTAAATTTATTTGTAGCGAAAGCAAAGTTTTGTTGTTTTGTGCTAATTATGTCCACAATTGCTGAATTATATGAACCAAGGATTCTGCTTGGAATATAACTTTAAGAAGAGAATAGGGTAATTAATTCAATATTGCTACATTATGAAATAATATGTCAATGTCAATAAAAAATAATGAGATTGAAAAATTATTACCAGGTCCCAGTATACAGATTATGCATTACCAATACATACTAATGAATGACGTAACGCGTCATGTAAAAACTGAACACTTTATATATTAAATCTATTATTGAAGTGCTATTAATGTCCTTGTTTAATTTATCATTGCAAATAAAGTATCTATTATTTATTTACAGCATTTTTGGAAGATTTTAATAAATTATGTGAGGAAATGTATCAATGAACAAGGCCTGCCAGTGAAGGCAACTCCTCAAGTACTCAAGTACTCCTTAATGCCTCAAGTACTGAAGTATTGGGAAATTTAGTTATTACCATTGAGAAATATTTCACCGTTCTCTATCGATCTATACTTCAGTAAACTAAGGGATATATGTATGTGTTTAATTATACTCTGACATTTAAAAATTTTGCAGACCGTCTTTAACTGAGAACATATTAATTTTTTTTATCGTGTTTTATAATTCTCAACATAATTATTAAAAGCGATTGAAATTTTATATTAACATTCTCGAGGATAATCCGAGCAATAATGATTTGAATACATAACTTTAGTTAATTCCCTAGTAAATAAAACAATTTATTATATTTTACTCCTGCAAGAAAGGATGTATAAACGTATAAATGTATGAAAATATTTTGATTCCTTATATTTGAATTATTGTAATAAATATACATGAGATAGAAAAATCTAAAAGTTGACGTTGCATGAACTTGTAACGCTTCAGGGGTTTGGCCGAATGTACTTTAATATTTTAAATGTCAACAAGAGCGCATGTGGGGAGGGAGGCGTGAATAGTAACAGCCACACAAACATATTTGATTATTCCCTATTCCAGGGCTGCTATTTATCTTTTCTCTCAATTTACGAGTTCTGCCATATTTGAAAAGAATTGTTTATTCATTCATGCAGATTAATGAATGAAACTTAAAGCATAATTTACAGAACAAACCTTCTTTTCACTTTAAAATGTGTTTTAACTAACAGATTCTCGTTTAGTAACGTAAAAGCCAAACAGATTGTTGGTTTTACACTGTGTAGACTTTTACAGAAGTGACCTATACGGAAAATATTTACGAAATAATTATTAAAAATATTGAAAGAGTTTTTAATTGGTAGACTTTGGTATTTAATTCTCTTTGGTTTAAATGCCATGAACATATATAGTAACTAATACAGAAGACACATGAATGGTTTTTAAATACGGTTATGATTTTTCTCTATGAAAAGGTTTCTGTGAATTTTGTAAGATTATCCCTTTAAACCTTTTTAAAGAAGAATAACTTTTCCTAAACTCAAAATAGATTATTATCTCCTTTGTCATCATTATATTTTACATAACGTAAAACACTTCGAGGATTAAAATGGAGGTGAAGAAATTTAATACATACACATATATTTAAAACCTACAACGTATGGCAGTGGACTCTCACTAAAAAAAATCAAAATACAAGAGATCATACCCAAAATACTGCCTTAAGAAGTCAAGTCAAAATGAACCCTGTCGTTATCACTCCTCAGAGGTGAATACTACAAACAAAACACATCGCACCAGCACTGGTTAAAATTGGAAATTACACAAAAAATTTCGTTATTTCCAGTGGTACCACGGAGTCAGTTCAAAACGATTAGACGGGAGGGTGTTGGTCTGAAGAAAGTAGGGTAAAGTTAACCGCATCCGGCCCTATGTTTTTGACCTAGACCTTAATGTGATGGCGTGTGTACGCATTTTGTTTTGTTTGATATTTAAACTTTTTTATGTTTCCTATTTAATTATTTTTTTTAATATTGGAACCCACAGTGGCCTATCCTACACAGAGGGTTGACTTGGCGGTTGGTTTTCCTACTTGTATGTATAATTACTCAATAGGTTTGCGTTTAAAGAAATTTCCTTGTGGTGTATTATATTGTATTTATACTATTTTTGTAAAGGTGTTTCTATCAATTTTTTAAATTTTAGCAATGTTATGCTTTTCCGTTAGTAAATTTTTTTTATATCCTTCATATTTATTCATTCAGAAATTTTATGGTAATTTCTTTTTACCTATCAATTCAATATTAAAAGAACGTGTTTTTATACCACTTATTTACAGTAAGAAATACTTATTTGCAGCTTTGGGAGAAGCCCCTCCCGTTCAAGAGGAGGGTCTCCTTGCTCACTTGTGAGAAACCACACCCCAGCATACTTGTAAGTTTTGTAGTTGTTGTAACTTGCAGTGTTAATATATTGTCATTATTTTGTTATTATTATTCTTATTAATATTATTATTGTTGTTATTATAATGTATTTCTTATTTATTACTTTTATTGCAACGTATTGTGTAATCTAGTTTTGTTAATCTATTTAGTAATTTCAAGTAGCAATCTATTTACTTGTATGTAACTTGTAGGATTACTTCAGATTAATCGCTTCATTATTGCTGTACATGATGTTACCAAATATCTTTATATATTTATTAACGTATTTAGTTACCTATTTATTTTTGTATACTAGTGTAGTTCAGTATCACTGTGATTTATCAACAACTGTACCTGTCTCTCTTTCACATCTAGTCACTATCTAGTAATTTACCATTTCTCAATCCATATTTTTAAATCAATTATCTACTTTGCTTCCCTGAGCTTCAAATCATTGTATAATGCCATCTGTTCACATATTGTATATATCTATTGTAAAATGATGTAATCCGTTGGGAAATAAATAAACGTGTGTTCCATTTAATATTTTTTTTTACGAGACAACTTTTTGTATTTAATTTATAATCTTTCATTCTTACATTTAATGGTAATTTCTTTTCACCTATGAATCCTATATTACAAAAATATATCATACTGAATAAAAATGATATTGAGGACATGTGTCCCATTATTGAAATGGGTTTTTCGATATTGTGTCTAGGATTGTCTATATTGGTAAAAGTAGTTTCAATATTATATGTCTTACCTACTGTTTTAATTTTCGTGATAACCTGGGAACATAAGGGATTGACATGCAGGTAAAATTTGTCTTTGTTTTAATTTACTGATTGAAAATATTTTTGTATAGTTTCTTTTGCACTTATTTATGACAGACTGAGATTATCCATTTTGTATCAGATTTGATTTTCCTTTTATCTCATAAGATTCTTAGTTTGAACTGAGTTAAGTGGGTATAAATAGGAGTTAGCATAAATCCTATCGCTATTTCTTCATCTTCCGGGTGTTCTTTTAAAACCTATCATCGTCAATAACAAATTCTTCCACAGAAAAATTACCCTTTTTTAATTAATAGAATACAAAGCCATATTACACAATATCCAAAGTGATCTTATATTTAGGATTGATATGAATTTTGAGTATAGCTCCATTTTGCCTTCCTCTTAATACAGCGTCTGGAATGTTACAATCTGACAGTTTTACAGACTTGACTCCTGGAAACCGGAGCCATATTCGTCCGAAGATATCGAATTAAAACTCAAAAACGAACAATTTAAATCGCTTTGACATAAGAGACACCTAGATTACGAAATATAAAATGTAGTGTATAATCCAGGTGTATTGGCATTCTCAATTTCTTATCAAGTTTACATATCGTGTCAGTAACATCGTAGTGCACTCACTAGTAATTGATATTGAAGAAAAACTCATTTCAAAATAGAACCCATGAAAGGTTAATCAATCAACACAAACTGTCAAAGTGTAAATAACACCGAGAGTTTCAACTCGTATATTTTTCTAATAAAAACATTATTATTGGTAACAGATATAAAACTATAAATTGAATCAAAAAGCTATGAGTTGTCTTTAATACTTAGTATTAGTAATTCTCCTTATTCTTTTTATTTAACAACCTGTGTGTTTTTTCTAGATGTAATTGTGTTGATGACTTTGTATAGTGAATATTATTTGCATTTGTTGTGGTATTAGTTTTGTGTTAGAACTGTTCTTGCGTTCTAGTACGGCGCTAATGTTCAGGAGCGTATTCTACTGCAACTTTACACCTTACCGAGTTATAGAAGCAAACAGAACTGCCGAAATGAAAGACACAGGACGGTAGTACGTGAATGCTAGTCTTCAAAGGCAGGAATTCAATTTGATAAAATATTTACAAAAATCGATAATGCTAATGTAATAATCGATAAAGTGCCCTAATGCTAAATGCATTTAAATCTTGCTTGAAAATTCTGCTAATTGTAAATGCACTTTACAATATGAACAAATTCATGGGAGACCATCAAATGGTAAGACTGACCGGATGCCATAATATAAAATTCAAATAGTTGAGATGAATGAATGTCCGAGAGTGATTTAAATTAAAGAATAAAAGAAAAATGTCTTTTTAAAATTAAAAATTAAATTATTTTTATTACAGTAAAATAATATTCTTTTGATAAAGAAATATACAGAAGTGTTGATATTAATTTTAAATATACTTAAATATGTTTTCCAATGATAAAGGTTTCCCACTGAAGTGTCCCCGGCAGAGGAAATGATAATGAGCCTAAGTCCTGTCAATTAAGACGGATTCTTTCATCGTCTTTTATACATCAGGTGAATTAACGCGGTAAATAAATTAATGCTTACCTGGATGGTACTTAAAATGCATAATGGATGGTCTTCTTTTTACAACCTAGATGGAGTACGGATATTTTTACAATAGAATAACATTAAGTTTTAATTAGATGGATTACGTGTAAAAAACAGATTAGATGTTATTGTATGTGTTAGAACATTATAATTTATTTGTTGCGGATTAAAAGATCAAGATGCGTTGCAGTGGTTTGGTGTAGTTATTTTCTTTATTTGAAATTTGTTGTCGGCGATTGACAATTTGTAAGGATAGTTTGGACTTCAAAAATTGCCTTGATTATAAATCACATAAAGGATTCGCTACGATTTGTGGATTTAAATCTACCTTCATCTACAAGTAAGAACCGTAATACTTCACGCATTTTAAGCTGAAAAAGAGTGGTAGTGTACTGCTATTCAAATATACTGACCAACTCCTTTGAGATGGGAAGATATCGGAACCGTGTAACATTAACTGTGGTTGGAGCGTAAATGGCTTACATTGAGGTAAAGTAGTAGAGCCTGACACGTGCCTACAGTATCCTCGGTGGGTGCTTGAGAAACATTTGGTCACGTTTATACTTAATAATTAGTTATAACATATATTTCTAAAAAAAATATATTAGTGTTATTTGGCACATTAATTAGAACACTAAGAGACCACAACAAGGAAAAGGTATTGTCTGTTTACTGATGGAAGCAGACCAGAACCAAAAACATTGAGGTAATACAAATTTATTATGACTAATACTTGAAATAAATTTAGAATAATACAATAAACCAACATGAACCGTAAAGGTTATTATATTTATTATTATTATTTTCATCATCAATCAATTATTAATTAACAACTATAAACATTGTGATTTCTATTTCAACCCTTAATAACATGAAGACTTAAACTTCACTTCAGCACCAACCAATAAATTACCATAAATTACAAAAACAAGGTCGAGATACAGCGCTGTCACTAGTACACTACTCCCTCTGCAATGAGACAGCGTGCAAGAAAATTTCAATGTTTATTAACGTGAGGATTCAAGCTCCCCTGCAGTACCAAACGCTCAAAACATTAGGTTAGAAAACACAGTGGAGACGCCGTTTACTAGAACGGTAAGCTCTCTGAAATTTGGCGTCTGCTGTAAAATTAATTACTAATGTCTACGTTACCCTACATTTGCGGCAACTGCAGCTGTTATGTTCGATTATTAGCGAGTCATCTTTACATAAAAACTAGTTGAAAGTTTGTAATTTTCTTGTGTGTGTTTAGTTTATATAATTCAATTTATTTCACATATTATAATTGGTTTAGACATATTTGTTCACTAATAACTCTTTGTAAATCATGTTAAATTTGGTCATAAGAGCAGTATTAGGCAAAGTGTTGAGAAGGGTCGTGTCGAAATGTCAAGCCGCCATGAATGGCTTCAGGGACTATTTCGATGAACTTAGCCAAACAATTATTATTTTAAATGGGGCATTTACCAATGATTGATGAAATTCCATACTATAAGTGTGCGATTATGTTTTACTGCGGCTCATGTTTTATTACGGTGCTTTGTCTGTGGTATTTCAGAAATGAGTAGTCTGCTAATTATGATGATTATGTAATCAACACAAATTGTTTAAGGATTTTCAAAACAATAATAGATGTTATTTAGCTGACCTCTATTAATTTCAAAACTTGCGTTAGATTATTTTTTTTAATTTATAGGATCACTGTTACAAATACTCTTAAACCTCATTTGGTACATACAATGTTGTAATTTGACATGTGGATCAGGCAAACTATGTCGTTTTACAATGCTATTTAATTGTTGGAACAACACACGAGAACTAATATATATATATATATATATATATATATATATATATATATATATATATATAAAATATAAGTAAAGTGATTTTGAGTAAATAGTTTCATCGTTACGAAAAGGAAATTAATCGAATGAAGCAACTTTTTTCTTTAAGGTGGGGTTAATAACAGAGTATAAAATAATGTTACATCCAATGTATTAAAAATGGTTTAAATACATCCCGGGGGAAATCTACCAAGAGCTAGATGGTAATTTTGTCTTCAAGATTTAGATTAAACTACTGAAGTATTTGTAAAATTTTAGTTCAACCAACTGTTTCAGCATCTTTGGTGAACATTAGGTGCCTACAGCTATCAGTTTATTTCATATTACATTTCATGCAAATCATCTTTACTGTCTGCAATTTGAAAGTTTCTGGGAAACTTGTAGAACTGTTCTCTTTATAAAAAGTTTACTCGGATATCAACAATTATTTTGAAACCAGGATTAGGTCATTCTTGATAATAGCAGTTACCTAATCATTTAGTCATTCGTATGACGCATTTTACAGTTTGAAATTGTTATTGTTCATATTTTATAAATTTTAATCATATTTATTAGCTAATTTAGACATTAAAAGTTTTACTCGTTTTGTAAAATGACAATTTGTAACCTATAAAACATACTTTGTCATTAACGTTTTATTAATCGGTATCGATAGATGTTTTATGTAGAAATATATTAGTGCAAGACCTATATTGAAGATTGTAGCTTATACAATTTTGGTAGATATCGCATTGCTAGCGAAGATACTAACACACCGACGCAGACTTTGCTTAGATACCTGAGAGCAAAACAAAGTATCCGTTTGTCCTCATTACAACTAGCAATAAAACTGAGCACTAGGAAATGTTTCTCTACTGTACAGGTGTTTCATACTACAATATTACAAATACGATAGATTGTTCTAGATAAAGTGCACTATTTGTTATGAAAAAAACGAAAATAAGTATCATATAATATCAACTGCTGAATATGGATAAGAGTAGTTCCCTATTGCAGTAACTTACGACGCAGATGTCACTTCAATAGTTTTTGTGTATAATATATAAACTAATGCTCTTTCGCAGAATTTTATGTATATATTACACTAGTTATTATAAAATAATGGAAAATACATATCAAATCACATCAGCCGCTGAATGTGAATGAGAGTAGTCCCCTGCTGTAGTAAAGTACTACACAGGTGTTACAGCAGTAGTTTGTGTGCATTAGTATTACATTCTATTCCACTGTCCGTACATATACTGATGCAAATAAATAGGTACATTAATGAATCTGAAAAACATATTTTTATGATTTTTAACGTTCTTCTTTTTTTTCTACGTATGTTAAGCTTTATTTTTAATGTACTCTCGAAAAATTTTACTTATCGTTGATAGTATAGATTTGTAATAAAATCATAATTGGTTTTACATAAATTGGGGTTCAAATCTTAACCATGTTTTTGAATACATAGTTGTACAGTCAAATATTACGTGTTCCACTACTATACACTCTAATACACATCTAAAGCTCAGTGTTGCGATAGAAAAATCCTTCTCAGCTAATCTAACGAAACCTGTGTCCCACTTTAGTTCATTGTATAAAGATTTGATATTCACTTAATGTATAACAAATACACACTCCTTAAAGCTACTTTCACCAAATTGTATAAGCATGAATCTCAGTCTGATTGGTCGCTATTCGTAGCGAATAGGACTCTCGTTATCCGTAGACACCATGGATGTGATTATCCTTAGATCGTCGTTATCCACAGACACCAGGACTGTCTTTACCCACAGACACCAGGACTGGTGTTATCCTCAACCATCAGGATTGCCGATACACGCAGGCACCAGGACTGTCTTATCCGCACACACGAGGACTGTCTTTATCCGCAGACACCAGGACTGTCTTTACTCGCAGACACCAGGACTGTATTTATCCGCACACACCAGGACTGTCTTATCCGCACACACGAGGACTGTCTTTATCCGCAGACACCAGGACTGTCTTTACCCGCAGACACACCAGGACTGTCTTTATCCGCACACACCAGGACTGTCTTTATCCTCAGACACCGGGACTGTTTTTACCCGCAGACACCAGGACTAGTGTTATCCTCAACCATCAGGACTGCCGATACACGCAGGCACCAGGACTGTCTTATCCGCAAACACCAGAACTGTCTTTATCCGCAGACACCAGCATTGTTAGTATCCACGACTGACATGCAGGACAGTAACATATCATATAGTTAAAACATATTACGTAAGTTTGGCTTTGTCACTTTCAGCATTTGTTTACACATATAATTTGTCATGATGGTTGTGTGTTATAAGCGATAACCCTTCCACGTTTATTATTAACAAAGGTGTTATCTCAAGGGAAGAAATACAGTCGACCACTTTCCATAATTGAGTAACACAGCTTAGTCTGTGAAGGAAAGGTTAAGCTTTACAAAAAGCCAGGATTGTTTTGTTATGATAATTATCTACTTTGAGAAACGATGCACAAATCCTCTTCACATAATCATTTTTCCCCTCAAGTGCAGCGTTATTGCTTCTCATTAATAATAACGAGGAAAAAAGCACTGTATACTTGAACAGGTTTTTGAAATCGTAGTATATATTTTGCTAGGAATGAACCTATTTCCGGTATAACTTGCATTGACTTAACGGCTATCCTGACCCCGGTTGTCACGATGTCCACTGCCCTACTCCACCCCCTGTTTATTGATGGATATGTTACATCACATGTAGATTAGGCTAGCAGCGCCATCTGCGTTGAATTATGGTAATGAGCAGCTGCTACACGATCCACAACTTAAGGTTTCGCAACCAGCCTATAAACCTTTACATAATTTGTATCGATCAAATGTACAATCATTTATAAAATCAAAGATATTTGGTAAAAACGAGGTGCTTTATTTACCTTTGTTCATTATGTAACAATGGGTATAAGTTTTTACATTGTATAATCACTACAGAGTTTTGAAACTAGTTAGATACAACATGTTGAACTTTTACTTTGGATCACTTACAGAACTTTTACTGTTACAGAAAACAATAACACTATTTAATATGCGATAAGGCAGAAGCATTAAATCTATTGTACAGTAACATCGTCACGTTTCAAGGTTGATATGAATATTCCTGACAATCTAAATTATTGCACATTAATTCAATGGCCCAAAACCAACGTTGCAGTGAATTTAAACCTTACATTTCTGTGTTTGATATTATGGCTAAATCTGCAATAATACAATTATTCGTTATTTGACTTCAATTATTGTCCTAGCATCCTGCTTTTTTTAATTCAATAAATAACGTTATTTTTCTAATTCTTAACAAAATTTGTGGTTTGGGAAATATTAAAAATTAAAATCTTTATGGCCATCTATTTGAAAATATACAGATATGTCATAATATTTATTATAGTAACTGGATTTGTCAACACAAATATTCGATCCAAATGTTTTGAAATCTTTTTATTAGGTTTTAAGTTATAATTGTTTAGAAAAACTATGATAGACGACAGATGGAAAACTAAGCACCAAAGAGCCTTTCGCATATGGGGAAAAGTGTTTGTCAGTACTTAAGTAATAATGAATGTTATATACCTTTGTCCTGAGAGTTACAGGTCACGTATAAGCTTACAATATCTTACAATTCCATATTTACTGATTGCTCAATTTTAAATGTTTCTGTACTTTTGGAAAAAATTAAAAAACTTTTCATGAAATATTGTTTATGAATTGAACGCTGGATAACAATTATTGCTGGTAATTGGCTCTCAGACAGCAGCTCTGGCAACTGTACTCTGGCAACGCAAACAGGATTGACTTGACCAATTGGACTAATTGCCGATGTATCAACTGTGTTTGGCGACTGTTCATTTCTTTTAGAGTTCATCGTTGCTTTTATCTGTTCTAACTTTCCTAAAACTAACTCTACTTGGGGGCGATTCAGCTTATTATTATTTTAAATGTTTAAGCTTCATTCTGGTTTATGGACATATTTTTATGGACAAGTTATATGAGCATAAAATTAGATACTGCGTTTCCAATTTTTGAATGTACGGTATTTTTCAGGCGTTAAAAAACCCACTACAGAAGGTTAAGCAAGCAAAAATCTACTAACGAAAACACAACGATGAGAAGTGTCTAAAATCCTGTTATCATTTCATCGTCGATAATAAATTTTAAACGTATGTGCTTAATAGTGCATAAAACATTGATCGGTTGGTGAGTGTACTGATACAATTTTATCAAAGTAAACATCTAACTATATTTATATTCATTTATAGCATAGAATGTTTATAATTACCTAATAATAATTTTTTCCAGTGGCAGAATCTGGTTTTGCAGATATAGGAAACTTGTACAAAACAGTAAAATTGAACATATACTAATGTAATTCCAGATTAGTAACATTATACACAACTTGTGTTTACACGTCCTAACACAGGATCTTGATGTGAACATGAGAGAAACGGATGAGAAATAACTAAAGCTCAACGCGTAATGGGATCAATAACATTGTATTAAACACAAAATTTTCCACCTTATTCTTAACGTTTACAATACACAATTAAATTTGTGTTCAAGAATAAACATATTATTTAGTTGTTAAATACAAATCCTCTAGTGTAATGTACTAACCCTATGACTTACAAACTACCCAAGATTCATAAACAAGGTAAATAAATCAAATCCCCGAGTTACTTTTTTTGGTTCTCATCGTCATACTATTCCTGTGCAGTATAATCCATATTATGGAAATCATGAAACTTCTTTAAAAGGAACTGGAGAAACCAGGAGTTATACATCGAAGTTACATAAAAAAATCAAGCACCATACAGTTAATTAATTATAAACTAACATATTTATCAAAAATATATGGCCAATATAAAGTTAAGAAAACAGGCTAAGATTAGACTTGAACCTCTCAGGCATATATCTGACCACTAGAAAATCCAGATCCTAAGTTCGAAAATATATAAAGAGAAAGTTGTAGGTAGGCAGATCTGTCTGAATAATAGTAATGATGAATGCTACTCCTAAACAAGTAAAAATCTTTCAAATGTATGTATAACATACTAACAGTAACAGAACTTAAAGTAACAATAACATCATTAATAGGTACAGCTCACATCACGAATTTAAATTATAAAATCTCCAAAAAATGAAAATAAAGAGCGCAAGTGAATAATTATAAATGTTTTGTGTGTGCAAGGACAGTAGTAAGTTTTATTAAGAAAAATACTACGATAAAATTTCGAAATTAAAAACTAAGATAATGTATATTTATACATACAATTTGGAAGAGGTAGAGATGACTACATACGAGAATGATAAAAACCATAAACTACATAGCCTTAGCAAATTATTAAAGTAACAATCATGATGAAGCTGTAAGTAAGACTTAGGTGTAAAAGACGAACCTTTTCGGAAAGGCGGAGGTCCCGCTTTTGGAAAACACTGCGCCTGTGATTTCCCGCGGTAACTTTAAAACTTAATTACGATAAGACTTCTTGTAAATATTAATAGTTTAATCGGCGCACGATAATTTTGCTTGCAATCGCCCTACTACCATATGCACAGTTGAAATCTTTCTTTGAATCGTTGTCTGTAAATAATCCAGAAATAAATAAATATTCCGGAAAATAACACATGATCATTAGTATGTGTATGTAGCTACTTAACCGTATAAGATATTTAGTTGCTTCGTTTCTGTTGGTACGAAATGATCCTCATAATTAGAGAAGAATCTAATTCGTAAAAGCAAATCCATAATTTTGGTTCGCTCACCATAAATAAGTTCTGCTGAGATCAAATTTAGCCGCGAAAGGTTTAAGTAATCGCAGGGGATTTATATTTAAAACCGACAAGCTAAGAGATAAACGTTTTTCATTCTTCTCCTAAAATATCCTTCCATTATCTCGGGCACCCTTTCAATCCAATGGCTAGAATGGAATTTGAAAACAAAGATTAAAGTTTGTTAAAGTATTTCCGAGAACATTGAGCATTTAACTCGGTTCAATCTTCGTTCGCTTGCTTTCCCGTATTAAACCTTCGAAGTTTTGCTCGATTTGTAACAATATTAAATACTGATAGAAAACAGTAATATTTTAATTTGTTTGCATTATAGAGTTTGTAAACATTTATTTATGAAGAGTGCTGAATAAATAAAGAATTTTGACTTTGTCATAGACACTGAGTTTATATATATTATTATATTATTTGATACGTATAGAATAACCTTTAAAAATTAAACTCGTATACTATTCCAAATGCCTCATTGATATCTTATTACCCTCAAAGCCTATTACATCAAATGTAAGTTGTGCTGTTTATGATGGTCTAAGAATTTATAGGTATTACCTTTCAAAAGGACATTTAAAGGAAGGTTATTTTGAAACAAAAGAAAATTTATGAAAATTATTTAAAATAATAAAAACATTTTCAATCTAGTCTATATAAAGCGTATCAAAAAAAACATAGGCAGTACCGAAATGACAAGCGAAGACAGTAACAAACATACAGAAGCAGACATTGCTTAACTACTTGACAGCAAAAAAAGTATCCGTTTGTCCTCATTAAAACTTTAAATAAAACTGAGCCCTGGAAAATATTTCTCTGTCTCTACAGGTGTTTCACACTACAGCATTATATGTAAGATAGATTATTCTTCATAAATTGCACTAGTTGTTATGTAAAAAGCGGGAGTAAATATTAAATCACATCAGCTGCTGATTATGGAAGAACAGTTCCCTGTAGCGATAAATTATGACAACCAGGTGCCATTACATCAGTTTTAGATCACACAAAATAAACTCTATCGGTTAATGGGGTTTTTTATGAATACGGTACACTAACTGTTACACAAAAAAGTCAAATAAATATCAGATCACGTCAGCCGCTGAATATAGATGAGAGTGGTTCCCTGCTGCAGTAAAGTAGGACACAGGTGTCACCACAGTAGTTTGTGTGCACAATATATACACTAATACTCTGTAGTTCAGTGGGGTTTTCATGAATATAGTCCACCAGTTGTTACGTAAAAAAGATAATGAATATCAGATCACGTCAATCGCTGAATATAGATGAGAGTGGTTCCCTGCTGCAGTAAAGCAAGTCACAGGTGTCACCACAGTAGTTTGTGTGCACAATATATACACTAATACTCTGTAGTTTCAGTGGGGTTTTCATGAATATAGTCCACCAGTTGTTACGTAAAAAAGATAATGAATATCAGATCACGTCAATCGCTGAATATAGATGAGAGTGGTTCCCTGCTGCAGTAAAGCAAGTCACAGGTGTCACCACAGTAGTTTGTGTGCACAATATATACACTAATACTCTGTAGTTCAGTGGGGTTTTCATGAATATAGTCCACCAGTTGTTACGTAAAAAAGATAATGAATATCAGATCACGTCAATCGCTGAATATAGATGAGAGTGGTTCCCTGCTGCAGTAAAGTAGGACACAGGTGTCACCACAGTAGTTTGTGTGCACAATATATACACTAATACTCTGTAGTTCAGTGGGGTTTTCATGAATATAGTCCACCAGTTGTTACGTAAAAAAGATAATGAATATCAGATCACGTCAATCGCTGAATATGGAGAGTAGTCCCTTGCTGCAGTAAAGTACGACACAGGTGTCACTGCTATAGTTAGTGAACACAATTATGGCCTTCTGTATTACTTGATTTAAGTATAGGCCTATTGGAGCAAATAAACCGGTTAAATTCTTCAATTGTCAAATATATTTTTATAATTTTTAGGGTTTTGTGATTGTTTTGTTATGATAATTATCTACTTTGATAAACGATGCACAAATCCTCATCGCATAATAATGGTTTGGTTTGAAACTGTTGCTTCTCATTAATAATAATGAGAAAAACGCACTTTATACATGAACTGGTTTTTGTAATCGTAGTATTTATTTTGCTAGGAATTTACATATTTCCTGTAAAACTTGAATTAGCATAATGGTTATTCTGACCCCTGTGGTCACGATGCCCACTGTCCTAATACACCTCTTATTTATTGATGTTTATGTTACATCACATGTAGATTAGGCTCGTAACGGTATCTGCGATGATTTATGGTAATAAGCACATGATCGACATATTAACGTTCCACAAACCATTACATCAAATTTATTGAGCAAATTTACAATCATTTGTAAACTGTAACATATTTGATAATGACGAGCTTTTCTATTCACTTTTATTTATTACATAACAAGTTTTAACATTTTGATCATTAGTGTGGAACTTTTAATTAGTTAAATACAGCGTGTTTAACTTTGGGTTTGATCATTTGACACAGAACACTATAATATTTAGTTAATATGGCGGAGTGTATAGCGAAACCTCTCCTATTAAATAATAATGTACGAAGTACACTTGTATGTACTGACTTACTGAGCCCAGCATACTAATTTGGAAAATTCATATTGAGTAGCAACTTGGTTTATGTTGTTTTTTTTTTTTTAGAAATATTGATTACCTTATACTAAAGGATATTCTCGGTTTTGACAAACAAAAGAACACAAACAATGCAACTCTCTATGTGTTGCTATGTTAACAATGTGATCAAATACAGCGTGCATGTTCTTTTGGAGATAAATGTTACTAATGACATATTAGATGTATAATTACGTAATACGCGATTAAAAAGTAAAGTCACGGTCTCTGCATTCATTGAAAGTTTATACGCCCAGCAGTCCTTGATTGAAAATGTTAAAGACTACGTATCAACCCTTAGTTCTCAAAGGATTGATCTAAACCCCTTCAGCCCTTGCGATGAGGCAGAACCATTAAATCTACTGTACGGTAATATCGTCACTTGGATTCTGGAGGTATTTATAAATACTCATGATAATTTAAAATATAAGATATTACTTCTCCAGGCCAAACCAACGTAGGAGTGAATCTAAAGTGTAACGATTGTGTAATTACAGTATAGTACAATAGCCTATACAGTTGTGAAAAGCCTGTTATTGATTTTAAGTTTTGTCTTTTAAGTCAGAAAATATGTTCATAAAAATGTATGGAACCCACATTAAAATATGACATTATTTATAATATATATCGTAAAATTTCTAGTTAACGTTGCATTTGAACGTTTACGAAGTTTCAAGAAAATTCTAAGGTGTTTTCCGTTTTGTAGCTATGACTTGAATAAGAGCCCCCAATTAATGAAGAGGTTTATTGATGTCATCAATTCAATGTTCGGTGAAATAGATAATGTAGCCACCAGTTCAAATTTAAGTTTTCATTTCAGCTTCATTTGTTATAGTGAAACAGTAATACAAAATAAATAAACTAATCCAACGGAATATCACAGGGTAAAACATGAAGAATTGATTGCACACTGACGGACAGATAGATAGAAAGTTAACAGATGAGCTGTAAACTTTTGGTTTCATTAAGTCCATTACGGGGTAGTCCAGAGAATAGTGGTCACATTGTTGGTCCTGATAACCCAATCTATCTGTTTCGGTAAGTGTAATTCAGGTTAACTTGGATTACATGGACTCAAGAGCTGGGGCTCTGACGTGTTAAAACCAGTTAGTTCCTCGGACAGGAAGAGAGCATACATTTCTGTGTTGTTGGCTATTCGCTGAGTACCTCAATACGGGCTGTATGTTGTCACATTAAATAACTCAATAACTTCAATATCTCAATTATTCATTTGTTGATTTTACTGTCATTAGTTTTTTGATAAAATTTTATAAATTATCCAACTTTTCTAATTCTTAATACAATTATTGGTTTATGAAATATTTAAAATTAAAAGTTTATGGCATCCATTTTTAATATATTCAGATAATGCAAAAATGTTTTCGTAACCGTAATTATTCTATCCATATTTTTAAGATTATCGCAGAAAAACTATTAGGTTGAATCAGTTTTACATAAATTAAATATTTTGAATATTTAAATATCACTTTAAAGAGCACATACTAGTCTTAACAATACCATACAAACTGTCAAAAGTTGCAGGAAATGTAAAAAAGGCAAAATTATACCAAAGAGAAGTAATGAAACATTGTAATCACAGAGACGTAAAACTAATAGAAATTATTATTAATTCTAAAGCTAATTAAGTAAAACTATGAATAATTCCAATCAAAACAGGGTTTTATACTAAACTATCGCAACGGGCCCACAAAATGAAAACAAACCAGAGATCATAAAAATGACATATTAGTAAAAACAATGTATAAATGTAATAATCGACATCGGAAACCATCCCAAAACATAAACCTTTGAAATAGAAACAATGTGGTTGATTAAGAAACAGTTGACTGACATCCATGTCGCTGGCTTTGTCATGTCAAGTATCAAGAAGCAATAATAATATTTATGGCTCGATGAAGTATTCAGTTTGTATTAATTTGTAAATCAGATCAAACAAAGTAAAGATGTATCATCAAAAACGAAGTGGCCGTGTCGGGATATACCAGCCCGCCTCTGTTAGAATATCACTGAATTAATTATACTCCGATTTAATATTCATTTAGTATTCATCTTATCAGTATTAGAATGTCTATAAAACAAGATAAACAATTATTTAACTATCAGTGACCAAATCAGCGATATTAAAACCTTGAATTATCATTACTGTATTGGAGTTCTTTTGAAATATTCTTAATAAAATACAAATAAGGCCGTTTAATTTATGTTGTAATTCCCTATATACAATGAATACTCGTGTTCAATTAATATAGGAAAAGTATATTTAATGAGTACCTATGTTAGTGCTAATTTAGGAAAATTATTTTTCAGGGAGTCCTTAGTAGTACTAACGTTAACACAATTATGTACAATCAGTACTTTGGTTGGTCCCTACAACCCACCTATGTACAAGTAGTACTTAGGTTAGAACTGACGTTTACCCATTCAAGTACAATCTGTAGTTAAGTCATTACTAAATTTAACTCACTTATACTTCGGGTAGTTATTAGTTAGGAAACTTAATACCTGAAATCAATCACGGAATTCCTGTGTTCTTTAAATAAATTTGTCTAAAGTTGAAGATTATATTTCTTCATATATTATTTTGAATCAACTTTTGGGCGTAGCTATGACTTAATGCGTTTGATCCTCAAATATTTATTATTAGTAATATTATTTTTTACTAGGAGGAAATAGACAAGCATAAAATGTTAACAACATTCTTATAACAGTGTTGCATATGAATGTGTCATAGACTATATTAATTAATATTGATTTGGTAATAAGTTAAAGAAACAGTAATGCCCAACAAAGTCAAATCTTCGGTAACAATTTTTAGAAATCGAATTGGGGATTTCAGGCAATTCTGGACCAGCTGTGGGTCAAAAAAATGCTTCAATCTAGCCCGGTGTGTTTTGATCCTTGCCCTGGCCAATAGAACTCAGAAGTTGAAGTCAGTTACGACCCCGGTGTGTATTTTTGGAGAAGGTCCGTTTATTCCTTTATCTTTCCCTGGAGAATGAGTTAAAATTACATCTTTCAAGAGCTTATTTGAAATTGTCGCTAGGAGTGCTATTTAAATTATATGTAGTTACAGACGAATATTAAAGTAGTGTCCACAAAATGTCATTTCAATAACTCACTTTTAAATAACTTTATTTAAAAAAGTACATACCCTACTGTAGAAAAATGAGATGAACATAGAATTCCTTGAAACATTATTACGTCACTTTTTATGAGTTCAACATGAACACCATGAAATCACTTTACAGAAGTCCAACATAACTTTGATCTCACATACTTACATCAGGACTTCTATGGTAGCACAACATGTCGAAACCTTAAAAGAAAAAATTTTAAAAATTACGAAATATTAAAATTTGTTACTCACCATCCATATATATTGTATGAACTTTGACTTATACCAGCAGTGAGTTAGTATCTGGAACACTGTGAAACCAAGATTTTATCCAAACATGCAGTACATTCTGTAAATTGTAGTTCGAAATTTGTAATTTGTTTATTCATCAATAACAGTTTCGGTACATGAATAAAATAAACTTTACTGACTAGTATTAAACTTTTAATACATTTATCTACATGAATAAATGAGGTATATAACTAAATGATTAGGAAACAGTTTAAATCTTTACTGAGGGTAAAATTTTTAATGTTGTATAATTTAATGACGCAATTAAATCCATAGAAACCATATACATTTTAGGCTCTATTAAATTGTTTATAGGTCTAATATAAATGATTAATAAAATTTTAATTTTAATAATAAAGTTTTACAAAATACGATTAATTGAAATATATTTGAGACTTCAAAAAAATTTAAAAATAAACGAATGTTGTAGAAATGTTATAAACACCACCACTTATATTCCAATATCTTTTAAAACTATGTAAAAATTGACTACATTTTCTTTCCACATCAAAACATGTAACATCCGTGTGAACTCTCTGGAGAAATTTACACATAAAAATGTTCAGATGCTAACGCCAGTAATGTCGACTGGCATAAAAAAAAATCAGTTAAACGTTTGCTGTCTGTACCTCTCTCTCTGACTACATGCATATCTGTTTTTCTATACATACCTAAAGAGCGAATAGAGATAGGTGCGTCATTTATACAAAGACAACGTTGTATTTAATGAAGGGTCTGTACATAGCCTGATTATCCGCAGAACATTCTGAGGATGAAACGAGCTATAACAGCATTCATTTATGAGCATTCACATCTGTAACCTGATTCGTGTTAACTATCTGAGGAATGCTGTACCTGAGAAGTGTTGGTTGTTAACAAAAGTAATCTTTTCTGGCAACACAACAAACTCAATTAGACGTTAATACCTTCACAGCTGTAACCTGACTCGTGTTAGCTCTCTGAGGAACGCTGTACCTGAGAAGTGTTGGTTGTTAACAAAAGTAATCTTTTCTGGCAACACAACAAACTCAATTAGACGTTAATGCCTTCACAACTGTAACCTGACTCGTGTCAGCTCACTGGGAAACTTGATAAATAAAAATATTTAGGTTTTAACGCAAGTAATGTTTACAGCAGGTGAACAATCATAGCAGGTGTGTGAATAAACAATGTTATACGGAAGTAGTGCATTATTAAATATATTATTGAAATTGAGAATGTTTAATAAAAAATGCATGTGGTTTACATACTAATATCAACCTTTGTTAACTACTGCATCCTGTATGATAAGGTAGTGTAACCATGTTACGGTTATAAAAATTGAATTCTACGTTTAAAGTTACTAGTTTTAAGATGCATTTCCTAAGTATAAGTATTTTGTATTATTCCTAGAGTATATATTTAAAGTAATAATATCTGTTGATGTACTGAAATCATCCTATAGAAGACGACTGATACTAACAATTTTTGAAGTATATGGATGAAAGATAAATGAAATAAATTACTTCTTTTCATATTATTTATGTATTTTATAATTATTTCAAGTTGTTTTCGGAAAATCTCCTTAGTACTATTATCCTTTTAAAACTCTCAACGCTAATAACAAACTATAAGTTTCGTTTTTATCAATCCTTTTGTCTTAAAAATTCATTTACAACTATGCTTATAATATGTGTTTGCGTTCGATAAACTCGAGGATCGAACTGCAGACGTATGGATTTTGTCACTAGCAATAATTACTGAAATTATATAATGAATTCTACATTATATAAAGTTTTTATCTTAAATAACGTTTTAGCGTTATATCAGAAACAAATCTCATATTAACTAGGAACTGCGTATAAAATACAGATTCTTAAAATGCAGAGGATTGTTTTAAAACTAAGAATCATTTATTCTTTTTAATGATTTATTCTTTGTAATATTATTTGACTATCTACTCTGATTCACTATTATAGGACAAAAAGATCAATTACCTGAGTACTTCAAAAATCTATAAAAGTTTAATTTGGAACTGTCGTAAATAAAATTTTAAAATACCACATAATATGAATACAAAAAATCCTTCGGATAAGGAATTGTTTCTAAATAGAATCAGAACCTGTAAGTAGAATGAATCGCTAACTTATAACTGAATAATAATACCAAAGCAGGAGTTCAGTGTCGTGTAACAGGCTTCGCTGACATTCAAAGCAAAATTTCATGCAAATTTTATCGTTCATGTCATTATATACACGTAAATAGACACACTGCTAATCTTATTAAAAGAAATTTTCACATCTCTCCCCAAAGGAAATAGAAAGTGTGAGCCTGCTGAGGTACAGGATTCAATGACGATTAGCAAAATTTCAAGTTTGGACATTTACAATCATAGACCTCATTCTTGCTTATGTATAAATTACGCTTCATGCAAAATCTCAAGTATTCAGATGAAATATTTCTTTAGCTATCCTGCCACACGGTAAATTTACATTTTTGTTTTTTTTTTAACTTGGCTTTCATATAAGAGACTAAATAACAAAAGTATACACACCAAGTCTTCGTAAAACGTTTGTGTATGTTTTATGATAATTAGGTAGCGTGTGTTGAAATATCATATGTTAAATTCTTTTATAACTTTTCTGAGTTTTTTTACAAATTTATTTATTCCACTATTTGCTCGTTGTCATCATGGTTACCAAGAAGTCTGATGTAAAAATATTCACTAACGAAGACCCAAATCCCATGTAGTGACATGTGAATCATGGAACTCATGTTGTCCCATATAGAAAATTTACTTTTTGTAGAATTTCAAGTCTATAGTTCCATTCGTTTTAGAGATTTCACGCGGATATGCATACACAGAGATGTGAAATTTATCCAGTCCACGAGTAATAGATTTCGATAAAGCTAAGCTAATAAACATTAACAGGCAATGATAACAATCACTTATCAAAAATAAAATACAGGTTCAGTAAAAAGTACAAAAGTATAAGTTAACACAGAAGGGTTGTGGTGCGGAGTGAATCTGTATAATGGACTGGCCGAGAATGAAGTAGTGTTTTGTACTCTCAGAATACAGTAGCGTTTTAGGATGAATGAAAAATCTCTAAGAACATTTTGTAACTACCAATCACAATATAAACTATATTGTACAATTATTTACCACAATGTAACTATCAATCACAATATAAACCCAAAAAGACACTTATATGCCACAATATGCTTAAAAATTACAATATAAACTTTATAACCACGTATATGCAACAATATAACTATCAGTCCTAATATAAACCGTAGAACACACTTATGTACCACAGTATAGCCATCCCTCAAAATATAACTTGTATAACACACTTTTATGCATTAATTCTATAACAATTACAGCATAAGTTGTATAGCAAACTTCCATGCCACAATATGACAAACAATCACCATCAATTATTCCCAGTATTGAAAGAAATTAAATATTTGGTTCTCCGACAGATTATCAGTTTAAAGCTGACATTGTCAGCGCCCTCTGGTCACTGAGGGATAACAGTCAGTAACATCCGAATGACAGAGAAATATGGGTCTAATGTTAATAAATGTTGTCTTTCTTACCTTTAGTGTTAGCTGATTCTCGTGTCTAACATTTATAGTGAATATCACTTGTACATAAAATTATCCATATACTTTTTGCCTAATTTTGGTGAATACGTGTCGTATTATAATTCAGCCGGAGTACGTGTTTGATGATGAAGAGGAATACTCATCGGTAACTTAATCCATTGCAAGTGAACTTATTGAGGTATTGTTTAAATTTAGTACCGTTGTACATTACACCCTAGTTAACAAAATAAAATTTCGAATGTGGGAACCTCTGTGCAGTTAATTAAGGAATTCATTAATTAAAGCAAAGCTTTGAAACTGCAATTTAGTGTAGATAAAGTGTTATTGAGTTACTGTTCAGGTATGATAAAGTTGATCTCACAGAGCTAAATATCACTCATCTTATAAATTAAATTAGTGTTGTTAAGTGTTAATCTCCGGAACAACTGGACATAAATCTCAATTAGCCGACCACATTTATTCGGTCTGTTACCACAAATATTCCGCCAAGATGCTGAGCTGATCTGTAGTTTCTATCGACAATAAAATCTGAGTAGTTTTAGATCTCAGCTAGGTAACCACATTGATGTCGCCTGTGACGATGTTCCGTGACCACAAACAACCCGCCTCGTCACTGCGCTGCGCTGTAGTTTGTATCGATAGTAAACTTTGAACAGCTGTAGATCTCAGTTAGGTGACCACATTGATGTGGCCTGTGACGCTGTTCCATTACCATACACAATTCATCTCGTCACTGCGCTGCGCTGTAGTTTCTATCGACAGTAAACTCTGAACAGTTGTAGATATCAATTAGGTGACCACATTGATGTCGCCTGTGACGATGTTCATTACCATAAACAATCCGCCTCGTCACTGCACTGCGCTGTAGTTTTTACCGACAGTAACCTCTGAACAGTTGAAGAACTTTGTTACGTGGCCACATTGATGTCGCCTGTGACGATGTTCCATTACCATAAACAATCCGTCTCGTTACTGCTCTGCGCTGTAGTTTTTACCGACAGTAAACTCGGGACAGGTGAAGAACTCGGTTACGTGGCCACATTGATGTGACCTGTGACGATCTTTCGTAACCACAAAAAACCAGTCTCGTCACTGCGATGCCTTGTTGTTTGTTTATCGCTTTTTCGTCTACAAGGTACACGGATCGTGTTCCTGAATCATTTTCTTTCAAGAAAAATTGAAGTTATTTCTGTTGTACTTAAAATGTTATAAATTTGAACCGGATTAACTATCTTGAGATTGTTGAAATGAATTCAGTTATATTTAATATGACAACAATAAGCAATCATAGACTTACCCTATTTAATTTTGTTATAAATAGATATATACTTTGGGAAATGTGTTAACGAAAAGTAACGAAATGAGGAGTTAGATATTTGATATAATTTGATACAGACAAATGTTTTACTTCTCCCCGTCCCCCAAATTTGGTATTTTGATGGCAAGTCAAAATTTTTAAATAGAAACCCTTAGCAAGTGAAACCTAAATTTAAAGGTATTACAAAAAGAAGAAAAATGGCGCAAACTAAGGGGCTTTTTCATATTTGGTAGAAAATAAGGTAATTAAAGTTTTTTACCCACAGCTTAAGTTGCGTTATTGTAAGTTATTACAAATAAAATTTACCCACTAGTTATTTTGAGAACTTACGACACCTAATTATAGAACAAGATATTACAAGAACCGACAAACATAAAAACCATGTTTAACATAGCATTTATTACATTTTGTTTTGTCTGACCGAAATCCAATAGGATTTCCTGGAATACCAATGGTTGGTTTGGTTATGTTATATCATATTGGTTACCAGTTAATGTGTAAGACACATTCAGTCCACTTTAACACAGTAAATGATTTTTCCTAAATTAATTAAGTTATACATTCCTGAAGTAATTTTAGAGCAGACGCAGTTGATTGTAAATCCGCATTCTAGGCACATCCCCGCAACTCTGAGAAATATACACCCTCCAGAGGAACTCATCCACAATGGCAGTAGGAATAGAAATGTAGCTAAGGTAGGAAGGGTTTATTGAACGTGAATGTGGAGTTTAGTTCTCGTTCATCTTCATGCTGGTGCAACGTTTGGAGTCTGACGCTCTTGCAGTCTTGACGCGTTAAGTCTGGAGTCGTGTTCGTGTGAAGAGACATAAAACATTCGGCAAAAAAATTAACTCATTATATCGTTTACACATTAGATACAAGTTCACTTTCCTCTTAGAACAGCGTCTGGAATTCTGGATTCCAGGAGTCAAGTCTGTGACTCAGACCACACGCTGCACTAAGGGTAAGGTGAATTGGAAAATGAGAGAGAGAGAGAGAGCCAGTGAAGCGTGAATAAGGACAAGATTGACAACTTAGTTTAAAATAAGTACGCTTGCTATAGGACGGCCTCTATAACAGATATAGCATTATAAAAAAAGTAAAACAGGACAGATAATATACATAGTACAGTCCTTAGTTAACGAAACTACTTGTAGATGTTATGTATTATCTATATTTTAGTACATCAGCTTTAATGGTAACCCTCTTTTAACTTCAGACAATTTAAGCTCTAACAGTCTGCAGGTGAAGTGATTGTAATGACGCTATTACGCTATTGATCTAGTAATAAAGCGAGCAACATACGGCAGTGTCCACTCAATGGTTTGCTGAGAGGATTCAGTTCGTTCCCAATAACGTCTTGAGAGCTCAATGTGTCTTTCGTCTAATGTTTTATGAATGACTTGTTCTTTTAGTAAATTAATGATGATCCTCTTACTTTACTTTGTATGAAATGTATCTTCTTGAAATCAGCAATTAAAACTAATAAAATTATAGAAAAACTAGTAGGAATTTCAGTGTTTTTATAAAGCAAAAACAAAAAATCACGTTAATAAAACTAGAACTGCGAAACATTTCAATATAATTAAAACTTCAACAATGCAGTATTTCTTATGTACATTAGGCAAAAATGGTGAGTTTTTACAGTTTACATTAATTTTTCTTTATTTAATCACTAATAAAGAATAAAAATAATAAAAGCTAAAGTTAAAAATTGTTGATACCCATATTGTGGTGTAGAATAAATAAAGGAACCATTTATTGGGGATTAAGAGCCCCATTCCGTTTGATCACCTTGATAATTCATGCATATTAGTTATATAAATTATTGTGTTTAAGGCACGATGGTTACCTTATCTCAGTGATATACGAGAATTTTAATTTATTATTGTATCACGTATAATAATATTAGTTATAATAAATGTAAACACATATTCATAACTCTTAAAATGTACTACGTTATTTAGATTAATTAAAAATGTACAAAATATGGATGGGTACGCAATGGAGATATGTCACATTATGTAGAATTTTCGTTACGTGAATTTATTTACAAAGTTGTATAGCAAAGTCTTTGCCCCACAATATAAAATGTAAATTAAAAATGTCGACAAAATTCATAATCAAATCTTTTTAATTTATAATCTGAATGAGGGTAACACTCCTCCTTGAGAATGAGAAAATGACAAGGTAACATAATATACATAAAAATAATAACAGCTTACTTAAGAAAAACACAGCTATTTTCACTGTATTATTTAATATAGAGGGTGTATCAGACAACTTCCCGCAATCTCGTGTGGTTGAATTCTTATTCATAGAGTGATGAAATAAACTGTCCACAAAAAATAATTGTACAGATTGAAAATACAGAGTGTCAAACAACGAGGGGCACAGGTTCGAATCTCTAAAATTTCAAATAGTAAGATAGGTCATATGGCACATCCTTTTATCCGATTTTTGATCGATGAACATTTTGTAAACAAGTTTGAAAAATATCTTAACCCTTGTCTAAATGACACAGATTAATAGGGATGTAAATATTAGATAGACACAGATATATTTGTTTCATGGAAATAGCTTTTAGTATTTTTAGCATTAGTAGTAAGGGGGATATTGATAGAAGGGAAGGGATTTGAACTTACGCTTCCAAGATACATGTCACTCTGTCCTACTTAGTCTTATAACAGACACCAGTCACTCCAGGAAAGAACTCACTGTTCTTTCAAGCCTTTAACCTGCCCCCATCCCCCACGGTAACCTCTCCGCTTTACAAAGATTCTACTCCCGTTGAATTAGATCCCCTGATGAACTTATCCTGCTGATTAAGATCACTGTGTACTTATTCTCTAAATAGACCAAACACTCTCCAGCAAAGAACTAAGTGTTCATATAACCACCGATTAACTTTACCAGGCCTGCAGAATCTTCTGTGGTATGCCCAGGATGTCTTCAGCGTGAATTATACTCCAGATTTTGTTATTCTGCTGATAAATATTACTGACCTAAATTAAGTACTCTTCAAGTAATAAAAAGAACTTGATGTAACCCCCTTTTGTGCATTGTTACTCAATAGACAGAATCTTACCCACTTCCTCATATACTACACCATTTAAATTTGTACAATTCTACACGATAGTATAATTGCCAGAAAGCATATGAAAGCTAATCTGTTTTTATTTTAAACCACCATAACAATTCAGAAGGACTGAATATCGCAGTCATTTTTCCAAACTCCATTCAGGACTAAGCTCAAATCTGAGGGCAGAAACTTTAATGAAGATAAAATTTTCTACAAAAACATTCAAGTTACTTTTGGTCATTTATCCAACGGTTAGTCCATCAAACACCTTAAAAGTCAAACGTATTGTTAGACAAACGTATTTTTTATTTTAATTGAGAGAAAACCTCATTTCAGAATTTTACAATTTTCTCTTACCTCTGCATTTGATAACACAAATACGGATATGGGCCTAGGGTACTTTTAACATACTTTTACATTTTATTATAAACTTATAGCAAACTTACCTATTTATACTTAAAACCAAGTTGTGTTAATGTTTTCGTTCACAAACCACTGTCCCTTTCCTAATCTAATCTTCACACTTCTATTTCTACTGTCGTTGTGAAGAATTTCTCCAGGAGGGTGTGGATTCTTCAGAGTTACTGATGATAAACTAACAATATGGTTTAAGTCATTCATTAAATTTATAATGTTCGTTTGGTTCTTTGTTTATAATCAATACTATTTCTCGTAACAGGTCTGTTAATTCCATAGCTCTGTACGTATATATGTGATTATATAAACAAAAAATAACTATGAAAGGAACCCATAATAATCTTGTACTTAGTTTGCATAAATTACTTGACTTAATTTTCTTACTTGTTATACACTTTAAATAAGGTACGGTAATATAAAATTTAATGACCACAGTAAAAACGGATATAAAGATCTAACTAAATATCTATTACAAAAGAGATTGAGTAAATAAAACGAAACTGTCAGGCAACTACACATTTCCAAAAGATATCTATCAAAGAGGATTCAAGCAGACTATCCCTGGTAACAATTTATGCCGCTGCTTCCACATGAAGTCCCAACAATCCGGAAGCTTTGTTGGTTTAGCGTTACATTGTATCATGTCACGGCCTAGATCTCTATTGGCACGAATATATTCTGTCTGGAGTATCAGATTATAACTTTAACTTGCAAAGTGGCCTCACATTTCTTTAAAACGGTGCTTAAAAACGCGTCAATAAGAGCATTTAATTTACAAATTTATTAGTTACGGAATAGGGACATTTTTCCCTTTAGACTATTCTCAACTGACTTTTATACCGCCGAGAATAGAAGGAGAATAATTGAGCAAAGTGAATAAAAAGATCTCATATATGTAAATGACATATTGAAAAATCAATGCGTGAATTTAAAATTTGGCGTTTTTAGGAACACTTATAAGATTAATATAAGACGTATTCTATGACTATTACTCAAATATAAAGCATGATACAAAACTCCATCAATGGTTAACAAAATGCTTTTACAATCACATAGGACGTACACATAGTTTTTAGGATGTACGAATAAAGTGAATAGTAATAATTAGTATCGTCTATGTAACGGTTATAGTATTGGTAAGATGGTTAAGGTACAATATATTCTGTCCTAGAACAATTTTCTCTCGGTACAACACATAGAATGAATGACTTGGATACTTTGATTTTAAAGTTTGTTATTGACGATTCAAGGATTGAGAGGGTAATAGAATTACGGATATTTACTATAGTTATACGTTTGAACTTTGTAGCAGTTTCAACTTGTAGTGACTGAACAGCCATTCAGATCAGAATTTTAGAATCGTAGTAACAGTCAAGGTAACAATAAGCGATTCGGAGAAATATCAGAACATAAGATTCATGGAAGTTTCAACTTTGTTGCACTTTCAACTTGTAGTCACTGCTCACATTGATACAAGTTCCATTCAGGTCTGAACTTTAGAGTTTTTAACAATCAGCGACTTGGTACAATACTAGGACATCAGAACCACCGGAAGTTCAACTTTGTAGTAGTTTTTGCTCACTGTCTGTGTTTTCTACATATCATATATCATATAGTTCCAACATTCTTTGATATCTTCATGTTTGTTTTGTTTCCTTAAGAATTGATTTATCCTTTCCAATATTATTTTGAAATATAAATAACAGTGAATTTAATTATTTGTTAGCATCAGTTAATAAAATACGTATAAACAACTAATTTTCTTCTCTTTAGTATCGAATTCAGAAAAAAATTAACTTTTACGTATGCACTAAAATATGTTTAAATGGTTTATACCAACACAAAATAATCAAATTTCTTAGAAATAAAAAATGAGTAAATGTTGTGGTTCTTAACAAACACATCTATACACAGTTAAATATTATGTAGTAATATATTATATACACAATACTAAAACGGGATAAAAACTTTATTCATTTAAGAACATGTTGTTTTTTATATTTATAATATCATTTTATTATTTTAATGAAAGTAGTCTACAACAAAATGGTGTACCTTAATACAATTTAATACGTCAATCACCAATTGATTAAGTGCCCATAAAATAATGTTACATTACTTAAGTGTATATAATGCAAAATTTTGTTATTTAGAAATGGAATAATGTATTTTAATGAAGAAAAGTTAATAATGTATTTATTAATGTTCTTAATTATCAATAAGATTTTTCAATTGATATCATGCTTTTGAGTTTAGTTCGGCAAAATAGTGTTTTGAATAATATATAATGGCAAACTTAAAATTTTGAAATAAGATTAAGACTGAAAGCGAGTATTTGTTAAAAGTACCAGCAGAAGCAGATCTGGTTAATTCTGAAGGATGAATCACTTTTAACCACCTCAAATACTGGGGCGGATCCCCAAACTTGGTTATGAGTTTCAGAGTTTGGGTGAGTTCCTCACTCGCTTTATTGTATACTCCTCATATAATACTCGGATCAGATGTGTATTTTCATTCAGTGACAACCACATACTTTTGTAACCATAACTAGGTAAATTAAAATAAGTGTATACTTATATTTCAACAATGGTGTTCTTATTATACAATACATGGAATCTCTAATTAAATCAATAGCTTACTAAATGGAACAAATATGTAGGCATTATGAATTCAATGAATAGAATATAGAAGCAGGCGTGAGAGATGTAGACATTGTAAATACTCGTTGCCTAAATAGTTTTATTTTCAGGTTAATACAACTTTTAAACATAATTCAATAGATAGTAGTAGTCTTGTTATGGTAGTTCCTAAGGATAACAGTAAAGTTTCAAGGTCAAGAGGAGTATCTTATTCATGTACAATTAGTGTCTTATGATTAATACGCATGTGTTTCGTTAAGAAAACAAATACTATTAATGTATTCTTAGGCATTTAAGATGTAAAATCTGTATTAACTACTTATTAGAATTACTTACTGAGGATACAACAATTTGTTCGACTCATACTACGTTTAAATATTAAAATAGTTCATATGATGGATGGTACTTTCCTACATTACGTACGAAGAGCAAACTTCTGAACAACTACATTGGTTTAAATATCTCCATGAAAGTATCTCCAGATTCAAACCTCGAGATATGCAGTGATCCTAAGTCGAGTGCTGTTAATCCTCTCATACAATATTAGTCATCGTTGAGTTTCTCAGTTTTTTTATCAGACAGTCAGCGTGTGGTAGTTAGTTCATGGCTTTCTTGTACGGTAAGATTAACCCGCACTACAAGATGGTGGAGAGGTAATAGTCTTTGTTACTACCAACACTGTTACATGTATAACGGTCTCTTTACTCAGTTGAACTAGTTAGTGGCGTATAAAAGTGCTGTTGTTGTAATACATACATATTGCAGAAACTATAAAAGCAGTTTCATCTAGTCGAACTAAATAAGGTGGAAAGTTTGAGTAAACTAATATCGAACTTCAGTCTAATACACCGTTGCCCTATCTTTTATAACAAAAACTTATAGTTGCAGTAATTAAGTGATTACTGGGCACCTCAGTACACTAGTAGTTAGGAAGTTTCTTAGTTTTATATTGTTTTACTATTGGAGTTACACTACGTGGAATATTTATTAAACAAGGTTAAAGTTAATGAATTGTTATATAGGAGTTGTTTTGGTAATGAAAACAGTATTAAATTGATATTGTTGACAGCCAATCAGTCAGTGTATTTTTTTGTATAGCTAGAAACTAAAATGGAGAAAAACGGAAAAAATTAATGAGAGGAGAGTGCTGACCACGAAATGAGAACCACTCGCAATTGGCATGAGTGGGAGAAATAACTTACTTCGCAAAGATTTAGATGTTCTCGTCACTTTAAGAATTGATATAGCTGCCTTAGGAACGCTTAGTGATGATTTACCAAGTAGCCGAGATATGAGTACCGAACTTGTAAGTGAAATGTCTCTTACTACATTGTGTAGTAGTATTTATACAACATGTATTGTAATACAATCTCCTGATTAAAGTACTTTGTTTGACTGGAAAAGGTGAGTGTGAAGAATGCATCGCGGGAATATAGAAGTGAGTCAACCGCTTCCAGTAAAATATTATTAAGTATGTGGGTGGCGAACAATTTCAACTTGAATATCCCACAACAAAACTTGAATCCCTTAACTCCTTGTTTTCCTCACCGTTTTCCCTTTCGTTGTTTACATTTTTAGAAAGTGAATTTTACTGGCGTGGTGTGTCGTCGCCTTGTTATATCGCCTCACTTCTGGCAAAAATGTCTCCTCATTTTTGAATCTGAAAAACTTATGGAATATCGTTGTATCATAACATTGAACATGAAGGTGGTTTTGTTTAAGATTTTAAAATGTATGGTTTATGTTTAATAATTTTTAGTAATGTGAAAAGTCTTGTAACAATATTACTCCTCGTATGTATTAAAATTAGCTAATATAAAACATTAATTCACAATTTCCTAGGGTTGAAAGATCAATAACAAATCCTGAGAAATGTCTGTGTATGTTAAATGTCCATATTTATAAAAAAGTAAGAAAAATTACAAATAATAGGAAGTATGAATAATAACAATAATAGTAATATATGTATATATAAATACAGTGTATCATATTTAAAGGTTTAAGACGTCATTGGTATACAGCTGAAGTATTCACATTATATAATGGGAATAATATGCAGTTGTGACTTGATATAGTTTTATTTCAATTATGTATACAAGTATAGTCTGGCAATACAGATTATAATATTGCAGGAAGAAAGTATGATGACGTTTCACGTAAAAATATTGAGTATAAAATAATACAAAAATATTGATATATTTACCATAACTTTGAGCCTAGCTAGAGAAATGTTTTTACTATGCCTTTAAAGTAAGGTCTGTGTGTAATGGATTTACCGTTGTTAGTAAATGAATAAATAAAGACGAAGCTTGCAATAGAATTCGTTAACATGTAAGTACTTGCGAATATTACCAACTTATTATGCAAGGGTAATAAGAGAAATGTAAGAAATAATGAAGAACTGAAATACCAACAACAAAATAAGATATCTTGAAGTGGTCTAAAGTTAAATACCGGTGATAAATATTACCCCTTTGATAATAATTAATTGGTGGTTGGTTAAGCTTTAACTAATCACGAGAAAGCTCCTCCCCTTCAACTCGCCTATACAGACAACTGCTTATTATTGTGGTAGGTATT
Organism: Homalodisca vitripennis; assembly: GCF_021130785.1. Lineage (NCBI taxonomy): Eukaryota > Metazoa > Arthropoda > Insecta > Hemiptera > Cicadellidae > Homalodisca > Homalodisca vitripennis. Next base: position 47,659,901 of record NC_060212.1, read on the forward strand.
GTGAGACAACTATTCCCACAGTGAGGTAGAAATATCTCAACAAGATAAATGTGTGAGCAATGTGTCCCCGTGGTGTGAACCGGTAGACTTTGTTTATAGTTATGGCACCGTATGTACTTAGTTATTTCAAAATATGTTCAGAGTATGGTATTTATTTTTAAAGGTTCAACTTCGAATTACTGCCATCTAACAGGTTTTATATTTTTCCAAACCAACAGATAAAGTAAATTTTAAATAAAAATAATTTGTTTAAATAGGACTGTAGAATTCATACCGAACTAAGTAACAGACTGCCCCTTCAATATTAAACTGATTATGTAAGTATTTAGTTGTAATTGCATACAATATTCGTTTTAAAGATGTTTATAACGTCTTTAATGAAGGCGTTATAACAAGTAACAAGAATGCCTGCAAAACATTTCTCATGACCATTTACTTGTTTAAACGGAAATATAGGAAGATATCCAGCCTCATGTTAGTCTAGAGGCGTGTTTTACCCCCATCTCAAATCTTTTAGGTATGTCTTTATTTATGAATACCACCATATTCATATTTATGAATAGACCTCTCTTATGGTGGTGTATACCTACCATAAGTTCATCCAGAAAAGAAGTATGGAGTAGAAATCTTACAAATTTCTAGTTTTTGAACTTAACTAGATCGAAGAACAAAAAGTTTCGTATACAGTTTACGTACGCATTTCATGTATTAATACAATTTAATAATAAGAGTGATTTAATGGGGTCACGCTAATTTACTACTTAGTATAAGTATTTTTTGCGTTTCTTATAATGTACTGAAGTTTTTAGATGGTAAGTAAAGTTTTACTTTATGATTGGATGAGCACTAGTATATTTTGGAGCCACATTACCTTCTCCCTGAGTTTGCCGCGACTGTGCAATTTCTGACAAACTTCACCACACAATCTTTGTAGCTGTGCTCCCTGGTTCACTCGTAAAAGTTCCAATAACAAGAGTTTTAGGAAGATACATTTCACACGATTTGGTTATCTACAATTTTACTATTGAAGTGCTTTATAAATGCCCAAATTGTCTTGTTAAATGTTAATACTACACTAGAGTGAGACTGTGAAAATACGTGAGACTTCTTGCATTGATCCGACACACTGTTCTCTCTGAGTTATTGACTTAGTACTTGTTTCTTTAAAAGAGAATAGAAACAGTCTCTCTGGCAGGAATGGAGTCGTAAGTGGTACTGGACAGTTTAGGAGTGCGCGGGTCATAATTAGACCTTGGGATAAGTAATAATATTGATAATCAGAACGTAAAAATAAACTATTTGAATTGAATGATATCCCGAATTTCAGGCACAGAGTGTACAAAAATCACACATTCATCATATGTTATCTATTAATGAGAGTCCTTTTGTTCCTGTGGCGTAGGCGTGTCCAACGGGTCCACTAGAGGATGATGAATGATGGAGAATAGTTTAACCTAACCTAACCTAACCTAACCTCACCTAACCTAACCTCACCTAACCTAACCTAACCTAACCTAACTTAACCTAACATAACCTAACCTAACCTAACATCATGTTACTTTCGAGTGCCATAGGATTTGGGAGTGTAACATTTAAATATAAATTATATTAAAAACTATATAAACTCAATTAGTAATACTTCAGTAATCAGTACTTCAGCTCAAGTGAGGTCTTCTTAAATTTGATTTATTTCAATCGAAATATTAGTATTGATTATTGTATATTATCAATCATAAATTTACGTGACATATATTTATCTAAGCGATTAAAAAGATATGAACTAAAATGATTAACATATCTTATATATATAAAAATCTTGAGTCACGATTTATGTTGCCAATAAACTCCAAAACGACTGAACCAATTTCAATCAAATTTCACATGTATCCGTAATTTAGTCTAACTTAGAAGATAGGATAGTTATTATCTGAATTATTCGCTTATGTCGTGAATATAAACGAATAAAATGAAGAAAAGTTTTCAAAGCGCCTGCACATTATAACCTGCAATTACGAGATAGATACGTATATTAAACAGTGAAACACTATTTGAAGGCGCTAAGTTATGATGTATAATTGTCTAAACTAAATTTTTGGTTGAACTTAAAGGTTGAGTGGTAGACCACTTTGTAATAAAATACATTATGCATGTACAATACATTTTTGACATATTTTCTTGATCGTGACATCAAGGTAAAATCTACATCGGGGTTGGAAATATAATTTACTTCAACCAGAAATGCTCATACGCGGGCAAAACTTACGAAAAGCGTGCGAAGCCGCGGGAAACAGCTAGTATATATATAGTTTGCTAAAATCTTTTGAATTTAAGGGGGTTCGGTATCCAAAAAATGAAATATTTATAAATTTTCGTGTTTTAATATTTTATTATTCTATGACTAATTCCTGACATTTTAATGCAAAAACTATTAAAATCCGATGATGGGAACTATTTTTATTTTTATTTTGAAAAATATACTACATGCCAACAATTTAGTGTTTCCATTGAAACTGAAGTATTTGTTATAGTAACACAGATATCTTGTAGTTATCTTGTCATCATGAACAAGATAAAGCCTATTTTTACAGACCTAAGTGCACCTGATTTGGTTCGTAAATGTCTCCACGGTAAGTCACAAAACCCAAATGAGTCCCTAAACCAAGTAATCTGGTCTCGCCTGCCAAAAACCGTCTTTGTTGGCAGACACACCTTGCACTTAGGAGTGTATGATGCCATAAGTTCCTTCAATAAAGGAAATATGGTAAAATTTATTGGAATGACTGTTGGACATAATTTTTGTGAAGCAATGAAAAAGCTGGACATAGCTTGCTTACAAAAAGCTCAACGCATGGCTACCGAAGTCGCAAAAAAATCAAGGCAAGCTCGCTCAAGTGCCAAGAGGAAGCTGGAAGATCAGTGGGAAGAGTTGGAGGATCCTGATAACCCTAGTTATGCAGCTGGATGTCATTAATATTATAATAAAGGTCAGTGAGTTCACTTATTTGATGTGTGTTGCCTTTAGCTGCGATTTCCCGAAAATTAACTTTTTTATCACTTATGTACCTTTTTCTCAAGATCCACTGATCAGATTAACATAAAAAATACACATGTACTTAAGACCAGTACACACATTTAGAGCGGAAGACATTATAAAAATCTATTTTAAATTTTTATTGAAAAAATTATAATTATAAATTATTTTACAAAAAAATAATAAATTTTTTATTTACAACAAATTAAATAAAAACTTCTTTTTTTTAACTTTGTTCCGCTCTAAATGTTAACAAAGGTCTAAATAGTAGTGTCCTAAAGTTTGATGATGTTAGCTTTAAAGGTTTCTAAGAAAAAGTTACATAAAATTAGCCAAATTAACATGGGAAGGATAGGGCATACCGAACCCCCTTAACCCTTTAAGCGTCATGAAAACTTAGACATAATCTTTGATAAAGTTACATTTTTTTTAATATCCAATGTGTAAAGTTAAATTTATTTTCGTTTCTGTATGTCAAAATAGAGTTATTTAACGGTAAATAAAATTTGTTTAGCCCTTTTTTGGATTTCCTAGGCTAATTTTTAACTGTTGAGAATAACGTAAAATAGCAATGTAGTTGTCACTAATATTTTTATCATTTATTCAGTAAGTATGGGAATGAAACACAGTTTTATAGATAAACATATACTATATTGCAAACCAATAAAATTATAAAAATACAAAAGTAGACAAAAAGTGTTTATTTGGTGGCGGGCTGTCACAACTGACATTCCGCGCGTCTCCCGCAAGCCACTGTTTCGCGTGGACTTTGAACCTTCTTATCGCTCGGCAACCTGTAGGACAGCGTTACGGGACTTGAATTATATTTCTTGCTTTCTGATAACATCCTTATAATCGTAGTAAAATATTAAAAAGTTTGGGGTTGACCAAGTAATTGCTCAGAATTACCAAATCTTCAAATTCCGAATCGTCTGGATTCGCCATTCACACGAATAATGGTAAAAAACACTAAATAAATACTGGAAACTGCTGTATATAATATGAATAATTTACTTTAAAAAGACTAGGACACAACAGAAAATTAGCGATAACCGAAATACATATGGGTGTACCGGACGCTTCTCACTAACTAACTGGCTAGATGCCTTGACGGGAGCTCCCGTCAATGACTTTGTGAAAGGCGCGGGGCCACGCCCGCTAGACAGTGTTTGGCCAATTAGAAACAACTGCCACTCCCATTGTAACAGAATTCGAGGCAGAACAACCCGTCTGTATGTCGCATGACTACTAGAACCATCTAGCAGCAAAATATTGAACTAACATAGCAGTAAGAAAATAAAGAATGCAAAAACGCGGATCCGCGTCAATAACGCTGGAAAAGTTAATACTTAATACACTATATATTAGAATATATTCAATTGTAAAATAGAGGAATATTCCTGATTAAAATTGGTTCCATACAATATTTTATAATATTGATAAATTATATTTTGGAAACCTTAAGAAAACCTAAAGATGTATTATTTATATTATATTCCTAACTGTAAAAAGTCTCTGTAGCAAAATCATTTATTAATCTAAATTGTTACATTTAATTGCTCCTGGTTGTAACAAATAAGGATTCATTTACATGGTTCTGTAGCTTAATTTAACTGTCATGACTAAGTAAATTGTATTATTATTGGCGTTGATAATACGACAATCCGAGGTATTTCAGAAAGTAAACCTAAAATATCAGCAATAAATTCTAGGTACTTACAATTTACAATATACGCAATAGTAGGCAAAAGATAATCATCTACTTAAATCCGACTAACTCGTTGAATATTTGAGATAATAATTCAATAGCTTATTTTAACTCACTCAAATCTTTTCATTTCATATCTCAGATTTTCATTGTATTGAAGGATTAACTCTCCCAGCTTTGGAACCAGTTATAGAGAGTTATTCAACGAGAAGACAGTTATTAAAATCTTACCATTTTGCAGGTTTCAGGAGTTCCTTTCAACCACTCCTTTGTAAATCGCTTGCAATGTTCTTTGTTTTGGATGAACTTTTGAAAATATATTGTTAATAATGATATAAGCTCCACCACAAGCAGAACTCTAGATCTCAGCTCCAAGCGAGGCTACAATCAAATTTTTGCACAACCATCTTATATCATTATTTTGAGAGAGTCAGTTGGCTTAGGACTACAGAATGTTTGCAGCAGAATGCACCACTCAGTCTTTTATCTCGTTGATAATTTCTGTATCCTCCCTCAGTAAGTAACCAAGTATTTCTAGTTTACTAAGCAGTATAAATCTATATAATGTTTCTGGATAGAAATAACACCGAATCTTCAAAAAATTTAAAATACAAAATACAGGAGGAACATCTAATCATATAAGCCAAGAAACAGAGATTACAAGGAGGAACACTATATTAAAAGAGATACATTTGTTATCGTGTAGTTTAAAACAATGATAACTTACCTATATTTTACTTCAACTACAATTTTACTCTTACGCAATGGTACCACCCGTTATGTAAGATTAAGTTTTAAAATAGTTGATAAATGGTACATCAATGGATAAATATTAATTATAATTAACTTTTGCTAATTTTTGGCATTATTATGTCATTATTTTAATAATAATTCAATTTATTTTTAGAGTAAGGTGACGTGACAATAGAACAGACATTGTTATTGTAGAGCGAGTAAATGATAGGTAATGTGACAATAGAACATACTTTTTTGTGTAGTGATTATATGGTAGGCAAGCGAGTGTAGAACAATCACTGTTGTAGAGCGAGTAGGTGGTAGATAAAGTGACGGTAGAAGGCACTGTTATTGATGAACGAGTAAATTAAATGTAAAGTGACAGTAGAAGGCAAGGTTCTAGTAGAACGAGTAGATGGTAGGTAAAGTGAAAGTAAAACAGTCACAGTTATTGTGGAGCGAGTAGATGGTAGGTAAAGTAACAGTAGAACAGACACTGAAATTGTGAAGCAAGTAGATAAAATTAAAGTTACAGTAGAGGGCACTGTTATTGTGGAGCGAGTAGGTGGTAGGAAAGTAACATTAGAACATACACTGCAATTGTGAAGCAAGTGGATAAAAGTAAAGTGACAGTAGAGGGCACTGTTATTGTGGAGCGATTAGATGGTAGGTAAAGTAACAGTAGAACAGACACTGCAATTGTGAAGCAAGTAGATAAAAGTAAAGTGGCAGTAGAGGGCACTGTTATTGTGGAGCGATTAGATGGTAGGTGAAGTGACAGTGGAAGGCACTGTTATTGTGGAGCGAGTAGATGGTAGGGGAAGTGACAGTAAAACAGTCACAGTTATTGTGGAGCGAGTAGATAGTAGGTAAAGTAACAGTAGAACAGACACTGCAATTGTGAAGCAAGTAGATAAAGGTAAAGTGACTGTAGAGGGCACTGTTACTGTGGAGCGATTAGATGGTAGGTGAAATGACAGTGGAAGGCACTGTTATTGTGGAGCGAGTAGATGGTAGGGGAAGTGACAGTGAAGGCACTGTTATTGTGGATGGTAGGTGAAGGGTGTCGGCTCGTTCTGCTACACTGAACATCTCACAACGGAACTTTATTCACTTAATTCCCCTCGTCCTTTCACCGCTCGAATAATTACTCTATAAAAGTACCCTCGCTGTATTCACCGCATGATTCATGAAGAGCTCCGAGACAATAAACCGTCACTTTTGTTCTCTTATTACAATTCTCTGCTCTTGTTATATGTTGAGAGTTTAACGAATATATCGTATAATAGTTGGTACGAAATAAAACTGAATGTGTACTATATGTTCTCTCTGTATAACACATGGAATGTATGACGGATACTTTGTTTAAAGTTTGTTATTGACGATGGAAGGTTTGAAAGAATTACGGATATTGACTATAGTTGTGAGTTCTAACTTTGCAGCAGTTTCAACTTGTGTAGTGACTGAACAGCCATTCGGATCAGAACTTTAGAATCGTAGTAACAGTCAAGGTAACAATAAGCGATTTGGAGAAATATCAGGACACAAGATTCTTGTAAGTTTCAACTTTGTTACACTTTTAACTTGTAGTCACTACTCATATTGATTCAAGTTCCATTCAGGTCTGAACTTTAGAGTTTTATTACTAACCAAGGTAACAATCAGCGATTAGGTAAAACACTAGGACATCATAACCGCTGGAAGTTGTAATTTGTAGTAGTTTTTTACCCGTGGTCTGTGTTTTCTATATCATATAGTTATAACATTCTTTGATATCTTCAAGTTTGTTTCGTTTATTTAAGAATTGATTTATCATTTCCAATATTATTTTGAAATATTAAAAACAGTGAATTAAACTATTTGATAGCATCAGTTATTAAAATACGTATATACAACTAATTTTCTCCTCTTTAGTATCGAATTCGGAAAAAAATTACTTTTACGTACGCAACACAAAAAAATCCAATATCTTATAAAAAAAATAAACAGTAAATAATGTAGTTCTTAACAAATTCATTTATACACAGTTAAATATTATGTAGTAAAATATTATATACACAATAATAAAACGGGATCAAAACTTTACTCATTAAAGTACATCTTGTTTTGCTATATATTTCTATTTATACTATCTTTTTTTATTTGTATGAAAGTATTATACTACAAAATATTGTACCTTAACACTATTTATACGTCTATCAACAATTGATTAAGCGCGCATACAATAATTGTTCAATAACTTAAGCGTATAAAATGCAAAATTTTGTTATTTAGAAATAGAATAACGTATTTAAACAAAGCAAAATTTTATAATATAGTTAATTATTGTTCTTAATTATCAATAAGATTTTTCAATTTATATCATGCTTTTGAGTTTAGTTCGGCAAAATATTTTTTTAAATAATGGCAAACTTTGGAAATAAGATTAAAGACTAAAAGGGATTATTTGTTAAAAGTACCAGCAGAAGCAAATTTGGTTATTTCTGAAGGATGAATCACTTTTAAATAACTCAAATACTGGGACGGATCCCCAAACTTGGTTATGAGTTTCAGAGTTTGGGTGAATTCTCCACTCGGTTTATTGTATACTCCTCATATAATACTCGGATCAGATGTGTCTGCGTTATTACCAACACTGTTACAAGTATAAAGGTTTCTTTACTTAGTTGAACTCGTTAGTTGTGTAGAAAAGTCCTGTTGTTGTAATGCATACATATTGCAAAAACTATAAAAGCAGTTTCATCTAATCGAACTAACTAAGGTGGAAAGTTTGAACAAACTAATACCGAACTTCAGTCTAAGACACCGTTGCCCTATCTTGTATAACAAAACTTATAGTTGCAGTAATTAAGTGATTACTGGGCACCTCAGTACACTAGTAGTTAGAAAGTTTCTTAGTTTTATATTGTTTTACTATCGGAGTTACACTACGTGGAATATTTATTAAACATGGTTAAAGTTAATGAAGTGTTATATCAGAGTTTATTTGGTAATGAAAACAGTATTCAATTGATATTTTTGACAGCCAATCAGCCAGTGTATTTTTTTGTATAGCTAGAAACTAAAATGGATAAGAACGGAAAAAATAAATGAGAGGAGAGTGCTGACCACAAAATTAAGGACCACTCGCAGTTGGCATGAGTGAAAGGAATAACTTACTTCGCAAAGATTTAGAAGTTCTCGTCACTTTAAGAATAGATATAGCTGACTTAGGAATGCTTATTGATGATTTAACAAGTAGCCCAGATATGAGTACCGAACTGTAAGTGAAATATCTCTTATTACATTGTGTAGTAATATTCGCACTTCATGTATTTTAAGACAATCTCCTGATTAACGTACTTTTGTTTGACAGGAAGAGGTGAGTGTAAGGAATGTGTCGCTGGAATATAAAAGTGAGTAAAACGCTTCCAGTAAAAATATTTTATTATTTTACCGTGGGAAAATGTAATGTGTCAGTGGCAATAAACAATCGTTATTATACAATAAGTACGTGAGAGGCGAACAATTTCAACTCGTTCTGCTGCAATGAACAACCCACAACGAAACTTGAGTCCCCTAATTCCTTGTTCTTTCACCGTTTGCGCTTTCTTTATTTTCATTTTTAGAAAGTGAATTTTTCTGTCGCGGTGTGTCATCGCCTTCTACAATCGCCTCGTTTTTGGCAAAAACATCTTATTTTTAGATTGAAAATCAACTTAGCAAAATATCTTAATATTTGTGGACTTTAATTGTACGAGTATTATGACATTGAACATGAAGGTGATTTGGTTTAGTGTTTAATAATGTACCGTAAGTCTTCTAAAAATATTTTCACACATATTGCACTCCGTGTACGTATTAAAATTAGCTAATATGAAACATAAATTTACAATGGCCAAGAGCTAAAATGATAAGAAATCCTGAGAAATAGGTGCTTATGTATTTCGTGTCATGAAATCAGAATAATTTACAATTTTAAATAGATATAAAATCTGGACATTTTATTTAGTTATGTATACAACTCTAGTTTGACAATAGAAGATAAAAAATATTACAGGAAAAAAAGGTAAAATACGTGTCACGTAAAAATATAGAGTTGCAGTATAAAGTGAATATAAAAATCTTGATACAGTTACTTTAAGTTTGGTCTTCACTAAAGATATAATTTTTTTACAGAAACTTCTGCCTTTTCAGGCGTATATTTCTAAGGATTTAATTAACTCTCATATTTTTTCGGAGTGCCAATGATTGAGAGCGTCACTGAAGCAAGCTCTGTGTCTGTCAGGCAAGAAGACAGTTTGGCAACGCAGCATATCTCTGATTTGTCTAAATGGCGGGCTGTAGGAGCCTCGCCCTCAACTGTCTTCTTTGCTGCACTCTTGTATACATAGGGGAGACAAAACGTCGTATCTACATGAGTGAGTGAACATATGAGATAGCACGATATAGAAAAATAGGGCATAGTCGGACATGGTTTCAAGACTGATTTAGCTTGTTTTTTGTAAATAATCTCTACAACTTTTACCGCAGTGTAGAGGTAACGTTGCGGCTCTCCAACCGATAGGTCACAGGTTCGATTCTCGAGGAGGCAAATAAATTGTTAGTGGGTTTGAACCTTTTACCCTTTGTAAATGTTTATTATCTTCAACTGAAATTTCAATGGTGTATTAAGAACCACCTTCTAAAATATAATTTAGAATTTGTTGCTAGGGATTTATCGTTAGTTAATTTATACAAATTTATATCACAATATAATTTGTTAAACTATTTTTAAAACATATCAGTACCAAACCTAAATAAACAATGCTTGTTGTGATTTATTAATTTATTATTATTATTTGTTTAAGCAGCTTACAATATATCATTTATTTATTTGTTTAACACTTTAATCCAAATACTACTTGAATTAATTCAGGTTAAATAGAGTTATGTGTTAGTGTCAATTGAAAATTAAATATAGGTTAAGGAATGTTGTACTAATTTTAGGAACATAACATTAGGCAATACTATAAATTGACTTATGTTTTGGGATTTGTAATAAGAGAATGTGAATTATTAAAGAGAGTAGGTCAAAAATGTCAGCAATAAATTTCGAATCATTTTCAGTAAAATGAAATTAGTTGGGAATAGATAATCATCAAATTAAATTCGATTAATTCGTTTATTAGCCAAGAATATAATTAAATAACTTATTTTAACATACTCAACTCTTTTCATTTCATCTGCCAGATTTGCATTGTGTTCAAGGATTACCTCTCCCAGCTTTGGAACGAGTAGCTTATAGAGAGTTATTGAACGAGAAGTTCTTAAGCTCTTTGTCTTATCATTTTACAGATTTAGGAGTTCATTTCAATAACCACTTTGTAAATCGTTTGCAATGGCCTTTGCTTTATACTCACTTTTGGAACTATATTTATAACATTGATAAAAGTTTCACTCAAAGCAGAACTTAAGATATCAGTTCAAACCCAGGCCACAATCAGCGACTTTACACAACCAGGAGATCAGAGACAGCGGAAGTCAAAATTCTGCAGCAGTTTATACTTGTGGTGCACTGTTCTTTGTCTGTGATCATTGTTTCTGTTAACTCCCGCTTGGCTTGGTTCCTTTATACTTTAAAGAAGTTTCACACCTAGAACCATTTATAAATAAAATTATACATTTAAATATGCTTGTCAATTTTTATGTTGTATCTATGTTAGCTATACAATTAACGAATAAGCTATCTTAGAGATGTAGCCTCGAAAATTATTGTATAATAAATAACATAATATGAATAAACTTTTAACACTTTTAAACTTTTATTTTTCTTATACGATGTACATTTCGCAATCATTGATTCCATCTCTATCTATCTACCGATTATGAGCAAATGTGAAAGTAATCTCAATATAACCTGAGTATGAGTAATAAAATAACTCAGCGGTGGATTTAAAATTTATTAATAACATGTATACTTACAAGCAGTTACTTAATAACTTTCATGTAAAAAGGAGATAAGGAGAAAGTAATAATTATACCGTAACCCTTGTAGACATAAATAAAAAGTAATAAGATACGTAACAACGGGACTAAATATCTTACTAACTTCGAAATGTAAATATTTATATATATATATATATATATATATATATATATATATATATATATATATATGTATATATACACCTTAATTATACTTATTTAAAAACAAGTATATAGATTCAATTCTAATCTACGAGTTGATTTTACGATTTTACTTCTATATCATGAAAAATAGGTTTATAAAGACAGTATTAATTTTGATTGACACAAAAATTCCCCAAACTGGATAAAATAAATAAAATTTAATCATTAATATTTAATATGTACCGTTGCCGATTGCCGTCATTAACATATTATTGTGATTCCAATACGGGTTTCGCTAGTAGACTATATATTTGTATCTTAGAAGTAAAGTAAAGTAATACAACTTTCAAATTAAAGATATTTCCACAATTATGTTTTAAAAATTCATCATAAACTTCTCGAAATACTTTCCGAATACAGTAAAAGACGACATTATTATCTACTATAAGCAACAAAAAAAAAAACGACGCACGTAAGATATTTTCTATATTCTTATGAAGACTGTGCAACTACGACATGTAGGGAAATCTACATAGTCACGGACTAAAATAAGCTACTTTTACCAAAGATAAGATTTCCCATCAGCGTTTCCCATCACGAGTGCTAGGACTACTGAATGGAATATAACTAAAAATAAAAGTTTATGCACGTAAGACTCCCATATAATTGCAACAACGAGTTAAAATACGTTTAGAAAAATTGTTTCGAGATACATTAATTTGTATTTAAATGAAAATTATATGAGACTGTATTCAATATCGTGACTCATGAAATGTTCTTAGATAATACTCTTAGAAACCAGCAGCTTTGGTTTCATAGTAAAGGAACATAAATAGTCAAGGTAATAATGTTAGAAAGGTACTAAAATTACTAAACACTTTATTAATGATCTATGGAGGTGCGGGACACCATTGCGAAATGAAATTGTCTTGTTGTGCAGTTACGTTAGATCTGATAAGGCTATTGTTCTCCTAGTTGGATACGACTGGGACAATCAGAATTGCCGCGGATGTCCATCAGAATATGTGGGAAGGGTATGTATATAACCGTCAGCTCATATTTTCGCCCTTATTTTGGTAATTTTCGTGAATTAAGTTGATTACAGTGCGCCGTGTTTCTATTTTTTTTTCCGCGAGGTATTACGAGGTAAGCATCAAATTTATTGTACGTTATATTGAAATAGTCTTCCAGATCTGATATTAAATTAATTGTGTTGTCTTTTTTATAAGAAAAAATAAATTTATAGAAACTACAGAGCAATCTGCATAACTGATTCTCGATGAACAATAGAGCACAGTAAAATCATACAAGTTACATTTGGTTCAAATTGCAAGAAAGGTGAATTAAAATTGAACTTTGTTAATTACTTTTGAGATTTGGAAATTTAGTAGTTTATTGTAAATTAATAATTGGAAATTAATCTTTAATAATTGTTTGAGAGAGTTCTGATCTGATTTGCAAAAACTTGAAAGTTAAGGTACAACTAGTGGAAAGAGAAGTTTGATTTTTATTTAAAATTTTGAGCGAACTAAGAAATGAATATTTTTATTTTAGTTATTTCCAAGTGGTATTTGATTTTTATTTGAAAACTTCATTATGTTATTTCAGAATAGAACTCTAATTCTTAGTTTTAATATATTTGATTAATACTTTTATTTCTTGGTAAAGGAAATTTTATAATTACCAAACGGTTTGTCAATTATTTGTGGAAGATATAGTGATGAAAATTCTGAAACATTGAACTTATTAATTTGCCAGTTTAGAATAAATCCATTATTTAAATTTAGAACTATGATTTTTATTCAAGACAAACCTGAAAATAATTAATAGTTTAAAAATCCAGTAATACATTTTACTGAATATTCACTCGGAGCTTACTAATCAAAAAATATTTTATATCGTCTTAGATGTCTGAATATTAATATCTACAGTCTAAGTCCAGTTATACTCAGTAAACAAGACAAGTATTTCTGGATTAATAGGCAGTATAAAATCATGTAGTTATTCTGGGTAGAAATAACACCTAATTATAGAAAGATTTAAAGTACCAAATGTAGGAAGAAGACACCATTATATAGGCGAAGAAAGTCAGTTTATAACGAGCAATACTATATTGAAACGGATACACTTGCTAGCCTAAAGTTTACTTCGACTACAATTTGTATACGTAGTGGTAACAGCCGTTTTAGGAGATGTAATTTAAAAAAATTTTATATATGATATATCAATGGATAAATAAAATTTATAACGAAGTTTACGCTGCGTTGTTAAGTATTAAGATAAATTACTTTTATAATATAATGATTTAATATATTTACAAAAAATATGACAGTAAAAAGGAATAGTTATCGTGGAGCGAGTAGATGGTAGGTAAAGTGGTAGTAGAATAGATATTGTTATTGTAAAACGAGTAGCTGGTAGGTGAAGTGACAGTAGAAGCTCCTGTTATTGAGGAGCGACAAGGTAATAGGTGCAGTGATAATAGAAGGCACTTTTATTGTGGAAGGCACTGAAATGTGAAGTGACAGGACGTTCTTATTGTATAGCGAGTAGGTAATATGTGAAGTGACAGTATAAAACACTGTTATTGCAGAGCAAGTAGATAGAAGGTAAAGTGACAGTGAAGGCACTGTTATTGCGGATGGTAGGTGAAGGGTGTCGGCTCGTTCTGCTACATTGAACATCTCACAACGGAACTTTATTCACTTAATTCTCCTCGTCCTCTCACTGCTCGTATAATTACTCTATAAAAGTACCCTCGCTGTATTCACCGCATGATTCATGAACAGCTCCGAGACAATGCACCGCCACTTTTGTTCTCTGATTGCAATTCTCTGCTCTTGTTATATGTTGAGAGTGTAACGAATATAACGTTCAATGTTTAGAACGAAATAAAACTGAATCTATTTTAAATGTACAGTTTGTCCACAATAATAAATTCTATATATTAATAGATGTACGGGAGTATGCGTTCGTAGTACTAGCAATAAAGATTAATATCATGTCATTAAAATGTATACATAAATAATTCCTTTTTCACATTCAGAATTTTTTTCTGAATTTTTCCATTTATGCATCAAAATTTTTGATTTCTATACATTTGACTGTCATTTCCGTTGTATAATATATTGTACTAAGACCTATTCTTCAGTAGTTTAAAGGTGTAAAAATTACTTTATAGGTGTATAAAAATGAAATGGTTTAGCTAATAAATATTTAGTCATACATATAATATATGTTTCCTGCAAAGGAAAGTTTACTTCAATTTTCATAAGACTTTCTATTTCCAACTGAGCTCATGTCATATTCTTTTTAAATGGATAAAGATTTGTTATAATTCAATATTTTTAAAACTATAATTTTGTTACTATTAAAATGCAGTTAAATTAAAATATACATACCCAAATGCAGGTTAGCCAAGGCATACTTGTGCATTATACTCCTTTTTAGTACACCCAACGTTGACCCTCTTTACAATAAATTGGACCTCTTTACATAAGACCAGCAGGTAGCAGCACAATTCGCACCACAAAACTTCATGTCAAAAAACAGATACATAGTTGCAATATTCCTTTAAAATTACATATATAATAATCCAGAAACCTGCTGATCAATTTTAGATTTAATTTAGGGAGCAGTGCCTTGGGACGCTGAAGTCGGAAAGTAAAATAGTTATTATAACTACCTGTGAAATCATTGTAATTCTGAGATACTTGATTGAATAGATCAGACAATTTCAGTAACAACAGTTTACGACTAGTTTGGAGGATTCAGTCTTTAGTTTTTCAGTAATATCTAGCTATAATAAAAGTTATTAACGTTGTTTTTGGTATCTGCATTACAGTACTAATCAAGCACTGCATACTTAATATTTGCTAACACGTACAGCATTGTTACAAAAACATAATTTATGAAAAATTCTCCAACTCATTAATGAAAGATTCACATATTTACTCAAATTATTTTTTAACCTATATTTCTTAAACTAAAACAGTATGTTAAAACTAAATCAGCTTTAAATGTGTGTTGTTTAAAATCCTTCAAAAAGTTATTCATGAACCATCAGAATATTACAAAGCGAGTAATTTTAGATTAAACATTTCATAATTAAAATTGCACAATTTATATTTTTAATCAATGGTTGATTCAGCTAAAATGCAGTAATGCTTTCCAGAGTAAAATAACATTTGTGAAGACATCATTTAGGAAACATCTCAGTTATTCCGACTATCTGTGAATATTATATAAGAAATTGAACTCCAATAATCTCCCAGCAGGTTATTATATTATTACCGAACTATCCAAAGTAGTGCATGATATTCATTACTTAAAAATGGAAAATAGAGTTGAATTAAAACCTGAGACTTTATTAACATAATACTCTACGTAGACATTGCCGTCTCACTGAGTTTACCACAACTTCCTCGACACCCTGAGACTTTAACAACACGATAGTCTTACTCGAACCTCCCGTTACACTTAGTTTACTGCAACTTCTTTAGCTCTGACAAACTTCCCCTTACAACCGGCATAGTTCTGCGTTACGCGTTTAAAACATTAGGTCAGTAGTAAAAGTAGTTGCTGAAACCGTCGACGTAATGTGGGTTCGCAATTAGTTTCCAAATCCTTCTCCTAGTATGGGATAGGAAGAAAATGATTTAAAGGTTTAACTATTTCATTCAGATTTTCTATTTTCAACTTACGTACTGTTGGTATGAAATGTGTTATGAACAGATGAGATCTCTCAGTATGAACAATAAAGGTGTTAACTTGTTAAGTGTAATACACCTAACAATTATAGTATGATACTTTGACGTGTTGACTGCGGCAGACGTACTTGCATGATATTGAATCAACTCAAGATTATTCAGTACAGAACTTGAGAGAAGATTTTAACTATATGTAGTTTAGCAGGAAAGTTAGTGTACAGTAATTTAAAATTTTAAAAATCACTCAATCATACTCAACAAGTCTAATATAATTAACTAGCGCGTTCTGAAATATTTTAATGTAATTTCATTAACTTGCATAGAAATTATGTGATGTATCTTAATGGTGCGTCTAGAATCTCTTTCATTTTCTAGCACATTACCCTTTAAAACTCAATATCTGATACGAATAAGGATTCGAACATTGCAACATCATCCAGTGGCCATTACACACTTTTCAAAGTACGCAACTGGCACTGTTAATAAAAAGAAATTTCTTTAGTGACCTTGGACAAAATGTATATGAAAAATGTTTTTCGAAGCCGTATCCAACGTGGGAGTTCTGATGTTCGAGCGGTCTGTAAGACGTTGGATTTTTTAAATTCGAATTAGAGATAGCGCGAGTTCAAATCCTGTCTGTTACCGTTGCATTTTTATCAGTAACATTAACCTTGTAATTTATCGACTCTCCCCCTTATCCTGATTGATGAGATCCTCGCACAGACCAGTAGCCTATGTGGATGGGCAGAATAAGGCTTTCGAAAAACAATAGTCTGAAATACACTCCTATCTCTTAATAATTAACTATATTCATACTGTTTGTGTCTTTAAATTTATATGTACACAACAAGCATAACACTAGAACTGTTTTGTTCCAATTGCCATTTGAAATTCTTTTACGAATTCAGCACACATTTACATATATCATGTTATTTTTAAAACTTTCTTACGAAATACTTTAAACATATTATATGTAAGAAGATTTATATTTCCAGATAAAATATATTAAGAGTTAAACAATTTTTGATAATATTTTCTAAAATGCTTTTTAAAGTTCATTATAAAAATTAATAATGGAGTTAAAATTACATACCGAGTATATAGCCAATGACATTCAATATGAAATTTGATAATATTGAATAGTATTAATAATGTTATTACACTAATGATTCCAGACTAAGTAAAAATGTTATATCAACAAAGTTATACACTAACAGAAACTTGGTAGTTCCATCTGCCCAGGTTTCAATCTGTGACTTAGTACATAATCCAAGATGGATGTTTCAACTATGTAACAGTTCTAACTAGAGGACAATCGACTTTGATCAATAACAGGGGATCAGAGACTGGTAAACTTCCAACAGTATCCCAGTTCCAAATCGGGGTCAGTCAACGACTTTGTAGAACATCAGGAGATCAGAGACTGTGGAAGTTCCAGTTACATAACAGTTTAAAATAGAGGTCACTCGGCGACTTTGTATAATATCTTAGTGGTAGAGACACCAGATGTTCCAGCTGTGTAACGGTTTGTATTTGCGGCTATTACTCGAT
Organism: Homalodisca vitripennis; assembly: GCF_021130785.1. Taxonomy (NCBI): domain Eukaryota; kingdom Metazoa; phylum Arthropoda; class Insecta; order Hemiptera; family Cicadellidae; genus Homalodisca; species Homalodisca vitripennis. The sequence goes on from NC_060212.1 coordinate 47,677,725, forward strand.
CAGTTTCTGCAAGTTGATTTCAAATTTATGAGTAGGTTTTGAATTAGGTCACAAATTTTTGAAACTTTTTGTTATACATATAAATGTAAAATATCAAGTTTTCACATAATATTTAAATTTGTAAGTGACGACACGATTTTAAGATATAATAACAAACATGTTGTTAATAACAAAACATAAATATTACTTAAGAACGCGTTTTACTTATAATCGATAATAATAATTTTAAACGAAACACCAATACACTACCCGTAATAATTAATTTGTAATAAATAATAGTAATTATTATTGGTGTGTGTTTAATGAGTATATTTACTGTTACAAGAATAAAAATTCTTTGGAAAAGTTAGTTTCCATTGTATATTTTACGATTATTTGTCATCTATTGTAAAAGTATAGAACATTTAAATCTTTACACTAATAAAAATTCGAAACATACTTTTCATTGAGTTAATATGAAATTATTTCATACTCTAATCCTCATAAATGAAAAGGAATCGCTAAATTTGTCGCTAAGCGGTGATCTTCGAAACCTCTGGTGGATCAACTTATCCAATCTTTTTATTTTATATTTGTTGAAGTCCGAGTAAGAAAGTTAGAAACAGTTTTTTTGGAACATTGACGAATTAGAGAAAATAGCTATAATATTTAAGAAATGCAGTTCGTAAAATGTAAAGTTCACTGACTAAACAGCTGTAGACATTATTAGATAAAGTTCACCATAGAAGAAGGAACAATAGTTTTAAATTACAGTTTTAGTAAATATTGAATAATTATTCAACGCTTACTATTTAAGTAACTATTTAATTTCTTTTTAGTTTTTACTTTAAATTCTAATTCGGCTTCACCAACGCTTTTATAAAATACACCTTAATAAACAAAGCTGTGAATTTAAGCATATCAGGTAAATCGAGTTATGGGTCCTAATCAGTTCTGTGGCATTTCTAGATGTGAAACCTTTGGGGCTGTCTCGGAATGGGTTCGCGCTGAACATGAGAGAAAGTGGAGGCTGCATCTGGGTATCAGAATGAGCAGAATGATTCTACAGTCGCCTTACTCCGCCTGATCTTCTCTCACTAAGTAGATCAATGTCTTCTCGGGTTATAAGTAAAGTTACGGGACATGGAAATATCTTCCAGAGTCGGCATCCTTCGGGAGGATCCGATCTGTATAATGTGTGTGGACAGGAGGAGACTGGTGAACACGCACTCTTTGGTTGTCCTGCAATAGCATGGGGTATGCCATCTTTGGTAGTTTGGACAAGGGCGGTGGTGAATTTCCCCAGAAGAGCCTCAAAGGTTGTTTCCTGTGGTTTTTGGAACTGCTGAAATCATAGACTGGTAGGTCTCCTGGTGTGCTTCCGGGATGCACAACAGGCCCTTGAGGCATAAGTGCATGCCAATAGGCCGCCTCATAGAAAAAGAAGAAATTGAATCTGGTTGGCTCCCTTGATATGGTATGTGACGATTTTACTCAAGCTTCAAGAAAAATGGGATGGCATGCTATTCTCCTTACTGCTAGCAGAATACAAGTGAAGGAAGTAGATAGTCTTTTACCAAATTTGCTGTCATACTCGTATGTCCATATGTCCATATTTTCATGATTTGGATTACAAAATCTAAATTTGTGTTTTAGTTCTTGGTCAGTAAAACAACATTGACTCAATTTTAAAATCGGAAATAAATTAAATTAGGGTGAATTTAAAACGGCGGGAACTGACACTTTTTGACCGTAGTAACTATGGTATATATATATATATATATATATATATATATATACGCTTTTTGATTGGTTGGTTTTAGTAGGTAGCCTATACATTTTTTGATATGAGTACAATCAAAAATCAATTATTGCACTAGAAATAACTTAGTCATGAGTTGACACTTGTTGACAAAATTAAATTTACGAGATTAATACGTATATATTTTCCACACAAATAAATCCTGAACTAAACTAGTCCCAATTTTAATGATTTTTTGAATCTCCAAACCGTGGGTACTGAAATGATATATACTTGATAAGTCTACTTCTTTTTGAAAAATATAAATTGCTTTCACTAAGAAGGCTACTCTCTTCGATTCTAGAGTTGCGTAGGAAGTTGTGGGTAACTGCTAGTAATTCTCAAATTGTGTTTTCATTACTAACTATTTAAGATTTTAAGTATTTTAAATGTTTTATATGTCATAAGTTTAATCATTTTATAAAATGCTAAAATAAAACCTTCAAGATTTCCTGCTATCAAAAAGATTTGTATATAATCTTACATTTAAATTCATCAATTAGGGCTCAAGTTACTGAATAGAAATCATTGTTATTTCTGTTGAAAGGATTAAAGGATTTTGTTACTTCAGTGAAGAAATCACTTTCAGACGACGGAAATGTTGGCAGTGGATCCACAAACTTAGTTATGAGATTTAAAGTTCGGACGAATTTCTCACAAACCTGAACTCGGTTTCTTGTATACTTTTCTCGGTCAATTATGTACTTTCCAACTTTTGACCAATCTCACATTTCTATGTACGAATAGAATTATAGATTTTATTAATAAAAATAATGTTTTAGAACATTAAAAACTACTAATGTTCGAAGTGCTATGTGTATGAAAATTAAGAGACACGGAAACCAATATTTGAAGTCAGAGCATTTACTTGGTTTTAAAACATTGCCCTAATATGTTTTAGTATAGTTGTTTTTACACCAAGTAAGCTTTGTATTAGATGTTGCAAACGAGTAAGAATACTTATGGTGGAAAACACGATTTATAGTTGTATAAGGTAGTAAGTTTTATACTAACGGAAACCTTAAATAATTGCAATAAAACTGTTTGGACACAACTCCTCGATCAAGTTCTTTTCTCCGAATGGTAAAGAATTTTGAATATTCAGAAAAGTATTATAATTTTGAAAGTTTTATTTACAAAGATATAAAGAGAAGTACAAGACCCCTTTTTGAAAAGAATCTATTCATTATCCTCCAATATTGTTATTATGACTAATTGTGATGAATGGCAACAAAATATACAGCAATTTAAAGTTCTGAAATGTTTAAATTTTATTAGAAATAAATGGTATTCTTATACATTGTAATGATTTTTTGAAATATTACTATAACGTTATGAAAATCAGCCTAAAGAAAGAAGGCTTTAACTATTTCCAGATACACTTTATAAAACACTAAACTAAAATCGATCTTCACTTTGTAGGGCTAATTTTAAATACTCCTAACGTCATTCTTCTTTCTATTGTAGTTCACGGTAGTTGTGTATTAGTGACTTTTGTTAATAATATATTCTAACGGTTTTAGTAGTAACCTTAGAACTATCTTAAGAAACCCTAACAGTCCCTCATAAAAAAACATCAAAAACCTTATTTACCTCACAAAAAAGCCAAATTATGCTCATATTGATTTAAAGAAAGCTACAGATTTTCAAAGAAATAAAGATACAGCGGTAATTGTGGAGAGATAAGATTATACCCAAATTGAGATTAACATATTACATTATTCGTTCAAACATAGAAGTGCAGTAATTGACCTAATTAATGTGCTATTTACAATAATGCACATTAGATTATACGTCATGCAGGAATATACAAATTTCTGAAATAATTTTGGAATTTTAGTAATGTATATTATTCTTAAACTATCAAGATTAAAAATACGTATGTTTTTATAATGTGCATAGCTTAATAATCATCAAATCTGTCGTGGAAATTCTAAGTTATATAGGATTTAGTCAAGAAATTCAATATATGTGATAACTCAAATCATATGCTTTGTCGAGTAACGAAGACAAGTAAACATATCCCTTGTAATTCTCTTAAAAATGTAACTCATCTAGATGTTTAAAGAGCTGGATTTTGTGAAAAGTAATTAAATTCAGTATATTACTTAGTAATATAAATGTACAAATATGAGCGGACTGGAATAAGTGAGGATGTAGAGCAGTAGTTACCGGGGAATAATATTCCAGCAAGCCTTATTCCCGATAAGGTGGAGTTTTAAGAAATTACTTTATCAAGCAAGTTCAATTCGGTAGTGGTTTACACATTCCACCCAAAAAGCAATTAAATGAATGAATACATTATAGATAAACAGGCCTGACAATGGGATTTGATTTTATTGGGTAATTGCAAAATTCCTGGAAGAAATTTTAAAAAGTAAATATATGTATGCAGTACGAGATACATGCGAAGACAGAACGTCACATCTATCGTGCAGCAGTTCGTGGACTCTTCTTCTCAGATCGCCACTTTACTTCATCACGCCCATCATATGGATTTATCCTTTTGTCGAACCATTATAGGACGAAGTCTAATAATTGGTTTAATAGCACGTGGAATAAGATGTGATTGGCTGGGTAGATGTGGATTCCCCTCGAAAAAGTATGCCAGTCATAATTCTTTGTCCTTCCTCCCTGAACTGTACAAGTATGAAACCAAGTTCAACGGGCTGTAATGGCTATCTCGATAAGGATTTTGCTATTAAATATTAATTACACCACGGACACCTGCAGTCGTCACGATAATCAGCTGAGAAGTTTCCCGCCCTGGCAGGAACACGTAGGAGGCTATCAGCTTGATGCTAATATGTTTCAAATGTAAACGCTGTGCGAAGTATTGACCAACTCCATGACGGACAACAATCTAGTCTATAGATCCGCAGTACTTGTGCGAGAGGTACCTACAATGATAAAGAGCTTCACGTCCAAAAGGTGAGTATGTAGTTGGGCTATATAAGGTTTTATTATTTAGGTATAACCATGTATAATGGCCTTCCCGAAATTTTAAGGAATCTTGCCATTTTAAAATTAAGAGCCATTTAAAACCGTTTTACCTGCCTAACTGATAGGATTGTTTATTTTAAATAGTTATTATATTATTTATAAGTCCGATGTTAGACAACTAGTCGTTTTGCAAACCATAAATAGGTCTGAGAAGCACTATACATAATAGGCATTTTATTTATTATTCATGTAAATTGCATTTATATTGGTGGTAATATACAAATTTAATTTCAAGGAAAGATTCAAGAACGCCTCGCTAAGACTTATACCTAGACATCTCACTTGTCGGGTGAGAACACTATCATTATCTTGTAAGATAGTTTTCTGGCAAAATTAAAGTAAAAGCTCTTCACCTACTTCATTCATTTTGTACATTTAAACAAATACTTAATATTTAATATGAAATCGTCATATATTTTTTCATGAATATTTAATAGATTAATTTGAGTTAACCAAACAGAACTAAGACTTTAAATAGTTTAAAACGATAAGAGGTCAAACTTGTTAAGGAGCTCATGGATTTTTCTTATTCCGTAAGAAGTAATCACTTTCAAATAATTGATACTGGATCTCAAACTTCCTAATTAGATTTAAACTTCAAGCAAATTCTTCACAAAAATTATACTCAGTTTATTTTACTATTTTCTCTGTTCTTCCATTTCATCTATCTATGTGTCTTTCTTTCGTGAATAATGCATAAAGTTTACAAGAATAAGTTTAATAATTTATCAATGTAGAACAAACATCATAAATTGCAAACTTTAAAAGTACTTAAGTGTTTAGTGACGGAATTATACATTTTGAGATAGCTTATAATATTTTCCGAATAACATAATACATACTTTAATAATATGGATACTTATTTTTGTTGCATACATACAAATATCAATGAGAGAAAATTAGTAGAGAAACGATGTGAAACACTGAAGCAGTAAGTGGAAAAGGAATAATTAATAAAAAAAAACTTGAAATGACAATTTTTTCATAAAGATAGCCCTATATGTTTTTATCGGAATTAGGAAATATATTTATGCTTCTATATCTGTCTATTTTAATGCTTGTTCTTCAGTAAGTGGAAAAGGGCAATAACTAGTGAAGTAGTTCCCCTTTTCCACTCAACGAGTGTTAGCTTACTTACTTCTTGTTTGCCTCTTAATTGTGTACAACGTATTTTTGTAGCTACATTAAGTTTATATGTGTTTTGAAGATATGCCTGATAAGGTATGTAATGTTGTAAGTCACTATATAACCGGTTTATGTCTGAATCTGTTAGACAGATTCACGTATTTACCGATAATTACAGTGGGCAAAATAGAAATAATACATTAACATGATAACTAATAGGTTTAAGAGATATTAACAGAAAGATTTAAGAACATGTTCCAGTACTATCCGATACGAGAGCATAGGTTTTTTTATATATAAGTATGTATGGGCGTCATAAGAAAATAGGATACAATTTATTTGCTTTCTTAGTACAATGAAATTACAGCCGTTGCTAGATAATATGGCCTTTATATGTTGTGTTATTAGGTTTCAATTGACAAAATATTAATCTTAAAGATTTTTAGGCATTATTAAAAAAACCAAGTACTTCTCTGCAAAATAATAAAATGAAAATTTTATTAGCAAATATATAAAAATTATATTCCACCACAATATAAAGGATAAATGATTACATCAGTGTTCATCTGTGTGATTAAAAAAGGTTTTTTTTAACCGATAATTTATTTCTTTCTACAATAAAGCATATGGATCAGCTGGCATCAATAAGACAAATATTACTGATGTACAAAAGATTATTAAATATATACCTCAACGATAGAATCGTATATTGCTCTATGCCAATATTTTGTCATGGAAAAGTAAAAGTGGGGAAGAGAAAAATGTCGAAAATGTACTAAGTGTAATAGTAATATAGGTATAAAATCATTAGCCTATTTGTTTTGATTCATAATATGTAGAAATATATTAATAGAAGCATTTTAAAAAAAGTACAAAAATATCTCAATATGAAAAAAGGGAGTAACATTAAAACTAATTCTAACCCATCCCTTTTGATTAGGATGAAAAAAACTGTTTTTATTTATTTATTTTTATCATGTTTTAATTACGCTTTATTTTACCGACAGTTTTCATACTTACTTAACTCTAACAAACTTATACAGTTATTGGTGTTTTATGAAAACCTTATTTTTACTAAGTTATTTCAGATTTTTACTCACCGGTTCAATTTATGTAAGGATTTTATCATAGACTGTTAGCAGTACAGAGAGAAAGGTACACGCTATTGACGCCAATTTTATTGCATCGAAGAATAGGCGGGAGAAAGTTTGTTTTAATGTTGAAAACTATATTTTATTCTTAAATCTATTTTAGATTGTTATATAGGTTATATTGGCGTGCCTTAACGTTTAGTTTCGAGTCCTGTTATCTTAATAATATGTATTAAAGTCTCGATGAGCCTATTGACTTCAACCTACTAAGTATAAGTAGCTGTAGAAAAACTATACACGACACAACAAAGTCCGTTTTGCCTTTATGAATTTGTAATATTATATTTTTTAAACAAATTATACTAAAATATATATATAAAATTACATGCAAACCGTAAATTAAACATTTTTGCTGCATAAAATGCACATGTGCATGAAAGATCAGAATACTATAAACCATGTAAAGATAATATGCAAATAGATTTGGAATCAGAAGGTCCTTAAATAAGGCCTTGGTGTGACTTCTCTCTAGATTTGTTGAACAAGGCCCACGATTGACGCATGGTTGGAGTACAAATGACAGTTGATTATGGTTTTGAATCTTTTTTTTGTTAGAGCAATGATAACTTTTCCTCTTAAGATCGTTGTGCAATAACTGAAACGTTATTTAGATAACACCTCTACTAATTTGTGACTTTTGAGTGTAACAACCTCGTACTTTAATAACTGGTAATATGTTCCTTTTAGTCTTCAACTTAATGAACTCACAAATAATCATCCATCAATGCTAGCTTAAACTATAATATGTAAAAGATTTTCTACCCTATGGCTGGGTAGTTAAACCCATGAAACGTTTACTCAGACTGAACAGAGATTGTACTCTGAGCTCATAATTTATTTGCAGCCCACACGTTTCTGTACTTGGTGCCAATTTCTTCTCTTTCTTCACTAATAAACTTCCGGGAGCAGTCCACACTGACAAACAGTTAAATGGGAAGCCTTGGCCTGTTAATGAAGCAGTGGAAGACAGACCTTCTGGCGCTCGTTCCGTAAACTCTTTACTAGCCACCGGTACCGCACGAACAGACAAACTGATCGGCGTGATTTCATTCTGAACGTAGTTAAAATGGCAAAAATGATTATTTTATTCTTATTCAGCTCTGCCCTTGACCTGGTCACTCTCTTACTCTCCGAAATAAATACTTTAGATTTAATATAAGAAGAATTTATGCTAGTTGAAGTACGCCTTACGTTGTTCAGGATTTTCGTCCTTGATTTTAATTCATAAACCGCTGTTTTAATAGATTATATTTAATGCATTAACCCAATTTGTTATATGTTGTTGTTTCTGACTGTTACTAATTAACTAGGTGGTATATCACAAGTTTCATATATTACTAGTACTATATGTTACCCGTGGCTTCACATGCATATTTCAAAATCGAAGTACTTAGCCTACTTAGTAAAAACTAATGAGATAATATAATGGAGCTATATGGAATTTTTCAAGCCATAAGGTTAAAACGTGCATGAGCATTTATGGTTCGAATTGCATATTTCTACAGCTGACTTTGAACAAGAAAATACGAATACGTGTCTCGGAAACCTACTTCGATCAAAAAGCTTTCAATTCATATACTTTTGATCTAACATATTTCAAGCACCATAATTGAGTTTTTCTTGTCCCGATGAAAATATATACATTACATGCGCAGGACTGAGAAGCCTATTACGTTCAAAAATTGTAAATTGTTTTGTAATAATAGGGAATTCCTTACTAAGTTCATGCTATATTATAAACATCGTTTGTAAATTTTTACCTTATAAAAGACTTGTTATTCGGACTGTAGTCTGGGATAGAATAACTCGCTGTACAATTTTAATATCACAATATCCTGGAAGCTACCCACTTTCGAGTGCCTTATGATAAAACAAGTGCAGCTTTGTTCATTAAGGTAGGTATAATAGCAGTCAATACATTAGTTGTTTTAAAACTATAACTGGCGCAATCTGGAGTAAAAGTTAATTACAACTTTGTCTTTGCTGTCTCCACTGATCAAACACTGTTGTAAAATATGAAAGTAAACAGACGTTTCAGCCTCTTTAACTAACTTGAGGTGAAAGCGTCATCAGCTGTTTAATATCTGTAAATTTGGATCTTATACAATAAATATTACACATTTTCCAAATTATGAAATATCCTGGGAAACTCTTCCGATCTTTCTTTTCATATAAAACCCACCTCTAATTTAAATATTATTTTACAAAAGAATTAACCAAATCGGTGGAGCAGTTCTTGAGATTAGCGCTTAGCAGGGCGTTTAGCGGTTCATTTAAATTTCTAACGTGTGTTATTTCTCTTAAATATGAACTAATTTAAGAGAAATAACACACGTTTAAATTACGGTTACACCTATACACCTATATTACGGTTATATGCTAAATCATACATTCGTCGATAAAAAATTAATTACAAATTACTGGTTAATTTATTAGTGCAACTGGTGTAATTATTTATAACTTATACAATAGTTAAATACATTAACTCTTAAATTTACTGTTGTTAACGAATTTTAAAAATTCTTCAAGTTAAGTCATTATCTAATGAAACTTTAAGATTTAAAGTTTATGATTGTCAACCAATACAGTGAACTTTTACCATATTATGAAATTTATTATTGTTAATGCTGATAATGTAAATTGAAAATTAATCGGAGGTATGCAAAATATAAAAAATAGAATTAAATTCTGATTTACTCGAAAATTAAAATATTTCCGGTACCTAGTGTTCATGCTATTAGGCTCAGTTATAAAGTATATCGCAGTATCTTTGGTGCTAGACTAGCATTTCTCCTTAAGGTAAAATAGTTATCGGGTGGTAGACGGGAAGTATTTTTATTTTAATAAAATGTTTTGTTATTCTATTCTATCATTATTATATTTTGATTTAACTTACGAAATATACAGTTAATTTGGTTTATTCGATTAGAGTTAGTTCAGGACAGGATTTGTTTACAAAGTGTGTAATAGCAGTGTTTTTTTATGGAGGGTACTAGGGTTGCAGGTGCTGATATGTTTGGCAAACAGAGTCGATTGGCTTATGGGTAGAGACTAGTTTTGCATAGCCGTATCATGTATTTTTTATGGAGGTATAAAGGGTTTCATGTGCCGGTATGTTTGGCAAACAGAATCGATTGAATTGTGAGTAAGGGCTTGTTTTATGTGTTACTTGTAATATATATATATAAGGAATATATATAAGTAGATATGAATATGCCGGTTCTAGGACACTTTTGGGACAGTCAGAAAATCAATGTAAAATACTGTCCATTGAACCATAAACAAATCTGAGAAATCACGAATGTTAAATAACCGAATCTATAGCTGTTTTTACTGTTCATTGTAGGCTTCTAATTTCTTAAGCTGTTTTAATGAAAAAATCCAGAAATCTTCGAAATCTTTATTCCACGAAGTTAATTGTAACACAGTCTTTATCTTTAATAGTCTTCTTTCCAGTAACAACCAAGTGTAATTTTTCATTTTTGTTCAATTCTTTAATCTTTTTTTCATCCAAAACAGTCAAAAATCTGTTCGGTAAGTGTACTTTATAATCTTCCAACTCGGCAATTATTGTAAACCCGAATTTATCTTTCATTTTCTCCAAATTCAAGATTCTATATCTCTTTTTTTCTTCCAATTCCACTAATTTCTTATATTCTTTGAATCTTAGTTCACCAACCTTATTCAACTCTTGTAACAGCGCCGCCATTTATTATAGAAAAATCTTTTAACTAAATTTTAGTTAAAAGATTTTTGCTCTTTAAATAGAACAATCTGAAAACATTTGACCAGAAATTGTGCTGATTTGTGTCAAGTTATCACAAAAATCACCACTTCTCAAAATTTTAGTTTACAAATTTTTGCTCTTTAAATAGAACAATCTGAAAACATTTGACCAGAAATTGTGCTGATTTGTGTCAAGTTGTCACAAAAATCACCACTTCTCAAAATTTTAGTTTACAAATTTTTGCTCTTTAAATATGGAGCGGAAAAAGATAGAGTGCCCATACTGCAAAAAAGACATTTTTGAACATTACTATACTCGACATTACAATTCGAAAAATCATCTAAAAAACAAAGACATTTATGAAAAAGAACTAAATTATTTGAGGACTTGGGCTAAAGAAAATCAAATTGCCGATCACCAAAACATGTATAATATAGAAAAATTGCGTGAACTAAAGAAAAATTTTAAGGAAAGTAAAAAAGATCTCAATCTATTTAATGATGAAAAAATTCATTCAATAGCTGAAAAATTGGCTATCGAAACTAACGACAAAACTAAGTCAGAAATGATCGAAGAAATTGATAAAACGATTAATGAGAAACCTGAAAATATCATTGATGTAGAAGTTTTATCCTCAATACACGGTCTATTTAAGCAATACATTTTAAACAAATTTGAACGACAATTTCATGTCAATTTACAAATATCTTTCTATTTTGCGCCCAGAAATTAAAAGTTTAATCGAAAAATTTCAAGAAACTGTGAAAAATAGTAAAGGATATCTCTCTTTAGAATGCGAATACGAACGAACTTTAGTGAACGGTGAAACACAAACTTGTCCAATGTACTTTACTATAAAAGCAGACGAGATCTTTGATGTAAACGACTTTATTTCTAAACAATTTAATAAATTAACACATCGAGAACAGACAAATCATCCAAATCGAGGTTCTGGATGGACATTAAAACGCTGTAAACAACTGATTTTGAGCCTTAATAAACACGAATTTATGAACGCAGGATCATATATCGATTTACCACAAGAAATAAAGGTAAAGAAAGCTTGTGTAAATATCAAAAATGAAGATGACTATTGCTTTATTTACTCTATCCGATGTGCAATTGAAAAATCAAAATTTCATCCTGAACGTGTAAAAACAATATGAAAAAATTTGTAAATGACGAGATATATTCTGGATTTGACTATCCAATGTCCTTAAAAGATATACAATTATTCGAGAAACGAAGCTACAATTCCAAGTACAAATATCCAAAAATGTCAATCAATGTCTACAGTTTTGATGAAAATATTAAGGTTGTTCCGTTACAAATTTCTGAAAAATATGATGCCGAGTTAAACATTGACTTATTGTATTTTAAACAAGATGATAAATCCCATTATGTTTTGATAACAGATTTAAGTAGATTAGCGAGTTCTCAATTATCAAAAAATGCTCACAAGACGTTCTTGTGTCGAAGATGTTTAAGCCATTTCTACAAATCTGGAGATTTAACAGATCATTTAGAAATTTGCAAGCAACACGAAGTTTGTAAGCCAATTATGCCCTTTCCAGGCCAAACAACTAAATTTATTAATTATCAAAAGAAGTTTAGCCATCCGTACGTTATTTATATGGATTTTGAAAGCATATTAGAAAAAATTCCGACATGCAAGAACAATCCACAAAGATCGATTACAACCAAGATTCAGAAGCACATTCCTTATGGTTTTACTCTATATTTAGTGTCAAATGTGACGAATCGCATGTATAAACCGATATGTTATCGAGCCGAAAATAAAGAAGATTTGCCAAATGTTCCTGCAAAATTGTTTGAAGAACTTAATAAATTATCGAAATACATAGCTAAAAAAGTATAATTCTAAGAATAAAATACCTATGAAATTGACTAAAGAAGAAGAAATTTCATACCAAAATGCAAACGTTTGTCATATTTGCGAATGGTCTGCTTATGATGTTGAGTCAATTCAGTATGGTTTTACTCCTGATAGTTGGAAAGATAAGAGTTATAATAAAGTAAGAGATCATTGTCATTTAACAGGTAAATTTCGAGGCGCAGCTCATTCATGTTGTAATCTGAATTTGAAATTTCCACAAAATATTCCAGTTTTCTGTCACAATATGAGTAACTACGATACTCATTTGTACATAAAAGAATTGGCAAAACAGTATGGTAATGTTGATTTGATCGCAAATACCGATGAAAAATATATAAATTATTCAGTAAATTCTGGCTATGGGTATGAGTTTGAAGATGATAAACCAAGAAAGTTCATCAAGTTTTCTTTCGTAGATACGTTCAGATTTATGGCATCGTCTATAGAAAAGTTAGCTAAAAACCTCAAAAAAGATGATTTCAAACATACAAATCATTTTTATACAAGATGGTCTGAACGTAATTCTAGATAGACAACCAAATGACGAAGAAGAAATCTTTAAAATTCTATCTGGAAAAGGCATATTTCCTTACGAATTTATCGACAGTATTGAAAAACTTGATTACACAGAAGAATTGAGAATTCAAGATTTCTATTCACTTTTGACAGACGAGAGCATATCTGAGAAAGATTTTCAACACTACTTAAATGTATGGAACAAATTAAAAGTAAAAAATCTAGGAAATTACTCCGATCTCTATAACATTCAAGATGTTCTATTGCTCGCTGATATCTTTGAAAATTTTAGGAATATTTGTTTGAATTGCTATAAACTTGATCCAGCACACTATCTAACAGCTCCCAGTCTTGCATGGGATGCTATGTTAAAATTAACGAAGATAGAATTACAATTAATTAGTGATTATAATATGTATTTGATGATCGAAAAAGGTATTCGCGGAGGCATTTCTCAGTGTATTAAACGATATGTGAAAGCAAATAACAAATATTTAAAAGATTTTGATAAGACAAAGCCCGAAAACTATTTGTTGTACGTCGATGCAAACAACCTTTATGGGTATGGACTTATGCAAAAACTGCCGTATAGTGATATCAAGTGGATGGATCCTAAAACGTAATACAAAAGAAGAGTGGCAAGAAACAATTTTAGAACTTACAGGAGAAGAAGATTATGGATATATTTTAGAAGTTGATCTTGAATATCCAACAAATTTGCATGAACATCACAAAGATTTACCTCTTGCTCCAGAACATTATAACAACAAACTTTGCACAACTCTTTTAAACAAAACAGAATATGTTGTTCATTCTAGAAATTTGAAATTCTATCTAGAACAAGGTATGATTTTAAAACATGTGAATAGGGTTATTGCGTTTGATCAGAAACCTTTCATGAAAGAATATATCGATTTTAATACTAGTATGAGAACCAAGGCTATAAGTGACTTTGAGAAGGACTTTTATAAGCTTATGAACAACTCGGTTTTTGGAAAATCGATGGAAAATGTAAGAAATAGATGTGATATTAAACTAGGAAACGAAGAATTTTCAATGAAACAAGCTAAGAAAACGAATTTCAAATGTTTCAATATCTTTGACGACAACTGTATAGCGAGTCACATGTACAAACAAAAGGTTAAATTTAACAAACCGATTTACATAGGATTTTCAGTTCTCGACCTCTCAAAAATTGCTAATGTACGAGTTTTATTACAACAAATTAAAGAAGTTTGATCCAGATTTGAATCTGTGTTACATGGATACAGACAGTTATTTCCTAGAATTGAAACGAGATCCCTTTAAAATTATTAAAGAAAATATAGATGATTTCGATACGAGCGACTATCCAAAAGATCACGAATGTTTCACTACTAAAAATAAGAAGGTAATAGGGAAATTCAAAGACGAATTGAACGGCGAGATATTAGAAGAATTTTGTGGATTGAGATCAAAGATGTACTCGTACAAATATCTAGACAAAAATCCAGTAAGATGTAAAGGAATTAAGAGAAGCGTTGTAAATAAAACAATAAATATCGAAAACTTGAAGAGATGTTTGTTCGAAGATAAAGAAGAATTTAGGGAGATGACAGTAATCAAAAGCTATAAACATGATTTGTATACCATCACCATAAACAAGCTGGCACTGAACGCTAAAGATGATAAGAGAAATGTCCTAGAAAATAAGATCGATACAGTACCGTATGGCTATAAAAATGAAGCAAAATCTGATATATTAGACGAATTAAATAAACTTGGAAACTTTGATATGTAAATGGAAGATGATTTAATTCACTGTCACAAGTGTAAAAAGAAAACGAAAAAATATAGATTCAAAAATCGTTCAAACTCAAAACGGGTTGTATAGAATTGCAGCAAAATGTTCAAAATGTAAGACAAACAAGAGTAAGTTTATAAAGAATCCAAATCCAAAACCTGTTAAGCAAGAATTGAAGACTAAAGATGAGATAGAGATTGAAGCTCGAGAAATTCATGCACCAGTACGAAAGAAGTTTAAAAAGAGAAAAATTATAACATTAGGAATTGACGATTTATGGGCAGCAGATTTAGTTATAATGTCTAACTATTCAGATCAAAAATGATGGATTTAAGTATATGTTAAATGTTTATTGATACTTTCTCAAAATATGCTTGGTCAAGAGCTATCAAAAGAAAAAACGGCAAGGATATTTCAAAAGCTTTCGAAGATATAGTAAAAGATGCCATAAGGATCAATCACAAACCTCCAAACCTACTTCATACAGATAAGGGTTTAGAGTTTAAAAATAAAGAATTTAACGATGTTTTGAGAAAATACAACATTAAGATTTATCATACTGAAAACGAAGAGAAATCAAGTATTGTAGAGAGATATAACAGAACTCAAAATGAGAGAATGAAAGTAATTTTTGAGATTAATAAAAACTTTAAATGGATCGATATTCTTCAAGAAATCGTAAAGAAATATAACGATACTGTTCATAGCACAATCAAAATGAAGCCTAAAGACGTAGATAAAGATGCAGAAAAAGAGTTATTAGAGTCGGTTTTTAAGTATGTTCCACCAGAAATTCACACGAAAACTAAATTTAAAGTCAATGATCATGTAAGAATTGTTAGTAAAAAATAAACATTTTCGAACAAATATAAGAACAATTGGTCAAGAGAAATCTTTGTGATTTATCAAATTGATAACACAGATCCTGTAACTTATAGTATAAAAGATTTAAATAATGAAGAAATAACCGGAAAGTTTTATGAATATGAATTGAGAAAGTCAAAGATTTTTTCTATATAAATGGAGGCCCAAAAGAAATGTTCAGTGTGCAAAGAAATAAAAGGTTTTGAAGCTTTTTATAAAAATAAGACTAAAAAAGACGGATTTGAATATTATTGTAAGGATTGTCGTAAAAAATATGAAAGAGATTTATACGATACAATGGAAAAATTAACTTTAGAAGAGAAAGAGTGTCACATTTGTAAAGAAATTAAGAATATTTCTGAATTTAATAATCGACATTATAGTAAAGATAGAAAGGACGCTTTTTGTAAGGAATGTGCTAGAAGAATGTACCGAGAAAGTCAAAAGAAAGAGACTCATTGTGAATGTGGAAGAACTCTTCAGTGGTTACCTTATCTTCAAAAACATTTACAAACAAAATATCACAATTCGAGAGTTTAATAAAATTTATTAACATTTTCATCGTGTAATTTAGATATTCTATAAATCAGTCGAGATTCTGCCATATTTGTAGTAAAATGATTTCCGTTGTATAAAATATTCAAAGATTCTTTCATTTGGTTATACAGATTGATAGAATTTGGTTCGTCATCAATGAACAAAATCTCTAATTCAGGATAATTTATTTTTAGATGTTTTAATCTTTTCGGTATTTCTCTCTTTTGAGCTCTGATAACGTAATAAGGATATTCCCACATGTGATTCTTCTTAATTAACACAAAAACATGGTGTTTTTTCTTATCAAAATCTTTACAAACAAGGTCTGGTTTTATCAAGTCAATTTTTTACACTTTGTTTTGCGATTATTTCCGTTTTGATTTCATCTTTAATTTGCAAGTGTTTTACTTCATCCTCTAAATATTTAATCTTGTTTTCAAGTTTGTACTCACCAAGTTTTCTAATAGAGGGCAAAACTTCTTTTGTAACCCAAGTTTTGAAGATTTTTGCCTCTTTTTTATGTGATCTCAAAATTAAAGAATAAAGTCCTGATTCATTGATGAAAATAGTATTTTTTTGAAAGTTAGAAGGTAGGGCAATCGAATGACCCACCTTATTTATTTCAGAATATGATAATTTATCATCATTATCAACATGCTCTCTAACTGCTTGTTTCGTATTTTCATATTCTAGAATTTCTGCAACATCTTTAGCTTTAAACCAAAATTCGTTATTTTTATCCACAATCGTAAAAATATGTTTGTTTTCAAATCTAAGTTGATTATTGAGCAGATCCACAACAGACTCCATTTAGATAGAAAAAATTTAACAAGCAATTTTTATTTTGAGTATAAAGTCCTGATTCATTAATGAAAATAGTGTCAGGATGAAGATTTTGAAAGGGTCTATGGCATAGACTCTTGTAATTTATATATTTAAAGGCTATTTTCTCGTCATTATCAATATTATTTATGATAGCTTGTCTAGTATTTTCATATTCTAACACCTCTGCAACATCTTTCGCCTTAAACCAAAATTCATTATTTTCGTCAACAATTGTAAAGATATATTTGCTTTTAAATCTAAGTTGATTATTGAGCAGGTCTACAACTGATTCCATTTAGATAGAAAAGAAATTTAACTAGTAATTTTTATTTCAGTATAAAGTCCAGATTCATTGATAAAAACAGGGTCAGGATGAAGATTGTTAAGGGGCCATTCGAATAGCCCCTTGTTTTTTAAGTAAAAATATTGAATTTTGTCATCATCATCAACTCATTTTTATTCCTTTTTCAATCTTAAATATATTGTTGTTTTACTCTCATTATTTAATAAATTTCCCTCAGAGTCTTGTATAGTTAGAACGATTTTTTGAATTCTTTTAATATTTTTTCTAATTGGAATATAATCGATTTCATTCGGTTTTTCACTGATTTTTGATCCATAAGCAACATTTGGGAAAAAAGTGTACAAAATTTCAGATTCTTTGTGTAAATGTTTGGTATGATTTTCAAAACTAGGTTCAACGAGATTGCAGTGCACTTCAATTACATCGAACGGTCTAAATTTTGGCGTTTTATTTCCTAAATATACCTGGTTTGGCTCAATAGTTTCTTGAACAAACCCTAATAAATCTACAATAATTGCTGAAAACATTATTCTTACTGGTGATTTTATTTGAATTTTATTATAAAGATAATTTTTTTGCATTTCAAACTTGTTTTCGTCAAAGTTTAAAGATTTATCTGATTGTTTGAATGTTTTTAGATAATTTTTAAGGGAATTTTTTATTTGATCGAAAGTATAATATCCTTTGTTTAAACCATAATATTTTGTTATGTTCTTCTCACTAAATCCTATACAATAAGGAGAACTTTCACTAATATTTATTACAAAATTGTCAGAATAAAAACCGCTTAAACCGATAAAATAATTTGATTCTTCCTCTAAATGAATAGGATGTTCCAAGTTTTAAAACTAATTTAGAGCTTTCTGAAGTCAACTTGAACAGCTTCATTTTCGCAAGCGTTGCTTCAAGATGAAAATCTTCTATTTAAATGGAGAAATTTTTAAAGCAAAAAGATCAGATAAAACTTCAAACGTTTGAAGAAAATAAGAAAGATCAACCAATCAGATTGTTAATTGTTGGTTCAAGTGGATGTGGAAAAACAACTTTACTATTGAATTTTATCTACAATAGGTTGATTCCTTATTCCAATTTGTATGTTTTTAGTAAATCTTTAGAACAAGACGCCTATAAAAAAATTACAAGAAAGATTTGAAAATATTGAGAAAAACTTAAACAAAAAAATATCACATTTTTATAATGCTTCCGAGGACATAGTTCACTTAAGCGAATGTAAACCAAATTCTTTAATCGTTTTCGATGATTGTATTTTAGAAAATCAAGACGTTATTAAGGAATATTTCGTAATGTCCCGTCACAAAAATATCTCTTGTATCTATCTTTCTCAATGCTTTTCAAAGGTTGATAGACAAGTTATAAGAAATAACCTGAATATGTTGTGTATTTTTAAGCAAGACGATCACTATTCGAGAAAGATTTATAACAATTATGTGGGATCTGATATGAGTTTTAACCACTTTATTGAGTTATGTGATAAAATTTGGAAGGAAGACTACGGATTTTTAACTATTAATCTAACTTTGAAGCCTAAAAATGGTAAATATCTGAATAAATTTTCTAATATAAATGCTGCTCAGTGGTCTGACAAATCTACTTGATAAAATATTTGTTACAATTATTTTTATATTATCTTTAATTTTTATTTACATTATGAAAATAACAGAAAAAACGGTAAATCTGTTCACGTTCCACGTTTCACGTTCATGTTTCACGTTCATGTTTCACGTTCATGTTTTACGTTTCACGTTCATGTTTTACGTTCGTGTTTACGTTTCACGTTCGTGTTTCACGTTCGTGTTTCACGTTCATGTTTTACGTTCGTGTTTACGTTTCACGTTCGTGTTTCACGTTCGTGTTTCACGTTCATGTTTCACGTTTTACGTTCCACGTTTACGTTTTTACGTTCCACGTTCACGTTTTACGTTCCACGTTCACGTTTTTACGTTCCACGTTCACGTTTTTACGTTCCACGTTTCAAAATTTTCCTAAATAAATGGCGAACGTAACTTCTGAAGAAGCGAAAAAAACTTGATCAAATCGAAAAGAAAATTAATCAAAGAATTTAAAGAACAGATTCGAATGGATGAAGAAGAACAAGAACTTATTCAAAAAATTAATCAACCTGTAACTTCTGCAATAAAAAATGTTGAGGGCAAAATTGAAAATGTTTTAAGCGATAATCAAAATTTAATGAATTTGGTTCCAGTTGTACGACAATTTGCTGATATTTCGATTCCAGAATCTGAAGTAGAAGAGTTTGAATTGCCAAAATTACCATCTTCAACACCATTTAGACCTAGAATCATTGAAGACTCTACCATAGTTGAACCAATAAGTCCTGGAACAACGGATATAATAAATGGTGAAATTGGTAAAAAATTCCTTCCTAGAGTAAAAGATGATAAATTTGGTTTGTATTGGGATAAAAAAAAGAAAAGTTTTATGATTGGAAATTTACCCGTTAATTTTGAACATAATGATATAATTATTGAAGATAAAACATATAAAGGAACTCAAGGTTTATGGAGATTATTAACAGGCACTGATGTTCCAAAAGACGGTTTATATTCTGAAGAAGACTTGAAAAAGTATACAGAAATTTTATGGAAATCTGATTCAATTTACAAAAATAATGATCCATCAACTAAGAAACCAAAGTCAAGTAAAGGTAAAAAATATCTCAATTTGATTAAACCAATTTGGGAAAAAAGAATCGAAGGATCAGGTGTGAGAAAATACAGTGATAATAAGATTGAATACAGATATATCGACGATTTGACAAAACTCGATGGAATTATTAATTATATTTATGCTCAAGAGAAGGCTGGAAACAACAATTTTTTGAACGAAAAGAAAGCGATTAAAGATTTTATTTCGAACAAACTTGATGAAATGATTGAAAAACCTGATGGAATTAAATATTTAAAACGAGTTTTGCCAGCAATAAGTTCATCTATGATTGAGGGTAGTGGACTTTTGAATGATTTTATCAACAATTTACCTTTTGAATTACACGTACCAACTTATCAGTATCTGGGGCCTGGCACAAAACTCGAAAAAATACTAAAAAGAGGAGATACTGGTATAAATAAATTAGATCAAGCTGCTATGGAACACGATATTTTTTATGCAAAACATAGAGACACAAATTCCAGACATATCGCAGATAAAGTTTTGCAAGATAAGGCAATGGATAGATTTTTATCAAAAGATGCTAGTTTAGGTGAAAGATTTGTTGCGCTTCCAACAGCTGGAGCAATGTTTTTGAAGAGAAAACTAGGAATGGGAATCGAAGAGAACTTGAAATTTTAACTATATAAATGGAGGTGAACGTAAACTTCAGCAAAAATCAGAAAGAAAAAATAAAATCCGCTTTTAAGAAGAAAATACCCGTTAGTATTCAATTTAAAATAGATCAACTAAAAAATGGCGAAGATAAGATATTTTTAACAAATAGACAATACAATAAACTCGAAAAACATAAGAAAAACAATAAAGGAACCAGAATAGAATTTTCTTATAATCAGTTGAAAGAACTTAAAAATGGTGGACTTTTGAAAGATTTATTAGATTTTGGAGAAAATATTCCAGTTGTTAAAAATGTTGTTCCTTATGTTCGTAAAGCTGCTCCAATCGTTAAAAAAGATGTGATTCCTATTGTTCGAAACATTTTAAATTGGTTAGATAAAGAGTTGGAAGATGTTACAGGATCTGGATTAGATGAAAAAACTTTGAATTACGTGAAATCAAACATTAAAAAAAAAATTTAAACCTTTAACATTCGGAGAATTGGAAGAAATCTGCAAAAATATTAAACATTTTAGAGGAATCTTCATGAGAGATACATTACCTGAAAAAGTTAAGAAATTTGAATGTGGAATTGTGAATTTAGACTCGATTATGGGAAGTGGAACGCATTGGATTTGTTATTATAAAAATGATAAGAATGCATGTTATTTTGATTCGTATGGAAGAATTGAGGACAAACCACCTATAGAATTGATTAAATATTTGAAAAAATCAAGCGTCTACTACAATGATTCTCAGATTCAAGACTATAAAGATCCCCCAATTTGTGGTCATTTATGTGTTTTTGTTTTGAATGAACTGAGTAATGGTAAAGATTTTAAAGAAGTTGTTAACAAATTATTGCTTAATAAATATGGATTCACAAAATATTTTTGACGTATTTGGAACACAAATTATTCAAAATGTAGATAATAGTTTGAATTTTGATAGTTTGAGAAATGAGTTTGATAACAAGTTAGAAAATGTATTACAAAACCTTCCAGATTCAGATATGTTTGCTGTCGAGATTGAAGATTTTAAAGCAGAATATGATAACAAACTTGCAAATTTCATGAGTTCAAATGAAGTTGCTGATAAAATAAAAACATTGAAAAAAGAATTTGAAGATGGTGCAAAAAAAATATTTACCAATTTAATGTCTCATATCGAAAAAGCTGATAAAATTACTGAAGCGATCAAAGTTGAAAATAATTATGTTAGTTTGGCTAATAAGAAAAGAATTGTCGGTGTTCGACCTGGTATTGACAAACATGATGTTGTTGTTAAAGAACAAATTTTAAAACCTCTAAAATTATCAGAAAACATCGATATTGTTGATTTACATGATCCGAATGTTAAACATGCCTTAGATTTTAAAGGAAAAAGAATTAGCAGTGTTAGTAAAGGAATTAATCCATTTGATGTTGTTGTAATGATTCAATTAGAAGATCCTATTAAAATGTTTAATGAACTAAAACAAAATTATGAGAATCATAAACAGCATGTTAAAGATTTTACAACAGAAGTCTATGACAAGTTAGAAGCCAGAAATAGAAGATCAGTAGACGATGTTGGTGAAATTAATAAAAAACTTACTAATTTTAAAGAGTCTTTTGATAAGTTTAGTTTAGATGCTACGAAAACTTTTGAGAATATTGGTCATAAATTTGTTGAATACAATGATTCTAATGCTGTCAAATTTCAAAAATTAGAAGAAAAAATTAATAAGTTCGAGGAAAATCTTAATATAATTTTGGAAAATATTGATAACAGATTTAATAGATTAGGCGGCTAAGATGACTAATTTTCCCTAAATAAATGGCGCTCATATATTGTGTGAGATGTAAAGAAAAAACTGCAACAAATGATATAAAATACTATGCAAATATCAATGGAGTTAAAAGAGTTTCTGGAAAATGTGCTGAATGTAACACTAAAAAGAGCCAATTTATAAAAACTTGAAATTTTTTCTTAATAAATAGAGATGGCGGGACATTACAGTGCTTTCGATCTTTTTATAATGCAACACGAAAGAGATTTGAAAAAAGAACATTGGGATGATATTTCTCAAAAATATGAATTATCCGAAGATATGATGAGATTATACGTAAACAAATTGAATTGGTATAACATTGCTAAATATCAAACTTTATCATCAGAGTTCATTCAAGAAAATATACATTATCAATTAAAAGATCATATGTCTGTTCTTGATCAACACTTGAGTATAAAGTTTTTGGATGAAAATAAAGATACAGTTGATTGGAACAATATTATAGATAGCGGTTACTATCCTGTGCAGATTTTATTGAAATATGTGGCCGAAATTGCAAAATTTAAGGAAGAGAATCCTGAATATGACGAAGTAGATCATTAAAAATGACTCTAATCTTTTTAATTATTTTACTAAAATTTATATCTTTTCTTATAAAAACGTACATTAGATCGATGAAAAAATGATACATGATGTTTAAAATTTCTAAATTTTCTCTTATTAAATGGTGGACTACAGAAAGTATGCTAGTGATATTGAAAGGGCGGAGTTTAAAAATTTCTATCCAATTAGTAAACAACATTTGAATGAACCGAATAAAAGAACTGAGTTTAATATTGATTTTGGAGATAACTTTTGCTCGTCTAACTTCCAGTTTTATATTTCTGGAACTTTAACAAAACAAGATGGTCAAGCATATCTTGGAACTGATAATGTTAGATTAATCGATAATTTTATACCGTTTTTATTTTCTAAGATTGAAGTAAGAAAACACAATAAATTGATAGAAGAAGTCGAAAACTGTGGCCAATTAAGCACAATTAAAGGTACTATTTCGTATTCAAAAAGTGATGTATTTTCAAACAGTTTTGAATCAACTTTTAAATTTGGACAATTTGAAGCGGTCGGTGATTTAGCACATTTCGGCTTAGGATTTTTTGAAAATGTTACTATTCCGATCTATAAAGGAGGATTTTTTCTAAGTTTTATAAGAGCAGAAGACGATGATGTGATTCTGAAGACTGCAACTGGAAATGTTATGCCTGTTGATGGCAAAATTACAATTAACGAGTTTTTCATTAGAGTTCCGATGATTGATTACAAAACCACGAGTAAAATTCAGTTGATTGATGAAATTATAAAATCTCAAAACATCACGTTTAATTTTCTAGATTGGCAATGTATTGAGCAAAAAGGTATTTCCGGAACAACTTATTCGTTCGATATCACAAATATTTATAGAAATATCTTCAATCCCAAGTTCGTTATCATTGGTTTTCAAACAGATAGACAGAATAATCAAGAAAAAAATCCTTCAAAGTTTGATAGTTTGAATGTAAAAAATATCAGAGTAAAATTGAATGGTTCTTATTATCCAGATGAATTACAAAATTTAAACATTTCCGGTGGTCTTTTCAGAATCATGTATCAGATGTATCAAGATTTTAAGAAAGATTACTACAAAAATATGGAAATGTATTACAACCCCAAAGAATTTATAGCAAATAGACCCATTTATGTCATTGATACAACAAAGAGTTTGACAAATATTTCTAGTTCAAAGAACGATATAATTATCAATATGGATTTTCAAAATGCTGTTACAAACGCGATTTGTTATGTGGTTGTGGTTTCTGAGAAATTTTTAGCCTATGATGTGATTAAGAACGATATTAAAGAAATTCAGTAAAAATCGTCTTATTTTCTGTTGAGCGAATGTTAGCAAATTTCATTATTTCCGTTTATAGATTTTTCATTAAGATTTCTGGATTTTTTCATTAAAACAGCTTATAAATGTAGAAGCCTACAATGAACAGTAAAACAGCTATAGATTCGGTTATTTAACATTCGTGATTTCTCAGATTTGTTTATGGTTCAATGGACAGTATTTTACATTGATTTTCTGACTGTCCCAAAAGTGTCCTAGAACCGGCATATTCATATCTACTTATATATATATATATATATATATATATATATATATATATATATATATATATATATATAGATAAAGTAGCAAGTAAAGATTTATTTGTATAAATAAAGAAAGTAAAAATACATAAAATTACTTTGAGTTAATCCAAATTAACATTTATTACGTCTTTATGTTGTACAAAATGTTCATATTTATAGTTTAAAATAATTACACTTAAAATATAATTTGGGATTCAAATCAAGCTTAAAAGTACATACATAATAAGAGGATCTAGAAAGATTTATTATATGAAAACATAAGGATAAATATCGCCTCTCTGTAATAGATCCAGATAGATGTGGTAGACGCTATTAACAACTGAACAGCAAAATTTTGAGTTTAAATACGAATATGCCTTTAGGCAAGGAATAGCCCATCTTCTTAGTAAACCTCAGGTAGCTAAATAAAGCCCGTATGTAACCATTGACGTTTAAGATTCTGACAAGCTTAGTCGTCAATTTTATCCATTTACAAGAAACTTTATAGCTTTTAAATATCTGTTAGGGTGATCCATATGTTATTTTCTCATGAACGTACGAAGCTCGGAGTTATGTGGAATATAACAAGATATCGAGCAGCAGCTTTACTCATACAGCGATGTACACCTCAGCATTCCAGAGTTCACTGATAAATATTTGGAAGGGTTTTATCACAACTGATAATTTTCTAAACCTCTTCTCACAACCCTTATGTCTCTCCGAGCAAGCGTCATTGTAAACAATTAACAATATTTACACTACGGTTTAGCGTCATGAGTACTTGAGGAACGCAAGGATAAATCTATGTACTCGACCTTCAATAGTGTAGACTAACACACTGAATCCACAAACACGTACATAAGAAAGGGCGGGATGGATAATACATTATTGTACTTTTGTGTTTGAAATATTGCCATCTGTCAAGCCATAGATACACAATGATGTTATATAATTAAAACTTATTATTATATAATGTAAATATTTCACCTTATAACAGCAATATTCCTATCGTTAATTGCTTAAAAGTTATATAGTAATAGCCGGTGCAATTGCTACAGGAATAATGAGACAAATTTTATAATGTTACCTAGAAACAATGTTTAACATTAGCCAAAAGTAAAGGCCGGCGCATTTGTTACAACACAATATATATTCTGTTCCAAGAAGATATAGATCATTAAATATTTATTACTGTATAGTTCTGTAAAATTTACGGTACGAAAAGGAACCATTAGGATAACGAAAATTAAGATTAAATGGTCTTGAGGGATATTCTCTTATCTCCACGTGTTATACTTTAAATGTTAAACTGGGTTTGAAGAATGAACGTTCAGAGTAAGTTGTTATCTGCGGGGCAGCTATATTGTAAAATTTTCTCATTTACACTCAAGAACCAGCCAATAATACTTTACAAAGTTAGCAGAGTAAACATAATCAAGGAAAGTTTATTTTATTTTAGTATAGTTTAAACCCTGAAACTGAATCTTTTTTACAAATTTATGAACTGAAATTAATTTTGTGCGTTTATAGATTAAAAGGAGTCCACATTACATAGTTTACCGGTTAAAATATTCCAATTCACAATCAACCTGAAATTAATTTGGATAAAATACCCATACAGTAACTGTATTTTATATATCCAACTATATTAAAATTATATGGCAATGCATTATTCTACTACCGGGTAATTTTGCTACTATGGTTAAATAGATTTTGTCAATAAACTAACAAGAAAAGTACAACGCAATTTATAAGGCAGTTTTGTTAAAACCGTACGCCAGGTGGTTATGCATAACAAAAAGCTTTCACCATTAATTAAATGAACGTTACAGAATTAAAATAATCTGCATTTATGTTACAGAAGCTATTGATTTTATACCTTTATCCAGTTTAATAAGAATGTAAACCGATAACACAATTTGTTTATTTAAAGACCAGACATTTTGGTGCGTAAATTTTTAAATGTAGGCTTTGTAAATTTAAAACGGATTGTTTCCTACAGGTTTGTTGTTAGACGCATGTATAAGATGATTAACATATAAGCTGTAAACATTATCGTATAGTCTGAAAAATAATTAAAACTTTTACAATCTCTTAAAGTGTAAATTGAAAATATTTAGACGCAGGCTAGTTTTGTATTTTAAATTGCACTATTCTATTTAAAAAAAAACCATTACAATGTATAATTCATTAAGTTAATTAGAACTCAATATTATAGAGTTATTTAAAATACCCGAGTATTGCAGTTAGTGTAAAGTAAAGTACAATATTACATTATAGTTCATATTTAGCAAATATATCGACATATTTATCGGACCAAGTAGTAGGACATGTTACCACTGTTCCTCATCATGATGGCCCTGGCGGAACCGGGCTGTAATCGCTATAAGTTGGATAGTCAGAGGGATAAATACAAACATTGTAGAAACAAAACGTTTGTCTACACATAACGCAGCTATGGAGGAAAAGGTTGATTCAATGTGAATGTTGAAATTAGCTCCAGTTCCACTTCCTGTTAGTGCAGCGCCTGGAAGCCTGGACTCCAGGAGTCCAGAATGAGATAACATCAGATCCTAGACTAAGATGAAGGTGGATTGGAGCTAAAATCAACATACACATCAAATGATTTTTGCTAGTTACTACTACAATTGACGAAAAACATCCATATAGTAATATAAAAGAATATACAGTCTTAGTTGATTCTGAATAATGTTTGATTAATGTAAAAATATAAACAAAGACAGAACTGTATACAGTAACCAATTGACGATGATCGTTATTGCCCGATATCGGAAACAAGCAGACGGCCGGATATCAGATATCCCGATAAATCGTTTAAGCCGGGATCGGATATGAGAAGTTATACTGCAATTCTGACAAATGTTAACGTAAACTTGTGATTGGAATAAATGTATTTTTTCCTTTCATTCCCTTAAAAAATGATTTTATAATTATAGTTTGAAGAAAAAGTTGTTACTAATTTTGTAACCAAGGATTAAGAGTAGACTATAAAGGTAAAATTAAATGAAATAAAATCGAATGCAAAATATTTCTATAATGTTAAGCGTAATGTTCGTAAACATAGGTTTGGTATAATTAGTAATTCAGTGTAATCTTTTACAAAATGTAAATAAAATAGGGAAAGTAAACTTTATCAAGGATATCATTTGCAGTTTTCCCGTCTTGAGTAACAAAATGGGGACAGCGACAATATGTTGAATTGTTTAAGTCAGCGCTGGATAGCTTTCTTGTTATCTAGAGTTAACAACATCCAGTTTAGCCCTTACTTTCCTCTAACTATTCTAGTGTGGTTTACCATACTCAGCGCTTTATAGCTTTGTAGTTATCTATGGTTAACAACATCCAATCTGGACCTTACTTCCTCCCAACTCTTTCTTACGTGGTTTACCATACTCAGCGCTGGATAGCTTTGTAGTCATCTTGATTTAAAACATACAATCTAGCCCTTACTTCCTCCCAACTCTTCTTACGTGGTTTACCATACGCAGCGCTAGATAGCTTTGTAGTCATCTAAATGTAAAACATCCAATCTAGCCCTTACTTACTTCCAACTCTTCTTACGTGGTTTAACAGACTATGCAAAGTTTTTAAGTGTTGATTATGTTGTGCTTAGGACGTTTATGGGAGGATAGCTTCAAAAACTCTCCAAATTCAAATCATAGGGCAGCTCTTGACAAACATAACCTGTGATTTGGAGACCTCATTTTATTGGAAGCTTATCTACCAAATATTCACGCACATAAGTCTCACTGAATACCTTTCAAAGTTCGATACATCGACCAGGCCTAGGAACTACTTTTGACTGGACATCACTTCACTAGCGAATTCTATTTACGGGTCCCGTGTCATTAATCTTAGTAATACTTCCATGTCTGTATTTTCTTTAGCCTTACTATACTATGGAGGATATGGAGGCACCGAAAAACTCCTAGATTGCCAGGAGAGAAGTTTTTTTTAATCACGGCTGGTTACATGGACTTTAGTAATCTGGAGAGCTGTGACCAAAACCAATTGAAATATACCCTATCTAAAATTTTACATCTGAATGAAGAGGCAACATTTGTTGTTTACCAACTATCTGGAGACTTCAATAAGTCCTGACTGGAGCCATGTTGGGCTGGACAATCAAATCCTCAACAATGTATTTATCAAACGTTATTTGAAATTTGGTATGATATTAAAGATTTTTCTGAATGCTTTTTCTGAATTAAAATTGCATTTAAGATTTTTTTAAATTGATCATGTTGGGAACTACATAAGAAAACTATAAAAAGTCCATTTATTTTAAAGTTCTATTGGTTTCATAGTATACCTTAATTGGATGAAGTTAAGGAAGGCCTTACCTTTAATGTATATGGAAATACCATTAATATTTATATGATCTCACGCATTGTAGTTACCATGATTAAGAATTAAATTACATAAACTATTTAAAACGTTTTGGCTTGAGTGAGTGGCGTGACAATGTCTTGTATTTTAAAAGTAAATAGGTTTGATAAAAAGTGTTCAAAATTATATAAAACAATATATGAATTTTAAGTGGTTTGGAAAAATGCAAATCAGTTTGAAATATCCAAAAATTTTCACTAAATAAAATCTGTTTAAAGGTGTAAAGTTAAATTAGTTACAATATGAAGGACATGCTGGGTAGATCAATTATTGCACTGGGAGGACAAAAGTGACATCTGCATTGATTTATGTAAAACCGAACCAACTTACACCCTCTCAGAGTCAACCAAATGTTTTCCAATATATCGGGTTATCGTAGTGTCTGTTACGTATTCATATATAGTTATGCTGGGTTTTAAAAACACATTACAATTAATTAAAGGGATATATAGGGATAATAAAAGGATGGTAAGCCTTGTAAATGAAATATCAAAAGAGTAATGTACATTTCAAGTTTACATGTAGGAGACTAGCTAATAATGTTTGGAAGTGCTTAACAATAAAACCAATATACAGTTGTATCTGAGAACGTAAGCTGACAGAACAATCAATTCAGAGCGATTGGCCTTAGTGGAGATATGTTACTGTAAAGCCCGGTATTTTGTATTGCGATGTTCATTTCTAAAACTTGGCACAACTTTTATACCAAGAAGGAAACATCCTAAGTATATGCAGTAAGTATATTACATAGATATAAGACAGTTCAAAAACTATAAATCTCACTCTTATAGTTCATAGTAAACCTTAAATGTTTAAAGAATATCTTTTCATATATTGAATAGTTTAAAGTGCATTAAATTGATTTTAAAATACGCTTATTTATTGAAGAAGAGTGAAAAAAACTAGGTTTTACGTGACTTTAGGGACATCGCCAAAGTTATAATCAATGGTAAGTTGCTTCAGTGATAAATTATACAATATTAAAATGTCTCGACATTGGTTTTACGATTTCCCATTTTATTACACGTATTCCAAAGTTAGGCTTTTTACTTTACAGACATTAAAAGTGAACTGCAAGGTTAAAGATAAAACTCTATGGAGCGGTTGTATTGTTGTACTTCTAGAAGGTTTTCTTAAAAGGAAAACAATCTCGGACCCGACCTGTTCCTGATTTGTTATTGATGTCAATATCCGCCAAACCTTGCCTTTCTCTGAAGCAACAATTGTTCCATTCTACAGACCATTATTACTTGATACAGTCATCAAGTGAAAGAACAAAACAATACATTCTCTGTGTACCGTATATTGTCAAATAGTGTAATGTTTTATTTTATGAAAAAAGGAAACTTTAGTAAAAATTATTATATGTAATAAATCAGTTTGATAAAATATCAAATGTAAGATTGATATAATATTAATACAAAAAACTCCTCATACAGGTTGAATGGGATAATGGGAAATGGTCTTTAAAGAATACAGTAAGCTTATTGGTAACAAAACTTCTTACTTCAACTACTTCTGGAATACCTATCTAGATATGAAAGTTTTAAGTTTAGTTAAAAATATACTTTTAATTGTAATTGCAAGTGTTATGAATGCAGTGTTTCATTAGTACAGTAATGTAGATATCAAAGCCAAAGTTAGGCCTACTATATAAACTTTGCCCTATATATTTTGACTTTTAAAAAATCTTTTTTTTCTTACCTGAAGTGCGGTCTCAGACCTGTTCTTATACATACACCTTAATCTTAAACAATTAATTTTTTAAACTTTAACAATTAGAAATTATCGGAATGCTACCTTTTATTTCGATATCTTTTCCCCTAATTAATTTCGAGTACAAACTGTAAAAAACTACGTTGAATAACAACTCAAAAAAGATATCAAGAAGCAATAATTGTAGCAGATTAGTAATTAGTAAAATGTCTAAAAAATCACAAAGTATAAATAAAAGTGTAATACATTAACGACATAGTTCGTATTTCGACATTCATGAATTATTACTCATTTATACCATCTAAGCAAATACGAAAAATTAAGGCTTCAGCACAGCTTAACTACAATTATCATGTAAGTGGTTTTTTACAGGAATAATTAGAGAAAATTGCATATTTGACAAAACCCAAGAATCTCGAGACAGCCATTCTTGACTTCCTGAGAATTCTCTCATGCTGCCTCTAGTGGCTGTGGGTGAAAAGGAGCTCATTGACCTTATTCCGACAATGATTTAAGTCGCTCTCGTATATAGATTGCAAGCATTCATATTAACATGACGGCAATTTCCAAAATTCGATTTTAATTGAAGTGTGCCAGTATTTAGCTATTATACGCCAAGGGCTGATGTGTTTCTTTATTTTTTGTGAAGGGTGGAAATATTTATAAATTCTATTCAGGAACGGCATTATTGAGAGATTCTATATCCAGGGCAGCAGTATTTTGCGATTTTAGTCAAAGGTGCCAGTATTTAGCTATTATACGCCAAGGGCTGCAGTGTTTCATTATTTTTTGTGAAGGGTGGAAATATTTATAAATTCTATTCAGGAACGGCATTATTGAGAGATTCTATGTCCAGGGCAGCTGTATTTAGCGATACGTCAAGGACGTATTATTTAGGCACTGCACGTAAAGTACGGCAGTCTTTAACGACTATACGTCAAGGGCGGTAGTATTATGCGATTATATGTAGAGGGCGGTTAATGTTCAGTGATTCTTTGTCAAAGGTGGCAGTATTTAGCGATACGTCAAGGACGTATTATTTAGGCACTGTACGTAAAGTACGGCAGTCTTTAATGATTATACGTCAAGGGCGGTAGTATTATGCGATTATATGTAGAGGGCGGTTAATGTTTAGTGATTCTTTGTCAATGATGGCAGTATTTAGAGATTGTAATCAAATGCGGCAGTATTTAGTGATTCCTTGTGTCACCATTGACTACAACTTTTGCACTAAATATGAAGCGAAAAGTGTAAAACCATTTCAACACTAAGTGCTGTTTTTTTCACGTAATACATATTTATTGTTTGTTTTGAGATTCTACTGGTTAGTTAATAGAAATTTTGCTTACATATTGCAAAAGATATGTCATTATAAAATGTTTATAAAACATAAACTACATATATATGTATACATATATATGTATACATATATACTGGCAGTTAATCGCGGCTTCGCAGGAATTTCCTATGTCATTTAAACGCTTCTGAGATAATTGATAGTTACTTAAGGTTATTCAATCCTCTGATCCCAGTTTCTATTTTAATTTCACTCCAACATTCCATGTTAATTTATTAAATTGCACCGACGATTTGAGTCACAATTTGACTCTTTTAGAGCGGTATGGAGGAATCCTTAACCCGAAGGCTATGGAAATTATTGATATAATGCAAAGTAATGGTGATATAGTGTACAATGATATACGGTATTCAGTGCAGTTTAGGAATGGAACTAGCTTACCTTAGATATATGTTATGTTGGTGCCCATGTTACTTTTATGCTTACTCTATGCTGTCAAGACTATAAATAGCAAAATTAATTAAGATGTAATTTAATAAATTAATCATATATATATATATATATATATATATATATATATATATATATATATATATATATATATATATGATTTTGTTGTAATATTATAATGTTTACATAGAACAGTTGATTACTTTATGATAGGTTATTTTTATAAATAACATGTATTTGCTGCAATGAATTTCTTATGAAACTTTTCACAATTTGATCACTAGACTTGATATAGTTGAGAAAGGTCATTCCTTCGTTGATACATAATTCAGGACATTTCCTTTACATGGATAAGTTTCGTTATTCTAATTCGGTTATAAAGAATCAAGTTCCGTCTCCCTAATTAAATTCACTTTCTTATTTCCAATACCATTGTAGAGATTGCCTTGTACTCCGATCAAGAAAATATATACCAACGGAAACCAGCTTCGGACATAGAGCCTTCTTTCAGCTCTTTTAATTTACTTTCGATAACAAATTTTTCAAGTGACAGTTATAGTTTTCCTCTTTATTCCGATGAAAAAATATATAACTTGGTACTACTTAAACGTTACTGCGGTCAAAATAGTTATGTCCGTCTAATTAAATTTGTATACTCGATCTATAAAATATATAAATATGTTTGTTTTCAAGATCTCATCGTTCCAAAAAGCGTCTGCTACCAGCACTTGTAATGTACCTCAGGTCTAAGATATTTCACGTGTTACAGTTACATTTTTGTGGCAATTACGAAATCATATGTTACAAGTAAAACGTCTCTGCGGTCAATATGAGTTTGTTCCAGTCGTTTAAATTTACTCCTCGTGTAATTTATTTAGGGGGTTCCTCAATTGGATTATTCTGCTCCCCTAAGAAATAAATTGGTTACATATGTTGGTTTAGGAATCAAACTTAGGTTAATATCTGGTGCTGAATTGATTTTGATGTTTTTCACTGAGCAAGTAATATGTATAAAGGCATATGCTTCTGATATGGGGAAGAATATTTTAACATTTGCTTTTCTTTAACTACGATAAAAATGTCATACACAATGTCAAGGGAGCTAACCAGATTCAATTAACTTATGTGCAAACATTCACAGCTTTTACAATAAGATACTTTTTACGACGGCGTTCAAATAATATTTCCATTGAATTAGATTGTTTATTAATCATTTGTGAAATTTAAATTTAGAATTAAATAATAATAAAAATTAAATTCAAAATTTGATTAAATATTTAATTTATAATTATATAATAGTCTTTGCAAATACTACTGATAAAGCACTTTACAATAATTTAATATTTTCTCAAAATGAAATGTAAACATATGTTCTGCCTGTTTGATGAACAGGCTGAAATTTGCTTTTAAGTTCCATTGTAAGACATTCCAAAATCAACAAAAATATATAAATAAAAAGTTACAGAATTTTCAGCACAATAATCCTACATTCCGTACCTTACTTGAAAACCGTCATGATTCTGAGTCGTTCTGTGGTCACTTTTAGGGAAAACTCGAGAAAATCGATCTATTGTTTTTTTTTAATATTTCGTTTTAATACAACTGGGTTTTAAAATGTTTTCCTTAACATTGTGGCACTAACAGAGAAACTTGTGTTTACCATAAGGATTTGAAGCTGATATATAAACACAACCCAATTCGTTATGGTACGTTATTGGCTGAAAGTATATTAGAGTATTTAGCGCCCAATAATAATATTGGCTAATGGTTGGAAGACATTCTGCTGAATCCTTTGCTGTTTTAATCATTAGCCAAGTTATCTTGTGTTCTGAGTATCTTTCTTAATTGGCTTAGATTCAATGTTTATAGGGCGTCAATAGGTACTTTACCTGGAATGTAAAGAGAAATAAAAGTACTTTTATTAATAATTGAAACTATACGTATGATAATTTTTTATACTTTATGTTTAGAAACTAAATTATTTCGTCTCTTAAAACTTCAAATGTTCTTATTCTTATGTTCTTACCTAATTCAGAGGTACTGAATTTTTTTACAGCAAAATGCATCATATAGATATGTAATTTTAGTTTTAAAAAACGTTCCATAAGGTAGTATTATATTGATCGCTATTCAGCTATATATTGTAACACAAACTCTCATCCATGACAAACGTATGTACGGGGATGTTACTCTACCAAGGAATAATAGAGAAAATGTTTTGTAAACTGCGCCGCTATCGGGAGAGAGATGTGCAAACTGAAGTGTGACGTCAGAGCCGACAGTTGCCACGTGTTGAGTCACCAGCTGCCGCGACTGCTTCTCACTACATCCGGTATTATATGACAGTAGAGGATACCATCCGTGTTCATACGATTAGGTAATATTACATATACAAATGTGATCCGAAGAAGAAAACATACTAACAAACCCCACACACAATATGTTATATTATGGCGGTTACAATGAATTAGTTTCACTGAAAATGAGTTGTATCAAATTAAATAGTGATAAATTTCCTTTTCAGTTTATTCAACAGCCGCTTCACATCTCAGATGCGCCGCAGTAGTTGGCATTGTTCCCAACGGCGGTTTACTCGCCATTACGCTTTAAGTAATGCACAAAATTATCAATTGAAATAGTTAAGAAGAAATCTTTCTTATCTTATCTTTTGCATTAGTTATGATATTTTTTGTCTATTATTAATTAAATATCTAATACACTATGTTTAAACGACATTTTATTTTATTTGGGGCAATACTAGTTAAATTTTCGATAATAGTCCTCTGTCAGAAAAAAGTTGTATTTAGAAACAATTTTAATTACACTTAACAATTAGAAGGGCCAAAGGGTGGTCTCGTTTTATAATTTCTATATTAAAAAATTTACTCTAAAAATAGTTATGAAAGAGATTTACACGCGATCTCTTATAATTATATACATGTACACATTAACAATAATGTTAATAATATGAACAGTACACAATTACATCGCAATAGTTAATAATATTTAGCTACGAAAACCCTTTTTTGTTTTTTCTAGCAAATGGGACTTTCTCGCACATTCACCAAACTTTAAATGCTCAAGCTTAAATTCATTCACATTTTACGTTAGATCAGAATTAAATTTTTAGTTAGGCGGCCCAGCGGCATTCCGTGAACTCCTAAACTGAGTACAGCGCATTATACACTGAGAGGTGTTTAAGACAAGGTATACACTGTTTCAAACTGTTGGCCTGTTTGACCCCATCCGGTAGTCTATTGATCAGCTTGACATCAACTCGAGATGACATGTGCTCAAAGGACACAGATCTCTGTTGTTTAACTCGCAAGTTGTCCCTGCCTTTTCTTCTGTACTGGTGTATATCACTTTCCTTTATCATAGCGCACTTGGCACTGACAGTACAAAGCCACCTCATATCCATACAGGTAGGGTAAATTCTGCAATCCAAGCACCCTGAATGCGTATTTGCACAACTCTCTGTAGTTTCAGAAGCATCAAGTGGTTCAGGACCTTTAGGCACGCAAGACATAGCTTCTGATGATGGCTCTCTTATTTCCTAATTACAATTGAGGCAGGTTCTTTTGAGTTTGCTAATCTGGAAGTTTGTTATGAGCCAAATTACTAGGCTTGAAATAAGTAACTATGTTCTACACGTTTACAAAGTGTCTTTCACAGCAATGTTATCCTAAATAGTATTTTATACACATAAATTTATTGAGTGTGCTACACACGAACATTTTAAATGGTAACATTCAGCATTTTTAATATTGGACGCATTTTCAGTTGTGATAGCTGTAACATAAAATATTTCCTGATTAGAATCTACCATTAAAGCTCCTGTGTGGCTTTCCGGAATTTCCTTTGTTTCCAACACAATATTTTGTTGTTCATTATTGTGTATATAGTGAAAAGTAGCAGTTAAAATGATTTATTGGAGTCAGACGACCAACATGATTTAGTTATTCCAACATGATTAGTTTCGTCAAGAATGTTTCTAATAATGCTGGGATTTTCATTACATGTAAGTAGTATGGATACAGGGATTCTGACTTGCCCCAGAGACGCTCGAGAAAGAGACGTCTGGACTTTGAGCTCTAGGTTTTGACCTCCGTCAAATTAGATCACGTGTGGAAAAACAGCCAATCGCAAAGCAAGATTTTTCCGCCGAAAAGGTTGAGATGAATTCCCACCAAAAGTGATCACGTGACCGCCGCTATCTTACACTTTTGCAACCTTCAGCGTCCCCATTGAGAAACTTTATAGACACATCCTAGACGGGTCTCCTCTTAAAATGTTTTCCCTCCTCTCAAAAACTATTTAGATACGGCTCAGTTCTGATAGCGCGATGGAAAACCCAATGATATCAATCTCCACCAGCAGTCTTGATGACTACTGACTCTCACAAAGTGCGATGCCTGGACAATTGCTGGATGCGGTTAAGCCTTCTATAGTCAACTCAGGATATCAAGGATCAAGAAGATCTCTCTGACGGGATTTGACACAGCGGAAGACAAGAGGACTCGGTCTGTCCTCGAGGGCAAGCGTAGAGCTGGTCGAGCTCCCACAATCGTGGGGCGGTGCCGAACTCCTTTTTTCTGACCAAGCCTTCCTAGCCGCAGTGGGGTATGCGAAACGGCTGCTCACCTCTCCCCATCCTAAGGTCACTCATCTAGCGCTGGAGGGCCTAGCCATCTCCGCTGGGCATCGGGTCGACGTTGAACGACTCGTAGCGTGACAACAGGGAAGTGACAAGCCATTCTTTGGAGTTTAAAGGAACATTGTGTGATAAGGATAACACGAAGTGTAATCTTCTGGTGCTATCTTAGTACAACAATTGTCAAAGTCCTTTGTTTAAAGTTCGTTTTTGACGATGGAATGTTTGAAAGGATAATATGACATTTGCCATCGTTATAGGTTATATAAGGTATAACACAATGTTTCCCTTCTTTACTTCTTTCTGTTCGTTTTCTGTACGTATTAATACCTCCCTCACCTGACGAAGAGGATAGATTCCAATCCTCGAAACGTTGTGTTATACGCATCGATTCATATCCTATAACAATGTCAAATGTCCGAGATCCTGTTATTCTTTTATGTTCAACGTGTTCTCTCAAGTCAGCCTTTTATGAATGAGAATTTCGAAGCCGGTTGTACTTGACAAAACGTAAACTATTAGATTTTGAGCTTTTAAAATTTGAAGTCTGTTTATGGAACATTTAAAAAAAAACAACTTAAATGCACTAAGAATTGGGTTGAACTGAGAATTTCATAATTTTGCAGGAATATTTCAGTTCTTCGGGGAATATTTTTTAAGTTTACTCAATAAGAAGAGAGTTGGACGAAAATTTTTTGTTAAAAAATCGTTCTTTTAAAATATTATGTCGACTTTTACTGTTCTTAATTTTATTGGAAAGATTTCAATTTGCTGTGAGTTTACCTCCATTTTACAATGCTCTTGGTGCAGCGTCTAGAATATGACGCTGTTACAGACTTTATTACTGAAATCTGGTCAGATTCCAGACATTGCACTAAGAGGAAGGAGAACTAGAAGTAAAGTTAACATTCACATTCAGTATAGCTACGATATGTGAAGAGAACTTGGCTGCACCACCGTACTTAGAGACCATATTATAAACATCGCAGTGTGCTAAATTGTGCACCTGATAAGGCAATGAGAATGCCTATTCGCCTAGATTACACTATAATTTAATATTTTGTAGTCTAGGTGTCTCTGATGACAAAACGAGGTAAAGATTTCATTCTGAGATTCTGTGTCACGACTTTTTTTTAATATCTTCTGACGAATATGAATCTAGATTCCAGGGGTCAACTGTGATAGTGTCAGATTTCTAACTTTAAGTAAAGTTAATTGGAGGTTACACTCGACATTCACATTGAATATACTTCGGTAATTCTAAGCAATATATGAGTCAACCTCGATTTTTCTCATATTACAATATAATGTTCCAACAGTCAATTAGAAAAGGAAATGACTAGAATTTCTTGCCGGAAAGCAGTTATAGGGAGCAGGCAACCGCGAGAATTACCTATTAGTGATCAGGGGCACTGACGTGATCTGGGCTTCAAATTTGGAACTACTCGAGTAATTTTTTTTTCTAAAAGAGCAAGCATCATGCTTGATCTGGGTATATACTGAATTAATTCAGGCCAAAGGAATGACACAGATTCCTTTACCAGATTTTTACGGAGATTTTGTATTGGGCGGATTATATTGGTTTACTTTGCTTTCCAGCATGTAATTATGTGTTTAAAATTGTTTTACATACATTACCTACATTATATTGTAATATGTAATAACAATTTATCAGTAATTTTTAATAAAAAAAAAGGATCACGCAAGATGCCTGCCCGCTGCGCAGCGCTTCGCGCTGCTTGCTCTTTTGGAAAACAAAAATTATTTTGAGTAGTTCCAAATTTGAAGCCCAGATCACGTCAGTGCCCCTGACCACTAATAGGTAACTCTAAGCAATATATGACCGTCTAGCGGTTGCCTGCACCCTATAACTGCTGTCCGGCAAGAAATTCTACTCATTTCCTTTTCTAATTGACTATTGGAACATTATATTGTAATAAGAGAAAAATCGAGGTTGACCCATATATTGCTTAGAATTACCTATACTTCCTACCATCGATTCTATTAATGCGATGTCTTCAGTGTATAAATTGTTTTCCTTCATGCTCTACTTGGCATGAAATTATTGGTGAATACGAAGGCCCTAAACCTAAATCCAAAAATATCAAAGTTAATTAGAACATTGATTGCTTCTTGGATCGTTTTTGCCAATACGTGTTTTTCCAATCATTGGTGAATCATTCACTATAAATTTCGCTTTACGTTCTACAAGCAAGATACTTATAAGTTCCATTACTCGAAATACTGATTAGAATTTGAACATTCTGTTACAACAGCTCACACATTGAAGAACGTAGAAAACAATTTTAACAATGACAGATCTACGAGTATGTTGTGAGCACCCGTTTTATTGATGATTTATTGGATCACAAATAGAAAAAAATGAGTTTTGATCCTTGTGAAATCCTAAGACTATCTTCATCATGCATAGATATTGAGTCTTAAGGTTTCTATACAAAGGCTATCTTATACGAGTACATTATCGTGTATTATGGTAATACTGAAAGATCAGATACATTGAAACTGTACGAAGCATTTTGTTCCTAGTTATGTATTCATTAAAAAATTAATAAATAGTTAATCTTGTATTCATTAAGTTTTTCGCTGTAAAATCTGTACTTTGCAACATCTTCAATTACTCAGGTAAAGTGTACGAAAGGACGATTAGTATTAACTGCACGTGTAAAATAAAACAATCATTAATCAAATTATTCGTTATGTTATATTTCTGTAATACGATAATATTTATCACATGATAGGCACTCCTCTGACACTTTTTAACTTCTGTAGTAATAGTTATATGCCACATGAGAGCATTTTAATACCAAAAATATTATTTTCTTTCTCTCAGATTACTATTTCACTTTACCGCCTCGGTCTACTGCCTTCT
The DNA here is from genome assembly GCF_021130785.1 of Homalodisca vitripennis. NCBI lineage: Eukaryota > Metazoa > Arthropoda > Insecta > Hemiptera > Cicadellidae > Homalodisca > Homalodisca vitripennis. The sequence continues at coordinate 47,717,906 of NC_060212.1, forward strand.
TCGGTTTTCTTAATTTATATTTCTTGAGCTAAGATCGTGGCCATACAATGTTTTGGTCTCTAATTTAAATTGCTTTACAAATAGCAATGATCAAATAATACCACTCTGCACATATCAACATGAATAACTGTTTAGGCAGCTATCAGTTGTAATCTTACGACATTTGAGACAGTACAATGACTTTGAATAGGTATGAACATGTTTTAAATGAACAAGTCTTGCCTCATTTTACGGTTCTAGAAATGGATCAAGCAATCCAGTCAAGTTATTACGAAATGAACACCTTCATGGCCGTTGGATTGGTCGTGAAAGTTATTTTTTTGATTGGCCAGCCCGATCCACAGATTTAACTGTGTGTGATTTCTTTCTATGAATTACTTAAAGGAACAAGTAGCCTACTCATAGTTTCAATAATAATTAGGAATTAAAGCAATCAATTGTAGAGGAACTTTTCTGGATACCGCAAAATTTCTTTGCAAGACTTTACGATTCATTTGTTAAATGTTGTTATCATTGTGTAGCTTATCGAGTGGATGGATAGTAGTTCGTATAATTTTAGACTATAATTGTAGGTTTTTTTTTAGTACGCTACGTTCTTATTTTCGGATTGAAATGTTTTATTTCTCTAGAATATAAAAATAAATAATTGAAAAAAACCATCATTACTGTTTTCTTTCATATTTTTTTCCAACAATTTAGAAAGCTCAAGTTTTCACAGAAAGTTTTAAATGAACTTTTTAGTGAATTGTGTAGAGTTCGAAATAGTTTGGTGCACATACGGGAAAGTAAACAAATGTTTAAATCTCTTCATGGGACACCCGGTATAATAGGCTTTAACGGTTCATCATAAGATTTGGTTCAACCTCCTTCAATATAGACAGTGCTATAGTTTTTTTGTAATTGATGGGTATTGTTATGGGTATTTTTAAGACTCCATCCTCTGATCTCGGTATAGATGTACCACTCCCATGCTACTAAAGAAGTCTCAATCCTCTATGACCGAAACTGATATTGAGTTACTACTAAAATAATATAAATACACCTTTATCTGTAAGATACTAGTTTCGAGTTAAGGTTAATGTCAAGGTATGTAAATATATCTAATTACAACGTTTTTTTGGAAAACATTTTACCGTTTAGTGATATAAAAATTACCACATACAACTTTAAAAATGTTCAATTTCTTATGAAAAAAATTTACAGTGACAGTCATAAAACATCAGGCAAAGTTGGAGAAGATATGTGTTCGAGAAGCACGTTTGTGATGACTGGACTCATACTTGGACAATATATGCCAGTGTCTCGGCCTTTAAAATGTAAGGGCCAAGTGGCTATCGTTGCATGCGGCTTACCTCAGGGTTCGGTTTTGTGATATTCGCTGTATAATGTATTCGTGAATAACGAGAATTCGGTATGGTACTGTAATCTGGGAAAGAGCAGGTTAAACACATCTAAGTAGACTCTTTTCAATAAATTGTATTCGTGTTTGTATGATTATATTGATGTTTAATTTAAGTGTATAACTTCAATTAATAAAAATTTTAGGGAGACTTCAGTGGATTATGTGTCAGACAGAATCAATGGAACTTTTGTACATTTAAGTTAACAGTACGCTGTTACATTCCAAACTTTGTGCAGCGAATGTACTAAATCCAACCATATGTAAACCCATTGAAAGTCAGTGAGTAAAGACAATATACCTTAGTATGATGTATTCCTGTTACGAACAAAGTTTGCTTCAGTTTGCTAAGCATTTGGAATTCCAAGTCTCAGGTTTAAGTTTGAAACTCAAGAAAGTTTCTACTTGATTATTTTTCAAATACAAGACACTTAAATATGCGTAAATGTAAATGACTACAGCTTTATGAAAAATTATATTGGTTATAAACAAATATAGATGTTGTGATTTTGGAATGGAATGTTGTGAAGGAAACAATATTTCCGGAAATTCTCCATCATTAAGTTATACAAAGAAGTAATACTATTTCTAAAACTGAAATCTGATACCTTCCTCGGGTAAATAAGCTAGCACATAAATACAATCTAGGTAAAAATGAACAAATCATACAAAACCTCTTGTATGTCAACTCCAGGGACTCTATATCTAAATCATGTATCTTATGAAAACAAAAAGCTAATTACTTACATTAAACTAACAGTACAGTTCGCAATGTATTGAACGATAAACTACTGAGAACCGACTAACCTTATCTCCGGACTATACTTGTCAACGATTTCCTCTTAAATTCTGGTTGTAATTTGTTGTTTTACTTGTATCCCTAAACACAAAAGTTAGCAATAATAATATTTTAACTTCAAACCAAAGGTATACATCCACTGTTGTAATTTATTAAAAACAATCATCACGCTCTCTTCCACTAAAATAGTATGGAAATTGGGACAATCACTTTTATATTATAACAGCAGTTATTCAAGTTGTTCTTACAAACATTTTAATGGTGGTAAAATACATCACTTTTTATTAGTGTGGCTATAAAACAACTAGCATTGCTTTTTCCGTAAATAAACTATATATGAGTAATTTTGGCAACACTTACACAGGGTGTCGTTTGAGATATTCAAGACATCTTCTGAGGAATGTTCCTCTAATTTGATGAAATACTGAAATTAGTTTAAAGATATAGTGTTTAAAGTATAAAGTTTGTAAACTAAAGTATTATATTCTTTTCTGTAATATTTATACAAATAGGAGGCCTGTAGTTTTTATTTGTGTCACATATCTAAATACTGTGGTGATATCATACGTTTTGTATCTCCAATGGAGACGTGTTACAACATCATGGAGATCCACAGATCCCAGGCTTACACTGCAATCACGTTTTAAAGGAGGATCAAGTGATCTCAACTATTGTAATTTATAGGGTCTTCTAGTTTTTCCCGCTATGAAACTCAAATAGAAATATCGAAAACATTTGTTGTTGATCTATGATAAAAAATTAAAGACCTAAATAAATTGTATGAGTACATCAATCTACTAGCAGTGCTTCATCCTTATTTATATATATAATAATTATTATGTATTTGTTTTACTGTCACATCCACAACTTAAGCTGCATTAGTATAGCAACCATTACAAAATCACTGTATAAGTTCTTAATCCATAAATTATGTTTTTGGTGCAAAACTTAGGTTAGATTAGTTTTGGTACATTCATTGGATGAATTTTCGTCATACTTGTAAAACAAAGCACATAACCAAAAGTGAATGTTGTTAGTGGTGTTATGAGAAAGTTATATTTCGAGTATAATTAATTTCTACACATATATTAACTATGAAAATAAAGTTTTTACTTACAATTTATATGTACGTTATATAAAACAATGAGTTCTGTGGTGGTTCGTGTCTAACCATAAAATTTAGCTAAACGTCGTTGAAGTCATTCACTAGGGTGACAAAAATGTTCTTCTTTGTATAGTTGACTGTCGTTCTACCTGTATAATCAAATGATTTAAATTGTAGATTAAACCTTAGTGAAGCATGTTAGTTGATGTGAGGCACGACATACTTCTATATCGTTATATCATATAAGACGCATTAAACCGTTTGAAAGTGTTATTGTTAATATTTTATACATTACTACTCTAATCGAGTTTTTTATCAAATTTTGACACTAAAAGTTTCAATCTTCTTGTAAAATGACAACTTTTAACCTATAAAACATCCTTTATTCTTAAAGTTTCATAAATCGGTATCGATAGGTGTTTATGTACAAATATTTTTGTGCAACACCTATATTGAAGATTTTAGCGTATATTTTTAGCAGATATCGTATAAAGAAGCGAAGATTAACAAACAGACGCAGACTTTGCTTAACTGCCTGAGAACAAAACAAAGTATCCGTTTGTCCTCATTAAAACTTTCAATAAAACTGAGCACTGTGAAAATGTGCCTCTATCACTACAAGTGTTTTCTTCTACAACATTACAAATACATACATTATTCTACATAAAGTGCACATAAGTTGTTAAGTACAAAACTATAATAGGTATCATATCATATCAACTGCGTAATATGGATGAGCGTAGTCCTCTATTGCAGTAAAGTACGACACAGGTGTCACTGCAATAGTTTTGTATGTTTAATATATATAACTAATGATCTATCGTTTCGCCTAGTTTTATGGATATATTGCACTAGTTATAATGCAAAAATATAAAATTCATATCAGATCACACCTGCTGCTGAATATGGATGAGAGTAGTCCCCTGCTGCAGTAAAGTACGACACAGGTGTCACTGCAATAGTTTTGTGTGTACAATATATATAACTAATGATCTATCGTTTCGTCTAGTTTTATGGGTATATTGCACTAGTTATAATGCAAAAATATAAAATTCATATCAGATCACACATCAGCTGCTGCATATGGATGAGACAAATCTCCTGCTGCAGTAAAGTATGACACAGGTGTCACAGCAATAGCTTGTTTGTACAATATATAAACTAATGCTTTATTATTTCACGGAATGTAATGGATATATTACACTAGATATGCAAAAATGCTAAATTCATATTAGATCACATCAGCTACTGAATATGTATGAGAGTAGTCCCCTGCTGCAGTAAAGTACGACACATGTGTCACAGCAATAGTTTGTGTTCGTAATTACTGCATTCTTTTCCACCGCACTAAAATATACTAAATCAAATCAACAGGTTCAATTCTGCATCCGACAAATATATTGTTATTATTTTTAAAGCTTCTTCATTTAAAAATGTATAAACATGTTAAGCTTTATTGCTAATGCATCCTACGAATAATGCTACTTATCATAAATAATATAGATTTTTAATATAATCATGAATGGTATTGCATAAATTATTGTTAAAGTTTTAGTGATCAGGTTTTTGGGTACATGGTTGGATAGTGAAATATTACATGTTATACTACTATACACTACAATAAACGTCTAAAGCGCAGTGGTACGATCAAATAATCCTTCTCAGCTAGGCTAATCGTTCTAAAAGCTTCTTTAGTTCACTGTATAAAGTTTTTATATTCAGTTACTGTACAAATAGTGACCCCTCCTTAAAGCCACTTTCACCAAAACGTACAAGGTTTCTACGAGTGCGACCCCAAATCTTATTGGTCGTTATCCATAGCAACTAGGACTGTTGTTATCCGTTGACACCAAGGCTGCCACTATCCGCAAACACCAGAATTGTCGTTACACGGAGGCGCCAGAATTGCCTTTATCCGTTGACACCGGGACTGTCAGTATCCACGACTGGCATGCAGGTCATTAACATGTTATATAGTTATAGAAATGATACGTAAAGTTAGCTTACATATGTATTTTTTACGTTCATCATTTGTTTACTCATTTAATTTTTTATAATGGTTGAGGGTGTTAAGCGAGAACTCTTCCACGTTTCATATTCAAAGCTTTTATCTCAAGGGAAGAAATAAAGTCGACCACTTTCCATAATTGACTAACAAAGCTTAGTCTCCGAGCGAAATGTTAAGCTTTACAAAACGCCAGGATTGTTTTGATTATGATAATTATCTACTTTGAGAAACGTTGCGCAAGTCCTCTTCATATAATCAAGGTTTGCCCTGAAGTTCAGAGTAATTGCTTCTCATTAATAACAATGAGTAAAACGCACTTTATACATGAACAGGTTTTTGTAATCGTAGTATCTATCTTGCTAGGAAAGAACCTATTTCCTGTATAACTTGCATTGGCTTAACAGCTATCCTGACCCCAGTGGTCACGATGTCCACTGCCCTACTCCACCCCCTGTTTGTTGATGGATATGTTACATCACATGTAGATTAGGCTACCAGCGCCATCTGCGCTGATTTATGGTAATGAGCAGCTGCTACACGATCCACAACTTAAGGTTTCGCAACCAGCCTATAAACCTTTACATAATTTGTATCGATCAAATGTACAATCATTTATAAACTCACAGATATTTGGTAAAGACGAGATTCTTTATTTACCTTTGTTCATTGTATAACAACGGGTATAAGTTGTTACATATTACAATCACTATAGAGCTTTTAAACTAGTTAGATACAACATGTTGAACTTTCACTTTGGATAATTTTTTACAGAAAACAATAATACTATTTAATATGCGATAAGGCAGAAGCATTAAATTTGCTTTACAGTAATATCATCACGTTTAGAGGTATATATGAATATTCCTAATAATCTAAAATATAGCACATTAATTCAATGGTCTAAACCAACGTTGCAGTGAATATAAACCTTACATTTCTATTTTGAATATTCTGGCTGAAGATCATTGCAGACGCAATAACACAGTTATTCGTTATCTGATTTCAATTATTGTTTTGTCATTCTATTATTTTATAAAATTCAATATTATTTTTCTAATCCTTAACATAATGTGTGGTTTGAGAAATATGCAAAGTTACAATCTTTAAGGCCATCGTTTTGAAAATATTCAGATATGTCATGATATTTATTATAGTAACTGGATTTGTTACCACAAATATTGAATCCAACATTTTTGAAAATTTGTTTATTAGGTTTTAAGTTATAATTTTTGGAAAAAACTGTTATAAACAGACAGATGGAAAAGTAAGCACCAAAGAGCCTTGCGCATATGGGGAAAAGTGTTTGTCAGGACTTAAGTAATAATGTTATATACCTTTGTCCTGAGAATTACAGGTCACGTATATGCTGACAATATTTTATACATCCATATTTACTTAGAGTTTAGTGTAAATTGTAGATGTACTCTTGAACAGATTTAAAATTGTTTCATGAAATATTGTTAATTAATTGGCCGCTGGAAAGCAATTATTGCTGGTAATTGGCTTTAAAACAGCAGCTGTGTACTCTGGTAACGGAAACAAGATTGACTTGACTAATTGGACTAATTGCCGATCTATCAAATGTGTTGGCGACCGTTCCTTTGTTTTTCGCAACCATTACTTTTTAGGGTTAATCATGCTTTCTAAGCAGTTTACTGCTCTGTTAAATTAACCTACCCCAATGCTACCTAATTAAGATTACTCTTATTATTATTATGCAGATTAAGCTTTATTCTGATTTTATGGAAATAGTTTAATCATTAGGGAATAAAATTAGATACTGCTTTTCGAATATTGCATTTACGGTCTTTATCCGGCGTTAAGAAACCTATTATGTAATGTTGAGCAAGCACACAGCAACTAACGAAAACACAAAGACGAGAAGTGTCTGAAGTTCTGTTATTCATTCATCGTCGATAATAAAATGTAAACGTATGTGCTTAAGAGTGCAGAAAACATTGATCGGTTGGTGGGTGTACTGATATATTTTAGCAGAGTAATATATAACTATATTTCTAATTATTTATAGCATAGTACTGTTATAATTTAAAATGCTACGTTTTTCACATCAGACATTGCCGTAACATATTAATAATTAATTTCCAGTGGCAGAATCTGGTTTTGCAGATATTTGAAACTTCTAGACACTACAAAATTGAACATAAAGCAACAAATTTGATACTAGATAAATATTATTACAAACAACCTCCTAACACGTCCTAACATTAAATGTCCATGATTTAAACATGTTAATGAAACGGATGAGAATTAACTGAAGCCCAACACTTCATGAGCTGAATAACATTGCGTTAAACACAAAAGTACCATCTTATTTCTAACGTTAACCATACAAAATTAAATTTGAGTTCAAGTATACCCATATTTATTTGGTTAATAAACAAACCTCTGGTGGAACTTACGAACCCCATGACTTACATAATACCCAAGATTCATAAACAATATGAATAAACCAAACCCTGGAGATATTTTTTTCGGTTGGGACCGTCATGCCATTTCTATGCTGTAATAATCCCTATCACAGAAATAATGAACCTTCTTAAACAGGAACTGAGGAATAACAGGGAGTTATACACCCACCTTACATAAAAATTAAAATTAATCACCACAAAGGTATTCTATTATAAGCTAACATATTTATCAGTAAAGTTAACATATGGTCCTACTAAAGTGAACAGTAACATCATAATAGGTAAAGATCACATCACGAATTTAGATTAATAAAATCTACAAATAAATCACAATAAAAAGATCAAGCAAACAATTATAAATGTTTTGTGTGTTCTAGGACAATACTAACTTTTATTTCAAAAAATATTAAAACTACGTAAAGTTGTATTTTAGATAAACAGTTTGGAAGAGGTACACATGACTACATACGACTATAATAAAAACCATAAATTACGTAGCATGAGCAATGATGAAAGTAACAGTGATGATGAAACTGTAAGTACAGGTAAAACTTAGGCCTAGAAGACGAATCTTTTCGGAAATACGGAGGTCCCGCTTTCGGAAAAAAGCAGCGCCTGTGATTTCATGCAGTAAAATTAAAACTTGATTACGATAATACTTAAATTACGATAGTTTTATCGGATCACGATAATTTTGCTTGCAATCGTGTAGGTCCAGGCCTACCACCACATTCACTGTTGAAATATTTCTTTGAATCGTTGTCTGTAAATAAGCCAGAAAAAAAGAAATATTCCGAAAAATAAAATATCATCATTAATATGGGTATGTAGCTACTTAACCTATAAGATATTTAGTTGCTACGTTTCTGTTGGTACGAAATGATCCTCATAATTAGAGATGAATCTAATTCGTAAAAACAAATCCATACTTTTGGTTGCTCACTACGGATAAGTTCTGTCTGAGACACACTTAGCCGCGAAGGGATAAAGTACTCGCAGGGGATTTATATTTAAAACCGACAAGCTGCGAGATAAACGTTTTTCATTCTTAAAATTCCATTCCTAAAATATCTAACTTCCATTATCTTGGGCACCCTTTCAGTCCGATGGCTAGAATAGAATTTGAAAACAAAGATTAAAGTTTGTTAAAGTATTTCCGAGAACACTGAGCATTTAACTTCGTTCAATCTTCGTTATCTTGCTTTCCCGTACTAAACCTTCGAATTTTTGCTAGATTTGTAAAAATATCAAATACTGATAGAAAACAGTAATATTTTAATTTTTTTGCATTATAACATTTGTAAAAATTTATTTATGAAGTGTGCTGAGTATATAAAGAATTCTGACTTTGTCTTAGACACTGATTTTATATCATAGAATGGGGTTTCGTTTTCCTATTCTTTTAACTCATAAAACCTAACAGCATTAGTAGAGCATTGGGTTGTATGAGTCGTGTTTTTAAATCTGTATATAGATTCAGCCTTCACTGAACAAATCTGAGCTAATTTTTTTATGTATTGACTTCTAAATAAATTAAGTAAAAGAACAAACATCGAGAAGTAAAAACTAATAATAAAACATTTGAATGACCTCTCCAATTTCAATCAAAAATTAAATTTTAGAAGATAATCTTAAGGGGGCTGCAAGAAAAGAATATGTTTTTTAACTATGGAAAAATTGCAATCTCTTTATCAGCACTCATTTGGCTTTAATGTCGACATAAGTACTGTTCTCATTGAACCTCGTGGGCGGTGAACGAGTCTTCCTGTGAGACAAAAAAATTCAATAACATCCTATACTGCGAAATAAAATATGTTTTCCCACACACTTAAAAAAATGGATGTATACCTGTTGAATCTAAGAAAAACACGTTTTTATTTATGAAAGGTACTTTGTTGAAAACTAAAACTGTTTTGTGGTGATTGTAATACGAGATGAAAAATAAACAAAATTCTGGAGTCCCATATTCACCATTTTACATCTTTTTTAGAGTTCAGCCGATCCTCTTTAAAGCCCTATTCTGTCCATCCTCTTGGACTACTGTTCTGTGTGAGGCTCTTACCAAACAGAATGTGGGGGAGGGAGGATAAAGGATTCAGTCTACAAAGTAACTCAGATCCTAAGTCTGACGTCATAGACACTTCCATCGGCACTCCTGATTTAGAAGTAGCAAAAGCGGGATCCCTAACCAAATTTCAACACTCTAAGAGAACTCATTCTAAAGTTATAATGTGCAGACAGACACAAATAAAGCCAATAAAACATGCTATTGACTAATTTCATAATCATGAGTGCGTTTTATGGGCAAAATAATAGACTGTAAGGAAAACATTTATAGTCTATTCCCATGAATATCTTCTGTACACCAGTGGACACGGGAGTTGATTTACTTCTGCTAATTCGCGTTGATAAATAAAAACTTCATTATTTAGTGACCAAAATATATCAAATGGCTGAAGGTATTTCCGCTGTTTAAAGGCAACATTCAAACACTAGTACCATTATACACAATTACCTTGTAAGAAAAAGAGTAAATTGTATAACACTGTTATTCAGTCCTGAGTTATAGTCCAAATTTCCAGGTAAAGTCTTAGAGTCTTTGTAAGTTTATGTTAAAATAAAAAAAACTATTTGAATTTAAAAGAAAGATAAAAGAGTGAGTTAATATAAACTATGTAATTACCTTAAAGGAGAAAAATACTTTGTGCAACTAATTTGTCTTCAGTACAGTTACTTCGCTCAACATAAAACAGTAAATAAACCCGTTTTACGTTTTACTTTAACAGTAACTAAACCCGTTACGGTTTACTTTGTTACAGAAATGACGTTGCATGTTCAGCTAAAATGTTAAAGCTTCATATAAAACCAACCAGTCCGACACAGTAACTTTATCACGTATGTTTACAAGTTACTGACAAATGAAAAGATTAAAAATATAATATAGTGCATTATTATTATTTTATAATTTGTTTATCCTGCATTTTTCGTGCGAAATTGTTACTTACAACTCCAATTTGGTCAGAGTCACTTTTTGAGATGTAGAAATAAAGGACCGATGTCTACCACTTTCAAACGATGTAAATATAGCATAAATGAATATCACGTAAAACTTAAATATTTAAGTGATCTTGTGAGTAAATACGGACAGCAATAGATTTCATTTACCGGGAACTGACAGCTGAGGCGTCAGTAAACGCTCAGCTGACAATCCATTACCCATTTATAAGCTTTATTCTGCAATCTTAAAGATTTAAATATTAATATAACTATATATTATACCTTTTTTATATAGAAAAGATTTCGTTGCCACGAGAAACCATGTTAGTACATGTTTATTTATGCCATAGTATCGTATGATAATATATTTCAAACCATCGTACCACTAGCATTCTGAAATGTGATCAAATTTTAAAATATATTTAGAAACAACGAGAATCTCATCCAAACCTTGTTTTTGTGTATAGTATTTTACAAAAAGGTCATAAATAAAATAATATTGTTGTATAGCACTATATAATGGAGGAATTGCTTTATTTTTTGTATTAAATATTTATTTCATCTTAAAAATATTCTTACAACAACCATGAAATTTCCCGGTTGTTTTCCTAATTTGGTCTGAAATACTCAACTTTCAATTCAATTAAATATATAATTATAAATATATGAGTTTCTATCAAACAAATCAGTTAACTTTATCTCACATCTAACGTTCATGTGCGTGTGGTCATGTTTGAACGATAAAGTAACGTTATTATTAGCAACAAATGAAGCTGCCAATTTCTGTCTCTGTCTAAAATATTCTTTGAATTGAACTCGTAATCTCTTTTACACTGCTTATATTGTAAACTATTACCTTACTTTCCATATACTAATGGTAATACTTTTATTTGATACATATAGAATAACCTTTGAAAGTTAAACCCGTATACTATTGCAATGCTTCAGTGATATCTTATTACCCTCAAAACTTATAAAATCAAATGTACATTGTACTATGGACAAATGTTTATGATGGTCTAAGAATTATAAAGCAATTACCTTTCAAAAGGACATTTAAAGGACGGTTATTTTGACACAAAAAGAAAATGTATGACAGTTATTTAATATAATAAAAAGATTTTAAATCCAGTCTACATAAAGTGTATTAAAAACATAGGCAGTACCAAAAGGACAAGTGAAGACACTGACAAACAGACGCATACTTTGCTTAACTGCCTGAGAGCTAAAAAGATTACGTTTGTCCTCATTAAAACTTTCACTAAAACTGAGCACTGGAAAATGTTTCTCTATCTCTAAAGGTGTTTTTCACTAAAGCAGTATAAATACCATAGATTATTCTTCATAAGGTGCACTAGTTGTTATGTGAAAAGCGGGAGTAAATATCAGATCCTATCAGCTGCTGATTATGGAAGAACAGTCCCCTGCTGCAGTAAAGTACGACACAGGTGTCACTGTATAGTTTGGGAACACAATAATTGCTTTCTGTCCTGAAATATACTATAGCAAATAAAAAAGTTAAACATTGCATTAGTAAAATATATTTTTTATAATTTTTAGGGCTATTCTTTTTTATTATTTTCAACACTTGTTATGTTTTTTTTTTAATTATACCAACAGAATATGTCAAATATCCTAAATATAAATATTGTATATATATATATATATATATATATATATATATATATATATATATATATATAATTTTGAATGGAATTATGAATGGTGTTGCGTTAATTGGTGGTCGACTTTTAGTCACCAGGCTTTTAGAATACATCTTGATTATAATCTTAATTATTTCTTTACATCTTACAATGTTTAAAACATAATCCCCCATCCTTTTATTTATTCCTGGTGTTAAGAAAAGGATTGATATAATCCTGAAGCGATTTACAATTCACCATCTGCAAGAAAATATCCTTATAGTGATATAAATGGGCAAGGGTCTTAATAATTCTTGATAAAATTATGTAAGAAATTTAATGTCATTTAAATCATGTATTATATTGATAGTTGACTAATGAAACTCACGGTCTGATATTTGATTTTAAAAGCTATTTAAAGTTATCATTTTAAGAAAAAAAGGTTTTAATTATATTAAAACTGCAAACAAAGCTATTGATGAAAGGTATACACGCAAGGAGTTTTTTATTAGTACACAGTTACTGTAAACAATGAGATCTTTGCAAATTTCAACATTTAAAATATATCTAGTAGATATAAATAGGACAAGTTACGGAATAAAATTTAACAACACCTTAAAGCCATTTTCACCTAAACGTATAAGTATTTTTGAGCGTGACACCATGGGCGTATCCGTAGACATCACGACTGTCGTTATCTGTAGACACGACACTCGTTATTCACAGACACCAGAACAGATGTTATCCACAGAGACCACAAACGTTATACGTAGACACCAGGGCTGCCACTATCAGTTGACACTAGGACTCTCAGTATCCACGACTGGCTGGTAGGAAAGTAAAATATTATATACTTAAACAAATAATAAGTAAGTTGGGTTTTCATAAGTGTTTTTTCACGTTCGGTGTTTGGTCGCTCCTTTATTTTGTTGTGATGGTTGAGTGAACTCAGCCAGAAACTCTTCCACGTTTCATATTAACAAAGCTTTCATCTCAAGGGAAGAAATACAGTGGACCACTTTCCATAATTTACTAACAAGGCTTTGTCTCCAAGGTAAAGGATAGTCCTTATAAAAAGGATTATTTTGTTATGATAATGATCTACTTTGATACACGATGCACAAATCCTCTTCGTATAATCATTGTTTCCCAAGGTCAAGTGCAGCGTTACTGCTTCTCATTAATAATAATGAGAAAAAACGCACTTTATACACGAACTGGTTTTTGTAATCGCAGTATCTTTTTTTATACGAATTAAAATATTTCCTGTATATCTTACATTGACATAGCGGTTATCCTAACTCATGTGGTCACGTTGCCCACTGCCCTAATCCACCCACTTTTGATGGATATGTTTTGTTTATTGATGGATATGTTACATCACATGTAGATTAGGCTCGTAGCGTTATCTGCAATGATTTATGGTAATAATCACACGATCGAAATACTAACCGGCTCACAAACTTTTTCATTAGTACAGAGCTTTTAATTAGTTAAATACAATGTGCTGAACTATATGCGAAACTATAATACCTAGGTAATATGGCGGAGTGTATAGCGAAGCCACTCCCTTTAAATACTGATTTACGAAGTTCAATTGTACGTACTGATTTACTGTTCACAGCACACTAGTTTGGAAATGCGCATTGAATAGAAACTAATATTATAATGTTTTTTATAGTACTAAAAATATTGATTACCTTATACTAAAGAATTTTTCCTGGTCTTAACAAACAATGCAACTCTCTACATGTTGCTGTGTAAACAATGTGATCAAATACGACGTGCATGTTCTATTGGAGATAAATGTTATTAACAACACATTACATGTATTATTACGTAGTACGAAATAACAAATTAAAGTCACGTGATCGTCATTAATTGGAAGTTTATACTCTCCTTAATATTACAGGATTCGCACTTAAAACTGTAATAAATTTTAGCAGTTTGTATTTCGTCCAGCAGTCCTCAATTGAAAAATGTTACAGATGACGAATCAGCCCTTAGTCCTTAATGGATTTTAATCCAATCCCCTTCATCCCAAGTGGTGAGGTAGAACCATTACATTTACCGTACAATAATGTCACCACCTGGAGGCTGGAGGTGTATATATTACTCATGATAATTTAAAATATTAGATATTACTTATCCAGGCTAAACCAACGTTGGAGTGAACCTGAAGTCCAACACTGTGTAGTTACAGTATAGCAAAATAGTCTATACAGTTGTGAAGAGCCAGTAATAACTGTGATAGACTTAGAATGTTGGTCGGTTATGTAACAATGTATGAAACCCATCTTAATATATGAAAAATATTTATGATCAATTTCCTAAAAGTTCTCTTAAATGTTGCATGTGGAGGTTTTCAAAGTTTTGAAAACTTTTTAAAAAGTGTTTTGCGTGCTGTGACTGTGACTTGAATAAGAGCCCCCAATTAATGAAGTAGTTTACTGATATCATAAAGTCAGTTCACGGAAATATATAGTTTAGCTGCCGGCCCAAATTTAAAACTTCTTATATTTCTTATAATGAAACAATTCTACAAGAAGAAATAAACTAATGAAATTGAGTATCACAGGACAAAACATAACAATTAAAAAAGTTGCACACAATCGAACAGATAGACAGAAAGTTGACAGATGAGCTGTAAACTGGTGGTTTCATTTGTGCCCACAATGGCGAAAGTCCAGATAAGAATGATTGAGTCATATTTCCAGTCATGAAACCTAATCTGTCTGTTTCAATAACTGTGATTAAAGATATTTTTAATTACATCTTTACTATAACTGGGGCTCTGACGTGTTGAAAACCAGTTAGTAGTTTCTTGGACAAGGAGGGATCATCATTACTTTGTTGTTGGCTATTCGCTGAGAATCTCAATATAGACTGTATGTTTGTCACAGTAAATCTGCAATGATTCAATGTTTCATTATCTTATAAGGTTTTTTATGGAAATTCAATACATAATGTAATTTTTTAATTCTTAATAAAATTGGTAGTTTATGAAATATTTAAAGTTAAAAGTTGAAGATTGCCATTTTAAAATATTCAGATAATGTCATAATACTTATTTAACTTCAAATATTTGATCTTTGTTTTAAGATACAATTATTTTAGTAAAAACAATATATAGACAGACAGATGGGAAAGTAAGCATCAGAGACCCAAAATCTTATGGTGAAATGTTTTTTTCTTGGCCTGAGCAATAATGTGATATACCTTGCAACATCATACACTTGAATATGTACTGAACTTCAGTTTTTTTAACTACACTTTTGAAACTCTGTGACAAAAACATATACAACGAGTTCATGAAATATTGTTACTGAATTGACCACTGGAAAGTAATTATTGCCGGTAATTGGTTCTCAGGCAGCAGATGTGTACTCTGATAACGCAATCAGGATTGACTTGACCAAAGCACTGTAAACATTAACTCATCAACTGTGTCGGTGACCTGAGATTTTTCATCGAATGAATAGCCATGATGAATGCTACTTCAAGACATACAGAACTGATTCAAATTAATTTATGGACTTTTATCAAATTAACTGATTAAGTATAATTCACTCACCCATTTAAACTAATTTAATCTCAAAGGAAAATAATAAAGATCACAAACAATCATTAATTGTGTTTGCAAAGAATTCAACTCATACTTACATGGTTTTGCAAAACAACACATTTAAAGACTACAAAAATGGGTCTTTCAGATTTAAAGGTCCTACAGCTTGGAAGAAGTCACTTGAATACTAATGACTATAATAAAAACCATACATAAACATTGTGTATTGCCTTTTTACTGTAGTTATTGAAAAGCAAATGGAGATAACATTGCCCTAATACTTGAAGCGTATACCGATAATACATATTTAGTGATCGGTAAAAATATCAAAATCACTTAATCATCAAAATTTTACTTAAGTTAGATTCCGAAACAAACAAATGAGACCATTGTTTTGGTTAGTGCAACAGCATAAATCAATTATAGAACTGTAAATAGATGAAACCAGGGATGAATTTAAACGACCATAACAGACCCATATTGACCGCAGCAACTATTTGGTTGTACGATACACTTTTGTCATTGGGATAAAAAGGCTAACTCTTATTGTTACTGAAGCCATCGAAGAACTTCAATAAATTATCATGGAATGTGGGAAGGAAATACTAATCTTATAAAAGTTGTTTTACTTTACGACTTCAGGATCCCAAACCTCTGTTCTTCAAACTTAAATCTAAATTGGATCAGGAGATTGGAATAGCTTTGAGTGACTATCGATTATCTCTAGACTGTTTATTACGTCATAGAAAAAGAATACATAGATATATTGTCCAGTTTTTTCAACAGAAACTTGCGTGCGAAGTCGTGGGTAACTGCTAGTCTACTATAAAATATTATCAATTATAAATCGAATTAAGTAAAACTATGAGTAATCCCGATCATAACAGGATTTTATACTACAATATTGCAACGGCCTCACAAAACCCAAACAAATTAGAGATCATGAAAAGGGCATATTAGTGAAAAATATATAAATGTAATGATCAATATCGGAAACCAGCCCAAAATTAAACATTTGAGGTAGGAACAATGTGGTTGTTTAAGCGCGAGCTGACTAATATCTATCTCGCTGTTTTGATCATGCCAGAGTATCAAGAAAAAAAACGTATTCCAAGATAAAGTACTCAATTTGTATTAAGTTTTTATATCAACGTCAATCACAGTAAAGCTGTATTAAAAAAAAACTTTGTGGCCGGGGCAAAGATATACCAGCCCATCTCTGCCGTAATATCATGGAATTAATTATACTTCAATTTAATATTAACTAGCTGACCCGGCGAACTTCGTACCGCCTTAAAGGGTCCACAGCATCCACATTGGTGCTTGAAATGTGCAGAATAAAAGACAAAGTAAAAAATAAATCAAATTAGGTCCTATGTAATTTTTTTACTTCACAACTAATCTGAAATTTAAATAGAAAAACAAAATAAAAAACACAATTCGTAAGTTATCTAAAAATTAATTTAAATCGCAATAAGCAGCAAAGCAATACATTAATTTATTAATATTGATTCTCTTTCTTCAGTCGAGTACCTTGTGATATACAACATTTTTTGTCTTGTTATTAGGTGCAAGAATGAATTAAGCAGATGGTTTGCCGACACGTGAATATGCCACATATAGATGTCCATGAGAAAAACATGGATTTTCAAAATTTAGTCTCCAAACGCTCAAAGATTGGCCTTGTGATTTATTGATCGTCATGGCAAATGCAAGACGAATCGGAAACTGAGTTCGTTTAAATTCAAAAGGCATATCGGTAGGAATCATCGTAATCCTTGGAATAAGAAACTTCCTCACCTTTAAATTTTCCTTTAAGAATCGTCGCGTGAATCACATTTTATCATCAATTTTTTTACAACCAAACGCGTTCCATTGCATAATTTTGGTTGATTTAGGTTGCGAAGCATTATGACTACTGCACCAACCTTCAAAAGTAAATTATGGGGTGGTAAGCCGGGCACATCCAAAGAGTTTAAAAATTCAGTTGGATAGTTAGTGGCCTCATCTACATTTGTTACGCAAATCAAATCAAATCAAATCAAATCATTTTTATTTTGCCAGAACATTACAAAAATGTATAGCAATAGTCATTTTTCTATAATTTGGACCAATCACTCCACATTGAGACCAGTCAAACATACAGAAATTCAGTCGCCCCACATTCACTCTTGCCAATTTTCCCATTTTCCAACGCTGGTTGTCAGTGTTCCAATTAAATACCGCAATCAATAGATTTGAATGTTTGCAGAGTACCATCAATTTGACTCTGAATTAAAAAGTTCAAGTCATCCACATCCCTGTTCTTAGCTGCCAAGATTGCTCGCTCACTCAACCAATTGTTATTTTTGTGATTAGTATTGATATTTGGGAATTCTTTGCTGATTATTTCATCTTTTGTTGAGATAAAGGTGCAAAAATTGGATGGAAATGAAATCAATCCACTTTCTAGGTCTACAGGAAACACAACCATTACCAATAGTCAACAACTGATTAGAAAAATGTTGAGCAGATGGATCGTTTAATAATACAACTCTCATGTTTGCTGTCAACTGTAGTTTTTTTACATAACGCCACAAATTTGATGATTTTAGGCAAGCGTTTATTTCATCAGCAGCAGTCGATCTAGGAATAACTGGCAGTGTTTGGCGGAAATCACCAGACAGTAAAATTAATGCGCTTCCAAAACATCTTGTGTCATTGCGCAGATCTTTCAATGTTCTATCAAGTGCTTCCAATGCACGTTTATGGGCCATTGTGCATTCGTCCCAGATAATGATTTTTGACGCTACTAAAACTTTTGCAATTGCTGAGTTCTTTGATATGTTGCACGTTGGTTTGCTCAATGGTTTGAAGATTCAAAGGCAGTTTCAGCGGTGAATGAGCCGTACGACATCCTTCAAATAATGTGGCTGCTATCCCAGAAGAAGCAACTGCTACTGCAATATCAGATCTTGCACGAACAGTAGCCAAAATCAATGACATTAGGAATGTCTTTCCAGTTCCACCGGGGGCTGAAGATCTGAAAGAATTGTTCTTTTCGTTGCTGTCTTGATCTCATTTGGGGCGATCAAGTAGCTCCTCCATATTACCCATAAAGTATATTTGTAGGAATTTATACTGTCCATCCACAACTGGTAGCAATGATCCAATTCGATGGTGAATTTGACCTTGAATCTGTAAAGATAGCAAAGTTTATGTAATTGAGACAACAATTTTATTAAGGCACCTAATAATAATAAAAACATAAAATCATTTTTCAAGAATACATGAAATAAAGGAAATATTTATTTTATCATTAATTACCTTGAATGTCGGATTAAATCCATGTTCTGGAATTATGTTTGCCCCAAATGATGTCATTTGAAAACAACTATTGTATTTTTGAGTGTTAGCAAGAAAATGTCGTGATTCTTGCGTTTCTCCCGAAAGCAATGATTGCAATGGATCAAGAGGGGGAGTCAGTATTGGCAGTTTTACTTTGCCATTAAGACAACACAATCCGAGCGACTCTCCAACAAACTTCAATTCACTACAATGCCCACAAACAACATCCATTGGACCAATAAGTACAGATACATGCGAACTGTACTCATAAGTGCAATCATAACTAAATGATGCTCTATTCAAATCAACAGCTGGTGTATTCCTTCTTGCGTGTCGAACTTGATCTAGTTGTTGATCAGTACGATTAGCTCGCCGATTTCGCATAGCCAAGCGAGCTGTTTCACGGGCTTCCTCTCTTTGCTCTTGAGATTGAGAAGCACGAAGTCGGGCCATACCAACACGACGCTCTTGTCGTCCGATTTCACGTTTCTTCTTCAGTAGAATTGTTCACAACGTTACAATACCCTTCTTGCATTACGGCTTTGTTGAGACAGATTTGATCTTCTGGGTCGCGGCATCTTCATAATAATCCTCTCAATGTTCACAAACACTCGCAAATCGTTTAATTTCGTGCGTAAAAAAGTTATCCGAACCGAAAGCAATCGAAGTAATAAGTTGTTTGTCTTTTTTAAAACCAACAGATTATTGCAAAAGTAAAAACAATCGCTTCATGATTGACTGATTATTAAGTAAAACTGAAAGGACAATCTATATGTCAGTAGCCATGATTTCACTTTGTTTTGACTGAGTAACCCAGAAAAATGACACAGACTACTGTCAAAGTGTCAATTAAATTTACAGTTGTTTGTTTACATTTTGGAATTCAGGCAATTGTTTTTTTTAAGATACAGTTTTTTTACTCTATGCTTTCAAACTATAGGTGTAAAGAAATTTAAAAATAGTAATTAAATGATATAAACATATATTTCTTTTGTCGCATTATATATGTTTACAAAGAACAGCTGATTAAATTTGAACAGGCTCTTTCACTTAATAACATATGTTTGCTTCAATGCATTTCTTACGGGTATTTCCGTAACATTTAGAGACCAGTGGGGCGGAATACTGAATCGGGAACGGGATAAAAAGTATCCTATGTCCTTCTCCAGTCCTTAGCTACCTCCCTACCAATTTTCAGCCAAATCGGTTCAGCCGTTCTTGAGTTATAAATAGTGTAACTAACACGACTTTCCTTTATATATATATAGATTTAAAATCATATTTATTTAATATTCATTAATTTGTATCATTAGTCTATCAGATTAAAAATGAGGTAAACAGTTAATAAACAATAAGTAGTGACCAGATAAGCGACATTTAAACCCAGAGATTTTAATACTATTTTCGAACACTTTTTCAAAGTAATATTACGTAATAAACTAAGTATAATGGAGTTAACGCTATGTACAACATTCAATAATTCAAAATACTTGTACTGCACAGTTAATATAACATAATAAACACGCCTAACGTTAGTTCCAGTTAATTGCGGAACTATTGTATACTTCATTAGGTAAATCCTTCTAGAGTTACGTTTATATTTCTTCTTATATTATTTTGCATCAACTGATGGGTACAACAGTGACTTAATGAGTTTGATCCCTAAATATTTTATTATGAGTAGTATTATTTTTATACTAATTGTAAATAACCAGGCATAAAATGTAAAAGTTTTATAACAGTGTTGCATATCGATGTGTAATATATTTATTATTGACGTTGAGTTAAGTTAAAAGCAACATGTTTGCCCAATAAAGTCGATTCTTTGGTAACAATTTTGAGCAATCGAAGTGGGGAATTCAGGAAATTCCGGATAAAAAGCCGTGGCGGAAACAAATGCGGAGTTGTTTTGTTCCTTGTCCTGGCCAATAGAACTCAGAAGTTCGTCAGGTTACGACCCCGATGTGTATGTTCGGGAAGGTCCGTTTATTTCTCTATCTTTCTCTGGAGAATATGTTGAGCTTACATTCCTGAAGAATCTTTCCTGAGCTTATTCAACATTTTTTCGCTAGGAGTGCGATATAAATTATAAGTTATTACAGACCAATAGTAATATTGTGTCCCAAAATCTCATTTAAAATAAATTTATGTACAAAAGTATAAAACCCACTACTGAAGAATTACATGAACGTAAGATTAAAAAGTTCTATAAACAGTATTACATCAGTTTATCTGAGTTCAACATGAGTATCATAATATCGCCTTGTAGAAGTCCAATGAAGCTTTGATCTCTTCCCGTACTTACATCAAGACTTCTAGAGTAACTGTTTCAATATCAGAAATGATATACACTTTGCGCATTACCAGATAAGTGAAAGGTAGCCTCATAGCTAAAACAATGATGTTTATAAAATAATATTTTAGTCCATTTTCATACAGAACAACAATAGCAAAGTTACACCTCTTGTCTATCAATAGGCTTAATCATTCAATACTTGAAGTCTATAACTATTAAGTTCAAAACTATTTTCTATAGTCTGTATTCAAAACTTAATGTGCATAACATTTTTCGCCCGAGCATTTTTGAACTTCTTGCAAGAGTCCTTTGAAAGTTCTCGACGGTTTCGTTTCCTGCTTTTAACCTACCTGTCTGCGCTTTATTCAACAAGGTGCATTTTTAAATTAAACTCCTCATCTCATCGGTAAATGCTGCGACTATCAGAAATACTTTCATAAAATATTCGGCAATACTCACTCCACACTAAAATAAGTCAATTAGACATTGCTAATAACAAAAACACACAGCTATTTTTTCTTTGCAAAGTTAACATGAAGTTTTTGTTATTTAAAACGTTAGTCTCACGACAACGATAACGATATGACAACGATGGAAAACTGAACTAATGAAACTAACCTTTATAAAAATCTGTTGTAATTTTGCATCTGTCGCATAAACTAAAGATCAGTATTGTAGTACCTATAAACAATAATAACTGTGCCGTGAATTAGTGGACACACTGTATACTGAAGCGAGATACATACACTGTATGTTCTATGGAGAACCAGATACGAAGTAATAGATGGATAAAAGCTTTGAGCTGTTGGTAGTGTTTAAAATTAGGTTAGGAAGCTCACTTTGTAAGTAAAATATCGGATTTTATTCCACAATTGAACATTAACTCACAATTTTATTAGCTTTTATTAATATGGTAAATTAGGATGCTGTCACCTAAATTTGCTCAAACGAGTCCCAAATACGAAGACCAATTTTTCTTCCAATAGCGCATCCTCGCCAACTGCAGCATGGCCTCGTGCTGTGTAATATTGTGTCTTGTAGGAATGATATGAAATTTTACGACAGATTGAGAGTTAATAATCCTATCAGATTATTGAAAGTGATCATCTAAAATGCAAAACGCCTAAATTTAATTAGAGGTCGTATATAGTTCTAATTTAATACTCAGCTAATTAAACTTACATAATAAAAATTGTTTACAATATTACTCTGATTAATATTAAACAGTTTTATGCTGTTTCTTATTTTATCTTTTAGAATAGTAAGAAAATAACTTAAGTAGTGAAAACAAATATAAGAAAGCTTTACAACTTAATATCAGGACAAAAACACGAATACAGACTTTATTTACGATTTCCATGTATTTTTTTCCTAAGCCAAAAACGATTCCTTTAACTCAAGCATAATTATAAATAAATAATTTATTCATGTACAGTTTACACTATGTGGTTAATGTACGTACAAAGTAGCACATCATATTTCGTACAGGACCTGGTATTAGAGCGGGACCCAATAATTCCAGATTGGATCCTTGGTAAATTCTTTCTTTGATATCATTTAATAACGTCCCTATATATGGGCTTTCCTGAGGTAACAGACTGAAGTTCTTGGCAGCTTGATCCAGATTGTAATGGAAAATTAATTACATTAAAATTATTCTCAAATGTTAGAAGTATATAATATATTTAAGTGCAGAACTTGTAACGTATATAACTAATTACGGGGAGGAATCCCATTTAAGTAATGAATTCAACATTGATGTTGCAGAAGAGAACACTCGAACTCCATTTGCAGTGTGTAGAGTTTCACACTCAGGATTGGAACATTGTTTTGGCTTTTTTATGAGCTACCGGTGACCCGTATTCCTTGTGTAGGTTACGTAAACACCGTGTTTTTAACTGATAACCGAATACAATGTTTGGTCTTTTCGACCAAGAATATTCTTGAATACTTTAGATATTTTGTTTTGGTGGAAATAAACAGAGACCTGTCTATAAAGAATAATATTAATACAGATGAAGCGGTTGGGAAGTGACATTTCTTGTACTAGGCCAGAAAACAAATCCTAACCTGCTCATTGTATACTGTCGTGTCAAACTAAAAATAATTATTAAGTAAATAAAAAAACATTAGCTTATAACAAATGTTTTATTAAGTATGTTAATTGTCATTAAATGCCGTTTAGCAGTGTGTTTACTGAAATTTTTACTTTATTTCCGATAACTTAGAGAATATAGAAAGTAAATAAAGCCCTATTAAAAATAAATCTATTACAAAAGTTACCATATTATAAGCAAATATTGTAAGTATCTTTAATACATTTTTTCCACTGATGGACAACTACAAAAGAAGTAAAACGTAAAAAATAAAAAAACAAGTAGTTTTTATAACGTAGTATCATGTGAGTAGTACAAATTTCTAAACTAAAACATGTTTTATGTATTCCATGTAAAGCAATGTTTATATTAGCTTTAAGAACTCGCTTTAAGCGGTAAATCTATTGAAAAATTAAAAAAAAAACCGTAATCAACAAGATTTTATTTATAAATGTAAACCCTTTAAAATTAAACTCGTTTTTGTACATTTTTACACGTAAAATAATATCCCATATAAATTCACAAAATAATGGTTATTTAAAAACTGCAGTAGTTTAGCGAACGTCTTTTCTGTGTTTGTGTTCATACTATTAGTTTAATATTTAGGAGACATTTATACAAGGAAAATAATGTCTATATGTATAAAAAAAACAATCTTTAAGTGTATGTTATAACTAGCATTGATTTCAATATGTATATTGGCCAATAATGTACTGTGTAACTATACTAAATGTTAAATATACAAAAGTTTTTGTTTTTATTATGATGACCTTAAATATTCTCGAACTCATTAAGATTTAAGTAGATACTGGTTGGAAATTAAAACTGCACCTTTTTAGAAATATTCAGGTTTTATTAAATCAATTCAAATTTCAATTATTAACCTTGTATTCCACCAATGAAATGTTTTGCACAATAGTTTAAAAATTGCTACTTCCTTAGGCAAGGCACTTTCGATTTAAACATGGACTCACTGTCCTCCAAATACGTGTGTATAAAATATAAAATAAAATAATAATCTTCAATAAATTTGTATGAAATAAAATAAATAGGCTTCTTCTCAAAACTAATAATAAAATAAAAATTATAAACTTCTTTAAAATAAAAATTCTTCAAAACAAATCTAAACAGTTCTCAACAGGAATTTTTTCACAAGTTCCTACAGGATATGGTGCAGCACTGCAGCTCTTAATTTTAACTAGAAATCCCTATAATTTCAATTAAATTTTTTACGTTTTGACTTTAAAATAAATAAACTCCTTTACAATTTAGATATATATTAGTCCACACTCAACAGAATTTGATCGTTTAATTTCAAATTTCAATTCCAATTTCAAATTAATTCACTTCTTAAATTTTCAAATTTCAAATTTAGAAAAATTTAATAATTCAGTTCAAAAGTACTTAGCTCTTTGGTCGTGAAGGTCTTGGAATTCGGTATTAAAATAATTCTATACCAACGGATCCTACGCCCGACACTACTTTTAAACTCGCACTAAAAGACTTTATCGCTTCTCAACTCGGAATGCAAGCAGAGCGTGTTTTCTTGGCCTGCACCGACTACGCTCCTGTTCCTGCAGGCCTGTTTGAATCACTCTCAACGCAGGTTCGCCGCCTAACAAAAGATTGAGTCCACTGTAGACTATTGTTTAGCATTCACTGCCATCAAGTCAGGTCTAGACCAGATTCCAAGGCGCGTTGTGCCTGCCGCTGGATTACAATATTAAATTTTACATTTTTTATTCCCTATCCATTTACAATTCTAAAATAAAATTTTATTTATTTAAATTTTTATTTTTATTTAAAGTATACCATGTAATTGGTATACACACCCCCCCTTAAAGGCGCTTGGTATCTGCCAAGTTTAATACTTAAATCTAAGAAAATTTATCTCACATCCTTTAGAAATTGTATTTTCCACCTAGCCTTAAACATGCATCATCAATTCTACAAAACCCTTTTTTTTATTTTATAATATTTGTTTTAATTTATTTTTGATAAATAGTTGTAAGAAGTGGCAGCATACTAGTTGTCAAGTTATTTTAACCAAGCGTTAATTATTATAAATTCTTTTCTAAAAGAGTCCATACATTATCAGATTGTTTTTTGAAAACTTAACAATTAAATTCCCCAATAGAAACTTGACCTAAAACTATGGCAAATTTTAAGAGTCCAATTGCCAACCTACCTTTTTACAATTCTAAGTCCTACCATAAAGATAGTCCATCCAGATAATCCTTCACAATGGGTAGAACGAGGTAGTCGGTGGTTTGTTGTTGTGGGATGTTTATTGCAGGTCCGGTCCGTAATTAGTTGGGTCGTCCTTGGAACCTTTGCCCTGCACGGCTGTGTGTGTTGGCTCGCCCATTCACTGGTTGTCGCAGCTTCATATAGAATTAAAAAACATATCCCCAGACGGGGGTGGTCAGTTCTTATTTTATTATTTTTAACCTATACCGTTGTTTATCATAGAAAATAACAGTCTTTTTTCTTCTGTTCCCCTCTTCCTTGGCATAAATTTTATCAAACTAACAAGTTTAAATTTAATATTCCAACATTCGTGTTAGTTATTAATTTACATACAAACATAAATAAACCACATGTTAATAACATTAATTATGGACCATGAGTTTCGGATTTGTGCATTATTCAGAAAATAAATACTGAATTGTTTTTAATACACTCCTCCCTCTCCCAAACCATGTAGTTATCGCAACTGTTTACTTCACCTGTGCCCTTTTATCTAAATCATAAACTTTTTTTATTCCTCTTGAGGTTTCTTCTTCAAGTTTAAAATACATTTTTACAACATTACAATTCAAGTTAATATTTACAATTTAACAGGGCTGTAGAATTTCCTCAATTGTTCAATATATTTTTAATTTAATCTATCCTTGTCACTGAAATTTCTCAAATCAAACATACATACATACAGCGTACATCCAAATATAGTATTTTCTTCATTCTTACAACTAATTTAATTCGTCATAATTTTTAATCAGTTCTTTTTTTATTTTGTAATTCAAATTATTTACCCCCTCGGTAATTATATTGTTTTTTTGTTATATTTAAATATGCATTCTTCTTTCCCCAGTGGGTTTCACATCCTGCAAGTGTATTCTACGGAATTCATTCAATTCTTTTAAATTTTGAAACCACATATGAGTTGGAGCTAATAATTGAAAATTATTCTGAATGGTCCTTCATATTTTCAGATCTAGCTTATATCGCTGATTTGTAATTCTACAATAGACTACATCATACATTTTTAATTGCCTGTGATTTCGGTTTGTATCGGTTTTCTTCTCGAATTCAGCTCATTTTGTCTTTTTAAAATTTTGAATAGCTTCAAACCATCTTTGCATTCTTATCTTTGCTCCATTTTTCATCACAAATATCTTTAATTTGCCATTTTAGTGACAAAAACCATCATTTGCTTTTGAAAACTGAACATCAATTCAAATGCAGGACGACTTTATGCTTTCATTGTGACCAAGTATTTAGGGCCATTTGCACATGGTACAAATCCCTTGTCCCAATTCTTTTTACAGTCATGATAATAAGCTGTCAGAAATTTGATTTAAATTTCGAATTTGCCTTTCACTTTTATTTCCTTGAGGAGTATAAGGTAAATAATGGTCCTTTGTTTTTATGCCCAAATTAAACAAATAATTTTTTTAACTCCTCGCTGACAAAATATGTTCCATTATCCGTCACGAATTCTTCAGGCAAAGAAAAATTTTTGAAAATATTATTTTCTAATGCATTAATTACATTACCTGAGGTGCATTTCCTGAGTGGCATTATCCAAATTATATTTGGTGAAGTGTCATCTACAGCTATCAGGATGTATTGCATTCCGATTGGAAGACGCAGGTAATGGCCCATAAATATCCATATATAAACTTCTGCATTGGACGACTGCTTAGATTGCTGTTCAAAAGGTCCTTGGTCCCTCCAGTTGCTACTTTTTGCTTTCAAACACACTTCACAACATTTTACATTATTTTTCACATAATCATTTAGTTTAGGGTGATAAAACCTTTCATTTATTTTCTGTTGTGTTTTTAAAATGCCCGAAGTGACAGCCAGACAATGAGTTGTGATAATACTCGTATACGACCTTGAATAAGTGCTCAGGTAAATAGATCCTTTTAGAATTGTTTTTATTGTTCACATAAAATAACACCCCTTTTTCCACACTGTAAACATCACTATTGGTATAGTTCAATACACCCTCCATAATTTTAGTTTATATATTTACATCCTGCTTCTGATGCGTTTTTAAGTCCATAAAGCTAAAAGGCATCGTACTTATACTATTTATAGACACTGTTTTCCTCTCTTAATTACTAAGTCCTTATTATTTACAGTTTCATTTGTTCATTTTTTATAGATTTTTATAGGAGTTATCATTCATCTGTCCTTATTCGCTAATTTTTCTAGTTCATGTAACACACATTTGTGGTCAACTTCACTATCTTGAAATAATCTAGATAAATAGTCCGCTACTGGGTTCTGATTACCTTTTAAACATGCGAAATTTTAAATGGTAGAGACAATATAACCTCCACCACCCAGCGCCCTAATTTTCCTAACTTACGAAAGTGGGACAATACCCAAGCCAATGCTGAGTTGTCGGTCACTAAGTTGAATGGTCTCATTTCTAGGAAATTACGGAATTTATTTATTGAAACAGACAACTGCCAAAGCTTCCTTTTGATAGGTAGTAAGTTTCACCTCACTTTCGTTAAATTTTCTCGAATAAATAGGCCACCGGTTTTTAAATGTCCATTGTCCGCTTCCTGTAATAAACAGGAACCGAGGGCCTTATCACTCGCGTCGCATTGGACTGTGAACTCCTTGTTGAAGTCAGGGATGGCTTAACACGGGGGGACGGGTAACCGCTCGTTTCAGTTTATCGAAACGATTCCTGACATTTTTGGTCCCACACAAATTTGGACGACTTCTTCCTCATTTCATTGAGTGGATGAGCTATTTCCGCATAATTTGGAATAAATTTTGAGAAATAACTAGTCAATCCCTATGAATCTCGCAATACCCTTCTTGTCCCGGGGCCTCGGAGATTCTAATAACGTCCGTGTACGGTAAGGGTCTATTCTTATAGTGTCTTTGGATAACCAAATGTCCCAGAAATTTAATTTCATTATAACAAAATTTTACTTTCTTCCGGATTCACAGTAAAGATTATTTTTCTTTAAACACTCTAACACTTGTTTCAAATGGCATATAATGTTCCTCCAATGTCTTCGAATACACAATAATATCGTCCAAAAAGGCGAGAGGTGCAAGTAAATCTCAATTCTCCTAAGATTTTATTCATATATGACGACAATACCCCACTTCCAATTAATAATCCAAAAGGAATCGTTTAAAGCTGTAACTTCCGAAAGGTAACCGAGAACGTAGTTAACTCCTGGCTTTCCTTCGCTAAACTTATTTGATAAAAAACTTTTGGTTAAAGTCTATTACTGAGGTAATAATTGTTTCCCTTCAAATGGTAATATAGTTCGTGGCATGTCGCCTATAGGATAACTCACTCCTTCCAACTTCTTGTTTAACTCCTTGTAATTAACTACTAATCTTTCCGATTTTCCATCTTCCTTACCTACTAAAAAGGCTGGACTCGAGTACTGACTCACACTTGGTTGAATAATGTCCTGTTCCAATAATTCGTCAATAATTTTTTTAATTTTTAATTGTTTAGGTGGATTCAATGGATATGGTCTAAGTTTTACGGGTTCATGATCTTTTAACTTTTAATTTATACTCATAATCTAGAGTTTTTAACCAATTTTGTCGGTAAAAACCGTTGGAAAATTCCTTTATAATTTTTATTATTTTTCATTACTGGCCTCTTCGCATCCTATTTTTATAAGTGTGATTGGTGTTCATACACGCTACTGTAATATTTTGCACAAATTTTATACACTTTTCTATATTAAAGTCAAATCGACAACAATTATTTTTCAAGTCTAATTAACAAACCAGAATGTTTTTATAAAGTTCGCTCCTAAAATTGCCTTTTGAGCTAAGTCCTTCACTATAACAAAATTCCACTTTCCAGGTGAAACATATCTATTTTTTATTTTTATATTTACACTGCCGATTACGGACATTTTTTTATTTTCAGCACTCATACATGTCAGGTTAGATAACTGGTAACACTTTACAATCTTATTCTCTAATAATAGTTTATACAGTCTATCACTTATTATATTTATACTACTACCAGTATCTAATAATACATTTAATGATATATTCTTGCCAAAAATCTATTTCTAAGCTGGGGCAATGAACTGATATTTTCCGAATTTTTCTTTTGCCAAGTATGATTTAATTTAGCAGATAATTCATGGTGAATTTTTGTTGGACACAATTTTAGGTAACCGGGAAAGTTCGCCCTTCCTTAACTCATTGTTTCGAACTTTCCCTACTAACTAGTTTTTTGACTCCTGTACATTACGACCTACATTTTCGGGGTTTTATATGCTGGAGTGTGGTTTACAATAGGTCTCCGCTGGTTTACAACAGGTTTCCTGTTTACCTCCCGGCACTGATAAGCATAATGACCAGGTCTATTAACATTTATAACAAGTTATTGTTTCTTGCCTCGCCCTGATGCTGTTAACCGGTACATTATACTTCCTATTCACATTCAAATTATTCCCTGTTTTCCTCACGTTGTCAGCATAACCTACATTATTCGCCCTTATACACATCTCATCCAGTTCGGAATATGTGCTCGGATTTCCCATAAACACCTAGTTCATTTTCTGGTTTCAGGATTAATTCCCACCTTAATTAATTCACAACATCCCTTTCATTTATATTACACAAGGTACTTCTACTGATTCCTTAATGTCTATAATGTAGTTGGATAAGCTTTCATTATATCTTTGGGGACGGTGCACCTTTTCAAATTTCAAAAGGTTCACGCTGATGATATGGCACGAAATAATTCAATAATATTTCAAGCATTAATTTGACCGTGACATTGTCCTGTTTTAATTTCTAATAGTTTCGACACAAAAGAGCTCCCTGACTATGTGAAATCGCAATCTTCCATAATATCCTCTTCCGTACATCTAGTTTCCTTTTTAAGTTTCAAGATTATTTTAAAGAATTCTAATAATTCTTGAACATTTAATCCATCGCAGGATTTTTAACTCCTTCAAATAACGCTCAATGGGGTTCGGTAGTTTATTATAACTTAAATGTGGCCGTCCCGAAACAAACACCTCATCTCTCATATTTAGACCAGACTTATCTTTCACTTCCGGTTTACCAGCCTCTTCCAGCTCACCTTCTATTTCCAGATTGGAATCAGATAACTTACGCACCAAGTTATCAGATGTTTTCCTTGTCAATTTTTAGGTTTTTTATTTTTAACAATAATTCACTTAATATAACTATTCCGGTTTTTCAACAATGTTTAGCTATATCCTTTATCTTCGATTTTAAACAATTTACTTAAGTTAGTCAGTCGGCGCTGCCAATGATTTATTTTTGTTTCACACCTAACTATGTCCAATGTTAGTCCCTGTTCAATGGATTCCTCCAGTCTAGTTCCTAATACTTGGGTTTCTAACTTAATTTTATCCCATTCCTCCTTGAAAGCGACCTTTCCACTCAGGTTCAAATAATTACTATTTACATCAAGACTTATTAACTGCCGTAACTTTTTCCTTAAATCTATCACCTTAAGACTAGGAGACACTTCCACACCTCTTAACCTAATTTCATAGTCCCAATTCCTCCTTGGTTAACAAGTCCACCTTAAGTGCCATTTTAAAAGTTTAATATTTTAAACTCTTTATAATTTTTCCGTATCCAAGCCACTTATTAATTTACAACCACTAAGTTCAATTTTATTAAGGTTCACCAGAATATAGCAGATTGGCGCACTTATTTGTATACTAAATGTTAATATACAAAATTTTTTGTTTTTATTATGATGACCTTAAATATTCTCGAACTCATAAGATTTAAGCAGATACTGGTGGAAATTAAAAACTGCACCTTTTTTAGAAATATTCAGGTTTATTAAATCAATTCAAATTTCAATTATTAACCTTGTATTCCACCAATGAAATGTTTTGCACAATAGTTTAAAATTGCTACTTTCCTTAGGCAAGGCACTTTCGATTTAACATGGACTCACTGTCCTCCAAATACGTGTGTATATAAAAATATAAAATAAAATAATAATCTTCAATAAATTTGTATGAAATAAAATAAATAGGCTTCTTCTCAAAAACTAATAAAATAAAAATTATAAACTTTCTTTAAAATAAAATTCTCAAAACAAATCTAAAACATTCTCAACAGGAATTTTTCACAAGTTCCTACAGGATATGGTGCAGCACCTGCAGCTCTTAATTTTAACTAGAATCCCTATAATTTCAATTAAAATTTTTACGTTTGACTTTAAATAAATAACTCCTTTACAATTTTAGATATATATTAGTCCACACTCAACAGAAATTTGATTCGTTAATTTCAAATTTCAATTCCAATTTCAAATTAATTCACTTCTTAAATTTTCAAATTTCAAATTTAGAAAAATTTAATAATTCAGTCAAAAGTTACTTAGCTCTTTGGTCGTGAAGGTCTTGGAGTTTCGGTATTAAAATAATCTATACCAAAACGGATCCTACGCCCGACACTACTTTTAAAACTCGCACTAAAAGACTTTACTCTATCGCTTCTCAACTCGGAATGCAAGCAGAGCGTGTTTTCTTGGCCTGCACCGACTACGCTCCTGTTCCTGCAGGCCTGTTTGAATCACTCTCAACGCAGGTTCGCCGCCTAACAAAAGATTGAGTCCACTGTAGACTAATTGTTTAGCATTCACTGCCATCAAGTCAGGTCTAGACCAGATTCCAAGCGCGTTGTGCCTGCCGCTGGATTAACAATATAAATTTACTTTTTTATTCCCTATTCCATTTACAATTCTAAAATAAAATTTTATTTATTAAATTTTTATTTTTATTTAAAGTATACCATGTAATTGGTATAGTAACTAAACCTTGTTAGTTAACTTTGTTTAAATCCATATAGCCAAAGATATTCAGGATAGAAAGTTTTTTAATACTTGTTAATACATTTAGCAGAAAAAACATTTAATAATGTAAAAAAGGTTATAACATGATCATTAATATAGAATGTATCAATACTTAACTCTAGAAGACATTTAGTCGCTACGTTTCCTGGAGGTATGAAATTAATTGTCAAAATGAGTAAAGAACTTAATTCCTTGACAAAAATCAATAATTTTTATTAGCTCCCCATGGATAAGTTATATATAACTCACATTTGGACACTAAAATCTCAAGTAAATCGCAGAGGATTTGAATTTAAAACCGACAAGCTGAGAGCATTTTCATTTTCCACTCTTAAAATATGTATCTAACTTCCATAATCTCGGGTAGCCTTTCACTTCGATGGCTAGAATGGAATTTGAAAAACAAAGATTAAAGTTTCCTAAAGAATTTCAGAGAACACTCAGCATTTTTTTCGTCCAATCTTCGTTCGCTTGGTTTCCTATATTAACTCGCCGAAGTTATATTCGGCTTAGCAAATATTTAAAATACATTTAAAACGCATTGATATTTAATTTGTTTCAGTCATCAAGTTTGGTTTTAAGCTATCTTACTTAAGTTAATGTATCATGTTCATTTATTAAATAACTTTTTATTGTAAGCATTTATTTATGAAGTCTGAATGAATAAAGGATTTTTGACTTTGTCATATACAATAATGTTTTATCACGTACTGGTGTTAACTATTCTTTAAACTCTTAAAAGTATTAGTACAACATTTGAAGTGTTGAATCATGTTTTGAAAATCTGTTTACAGATTCAGCCTTCAAAGAACAGGTCTATGCTGATGGTGTTAGGGATAAACTTATAAATAAGTTAAGTAAGAAAGGAACGAGCATGGAATAGCATGGATGCCAAAACTAAGAAATAATACATGTGGATGACTTCTCCTCTTTTAAGCCGAATAAAATTGTAGGAATTCATCGGAGGGAAATGAGTATGAGGATTTTAAACAATAAAAAAATGTTAATCGCTGTATCCGTCACTCACGCAGCTATTGACATAATCGTTGTGTACATTGAACCACAAGGATGTTGTACGAGGTCAGCCCGTGCGACAAAAATTTTCAATATAACCTTATACTCTGGAAATAAAATATTAATTCCAGCCCAGACTGAAGAAAATGGTTTTGTAGCTGTCACGTAGAAAATCTTATGAAACCCGTTTTTTTAAGGACAGTTTGTAGAAAACCAATGCTGTTTTGTAGTAATTGTTGATGGTAATATAAAATGACAAAAATACACAACATCCTGATCCGGATTGCGCCCTCCTAATGGTGCTATATTTACAATCTTCAATTTGTTTTAAGGCTTTATAACGTTGAACCCATGCTCTTTTAAGCCCTATTCTGTCCATTCTCCTTACCGCTGGTCTGTGTTGAGGATCTTATAAAACACAATTACAGGAATCTGAACCTGCACAATCACCAACTCAGATTTTATAATTCTCATGTGATGTACACTTCCATCGACATTCTCAATATATAAGTAACAAAAGCCGAATTGAAAACCAATTTTTAACACTCATTCACACACAATTTTGAATTTACTCTAAAGTTATCATGTACAGACAGATAGACACATAGCTAAATAAAACTGCGTTGCAGCTAATTAAAAACTTGTTATCGTTTTGATACATACATACATCGATACATACATCGAATCATATATTTTGTAGGAAAATTTGTTTATGGTCCCATTTTCATGAGTGTCTTCTGTTACACCAGTAGATCCAATTGCATTTCACTTGTTTCTGCAAAACAATACTGATGGTTAAAAAGTTTCAATATTCAGTGACAATTTTTTTTTTTTCATGTGGACGAAGGTATTTCTTGTGTTTTAAAGGCAATATTCTGGTAATCTGCAAAACACTCTTATTATTATAAACAATTTATTTCTGTGCAACGCTGTAAATGGCATATTATCGCACTGTTACCCAGGCTAAAGCTATAGTCCAAAATTTCCAAAATCAAAGTCTGCAAAATTTATATTAAAAGTCAAATAAAAAAATCAATATTTAGCAAAAAGACAAGAAGGCAAGTTGATAAAATTTTTTGAATTTTCCTAAGTCCCATACCTAATTCATTCACTTTGGCATCAGTTATTGGGTGCTAACATAAAACAGTGAATTAAGCACTTAAATGTTTATTAGATCAAAAATAACATTTACAAGGTTAACTATTTTTTTATTCTAGGGTCGTTGTTTTGCAATATGGCCTCCCATAAGTTCAATGTGCCCCACCCCCCCCCCCCCCCACCCCCCCCCCCCCCCACCCCCCCCCCCCCCCACCCCCCCCCCCCCCCACCCCCCCCCCCCCCCACCCCCCCCCCCCCCCACTGTATTGGCGACCATTCCTTGTCCTTTGTTTTTGTAACAAACCATTCCGTTTTTTTTAGTATATAAATCATGTCCCCATTCTAAGCAGTTAACACAAATAGCCAAACTAACCTAACCCTCCAAACGCTGCTTTGGTTAATGATTACTCCCTTTTTATTATTTTGCTAGGTTTTGGCTTCATGTCCTGAATTTTATGGACATAAGTTGTAGATATAAATTTTTAACAGAATTAAAGAAGACACTAACTGCGTTTTTAGAAGGGTCGTTTTCTTCAGGCAGTCAAGAAACCGTATTAAACTTACATGAGGTTACGCAGGCAAACATCAAGTAAAGAAAACTCAACGATTAGAAGTGGTCCGTCAGAAATTCTGTGTATCCATTTGATCGTGGAGATAGAAAAAATTTAAACGTATGTGGCTTTAAGAGTGCTTAGAAACGTTAGATAAGTTTTTGGGTACACCTGAAATGTTTATTAATCAAAGTCATATATCATATATGATATTTAAGCCTCGTACTGCAAAACATGTAATTTAATAATAAGTTTCAAAACATTTCTGTAGCAGCACAATCGAAAAAGGAATTATCCGATAATTTGGTAAAATGACCTTGTGGAAATCCAGCAATGTTGAGTTATACCAATTTGTCATGTAAAGACGTGTCCCGAAGGACTACATTGGTCAGACTATTAACTCCATTGCACATTAAGAATTAGAAACAAAAAATCGCAGCGATACCAAATCTTTGAAAATTAAATCAAGATACCAATTATTTCGGCCCACCGCAATGGGAGCATAAACAAAAAAATTCCGAGATGAATTGGCTTTTTTCTCTAAAAAGGTAATTAACAAAAATTCAGAACACCCCATAAAACATTAAAATAAATTATTTAGAAATAGCTCATCAGAGGGTGCTATCACAACTAAACATCCGGATGGTCTATAATTTGAGATACGGAATATGCAGTATGTATATAATTACACGTTTACACAATTTTAATTTATAACTTTTATATTTTCCTTGTTAAATAAGCAAAATTATTTTACTCTTTGTACGTAATTCAAAGATTTAAGTTTATTTATTAACATATGATGTTTCTTTTGTTTTATTGTATTTTTTGTTTGAATGTATTTTAGCTTATTTTACCTTCTGTATAATCTCTTGAAAAATGGTCTTATGACGAAATATAAAGAATTTTTTTATGTCTCTGTTTCTTCTGATTCTTTTCCTATTCTTATTGAAGAAATATTATATAATATTATATATATATATATATATATAATATAATATAATATATATGTGTGTGTGTGTTGTGTGGTGTGTGTGTGGTGTGTGTGTTTATTTATACACACTGGAATGATTATAATTACGTTATTATTAATTTCATTTCCTAGTGGCAGACATCCTTGGTTTTTGGCAGGTAATCGTGAAACTTCTAGCACCATTAAAATCTGAATAATTCAATTCCAGATTAGTAGACGTTTACACAAAACTTGTCCTTACACGTCCCTACACATTACATCCGACCCGTTGTCGATGTGAAACGTGATTAGAGGCTGAGAAATAATTGTGAAGCTCAAAACCGTAGTGAGCTAAGTAACATTGTATTAAACATAAAACAATACCTATAATCCAATGTCTTAATCCTAACAAAAAATTAACCATCACGAAAATTAAATTTGAGTTGTCTATTGCACGCCATGATTTGGTTTCTTAAATAAAAAAATAAAAAAAAGAACCTCTCTAGTTTAAACTTTACTACTAACCCTATGGACCCTACAAACAAGATTCATAAACAAGATAAATTAAATCAAACGCACCAATATTTACGTTTTTTGGTTTTTGAACGTCATAACTCTTATCTTTGACAGTTATAGTCTCTATTAACAGAAAATCCAGTGAAACTGTCTTAAAAATGGAACTGTGAGTAAATAACAAAAGAGATATACAATCAAAGTTACATTAACAAATAAAACTTAACACTATACCAGGTATTTTGATTATGAATGCCTAACCATATTTATCAGTAAAGACTAATATAATGCGCCAATTTTAAAGTGAAGAAGACAAGCTAGCAATGGACATGGAGCCTCTCACAGGAACGTATCACCTCTTGACCACTGTGAGAAAGCCAGATCCCTAAAATTTCTAAAAAAAATGCAGAGAACAGTTTTATTTGGGCAGTAACTTCCTTACTATTTAGTACACCCATGATGAATGCTACTGCAAGACAAAATACAACTGATTAAAATTTAATCTATAAAGTTCATAACTAACAAGTTAACAGATAACAAAATATAAAGGTAACGAGTTTTACATCATTAATAAGTACAGTTTTCACATCTACAAATTTAAATTAATAAAATCTCCGAAACATTTAAAGTTAGAGAACCAAAAATAATTATACATTTTTATTTATTGTCTAAGGGATAATTCTGAAATGGTTATTGTTTAAAAAATACTGAACACTACAACAGATTTAATAATTTTAACATTCCATGTAATTATCATTTTTGAAGAGGTTACACATGAAAACCCATTAAATGACATACCACAAGCAATTGATTAAAGGGCACAGTCATATGATGAAGCTATAGATGTTTATCTACAAAAAAACCTTCAGGGCGTAAAAAAGAAAGATGAATAATATCACCAAAAAATAAGTTTTCCCTATCGCGGAATTAAATTTTATATCATATGATCATCCACATAAATGTATAAAACCAATTGGGAAATCCAACGTTTTTATGCGCACACTGATTATCGTGAAGCAATTATATCGCTTAATGAAAGGTGGCACCTGTGATTCTCCCCACGGTAGCTTTAAAACGTTTGATTACTATAAGACTCCCTTTGGTAGATTTTTTAATAATTATATTGGAGGCATGACAAATTTTGCTTGCAATCCGTGTAGGTCTAGGTTAGACCCACTATATTCCACAGTTAAAAAAGTGTTTTCATTTAAAAAAATCTTATGTTTATCAACAGAGCTGGAAAGATACATGAAAATATTAAAAAAGCAGAAAAAAGACCATTAATATGTGTATATAAACAAAATCGCTGCTACTTAAAACCAAAATTGCATATTTAGTCCACCAAGTTTCATGTTGTTGGTATGAAAATGATTTTCTCAAATTTAAGAAAAAGAATCTAATTCCGTAAAAGCAAAATCCTGATAATTTTTGGTTAACTCACCATGTTACACACTATAAGTTTCAGTCTGAGACACATTTTAGTAGGTCGCAAAGGGTTTTTCAAGTAATCGCAGGGAATTTATATTTAATAAACCCGACAAGCTGAAGAGATAAAAAGCTTTTTTCATTCTTCTCTTAAAATATCTCAACTTCCCATTATTCTCGGGCAGCCTTTCAATTCCGATATCCAGAATGGAATAATGAAAACAAAGATTAAAGTTTTCTTAAAAGAATTTTCAAGAGAACAGTTGAGCATTTTGAACGTCCGGATCAATCTTACTGTTCGTTGGCGCTTTTCCCTGCGTATTAACTAATTATATTACTGGTTTAGTAAAACGATGATATTTTGTTAATTTGCTTTGAATTATAAAGTTTGGTTTAAGTTTATCTTTGCTTGAAGTTTATGTATCCGGGGTCTTTATTTATTAAATGATTTTATTGCCATTTAAAACACGTGTTTATGAAGTGGAGCTGAATTAAATAAAGGAATTTCAAACTTTGTCCTTAAGACCAACTAATTTACTATCACGGAATGAGCGATTTCGTTTTTTCTATCCTTTGAAATCATAGAAATTTAAACAGCACAATATAGTAGAGCATTGGAGGGTGTATGAATCATGATTTATGGAAAAATGTTTTAGAGTATTCAAGCCTTCACAGAATGAGATCTGGGTCTAATTGGTTTTATGAATTAAATTTTTAATACAATAAAATAAAAAAATGAACGAACAAGGGAATCTGGAAAGTCGAAAATAATATTAATGCATCTTATACATTCTACAAAGTTCAACAACCAAAAAAATTAAATTGTAGAAGTTTCAATATAAAGCGGGCTAACAAGAAATGAGATAGTGGTTTTTTAGCAATTGGAAAAATTTTCAAATCTCTTTATAAACACCTCCTGCGGTTTTAATATCGACATAATTACTGTCCATATATAAACTAGGTGACAATATGAATGAAAGAGTATAACCTCTGAGACAATAGCATTCAAATAGAACTCTATACTGTGAAATAAAATAATATTTTTCCAAAATTAATTTTGAAAGGAATGACAGTTTTAGGGCTGTTGCCGTTAAATAGTCCTCCCATCAACAACACGGTTTATGGAGATTGGAAAGATAATTTTGTAAAACTGCGTATTGCTATTTTTTTGGTTTTTGTAATAGTTACCTTGGTAATATCAAGGTGACAAAATAGACTAAACATCCTGGACTGGTGAGTGGCGACTCTCAGTTTGGACTGATTAATTTACCCAATTTCAATTTGTTTTTAGTTTTTAAAAGATTATGGTCCATGCATCTTCTTAAGAAGCCTTATTCTCGTCCAATCCTCATGAACCACTCGTCCTTTGGTTGATGGATCTTCAGAATTTCGGTCTATATCAAAAAATAATCTAACTTCCAGATCCCTAGGTCTGATATTTATAGACCATTTCCATTGCCATAACACGATATAGAAAAGAAGTAAAAGCAGAGTTCCAAACCAATTTTCCAGTCACTCCAAGTGCACTCATTCTAAAGTTATAATGTACAGACAGACACAAGCAAAGCCAATAAATCTTGCTATTGACTAATTTCAAAATCTGTGTGTACGTTGTATGGGCAAAATCATAGACTTTAAGGAGAACGTTTTATAGTCCATTTCCATATTTTCTTTACATCAGTGGACACAGGAGTTTGATTTCTTTCTGCTAAACCGCGTTGAAAAATAAAAACTGCATTATTTAGTGATCAAAATATATCAAATGGCTGAAGGTATTTCCGCTGTTTAAAGGCAACATTCAAACACTCGTACCATTATATACAATTACCTTCTATGAAAACTTGTAAATCGTATAACACTGTTATCCAGTCCTGAGTTTATAGTCCAAATTTTCATGTACAGTCCTAATCTCTTTGCAAGTTTAAGTTAAAATAAAAAAACTATTTGAATTTAAAAGAAAGATAAAATAGCGAGTCAATATAAACCTTTTAACTACCTTAAAGGAGAACCATAACGTTGTGAAACTACTTTGTCCTTCAGTTACTCCACTCAACATAAAACAGTAAATAAACCCGTTTTACGGTTTACTTTAACAGTAACTAAACCCGTTACGGTTTAATTTGTTACAGAAATGACGTTGCAGTTGAGGTAAAATGTTAAAGCTTTGTATAAAACCAACTAGTCTGACAAAGTAACTTTAATCACGTATGTTGACAAGTTACTGACAAATGACAAGATTAATCATATAATATAGTGTATTATTATTATTTTATAAATTTTTTTATTCTGCATTATCGTTGCAAAATGGTTACTTATAACTTAAATTTGGCCAGAGTCCACTTTTTGAGAGATATAAATAAAGCCTACCAATGGACCGATGTCTACCACTTTCAAGCGATGTAGATGTAGTATACATATGAATCTCACGTAAAACTTAAATTTTTAAGTGATCTCGTGAGTAAGGACGGTCAGAAATTAGATTTCATTTACCGGGAACTGACAGCTGAGGCGTCATTGAACGCTCAGCTGACAATTTCATTACCCATTTATAATAAGCTTAATTCTGCAATTTTAAAGATTTAAATATTAAAATAACTATATATTATATCTTAATATATAGAAAAGTTTCTGTTGCCACTTGAAACTATGTTAGTACAGGTTTATTTATTCGAGAGTATCGTATAATAATACTTTTCAAACCTTCGTACCACTAGCATTCGGAAATGTGATCAAATTTTAAAATATATTTAGAAACAACGAGAATCTCATCCAAACCTTTTTTGTGTGTAATATTTAATAACAAGGTCATAAATAAAATAATATTGTATAGCACTATATAATGGAGGAAATTGCTTTATTTTTTGTGTTAAATATTTATTTCGGATACTGTTTACAAAAACAAATGGAATTTCCCGGTTGCTTTCTTAATTCGGTCTGATAGACTCAAATTGCAATTTCCATTAAAACATAATTATAAATATATGTTTAGATAAAACAAATCGGTTAAATTTATCTTACATCTAACGTTCATGTGCGTAACGGGCTGTCATGTTTCAACGATAAAGTAACGTTATTATGAGCAACAAAGGAAACTGTCAATGTCAGTCTCTGTCTACTTTTAGATAAAATTCAATGAATCTTTGTTCTTTGAATTGAACTCATCATCTCTGTAACTTTGTTTATATCATGACTATTATCTTACTTGTCCGTATAATAATGGTAAGACTTTTATTTGATACGTATTTAATAACCATTGAAAATTAAACCCGTATAATATTATGGTGATAACTTATCACCCTCAAAACTTATTACATTAACCGTACGTGGTACTATGGACGGTTGTTTATGATTTTAGAATTGTAAATCTATTACCTTTCAAAAGAGCATTTAAGGGACGATGATTTTGAAACAATGAGATGATGTATGAATAAGAACCAAGAAAATGGTTTTAAACAATGAAAACATGTTTAATCTAGTCTAAGGCTATATAAGGCGTATTAAAGACAACAATCTAGGAATGAAGTACTAACATAGGACAGTGTAATTTCATTTCTTAGCCTTAGGTGAACTATGTCATCTCAAAGCTTTTCCGGTTTAGACCGTGACGAAAGTTTTGGTTATGTTTATTAACGTTTATACTCTGTCATGTCTCCAGATTCCAGGAGTCAAGTCTGAAAGAGCGTCAGACAGATACCAGATGCTACAACATAACAGAGGTGAACTAGAGCTAAATTTAATAATTCATATAGAATGCAATCTTCCTACCACAGCTACATTTATACTTGTATAGTCAATCCACATTCAATAATATAAAGGAAATAGGACTTCCATACATTTGCCATCCTTCAATAACGTAACACATCAGTATTCTCTAGAGGAAGCATAGGATTAAAACCTCTCGGAGTTTATCCAGTGATTTCGGGTGTTTATTACTTATTTCCAGTACGTTACCCTTCATATTTTATGTTCACTAATATTGCAAATTAATTGCTTTAAAATCCATATATACTAAATTTATGTGTACCGACATAAAAACAGATAAGGTTAAACATTAATTTTATATTTAATAATATGACGGTAAAATAACTTTGCATCAAATTTTAAATTTTTTAAGTTTATATTTTCTTATAAAAATGCAACTCGTAACCTAACATCTTATATCCTTATAGATTCACTAATCGGTATCGACAGGTGTTTTGTGTAGAGATATTTCTTATATAAGACACATTTTATTATAAGTATTATTGATTGTAGATTAAATTATTTGGCAGGAATAGTATAGACAAGCGAAGACATTGAAAACAGACGCAGTCTTTGCTCACGTCGGAGCCAAACAAAGTATCCGTTTGTCCTTATTGGAAACTTTCAATACAAATTAGAAGAGAGGAATGTTTCTGTATCTCTGTAAGTTGTTTCATACTGCAACATTAAAAAACGATAGATTCTTCTGCATAAGGTACACAGGTTGTTATGCACAAAACGAAAGTGAATATAAGATCTTTATCAGCTGCTGATTATGGATGAGGGTAGGTAATCGATATAGTACGACACCAGGTGTCACTGCAATTGTGTGAGCACACTATAAACCTAAGCTTTATCATTTCATGGGATTTTCATGAATATAGTACACTAGATATGCAAAGAAGGAAAATAAGTATCAGATCACATCAGCTACTGAATATAAATGAGACTAGATCCCTGCTGAAGTAAAGTTCGACACCAGTGTCAATGCAATAGTTTGTATGCACAATAAATAAACTAATGGTGCATATTTCATGGGATTTTCATGTGAAGAGTATACCAGGTTTTACGCAAAAAATAATGAATATCAGATCACACCAGCTGCTGAATATAGATGAGAGTAGTCCATTACTGTATTGGAATTCTTTTGAAATATTCTTAAGAAAATACAAATAATGCCGTTTACGTTATGTTTTAGTTCATTATGTACAATGAGTATTCGTGTTAAATTAATATAGGAAACGTATTTTTAATGCGTACCTATTTTAGTGGTAATTTTGGAAAATTATTTTTCAGTGAGTCCTTAGTAGCACTAACATTAACACACTTATGTACAATCAGTATTTAGGTTGGTTCCTACGTTAACTCGCATATGTACAAGTAGTACTTAGGATAGAACTGACGTTTACCCGTTCAGGTACAATCTGTAGTTAAGTCATTACTAACCTTAACTCACTTATACTTCGGGTAAATTATTAGTAAGGAAATTTAATACTTCCAATCAATCACAGTAATTTTGTGTTCTTTAAATATATTGTTCTACATTTCAAGAGTATATTTCTTCATATATTATTTTGGATCAACTTGTGGGCGTAA
Source organism: Homalodisca vitripennis (assembly GCF_021130785.1). Taxonomy (NCBI): domain Eukaryota; kingdom Metazoa; phylum Arthropoda; class Insecta; order Hemiptera; family Cicadellidae; genus Homalodisca; species Homalodisca vitripennis. Next base: position 47,761,545 of record NC_060212.1, read on the forward strand.
CTGTGACTTATAACGAGTTTGATCATCTAATATTTATTATTAGTATTATTATTTTTATACTCAGAGGAAATAGACAAGCATAAAATTAACAGTACTGTAGCAGTGTTGCATATAAATATGTCGTAGACTATATTTTATATTGATTTGGTAATAACTAGAAGAAACAGTAATGCCCAACAAAGTCAAATATTCGGTAACAATTTTGAGAAATCGAATTTGGGAATTAGGGCAATTCCGGACCAGCTGTGGGGCACCAAATGCTTCAATCCAGTCCGGAGTGTTATGTTCCTTGCCCTGGCCAAAATAACTCAGAAGTTGAAGTCAGTTACGACCCCGGAGTGTATATATTTTCTCTATCTTTCCCTGGAGAATGAGTTAAAGTTACATCTTTCAAGAGCTTATATGAAATTGATTCGCTAGGAGTGCGATATAAATTATATGTAGTTACAGATTAAAGTTGTGTCCACAAAATCTCATTTCAATAACTCACTTTTAAATAACTTTATTTACAAAAGAATATACCCTACTGTAGAAAAATGAGATGAACATAGAAATCCTTGAAACAATATTACGTCACTTTTTATGAGTTCAACATTAACACCATGAAATCACTACAGAAGTCCAAGGGAGCTTTGATCTCACATACTCAAATCAGGATTTCTAGGGTAAAAGATCCAATATCAGATATGATATGTACCTGGCGCATGTCCAGATTAGTGAAAGATAGCCTCACCTCAAAAAATGATGTTTATAAAATGATATTCAGTCTATTTTTATATAGTCAACATCACAAATGCTGCGACTGTCAGAAATACGTTCACGAAATACTCGACAATACTCACCCCACACTAAAATCAGCCAAATAAAACCTTGCTAATGACAAAACACAGGTCTTTTCTTTGCAAAGTTGCCATGAGTATTGTTTTCCGTTAAAACGTTAGTCACTTCTACTTTAATCTTTACATATTAAAGCACGAAACATAGAATTTAAACATAATACCTCGATAATAGTAAATAGGTTTTGTATTTACACATAATAAATTATCTCTTTGGAATAATGTTAATTGCTGTTGTAGCTGAAAAATTTCTTTTCCCCAAGCATTATTTCAATTAAATAATTTATACATGTAAAATTTAACCTATGTGGTTAAATACACACAAAGTACCATATTTTTGTTCATGCAAGGACCTGGTATTAGAGCGGGACTCAATAGGTCCATATTGTATCCTTGGTAAATCCTTGATTTGGTACAATTTATTAACGTACCTGTACACGGCTTTGCTGAAGTAACAGACTGAAGTTCTTGGCAGCCTGTACCGTATCGTAATGAAATTGATTACATTAAATTCTTTCTGAAGTATTAGAAGTATATAATATCTTTAAGTGCAGAACTTGTAACGTATATAACTTATTACGGGGAGGAAATCCCATTCAAGTAATGGATTCAACATTCATGTTGCACGAGGAGAACACTCGAGCTTCAATTTGCAGTGCAGAGTGTCACAGTCAGGATTGGAACATTTTTTTTTTTAAGATAGGAAAATGCATTATGCACCGTAAGGGACAGGTGTTCGCCCTGGTGTGTGGGACTCTCACCCACTAAAAACCTACCGGTCCAGGCATTGGAAACCCTCTCGGGAACGCATCTCTGCAACTACTTCAAGAGGGTGCCATCGTTCGCCCAATGGGCATTACTTCATTCTAAAATCCACCAGCATGAGCTATTCTGGTGCTTTATAGCTGCTCTCTTATTTTCTGCCACGATTCGGGTGACTGGACAACATCTCTTCTATAGGAGTCTCCGGCGAAACATGCCCGATAGCTGTCTCCAGCTCCCTTCTCTCCGTTTCCCACCTTCTACATTTGAAGAAGGTGTGCAAGGCAAAAAGATGTAACTTTAACTCCTTTGCAGAAGGATGTAACTTTAACTCCTCTCCTCTGCACCGCCACGACCTTCTTCCTGTAACGCTTCTGCCGCAAGGCATCCGCCCATATCTAGCAACCGTAGAGGATAACCGAGTTCGTCACGGACATGAGGACTCGGCGCTTAGTCTCTGCGGGTCCACCGACGTTGGTCATGAGCCTACTCAGATTGGCCACAATCTTTTCAGCTTTCTCGGCCGCACAGGCGATGTGGTCCCAGAATGTCATACGGGAATCCATTCTCACTCCTAGATACTTGACGCAGCGTTTGGTATCGATGAGCTCCGTGTTGACGTTTTAGTTGCACGACGGGATCTATCCTCCTCCTGGTGAGAAGCACGATCTCTGTCTTCTCGGTGGCCATAGACAGTCCATGCTCACCCCATCCAGCAGAGTATTCGCCTCAGAGCCAGACTTAGCAATATATGGGCCTCATCCAAGTCTCTCGCGGTTATGACTACGGCAATGTCATCTGCATAACCAACGAGGAAGGTGTCGTGCGGCATCTCTATACGAAGAACCCCGTCGTACATGATGTTCCACAGGTCTGGGCCAAGAATCGGGCCTTGGGCAGCACCTGCCGTCACTTCCCTACTACGAGGTCCGTTCCAACGTTCCAAAGACCAGATTCCGATCCCTAAGGTAGTTATTTAGCAGCCTCAAGAGATACGGTGGAATCAAAAAACGTGGACTGTAGGGCACCGAGCATGTCAGCCCAACTGGCCGAGTTAAAGGCGTTCCTTACGTCCCAGTGTTACCAGCATTACCAGTTTGCGGAACCTATGGTCTCCCTGCTGTACTGACGAACGCTCTGACAACCTCGCCGACAGCACCAATCGTAGAACGACCCGCGCGGAAACCAAACTGGCGGTCAGAAAGTCCTACTTTAAGCACTTCCGCTGGGATTCTATCGGGCCCGGGAGCCTTCCTACAGCGCTTTTTAGCTCTGGTTCACTGAACGGACCCCCCCTCCTCGAGATGAACTGCGATATGCTCCTCCGCCCTAATCTGGTGAGACGGAAACAGAGCATCAACTATTACCTCCAGTTGGGTTGCGCTCATGTTAGGGCTAGCAGATTGGGCACCTAGCCGTCGCATGACGAATTTGGTAGCCCAATCCCCAAGGATCGGCGTTTAGATCGTCCTTGAGTTCCTTCCACCTGGAGGCCTTACTCACCGTGATCGCCTGCCCTGAGACCTCTACGGGCATCCCTGTACTCTTGCATTAGAGCTTCAGGAACCAGACCCCCCCTCCTTCTTCCCCGGGTGACCTTCCGTCTAAGCCTCAAACAAACTCTCCGTCGATTGGTGATATCCTCCGTCTACCAGTAACCCGAGCGTGTGTTTCTCCCCAAGGACAATTTTCCGCGGCATTGCCGGCGTCACAACCGCGCGCAATGAGACTCATAGTGGCGTCAACAATGTCTGTGGTACTACCCCCTAAAGAGAGAACTGTCTCCTTACCCTCGTCAATCGCCAAGGACAAGGATTCAGCACTGAGCCTAGAAGCATTCCAGCCTGAAGCCCGAGTTGGTACGATTCGGCTCAGTCTGCTTCCGATGAGACTGAAGGTGATGTACTGGTGATCGGAACCGGTATAATCCTCGATCACCCTCCAGTCCCGTGATTCTTCCTGCGAGTCCCTCCAACGAAAAAGTGTTGGCGTTTTTACAAGCTACTGGTGACCCGTATTCTTGTACAGGTTACATCGTGTTTTCAACCGAGAAACGAATACAATGATTTGGTCTCTACGACAAAAATATTCTTGAATACTTTAGATATTGTGTTTTGGTCGAAATTAAACAGAAACATGTCTGTAAGAATAATATTAATTCAGATAAAGCGGTTAGGAAGTAACATTTCTTGTACTGAGTCAAAAGACAAATCTTCACCGGCTCATTTCTTTTGTCGTGTCAAACTGAAAATTAATTAGAAGTATGTAAATAAAAACACATGTTTATAACAACTATTTTATTAAGTATGTTAATTAATGATTTAATGCGTTTGAAAAGCAGTGGGTTTAATGAACTGTGAAATAATTTCTGGTACCTTATAGAATATTTAAAATAACAAATCCATATTAAAAATAAATTTATTCACAAGTATCGATCTAAAAAGAACTGTGAGGAATTTTAAAATATTTTTATACTGATTGATTGCAGACCACCAAGAAATGAACAAAAAAAAGAATAGCACATCTATAACGTAGTATCATATGGGTACCATAATTCTAAACTAAAACAAGTTTATGTATTCCACATAAACAATGTTTCTATCAGCTTTATGAACTCGCTTTAAGCGGTAAACCTTTTGGAAAAAAAAACAAAAAAAACAGTAATCAACAAAATTTTATTTATAAATGTAAACCCTTTAAAATCAACCCGTTTTACGTATATTTTAACACGTAAAATAATCAAACATCTATTCCCAACATTATTCTTATTTAAAAACTACAGTAGTTTATCGAACTTATTTTCTGTGTTTGTGTTCATTAAACCATTAGTAAAAAATGTAGGAGAAATTATACAGTAAAAGAATGTCTGTAATGTTAAAAAAGCAAATTTTAAGTATACAGCTTTAACCTAGCATTATTTTCAAAATGTATATTAGTTTTTCGCAATAATGTACTATGATAAGCTACACCTTGTTAGGTGAAAATCTTTGTGTAAAATACATATAGCAAACAGATATTCAGGATAGAAAGTTTTTTTTGTTATAATTTGTTCTCATAAATTTAGCAGTAAAAACATTAAAGTAACAAAAGATATTATCCGCTATCATTAATATATAGGATGTATCGATACTCCAACTGTATAAAGGACAATTTAGTACACTTTTGTTTTCCTGGGAGATATGAAGTGATTTTGGTATTTTTTACAAAATAACAATTATAAATCCTAATTGCAATTAATCATATTATTTTGAGACATAAAAAAATTTAAAAACAAACGAATGTGGTAGACAGTGTTAAAAAAACCCACTACGACATTATAATTTCCAATACAGCTTCAAAAACAACGAATAAAAATTATAGACTATATTTTCTTTGCAACATGAAAACATATACGACCCGTGTGAACTCTCCGTGGAGGAACATAAACATAAACATGTTTAAGATGCTAACGGGCCAGTACTGGTATCGCCTGATCATATAAACACCACTCATTTAAATGTTTAATGCATGCACTGAGGGTATCTTGTAAAATTGTATTATGCTGTCTGTACCTCTCTCTCTCTATCGTACATGCGTATGTTGTTTTTCTATAGATGACTTCAAAAGCGCATAGAGAGGTTGTGCGTCATTTTATAACAGAGACAATCGTTGTGTTTAATAAAGGGTCTGTAACATAGACCTGATTAAATCCGCAGTAAACATTCCGAGGATGAAACGATCAATAGCAGTATTCATTTTTATGAGCATTGACCATCTGTAACCTGATATCGTTTTAACACTCTGGTAATCGTGATAACCCAAACAGTGTTTGAGGATGTATAAACCGGAAGTAATGTTTTTTTTTGGTAACACAAACAAACCTTAGTATAGAACTTAATGCCTTATACAGCTATAACTGTGACTCGTGTCAAGCACTCTCACAAAACATGGAACTTATACCCTGTAATATGTTTTTTTGTGCACCAAAACGAAACTCAATTAGACGTTAATCGCCTCCACAAAGCTGTAACCTGACTCCGTGTTTAGCTCCTCTGAGAAACGGTTATACCTGGATGAAGTGTTTGGGGTGCGAAAGTAATGATTTCTGGCAACCAACAACAAACTCAGATTAGACGTTAATGCCTTCCCAGCTTGTAACCTGACTCGTGTTAAGCTCTACTGGGGAACGTTGATGGAATAAAAAGTTTTAGGTTTTTTTATAACGCAACGTAATGTTTAGAGCAGGTAAAAAAATCACGAGCAGATTGGTGTGTAATAAACCAATGCTATAAAGAAACGGCGAAATATTGCAGTTAATTATATATATTATTGATAGTTGAGAGAGTGTGGGTAATGCCAAGAAAATTAATGTGGTTACGTGACTAATGTCAAACCTTTGGGTTAACTACTGTATCCCTGTATGATAAGGTAGTGTAATCAATGTTACGGTTAAAACATAGTTTTTTTACAATTTAAGAGGTTCCTAGTTTCATCAAGATGGCCATATTCCTAAGTATAAGTAATTTTATATTATTCCACTGAATATATAATTGTAAAGTAATAAAACTGTGTGGAATTGATACTGAAGATTAATCCTATAGAGAGAGACACTGACCTGATAATAGCAAATAAACTATTTTTTGCCAAGTTATTTGGATGAAAGATAAATTAAATAAATTACTCTCTTTTTTATTATTATTTATTTTATGTATTTATTTATATATTAATTTCCAAGTTGTTTTTCTGGAAAAATGTCTCTAAGGTACTATTATCCTTTTAAAAATCTCTCATTGCTAATAACAAACTTTAAGTTTCAGCTTTTTATTTAACCAATCCTTATGTCTTAAAAATTTATTTACAAACTATGCATAATATATAAGTGTTTAGCGATCGATAAACTCGAGTATCCGAACTCTGAGACGGTATGGATTTTGTCACTAATCTGTAATTACTGAAATTTATATAATTAATTTTAACATTAAATAAAGTTTTCATTTTAATTAAGGTCTTTGGCGCCATATATCAGAAAACAGCATCCTTTAATATTAACTAACTTAGGGCACTCCGTATAAAATATAGATTCTATAAAATTGCGAGAGAGATTGTTTTTAAAACTAAGAACCATTCAATACTTTTTTAATGTATTTTATTCTTTGTTGTAATAATTATTTATTGATTTATAATCCTCTGATTCAATATTATGAGGGTAAATAAAAAACGATTTACCAGAATTACTTAGTAAATTTATAAAAAATAATTTAATTTGGAACTGTGCCCGTAATGTTAAAGTATAAAAATACCAAACAAAATGAATACCAGGAATCCTGGCGGGCGGTCGGGGTGGCGGTGGGTCAATAATTTCTAAATATAAATCAGTAACCTGCATGTAATTTAATCTGATAACTTATAACTGAATAATAATGATATAAAGGGCAATGGAGTTTAACCACAACAACAAGTTTCGTGTTAAAAGGAATTTCGCTGATATTCAAAGCAAACATATTCAAATTTTTATAGTTTCATCATCATTATGATACAACGTAAAAAGTACAGACAGGCAATGCTTGCTATCAAAGAAATTTTTTCACGATCTCTCCCCAAAGGAAACATAAATTGTGTGAGGCCTGATGAGTGTACTAGGCTACAACTGACGATAAGAGACAAAAATTTACAAGTGTTGAACATTTACAATCATTAGAACTCATTTCTTGCACTATAAATTAAGGCCTTCGTGTGCAACATCCTAAGAGTATATACAGAGATGAAATCTTTTCTCGAGCTATCCTGCTACACGATAAATTTAAAAATTTTTGTTATTTCACTTCTGGGCTATTATATAAGTTACTAAAATAACAAACCAATAAAATAGATAAACAAATAAACAAAAACAATTTTCTGAGTTTTGTTTTACAAATTTTCCGCTATTTTCCTCGTTGCCAATTATGGGTTTACCCAACAAGTCCAATGTAAAAAAAAAAAAAAAAAAAAAAGAATTATATTCCCAACTAAACGCAAGACAAAAAAATCCCATTTAGTTGGACGATGTGCTATCATCAAACTAATACGTTTTTTTCCCATAATACACACGGTTCGTTTTCGAGATACCACTGTGGATAGGTATACCATACATACTTGCAAAATAATCAATCCATCCCACGAGAGATTAGATTTCGTTAAAGACTAAGCAAATAAACCTTTAACAAGGCAATGATAAAAATCACTTGTTATAAATAACGACAGGAGTCCAAAAAAATACATAATCTACCCCAGACCAATGACGACAGAGAAGACTGTGTGGTGCGGCATAACCTCCCTGTATAAATAGGACTGGCCTAGAAATGAAGCGTTGTGTGGGATGAATGAAGAATCTTTGAACATTTCATAACTTACTCAATTATAATATATCAAACTATAATTATTCAATTTATACACCGACAATATAACTATAAAATCACAATATAGAGACCCAATAACACAAATATCAATGCCATAATATAGCGCCTTAAAATTCACAATATAAACATTTGTAACACGAACTTTCTTGTAACCACAATTTTAACCGTTTTTTTTTATGTTCCTCAAAAAATGATAACCTTGTAAAATAGACTTATTATTGCAACAATTCTAAAACAAATCACAACACAATAACATTGTATGAACAAACTTCTAAGACCATAAAAAAAACAATTATGACTAAGCAAAGTCAACCATACCAAACAGTGTTATGGCATGGGATAATTTGCTCCCCTTCCATGTTTTTAATACACCAACATATTTCTCAGTAAAGTTTACAAACTCATAGCAAAAAAAAAAAAGGAAAAAAACAAAAGACAATGGATTATTTTTTTAAGAATCTGGATGTCTATAATGTAGAATTGAAATAGTATTATTGCTGGTTTATGACAAGAAAGACCAAAAAAATCTTTCAAAATTTTTAGTTATTTTCTCTCAAACTCCATTTTAAAAGACCTATTATATAAAATTTTAACAGACAAGTGTGAAATAGAACATCAACATCCCATTTCTGGATTAATATTATTTACAAAAAATACAAACATGGACCATTTGAAATATTTATATAAATACTATATATATATACTATATATATATAATATATATATTTAATATACTACCAATTCAAGACAAGAACGGACAGATTTTTATTCCTAATGTGATTTACCCGTTTTTCCATCACCCCTTACACAAAATATATATGCAGCTTTTTTTCAACAGTTTTTAAAGACCACAGGCTCCTATATTAAACCCTCTATGAATTGAAAAATTATAGAGAAGAAGTAAAGAAAATTAAAGAAATAGCATTATTTTAATGGTGACTACAAAATTTAAATTATTGACAAAAAGATTAAGAAAAAAAGTAGGAAGATTATTGAAAGATGAAATTCTAGAACAACTCTCTATCAGATTAAAGAGCAAAGAACCTGAAAATAGTGGATAATCTGTAATCTTACACAAGTTTAACTACAGAAATTGCTTAAAAGCTTTTAAAACACATGCCAGTTAATTAATGTATGTCTCAAATTCCATCCAAAGATAAAAACTGAAAAATATTATTGAGGTAAATTCCAAGGAATAAAATAGAACCGATGATGAAAAATCTGGAATCTTCAGTCCAAATATAATTATGTGACAACTGTAGTTAAAAATTACATTGGCCAAAACAAAAAGGAAGATAAAAAATAAAGTCAAGGAACATAAAGCAATGCTATGAAGTATCCAGCAAGAGGAGAGAATCCCCGCCATGGCAAAACATGCACTTCATACCCGACGACACTGCTTTTTCAAAAGTCAAATTTTATTAAAAGAAATCAAAAACAAACAATTCCTTGATACTTTGCGAAACCTACTTATTAATGCAGAAGAACCGAAATTGTTTAGTAAATAAGTGAGTCCTGGAGCTCTAACAAAATTTCAGCTGTTTACCCTGGCCTTTAATCTAATTAAAATATAAATTTGTACATATACACCGTATGGACATACATTCCCTAGCATTCAAAAAATTGTATTGTTATCTCTTTAGAATGTTTTAGAAGTACATGTGTTTTTCTGTTTTTAAGTCTAAAATTTTTTTGTATATATTAATTTGTACTTTTTATTTCAGTTATGTGGTGTTTTAATTCTGAAGATTGTGTTCATTGAACATTCGAAAGAGATCTCACAAAAATACAACATTTCTCAATCTACTTGGAGTGTTTGTTCTTATAATTAAGAGCATGTCACCATGAAGTATTTATAGTAGTATAGCATCAAATTAAATATGTCCTATATACTGTGTAAAAGGCATACACACATTAAAAAAATTTGATTTAATTGACATATTTTTAAGTCTCACGCCCCTGGACATTTGTAAGCACGCCTTTGGTCCCCTGCCTGAGGTTATAAAAGTCGTTGACTATCCCGAATTACCTAAGAAATTGATGGGTCCCCTAAAGATGTCAATTCAAAGGTTGCTTATCTTTACCTTCAGTGTTTAGCTGATTCTCCAACCTCTTCATGTTTTTTAAACGTTAATTATTTTTTTATAGTGGAGCAACTTTTACATGAAAATTAATCCATGTGTTTTTTATTTTACATTTTCTTTGGGTGGATACTCCCCCCCCCCCACCCCCCCCCCAAGAGTGCTTATTATAATTTGTAAAATTATCGCTAATTTGAAAGCTCATTGCCAAATTGTTTGGTCGTAATATTTTCAAGGGCATTATAAAATGAAATTTAGTTGTTCGTCTCTACATATCCAGTTCTAAACAATGCATGAGTCAAGACTGCATTGCAACAAAAACATTTTGGAGAAATGATACAAAAGTTAAAAGTGTACATTATATTAACTGCACATCCCATTGGATTGCTTATTAGAATATAAAAAAAACGGTCCACGCGATGAAGATTAAGTTTATTGTGGATGTGCGAGATCGACGTGAATTGGATATGATATGAAGTAAATCATCGAACAGAAATGGATAACCTATAATTAGAGGTATTCCATGAGTATCGTTTACTTCGCTGTAGGGATGCAGAATTAACTTTGAGAATATGGAAGAATTCACGATGACTTTTAATCAAAAAAATGCATAGAAAACAAATTATGACCAACATCGCTAACTTGCTCATAATTGGGGATTCTTGATAAATATTTAAAAGTGCGATATAGAGTATTGAGGAACATTATATTCACTATATTTTCTTTCCTGACTGTATGAATGTTAAGCCGCGTCCACACTGAACAAATGTTTTGCACAAATATGTTCGTTGAGGTGGATCAGGGACAAACATTTTAAAAAGTTTGGTTTCAAAACATTGTGTTGACAAACAAAAATAATTACTGTTTGGCCCAAAAAATTTTCAGTGATCTTGCTTAAAAACAGTCAGTTGCTGAGTCTATCAAATGGAACAGACCTGAAACCGATAATTTGTGTGTACCGTCATCGTCACCTTGCTGGCAGCGGTTTGTGTTCATCAACTCACCTAGACCTCGAAGATGGTGGCAGCAGAGGCAGCTGTTGCAATAGGAGGTACGAGTTATAAGTGGTGAGGGACTTGCGTACTGACTTGAGAGCTGGCTGTTTGTTTCACTAACTTTACACAAGTGTCAAATGCAGATTTTGAAATACTTGCTAACATTCGATAGGACCCATGGTTGCTAAGAAAAATACAAACTGGCGAAGAAGTGATAAGTGTGAATGATCGTTTTGGGCATATTAAACTTTACGATTTTTAGGCAATCTGGTGGTTCTTACCATTCTTTGATGTACTCTATTTAAAGATATCAAAGGCAAAGCATATCTCAAATCGTTCCTGAAGTTGTTGTTCTGCCCTTGTTAGTATGTTGGAGGACTATATAAAGACCCCTAGCAAAACCAGGAAGAGTGGAAATCGATTAGCAACTGAATTTTAAGCAGGCCATGGCAGTTTGACCAATCATCGGTTGCTCTAGATGGCAAGCCACTATTGTGATTAAACAAGCTCCAGAAAAACAGTGGCTCTATTTTTTTCAATTACAAGAGTTACCACAGCATTGTGTTAATGGCACTTGGTAGACTCTAATTATTCGTTTATCTATGTGAAACATTGGAGTGCCAAGGGAGGAATAGTCTGACGGTGGTGTTTTTAAAAATTTTAGCTTTGTGCGAGAATCTTGGAAAATGGAACAGGGTCTACCTGAGGAAGGTTTTACCTGGGGAAGATTATTTGCTGTTCCATATGTAATTGAGGCAGATGATGGCCATTCGCCTTACATAAGCACATAACGAAACCGTTCCCAGGGGCCACCAAGAACATGGAAGCAAAAAAAGGATATTCAACTATCGCTTGTCTCGAGCTTCGCAGATGTTCTTGAAGAATAAATTGCCTTTGATTTTCGGGACATTCTCAGTTCAGTTTTTGGAGTACTCTGGAGAAAGCCAATGCTCCCTAGACCCAGAAAAAAATCTTACTCTTGTTTACATGTGCTTGTGTTCATTTTAAATAAATCTTTTTGCTTCAAAGCCAAATCAATCAGGCCATAATGTATACTACACCTTCCTGCGTTTACCCTAGGACAGCGTCAGCTTCCAGATGGGGAGTATTGTTACTGGAGATTGGAAGGGAAGACAACCAAGGATTTAACAGTCATCTTTATCCACTTTCCTCGAATAGGAAGAAAACCCAGTGATGTTCTGCGAAATCTAATGAGGAGAAGAATATGCAAACTACTTCGTCTCCAACATTGGTAGTGTTACCGTGGGCAAAAAATGACTACTCATGAGCAGGTTGTGGGCATTTGAACTCTGGTATCCTTTTGGCCATAAACAACTACAGCTGACTTTGTTGTATTTTATAAAAGTTTGAATTTTTTTAATTGGAAGGTGATGTTAGTTAGATATTCTTCGAAATTTGGACATTTACCTTAAAGGCTGTAGGTAAATATATAACAAATCATACATAACTTAATCCATAACTATAACCTAATTATAATTTAACTAAACCTAACTGTAATCTAACCTAACTGTAAGGTAAATCAAATAAATATTACTCACATTGTATCCTGAAAAACTTGTATTTTTCTTGAACAAACACTGAATACAACACTCTTAACCATCATTAAATTATATTAAATGTAATAAAAAATAACTGCAACAACCGATTAGAAGTGTAAATGTTATAAGTCCTCAGAGTATCAAGAAACTGTATTCATTGATGAGGCTATCAATGAAGAAATATTTCCTATGTCTTCCTCTTCCACTGGTTTCTCAAAAAGTTCCTGGTTGTTCAGATGTTTTGTTTTGTTCAGGTTTTTCAGAAACGTCCTTGTACTCTTCCATTTCAGCTTCAAAAAGTCTATTGTATATCTTGTTGTTAATAATGCAGTCTCATGGGGTTTTGTATTTTTCTTATTCGGTTGGCAACGCACTCCCCGTAAACTGCATGCTCATCTTTCGTGGTTTTGGCTCTTGCTGCATTTCGTTGAAACAAGTTGTCATGATATTAAATGGTTCATCAACTAGTTTTTTTTTTATTTCCTCGTTTGGCAACAGGCTTACTACTGACACTACTATTCGAAGTGCTACTAAAAAGACTAGCAGACGAAAAAGGTGTGCTGGTTCTTGAAGGGCCAGCAGATGTAAGTAAATCTTCATTTTGTCACACGCGTGACATTAAATTACAGTCCACATTTATCAAGTGGTGTAAACAATGGACAAGTCCCGGATTATCCTGACAATGCAATGACTGAGCGTTAAGAATGAACTAATTTATTTGACGTGAGTGCTCAATTTCACTACACGTCATAGATATAGTACAATGCATGGTCATTAAAACACCGATCAAAATATAACCTAACGTAATTTAAACGGAACTTTGTAAGTGATCGATTCCCATATCAATGACACTACATGAATTTTATCGTTCATTTCCGTTCATTATAAGAACGAATAGTTAACGGATCAATCATAGTTTTTCTTATTGGTTCTACGTTTGTTCCGACGTACATACATGGTGTAAATATTTTGCTCATATTATAAGGTATGATTGACCAATGTGAGTCGAATTTTTATTTTTATTACGTGATCCGTTTTATGATACTTACGTATAAAAACATTTTGAAATTTATACCAAGTCCAATATTTACAATAAACACACACATTTAGATTTTTTTAATTTACATGTGATTTTTATTTTATCTCGTATATCGTAACTTAGACACGAGTTATAGGAATCTTTTTTAGAATTGTTTTCCAATATTTATGGATATAACAAATCTACTGACTTCCTAAACTTTCGCCACTGTATATAATGTGGTTACATTTTTGAATCTAGTTTCGTTCATTTCTTAGGGATGCACATAGACTTTAACTGGAAAATTCTAATTGATCACCTATGAATTAATCAGCTGGAAATGTTATACTACAGTTTCTCTTATATATTTATCTGGATATTTAAATAAATATATTTTTAAATATGGTATTGCAGTAAATTTTCCCTTATTGGCATATGATATAATCTTCTGGGGAACAGAATCGTCCTCCTCTTTCAACCGGGCTGTGTAGACTACATAAAATAGCTGTATAGGGTTATTTGTGGTTTTCGAGTGCTGGAATTGTTGCAGAGAAGTGTTCCTTCGTGAGCATCTACTTTAAATTTCATCCTTATTGATACATCTTTAATATGTGTGTTCACTTTTAATAACCTGTAATATTTTCTAGAACATATTCGTCCTTATACCAAACGATTCAAAACCTAGCCTATAGTGCTAATGCCACAACACTTCATACAGAATAACCACCACATACACTGGGCCATAAAATTTTAAAAACGATTTACTAGACTTATCAAAGTAGTAATAAAAAACTAATAATTATCCCATGAACAGCGCCTGCCATACCTGCTATATTTTGGTTTATATAGAGCACTCACATATACGTGCTCCTGTCATACACAAATATACTGTTAGATATTATAAATACCAAACATCATTATATCGATTTTGATCAACCGTCTCCGCACAGAAACTCTGGTGCAAACGTTTTTGTACGATATTTCGCGGTATCCAGGATAGCAGCCCGTTTGTTATGCAAACTTTATTTTGTAGATTTATCCAAGCGTTCTATATACAGTTCTATATCAGTTATACTCTGGCCACAAACACTTCATCCCACATTAGTTTGAATTTATATTGAGCTTGTATTGTTTTAACGGATTTGTTATTTTTGTCTTTTTTGTTGAAGTTTTTAAATTTAATACACAATAGTTAACCACTGGTCTTAGAATATTTAAGTTATGAATAAATTTCGCTATTAATACTTTTAACCGAGTTACTTGAGTGGCCTTATCATTTTATTCATCTAAAATTGTTATATAAAATGGCGATAGACCCTACTAAAGAGGTTTTCTATTTTAGTATTTGTAAACACGTGTTGTATTGTTGTAGTTCACAATTTTCAAATAAAGTATAATCAGTGTAATAACCGGTGTAAACAACATTACGTTATTTGTTATATATTGAAACACTTTATGAGCATTTTGTGAGCACAGAACCTAAGTTTTGAATAGTACTTTAAACTCGAAAAGGAGAAATTGAGTTAATGAGAGTGTTTTTAAATCTATAAAAAATGTCTTGTAATTATTTACATTGTTTTATCGTAAGTATAATAAATTTAGCAGCTATCTACAGTTAAAGAAAACAGCAGGGTTATTAAAAAGTTATTCTCCAAGCAGATATAGAACCTGCCATAGAAGTGCAAAATGACGAGACAGAATGCAAAAAAGACAATTGAGGTAAATAAATAAATGAGGGAATACTTTCACCTCCGGATCAGCTAAGGTGAGGAAAATATGTGAACAGGATCATTTTTAGTAGAATTACCAGGTGACGATGGTAAACGTGAACATTGAGAGGAACCGCAAGCTGCAAAGCTGTTGCTAGTCATGTGATAACTGAGAATTGGCCTGAGAGACTCATCTTGGCAGGAAATGAATTATAACTGGAGTTAAAATAGTATGTAGAACCTTCCATGGTATAATATTTTAGACTCCCAGGATATAATGAAATCACTCATAACATAAATAAGTGATTGGAAAATTGAGGAGAATAAGGCAGGATAACATTTGAAGGAAGTTTACTCTGCTTAGTCTCAAGTTTTAAGAAGGTCCTGTCGGGCTCCTAATAATTAAATATAATTTAAATTCACTGTGCCAAGCACATGTACGATGCGTGCACAAAAGCATGAAAAAATCAAATTTAGCACAGTTCATTAAAAACAAAAATTGTACCTTGTTTTTGTGATGGATTGGTGAAAATTAAATGAAATGACGAAAGAAGTTGCACGTTCGCATTTTCAAGATATTGTCATAACGCCAGTGAATCATAACAGTACTATAAGTAAATTCAGTTCGCCACGTGGCCTACGTACTATTATTGTAGTCGTAGCTTACAGAGTTCTACAGAAATCCTATAGATTCTTTGTAAATAAGTTTAAGTAATGTTGTCTTGTTTTATTCTTCATTTATTAATGTCATTTTTACACATATTAATTTTAACGTATATTTTTGTCTTTGATGATTATTAATAAATTATAATTATAATTATCTAAAAACAGGCTATCATCACACAAAATCTCAAGGACATGAGAGGATACAGATACAAGTGAGACAGTACGCAACATCCCTGTTAGTTATATTCTAAATATTTTCCTCTACAGTTATTTTTTGAGAGTAGTTTGGATTATGTTGTGAGGGGGGAAAGCCATGTCCAAAATGAAAGCACGGAGGTCGCAAAACTTTTACGTATAAACAACTCCAGGGAAACTGTGAGATTGCAGTATACCTTAATCTATGGTTCTTACAGTTCGACTATTTTTGTTTTACCAGTGAAGTACAGTGAACTTTTACGTTTTTGAGTTCATAAGTATAACAGTATATAAACACGGAGGGAAATTTAGACAGATCTGTGTAATTGTGAAACATACCTATATATACACATATATGCCTTTGAAAAATACCCAAGGAAAGAGTTTTTTAGGCATGAAAACTCACTGCTTTACAGGACAAGAATCTAAGTTTTCATTAGACATAAAAAAACAACACAGAGAGAAACAAAAATCAGAATAAGACCGGATGAGTTGGTTATTTGTTAATTTGGGATTAGCACATACTGTACATAACTATCGCGAGAAAATACAACATAAAATTACGAACATTCCTACGCATAATCTGTCTGCTTCTTCATATCTGTGTTATTACAAAAAGTGCATGGCGCTCGCAAAAAAATTCTTTATTGAAAGGAGATATATGATTGAAGAGTCAAACACACATTTTTAATTTTAAAACTTAGGTAACTAACAAGGAACATTAGCAGTAGCTTCCTTATTAGTTATTGTATGCAAATACAACCTAATGCCAGAATTCGTTATAACAATATAATTTCATATAGTCACCATGCAATTGCAAAATCCTAGCAATATAATAAGTTTTGAGGTATCAATAGGTCTTAAAAGAATGTTTATTAGCAGACAATATGCTACTAAAATCAAATATATTAAATTGATTTCGGACCTTGATATAACACAAGACGCTATGCAGTCTTCTTCAAATATCTTTCACACTTTTGTTTTTTATGAAGTAGTTTAAAATAAAACCAAGCGTTGAATTTATTTATAGTTGAACGTACTAATATGTCAAGGGAATGTGATGAATTAGCTGGAACCAATAGGTTCGTTTTATGGACATACTACACAATATGTTGTTTGTTTTACCAAAATAATTTAACAATAGGATCTTCAGACACTTCCAGAAGTCATTGTTATTCTTCTTCAGATGCAACAATTTTAAATGTGATTTTCCTAATGGATTGTTTAATTGAACACAAGAAAGTAAATTGACAGGTGAGTTCGTCCCATAATAATTTAGTACAATTAACTCAAAGTTGGAATCATTAAAATAATAAAGATACATTTTTATGTACATAGGGTAATTTTAAAAGTTTAAATTTTCCTATTGCGTCAGATAAAAGCCATCAAAGACTCTTAAATAAATTTATCGTATTACTATTATCATACTACTAAATAATTAAAGTACTTAAACTCAAATTATCACTAATTTCAATTAGCGTAACTAACAGTCGAAGGGACCCTCAGTCCATTACAGGAAACTTCATTATCTCGCGGTAACATCTGGTGACGGTAATAATCCATATGGTTCATATTTGTCACAGTGATTAGAGTGGAGAACAATATTAAGCATTCTATTTAGTATTAAGGACTCTTTGTTTTTTAAATCAACTGAAAATTTACCCCATTTAACAATCCAAGTATTATTTCTGTTTATATTACTATCTCGCTTATTTTAACATTCTTAGATTAACATTTTGAGGTCAAAATACTGGGGGGAAACTAATTCCATAATTATTACCCGTGTATGTAACTTCCCTTTGGCTGTAGATGCGTGGATGTAGAAACATAACAACATATAATTATCCGAAAATAAAAAATAAGTGACATTTAAAATTAATAGTAGCAGTTATATGTATGTGTAAGCTAAGCTAAAATTAGCAATTTAAATTTCGTTAATATTTACGTACGTTTACACTTTTAGACGCTTACATAAAATGTATTTATTCATTAATGTAATTACATTTCCTGATAAACGTAACAGTTATTTCAACGTTGTTTATTTTGAAAGAAAACTCAATTTTAATAGATTGTGTTCAGGTGGTTATAATATTAAAAATGAGTTAGATTTGTTTATTTATCGAATTTTCATGCTGCTAGAACAAATCTTACCAATACTGAACTGAACTTTTTTTAACATAAACCTTTTTTATTTTTTATATTTCGATTGTGTTCCAAATTGTGCCACTTGTTTGGCTAGATGGATAATTATAAAGTGTCTGAGTAAGAATTCTGGGTTTTTAGTTTATTTTTAGTCTCGTACAATAATTAAGTTTAAAATAGATTACATTTAAAATTAAGGGAGAGTAGATAAATGGGCGCACGGTCCTAGGTATTGGACTTCGGATGTGTGTAAGATATAGCACATTTTAAAATTCCTGTTTATGACAAAGTAATTTTTATCAGTTTGACGGTCTTGTATTGTACCGACTCTATTTGATAATTATACCAATATAACAACTATTTGTATTTTTTGCCTGAGTTCGTTCACCATAAGAATTATTTTTAATGAGAAAAATTCATTCATGCTATATATAATTAAGCAATAATCTCTATTTGTAATTAAATGTGAGTAGAGCGGATAAATGGGCAACCCCCTTGAGGAAAGCAACCTTAGATTTAACTTTACAGTTCAGTACATATATTTCTACCCCGTTTACTGTGGCAAACCACGTGGTTACACATATAACATTATGTAACCTGATATTCTGATCTGCTATGCAGTAGCAGTCCTGGATTCAGCGAGAAATGGCTTACCTTAAATAAGTATGACAGCCCTTGAACATCTGAAAATTACACTGTGTGATCTCGTGTATAGCTCGTCTCTTCAAACTACGTTTTCTAAGAATGGACAACATGTCTGTGTATCAAACTGGTGTAACAAATTACCAGTGAGTCGAAACGTGAGAGGATAATGTTTAGCAACTATAAATAATCAAACAATTCTTACAAATTAAACTAGCAGTGTATTTAATAGTGCGTTAATCATTGTTTTAGAATGACAGTAAATATCTAATGTGTTGAATATAAGTATGAAAATAGTTATTTAGGGCAAACTTAAGAACGTTTTTTGCAAAAATTTAAACATATATTGTGAAAAAAATCCGGAGGATTTTATATTTTTATAACATTGGTCTCTATGATGCAAAATTTAAAAAGCAGATCATAATTAGCAATGCATATTCATTGCCGAAAAATGCAAAAGCCAGCGTCAATGGAATTTCCCCAAGATATCATACCAGAAGAGACGCTGTTATAGTCCGTTGCTGCTTACGAAGGTGTACAAACTTGTCCCTGTCCAGACTGTGCACAAACTTTACTATTAACTGGCCGAGCGACACTCTGCTCACTACGATCATAACCCACTCGACTACGTTTCGTCGATATTACTATCAGTCTGGTCACGATAATTGATTACATGAGCAACCAGTTTATTGCAATAATAAGTTTTATTATAATCCCACCAGCATGTTCAGACACTGCCGTAACAATGAGGCTATTCCTTTGGGAATATTAGTCTTGGTTTAGAAGTTTATGTCCCGGAAACTCCTTTTTTTCTTTAGACCAATTGGAATTGGAAGATTTGGAAAAATTTGCAAAGATTTAAAAAATTAGGAAAATCTAAATCTAAATGGCATGATAGTAAATTAAACAAAAGTACTGTTACGATAGTGCCTTTAGTATATTAGTGTTATAATAATGTACCGTTACGGGAATTTTGGGGTTTGTGCATATGATGAGGATAAAATAACACAAATGGAGTCTGTGATTTTAAACCGGCAGCTTTTATGTGTCAGCTATATCGGAAACTGCAACATGGTTACATTTTTGTTAAAAGCACGTGATATTGGGGCCTACTTTGTTTACCAATATTGGCATGACTCTAATTTTCGAATACATTATTTAGCTGCGGGCGGTTCTATCTCAATTTACCAAACTGGCAATTGAGGTGAATTATGTACTATTATATATATATATAAAACTCGTTGCTTAATACCGTAAGAATATTTATTGCGATCCACCCATTAGTGTAATGTGTAGTATCGAATGAGTTTTGATTTTACAATCTTTAGATAAAATTTGTCTGTTATGTTAATCAATGTTCACTGTAACCCTCAAGTACTAATTCGATGCTCATGGTTGAGTTTTTACTCTTGTCTACATAAAAAAAGAATAAATATTACCTGATTTCCCCCTGGCTGTAAGTGCGTGGGATGCAGAAACATAACAACAGTTACTTCTCCAAAAATAAAAATGTGGTATTGAAAGTTGAGTATTAGCAGTGATATGTATGTATATGTAAGCAAAGCTAAAATTAGGAACTTACGTCTTGTCAAGGATATGTGCGATTATTCTTTATTAGACGCTTACGAAAAAAAAAGTATTTATTAATTAAATTTCCATGGAAACGTAACAATTATTTTTAAACATTGTATATTTTGAATATTTAACTGAACTTTCATTGATAAATATAATGGAAATATAAGGGTGGTTATATTATTATAAGCATGAGTCATTTTTGTTTATTTATCGCCATTCTAGAATATTTTTATACTTTTAATGCTGCTTGATCAAATCTTACCAATAATGACCTAAAATCTAGATTTTTCTGAAAGATAACTTTTAAATATTTGCTATTGAGTTATAATTATAATTTTGATACTTTTTGGTGGTATGGATGGGATAAATATAGAGTGTCTGAGTAATAATTCTGGTTGATAATTTACTTCTAGTTTCGTATAATAATTAAATTTAAAACAGATTTAATTAAAAATTTAGGAAGAGCAAGATCGATGGGCGCGCTGTCTAAGGTGTCGGACTTCGGATCTGGGTAAGATATAGCACAGGTTAAAATCGTGTTTTTGACCAAGTATTTTTCTCACTTTTGTCGCTCTTGTACTGTACCTACTCTCTTTAATAACTATACTAATATAAAAAACCCTAAGTTTGCATCGCTTTATGGGTTTGTGGAAGGGGTACCATATAATTTCTGATTTCTAGAATTTACGTAATTTTGTGTGGTTGTTTTTCTTAATGTCACACTTAAAGGAACAAGTTTTACCTTATTAATATCAAACAATACTGAAAGATAGTTTCTACAACAAATATAGCTCAAATTTCATTATGATTATTGTGTAGAACGACGAACTCAACCATAGGGAATATCGGCTGTATCGGAACTTTATAGGAGTAGTGCTGACAGAGGGAACATTGGACTATAAGTACTATTTGTATTTGTGCATGAGAAACTTCACCTCGAGTATAATCTTTGATGGAGAAAATCCCATTCATATAGTATATAAATAAACAGTAATAGGGTAAACTATACAGTCATGGTTTACCTATCTATTGTAATTAAATGTGAGTGGGGCAATGAATGAAACAATCCACTTGAAAAAAGCCTACTTGACATTTAACTTACAGTTCAGTACATATATTTCTACCCTGTTTACTGTAGCAAGCCGCGTTGTTACAGAGATAACATTTGATCTGCTATGTAATACCGGATTCAGCGGGAGATGGCTTATCTTGAAGTAGCATGACAGCCTTGAACATCTGAATATTCTACTGCCTGATCTCCGTATGTCACTCGTCTCCTCGAATTACGTTTTATAACAACGGATAAAATATCTGTGTATTAAAACTGGTGTACCAAATTCCCAGTAATAACACATGAGTTGATAATGTTCAGATACTGTAAATAATAAAATAATATTTATAAGTTAAATTAGATGTGGATGTAAAAGTCCTTGGAAGTACGTCATACATAATAATTTAATCAATTTTATATATATTTTATTAAAAAGCTGGAATCTGGTCTGCTATCAAAATTAATATATTTATGTCTTCCTGTTAGATCAATTTAAATAATTTTATCTTGCTAAAAGTCAAATTTTTAATTTACTTTGAAAAATTACGAAAATTACTATGCAGTTCCAAATGTTCTGTTATTTACTTTGGCAGTTGCGTATATTTTATACACAGCACTGGAAGTATTACAATACTTTTAAGAGAAACACTTAACAAAACGAAACTGTATTATAGAAGTATAGGTTCAAAAATACAATTAATTCGCTATCCCGTGCTAACTTTTAATGGGTTAAAGGTTAAGCAATGTCAAAATTAATTTGGTATGGTAGTAAAATTTTCCCAATTAAACTAAGTAATGAGGTCAGGAAGTTTTGAATAAACTAAAACTAAACTCTTGTTTCAGTTGCTATCGCCATCCTTAATAGACAAACTACATGCTGTTCCAAACTACGGAAATACTTGGTTGTAGTTACTCTGCCCAGATTGAGTTGTGTTTCCTAAAATAATTCACTTAAGATGTACGCTAAATGCTGGTAAAATCTACGGAGTACTTACCTTAAATTACTCTCTCGAGATTTAGTTGTATTTCTTATCTAATTCAATTATATTTTAAACTACATGCTGGTCGAAACGTTATCGAGGTAGTTAGCTTTAATTATTTCTGACCAGATTGAGTTGTATTTCTGAACTAAATTAACTTATATCGTACGGCACGTTTTTTACTTAATAGTTGTTTGTATGGTGGATATAATAAATGTTTTTGTATCTATATATTTCCTTGTCCATATGTAGGATAATGTTTTTTTATGCGATATAAGGATTACTGACAATATACATATTTATGACAAATTACTGAAACAAAGGTCTCTGCTTTCATAATAAGCTTAATGAAGGATACGAGACGGCACAGTTGTGTATCGTTTGTGTTTATAGTTTATGGTTTTTCTTTGGTGAATTCATCGGCCATATTCATCATGTGTTAAATTCTTACATGCACAATCCAAGTTTAAAATTGACACCTGAATTAGAAAGAGACCAGACACCAGTTATCGAAACGTCATGTTCCAGATTTCTCAACATATAACATTAGAGAAAGTTCGTATTACAGCTCTTTTCATAACCTGTTTTAAACACAAAAAACCATGTATTCGTAATATATTATTTTATGGACCGTGGATAATGCAGTAGATTATATTATATGATTAAATTGCTTTTATTTATAAATTTAGGGTTCTATACAATATCATTGTATCTAAACTAACACTTTTCTGTGTAACCAATGGACGTTACCTTCATAATGAGAGAGGATTGTAATTTTATAATTATTATTTTGAATAAACAAATTAGCAGTATTGTTTTACTTTCGATTGAATGTCTATCTCAATACTGTACTGATAAAAGTATCAGTGCTTAAACAAAATTATGGATTCTAATTTAGCCACACTCCGTAATTATTGTTAAAAGAAAGTTCCCGTCTTTAGGCCCTTTTCTCACTTTATTTATTTTCTGTTTGTTCACACTATTCACGTTGTAGGATTTTGTATTCGAAAGTATCGAGGAATATTGTTAGTTTCGTAAAGAAATATAATGATAATTTGTTAAATTATGATGGGTAAGCATATACCTTCCCTTATCAAAATAAACTTTTTGTATTTTATAACCACATGTATAAAACATAAATAAAAAACAAATATTTTATAGTGAATATTTTTCTGGTATAAAGAAAAAGGATTAATTGAATAATGAACTTATAACTACCCTCATAATTATCTTGGTGGCTATGTTTGGTAGTTGAAAGCCTCTAGGTTCAAATCACACTGGACATAAATCTATACTGTACACGTTAAAATACATATATCGTTTCTTATATATCGTACGTTCCAAAACTAGGTAATAATTTATAAAAACTTGGTAGCTCTATCAATAAAAATTGTAGAAACTGCTATATTCTTGCTAAAATACCTTATAAGAAGAAAAAGAAACAGTGCTTTATTTGTACAATAAACAAAAACAAAATATTACCCTCAATAATCTTAATAGGAACTAGCTTTAGCTCACTAAAAAAATAAGTATTTATTTATCCTAAGTAAGGAACAAAAATTTGCACTAAATACAATGGTCATTTCGGTTGTCTGTCTGGTTGGCACTTCTGTACACTTCTTATAACTACAATTAATACACAAATGTAATTAACCAAAACTATAGATATTTTTAAGTTTGGCGATTCAAATAAGGTTCAAAAATATCGGAAAAAAGAAAAGGAAAATGTAATATTTCACGCGCGCGCGCGCCCACACACACACACACACACACACACACACACACACACACACACACACACATACACACACCACACACACAATAATATAATATTTGTTTTTATTTTATTTTGGGATCAATACAACTGGTCATATAAAAGTTTTTCATCTATATTTCAATATTTAAAAATTAAATTCATAGACTAAAGTCCCACCGCATTTTCCATGCATCTCTCATATATTTTTCCAAAATTTGAAGCCAAATCCTTTCCATTTTTCGCCCTTTTTGTATATTGGAAAAATAACTGATTTTTTAAAGCTGTCCGTTTAAATATATTTTATTGTAAACAGTAAGTAATTTTTCAAGTAGTGAATGTGGAGCGTATTTAAAAAACTCGTAGGGGACTCTGTCGTAACCGGGAGCCTTATCATCCCTCAGCTTACGCAGTACTTCCCTGAATTCAATTATATCAAGTTCCTTATCTAGGGTTTCATTCATAATTAGAGGCTCTGCGTAGCAGATATTAATTTGATAATAAAGGGGGATTTCGCAGGCTCTTAAAATGTGCAACCCCACTGGCTCACTGAAATATTTCCCACCACTCTCCCGTTTGTTTCTTAAAAACTATTTATCGCCTCCCAAAACCCCTTTGAATTCGAAATATTATTCATATTTAAAATAATACTCTCATAATGTTGTATTTTTTTATACTGGCACAATGTTTTATACCATTCCGTTCTCCAATGTAAATTTAATCGAACCAGATGCGAATTAGTTTTTCTAAATAAATTTAATAATCTTAAACACCTTCTTTCTAGAACTGTAACACTCGAAGTCATACCACGGCTGTTTGAAAAGTTGGCCGCATCTTTCGTGTATCATCGCGGTGCTTTTGATTGTTTATTGAAATCTTTAATGCAATCAATTATTATTATTAACATTTACTTGATTGTTGTCGCATATGACTAAATTTAACGCAGACTGACCCACTGCCGTACAATAAAGATCTTTATTCCTTTCTTCCCATTTTAATTTGGGTAGTAATGGCAACAACTTATTCTTATTATTTCTGTTTTCAATTTTTTCACCTTCTTTCATTTTTAATAAAATTTTAAATGGCAGATGATCCGAACCGGGGTGACAGACAACCTCAGTCCCGAATTAAGTGTAAACTGTGGCCAGTCATAAGAGTAGGTATATCACAGAACTGCCCATTGGTCTACGAATGTGTAATTACCATTCTTATCACTTTCAGATCTTCCATTCAAAACTATCATACCAAAGTCTCCCATTAGCTCTAACAGTTTCTTGCCTTTACTGTTGATTTCAGAATCCCTTGAATCTCTCAAATCTGATAAATTATTATTTAAAATTTCAATGACACCCTCAAATGTAAGTTGTTCTTTAGCAATACGCCCATTTAAATCGCCTACAAGCAAAAGGTTCCTTAAACTATTTGTTTCCAAAAACTTTCTTAATCTAAGAAATTCCATATCCCACTTATTATAATTTAAATATACAGGTAATATAAATAAATCTATATTTTTTGGATCGACATGTATCAAAGAGAAGTTGTCCAAGTATATCAAATTAAGTACATTGAAATAAGGAGATGCTAAATTAATTAAAGTGATTGATCCACCTATGTTGCGCCCAAATTGAGCTTGCCTACTAGCAAAATTAAAATGAACTTTGTATTGGGAAAATCTATTTAAAATAAACTGTTGATCATTCTCATCTATAAATGTTTCAAATAAAAAGGTAACATCAAATTCATAAACAAATTCTAGAAATAAAAGTATCATTTACCTTATTTTTAAGCCCACAAACATTGTAACTTCATAATTCTTAAGGGGAGCACTTCCGGCCCTATCTTCGTAATGTTAATACATTAGTAGGTACAACTTATCTCCAAGAAAACTACTTGAGGTATCTTCATATATTCTTTTTTTTCATTTTAAAAGAGGGGCTTCTAGGGGAAACACGTGGTTGGAACCAAAAAAAAAATTTTTTTTTGGCATAATACCCTAATAAGTTATATATTTTTGTTTTAACGCTTGTTCAAAAACCCTATATAAAATATGTGTATAATGTCATGTATATAAAATATTGAACCTTCAGTGAATATGTGGAATATGTTTTTTAGTGGTTCCACATATGTAAAACAGTGACTACAAAAACATTACAAAATAAAAATTCATTATTCCTACCATTTTTGTAGTTTCTTGAGAAAAAATGTAACCTTTTGCAGAGTAATTTGGGGGGGGGGGGGGGGGGGGGGGGGGCGGCCCACCCCCCCCCCCCCCCCCCCCCCCCCCCCCCCCCCCCCCCCCCCCCCCCCCCCCGGGGGGGGGGGGGGGGGTGGGTGGGGGGGGGGGAAAACCGCAACTTTCGGGAAAAACACATAAAAAACGGAAGAACAAAAAATACTGCTTTATTACCTATTTTTCAGTTACATTCCAGGGCTAGGCACTTCTAGGCTGGCTGATCTCCTTCCTTCCTGCTCCTCAGTATTCATCCTCCAGACTTCTTTTTATGTAAGTTTTTATTTCTTCTGTTCTATATTTCTTTTTCTCTATATCATTCTTGAGCTTTCTCTGCCTTCCAAATTCGGCCCCGCGCGCGTTCAAGCTTTTTCATTGCTGTAATAAAATTGCTTGCCCCTAGGTGACCACTCCTATTTCTTGAAATACTTTGCAGTTTGCCAATGTAGCCATCATTAAAAGCTGGTTAAACAAGGCTTCATATATGCCAAATTTCAAAGTTTTAAATCTCCACAAATGTTCTTTTAGGTATGTTGGGTCCAAAATGACATTGTTGAGGGGTACTCATTGGGATTTTGGAGTTTTTCCCTTAGTACATTTGCCCAGTAGAGTGGATTGGCTAGATCTTGAAAAAATAGGGGTTTAATAAAATGTCATTAGGTTTTCAGGCAAGTGAAAAATGGACTGCCCGATGATCATAGTTTTCATTGGGATCTTTAACGGTCTCACGTTGCGGTACTTTACACCAGCGTTTCTTCAATCATCTGGGACATAGTCCATGTTGAGGCCTTTCATTAGAAGAATAGGACTATCACTCATGGAATAAAACTCTGCCCAAATGGCTTTTTTTCATGTCTTCAACAAGAGTTATGTGGGTGTTTGCGTCTAATTGCCAATCCGTAGTATTTTTGGAGCTGAATAATGGCCATGAATCTGGTTTTTAGCTTGTTCTTGCCAGCCACAGTCCGTTGGAGCCGTCAGGGAGTTTGTTTTAGTCTTTAGGCTTTTAGAATTCTTTTTAATCTCGAATCCCATCCGTTTCTGGGACAGTGGCCTATGCATTTCTATCTGTTGTTAGTGGCAGTATCACCATTAGGGCTTGGCTTCGCATACACTGGAGTACGACCTTGCTGTCTCCGATCCACCAAGGTATTCAAGGGTTAAACGAAGGCCTCATTACAATGCCTGGCGAGCGCTGAGACAAAATTGCCGGGACTGCTCCAGCAAACTTCCATGGCTCACACTAGAACCTTCAAAACGTTTGCGATTACAGCCATCACCATGCGTGTTGTTTAGTCTATTAGTGCAATCCTGCAATAATTTAGATAAAATCTCGATGTCTAGGACCCTTTCCGGTTGGACTAAAGATGTCACTGATACCACTCCAATTGTAGTGAAAAGGTGACCCCGCTTCTGCCATGAGCACAATCTAGCAGCTATAAGCGAGGGTCTCTGCAACCATCATTATCCGATTACAGCTTCTTGCCACAAGCACTTTGGCATTGGACTTCTTTACACAACTAACTCAGCAATTGAAACCCAAGTAATGCTCCATGTTCATGATATCTCAAAGGGGCGGAGGTTGTAAGAGATTCATAAAAGCGCAAATTTTCTCCGGCAGCCACTCTTACCTCTTGGCCTATGTTAACGCATAGCATAAAACCAAAACGAAAGATTTAGGTCATAAAATGTGGTTAGGGCCTATCACGACTTTGCTTCATTCTGATTAGTGTTAGGCCTGGACTAATTCAGAGGTTTGTCACAGTAATAGTGTTTTCACAATCAGAACAGCTGACATATAATTTTTGATTGCTAGGCCTACAATGTGTTTTTACTTTGTAAACAAGTTGGCCATGGGCAATTTTTACACACTGAAAAAATAGCGTTTACTAAGAGCCTCATTCAAAACAATCCTATATTAAACTATACAGTTTTTCAGACTTTCATCATATTTCATTTCAATTGGTACTGTTTCAAAAAAGGGACTGAACCTTCTTAGACAGATGCACTTTGAGGGTCCTTGGCCTATCCCACATTTGGAGTATTGGTACCTCGATTGTTACTTTGATCCTGAGAAAACTATGGGCTCCTAGGTACTAGTTTGGAGGGTTATGTTAGAATTTCCTTTGTGAAAACGCGTTTCTTGAAAGAGCAGGCTCTTGAACGTCGGCATTATAAAATTTCACTACACTTATAACAGAAAAATACTCAGAACTCTCCACTAAAACCTCACAAAAAAAACCATAATCATTTACGTAATTTTCACTCTCTCTAAAACAGGGGAAAATGTCAAGTAATCCAAAAATCATGTATGCTACCTAGGTTATAAGCATGGTTTATTTTTTTTTTGGTTATTAAAAATCAGATTTGTTTTGGTTGGTTTAGTCGTTATCAAGTTTGTTGACATACACAAAAACTAGTCAACTGCCAACCAAAGCATGAACCATGACTGCAACGAAGTGAGTTAGACTTACTTAACAGCCACCATTCAAAGTGGTGACTGCTACAGGCCCGAAACTGCCTGCAGGCACTGACTTTAAAAAAAAATATTTCGGACCACTTCTAGTCCATCATATAAAAAAAAAATTTAATACCACCATTGTTATCGGGAAAAATTCACGAAACTTTAATAAAAAAAAAAAAAAAAAAAATTTGTAATTTTTGAGGATTTTTTTACGTAGTGGCTCCCCTTAAGTTCCCTTGATTATAATGGTTTGAGAATATATTGGAGGGTTGGGTCTTCATGATCTTCTAGCCAACTCCCCGTCACCTGCGCGAAAAGTTTCCGTGTCAGACCCTGGCATTCCCGCAGAACTTCCATGTTGGGTAGCAGGTTCTGCCCTTTTCAGCCTCCAAAAAACTCTTGTTCTTGCACTTTCTTCTGTCCATCATCCTCCCTACTAGCCAAAGCCCTCCGAAAGGAAATCTGTGACGATCGTGTGTGAATTATGTCCCTCAGCCGACTCAATGCTCCCATCTCGAGAGGCACCTGCTGCTACCAGCTTTACCGTCCTCCCAGGTAAATCGCCATTTTTTATTTTTTCCCAACCTTTCTATCATTGAGACGGTCGTTCACAAGGGGCATTCGACCGTCTACCCGCTACCCTCTTTATCTCACGCCTTTACTGCCATTAGCATTCCACCTTTTCTTCCCTGTGTGGTAACTATAGGAGTTGTAAGTACTGTATTAGGGTTTATTTAATCACGATTTATTCCTGCATAACCTGTAACCTTCAGCCTGGCTAATCGTGACATTATGTAGTCTAACGTCTGCATTCTGAGGCGTAAATGCGCAATTACCAGTCCATTACTGCTAAGGCGATGAGCCCTGTTTACCCATAAAGAGTTGGCGTTTTGAAACCAAAAAATTGTTCACTACAAAAATTCTTGACCAGAGTCTAAACGTCTGTATTGCCACTGCTAATTCACTTAAGGCCCTTTAAATACTTAAAGTTATTTCCCTACCTTCCTCTTGCTTCCATATCCACTAGTTTATTCTGAATTATTTTATTTTCCTCAATTATTTGGGCATAACTTTATCCTTCATCTCCTTATTTTCACATTTCTAGGCACAACTAAACCTACTTGTAAACCTACACCTAAGTCTCTCTTTGGTTACAAGGATTTGCGAGGTTTTTTTGTCAAGCATAGCCTCCTCTAAAACCCACTCATTTAGTTGTCCTAAAGACCTTTCTCACTACCTTTTCACTGTTCACATGTTGAGGTTATCACTCGCAAATTATTGGTGAAGAATTCGACCTTTGACGGTTTCTTTGGGATTCGACACAGGCCGTTGAAATAATTTATAAACCTCGTTTATTTTCACTTCATTTAGTTATATATTTTGCATTATTTATAAAAACTGTATGAGAGTGTTAAAACCGGACTGACTGGAAAATACGCGTGCCACTAACGGATAACTGCCAACGTTCAGTTTACCGCCACTCACTGGCAAGCGCAATTACCACACTACAGGAACACTCACCGAGCAGGTCGAGTCACATGGCGACGTTCAAGCTCGAAGTCCACTTATCAGCTAAGTAATTAACTCCGAGTTTGTGTTTCTTAACTTCAAAAACGTTCAATAAAAATAATTTTATGGTTCAATTTAAATAGGATAAAATAATCCAATTAACAATGTAAAATATGCAAAAACTTATAATCTTATGCGCAGGCTAAAAATTCACCACAATCTTACTTCACGGCACCAGTATGTGCCAACCCGCCTAAAATATACCTTATAAAACAACAAGGACATATCTCAAAGTTACGTACACATATATCTTTATAAAAGTTTAAAATTTCGGTCATAATAATATGAAGACTCTAAATATTTGTATTGGATATATTATATATCATTGTCCTACGAATAAACGGCGGTTCCAGCAATAACCTCCTTAGTGTACTAATAATATTAGACGCGTAGGTATTACAATTATTAACGTGGCGTTTAATGGTACCTGTTTTAATAACGTTAATAATATATCCATTAATACGTTCCTTATTATACCTTTAGTAACAATACCATAGGTGTATATTAATATTGTTCGTTAGAGTGTGGTGTTATTAATAACGTTCAGTAATATATCAGAAATAAAGAATCGTAGGTGTCACCAATAAAACCAAATAGATAATAACTAAATCTAAACAATACACCATTCCCAATCTCACATTGGTCTTTTTAATTGTACATTCGTTTTCTAAGTGTGTAAAAATTTATTAATGGCAATCAATATAATTTTTCCTTTGGCTGTAGTTTTAAAAATTTGAAAAATTCCCCCCAATTTTACCATTGTCCCTTATATATATATATATATATCATATCAATTATTAGGACTTCTTGGATATAAAGTTCCTTTAATATTTCGGCTTTGCCGTTTTCAAAAAGGTTATAATAAGGTAATAATAACAAAAATAACAAACACAGCAACAAAATTTGTTGTTGTTATAAAATCTATATAAAATCATAAATATCCAAAAGAATGATGACACGTAAAATTTTATAACAAAATATTTTCACTGGTTTATATAAAACAAACAATTATTCTAAGAACGGGCACACAAAAATTCTTGAATCTTCACCAATTACTAAAAAACTTATTTTCAAAAAACCACCCAGGCTAGTGTTTCGTAGAAATACTAAACCTGAAAAATCTTCTTGGTACGGCCCAAATTGTCACCTAATGACATTCAAAATTCTAGAAGAAAAGGAAGAAAAAATTTTAAGGTGTCCATACCACTTGTAAAAGACCAAACGATGTAATACTTGCAAAAATTATAAAATCGTCCAATGTTTTTTTACCAGTTGTAATAACAAGAGAAATACTTACCCTATTAGAGGAGAAATTAATTGCAAAAAGTAAAAATGTAATTTATCAATTAACAATGTAAAAATTGTGCAATGGATTATGTTGGGATGGCCACAAAAAACCCATTGCACATAAGAACTAAATAATCATCCGTTGTTCGTCTAAAAACAGGATGAAAAATTGGGATTTCATAACACGCATTAGGCCACCAAACCAAAATTATTGAACAATGTTATTCACTGACAAGGTATTATTTGCAAAGTACCCGAAGAATGGAAACAAAAATTGGACTTAGAAAATTTAGAAAACAGGAAACATATTATAAATCTAAAAGTACCCTTTGGTCTGAATAAAAGATGAAATTAAAAATTGTTTTTATTTATGTATTATTTTTTCAAAATTATTTTTTCTAAATTCTTTCTCTGTTCATGATATTATTTATTTCTCTTTTGGTGTTTAATCACATGTTCAAAAAATTCTGTTTATTTATTTAAGTCAATTTTTATTTATTTTTACTTTTGTAAAAATTTTGTATGCTGTGTTGTTATTTTTTATTATTACCTTTTTTAAAAAACGGCAACAAGCCGAAATATTTTAAAGGAAAACTTTATATCCAAAGAAGGTCTAATAATTGATATAATAGAGCAATTTCTGCTTTTTATACACCCGAAGTGAAATATATATATATATATGATATATATATAAGTAGATATGAATATGCCGATTCTAGCGCACTTTCGGAGCCAACAGAAAATCAAGGGGAACAATACTGTTTAAAGGACAATAAACGAATCTGTAACTCACGAATGAAAAATTACCGGAATCTATAGCTGTTTTGCTTCTACCTCTTCTTAAAGCAGGTTTTAATGTTAAATCTATCCTTAGAATCAATTTAAAATCTTCGAAAATCTTTATTCTACAAAGTTAATTGTAAACACAGTCTTTATCTTTTAATTAGTCTTCTTTCCAAGTAACAATTCAAGTTGTATATTTATCATTTTTATTCAATTCTTTAATCTTTTTTATCATCCAAAACTGTTGCAAAAATCTATTTGCGCAAATGTACTTGCTCGCACACAATACTTCCCCACTCGGACAATTATTGTAAAAAACCCGATATTTATTCTTTCATTTTCTCCAGATTCAAAAATTTTGTATTTCTTAATTTTCTTCTAATTCTATTCAATTTCTTATATTCTCTTGGAACTTTAAATCACCAACCTCATTTAATTCCTTTAGTAGTTCCATTTAAAATAAGACAAATTTCTTTAACTAATGGTTTGTAGGAGGGCAATTTAAATTCTCTACTAATATTTTTTTCAATATTTTTAGTTTAATTTACAGATTTCTTTTTTCTTAATAAAATACGAAGAATCTATCACTGTTTCACCAGAAAATTGTGCATGATTTCTGTCAAATTCAAGTAAAAAATCATTACTTTTTTCAAATTCTAAAAATATTGAAAAAAAAAAAAATTAGTATTATAGAAATTTAAATTACCTCCTACAAATCGCTAGTTAAAATTTTTCTTATATATAAATGGAGGGTGAAACAAGTAACATGATCCGTTTTGCAAAAAAGAAATTTTAAGAAAAAACTATGATCGACATTTATGGCTCCCAAAAATTCCATGCCAAAAAAACAAAGAAATTTACGAGAAAGAACTGAATTTTTTTTAAGACAAATGGGCTAAAGAAAATCAAATTGTCGATCATGAAAAGATGTAGCAATATAGAAAAATTGCGTGAAATTAAAGAAAAAC
This sequence comes from Homalodisca vitripennis, assembly GCF_021130785.1. Lineage (NCBI taxonomy): Eukaryota > Metazoa > Arthropoda > Insecta > Hemiptera > Cicadellidae > Homalodisca > Homalodisca vitripennis. The sequence continues at coordinate 47,795,184 of NC_060212.1, forward strand.
TTTATAGGAAGAGTTAAAAAGATCTCAATCTATTTAATGATGAAAAAATTCAATCCAATCGCTGAAAAATTGTTACCATTTGAAAACAAAACGATAAAACTAAGTCTGAAAATAGATCGAAGAAATTGACAAAACCTCTTAACGAAAAACATAAAAATATCATTGATGTGTAGAGGTTTTATCCTCAATTTCACGGTCTCTTTCCAAGCAATACATTTTAACAAATTTAAAACGATAATTTTCCATGTCAATTTACAAATTATCTATCAATTATGAGGCCGCAGGAAATTAAAAGTTTAATAGAAAAAATTTCAAGAGAAATGTTAAAAATATGAAAGGATATCTCTCTTTGGAATGTGAATATGAACGAACTTTAGTAAACGGTTGAACCCACAAACTTGCACAATGTATTTTTACTATTAAAAGCAGACGAAATATTTGCACGTAAACGACCTTTATTTGTAAACAATTTAATAAATTATCACATCGAGAACAGACCAAATCATTCCAAATAGGGGTTCAGGATGGACATTTTAAAAGATTGCAAACAAACTAGTTTTGAGCATTAATAAACAACGAATTGATCGACACGCAGGATCATATATCGATTTACCAAAGAAAATCAAAGATAAAAAAGCTTGTATAAATATCAAAAATAAAGATCGACTATTTGTCTTTAATTTATTCTATTCCGATTGACGCTATTGAAAAAACCTGAAAGAGACTGCGGAATAGCAATATGAAAAATTTGTTACAATGACGAGATATTTTCAGGTTTCGAGTATCCAATGTCCTTTAAAAGATATTACAAATCATTTGAAAAAACGAAGTTACAAATTTCCAAGGTACAAAATATCCTAAAATGTCTAGTCAAATGTCTACAGTTTTGATTGAAAGTATTAAGGTTGTTCCGTTTACATAATTTCTGAAATACAATATGATGGCCAGAATTAAATATTGATCTACCTGTATGTAAAAACAAGAAGACAAAATCCCAATTATGTTATTGATTAACAGATATTTAAGTAGATTAGTGAGAGTTTCTCAAACATCCAAAACATGGACATAAAAATTTTCTATGATAGAAGATGTTTATAAGCCATTTCCTATACAAATCTGGAGAGAATTTAACAGATCATTTAGGAAAATTTTGCAAGCAACATGGAAGTTTGTAAGCCAATTTTTTATGCCGTTTCCAGAGTCAAACAACTAACATTTACTAATTATCAAAAGAAATTTTCTCATTCCTTACGTTATTTATATTGGATTTTGAAAGCATATTAGAGGAAGATTCCCACATGCAAAAACCAATCCGCAAAAATCGGAACTACAACCAAGATTCAGAAGGCATATTCCTTATGGTTTTTACTCTATATTTAGTGTCTAATTGTGACAAATCGCATGTTACAAACCTATATGTTATAGAGCAATAAAATGAAGGGACGATTTACCTAATGTTCCTTACACAATTGTTTGAAAAGAGCTCAATAAAATATCAAAATACATCTAGCTAAAAAGTATAATTCTAAGAACAAAAAAACCTATGAAATTGATCCGAAGGAAGAAGAATTAGCGTACCCTAATTCTGGTCTTTGTTCATATTTTGTGAAATGTGAGGGTTTTGATAATCAAACAAGAAAAAAAAAGTACCGAGGATCATTGTCATTTAAGAGGTAAATTTTAGAGCGTTTTCAGCTCAATTTTATTCTTGTAACTTAAATCTTAAAATTTCCTCAATAATATTCCAGTTTTCTGTCACAATTATGAGTAACTTACGGATACCCATTTGTTACATAAAAGATATTGGCATAAAACAGGTATTGGTAATGTTGATTGTGATCGCAAACACAGATGAAAATTTATTATATAAATATTATTCAGTATATTCGAGGATATGGGTATGTAGTTTGATAGATGATAAACACAAGGAAAGGTCAGTCAAGTTTTCTTTCGTAGATACGTTAGGAAACAGACATTTATATGGCATCGTCTATTGAAAAGTTAGCTAAAAAACCTAAAGAAAAGAAGAAACTTCAAAACATACAAATCATTTTATCAACAGGAATGGAAGAATATTGAATGAAATTTTAACAAGACTGCCAAATGACGAAGAAGAGATTTTTAAAAATATTGTCTGGAAAAAAAGGCATATTTCCTTACTGACAATTTATCGATAGTATTGAAAAAACTTTGATTACACAGAAGGACCCCCCTTCAAATTCCAGTGATTTCTATTCACTTTTGGGGGGGGGGGGGGTGGTGGGGGGGGGGGGGGGTGGGGGGGGGGGGACCAGGACGAGAGCATATCTGAGAAGATTATCAACACATACTTGAGGCGTTTGGAAACAAATTTAAAAGAGAAAAAATCTTGGAAAATTACTCTGGATTTGTACAATATCCATAGATGTATTATTGCTCGCTGATATATTCGAAAAACTTCAGAAAACATTTGTTAAAATTGTTACAAACTTGATCCAGCACATTATCTTAACAGCTCCAAGCCTCGCATGGGATGCTAATGTTAAAAATTCAACGAAATTAGGAATTACAAATTGATTAGTGATTATAATATGTAATTTGATGATTGGAAAAAGGTATTCGCGGGAGGCATATTCTCAATGTATTAAACGATATTTAGAAAGCAAATAACAAATATTTGAAAGATTTTTGGATAAGACAAAGCCCGAATACTATCTGTTGTTACGTCGATGCTAATAACCTTTATGGGTATGGCCTAATGCAAAAATTTACCATATAACGAAATCAAGGTAGTAGGATGAACCCGAAAAACATATACAACAGCAGACTGGCAAGGAAAATAACACACACACACATGAACTCACTGGCGACGAAGATTATGGACTATTTTCTTGAAGGTCGATCTAGAATATCCAACAAATTTGACACGAACATCACAAAGGATTTACCTCTTGCTCCCGAACATTATAAAAACAAACTTTGCACAACTTTTACTGGATAAAATGAATACGTTGTTCATTCAAGAAATTTGAAATTTCTATCTGGAACATGGTTATGATTTTGGAAAATGTGAATATGAGTTATTGCATTTGATCAGACAGCCTTTTATGGAAAAAGTACATTGATTTTTAACACAAAACATGAGAAACCAAAGCTACAAGTGACTTCGAAAAGGACTTTTATAAGCTGATGAATACAAATCAGTTTTCGAAAATGTATGGAAAATGTGCGAAATAGATGTGATATCAAAACTAGGAAATGAAGAATTTTTCATTAAAACAGGCCAAGAGAAACAAACTTCAAATGCTTTAATATCTTTGACGATAACTGTATAGCGAGTCACATGTACAAAACAAAAGGTTAAATTTAACACAAACCGATTCTACATAGGGATTTTCTGTCTTGACCTTATCAAAATGTTAATGTGATGAGTTTTATTAACGATAAATTAAAGAAGTTTTGACCCAGATTTGAATCTGTGTTACATGGATACAGACAGTTATTTCCTAGAATTGAAACAGAGATCCTTTTTAAAAATTATTAAAGAAAAATATAGATGACCTTTGATACAAGTGATTATCCAAAAGATCACGAATGTTTCACTACTAAAAATAAGAAGGTAATAGGGGAAATTCAAAGATTGAGTTAAATAGCGAAGTTTTTAGAAGAATTTTTGTGGATTGAGATCGAAAATGTACTCGTACAAAAATCTAGGACAAAAAATCAAGTAAGATGCAAAGGGATTTAAGAGAAGCGTTGTAAATAAAAACAATAAATAATCGAAAACTTGAAAGAGATGTTTTGTTCGAAGGTATAAAGAAGAATTTAGGGAGATGACAGTAATCAAAAAGCTACAAACATGAGTTGGACACCGTCACTATAAAACTAAGTTAGCACTGACCCCCCCCCCCCCCACCCCCCCCCCCCCCCACCCCCCCCCCCCCCCACCCCCCCCCCCCCCCACCCCCCCCCCCCCCCACCCCCCCCCCCCCCCACCCCCAATGTCCAGCCAAAAGTAGTTCCTAGGCCTGGTCGATGGATCGAGCTGTGGACGGTATTTAGGGAGACTTATGAATGTGGATATTTGATAGATGAGCTTCCAATAAAATGGGTTCTCCAAATCACAGGTTATGTTGTCAAGAGCTGCCCTATGATTTGAATTTTGGAGTTTTTGAAGCTATCCTCCCATAAACGACCTAAGCACAACATAATCAACACTTAACATTTTGCAGAGTCTGTTAAACCACGTAAGAAGAGTTAGAAGTAAGTAAGGGTTACATTGGACGTTTTTAATTCTAGATGACTACAAAGCTATCCAGCGCTGAGTATGGTAGTTCACGTAAGAAGAGTTGGAAGTAAGTAAGGGCTAGATTGGATGTTTTTAAATCTAGATGACTACACAGCTATCCAGCGCTGAGTATGGTAAACCACACAAGAAGAGTTTGGAGAAATTGTAAGGGCTAGATCTGGGGGGATGTTGTTAACCCATAGATAAATACTGAAAAGCTATCCAGCGCTGAGTATGGTAAACCAAACAAGAAGAGGTTGGAGAAAGTTAAGGGCTATATTTGAAGTTGTTAAAACCATTTTTTATAACTACAAGGCTATTCAGCGCTGGGCTCTGTGTAATGGTTAAACCACAACCTAGGTTAATTGGGAGGAAGTGAGGGCATGGAATTTGGATGTTGTTTAAACTTGATAACTACAAAGCTATACCAGCGCTGAGTATGGTAAACCACACAAGAAAAGTGGGAGGAAAGTACGAGCTAAACTGGATGTTGTGTCTAACTCTTAGATAAACCAAGAAAAGCTTACTCCAGCGCTTGGACGTTAAACAAATTCAAAAACATATTCTTGCTGTCCCCAATTTTGTTACTCAAGGCGGGAAAAACTGGCCAAATGATATCCTTAATAAAAGTTTACTTATCCCTATTTTTATTTTTTAACATTTTGAAAAAGGATTATAACTGAATAAACTAATTATACCAATAAACACTATGTTACTAACATTACGCTTTAAACAATATAGGAAAATATTTTTGCATTTTTCGATTTTATTTCCATTTTTAATTTTACCTTATATATTCTACACTTATATCCTTGGTTTGATAATATGATTTGTAAACAACTTTTTCTTCAAAACTATCATTTTATAATAATCATTTTTTAAGGGGGATAATATGATAGAAAAATACAAAATTATTTACAAATTTTATTCCAATCACAAGGTTACGTTAACATTTGGTCAGAATTTCATGTTAATTACAGTTACGTAACTTCTACTAATATCCGATCCCGGCTTAAACGATTCATCGGGATATCTGATATCCGGCCCGTCTGCTTGTTTCCGCATATCGGGCAATTATAACGATCTATCGTTGTACCAATTGGGTTACTGGTATTTACAAGTTCTGTCTTTCTGTTTATAATTTTTAACATTTAATCAAACACATTATTCTAGTAATCAAAACTTAACAGACTGTATCATTCTTTTATTAATTACCTATTATGGCGTTGGTTTTTTCGTCAATTGAATGTTAGTTAAAGTAAAATTAGCAAAAAAAAAACGTTTTGATGTGTATGTTGATTTTTAGCTCCAATACCACCTTTCATCCTTAGTCTACGATTCTTATGTTATCTCATTCTGGACTCCTGGAGTCCAGGGCTTCCAGGCGCTCTTGGAGCACTAACCAGGAAGGGGATAAATGGATATACTGCTCACTTCGTCATTATAATTTTCAAACTTCACATTGAAATCAACATTTTCCATCCATTAGCTTGCGTATGTGTTATGTGTAAGTCCAAACGTTTTGTGTAGAACCAAAACGTATTTTGTTTCTACAATACTTCTGTATTTATCCTTCTCGACTATCCAAGTTTTTATAGCGATCACCAGCCACGGTTTCCAACACAGGGCCATCATGGATGAGGGAAACCAGTTTAGTAATCATTGGGCCTACTACTTGGTCCGATAAAGGTTATTGTTTGATTCTTACATATTTTTTTAAATATTCAGTTCTATAATGTAAATACTTGTACGTTTGCTATTACACTAACTGCAAAATTTACTCAGGTAATTTCTTAAATAAATTTTCTATTAATACTTGAGTTCATAGAGTAAACTTATATAAATTATACATTGTAATGTTTTTTTTTTTTTTAATAGATACAGTGCAATTTTAAAATAATATAAAGCTGGCTCCTTGTGTCTAAAATAATTTGAATTTTTACCACTTTTTTGAGAAGATATATAAAAAACTTTCTTTAAAATATTTTTTTTACAGACAATGCGATAATGTTTACATTTCTTATATGTTAATTATTTTTCTGGAATACATTGCGGTTGAACAAAAAAAAACCTGGTATAAGATATAGCAATCCGTATTTTAATCTATAAATGCCTACGCATTTAAAAACTCACGCATCGAAAAATGTCTGGTCATTGAAGAAAACCCTAAAAAAAAATTGTCGTTATCGCTGTTTCCATTCTGATTTTAAACATGGGATTAAAGGTATAAATTAATTACCAATAACTTCTGTTAATATAAATGCAGATTATTTTTGAATTCTGTAACTTTCATTTAGTTAATGGTGGAAAGCTTTTTTTGCATTATGCTTAACCACCCTTGGCTGTATGGTTTCTAACGCAAAAAACTGCCTTTTATATCAAATTGCGGTTTGTACCTTTCTTGTTAGATTTTAATTTGACCAAAATATTCTTATTTAATTTTCGTAATACGCTGAATTTTCCCGTAGAAAAAGTAGAATATTATATATCTGCCGCATATTAATTTAAAAAACTATATATAGAATATTATTATAAAAATGCATATTTTACTGTATGGGATTTACCTCTTCTTCCAAATTTATTTTCAGTGTTGATTTTGAAATTAGAATATTTAAAAGTGGTAAAAACTATGAAAAATGTGGGAACTCCATTGAAGCCTAGAAAGCAAACGCACAGATATTAATTTTTTCAGTTCATAACAATTTATGAAAAAAACATTTTCAGTTTTCAGGGTTTAAATATGTAACTAAAATAAAAGGTAAAATTGTCCGGTTGATTTATGTTTTATTTACCGTTAATTGCTAACTTTGTAAACAGTATTATTGGCTGGTTTTCATGGTGTGTAAAATGAGAAAATTTTACAACTCAAAGCTCGCCCCTCAGCGGCCAGATATATAAAGACTCTATTATACCTTCTTGAATGTTCCATTTTTACTAAAACCCAGTTTTTACACATTTAAAGTATTAACCCCCTAGAAGATAAAGCGGACAGAATATTTTCCTCAAGACCCTTTTAATCTTTTAATTTTTTTCGTTTATACTAATGGGTTGTTATTTTGTGTGTTACCATATTAATTTTTTACAGTAACTTAAAAGTAATAAATTATTTAAATAGAATCTATAGATCTTCTTATAACAGGACTATAATTATAGTATTTGATTGTAAAAACAAATGTGCTTTACCTTCTATCTTATGCAAACATTGTTTCTTAGACCAAAGCTGTTACATTCGTCCTTTCCATTATTCTAGTTTAAATAAAAATGACCGCCATGATTTTATTGTTTGGGTTAATATAAAAAAATTTTATATATATATGTAAAGGTTGTTAGGAATTGTTTAAAAATGTGTTTCATTTATTCCTGTGAGCAATTGCACACGGGCTTTTACTATATAATTTCCTTAATCAATTAAGAATAAGAATATTCGTTTTATAGAGGTGAAATATCTTACACTACAATTAAAACAATATTTAATTACAAATCCACATCAACTTTTTATCTGTTAGGTTTTGTTTTCATAGCAAATATTTCATAAAGCACAAAAGTACAAACAAATGTATATATCCATTTTCCCGCCCTTTTCTTAAAAGTTTTTACGTTGGTTTTTGTGGATTTTCAATGTGTTAGTCCTACAATTACTTCCAATGTGGGAGTAACAGTAGGTTTTTATTCCTTGGCCTTTTCCTCAAGTTTACCTCAATGACGCTTAAACCCCATTGATGTAAATATTGTTAAGTAATTCTACAAATTGACGCGGCCTGACTGCTTCAGGAGAGACATAAGGGGTTGGTGTGAAGAAGAGGGTTTAGAAAATAGGTAATCAGTCTGTGATAAGACTCTTCCCAATTATTTATTCAGTGAAACTCTGGTAATGCTGAGGTAAAACATCGCTGTATAAGTAAAAGCTGGCCTGCTCGGATATCTTGTTATTATTCCACATTAACTCCGAGCTTAGCTACGTTACGTTCAGTCGTGAAGAAAATAATACGAGTAAGTAAAAATACTGGATCAAAACAGATTATTTTTAAAAAAGCTATAATGAAAGAATCTTGTAAATGTATTAAATATTAAACGACTAAGCTTGTTCAGAATCTTATAACATCAAAGGTTTACATTACGGGCTTTATTTTAGCTACTTTTTAGGTTTACTTAAGGGAAAAATGGGGGTAATTTTCCTTGACTAAAATGGCATATTCGTGTTTTAACCTTCCAAATTTGGTGCTGTTTCAGTTGTTAATAGCGGCTTACCACAATATATTCCATCACTGTTACAGAGTGAAGAAGCGATAATTTATCTTTTATGTATTCATATCTCGTAAATCTTTCTTCAGGTCCTCGAGTTGGAGTTTGGAAGTACTAAAAGTAATTTTTTAAAGTTTTGATTTTGAATCCCCAAATATTATCTTTCTAAACTGTTTCTATTATTTGGCAATTATATAATAATGAAAATTTTGTTAGGTAGAACATAAAAGACATAAATAAATTGCTTTGGATTAAACTCTCAAAAGTTACTGCTCTATTGTATATTTTCTTTCTTTATCTCTATACAAATAAATTCTTTAACTTTCTACTTGTTATCACAATCTATTATTTTTCCTTATCCAACCTACAAAAGGGTTTTACAAGTAAACTCATATTAAAACAAGCCCTTACTCACAAAGAGTCAATCGGATTCTGTTTGCCGTTAAAAATCATATGCGGCCACATCCTGTCAAACCCCTTTTTTTACCTATTTCCATAACAATAATAACATCAATGAAAAGACGGACTATACAAAAAACCAGTCTCTACCCACAAGGCCATTATCGACTCTGCTTTGCCAATCATATCAGGACACCTACAACTCTTGGTACTCCACCATAACGCAAACACTGCTATTTACACCACTTTGTAACCAAAATCCTGGTCTTGATACTAATTCTAATTGTTACATCGAGATCGGCCTAAAACCGCAATTTAACTGAATATTTCGTAAATTAATTTAAAATAACTAGTTTGTATTAGTGCTTTTATTGTATCAAATAATAATGATGAAATAGATCTATAGAAAAACATGTTTACAAAAAGAAAAGTTTTTCAAGTTTCATTTTTTTCATTTCAACTGATCCATTTTTTTCCGAATAAACATTTTCGGTGCTTAATACAATTTCACATTTTCAAAATGATGACAATTATTTAATTGTGTAGGTGGACAATAATGGACTTGAGACTTTTGAGAGTGTCATTAGATAGTGAGGTTGGAACTTGATGGTAATAAAATGATCATGTATGAAGGCATAAAAAAATTTTCAAATCTACTTGTTTAATGTACGCTTTTTCGTTAATATACTTTAAATTAAAAATTTGTTTAAAAAATTATAAAATTACAAATTTATAACATTTACAATAGTTACTAGTACTACATTAGGTTTATCAGTACGAACCTTATGTACATTGGAATTTTTCTGTAAATAATAGAATATAAACCCACTAGTCATGAACAAAAACTTGGTAGTCGTCGTGTACAGTTTTTCTACAGGCAACTGATAATTTGTGTTATTCCATTTAAAATGTTAAAATTAATGTCAAAAAGTCTCATCGAGAGCTTTTTTAATACCATATTTATTACACAAAAAACAGGTCTCAAAACTATAACCTTAAGGCAAAACTAATAGAATATGATTGTATATCAATCAGAATGGATTTTCAAGAATTAAACACAAGTTTTTAACACTATAAAAATTATACGTTTCTCGTGAATTCTCCTATTCGCAATACAATGAGGCTGTTAAAAGTCGTACATTTTTATTTTCTGATACTATTAACATAGCCTATGATCAAAAAAGTCTTCCACAAATTGAATCGAGTGAGCGAAAAAAATGGAAATAACTTAGTTAAAACTAAAACTTTCATGAAACCAACCAAACTTTCGTAGGGTTAGGTGTAAATATAAAAACTGGTCCCAGTACAAGTAAAGCCTGTTAAAAATAAATAAATCAATCCTAATCAGTTAGGATGGGTTTAAAATGTTTCAATTTGGTTTCCCTATTTCTCCACTTATTAAAATGTTTTTTTCTTGTAAAAAAATGCTTTCTTGTATTATATTTAGTTAAATATGGTTGTAAATAAATAATCAAATCTGCTAATAATATTCACGTTTGTATATTGTTTTTAAAACTACTTTTTTTCATATTTACTATATTTAACATGGACAACTCAGTAATTCACAAAATAATATGATATTAAGGTTTATTCCTTGACATTTTTCAACATCTTCCTCTTCCCCCACGTTTAATTTTCCATGACAATTTTGACACTAGAAGCCATCGATTGAGGTATATTAGTTTGATAGTTTTGGTACATCAGTAATATTTGTCTTGTGTGATGCCAGCGGATCAGTAACGCATTTATTTTAGGAAAGAAAAAACAATCTATTGGTTTTTAAAAGCTTAAACATTTCTTCTTATAATTTCTTCAATGAAAACTGATGCACTCATGAATCCCTTAGACTCTGTGGTCGTTTTAATTTGTTTACAAATGTTTGCAGACAAAAAAATTGTTTTTATTATTTTGTAGGGAAGTACTTGATATCATTTTAAATGATGCCTATCTACCTTTAAAAATTAAATTTCCGTAATTTAAAACCCCATACACAGTATATAAAAGCCATATTCTCTAGCACTGGCTGTAATTTCATTGTACTTAGTAAGTAAGTAAATTATACCATATTTTCTTATGACGCCCATATTTATATACATGCAAATAATTTTTCTCTTGTATCTGCTGGTACTGGAACATGATTTTAAATATCTATGCCAATGTTTAAACCAATTAGTAATCTTGTTTCTATTTTGCCAATTGCAAGCATCGGTAAACACGTAAAGCTACTTAACAGATTCAGGAATACAACTCGTTATAAAGTGACAGACCATGACATACCTCATCAGGCATATTTTTACAACTCATATAACATTAACGTAGCAACCAAAATACGTTGTAAATAGTAGAGTGGCAAACAAGAAGTAAGTAAACGCGCTGTGTTGACTGGAAAAGGAAACTACTTAACTAGTTATTCCCTTCTTCCACTCATCGTGAAAGAAGCTTTACCAATAGAAATATATAGAATCATAAATATATTTCCTTATTCTACTGAACCCAATAGGGCGATATTTAAGGAACAAAAACGTCAAGTTTTTTTTTCTAATAAATTTACTTTTTCCTTATTTCACTCAATGGTTCAGTTATAAATCGTGTTTCACATTGGTTCTCTACTAATATTCTCACATAGATATTTTTTTATGTTTAAAATATGTTATTCCTGTATATAACAGTTTATTGAAAATCACAAATAAGTATGCCTACTAATACGGTATAGGTTATATTTATACTGAGAATATTATAAAGCTATCTGAAAAATTATAATTCTGTAAGTAAACAACAATTGTGGTGGGGGGGTACAAGAACGTACAGGTCAGCTTTAAAATTTCATAGTAACTGCTTATGAATAAAAAATATAAACCTAGTTATTAACTACTTTTAAAATATGTAAAGTATGATATTTGTTCTATCTTCATACATTGTTAAACTTATTCTGTATACTTTATGCATTATTCACGATAGAAATACACATAGACAGATAAAATAAAAGAACAAAGAAAAGAGTAGAATAAACTGAGTATAAGTTTTGTAAGGAATTTGCTCGAAGTTTGAATCTAATTAGGAAGTTTGAGATCTAGTACCCAATTGTTTGAAAGTGATTTTTTTCTTTGGGAATAAGAAAACCCATTAGTCCCTTAACTAGTTTGACTTATCATTTTATTGTTTTGAACAATTTAAAGTCTTTATTTCTGTTTGTTAAACTAATTTTAATCTATTAAATATTTATGAGAAAAGATATGAAAACTTTATTAAATATTTATTAAAATAATAAAAACTTATGGAGTAGTTAAATAAACTTGGTGATCTGGGAAGAACAGTCCACAAAATGTAGCACTCTAGATGTGACTTTCGGTCATCACACGTTCCTCGCACTGCAGAAAATATTCGGATTTGTAGATATGGTAGCTTAACCTTAAGCATCAACATATGACTGATAGAATTCTCTGGAAATCAGCCGGCATTGCTGTCTTATTCAGGTCATTAGGAAACACTTTTGCTCTTTCAGTCCCATTGTGTGTTCCTTGTTAAGCCGTTTCTCTCCAGAATTGTTAAAGCTTAGAGTTCCTTACTAAGCAACCACGGAAACTTATAATAGCTAGTCCGCCCCACAGAGGCGTACTTACGTACTGAAGTTCTGTCTTTCTCCATTATATTGACACGTGTGTTTAACACCAGAACAAATAGACACCTAGAAATCAATTCTGCTAAAGCTCCGAGTAGTTGTCCACTGGACAAGGCCTCTGAGATAAATAAGGTTTTAGATGTTTTATATCACGGGCTGCTAGGGTTTCTTAAAATAGTACTCAGATTACTACTAACATCGTCAGCACTTATCATACAACCACCGTCAACATTAATATAAATAAAGAATGACGTTAAGATTACTAAAAATTAGCCTTTCAAAAAATGATGATCGGTAAGCGATTAGTTTTTTATACATTTCATCTGGAAATTTTTAAAGCCTTCTTTCTTTAAGCTGATTTCATAAATGTATTAGTAAGTATACAAATAATCATACGCCTGTTTAAGTAAACAATTAATTCTACTAAAAATAACAACATTTTAAAAACTTTCAATATCTGTCTATTTTATTACTGTTCATCACAAATAGTCATAATAAAAACATGAGAATAATGCGTTGATTTGGTTAAGGAATGGATCTTATAGTTCCCTTTACATCTTTGAAAAAAACTTTCAAATTATAATACTTTGCTGAATATTCAAATTTCTTGAGTACTCGAAGACAAGAATTTGATTTCTTGAGTTGTGTCCAAACAGTTTTATTGGAGTTATAATCTGAGTTTTCCATTACCATACATATTGCTACCTTAGTCGACTATAACTCGAGTTTCCCATCATAAATATTTTTATTTTTAGCAAAATCTACTTCAAAGCATAATTGGTGTACATAAAACTGCACTAAACATATTAGGGCTATGTATTAAAACACAGCAAATGCCCTGATTTCGAAAAACTTATTTCCATGTAGCTTAGTTTTCATACGGATGCCAATTTGAACATTTGTATTTTAAATATTCTATAAACATAATTTCTATTTATAAAATCAAAAAATTCTATTTGTTTAAAAAAAAATTAATTGAAAACTATTTTTAATCATTTAACTGGGATTTTTATGAAAATTTCAGAGTTTAAAAGTACATAATTGACCGAGAAAAGTATACAAGAAACCGAGATTAAGTTTGTGAGAAATTCCTCCGAACTTTAAATCTCGTAACTAAGTTTGTGGATCCACTGCCAACATTTCAATCGTCTAAAAGTGATTAATTCACTGGAAGTAGCTAAATCCTTTAAACAATTAATGACTCCTATTCAGTAACTAGAGTACTAATTGATTAATTTAAATTTAAGATTATATACAAATTTTAATTTTTTTTATAGCGGGAAATGTTGAAATATTTTACCTTTGAATAATAGATTTAATTTCATTTAAATTATCTTATTAAAGGTACAAAGTTAGGACTTGAGCGTTCCTTTCGCAATTTAACCTCTAAATAAATGGTTGTAATAAAAACAGTCTTGCAATCCTATAAATAAATTAAATGTTGTTTGCCAAAATCGATTATCAGTTATCAATATATCTTACAACTTTACGTGGTCTCAAATTATGTTATTGTTCTTGAAGCTTGAGTAAAAAACGTCATAACGTCATTTACGGTGCCAAGGGCGCCAACTAGATTCGATTTTCCTTATGTGCTAACGTACTTAGCTTTGTTTATTAAGGTGGGTTCTATAACAGCGCTTAAATAGTATTTCCAATAAATAATTAGTTCAGATCATTTGTTGGTGTTTCGTTTTAAAATATTCTTTGTATTGTAACCCAAAACATATTCTTAAGTAATATTTATTTTTAGTTATAAATATCATGTTTTATATTATATCTTAAAATCATGTAGTCTTTGTATATCAAAACGTATTCGGAATATGTGTGACCTAATTTTCAAACATATTCTTAGAAAATTGGGTAAATTAACATTGCAGAGACACTGATCGATGTAACAGGGGCCGCAAATAGAAACCGTTACACAAGCTGGAACTTCTGGTGATCCTCTAAGCATCCTAGATATTATACAATAGGTCGCCCGATGTGACCTCAATTTGAAACTTGTTATACTACAGCTGAAACTTCCAATGTCTCTAATCCTCCTGATGTTCAATAAATGTCGTTGACTGACCCCGATTTGGAAACTGGGGACCCCCCCCCCGGGATACTGTTGGAACTTTACAAGTCTCCGATTCTCCTATGATACTTGATCAAATTCGACTGTCCTCTAGTTAGAACTGTTACATAGTTGAAACACCAATCTTGGATTATGTACCAAGTCACTGATTGAGACCTTAGCAGATGGAACTACCAAGTTTCTGTTTGTGTATAACTTTGTTGGTATGAAATTTTCTAAATAGTCTGGAATCATTAGTATAATGACATTATTAATACTTTTAAATATTATCAAATTTTATATTAAAGTTCATTGGCTATATATTCGGTATGTAATTTTAACTCCATTCTAAATTTTTATAATACACTTTGGTAAGCATTTTAGAAAGTATTATCAAAAATTTTTCAACACTTTTTATCTAGAATATATTTTGCCTAGAAATAGAATCTTTGTACATTACAATGTGTTTAAAAATTTGAAATGAAATGAAATGAATTTTCCTTAACCTCACATTTTTGAAACAAACTAATCAGGGCTTCAAAAAATTAAACTAACCGACCAGGCGATCAGTCAACCATCGGTGGAAAATAGCCCGCTTTAATTAACAGTTTATTACGAATACCTGAAGTATACCAAAACAGATTAGAAAATGCCTAATAAAACAAATGTTAAAGTCACAGTAATTGTTTTAAGAAATTAATCTAGAATGAACCAATAAATAAAGCCCACTTCCGTTCCCTTTTAATTTCCGACCATTTTGTTTCTCGCCGTTTACGAATCCACTATTTCCTATTAACAGGCTTCTGGTCAGTTTTTTCCAGTTTTTGGTCGGTGTGTCTAAACTATTGTAGACCTGTGCTTTTTTAGTTAGATTTAAACAAATTGTGTTTTGTTTCATTATCAAGTGTGTAGGTTTTAAAGATATTATACATGGAGATTGACACAAAACACATTTGCTTATTGACTTAATACATGTTAACACAACGCAACTCTGTTATGATTTGTTTTATTTGTAACCTAGACTTGTAGTTATGTGTGTTTTGATTAGTTATTACACTTGAGGAATAATTCTCAGAATTTGTACGAACTTGGTTTCTTATAATCACGTTAATGATGGAAAAAATGTTTCGGGAAATCCTGGCTTTCCCATTTTCGATGATATTATTCGTTTAATGGTTCATAGTTTAAATTGAGATGTTTATTATTTTTTAGTATTTTTTTTTTTTTTTTTTTTAAAAAATTTAAAGAACAGGGGTCCTAACCTCCTATCTAAAACATTATTCTTGCCCCATTACTCTCTATAGGCCTACTGGTCTGTGTAAGTATCTCATGACATGGAATAAAGGCGGGAGAAGTCGATACAGTTCAAAGTCCGAGATGTTACTGGATAAAAGTGAAAAGTGGAAAAATTAACAGAAGGAATTTGTGAACCTATCTCTAACTTGGATCCCCAAATTCAGTTTCTTAGGCTGCTCGACCTTTACATCGGCAACGTCCCACGTTGGCTTACGGTACGGAAACCATTGTCCCTAATAAATTTCCTCCCTAGGGCGCCAAAGACATTTCTTTTTTTTAATAGTGCCAGTTTTAAAGTTGATAAGTTTATATCATGGCCACTGGATGATATTGCCTAATTTTCGTGATCCTTATTGGTATCGGATGAGAGTAAGAAGGGGTTAAAGGGCAATGTGCTGGAGAACGAAACAGTTTTCTTAAAAGCACCATTGACTTATAATTATATACATTTCCAATTGCCAGGTAATGAAATTACATTCAAATATTTTAGAAGGTGGCTAGTTAACTGTTTTATAGTAACTTGTTGAGTATGAGTGAGTGCTTTACAGACTCGAAAATTTTGACAGATATACTTAAATTTAGGCGATTTTTTAAAACTTAAAACTACCATATACTATGGATAGAGTTATATGAAATGTTTGGATCTATTCAAATTCAAGTTATCATTTTTAATTAGAATGATTTCCAGGATAGGTTTTAATAATACCTATTTTACTTTATAACTTCAGGGTCCCAAGACAACTGCTCCTTAAAAAATTAATTTTCTAAAATGGATCAAACAGGTTAAAATATTTTCAACTTAAAAATGATTTCCACACTTCGTCTCCACGTTCGAACACTTACGTACTTCTGGAATTGTTTGTTTAGTATGTCAAAATTTGGGATAAGAAATATGGCAACGATGTATATGGCTTTTTTTACACGACATGAATTTGGGTTCCGAAATTTAGTGATGGGGGTACCTTCCTGGTTGATATAAATATAAGAAGGGTCCAAATTTATTGTGGAAAAAAGGAAAAGCCAACGTTTTGGGCCGGTACAAATAAGTAGGTAATATTGCAAGAAAAGCCTGCATACTCATAAGTATTTATCAAAATACTCATTGTTTGATATATTTTATGTATATTTAAATTCTAAAACTCAAAATTTTATTAGGTAGCAACATAATTATAGTTTTAAAAAATATTTTAATTTATGTTAATAAATGCAATGATCCCAATTAAATAGGAAATATGACATATGAACTCAAGTTAAGTAAAGTAGAAGTTATTATTCCTGCACATCATAAGCTAATGAAAGTAAACAACTAATTGAAAAAAACTATCATGTCAAACGGATAGAAAGTCAAAATTTAAAGAAATATAAAATGCAAATAAATTCGAAAATGTTTTTAAAACGAATTGTATTTCCTATGTAAAGATTTAAGTTTAATTCTATAAAGATGAAATATTTTATGCTGCATCCACACACCTACATAAATTTAATAAGATATATAATTACTTATCTGGTCTCTCCCAGCTGTCAGTAAAGTACTTTGTCCGGAGATAAGTGCACATTTAAGAAATTAATTCTATCTTTTAAAAAAAAAAAAAATGTTTTATTTCTGTTCCAATGTTATATTTAACGTTATATTTGGTTACGCTCTCCAATTAATAATAACAAGAGCAGAGAATTGTAATCAGAAGAACAAAAACAGTGGGGTGTATTTGTGTCCTCGGAGCTAGTTTCATGAATCATGGCGGTGAAATACAGGCCGGGCGGGCGAGGGTACTTTTATTAGATTAATTATACGAGCGGTGAATACAAGGCGAGGAGAATTAAGAATGAAATTATAGTTCCGAGTTGTGGAGAATTATGGTTTACACAAAGCAACCTACGCCCACAAAACAAAAATTAGCCAAAACGAGAGTCGGCGAAACACCCGGTGTTCACCTACAGTCAGCCATCCCACAATAAACATGTAATTTGTTCTACTGTCACTTTTACTTTAACCTATACTATACCTCACTCGTTCTCACTTAAGAACAGTGCCCTTATACCTGTCACCTCCACACAAAACGAACAAACTCCCGTCTAGTCCGTTTTCCACAGCCAAACAGTGCCTTCTACTGTGAATATAAAATTACGTCTCACTTAACTCATTCTACAAATAAACAATGCCGCATTTCTCGATTCTGCATGTGACAACGTTTTGCATTCTAATCATCCTTCTCTATTCGCTTTCGAACAATAACATGCCTTCCTAAATGCCTAATCAAAAATTATTTGTTTACTGTATATATAACTGTGTATACAGTTATTATAAAACAATAGTGCTAGATAGATGAAATGAACTCCTAACGGAAATATAATAGATAGAAAATGGCGAGACCAAGATAGTTTAAAAATAACTGTCCTTCCTCGTGTCAATAACTCCTGCTTTAAAACTACTTGTGGTAAATACAGAAAGCTGGGGTGAAATTAATCCTTGAAACACAATTGAAAAATCTGAAAGACGAAATGGAAAAAGAACATTTAATAAATTTAATACCAGAAGGCTATTTAAAAATTTATTTTCTTAACTGGATGAACGAATTACTCTGAATTTAAATTTGATGATTATATCTGATACTCCAAATAGATTTGGTAACCTAATCGTTCACTAAAATCACAAAACACGTAATTTTTAATTATATGCTTGCGTTTTCACGACGATTTTAGAAGATTAGCTGCAATTCAACTAATACCTTTCAGATTCTTTTATTTCATTCTACAAACCCCCCGATTATAAGAACAAACTTAAATATCTTTTTGACAATCTGTTTACTCTTTAAGATTGCAAGAACCATTTCTATGAAAAAAAAAAAAAACAAGTAAATAGATTATGAATTGGTTTTGTTAATATCTGGAATATAAGTAAAATTTTAGGCAGTATTAATGGAACATTAAGAAATATTAAATCCAGATCTTAAAAATCATCGACAATGATCTCTTACCACCTGCTTCCAATTTTAACTTATCTCCCCTATTATATAGGGGTAATAAGTGTTAGAATTCGAACAGATATTGTAATCAACACTATATATTGTTTTTGAATTAATTTTAAGTTCATACCATTGGTGTCCCAAGAATAATCTTAGGTAAATATATGCTACATCAAGTTTACGATTGAAATACCTATAATTTATTTTTCTCCTGAAAAAAAAAAAAAGGCGATCTAAGTCCCAATCAATAGCTGCGAGAAAGCAATGTGTCGGGGTCCCACGAAGAAAAAAGTAATATTATTTTCACAAATTCAACAACATTAGTTCTCAGAGCAGGATCCGGATTGAAGTCAACTCTAAACAGCTTCTGACCTTGCAACACTACGATAAAGTACCAGACGGAGCACCCTCGCAACCCACAGGCAATAGCTAGCAAGACACACGGCGCGCGGCGCGCAGGACAGAACACAGTACATCGCGAGAAGATAACATACACACCACGCACCAACAACGTCATTCCTATCTTAAAACACCTAGAATTGTTTTTCGTGTGCATACCCTAATTTCCGGTGCG
The DNA here is from genome assembly GCF_021130785.1 of Homalodisca vitripennis. Classification (NCBI taxonomy): domain Eukaryota; kingdom Metazoa; phylum Arthropoda; class Insecta; order Hemiptera; family Cicadellidae; genus Homalodisca; species Homalodisca vitripennis. The sequence continues at coordinate 47,814,600 of NC_060212.1, forward strand.
AACCATGATTTTCAGCAGAACTAATTTTATACTCAAAGTGAGTGACAAGACTATTTAATTTTTTTTATTTTTTATGTATATATGGTGAGGCTTTCGTATAATGGTTTATGGTGCTTAAATAAATGCCTGCGATTAAATTTTCAGATATATGAAAGGCAGGATAACAGGATTTAGAACTTTTGCCATTGTTTTATATGTAAAAGAAAAGGTGGTCACACACAAACACAACGTTTCAAGGATTGGAAATCATTCATCTCCCTTCGATCAGGCGAGGAAGGTATTAGTAAAAAAATGTAGAAGAGAAAGAAGAAAAGTAACCTGCAGAAAGAAGATATGACACTAGGGACTAGATTCCAGAGGCAGCACCATGGTAACGCCCTGAAATCGCTAAATGTGCTTGAACACCACCCCCCGCTAAGCTGGTTTTTTGGATTTCCGCACACGTTTTGTGCCAGTTCTATACAAAGATAAAATAAAACATCATACTTATGCAACTTATAACTAAATTGATCAGTAGTTTTAAAAAACTGGTGAACACTTCAATATTTCCTTTGCTTATTTAATTAAAAAAAAAATCGTAGAAAAAAAAAAAAAAATAACAAACCAAAAACCAAAAATGTCACAATGGTGTCATGCTATACTCAAGTTGTTAAGTATAATAAGTTTTTACTAGTAATAAGCTTAGAATATATAATTTATATATATATTGGAAGAATTAATAAAATCCAGTGTTCCGTGGATAAGCATGATTTAAAACTAATACACACACGTCATAGAAAAGGAAAATAGAATTTCTTCTTGACCAATTAAAATAAACCTAAAAATAAAAAAAATCCCCATACAAAAACCTATCCTACGTCAAAAAACCAACAACCGTTATCGACAAGCATATCCAACACTAAACACTATTAATAAAACTGCTGTATAAAACTTGTTGGAGATGTTTTTTTAATCTTCTATAAATGCCAAAAAAAAAACCAAATTTAGGATTCATTCAAAATTACTAAAAAGAAGAATTTTTAATTCTCATAATAAAAAAATTAAATAAAAAAATCCCCATAAGGACTAAAATCAATCTTTGGCTTGCTCATACTATTTCCATCTTCCCCCACCTAGTTCATCAATCACTCTCTTCCTTATCTAATCTTCCCCTTTCTCTTTCTAATTCTCTCTAATTCTCTCCAAGATATATCTTCACTCTATTTCTCCCTTCTCATCTCTCTTCTCTAATTTCGTCTCTCCTCCCCTCTTCATCTCTCTTCGTCTCTCACCTAACTCTCCTCTTCTCTTCTTACCTCTCTCTCCATCGATGTATTCGAATCTAATAAATCGTGTATGACAATTCTAATCTAATGAGCCCACCCACCCCCTCCCCACGCCCTGATATCTTCTCTCTGACTCGTCATCTATAATCTTCATCTCTTCTCTCCACTATGCTATTTCTATACTCCTTCTTTATCTCGTCCTCTCTCTCTCTCTTCGTGGGGCTTCCTACCTAACTCGCTTTCCTCTCTTCCTCTACTCATGTCAAATTCTATCATAAACCTCAAAATTACTTCTATCTACCTATCCATCCAATCTCACATCAAGATCTAACCTGGCGGTGTGGTTTAACTGAATAAAAAGTATGAAACATTTTTATTCCTCGATTAACATCTTTACTTTTCTCCATTGAGGCAATGTACTGTAATATCCTGGGTAACACAACGAAAAAAAAAATAAAGAAGGACACAGGGAAATTATTAACATGTGAGCAGTTTTCCAAATGTTCCCATATTAATTGGTATAATAATCAAAACCACGAAAGTGTTTTATTTACAAAAGGTCATCAACGTACCTAAAAGGAAAAATGTAAGATGATTTTAAAAATTAAGTCAATATGAGAAAACGTGGGAAAAAAAATTGATTTGCTTTAATTAATTCAATTACCCATTACGACAAAAGAATTGTGTCTACCTTCTAGTTTGATTTTATTTTAATTGTTATATTTTTGTTTTTTGTAAACGTTTGATTAAAAACGCAAGCAAAATTAATTTATGATGCGTAGTATAACATATCATTCTATATCAAATCATCACATATCATTAAAATTTGTATATTTATACTATTTTTATACGTAAAATTGCATACGAAACGTGAGGTCTTTCTTTTCGACCCTATTTAAAAAATTCCCATAAGAAAAATAAATACCTTCTGTAAGATTTTTTACTCCATATTAAGTATTCTGGACGAAGACTTAATTAGGGTTGGTATACAAGTCTTTATACTTCATCCGGATAGACTAAGAACCTAAACAAAAAAAACCCTGATAAACCTTGTCTTTATAGAGATAAAAATGCAAAATAACCATTCCTACATCTTAAACTGATGCTGGATATCTGTTTCTATATTTCCGTTTAAAAAAAGTAAAAAGCTAAGAAAAATGTAGTGATGGTCTTCCTCCTCAACATGTTGAATCTTTCCTACCTTCTTATAAACCTAGTATTTTAAATAGTAAAAACAACTGACTAAATACTTAAATGAGTTCAGAGTCCGAATAATGTTGAAAGAGCGTTTTTTACTTTAGTCCTGTATGAAATCCTAGAGGTCCCGCCCCTTAGAGCTAATTCGCGTTTTATTTATAAATTCTCAGATAAAAAGCCGTTTGAAATAATGCAGACATATGAAATACCCTGTTAGATAGCAAGAACATAAAGTGATACACTTAAAAAACTAATTTTAACTTACTATTTATTTTTTTTTTACCGATAAATGCCCTTATCAAATACTAGCGCCTGTTTTGAAGCTTTGAAAGACGAATTTTCAACTCTAACAAGCCATCTTTTCTCTATCAAACTAACTTCAAGCAATACGAATAAGAAAAATTAAAGATTATGTTAGTATCCTTAAGGTTCATCGACGGTGTGGGGCTCCATAATACCATCTCAAGACCCAAAAGATCCTCCTAGTTTTACACAACCACACAACTAGCATACAACACCGCGGTGAACATATATTCACTTTTTACTTCTCAACACACATTACCATTCCGATTGTGATAATTTTCTAACAACCTCATTCATCTCTGATGGAAGACAACTTTAAAAAGTCAACAGATGTTAAAAAAGCCCGCCGACACAATGCGCAACAAAAAAAGACTCGCTCCTAATAAATAACAGTCGTCTGTAATTACACTAGTTGCCCGACCGCACGTGAGGACAAAGGCAAGTCAACTTTTTTACATTTCCCATCATTATTGGCTGAAGCCCCGAACGCGTCTGATCAAGTAAAAAAAAAATATTATCAATATGGGGGGGGGGGGGGAGGGAATCCCATAGTATTAAACCTTAAACCACTTTCAACAACACTATAATCTTAACTGTTGAATGTTAAACAATTTTTTTTAATTCCGTTGTCTTCATTAGATATCTCTTATTACCCCGTGCACAATAAATGTTTAGAATAATTCCGAAGATCATATATACATCATTTTAAATAAAAAATCATTTAGCAAACAACAACACCTATGGTCCCTTTACTTTTATTTATTTACTAACTACGGTAAAAGTCCATTATACACATCCCTTAAATTTTGTTTTATTATAAAAGAGTAATGAACAACATTCCGATTACCTTATGTTAACAAACAATATCCATCCACAGCTGAGGCCCAAATTAAAACTCCTACGAAGGTAACCACATACTGATATTAGTTATGTATTATCTTTTTATAACACTAATATTATTTTTACGAGTGAGACCGTCTCCTAATAATAAGCTTTGTTTCTTCGCAATATTAGTTCGAATCTAGTTATTGCCAAAACTAAAAACTTGTAATACAAAATTGAAAAAAAAACCTATCATCAATTATTGATATGAACCAAACGCCAACTAAGACGAGGTTAACTCACAACCTGCATATTATTCCCGATTAAATGACACGTACAAACAAACCTTCAGCTATATATAGTAATTTATATATATAATATATATACATATATTAAACTATTAAATTCTTTCTTTTTTATTATCTTATACTTCCTATTATTTATGTATTTTTTTTCCTTACGTTTTTGGATAAATATTAAAATATTTAAAATAAACGCAGACATGTTTCCTCTCTCTGGAATTTTTATCGATCTTTCTAACCCTAGAAAAGTGTGAATTAATAGTTTTATATTTACTAATTTGTAAATCACATACGTGGAGTGCAAAATGTATGAAATTATTGTTGTAAGACTTTTCCCACATTACTAAACTTAATCTAAACAATCAAACCATACATTTTTAAAATCTAAAAAAAAAAAATTTTTACCTACCTGGCCTTCAATGTTCAACTGACATATATACCAACGATAGTACCCATACAAAACTAGTTATTTGTCAGCAAATTGCCAAAAATGAGGAAATGTTTTTGCCAGAAAAAGTAAAGAAAAAAAGTGAGGCGATAATAACAAGAGCCAGGCCAGTAAAAGGTCACTTGAGACTTCTTCTATAAAAGAAAACAAAAGAAAGGGCACAACGGTGAAGAGAGCAAGGAGTTTAAAAGGATTCTAAGGATTTTCGTTGATGGACCAGAGCGAAATGATATTCAAATGTAGCAGACCGAGTTGAAATTAGTACACCAGCCACAAACTATAATAATAAATATTTTACTGGTAAGCGTGTTGACTTCACTTCTGTAACTATTCCAGATGCATCTTTCCCCACACAACACTCACACCTCTTCAGTCAAAAACAAAGTAACTTTAATCAGGAGATTGTCTTACAAAATAACATGCGGTTGTGTAAAATATACTACTACCCAATGTTGTAAGAGAATATTCTCACTTAGAAGTTCGGTACTCATATCAGCAACCACAGCTAACTTGTAATCAAATCATCACTAAAGCCGTTCCCCTAAAGTCAGAGCTATAGATCAATTCTTATTAAAGTGATACCGAAATAACTCCTTCTCCTTTAAATATCTTATGGTTGCGGAAAACAAAAGAAACAAATGAACGACACAAAAAAAAAAAACAAAGAAAAAAAACAAACAAAACAGCGGCAAAAAAGAACAGAAACAAGAAGGAAAAAAAACGAACAAACAGACAGTCGAAGTAATTCCCTATCCACACAAAACACAACCATGTCCCCAATTACGGACGGATAAAGTGGTTCCTTCAAAATTTTTTTGTGGGAATAATCAGCACACAACCTACATCCACTCCTCCCCCTCCACAAATTTATAATAATTATTTTAATTTTACCTGTTTTTTTCTCCTATTTTTATTTTTTCCTAGAAGGGTCTCATCACAAAAAAAATAACACGTTGACTGATTGGCTGATCCGAAAAATTATCAAATTGGACCAAAGTGTTTTCTTTACCAAATCACATGCTTATTATTAACAATTCATAAACGTTAACCTTTGTATAATAAATATTCCACGTAGTGTTAATTCCGATATTAAAAAAGCACATATAGCAAAAACTTAATATGAATCTTAATTCTAACTAAAAAAGAAAAGTACTACTGTACCATCAACAAAAAAATCTATAGTGTATCTGGGGTGCAGCCCCAGTAAATCGACTTAAATTACCTGTAACTATCAGTTTTTGTTTATACAATATCGACGGTAACCTGTGTATTAGACTGAAGTACGACCACAAAACTAATAGTTTACTCAAACTTGTCCACCTAAATATTTAGTTCGACTAGATGAAACATGCTTTTATAGTTTTCTCTATCTGCAATATGGTATGTAAAACAACAAGCACTATTTGTATACGGCCACTAACTAGTTCAACTGAGTAAAGAGAACGCGGTTAATACCATGGAACAGTGGTATTAGGGTCATAAACGAAAGAAACTATGTTACCTCTCCAAAACCCAAACTTGTTAGTTGCGGTTTAATCTCTTACCGGTACAAGAAAGCCACAGAACTAATTCCCTAAACTAGGCCACACGCTGACTGTCTGATAAAAAAAAAACTGAGAACACCCAACGATGACTAATATTGTATTGAGAAGGATTAAACCAGCAACTACCACCGCGACGAAAGCAAGAAAAGACACAATAGGGAGGAATCACTGCATATCTCGAGGGGTTTGAAATCTGGGAGATACTTTCAATGGAGAGAATTTACAACCAATAGTAAGTTGTTCACTAAGTTTTGGCGACCTCTCTCCGTTCGTAATGTAGGAAAGTTACCATCCGATCAATATGCGAACTATTTATAAATAATATTTTAAACGTATGTATGAATCGAACAAATTGTGGAGTACTCCGTCCTCAGTAATTAATTCTTAAATAAGTAGTTAATACAGGATTTATTCTAAAACACCATTCTTAAATGCCTAAGAATACATTAAACAGAATTTGTTTTTCCTTAACGAAAACACATGTGTAATAATCATAAAGACACTAATTGTACATGAATATACATTACCACCTCCTCTTGAATACCCCTGAAGAACTTTTACTTGTTATCCTTAGGAACTAACCATAAAACACAAGAACTAACTACAATCTATTGAATTATGTTGTTAAAAAAGTAGAATTAACCTGAAAATAAAAACTATTTACAACTCCAACGAGAATTTACAAATATGTGTCTACATATCTCTCACGCCTACTTCTCTATATCACTTATTCATTGACTTCATAAGGCCCCAACAATATTTGTCCAATTTAGTACGCTATTGATTTAATTAGAGATACCATGTATTGTAAACTAAGAACACACAATGTTGAAATATAAGTATAACACTTAAAAATTTTGTTTATTTTTTTAAGATTATTAAACCTATTAATGGTATTACAAAAAATAAAAAACATTTTGGTTGTCAACCTACGACTGAAAATACACCTCTGATCCGAGTATTATATGAGATTATACAATAAATCACCCCCCCCCCCCCCCACCCCCCCCCCCCCCCACCCCCCCCCCCCCCCACCCCCCCCCCCCCCCACCCCCCCCCCCCCCCACCCCCCCCCCCCCCCACAAAATAAGTGTGAAGAAATGGTAAAGTAAATTCGTGTATTCAATTAATTTAGAACTTTAATTTGTTATTATAGATCATCTACCAAATTTCCCCATTATTCTATTTGAATGTTACATATTTATAATATAGGGAATAACTAGTAAATCCTTAACAATTACATTAGTTTGAATAGTTATCTTCTCCTGTTCCAGTAACAAGCTATTGATATCCTCTCGCTAATCGTGCTATTCCTTGAGATCCTCTGTCTGTACATCCAGATAAAGATGATTTAAAATATGATTGTAAGAGAAATTTAATCAAAGTTTAGACGCAATGCCTAACCCCAACCAGTAATAAACAAGAGAAAAACGAAACAAAAAAAGCATTTTTTAATAATTAAATTAGAATACAGATAAGTGTGTGTAATTCCTTACATGTCGTGATTATCCGAGAAAATTTAAAGAACGGTAGGAAATACAACATTAAAACAGCGCTAAAAAAAAAACATTCATAGACAAAATTTTCGTAACAGCCAAAACAAAAAAATGTCACAACCACACAGGATTTTCAAAAAGCTGATGTTTACTTTATAAAATTTTATTTGCAATAGGGAATCCATAGCCGAAGCGCCATTTCCAGTTAAGGTAATGATTAAAATAACAAGAATAAAACACGAGAAAAGAGCCAAGAGGAAAGAAAAATTAATAAAAGTTTCTAAAAAATAAAAACACGCATTTATAGCTAACCCAAACTAAAAATAATTTTTTATTACAAAGAGTTTATAATATAGTAGTAAAAAGGCAAAACAATCACTTCATAGTCCAATCATCCTAAAAATAAAATTATAATAAAATTTAAGTTTATTAACAGAATAAATTAATTCCGAGTTAAAGGCGTGGGGTGCTTGATACATTAAAATAATTATAATCATTCTATCGGTAATTATCTTTGAGAGGGGACTTATGAAATATAGTAAAATGCAAACTCCCAAGCTTCTTTTCACTCTGAATTAATTTAAGGGTCGGACAGGTTTTTGCCCGCTTGGTGCGTTTCTGTCATTGGTGCCCCATTAAAATGTTCCTGTCTTATTAATAGCTACTAACCGTGGGAAATAGCAACCCGGATCGCCCCAATTATAACTCCTCGCGCTTGCACTAAAGATGGTCGGCTTCTTTGATCCCTGGAGACTCACGAAGGGTGTTCGGGCGGGAGGGGGGTTTCTCATCGGGGGGTGGGGGGGGGTTCGATTAATTTATTGTCGTAAAAAATCGAAGGGCCTGGGCATCTAAGCTACCAAGGAAACTCTGACTGTTTGAAATCACCTTTGACCGGACTTGAGGGTTAGCGTTATGTAAAAGTATTTAATAAAACGTAATCTTTGGGCTACTTAGTATATATCATTTATAATTCATCTACTGCGACTGTATTAAAGCTATTACTTTGTTTGAGATATACTATTATAAAGATGTTACTACCCTTAACTAAGTTGAATTTATTCGTATCGTAAATCATTTTATATTTTGTTTTAAATTTGCTATATTCTGATTGTATATAATATATATATTATTTATTTATTTCTATATATATATAATTTCAATAAACATTGAATCGCAAAAAAAAAGTAACTTGCTCTCGCCGGGACTCGAAACACAGATCTCTCACTTGCCGCGTGAATGTGCTACCATTACTACCACAGAGCCCCTCACTTTTTTCCGGATTCAATCATTTTGTATTTTGGCCGTATTACTGTCACATATGCGTTTAAATAAGCAAAACTAACATTTACCGATCGGAAAGACCAAAATTTACCTGTTCAAAATGACCCTTTTATTTACATTTTAATTTGTATAAATAGCAATAGCCTTATTTAATTTCAATAAACATTGAATGATTCGCAAAATTGTACATTGCGTCCGCCGGGGACTCTCAGAACCCGGATCTCTCCACACCTTTCCGGTGAAAATTGTGCTACTATTACACCACAGAAGTTCCTCATACCTCTTTTTCCGATTTCAATTTATTTTGGTATTTGGCCGTATCTGTCACAATATGCGTTTAAAATAAGCAAACTAACACACGTTCGGAAGAACCAAAATACCTGTTCAAAATGGCGTTTTATATTTACATTAAATTTGTGTAAATGGCAATAGCCTTGATTCTAATTTCCAATAAACATTTGAATCGCAAAAAGTAACTTGCTCCGCCGGGAGTCGTAGACCCGGTAATCTGTCTCACTTGCCAGGGTGAAAATGTGCTACTATTCAACACCACAGAGTACCTCGACTTTTTCCGATTCAATTATTTTGTATTTGGCCGTATCTGTCCACATATTGCGTTTTAAATAAAGCTAAAAAGACTAAACACACGATCGGAAGACCAAATACCTGTACAAAATGACTTTATTATTTACATTAAAATTGTTGATTAAATGGCAATCAGCCTTAATTTAATTTCAATAAACATATATTAAAAAGTGATGGGCCTTCTGTAGTGTAAATGGTAGCACATTCACGCCGGCATAGTGACAGATCCGGATTCGAGTCCCGGGCGGAGTCAAATACTTTTTGCGATTCCAAAACAATACACTTACCATAATAAAACTCAAGTGGTTTATAATGTCAGGTTCAGAATTGAATAATTACCCGCATATTTTGGTACAGGTTTATTATTTAATTATTATTAGCTTATACATCTTTCGGTAATGTGTAAAATAACCAAATTGGTAATTTGTTCAACTCTATTTTATAGTAAATAAAAATTTGAAAATGCAAGAAAAATTTGGAATATTGTTTGAAATGGGAATTTAGTTTAAAAAACGACTTAAAGGCTTTGTCTAGATAAAAATACTATGTATGTTTTCCTGTTAAAGCAAACAAACTGCAAATTTAGTATTATGTTAATTGAATTATACGTAAACAAAGAACATGCATGGTTCGTGTACTTTGAGATATGGCTGTGTCCAAGGAAAACTACTGGAAATGGCAGTAGACCCTGGATGACTACTATAATCATGACTACATATATTAAAGAGAGTTCAAGCACATCTGGGAATACCAAGACGAAGGGAGACCTTAAACGCTGGGTTAGCGCAGATTGAATGGAGACTTGAACGCTGGCTTAGCGCAGATCGCGCGCTAGGTCTATCACAGAGGATCTATAAAAGAATTTGTTAATCCTGGCGGTCCTTATAAGGATAATGGAAAACTATGATCAAATTATTGCATTGTCATCTGTCCTTGATACGTATGCAAAGTTTCAAATTAATCAGACTTCTGGAAATTGAGGGAAATTAAGCTCAAAGATTCCGTTACATAGATACAACCGAAGCTTATAAAAGCGTGTTAAAAAAAATAACACACATTATTTGGAACGGTAACAATCTTATAATATGCTATGAAGCCAAATAATATATTGGGAACCTTTTTCTTTAAAAGGCAATTAAACGAACAACCGTACATGAAAACTAGCAGACCCACTATTCAGTCAACCATCAGTCGAAATAAGAACCTTTTGGTTGAAAAATTTCAAAATCTAACAAACAAGGAAACCTAAAGTATCAAACAGATTTATATATTTCTAATAAAAAATGCTAAGTTATATTATCGTTTACATAATTTTATCTCGAAAGAATCAATAATAAAAAAGTTCTCTCCTGTTTTCTGTTTTTTTTTCCGCCATCTGTTTTCTGCCGTGATGGCGCCAATGTTTGTTCGGTGCAGATGTACTGTGATCTAATATATGTGACGAAATATAGTTTGTTATAAAACTGTTGTATACTAATATAATATGAAAATAATTGCGTATTAGTCATCTAAGTAGCCATTTACCTCGATACCCATGTCAGTGTCTTCTATTTAAAACTGTATCAAGCAGAAACTTTGTTGAGTTTGAATGTAAACCTGAGACTTGGAATTCCAAATGCTCAGCAAACTAAGGCAAACTTTGTTCGTAACAAGAATACATTCTACTGACATATATTTCCTCTACTCACTGACTTTCAATGGGTTTAGATTAGATTAGCTTTAGTACATTAAGTGCACAGAGTTTGGAATGTACCAGTGAACTGTTAACTTAAACGTATAAAGGTCCAATGATTCTATCTGTCACATACGCTACTGATGCTCTCTATAATTTCAAGAGACTCGTCACCTTATATTGGCAATATTTACGAAAGTCACAGGAATATTTTTATATTCCACGCTGGTGTGGTCAGATATAGGCCAACAAGACCCTCCAATCAATACGGGTATATGTTTTTATTGCAAAATTTAAAAGAAAACTTTAGATATGATATTTTGATAAATGTATGAGGTGTATATTAGTCACCATTTTTGAATACACAACTCTTTTTTTAAAAGGTCAATTTTGTTTTAATAAGGTCAACATAAGCCAAGCTGCAAAAGTTCCATTTATAGAAAACATTTCTAAAATATTAACTGTAGTGATGGAACGTGCGGAGTATTTGTGTATGTGTATGTCATTTAAGTGAACTTGCCTATCACGAAATTTAAAAACAATATGTAACTTGTATAATAGGTGGTCTTCACGACTAGTTTGGAAGCATCTTAATGAATAGAAGTCGCAACTATAAATTGTTAGGTTGATTCTAAGAATATATTTAAGACACTACCTCAAGGGTCCGTGCTCTTTATAAATCTGTACCATTTTTATGAATGAATTTGTTCTATGGTACTCTGCATTAAAATTTGATTAATATAGAATATGATTTGTAATTATTTGTATTTATTAAGAGTCTTCTTTTTGATGATTTTCACTGCCATCATAACTTGCAAAATGGGTAGCAAATTCCTAATTCTTATGTTAAAACAGATACGTTTTAAGTTTAGTGACAAACAATTATTACCCTAAACAAGAATTTGTGGTTTTCATGAGTGAATAAACACTATGAATTGCGGCGTTTTGCTGCATTGGTATGATACAAATGAAGTGACATTAGTTGTTGCCAGAATAAAATTATAAAATACTCCTGCAGCAACTCGCCATTGAGGGAAAAGGCCCATTACGGTAACGGACCTGACGCTCCCATTAACCATTTGTTTCTAAAGCAATGTTCATCCCACGTATACGCAATATGCCACAACTAATAAATCTTACTTTATTAGCTTTATCCAATTCATTTAATCTGTTTACATGGAAACAGCATTACATGAGCTATGGAGTACGATCCCATCAACTCAGTAGTAAGTTGTTATGCATCATTGTGGCTTGTTAGCAATATGTTGTAAAAAAAACTCACCTAGCTTACAGGATTTTCAATTATACATGAGACATTATTTTATAATTAAATTCATGAACACGATAACACATGTGGTGAAGAGAAATATTTGAATTTTTTTATACATCTAAATATATAAGAACTATGAAATAATTTTAGTTTTTTTATTATGAACACGTGGATATTTAGAAAACCTAACATTTAAGTGAAAATAGATGCTAATATGTTGTTAATATATAATGTAATTTTATAAAACAGTGACATTATAATTTCAACCATTAGCAACCCTTATAATATAACTCCAATTAAAAAAATCACTAATAAACTACAAATAATGAACCACTACAATGATAGCAAATTTCATATATCGCTAAGCCAAAACCTTGGACAAAAAAACCATATTAAACCATGAGCCGAGTAAAAAAAAAATTTCCACACTTATAGTTTAGACTTTCTATATCATTATAAAGGCCAAAAGTAATAACAAGAACTGTTTTGGCTAAGTTCATCGAAGTAGTCCCTGAAGCCATCCATTACTGCTTGTCATTTCTACATGACCCTTCTCAACACTTTGCCTAATGCTGCTTTTATCATCAACCTTAAGATAATTGACACTTAGCACTTAGCCTAAGAATTGTTTCTAAAATAATTTATCTACTAACGTGTACAAAAAAAGCGAGTTTTATGTACACATTTTGTTACTTGTAAATTAGCAAAAACTCAACCAATAACTAATACAATTAAGATATTATGTTTTAAACATTCTCAAGTATAATATTTCCTATGAAATATCCTGAAGATAACTCTTAAACTTGTTAATCTTATTCCATATACAATGATTAAAATTTACATTTCTACGAGTTCTGTTGAAAAGGACGATAAGACTGTTTTTTTTCTCACAGCAGTAAAAAAAATAATATAATGTAAATTGTCAACATTAAACTATTCCAACCATATTGTTTGTTTTATTTAAGTGAAAGCTGAATAATACAACATATTATGATTGTTAATCAAGCCGTAAAATGGTCAAGGCTCTGAAACCTCCCGTTTCGTAGTTTTGTCTCAGCATCAGCTTAAATAAAATATGATTCATGCGCATCACTGGAAACAGGCTTAATACTTCTTGAGTAAGATGCTCTTCTGCATAAGCGTGCTGGATCTCCAAGAACCTTTCTCACGGCTCAGCACCTTATGCAAAGTTTTTATTTAAAATAAATAACGGCTCTGTATTCTATTCTTAATACGTGAATCACATTTATTAAATCCCCATGTTTGCACATTTTTGGAATACCTGAGGCCTTAGAGCCCATATACAAGTATTGTTTACTTTTTGAACTCTTACTACATGAAATAATATTACTAGTGTCCTTTGTGTATCTACGAAAAGAAAATTATTGTACGTTCTTCGATAAGAATAAATAATGCAAAATATATATTACATTAGATATTTGCAGACCTTTCAATAGTATTGTTTAAAAACTCATAAATTCTACAATATACATTAAATATTTTAATGAGTTTAGTTTTTAAAATTTAATATTATTTGGAGGAATTCAAAAATGTAACAAGAGACGCTGATATAAACGTTTCCAGAGTTATGATGTAACATATAATAGAATATAAGTATATATAAAAACTTTTTTCATTATAAAACAATAAATCTAACACTTTAGAGATTAGATAATTTGTATAACCTAAATTCAAACAAGAAAATTACAAACCGTCAGCTAGATCGGATGTAATGAATACTCGCTAATAATCTAACATAGCAGCTGCAGATACCACATATGTAGGGTAATGTAGACATTACTAATTTTATTCCACAGTAGAAGCCGAACTGTAGAGAGCTTATCGTTCTAGTAAACGACAGCGGTGACGTCTCGACCTTGTTTTCTAAACTTATGCTGTGAGCGTTTGGTGCTGGAGGGATGCTTAAATCCTCCTTTTACTATTCTTCCTTTGTGCAGCCGCCATTGCAGAGGGATTTAACGTTATAGTAAACGATTTTAACATTATAATTTCTGGGCAGCCATTTCATGTACATAGTCCAATTTAATTACTTAAGTGTATTTTTTATTGACAAACCAAGACCTTTAAAATGATATGCTACATGGCTATAAGTGCCATTTGAAAATATTTTGAGATGCTCACCCACCTGTCCCCTGATGGGAAAAAATCTTTTAAAATATCATTATTAGTACAGATATCATATATTTAAATTAACAAAAAACGTAAGAAGGGTGTAACTTACTTTTCATTTACCCTGTATATATAATGAAGGAGAATTTTAGGAGGTGTCAAGCTATCCTATCCAATTTTAACATCGTTATATACAAAATAAAAAATATATTTTACTCCAAACCACCGCTAACCCATCAAGATCATAAAACCACAAGGCATACATTAGAATGTTCTAATGCAAAACCACTAATATCTAGGTCTGTTTAGACAGTGTAATTTAATAGTGTAATTAAATGAAGCACTGACAATTTATATTATTACATTGAAAAAAAATGATCATCCCTCCTCATACCCATGGTTGGAAGCAAACGATCACAAGTCTATGCAGTTTCTAATGAGACGAGACCCTAAGTACCAAGGTTTAGCATTTATATATTCACCGTGTTAATTCACCGAATGTATAAAAGACTTTGAAAGCATTCGTCTTCATTGATGGGACTTGGGCTCATTAGCATTTTCCTCTTGCTGACGAGTCACTTGAGTCGGAAACTTAATTTTATATCTGAAAAAAGCACATTCTAAATCATTGAAAAAAACGTTTATATATTTTCTTTATCAAACAAATATTATTATATTGCTTATGAAAAAACTAATGTATACCTTTAACAAAGCTTTTTTACATTTATCCTTCATGGGAAACGTTCTGTACTAGCGTCCTGTGTCTTTAAGTTGTGCAGTTCTCTTTGCCCCTAGTTACATATACTTATATATTACGTATACTTATATATTTATTGAAGTAATACGAAAAAATTCTAGAAATTAACTATTTTGAAACATTTATATGCTTTAAATTCCTATCTTGTTTGAGTAAAAAAAAACCAAACTCAATAGGGAATTTACAAAAGCCATGTATCGAAATGCCAATATCAGAATTTCTCGCAATGGCCCAATTAATTATTATTTGTATCGCATTTAATAACTCTCTTTGGATAATAATCCAACATGATACTGAAAGATTTTTAATCTGTATTCATTTAATGTCTTTTATAACTTTTAAAATAGTATTTAAAAATGTGTATATACGATTTTGTTTAATTTTCTTTCCCTTATTGTACAATACTATTTGTGATTGCTTTATGTGTTCGGCAAGTTCATATAATCTATATGGTATGTTTTATGTTAAAACTCTCTTTGGTATTGATTTTAATGTCCTGCCTTTGTGATTAGATTCCCAACCTTACCTTGCAGCATATTGTTTATCTGCTACAGTTATAGTTGTGTATCATCAAATAAGTTATAAGAAACTGATATTCCAATGTAGAATTAATCTTATTAGGTGTTTATTTATAAGATACATCAGGAATGCTGTATTAATTTCGTGTTTGGACGCTACTTTAATGAGAAAAATTTCTGAGTTCAAAAATCACGAAAAATATTAACCTAAAATATAAAACGTATAAAAACAGTTTCTCAGACTGAGTCCTAATATGTGAGTCATCTATAAAACGTGGAAAACTGTTACTTTTGTCTGTGGTTGTATAAATATTCGCTCGTGTTAGTTATAGATCTTAATGAACTTTGTTTTAATTATAAAGTTTTATTTATTCTTTACTTTTCATATTTTTTCTATATTTCAATGACCCCACAAAAACATTATAAAATATTACTCCAAATAAGTAACCCCAAACAAAGTTGTACTGGTTTTGTAACATATATTTCTCTAAACGACATAATTACACAATTATTGTCGGAATACAGTTGATTAAATTAAAACACATGTCTTGGTTACAGTATTTCATTATTGTACATGTAGTTTTATAGACACAGTTTATAGACACAGTCGCTACAATGTAAGGCGATAAACAAATGCCTGACTTTTTAACCCCCTGTAAACAAAGTGTGGGGCTCAGATTATATAGCATAATACCCTAGCGTAAAAGTTCTTTTTCCTCTTACCTTATGAGCTCGTAGTAGTAAGAAAAGGTATTAATGTTGTTACAAGCCACTGGAAAAAAATTTACAATCTGATATAAAACTGTGCATATTAAACCATAAATAGCGTATTGTCTGTAATAAATGACACGCATAGTCTTACTTATTTCTTAAGCTTACACCTTTACGGCGAAGAAGTGTTGTTTCCAGCGAAGTTAACAAAACATGTCAGTATGAATTGTAAGTAAATACTGCGTAGTCCCGAAATAGTGTTTTAATATAATTTGAAAATTGTACAATACCCCTAAATATCGATAAAATATATTCAACCTACTTTTATATAATTATAAATCAATATTTTAAGGGCAAAACGTTACATTACAAATTGCTGACCATTAAAAGTAACAATACTGTGACACTGTTGTACTGCAATTGTTGTTAAATAGGAAGATAAGTGTAGTCAAACTAAATTTGCTCAATCGTTTAGGTTTATATTTACCTTTCCCTGACCCAGTCACTATACTGGTATCAGATAATTCAAATTTCTCGTGAAAAAAACTAACATTAGTTTAATATAACGTACTTAATCATTAACAACCCATTCAGTTTTTTTATTTACAACAAATTAACTAAGCTGCTTGTTGTATTCAGTCTTAAAAGAACCTTTGCGCTTACTTCCGGTGTACATTTTTAAGTTTAAAATTTCAATTTTTAATCCTGCGTGAATCCCCGTATCCAAATACAGCAAAATAGTGTCGTTGCATTCTAGCTTAAACCGTAATGTTAATGGTACATTATTTACCACACAAACTGTTATACCTAATTTGTATCATTTAATTCTTATTCGATTCTTTTACTCTTTTTATATACAGTATCTCCAACACAGGCGCAGCCATATGGGGGTACCTAAATCTTCATCATTACATACAATTTATTGGCCTAGTTACTAGTATTAAAGAAATAGAGAAAACAATCTATTTTGATTTAACTTACATTGTATATTGTACTACTTTGAGATATTGGAAGTAAATAAAGTAAAATATAATTGTATGTTTTGTATTTGTTTTTTGCAGTTATGATAAATAAGATATCACATATTGATATTTATTTTTAGTACTCAAAATCATATTTTTTTTTTTAAATTCATTTTGTATTTTACAGAAATAAATGATTCATTATTATTTATTTTATTATATTTAGTCAAAAGTATATAGTTTTTAAATAAATGTACAGGTTATAAATAGCTCAGTGCTATTATATAGGATTTATAAAACGTAAGAGTGACGTAAATATTATGAGTGAGTAAGTATATATTGATTCTGGAACAAATACTATGCCGGTATATTAAAGATTGTTAAATTCTACACATTTCTTGTTATTATTATAGTTCAGTATTTTATTAGTGATTAAAAAATTTCTAATATTATTATTATTTTACGTAAAAAATTCTAACTTTATTTGGCGACATTTGAAAATGAGTGCAATATTGTATATTTATTTAACAGCTCTAAGTTTATATACTAGGTTTAATGTATAGATTTAGTAAACGTAGATAAATCTACGAATTCCAATTACATGGGATTTATAAAGAGCTGAGCTGTAGGGGATAAACCACTATGTTGCATGTCCCATGGATAAACCAGTCTCGCACTTTCGTGTGTATTGAATTATATAGTTTTTTATTCCATAGTATTTTACTAGTGTCAACGAACAGGTCGGTCGGCCATCTGTTATAGCAGAGATGTTCAACCCGCCACTAAAAGTTCCCAGAAAACAACCGATTCCAAACCTTATAGTATATGTAGTCATCATTGTAGCTTTGGAATGTATTTTACCTATTTAAAAATATCTGCTTAACCATCATCTGTTATAGACACGATGATCGACATACTATTAAACATCCCAGAAATCAACCGATTGCGAAACTTGTAGTATATTTATTTATACAACCGTAGTATCGGAATGTAATTTATTTATTGCCAACGACATGTGTGGACAGTCAGTAATTAAACCCCTCTATAACAATGGCATCATTTAATCTATCCTTGATATTTGGGGTCGTATAATTGAATGAATTTACTACTTACTTTTAACTAATAGAATGGTGCTATGTTCAGAGTATATTTATCCAATTGAATGAACTTAGGAACCTATTTATTCAATACTACACTGTGTAGATAGAATACAAAATATTCTTTATTCTCTTGTACATTATTTATTGTTACTAATCTTTTGGGCTGAAATATGTCAGAAGAGTAATATACCTTTAGAAAAAGTTAGTTATTTCATGTTGCAGATTGATAGGAAATTATTATGAATAGACTGATACTGTAACTTACGAGAAATATACTAATATTTACTTTAGTTATTGATAGTTATATTAATTTAGATTCTTAAAAATAAAATAATAACATTAATTTTAACTTAAAATAATTGAAGATAGAGTACATAAACAAGGCGATTCGTTTTCAAAATGGAAATGTAGGATTTTAGGACAACTTGAAAGTTTATATTGAACAAAAATACAATTAACACTAACATAACTCAATAACGAGTCATTATTCCAGGCGATCAACCTACGTTACTAATAGTTTTAATACTCGAGTACTAAAATGAGCGGGTTAATTCCGCGTGCAGCAAACACGTTTTATCTTAAGTTAAATGATCAGTCTGCTTCAATAATGATTTAAATTTATTTACATCTCAAGTATTATTTTACAATAAATAGATTATTTAAAATATTTAAATCTTACTGAATGAAACTACCGGGCACATAACACAAACACAACCAAACATATTTATAATAAAAATTTAGATTACACTGGTAGTAAGAAATCTGTACATGAAGGTAGGGTTGGTAAACAATCTGCACATATGGGACAGCCACCGGAGGTTAGACGGCGAGGGGCAGGTGTCTCCGGTTTACATAAATTACGGACATTGTGGCAAGGTTACACTTCCTGTACACCACGAGGTAATGTCATCTAATACACTGTAAAGTACGTGACAATCCTTCTGTCACAATTACTATAATGTTCGACGGCGTGGCACATGTGTTTCCGGTTTACATAAATTAAGGAACATGTGGCAAGATAATACTCCCTTTACACCACGAAGCAATGTCATCTAATACACTGTAAAGTACGTGATAAGCCTTATGTCACAATTTTGTACTGTTAGACGGCGCAGCGCATGTGTTTCCGATTTACAATAATTACGGACATTGTGGCAAGGTTACACTTTCTTTACACCTCAAGGTAATGTCATCTAATACACATGAAAGTACTTGATAAGCCTTCTGTCACAATTACTTTACTGTTAGACGGCGCGGCGCAGATGTCTCCGGTTTACATAATTACGGATATTGTAGCAAGGTTACACTACCTTTACACCACGAGACAGTGTAAAGTAATACACTGCAAAGTAAAAAGTCTTCTTTTTATATGCCTTCTGACACAATTCTGGTAGTGGTATACCATTTTTATCATCAAACCATTACGACCTAAAATTATGTTTTAACTCTTTAAATTAAGTTTAAATTTAAACTTAATTTATTATTTGAATTTTTACAACGGCCCCACTTATGTTTTTGTACTAATACTGCAATAATTTGTGTTCTTAAATATTGTTTTGGATTATAAACATTATTAAAATAATTATGGAAGTAATAACGAATAAGCTATATAAATTGCCAAAAAATAAATATTTTGTACCCCATGACAAATTTTATTAATTCAAATTTTCATTATAAGCATATAATCTTCCTTCAACAAGCATTAAAAGACAAAAATTATACTAACTCTTCATCGACAATTTTCATTCTCATTGCTCTAAACCGAGGAAAATTAGTAAAAATTTTTTGGCATTTGTAACATTAGTAAGAATTAGTAAAAATTGTAACAATATATTTTAATGAATAAAAAATTGGAATTAAATTTACAACTTACTTACAGGACTTTGAAATAAGTCTAGTAAAAGCGTTTTGATTTAGAAAAAAATAAAAATGATCTTTTCATTTATATGTAGTATTTAATTAAATGAATATGTAAAAAGTAACCAAAAATATATAAAGACAAAATGTTGTAAGGATACCTGTAAACACGTACCTAATGGTAACATTTTAAAGACGATAAACGCGAAAGGGACTTGCATGTTTTACCAAGACTAACATTAAGTGGAGAAAATAATCTTGAGTCTTTGTTGCGTAATATACATTAGTAATAATCATAATTTATATGCAATTATGTAAATTTTAATAAACATAGATTAACATATATCTTCCCACTCGGTAAAAAGAAAGTTAAATTTTTCATGTGGCCATCAACTATATGTGTAAAATTGAAAACAAATTATTAATTTAGATCTTTAATTTAAAAGAGACTAACGGGACTATAACTGTCAATATTTAAATGTTAATATAGTCATAACACTTCCAAACATTTTGGGTTTAGTGCCAGTTCACCTTTCCTCTTAATGCAGCGTCTTTAATCTGATTCTGTTACAGACTTGACTGGCATTTGGAGCCATGTCCGTCTGAAGAGACCGAAATAAGTCAACGACGAGGAAGCTCATAATGAATAATTTTGACATCACTTTGATTATAGAATATAAAATATACTGTTATCCAAATTAATTAAAATTCTCATTATCTCAACAAGTGCAAACAATTGAGTGCATTAAATCAACGATTGCCACCACGACAATGTTGCATGTTTTTTAAAATTTTTTTTAATCCCAATATTTCAATAACAAATGCAACAATTCTCCCCAAAATTCAGTCGTAAATTGATGGAAATAACCAGATTTGTATACCTCATTGTAATTAAAGGTTTTACTGGATATTTCGTACACACTTTATGTTCTATCAAGTCTTAAAAACAAATATTTATGAGAAATTCTTATTTATATATTCAAGTTTAAATGGCCCGTGAAATATGTGTACATATTTTCCCAGAGTGACTGGCTACCAGAGGTGAGAGCTTGTAACGTAGTTATAATTTTAATACAAACATTGTGGTATTATTGAAGCGGTGCTATTTACACTTTCTACTGAATATGCATGGACCTGTTTCTGTGTAATTCAATTAACAGCCGTGTAATATCGCTTTCCGGTGGTTTGTTTAGATCAATAGAATCATCAATTTCAATGCACACGCAACATAAAGTGAACTTTCCTGTGATTGCTACCACTCTAAACGGTACTATTGTGTTGTATGTATCCATATTTTATTGTTATTACAACAAATAGTGTTTGGTGATGATAGTATTCCATTACAATCATCGCTTTCCACACACTCAGTATAGTGAAGTGAACTTTGCTGTGTTATGGTACCTTTCTCTAAACATTACTCTTGTGTTCTATCAGTCCATTTTGTATTGTTGGTACAGGAAGTAGTGCTTGGTGGTGATCGTATATGCTGTGATTGCTACCTCTTTCTAAACTATACTCTTGTGTTCTATCTATACATTTTGTTGGAGTGTTTGTTACACTAAATAGTGTTTGATGGTGATACTGTTACATTACAACTATACCTTTCAACACCCTTACTACATTGAATTCAACCTTACTGTTATTCGTTTAGGTACATATTTTATAAAAATATTGCATTAGAAACAGTTAAGCTAGTTTGATAATTAAATTTATTTAGATCCACAACGGATTAAGACGCAGTTTAAATTGATAAAATCCATCTTAAATGGTTGATTACATTTCAGTATTTACTCACATGAACTCATTAACAAACTATCTGTATGTACGCTCCCGTGTGTGCCCCACCGCTTTCCTGATATCAACTGCTACTCACTAGTGTAATAGACTAGTCGGTGCAATATTCATCTAATACAATGCTACTCTTGACAGTGCATTATGGAGATAGGGTAAGGATAAACAATGAGGTTACCATCGCTTTACTGTGAATGCTGGCGTTATATCAACGAGACATTACTTGGAAGTGTATTTTTTACTGCCAAAACACAGTAAATTAATTGGTTTTGAACTGCTTAAAATAGTTTTAATATTAGTATCAAGATGAAATTTTAAATACTTTATACAAGTAGAAAGTTTACTATTTTAAATATTAGTATAAGGAATAATATATAAGGCATGTACTTCTAAACTTATTGTACAACCAGAACTTGTAGATAGTACTTAATATTTAAGAATCTGAAATGTTATAGTGATGCCGAATCCCCACAAAAATTTCTGATAAAAAGTGAAATGAGATTAGTATTATGATATTTACAAATTATAAATTCGGTCATTCAAGTATTGTAAGACAATGCATTAAAACTATATTTGTGACATTTAAAAATGATAGTAAGAAGGTAAAGAACTCAAAATAACTCATCCTGTAGTAGTTTCAAAAATACTAATGAAGATAAAGCTGAGTTACAGGTCAAGAATTGTCTCACTTACTTTCCTACTGTCTGTGTGAACTGTGACTATAGAGGTGGCAAGACTCTAATTTGGTTGAATAGTTAGTACAAGTTTTAAATTATAAAAATAAAAGTGTGGGTAGCGTTATGAGAGTAATGTGAGCCGAGCGCCTGGCGTAATTTATGTAAAGCTCTGCCGACTGCCCGGCCCCTGTGGCTATATGTAGTTTATCTGCACACATAAATATATCATTTCCATTTTACAACACTCATCAGATAAAATAAACAGATTTTTATTTAATTGCTGTTACGTAGTAGCATTCTTCCCCAATAGTAGTGATTATATTAAATCAATGATATGCTGAATAACCTAAACGTTAATAACAATGGAGCGACCTATGCCTTATAAGTCCTGTCACTTAAGATTCATTCTAGAATAATACCAACACATCGAACTTGTCTACATTGACTAAATTTATTTATTAATAAAAAAATAGCTATGTAACCGACGAATAGATGTTGTCACGAGAACGAGATCTGAAACTTTTAGATCACTCGCTTCTGATCCTAACACATCGAACTTGTCTACATTGACTAAATTTATTTATTTATAAAAAAAGAACTATGTAACCGACGAATAGATGTTGTCACGAGAACGAGATCTGAAACTCTTAAGTCACTCGATTCTGATCGTAACACACCAACCAAGGGTAGCAAGGTTTTTAATGTGGCAAGGTAATTGATTTGGCATGAGTGTAAATTCATTGTAATCAATTAACCGTGATTGATCAACTGATGTTAATGCTCATTGCTTGACCGGCTTCCCACTACCCAGGCAGTCAGGTCATGCTCGATATGCATTGTAACAGAAACTCAGCCAGGGTTTCTTGAAATTTTTAGATAAGTGCTTTTATTGGATTCAATTAAAAATATATTCATTTACTTAATGTGGAGTTTTATATTCAATATAATATAGTTTAATATATATTTAAAATTACAAATTTCAAGCGATTGATTATAACAGACAGATAAAATTGTAAAAAATGTGAACAATTAGCTCTTGACTCAAAAACAATTTCTATGAAGTTTCTAAATAAATATAACGCTTTAAATAACAAAATATTGGATTAGGTAACTGCTAACATAGACAAAACTCAACTGTAAAACATTTCCTAAAGGTCCTACGTTAAATTTTAAACTGTTATAAATATGGAATAAGTTTCTTTAACTTGAAAATATTTAAAGGATTTTTTACTTACTTATATTCTATCTTTAATTAAGTATATGAATATAAGGAGCTAAAATTATAAAATAAAATTTTCATATAAACATACAGCAATTGATATGGATAATCTATAATATTACAATATTTTTGATATGATCAGTACAGGAATAATTCAGAATTCCACTATATATAACAGAGTATTACGATGATAAAATAATTACTTTTTATTTGCACGATAAGATAGAATGTATTGTTTGGCACCAGCCGCTATCGGAGCATTGTTCAGTGACGCCAGTATCTTGTACTATACTACCTATTGTCCCACTATAGTACACAATCTGTGTTTCTATAGCACATGAATATAGATTAGCTTAATATTCACTACAGTTAATCGGTACAAGTAAATTAGCTATCTCATGAAAAATACACATTATATAAAATCCTCTAGTTATTTAATTTAATAAATTTTAATATAAATTTACTTCATAGTGAAAATAAAAAAATGGCCTGTTATATATATATATATATATATTTACAAATTATATATATATAAATTATATATATATATATAAATAATAATTCGTATATAAAATATTATAATTTCTACTAGAGTCTTAAGCAATATAAATACTTTTGTAAAGTGGCACACAAATATGCTAATTTTTGTTATACCTCTCAACGGCAACATTACTGTGCAAATTACGTATAAAATATCAATAATAAACAATAAGTATCACCACAATATATATATACTATAATTTATATACACGTCCTCATTAACGGTAATGTAATTATAACTGAAAATACAAATAAAGTCTATAATAAGGAATATGCAATACATCACAAAATACTAAGATATACAATAATAATATAATATAATTTTATATTTACTGAACATATAGATCACGTTTTATAAAACAAGCCGACACATAGAACTTAATGATAATAATAATGAATTTATGCACATATAAATAATAAAAGTGATACATTGCTTAAGGACCAAAACAATGAATAAACTTTAAAAATTGTCTAATTACGTGAGATACAGAACCAACCGTAAATATAATAAGTAATGCCATGCTAAGCCTATCATCAAAAACATAAGTACATATTATTCTGTGGGTCAGAAAGTATTTTCCTTTGGTGGTATTGAGGCGAGAAAGTAACGCACCCATCCGCTACAACATAACAATATAGAAACGCACTACCACAGGCGTGGAGTAGGGGTCGGGTCCCTACTGCCGAATAAGGCAAGTTAAGGAAACGTGCCTGGTATATAAACTACATTGCATATTTTAACAAGACGATGAAATGTAACAACAAATATTGTTGAAAATGTGATTATATGTTTTATAAGTAACTATTACTACTGACTCAGATAACAACACGCTCTCCTGCATGGACGCAAGTACTATTTGAATTTAGAACAGCCATAATTTAGACAATGAATATAAAATTACACTCGGAATACTGTGGCATAGGGCTGGCCCACGAAAAAAGGAGGGCGTGAGCTAAATCAATAAATAACAAGAAATAATAATAAACCCTCGTACACAACAACAAAAATTAAATTAATAATACAAGCATTCTGAAACATAAAAAACTTTATCGTAGTCTATTGTCCTCAAGTAAAATTTAACACGTGACCTTGTCAATACACCAAGGCGCCTTGTCGTGTTGTGGCGTAGTGACACGCCAAGGCACGATTTGGAGGATCAATTTGGAATGTAGAGAAAGCGAACGGAGTAATGCTCCCGTGCCTGGACCTCGTCAGTAAAACATTCTAGGCTAGGACAGATATAACTAAGTACACTTTTTAACTTTAAATTGAGTATAAACAAAGAGAAGAGAATTCAGAAAGTCGGTTAAATTGTTGATTGGTCACAATCAGAATTTCTGCCCCTCTGTCATGTTGACCGATTTAGCGTCTCATGTTGGAGTCACCAATGACCTTACTAACCCAGTGAGAACGCCCCACAGCGTCAAGTTTACACATACACCACATTAACACACGAGTCGCAACATGAGAAGGGCGGAGAGAGGAACTGCCCCGGCTCAGTATGTCGATATTTTTGTTCTGTGTTTGCTTATACCGTTGTTAGGTAAGTTTCTACTAGAAAAAAATAATTGCCTGTGTTGAATACGATCCTTCTTTTTAATAATTTATTATAAGGATAACATACTAATATAAGTGCATAAAGAATATTTGAAAGTGTTTACTATATTAGCTTTTCACATCTGTACAACTATACGTGAATTCCGTGAAGTAATAAGTTTGTCAAAAACCTGTTATCATTTTTACAGTTTTTTAATCCTACGGCTACGAGACAAGGTCTAAATAATACCTTTTATCTGAAATTATTTGTTTTTTTTTTGTTACTTATCTTAACACATATTAGCCAAAAGATGCCAATGTCATATAGTTTCCCACCACAGTTCCCTATAAAAATACTTGCTTTGTATGAAAACATAAAAATAACACTAGTCAATTCCATTTTATTATAAACCAAATAAATTCTGATCCAAAACATTATGAACAATACAAAGTACGAATAATGTACAGAATCTCATGAGTTCAATGTTTGTATGGCATAATCGAATTATAATACAAGAATAATATATTCATACAAGCCCTAATTATTTAAGCATCACTAATATAGACAGTATTTACATTCGAAATCCATCGCGTTAAACGGAAATCACATAAACCTGGCATTACCATACAACAGTAACGTTACATTGAATTCACAGGACGGTGCTAAACACTAACAACCAGACTGCTCATTACATTCAGCTCGGGACCCCCTCCCCCCTTCCACACATCGTGTGTGTGTGCTCTGTGTGTGATTGGATTTATTACACGATTTGTTAACTTTTATTAGTAGTTTTCATCGCCACATGCTACTATAGTTAATTAGGTTATTAAGAAATCGAAATTTACCTTATGAAATATAACTCCAAAGTTAAGAAATTTGACATTATGATTCCTTAATACTATGCAAAAATATGTAGTACATTTTTCCTTGAATCGTCGAAGATGTTCAATATACTGCATGAATACTTATAAATCTTTTTAGCTCTAAGACTAGAGGTCCCAATCTTTAAACTTGTGTCTAAAACGGATAAATATAAACATCTTCTAGTGACTATAAATTATTTAAGGAGTGTTCATAATGTTAACCATGGTGTCCCTATTAGTCAAAAGTAAAGTGCCTGCGAAGCCGCGTGTAACTGCTAAGCAATACGTTAGAATAGTTAGACCACTTGATGAAGTAACAGTAACAACAACCTGAGTGATGAATGCCACCTGTCACTGTAGCCGTCCTGCAGCGTAATCATAACGTGATAAAGGAAGACGAGGGTGTGTGAGGCTATGACGTCTTGGTAATCCCATCTTTGAGCCTCAACGATACTCTTGTTACTTCATTACTTTACAGGAAGCTAGACTAAAACCGTCTTTCCTATCGAGACATACCCTTTAAATGAATGGAGCAAAGTTTATCATAAAGTTAATTTATTATGAATAATAAAAATGAATGTTATTGTTATTGACACGTGGTTATAATAATTTATAAACTAGACGTCCATGCCCAAAGTAGGCGTTAATGGAGAATTCAAACGCTCTTGGTTTAGTCAATATAGCTACTTACATTCATGTTAAAGCTAATGAACTGTTTGCTATATTTTATAATCCAGCATTATGTCACACAATCTCATTGAAACGTTGCAGGCTCAGGCCTCTCTCTATTGTTATTGTGTAGTAAAGGATCAATTCAACCGAAAGCCGTAGAAAACGTACGTAGTCATAAGTTGTAAGCTATATAAAAGATGCGCGCATAAACTGTAATTATAGGATTCCATCCAATTTGTATAAAGTTTTACAATAAGAAATATCGACATAGTAGCCATGATTCAATTAAAATGGCGTAAATTATACTTATATTTCTTTATTAGTCCTTGACAAATATTTTCGCTCTCTGGCCTCATTGTGACACATACTGTACTGCCTTTCAAAGAGCAATATGTTTTCGTTAGTTTAGATGTTATTAACTTTTGTGACCTTAAAAACCCTAATAAGAACCCGGGAGAAAATAAAATCTCTCACGAAGGTGAATAAGTATCTAATGTAGTAATTTTGGGTAGCTGTGTACCGAGATAAATAAAAGCGGCAGTATGTGAGATTGTTTTTGAAAAATATGAATAATAATTAAATGATAATAGTTTTTTAAACAAGATAGGAGTGCTACACTTCTCGAACAGAGAGTCAATTATAAATTTCAGATCTAAAGCTCATTTTTTTAATGACAAAAAGAACGTCAGACGATCATACGGGAATTAATTCAATACACCGGAAAATAAAAGAGAAACAGTGTCTGCCTACTGACGAATTAGCTGCATCGAAGCTCAGCTGAATTTATGTATGATCATGGAAGTCAGTCTTGTCAATGTACAAATAAAGTTTCATGATAAACTTCAATTATACAGACAAAATCATTTTTTAGATATTTTACTTCATGTGTACCATAATTTTGTTTATTAAATTGGGTTTCCTAATAACTTTTAAATAATAAACGAAATTATTTTGTAACCCTCGGCCGAATACCATTTCAATTCAATTCACAAATAACAATTCTTTATTGCCAGAGAATAAATACAAAACTTGTGCTGCAGTCGTCATAAATAACTCTATAAACTTCTCAGTAAAGTATATTTCTGTTTAAATTGTTTATTTATCTAAAATAGATAATTTAAACATAAAAATATACATGTCAACACTCAGTGAGAGGTGCTCCATTATTTTTCTTGTTCCATAAACTTACTCACGCTATAAAACTCATTTAATATTAAATAGCGCTTGAGTAATTTTGTAAAATGAAAACAATTTGTCTGGTTCTTTATATAACCAGGGAATTTGTTGAAAAAATTTACACCAACTTGAGAAACAATTTGTCTGGTTCTTTATATAACCAGGGAATTTGTTGAAAAAATTTACACCAATTTGAGATGGCAGGCTCTCGCCAGATTTTATTCTGTGTTGGACAACTCTGATATGTTTATAGCCTCTAGCATTGTAGGTATGAACGTCTATACCCTGCGTCAGCACACACACTTCGACCGTCAATATATAATTGTATCAAATATGAATAAACAGGGCAGTGGAAATGACATGCGCCATAATCGAACTCAGTATTTCTCATACATAAATAAATCTGCAGGCTCAATTTCAAGTTTGTAGGTCAGATTGTTTTCGAAATTTGTAGAGATAAACAGATGGATACTCATAAATTAATTTTGCCAGCGCCATGAAAGACAGGATTCGCTAAACCTCTGCCAATAAATGTTTTAAGTGTTTTTTTATTAATAATATTAGTTTATAAATTTACAAATAAATTGTAACATTAATGACTACTATTATACTAACGAACAACTTAAACTGTGTGGTATTAGGCTCCTGTCAGTCTGCTTCAATACAAATAGATTGCCTTTTTCAATCGTAGCATTATTAATGATTAGCTAAAATTCTCTATATTTGAACAAGAATATTACGCATTCCGTTGGTGATAAAGGAAATGATTGAGACGGGTTTGCTTGGCTAAACTTCCAGCAAGGCGTTTCTAAAGATAGAAACAAGGCAATACCTACATTTTATATTGCATTCCAATTACTCATGGATTTGCCTGCCAATTCTAATATTCGACTCATCAATATTGCTTGTAGTTGGATTTCGTCAGTAACTCTTAACTTTCGGATACCTTTCTAACTAATATTGGTGGATAAAGGAAATAATGTCTTCCTTCTTTAATCGTGCTTTGGGTGCGCGGTAAGTTTATAAGGCAGGTTTACATGTAAGGATATTCCTTTTAAAGCCGCTTAATCTGAGGTGAATATTAACGAATATTCTTACTTCTTATAATAAACTGAGCATCCGTATTAGCAAGTGAATAACTTAGAATAAACCAATTTGGAAACAAATTCAATACAGCCATTTAACATTTAAACATGTAAAATAGTAACAACTGTAACAAAACTATCCAAAATTTTGTATGGAACTGCATATCCACATATGCAAGGATGAGTTCAATGTTGGTGCATGTCCATCAGAGGGATTTGACTGAGCGTCAGTGAACCCTATCACACAGTAGCTGAGCACAATTTCTCTCAAGTCTGTCGGATGTGTGACACATTTTATTTTGTACACGATTGTCTGTATGTAACCTAAGCAGGATATATTAAGAACAAAATAAAATTGTGTACCCATGGAAATAGATTAATCCGTACTGAACGTTAGAATAAAATAAGAATTCTAATAATTCTTTTATTTATAGTTAAACTGTATGATTTGAAAATAATCGGTTTAAAATATTAAAACAATTTTATATTTAACAATCTAAATTAACTTTTATTTTTAATATCAGTTTCAAATATATAAATCAAATACCACACACATAAAATAATGTATAAATATAGCTATACTAGTTTACACACAATAGCAATACTGACGGAAAGGTAACAGTATAAACAAGACCTACAGTGCATTTATGCAGTATTGAATAACAAGTCTTGTAGACTTTTATATTAATATAAAGAGTCAGAAAATATGTTATTATCAATTCTGTATCATGATTCTGTGTAATTTGGACCTGCATGAATAATCATATAATATATCCGTTAATATATGTACATAACAAACTGAGTTTCCATTTTAAGTTCTAAACATAATTTTTCCAATAATTTTAAAGTATAAATATTCTAGTAATGAGACGATAGTTTCAGTACTTTGAGAAATAGTGTATACATTAGTAGAGAATCTAACTATAATAATAAATAAAACTACAACTAAACAGCACGAATTATCATTTTCAATCTTTGTAAATACTCATATCTTTTGCTCCCGTGAGAGATGTTTCAGTATTCCTAACTTTGTTGAAATTTTAAAAACTAATAATCAATAAATTTTCTGCTACAATATCTCTAAAATTTATTGAGACAGCTTCGCAGCTGATAGGTTAAACTAGATCTGACATCGCATAATATAAGCGCTAAAAAAGGATTACGTCCTTAGTTCCTTAGAGTTTCATAGTTAATAATCGTGGTATTATTCCACTCCAGGAAAATTAGGATAAAGTTGAATGTTAACTCACAATAGATATCAATTACTTTTAACAGCTGAAATACACCGACATAATACACGTGACATCTCTTTAGTTATCTAAATTAAGATAAACGTTAAGTTTATTCTACTAAAATGTGTATGTTGACTCTAATGGCTTCAGCTAAATTAATTTACACGTTGAGTTTATTCCACAGGAAAGTATCATATCACTCCCAGTGGCTGCATTATACTAACAAAACATACTTTTTATCTCTCTTCTTAGCTACATGAAGATAAACGTAGATTTTATTCATATGTGATGCCTCAAATTCCTTCAGTACATTGGCACAAAAAACGTACCATTTCTCAGCTTATCAAAATAAGGATAAACGTAATTCCACTAGAAAGTAACTTATCACTTCCAGAGGCTGCATTGCACTAACTTCATACATTTTATATATCTTAGGAGATCTTGGGAATAAATTAGGGGTTGGTAATAAGCAGCTATTGTTGGATAAGTACAGATCTTTCATGTACTCCAAGTCGCTAATTAAAGTTTACACAGTTGGTCTCTTTACTGCAGAATAGCCCTCTATTATTTCCCACCAAACAGTATTTCCATTATTTTAGACCTCGACTTGGTATAGAATGACTGTGCCTGGTCGCATGAACCAGAGAATGGTATCGATGCAGTTCCAGTTTTCCCTGCTTTCCCAGATTAATCTCAAAAAGAACAATACCTGGAGTAAGCTGACCGAAAACTCACGCAGAAACCTTCTACATGGATGTTACCAACTACATCAGAATAATGTCCGGTACGATATCCTACGACATCCTTCTCTCCAGGACAGGCGAAGCCGCCTTTCCCATGCAATCCGTAGTTGAATCGGCGAGAGCCACGAAGTCATAATATTATTTTATACATAATTGACTTTTAACAAATTGATTATTAAAAAGGGCTAACTAGTTATAAATTTTATTTTTATATTTCTATGTTAATTATATACATTACGAAGCCGGTACTTAATAGTTATTGATTAACATATTCAGTAGCGTTATAAAAACATTGGTTGTATTAGTGTTATAAATCTTAATTTGGCATAATTTAATTTCCTGACTGTTAGGAAGTTCAACAAATTTTACCATAAAATAGGGATGTTAAAAATTATATTCTGTTATTATTGGACAAAGTCAGTACTGATATAATTCTAATGGAACGGATTAAAATTTGATATTTAAAACAATATAATAAACAAAAACATTTATTCCATCGGAAAATTTTAAAATATACTCAGTTAATAAGGTATCAATAATTTAAGTTAAAAAAGGAATTAATTATATACAGCTAAGTACTAGAGGATAAATGAGCAGTTTAGGCTAGCGCTGAGACAGTTGCGTGATATAAATGTACTGTACTTAGGACTTAATCTCCAAACACTCTGTCACTTGACCTCCTACTGCTACACTATGGGGTAGTTAAACAGTTCTCTAGCAAGGATCCATTAAGCTAATAACGTTTTATAAAATATAGCTTAAGTATATTAAGTTAATTTAATTTACTAAATTATAAGAGCTAAAGTGTCTGAAGATAGACGATAAATTTTACCTTACGCAGAGTTGTATCGGAGAAGGATTTTCTTGAAACTCCGTTGTGGAAAGAGCCTTGAAAGAGAGATATTATTCAGGAGGTCTCATCTTGTGTCAGTGGGTACTTCCGGCGGCTCTATGTCTGAAACAGATTTTAGAATTAATATAATGCAGGAACTAGAAAAGAAGGAAGAAATAGCTGGTCGGAAGTTCAGTAACTAATAAGCGGTTGTGAGCAATACAGAGAGGAAATGTGCAAGGAGAACAGACACAGAATGTTAAGTGAGAGTTGCCACCTTGTCACAAAACAATAACTGAGGGTGGATATGAGTTCCTTTACTCATCATGTTACAAGAGGATATTTTAGTAAAGACGTGATTCTACAAGCTGAAACTGGATAAGATGCAGAGGATTTGATGGAGCAGAAAAACTTGTCGTGAGTTATTAGGTTTTTAATAGGAACAGTCTTCTTATTCCACAGAGTCCATTAATAACATGCTTTGCCATTTAAGTGCAGAGATAAAAAGGTGAATTGTTCATCAAAAACATTGTTGTCAGTGAAATAGATGAAAAACTTAACAAAGGAATTGAAGTTTGAGAAATAACTACAATTATACTAGGTTCACAAAAACTACAATACTTAAATGGTGAAATGAAAAGGAAATGGTTAAGAGGTAGAGTGAAAACATTTATTGAATGCTATTGAGCATGTTGACGTACCTAAAGTTGTAAAATAATACAAACTATTGCCAAATACAGTACTGTAAAAATACAAAATATTAGAAGTAATACCTGAACAAAGAGAAGAAAAAGGAGGTTATTAGATGCTTAAGATTTAAAAGAGGTGAATATTTTGAAATATTACGTGGAGTAGAGAAGTATTAACAAACCGTGAAGAAGGAAAATGGAAAAAATAGTTTATACACGTAAGAAACCAATGTGAAAAGGAACATGGGACTGGTAGATTATTCTGTGAGTAAAATATTCCGTTTTTTGCCTTCTATTTAATTTTTCTTTTTTCTTTGATTCAGTGATACCTTTGCAGTTTTTGAAAATATTTTTCACCTATGGCAACCACCTTTCAAACTATGTCGAATCTTCGCATTAAACCTGAAAACTGCAGTGTATTTAGTTAATTTACAGCGGATATAGATTAGAGAAGGATAGGGCACAACTATCTAGCATTATCGTGGTACCATACAATTCTTCTCTCCCTCTTCTCATCTTGGTTTAGTATTGTATTTATGGGTCCCTACATTAGTTTTAACTGTACTTTCGTGGTGCACATTCGGTAATGAACTTGGTTTGCATAATTCATCATTCTCATATGCTTCAAATAGTGTCATAAATTGTTATGGGCTTCCTCATTGAAAAGAATAGATTTTCTGGTTTTAATTAGCGATTCCCATCTTGACCTCCATCACGTCTGTACCTTAAACTTCGTGCCAACAACGTGCTAATGTCTTTACCTGATCTGTTAACACAATGCAAGTCAACACACTACTCTTTCATAAACGATCGTGATAACACGAATCTTCCAATCCTGAACCCTCAACTCATTTCTCTAGAGGGGTTATTAAGTCATCTGCAGGGGTTTTAAAAGATATTAGTGGTTTTAAGAAATATTTAAAAGAAGTAAAAATAACTTTACACAAGTTTCCACTTATTATTTTTTAATTGAGTTTCTTCCTTGACAGTTAAAACAGATTATATATAACAGTATACTATATAATACTCTAGTTTCTTCGATACAATAACCGAAAATATAATATAGCAGCAGATCGATAAAAACAATATAATATGATATGATGATATCAGAGCGTAACTATATAATTTCATTTATTATTAGAATTTTCTTTCTCACACTCAAAGTAAAACTATGTTGAGTATTCATTAAAGTTATAATTTTACTATTGTAAATCAGTTATGCGGTATATTAATTTAAATAAACTAGAGATTTATGTTGCCAAAGAATTATATGTAGAGAATTTTGATAATAAAATCTTGTTAAATTTAATTATTATTTTCCATTGGCACTTGTTGCTTTATATTGTGAATTAGAAGTTAAATACATGATCTAAGTAAACACATACCAAATAGTTCTTTTCATCAAATTTTGAAAGTCCAGAATTTATTTTATTTTTTTAGTATGGACACGATCGGGCACTAAATACGGTTTTTGACATTTTTGTCCATACTTGTTTCATTCCATAATGAGCTTCTTTTCGTTGCACTATGTTCTGTCGTACTATGAAACCGACTATTGATCTAAATTATTGTTGTCATTTTACCTCGATGGTTACCAATATTAAAAGTGTCTGTCTAGCAAATTAATAACACATCATATTATGACAGAACAGTAAAATTACTGGATAAATGTTATACAATATTATAATATTGTATAAAATTTCATATATGGAAAAGAACCACCAGTTTGGAACACCAAGCAAGATTCTGTAGGCTGAATGGATTGTACCTCAGGACTTGCACCTCCCTATACTTGGTCTAGACTTCATCAATTCCTTTACTAATGCTTCCTAAGGTCTGAGGTGGTAAGGAGGTCGGAGGAACTACGCGGCTCTCTACGAGACATATTTATATAGACACAAGAAGTGTTGAGCTGCAAGGAAAATATGAAAAACCTGTAGCAGTTAATAGTTTATTTTTGAAAACGTACGTATGATGTTTTTTAAATGGGCAACAATGTTTACCAACGATTTGGAAGCCTATTATGGTTTTTGAAAAATTAAATTTTAATTTGTTTTATGCAATATTTAGTTGCATTTTCTAAAATTCGATGTTTTTAAATGGTTTTCCTCGTAAAAAGTAAGAAATATACGAATATGATCAAAGTAGTTACGTTAAAAAGTTCTCGATGTACTAACGAAGGAAGATCAGGTGAACAAATAAAGCATGTAATCACCAGTCTGGGTACCCAAAGGATTATCGACCCAGTGCACGAGTGGCTAACATTAAGGTCAATACGTTGTATACAGTCACACAGGGACTAACATAGCACAGCAGCTGATGGTGGAGGATTGATGCCTCATTACCTTCCTGCAAATATAACCTTTCAAAGCACGATGTTACATAAGGTCTGTTTGAGGATGAATTGAGCCGATCACAAATAGTGTACCTAAAATACTGTACTTAAATTACACACTCAGAACAGTTTTGTAAACCAATTTACTAAGTATAGTGTTCCACTTTTTTATAAAACTATAACTCACTGTACGATATATCATGTCAGTCTTATATGAAAATAAACAACTGCGCTTGCAGTAACAAATTGGAAACTTGACTCTTCTCTTGAGGATTTGACTAATAAAAGTGATCATTAAAAACCTGAGTTCCACCATCCTTTCATTAAAACTCAAAGAATGTTTCTAATACGGTGTTTCTGTTTAAAAATTACGTAACTAAATACTGTAGCAGTAAAATATGCTAGATTTTAGGTAGGTTAGGAGCAATAATAATTTATGATTATATTCTGATACACAGTATGATTAAAATTAATACATTAAAAGTAGGTAAATAACTGAATTTTGGATTCTGTGTAAAATAAAGTACACACTCCAGGTATTAAATATTTGTAGCTTACTCTGCGAAAATAGTATTTTAGATTATAATTTCAGGAATTGCGAGCAACATCTAAAATCGTTGTTTTGATATAATCTGTATGTTAACACTTACAGAAAATATCTACAAACTGAACTTTACCGTACATGAATCCTGGAATCAAAATCTTTCCCGACTTCCTAGAAAAAACGTGTTTGTACAAAAGTAGCTGAAGTCCTTTACCTATAATATAAGTAGTGATAATATCTTAACTGTCTCAAAATCTACATATTCCTTCCAATTGAATCGAAAGAATAATTTTTTATCCGAGATAGTAAGCTATTTACATATTGAAATTTTAGAGAATTACTCCTCGTACACGAAAAAAGTTTATAATAATAAAATATGCATATGTCTTGTTTACAATAAATTTCTACTTTTTTATAAGGTTTACCATAAATATGTAAATGGCCGTAAAAAATTTAAATTGATTACGTTTTAAACAAATAGTATGCAATATTTGCAGTATAATAGCTGCCATCCACAGTATGAAAAAAAATTTATACCCAAGGGATCTTGCTTTAAATGCCAAGAATCTATGTACAAATGACACTGACTTCCAAAATTATGTAACAACATTATCAAATTCATTAATCAACAGTGTACCCTGCAACATTGATTAACATTGAAATAGCTAAGCCCAAAAACAAAAAATATGTTTTATGTGCTGTGGAAAAAGATTCCAAATTTGTAACTCAGTACCATCCTGGATTACACAAAGTAATGAAGACCGCCTACAAAATATTGGAACAATCTCCAGAAACAAAGGATCTTTTTAATAGACCTCCTAGAATTATTTTCAAAAGACCATCAAATATGAAAAATCTATTATTTCAACCAAAATATATTAAAGTTCAACCAAAATATATTAAAGATAAAGACAATAGAAGAGTCCAAAGCAAAAAAGATTATAGTCCATTTTTTTCCAATTTTTCGTTTTCATTGGTAACACTGAGTTTATGTTGAGCAGAAGTTGTAGGTGTTGTGCTTTTAACAAGAAGACTGATAGTCCACAAGATACAGACACTTTTAGATTTGTAGTACTTTACAAAAAGGGTGGTAGTCACTTGCCTTTGATACAAGAAAGATGATAGTCAACAATGCAATATATTTATGTTGTTTACACATGTGACTGTTGTGCCTGAAACATAACCTCACTTTGCCCTCTTGTGTTGATTAAATGAATACAGTTTATGTTAGTGTTTTTCTTTTACATATTTTATTATATCTTTAAGTATCATAATGAGTGATAGTGACGCACTTCAAAATTTAAAACATTTAAAACGGTTTTGTGGACCCAAAGCAAGGGAATTATATGGTGGTAGACTTCCACAAGAACATTAAGTACTGTGGGACATTGTTCTAATTAAAAAAGAAACCAGATGTACGTATTAGTTAAGTGGCTGAGTAAAGGACATTCATCTTTTTTGCTGTGTTTTTATTGTAATTTCCTTCTTTTTTTAGCTCTGTATATTTGTTTCTAATGAATATAGAATTTTAATTCATAAAATCCAACAAGAAATGAAATGCCCTTCACACAAAAATGAGTAATTTAAACATTTTTCAATATATAAGGTAGTGAGGTGAAAGTAAAAGTCAAAATTCTCTGTTCTGAAAAATCGTCTTAATGTGACTATCATCCTTTTTGCTTTGTGCTCTTCTAATTTATTGTCAAAATTTTAAACACAAATGCCATCCATGCAATAAACCACGCTGTGGAATATGCAATATGATGAAATCTACAAACTGTTACAAAAGCTGTGTTACGCACAAAAAATATTCGACTGCGGAAAACATGACATGTAAAAGTGCAAATGTAGTCTTAAAATTATCCTGTCAACATTGCCTTAAAGACTACATTGGAGAAACATCTACGTCACTTAGGCGAGGATGAACAATCATCGTGCCGATGTTCGACATCAAAATTTACTTAGACCCCTATCTGCACACGCTGTCCAATAAAATCAAACCTTTGAAAATTGTTTCTCTCTAATTGGCATCAAGAAGTATCAAAATTATGACAAGAATACAAAAAATTATTACTAAGAAGATAAGAACAAGCAAATATAATGGCTCTTCAATAAAAATCACCAGTTGGATTAAAGTTAAGATACAGTTAATTAAAATTTATTATTCAATAATTCTATCTATCTCTGTGTTTAGGAAAGGTTACATGTTTAATTGGCTTGTTTCCATACTATATGTTTTTGTTGTTTGCAATGTTTTTTATAACCTTCATTCCTATATTTGTTTATATTTAATTTTATACATGCTTTTGATAAAGTAATGAAGTTAATGAAAAGTAACGAAATATTAAGCATTTCGAGTTGAAGAAACGTGTTTTGTTTTCTTTTATACCTATATATATATATATATATAGGAGAGAGAGAGAGAGAGAGAGAGAGAGAGAGAGAAAGAAAGAGAGAGAGAGAGAGAGAGAGAGAGAGAGAGAGAGAGAGAGAGAGAGAGAGAGAGAGAGAAAGAGAGAGAGAGAGAGAGAGACATTGGAGAAATTGGGGAATTTTCAAATGTTTACTACAGCAAAGAAAAATTTTATTGATTGTCATTAATACATTTAACACACTTATAAACGTATATACACTAGTAAGACAATGAGAATACGGGAATAAATGGTGTGTTTAAGAAGAAATAAGCTTTAAATTTGGCAGTCAGAAATGTTTCTTTTAGTATCTTGCAGTATTTGGATAATCTCTAAACTTTATATGCATTTACTTTTGTGAACGAACTTCCCTAAATTTATTAAATACGTCTGAAATCTATTTTTGAGTTTTGAGGTATGCTTTGAGAGGATACTTTAAATACCTGGTAAACATATAATACTTTTAATATAAAAAAGTAAATTAAAAACTCTTCTTTGTGACGAAAACTTTAAACATTTTTGGGGAAAAGAATTATTTCGCCATTCTAGTCGCACTTGAGGAAGATTCTGGCAGAATTGTTTAAACTAGCCCTGTGTAAATAGATTTTAAATGTCAAAAAAAACTTTCCTCAATGTTATTACTTTTGACAATATATACTAGTCAAATCTATTGTATTAAAATATAGTTGAAAGACATGACCTGTATACAGTAAAATAAATAATGTCAATACTAAATTATGTACGTAAAATATCAGTTAATTGTGTTAATACTAAAGTAAATTATTTATATATACGCTTAACAAATGCTTTGAGTATCAGGAGGATAACCAAAGACATCGGCCGCGCTGGAGATACCCGTACATATCAGTGCTTACAGATAAACCGGAACTCCTGATACGTCAAATCCCCTGCGGGCTCCGCAGGGACCACCTCATGGATTATTTACTTCTCTGCACTTCCTCGGTTTAACGAAAAAACGGCAATAAGATGTATTGAGAGTTGAGTTATCGATGAAAACGAAAGGGATTTTATATTTTTTGCTCCAATAAATAATTGACAATTAAAATAACGCATGCTTTCAATATTTTTAGCTTAGTTGACTCTCTTCTCTTAAGTGTAAAAAAGGATTAATATATAAGATTAAAACACTGATTTCTCTGTGTTCACATAGCAATACATTTTAATTAATTATTTTATATTTAAAAATGTAGATTACATCTATAGACATTTTTTCATTTAAACACTAAACATAAAAAGTATTATAGAAGCAATAGGATTTTAAGTGTTTATTGCTACTGGTTGTGATTTTTACTGTGTATATTGTGAGAATTATCACGGATTTATTTGTTTATGTTGACATGTATGAACAATTTAAAATAATAACCTAATGACCTAAAGCCAGTGAAATGTTTATGGTGGTAATATTCTAGACAGTCAGATGATACTGTCATACAAATTCACGTAAACGCGAGGAAACTGCCACTAAAACCTTTTAAGAGTAAAGTTAACTTCGGTGTTGACAAGAATCTTTACGGCTGCAAAAAGTACATAAAGCCTTACTATGTACTAAACCGGCTCTATTTTCTACCCTATACAGATACAAAAATTCTCTCTATCCTCATATTACCGAAAATCTGATCCTCAGTAGTACTGAAGTAATCTTCAGGTGACCTCTTTTTCTCTTTAAACACAGTCAATAAACCAATAACAAACCTGTAACTAAATTAGGTGTGAATCACCTGACCTCAAGGCCGTTCTAATAGACATACAACATTACGATATATAAATATATTTCATTATAATTGATATAGTAAATACAATGATCCTAGATTCATAAATACTAGTTATGATTAATTTTGTTGGTAAATCTATTATTACGAGTAGAAATAAGTAGACAAATACAGTATTGGTGTAGTAATAAAGACGACCTAATTCAGAATGGCCAAGTATATGTACTCATCACTATAAATAGTGTAATTAATACAGTATTCGATAATAATACAATATAAATTCTAATTTATATTGATCTAGTAGATGCATCATTGCTAGAAATACTTGGACAGTCATAGTACGAGGGGTACTCAAAAGTTCCAGGAATAGCTCTGCCGTAGGTACTCTTGCGTAGTACAAATACTCGCCGCATGCTCTTTTCCAGCTCAATGCCGCCTGTTGCGTTGACCTGACGTGTTCTGTCCCCGTACAGTAATAGTTTTAGCTAGTGCTTTTTTGTGATCGTGCCGTTTTTTCAAATAGGGTTCAGCTGTGAAATTTTGTTTTCTGCTTGGCAAAAACGCCGCTGAAACAGTTGAAATGTTGAAGACAGCTTACAAAGACGACGCTATTGGGAAAACCCAAGCTGCTTTAAATCACGGCAGGCTTCAATTCGATGTTCCTTTTGAAAGTCAGTGAGAGCACGAGGCACAAACTTGGGGGCAACCCTTTTCATGTTCAAGTCTTCGATAAAAACTGTTGAACTAAGCTCCATGACAGCCCACTAGCTTCTGATATTTGCTCGATAGTCTGTCGTCGGTCTGCAAGCACAATTCCTTTCACTTTCACAAGATTTTCGTCTGTTCGGGAGGTCGATGGTCGTCCAGAACGAGGTTTGTCCTCAATTGACAAGTCACCATTTTAAACCGAGAAAACCATTCGTACACTTGGGTTTTCCCCATAGCGTTGTCTTTGTAGGCTGCCTTCAAAAATTTCTACAGTTTCAGCGGCGTTTTTGCCAAGCAGAAAACAAAATTTCACAGCTGCACTCTGTTCACTCAAGCTAGCCATTGTAAAAAACGGCACGATCACAAAACAGCACTAGCTAAAACTATTACTGCACGGGGACAGAACACGTCAGGTCAACGCAACAGGCGGCACTGAGCTAGCAAATAGCAGCGCTACAAGAGCTAAGAGTCGAGAAGTTTTACTACGCAAGCTCCGCCTACGGCTGAGCAATTCCGGTAACTTTTGGGTACCCCCTTGTATAAGATAATAATAAAAAAAATCATTCATAGTCCAGATTTATCCAGTAGCTGCACACATCACAATAAAAGCAAATATTAACACAGTATTGTATAAAAAATAAACAATTAAATTTTGATTTAGATTGATCTGGTAGATAAACTGGCAAACATATTACTTTCACAAATAAAGTATTAGATAATAACAAATTAAATTAATCCATAAAATGTACACATCAGTATAAACCGATCTATAACAAGTTAAACGAAACCATTCAAGAGTGTGTTTGTACGATGAAGAGCCTGTTGTGATCTCATATTATCATGAAGAGAATAATGAAAGACTTTAATCTGTCAGCCGTAGTGTGTATAGTGTGCCCCGACATTGTCTCCTGTACAGTTAAGCTCCTGCGGCAGGGCTGTCGTCTGCCGTATTACTGTGAATACCTGCTGTCAGCCGTAGCGTGTATAGTGTGCCACGACATCTTCTCCTGTACATGTAAGTTCCTGCGGCAGTGCTGTCGTCTGCCGTAATACTGTGAATACCTGCTGTCAGCCGTAGCGTGTATAGTGTGCCGCGACATCGTCTGCTGTACAGTTAAGCTCCTGCGGCAGCGCTGTCGTCTGCCGTATTACTGTGAATACCTGCTGTCAGCCGTAGCGTGTATAGTGTGCCACGACATCTTCTCCTGTACATGTAAGTTCCTGCGGCAGTGCTGTCGTCTGCCGTAATACTGTGAATACCTGCTGTCAGCCGTAGCGTGTATAGTGTGCCGCGACATCGTCTGCTGTACAGTTAAGCTCCTGCGGCAGGGCTGTCGTCTGCCGTATTACTGTGAATACCTGCTGTCAGCCGTAGCGTGTATAGTGTGCCACGACATCTTCTCCTGTACATGTAAGTTCCTGCGGCAGTGCTGTCGTCTGCCGTAATACTGTGAATACCTGCTGTCAGCCGTAGCGTGTATAGTGTGCCGCGACATCGTCTGCTGTACAGTTAAGCTCCTGCGGCAGCGCTGTCGTCTGCCGTATTACTATTAATACCTGCTGTTGACTTAACGTCCTATTCTACATAATATTTATGGTTAATCTTGTTTTTATGTTGCATAGCAACACAAGAGACTACCATTGTTCGTTCTGAATGCGAATAAAAATACACTAAATGTAATAGAACATAATGTAATTAACTTCGTTCCGGAAGAGGTTTTAGTCAAAACATGTAATATCACTTGAAAATTTGTCAATATTTTGTGAATATTTAATACGATATATGGAATAAAAGGTAAAATATATTAAAAACGTAAACTAGGCCAAAATCCAACCTACTTTTAAATTGTTTCCATAATTTTATTGTAAGTTATTCCAAAACTACTTTACACTGTGCCTGGTTTATTTCCTAAAATTATCATTCTTATGGGGCAAATATAACTAATCTTAGATAACGTGTTGTATCTAACATCAATCGGTTTTTTTACATAAAAGAACATACTCATATCTGAAGGCTAAGATTGAGTTATTAGTGTAAATCCTCTGTTATTCGGTATAACATAAATAGGTAAGATTGTTTTCTGAAACTGTTCTGCAACCATTGTTATTACCAAAGTCGCACGGTGAAAGTAATTAATTACAGTTAGTATTACAGGATATTGGGGATTAAGTTGCTCCATTAGAGCACATTTTAAAATGCTCGCATTTAGGTACACTTATATTAGCTTTGGTGTATAGTAATGACTTGAAATGTTTCATCTTTTTTTGTTAAAATACGTCAGTATATAGTAAATCAATAACGACAAAAAGTTAACATTTATAAAACTTTTAAATATAAATCTATATATATATATATATATATGTATAATATTTATTTATTTATTTATATATCCCATAATACTACACCAATATATCTATAGGTACCAAAACACTACAAAACACGAATATCGATCGAAAATCACTATAAAAAAACAAATAAAGCCTTTAAAGTAATTTTAAACCTACAGTACTTTACACATCTATCTACAACGCTTCACAAGAGGGGAACCACTCCGATTGACGTTTTAGCTAATCTGTTCCTTTTTATTTAAATTTTGGCTGCTTTGGTTGTTTCTATGACCGTATGTTCAGCTTATGGAACAGAAAGCCAACCGGGTTTTCGAAACCAGTCATGGTGAATTTTTGATGGTCTTATATTCCTACATTTTTTAGAAACTAGAGCCATAAAATATCACCACGAATAAAAGTTAAAAGTATATCCTTTACAACATCCTTCTAAAGTTTTCCTTCCAAGAAAGGTATTGTTTGGAAACCTTGACTACTTAACGTTGTTTAAAAATTCTGATAAATTTTGGATTTTCCCACGCAATATTTGTTAATAAGCCAGAATGAAATATCGTTTAATTTCTACTCAAATGATAAAAACTAGTTTTGTTATTTATGTACGCACAAACGTGTTATGAAAACCTTTTTTTAATTTATTAAAAATAAAATTAAATATTTAACATTAATTTTTCAAAATAAAGTCATACACTAGCTTGGTATTAGAGAGTGAGTTTTGAGCATGACTGCGTGAATTCAACCAATAACAGAGTGAGCTGTACTATCGCAGGAATGGAAATCGACCCTCTTGTATAACACTGTGTGTATTGTTCATGTAATATTCATTAGCTCAGAAACCAATTTCGGCAGATTCGACTCCAGGCTACACAACCACTTATCATTAGATATATTAGACGATTGAGTGGTACTATTGCAGGAATAGAGATGACCCTCTTGTATAACACTGTATTGTTCATTT
This sequence comes from Homalodisca vitripennis, assembly GCF_021130785.1. Taxonomy (NCBI): domain Eukaryota; kingdom Metazoa; phylum Arthropoda; class Insecta; order Hemiptera; family Cicadellidae; genus Homalodisca; species Homalodisca vitripennis. The sequence continues at coordinate 47,858,909 of NC_060212.1, forward strand.
AATATTCATTAGCTCAGAAACCAATCTTGTCAGATTCTACTCGAGGCTACACAAGTATTTGTCAGAATGTCAGACCCATAAAATTGTTCACTTCAATCATTTACCGCTAGCTAAATATTTTACTCCATAATCCACAAACATTTGAAACAAAGCAACATATTAACGGTTTTTTTTTGCATTAATGCATTGTCCCGATTACTATATTTTAAAATTGTATCTAGTGTGTAAAACATTGTGTTATACTGACTTGTTATATAGAGGAGGAGAGCCGGATAGTGAGTGGACTACTATGTACTCTTCCCATCGGGAGGGAAGCGTGTTCCAGATTGAGTGACGCTTTTTAAACCACTCCTAAGCCTTCTTATTAATATCATACGTAACATTCCTTTTAAAGAAGCCGAAATTTTGTTACCTAATAAACTTAACGTAAAATCAGCTAAAAATTGCAAGTACTGCTGGTTATATATATTTTTTACCAAACAGTTTTGGAATAATAACTATAGGAATTGCGTAACTACTGCATATTTTTAGTTCTTAAGTTATAAAATAATATTTCGCAGGTATATTCGTTAATTAACATGAAGAACATTGTTCTTTTAATATAATGAATGGCAGACTTTAAAAAAAAATTTCTGAATGAACCTAGTGGAAGTGTCGAAACTAATAGTAAGGTTATACATATACAAGCAAAGTATTTTTATCCAATTCATATCTATTTCATTAATGTATAAATGCAAAATATGGTGCATGATTGTATAATATTCTATGGTTAGCGTAAATATTATTTGTTTTTACAGTTTATAATCCTTTTTCATTATCTTTTAAAACTCGATTCCGTATTCTAGAGTTTTATGTTTTGTAAATGGTCATCGTTTTACTTAAGCACTTTAATAAATTGATCATTTATAATGTTATGCATAAACACTCTTTTTATTTCTTAGGCGGAATAAGAAGACAGTGTAAACTACAAGAGTCTTTTGTTGTCGTGATCATAAGGTCGTACATTCCTCTCTCCTCTGCGTAGGAGTTATGATAAGCAGATGTGACACTCCCTACCCCTATCAGTAGCTTCCACTTCCATTATCCATCCATTTTGCTATATTATAAATTCGTACTTTAAGAATTGAAATAACTTTAAATTTAAAACGTTTTTTATAAAAAAATTTTACATGTTATAAAATTGCAAATGATTTTACCTGGATTAGTTTTACAGTAAAAATCATAGAGTAAGCTTTTAAGTGTTAACTTTAGTACCAAAACATGAGTTTTATACAGAAAGGAAAACATATTTTGATGTAAGAGTATAAACAATCTTATAAGTGCAATTTTAAAACTACTATCGTATACCAAATATTGTGAAATGACATCAGTTCATATGGTTTCACACGTGTAAAAACAAACGCTTGGAAAGAAGACGCCTTTTGAGAAAAAAATAACTGGATAACTTCAAAAGTTTATATTACAATTAAATATAAATTTTAATGTGTAGACTGTCGTTATGCGGTGAAACGCGGAAGCTCTGTGATTGCGTGCTGTAATATGCATTTGGAGAGCTATTATGAGAAGCGAGGTATTAACGCAAATCCTCGAGACGAGTTTATAGAGATTGGTTTCTAAGCTAATGAATACTTAATACCATAACTGTGTTCGCGGTGCTGAGTGAGGTATAAGTTTGACAGTTGGGAACAGCTATACATGGAATATTATTGTAAACAATGTATTTTGAGAATTTATAAAATTCTATTAATTTAATGTATGTTATTTTAATAAATTCTGAATTGTTTTACTTTTATGATCTAATCATCGCATTAAACAAATTTTTTCAATATTGTATTAGACATTTAGTATCTTAATTTTTAGTGTTAAAGTCAATCATACATAAATTTCTAAGAAACATTTACACGTCAACTTTATGAACAGGTTCAATGCTAATGGAAATTTTTTTTTTAACACCCTCATTTATTAGTAATTAGGTTTTGGGATCTACTCTACTAGATGCTGTATTGTGATATATTTAAACTTGATGAGCTAATGAATGTCAAAATCTGTATTAAGCACAACCTCCGTAATACCGTGGAAGCTGAGGACAAATTCTGGTGCTGCTCTTTTATTGAACAAAATTTGTGTTAACTGCCTGGAGAATCCTACTTTTAAGCATTACATACAACGATTTAATAGCTTTTTTTACCATTGAAGTGCCGAAAGAGAATCACTCTCAGTTCAGCAGGAATGATGGATGGCTCGTATGTTTTTATGCTTGATACGGTTTATTCGTTATAACAAGTAAAATTTAAGTAAATCTGTAAGGAAATTGTAAAAAACTTGAAAATGAAGCAACTTGTTACACAATAAATATATTTCGGGTTTTTTAGTAATTAAAGTTTCCCATAACATTTAAAATGATATTGTTGGTGATAGATATGGGTGGGTGGGGGTTATAAGCGACAAAACCCACCCTATATAATCAAAAAGAGTGACTTTTATTCAGATTTAGCAACGAGCCATGAGTATTATAATGAGAGGTAGCACAGTTAGGGCCTGCAGTTGTAACAAAATTCCCGGGTTTCTTTGTTTGAGTTATGTGTTATACACGTACTTGATGGCCAATATATTATTTAACTAGCCGTGCATGGCCTGCTTATGCGTACAAATAGAATACAACAAACGCAAAATTATACCTATTTTTATCTAATGTTTTAATTCTGTTATAACACTCGTCATGACCATAAAACTAAAAGATTGTTCTCATGTAAGTAGATAGCTTGATTCCATATCAGACTTTCACAACTAAAATTTTTGGAAATGGCTATTTTCAATTTTGATCTTTTATTAAAAATATATTGACTTTAAAATAATAATTCTCAAAACTTAATATAATAATACTTTTATGTTTACACATCGTACAGTTGCCTGTCAAGAAATTAAATCGTAAGAATCGCTTTTAAATGGTCAGGATGTTTTAGAAAACATTTTTGGGTTTTTAATAATTAAAAAGATTTCTAATTTCATGAAATATTGAACTTTTACTCGATGTTCGTTATGCATTTGCGGTTTATTATGTAGCATTAAAAACGCTAATATAATATTATTGCAAATAGATATTTTCAGCATGGAGATTACCTCAGCCTGTCCAGACATACTTGTGTTGTGCCGTGCACAGGATGTGTGGGTCTACTCTACTGCACGTGGGTGAGTGGGAGCTTGTAATACTCTGTTTTCCAGTAAGTATCTACAGGAACCTACAACTGACCTGAGCCTGTCCATACATACTTGTGTTGTGTCGTGAACAGGCTGTGTGGGGCTACTTATCTGCACGTGTGGGTGAACGGGAGCTCGTAATACTCTGTTTTCCAGTAAGTATCTACAGTAACCTACAACTGATCTGAGCCTGTCCATTCATACTTGTGTTGTGTCGTGAACAGGCTGTGTGGGGCTACTGTACTGCACGTGTGGGTGAGCGGGAGCTCGTAATACTCTGTTTTCCAGTAAGTAACTACAGTAACCTACAATAAACCTGAGCCTGTCCATACATGCTTGTGTTGTGTGCGTGCAACAGGCTGTTTGCTCTTATTCTGCATGTGTTTGTGAGCGAAGATCGTATTGCTCTGTTACCGGTAAATCACTTTTCTACACGTTCTCATTACAACGTAACATTTTACTTGTTCACTTACTACGAGAATAAACACGAATCGAAATCTGCGATGAATATACTATGCGATTATTGCAGGTTTAAATTAAACAAGGAACCAATGCACTGAAAAAACTTCAAGATCACAACGTTAACCAATTATATTATATATTAAACACTTCCCTCGTAATAAATTACTTCATGAAAAATTTTCCAGCAGTTTTTATAATATCAACTAATCTTACATAATCTTATATTAAACGTGTTTACGGCGTTGCCAGCCCTTGTAACCTACAAAAATTTTAAGCTGTATTCAGCAGCGTTATGAAAGTACACATAAATTAATGTGTCTGGAAACCTAATCACATCAGATCTGACTAAAGTATAAGATCCCTTGCTAACGTGTCGTTGTATAAGTACTATCTTAACATGATAAAACTACCGGACTGTGTAATGCACGAGCCTCTTTACAATGTAACTCATATCTGACACATTTGTAATATTATAAAACGACGTAGCAATGGCGTTTGTAATTGAATTGGGGTGGAGTGCAATGATTCAAGTTTATTCGATTTGACATGACATTTTAGTTTAGGTTGATTGACTAAACAAACGTAAATAAGACTAAACATAAACTTCAGTTAATACTAGACACCAAATTAAAATCATTACGCTTCAACCATATGCTATGTCCAGAACTACCGTACAAAGAGCTAATACTAAAGGCACTAAATTTAAATTACTAAGCTAGAAGCATATTTTATGTCTGTATCTACCATAAAATCAGATTAAAACGGGGATAAAGACCAACTCTTAAATATAAATTAAAATTGTTATAAATTTATCTCTTATGTCAAATAACTTCGAACTAAAATAAGCCACAACAATTGAACGATAGCGATGTAATGACAAGAGAAATGTTTCTTCAACATATTCTATAACATTAACATTTTTATCTAAATAACAATCTCGTAGAAAATCCAAACTAGTGTCAACGTATACTAAACATGTAGATCTATCACATTTGAGATGTTTTTAGGTAAACAATTTTTGTTACGGTTTACAAACTGCCTGTAAATCGCTACATTTCTAGCTCAGTCGACTAAAAAGAAGAACAATCGTTGACTTAAACTGTTCCAGTAAAACCATCAAATTCAGGTTTACCAACATTTCCCGTTACCCTGGAAACATTCTTTTAGTTTACAAAACGATATCACATGTATTTTAAATTCCCAGTGTATTTATGTTAGTACCAAAGAATGAAACATTTCACAACTAAATTTCACATGAACGACTGACTCATTACTAAGATGTTTGGATGTATATGTGACTACTAATTGAGTGATTAATCGAGCTATATGATGCGTTATAATATTAATTACCTCATTTTTATTAGGGTCTAAGTGACAATTGATCATTGTAACTTTTTCAATTTTCTTCAATACACTACCGCCACAATATTTCGTCTCACACCTCAGTCCCATAATAATGCCATGTCATGAAGAAGAAAACTGTCCACAGTTGTCATTCTTATTTGTAGGCAATTAATGATAAATTAAACCTTGCAGTGCGCGCAATATTTGGATCCCATAAGAAATCTGTTTAATTGAACTTAATCGGTATAATACAGGCTGCTAGATTGTTTTTGGTGTTGCTTGATTAATTTAGAGTACAGTTTGAAGGAACATTGGTTTAAGCCCTTCAAAACAGTAACCTTGTCATCATGAATAGATTTTTCATACTATAACATTAAGCTTTCGTGAACGATATTTAAGGGTTTGCAAGCAATGTTTTATTTATATTTTTTAATATTGAATTAAAATACTCTAGGAAGTATTAGCAAAAACTCTGTATAATGAGCAAGCAACAATGCTTGTTACTTAATATTTGCTTGCAGGTGTTATTCTTTTATGTGTTTGTAACATTTCTAATTGCACATGGTTAAATAAAGGAAATTTCTCAATATAATATTTAATTAAAAACTCAAAATTAAAAAATTGCAATTGGAAATCTTTCTTTTTTTTAACACTATTTAAAGACGAAGATGTGAAAATTTCTGTAAAATTAATTAATTGTAATATTCAATAATTATTTAATATTAACAATTCTTAAATATATATATATTCATAAAGTCAAATTCCACATCAATTATGTTTTGAAACGGTGATACCTCTCCATTTTAGATTAAAATTTAATGCATCAGATGCGGACAGGACAAGATCTGATTAATAAATCAAGCAAAGCGAATGAGTAAAGCACTTTATTCCTTCTCCTCGACAACAGTATTCTTTGTTGAAATTTACATCGTTGTCAAGTAAAAAAAAACTTCTAATTACAGCTTTTCTAGAAGATATATTTCCATAATTTTTCAAGTATATCAATATGTAGCAACTGATTGCTATCACTGGAGGAGCTTAAATAATGTAATTTTTAATTATCTGCAATATAGCTCGAAAAATTGAGATCTATAGAATTGAACTTTTGCTAGATGCTTTATTTATATGTAGGCTATATCGAGTTCAGTGATGACGAATGTCACTCTATTGCATTTATCTGAATATTATTACAAATGTTTAGTTTGTATTAAGAGTAACTATTAGCAACAAAGATAATCGCAAATCATGTAGATATGTAAACAAAGTGAGTACACTCGTATATTATTTTAACCTCCACAGGCGTGAATTCTGCATGATACTTCATTTCTTCACAGACTAGTTTCAGTTCATTGATAATGCATGTCCATATGTGAGATTTTGCATGTGCGACACTGAGGCTTATCTCTCAGTAAGGTGCCGCAATTTGTCTTTTGAATGAGGGGGAGGGTTGGGGCTTCAATGTTTGTTTCTGTCATTCCCTGTTTGTTTGATATCTCAAGTATGGAATGAGCTTTGGAATTGAAATTTTGTACCAAAACCCAGCGAAACTTGTTACGCGACACCTTGTGGGGCGTACTCCTGTCTTGTGATTGTTTATGTAAGGCATGATCAGAGTTGTTTTCTCTTTCTATGTAATGCTTTTAATAATTAAGATGTAGGTATTCAGAAATTTAAATACATTTCATTTCACCTCAATACTTTCCTGTAACTATGAAATAAACAAAAATCTTAGTAAATGGACTACTTTCTAAAATAAAAATGAACAAATTTTTAGGGATATTTTTAATCACCTGAGTAAATTTTAAATTTAACAAATAATTTATGGTTTTGTTTTGTATATACAATTTTTATAATCAACTTTTACCTCATAATATTTTAATTAATTATAATAAATAATATGACATATATTTTTGACATGAAACCAAATGTCATTACCTGCTTTACTTTGCAGGTATAAATATTATTGATATTGACTTTTTAATTAATTATTATATACAGGTATAGTAAAGTCATTAATTAAAAATTAATCATTGTTATACCTGTGAAATAACTTTGTATTAAACATGTTCGTCAGTTGGATGTCACCAAAACTAATATCTGTATTGATCTAGGAAATAAAATATTATCATCTGTAAGTTATTTTAATATTTGCTTATTTATCATTCAAAATCCATGCCTCGCTTGAAAGATCTAACTCACAATACGAAAATGTAAATTTCACTTAAGTTCTAGGCGCTCGAGTTGGTAACCGTTAAGCTGTGGAACAGCTATAAATTTCAAGATAGAAAAAAGGACTAGGCGTACAGAGTAGTTTATTATTCCGTCAAAGACGTATGTGCAGGAACATGGGAACAATAATACTCACCAGTGACGAGTAAAAGGGTTGAAAATATACGTATAAAATGCAACTAAATAACGGTAAAAGCTCATAGTTTTGCTGTTAAATCGTGCCAGATAGCAGGACAAGATGTATGTGACAGGAAACCCCGTATTTGCAATACCTAAAACATTATCCTGGATAAAAGCAAACTGTGCTGCAGGGCTCTAAGTTTTCGGAAAAAAATTAAAACAAATGGTTACTGCAAAAGTTGAATCTTAATTGCAAGTGTGAATTACAAACGTTTTTGGCACTCTACACTTTTCTACTTCCCTAGACTTGTTAGCAAAGTTTAGTAAACATTTAGCTGCAATAACTTTAAAATATGCTTTATATTATTGTGTACACCATTTTAACATTTTATGCACACATTTCTATCAATATTATTCCGAAGATAGTTTTTATACTTTTTTGTTTGTTTTAAAACGTAGTAAGAAATTTATGATATCGAAGCATTTTGCCGCTATTTCAAACAAGTATTCGACTTTAATGAATTAAAGACATTATCTGTGAATTAAATGCTTTAAATGCGTTAATGTTTCATGCGTTAATATCAAACTCAGCTGTCACTGGCTACAATTACAATCTTACAGATTAGCTAAATATAACATTGTTAAAGTCATTACGTATATATACATATATATATATATATATATATATATATATATATATATATATATATATATACACTTTAACCTCCTAACAAACTTTGTCCTCTTGGAATGTTTTAATGAGAAAACTCTTATGGGTTTTGTATTAACACAGTAGGAGTAATCTTATTAGAGAAATGTTTAAGAGGTCGTTCGTGAATTAATAAATTATTTTGGCTGTCCGTTGCTCTTTACCAATTTAGTTGTTCAAATTGTTTCAATGATCTATCAAACTGTTTAAAGTTCATACAATTTATTTATAAATGAACCCTGATGAGCTATAAAGTCTCACACATGTAACAGTGATGGCAGAGGCAATGACGTTGTTGACAACAAAAGCACTTTGGATGAATAATTGTTAATGCAAAACTTAGCATCATAATGCACCCTGCAAGAGTTCATTTGAGCAAAACCATCTCAAATTTCGCTCAAATCATGAAATGAATGCATAGTATTGACGTTCAATAAATTGCTAATGTGCTACCAATTAAAGCGTTACAGAGGAGTTTTTAGTATATTACGGTATGAATATTGAAGCCTGATATCACACAATGTACGATTTTGTTTAGTTAATTTGTAAATTTTATAATCTATTATTATATAAGTTATTATTATAAAGATGATAGTGACTCAACGATAAGATTTCCTAGACAAAATGATCTCCCCACTCACTTTTCATCCTTAATCACGTTATGATATCGCTGCAGGACGGCTACAGTGACAGGTGCCATTTATCACTCAGGTTTGGTCTTTCATCATCGTGTGGTATATATATTCTAACCTATCACTAGTATTTAAATACATATACTAGCATTTACACGCAGCTTCACACGCGGTTTACCCCTAAAAATACTGGGACACCATGGGTATGTGAGAGTTCGAAACACGTCTGACATAAGTGGCAATAACTTTTTTTTTTTTTTTTGAGGGAGAGGCAGGAAAAATGAAATTACGCACGCAGGTGACAAGCCTGTAGTGTGGGACTCCCCTAAAAACGGGTTTACCTACTAAAAAAACCTCCTCTACTCTTTAGGATTCTAACCTGGGATTGTTTATCACATTACTTCAGGCTAGGCCTAAATTTGGCTTAAGCCTGTGGGGCTCGCTCCTTATCCAGCTGCTAGGTCAAGGGATCTGGGCCACTTCGCGGTCCAGATCGGGTTTCTTTTCCAGGAGGATGCCCCGGACGAACTGTGACAAACAATCCCAGTTCCCCTCATCCTCCATTATCTTTTCGCAGACCGTATCCAGCGAAAAAACCCCGAGTTTTCTTGTGGCCTCCAGGCGGGGCCTTTCCCATCGCGGACAGCGGAAGAAGGTGTGTTCCTCGTCGTCGGGAACGCCCGGACAGTAGATGCAATCCGGTGAACCGGTATTGCCCATCCGTTTCAGGTACGACTTGAAATAGCCGTGACCTGTCAGAAGCTACGTGAGGTAGTAATCCACCTCGCCATGCCGCCTTTCGACCCATGGTTGAACCTGCTCGATGAGTCGCGCAGTCCATCGTCCTCGGGTTTCGTGCTCACAGCTGTGTTGCTACTGCTGGAAGGTTCGTTCACGCTCTTCGGATCTTGCTGCGTCCTTGCCGATCTCGCCTTGTCTCTGATAAATCGCCTTCTTCTCCCCTGCCAAGAGCGTGACAGGGATGACTCCGGCAACCACCAGGACGGCAGGCTCGGATACTGTCCGATAGGCGGAACACACCCGGAGCGCAGCTTGACGCTAAACCCGGGCGAGTCGCAACCTATAACATTCCTTGGTAAGAGCGTCTGCCCACACACCTCTGCCCCATAAAGGAGTACGGACTGGACTGCGGACATCCATAACCGTCTTTTGCTGGACCGAGGACCCCCAACATTGGCCATCAGCTTACTAAGATAAGAGACCACCTTAGCAGCCTTGTCCGCCGAACGGAAGATCTGGTCTCTCCAGCTTAACTTATTGTCCACCATGACTCCGAGGTACTTGGCGGCACGCGTTGACTGGACCACTTCCCTTCCCACTCGCAGCGGGACGACGGTGTCAATTCTCTTCATCGTGAGAATCACGATCTCCGTCTTGCTCAGAGCAAGCGAAAGACCGTGATCGGACATCCAGGCGTTGACCACTCGCATGACCTGGTTCAACTTTAGCTGGGCCAGCTCAACGTTGCGTGCGGCGATGAGAGCCGCAACGTCATCGGCGTACCCAACTAAGACGGTTTCCTCTGGCATCTCGGATCTCAGGAGGCTGTCATAAGCGATATTCCAGAGATCCGGGCCGAGTATTGAACCCTGCGCGGCACCAGAGGTGACTTTCACCGTCCGCGCTCCGTCTCGAGTGTCATATATCAGACGCCTAGAACGGAGGTAGTCCTTGATGAGCCGCAACAGATACGTTGGAATTCGGAAGGTGTCACGAAGTGCATCCAACATATCGACCCATCTCGACGAGTTGAAGGCATTCTTGAGATCAAGCGTAACAAGAAGCACTACTCGGCGGGAGAAATGGTTGTGGCTCTCGGCTCTCTCAACTGCTTTCTGTACTTCCGTAATCGCGTCGATTGTTGATCGTCTCTTTCTGAAGCCGTACTGCCGTACTGACGAGGGCAAAGGTCCCCGACAGCTACCACGGCAGAAATCAGGTGGGAAACGGATCAATTTTTCAAAAAGTTTTCCAGCCGTGTCCAGCATGCAGAAAGGTCTGTAGTACGACGGCAGCTCTGGATCACCTTTTCCCTTGCTAATAAGCACCAGCCTGGCGGTATTCCAGGGAGATGGAAACACTCCTTCAACCAAGCAGGCATTGTACATTCTCAGCAACAACCCGGGATTGATGGTGAAAATCTTCTTCAGAGCCTCGCCGGGAATCCCGTCCGGGCCGGGAGCCTTGTTGCTCTTCAGGGTGAGAAACGGAGGTTTCCAACTCCTCAATAGTAAAAAGCGGAACGCTCTCCACCCGTTCGAAGTCAACTAGTGGTCGCTGTGGATGTACAGGAAACAGGGCAGTGACGATCCTCTCCATGGTGGCTCCCTCCATGATGGAGGGTGGAGAGCGGGCGCCGAGTTTCTGGGTCACAACTTTGTAACCCAAACCCCAAGGATCGGAATCGACGTCGTCCTGAAGTTTCCTCTAGCTATTTGCCTTGCTCCTGTTGATAGCTCGGCGAAGAGACTTTCTCGTGGCTTTGTAAAACATCCGACTTACGAACTCTATCTTCAGGAATTCTCGCTCTAGTGGCGGCACGTTTTGCTTTAAGGCATGTTCTTCTGAGTTCCGCAATCTCTTCAGTCCACCAGTAGACGGTTGCTTGTCGCGGCGGAGTTTCCTTCGCGGCATAGACCGGTCACAGGCCCAGACAAAAAGTTCCATCGTAGATGTTACTAAAGCTTCGGCGCCAGCCTCACCAGGATTCGCCTGCGCTCCCCGAGAGATGACCTCGGTGAACTTGACCGGCGTGGCCCATCCCGGGATGCGGAAACTCTACGGTTTAAATCATGCAGATCAAAAACAATGTACTGGTGGTCACTACCCGTGTAATCCTCCACCACCCTGCAGCCAGAGATCCTCGAAAGAAGAGACTCAGTCGCGAAGGTTACGTCAGGAATCGTGCCTCTATGCTCGGGGCGCCTGAAAGTAGGCGTGTCGCCCTGGTTGAGGACGACGAGCCCGGCCCTGGCGATGAAGTCCAAGATGTATTTCCCCCGGGAGTTGGTAGAGGGCATACCCCACTCGACGGCCCTCGCGTTGAAATCACCGCCAACGACAACGTGCCCATTGGTGCCGAGCACGCTCTCCTCCAAAACGATCAATATTGTCGCGGAAGTCTTGGATGGCCTCGTTTGGGGTCAGGTAGCAACTGAAAGTTACATCCCTACACCTTATCCAGACGAATCCTCGGCCACGTCCGTGACTCCGCACCATGACTTCTTGTGAGTTCCGGGCCCAGAAAGCAGCAGTACCGAGACTGTCTGGGATCCAAATGCTTGGGTCCCTGTCCCGATACTGCTCTCTGACTAGGAGCGCGTCGACACCGAGTTCTCGGGCGAGCTGATTTAGAAGATTATCAGCCCCCCAGGGTCTTTGAAGAATGGCCTGTAGGATACGGATTATTGGCCTCTGCCTTTTGCCTGTTCGAGTGCGGATCTAAAAACACCGCACTGACCAGAACCAGGTAAGTGACCAAGAGCATTCCAAGCAGAACCTGTCTCCTTCTGGCAATCACTATAAACATATCCTGATCTATTTTTGAATTAATTTTACTGATTGGTTCCTAAAGTCGTAGATTGAAACTACTTTTTTAAGTAGCCGTAAAACACGCTCATTCCTCTCCAATATTGCATGATATTTTATTGAATACTTACGAAAATTTCAATAAATTGAACTATTTTTTGATCAATATGATGGATTCCTAATGAAAAAGTATTTCAATTTTTTTTATATGCCGGTTTGATTTTTAATTAACTAATTAAATTGAGTACCTTTTTAGCGACGATAACAGCTAATAAAATGTAACAAATCGTATAATAAACCCAATCACACACAGAACACACACACGATGTGGTGGAGGGGTGAGGGGGTCCCGAGCGGAATGTAATGAGCAGTCTGGCTGTTAGTGTTTAGCACCGTCCTGTGAATTCAATGTAACGTTACTGTTGTATGCTAATCCCTGTTTGAATGTGATTTCCGTTTTAAAGCGATGGATTTTGAATTCAAATACTGTCTCTTTTGTTGATGGTTAAATAATTAGGGCATTTAGTTGAATATTTTATTCTTAAATCATAATTTTATTAAGCCGTATAAAATAGAAATTATAAAAGTTCTATGACATTTCAGTATATTGTCATGCTTAGATTTTACTTCGGTCATACTGGAAATAGATTTACTAGTATATTATTATTAATTTAGCATAATATAGAAAATGTTTTTGAGAGAATTAAGGTGCAAAATGATCAAATACTGAGCTTTTTGTACTCATAGTGTAAGAAGCTTATACATTGCTCTTAGTCCTGTAAGATCGTTAGTGCTGCTTCCGGAGCGAAAGGATATTTAGGATTAGTAACTTTAAGGGGTGGGGACGCATCCTATCGAGATGCACGAAAAAGAGTTAGGGCACTAATCTCAAAGTCATTTCCCCTGGAAAAAGGGAAGACCAGCTCTGAAACAGCCTCTCTAGTAAAAGCAGGCAGGGGAGGCACACCATTGTTGAGGCTAGCAAGAACCTCTGACATTTGGGGAACAAATCTCACAAAACTTCACCAGTCGTTTCCCGCACTATACTAGACCTTAACATTAATGTAAACATTGTTTATGTTACTAAAATGTTTATACATATTATAATACTCTATTGAACTATTTATAATTTTCACTCTGTAAGTAAATTTAAGTTACAACTGATTACATTCAGGGACATGAGGATTTATCGTAATACGCGCCCCGTTACATAGAACTGTGTTACTACCAAATCAAAAACGACAATCTAAAATTGTAACAGAAATCCAGAATGGATTAATATAACGCAAGTGTAATAATGTTTAGACAGTGGTACCATAACACATCAAAGCTTAGTTTACTCTAATGATTGTATTGGAAGCGATGATTCGAATAGAATACTATCACTACAAAACACTATTTGCTGTATCATTAATCCAAAATTGATAAATAGAGTATAATAATACTATTTATTTAGAGAATGGCAGCAATCACAGCCAGTTCACTATAGTGAGTGTGTTGAAAGTGATGGTGTATTGTAATACTACCAACGCCAAGCATTATTTGCTGTAACAACAATTCATCATGGATAAGTAGAACACAGTAGTACTGTTTAAAGTTGTAGGAATCACAGCAAAGTTGAGTTGACTGTGGTGAGTTTATTGAGAGCGATGATTATATTCAATAAAACACACCGCTGCAAATTGCTGTTAATTTCATTACAGAGAACAGGTTCATGTATATTCAGTAGCAAGTAGAAAATATTCCCTTCAGTAATAGCATAATGTATGCATTAAAAATAAAATAAGTTACACAATCTTTACTCTGATTGCCAGTATATAAAAATATACATATACATTTAAACTTGATAATATTAGAAATAAGAATTTTTCATAAATATTTAATAATAATAATACATATACATATATATATATATATATATATATATATATATATATATATATATATATATATATATATATATATATATATATATATATTGTACGCTTATTTATTGTATATATATTGGACGCATGTATATTGTAAATACAATTTTGACTTTTGCCTAGATATAATAAATAATTTATTCCTAAAAAAAAATGAATGTTGCAACAAAGTATTATTTCCACTGCTTAAAATAATTAAGACTATCTTATTTACAATGGACGCAAAACTCAAATACACTACATAAAGTATAAATTAGGTTAAATCCTATTTAAATTTATATAGATGAAATGACATAGAGCCTGCTATCCTTCCTCTTTGTATCTCTACATTTGACGGCCCCTAGAACCAACTTTACTCATCCTATCACACCGGAAATAAGTGATGTGTAAAATAAGCAGTTTAATTAACGTCTTGTCATAACTACAAAAACTGAATATATTAATAATGATCAAGCGTATTACACTAATTTTAATTATAAAAAAAATATGACTATTTATTATTTAAATGATACCAGTATAGTGATTGGGTCGTGGAAGAGGAACTAGAAATCTAAATAAAAATTTGAAGATGAGGTAAAAGTAATGAAATATACAAAAAAAAATGAGCAAATATAGTTTATCTAAACTTCTGTTCCTACTTTATAATGTCGATTGTAATACAACAGTGTTACAATATTGTTACTGTTAATGGTTAGTAATTTGTAATGTAAAGTTTTCCTTTCCTAAAGTACATTGAATATTTTTTATCGCAATCACGGGGTATCGAATAAAATCAAATTCTGTTAAAAAAACTATTTTTGGACTACGCAGTAACTTAAAATTCATAGTGACCTGTTTTGTTAACTTCGCTGGAAACAACATTTATTCTCCGTAAAGATGTAAGCTTAGGAAATGAGTATTTCCTATAAATTTCCTATATAGTATGGGTGTTATTTAAAACAGACAATACGCTACTTACGGTTTAATATGCATATGTTTTTATCAGATTATATCCTTTTACCAGTGGCTTGTAACTATATTAAAGTCTATTTTTACTAATCTAAGCTCATAAGGTAAGAGAGAAAAGAGCATTAGTATTACGCTGTAAAATCTGAGCCCTACCCTTTGTTTACAGGAGGTGATAAAAGTCAGGCCTTTGTTTATAGCCTCACATTGTAGCGACTGTGTCTATAAACTTAACTTCATGTACAATAATGTACTACTGAAACCAAGACGTATGTTTCAATTTAATCAAATTAAAGTGTTTCGAGTAAAATTTTTATTAATGTAATTTAGAGAAAAATATGGTACGAGTAAAACTACTTTGTTTGGGGTTACTTTGTAGGAGTAATATTTTTATCTTGTTCTTGTGAGGTTATTTAAATACGGAAACATAACGAAAAGTAAATTACAAATATAACGTATAGTTAAAACAATGTTCGCCAAGATATAAAACGAAGATGAACAATATTCATATTTTAATTAATTTGGATCTTGTTTTGAAACGAAGAACATTATATATTCTTTTCCTTGAAGCTCTAGTATGGTTGAGCTCCGCAGTCCAAAAACTTATTGAATCAGTGTTTTAATTATCTAAATTAAGTTAGTGATCGTGATGATAAGAGATTAATACATACATCTGTGATCTTCCAAAACTGCCAATTAGGATTCAGTGGCTCCTAAAATCAATATTGTAATTCAGTCCCTTCTCTGGTTTTCCCAAATTCTATTCAACCACTATCTAATATTCAGTGGCTTTCTTAATCCATCTGTTCAGGACCTCTTTTTTTCTCAATCCCCTTCCACCTCTACCCAAAATTCCGTAGCTTCATAATATTAGTAATCTATCCATTCATGTCCTCTGTATATTCTAAATCTTTTTCACTATTACCTAACATTCAGTGGCTTAATAAGAACGGTAATATATCAACTCAGCTTCTCAAAATGTTTTATATATTCTATGTTACATCTAATTTCTCGTACCTAAATGGCATTTACATTTTATTATCACACACAGCAAAAATAATTTCTTCTGCTTTTTATATATGTGTTTTGCAGATAATAAAAGATTTTTATTAAAAAAAATTAATACAATACCCAACCGTAGACCATACTATATACAAGCACAGGCTAAAGTTAGAGTTTGTCGGAATCCCGATAGTATTTGCACCCATTTTTTATAGATGATTCACATTCTAGACCTCTTTCTGAAATCCACTTTTTTTAAAATTTAATATTTTGTGGTAATTTTTTAACTCATGAAAATAGCTTCCAAACACGAAATTACTACAAGATACCTGACTTTATAACTATTCAACTTCATAATATCAGTTTTTATACCTTATTTTATGATACACAACTACAATATGTAGCAGATAAATAATATACTACAAGTTAAAAATTCTAGAGAATCTAATCAAAAAGGATGTACATTTAAACGAGTATCAAGGAGAGTTTTATCATTAAACACCATATAGATTATATAAATTTGCTTATTATGTGAAGTGATTATATCTACTGTTACAAAATAAAGGAAACCGTTTACACAGACAAGTAAATAAACATTATTTTAAATATTTTTAAGGTGATGCAAGTCTTAAAATAAAAGATGATGAACAAGAATTGAAATGCTGATCAAGCATTGATCATCAGGAACCGTCTCTTACTGATAGGATACAAATGGGAATAGCAATAATATCCGAGTTTGAGCGAGAGGCTTATAAGTTGCGGTTTCTTGCTTGCACTTAAAGGATGTCGCAATAAGAACATTGATTTGAGTAGAAACTGAAACTAAAAATTCTTATTGCCTTTAACAAAATACATCATATGATATGAGTAATTTATTAGTACTACAATCCGGCATTCGTTCCACAATGCCGCATTCACATACATTTTTGAAAAACATATGCAATACTTTTGTCAATTTCTTCCACTGTCAATACCCAGAACAATTATCCAGATAAATGGTTTCTCAATTATAAAGCACGAACTCTTAGCCTTAACAGCATGCCTTTGACACTAAAAAGCGTTTTAACGAGTCTCAGATCTAGAAAGTCCTCACCGCTAAACTAGGCTGCGATCTACAACCTTGGGCATATTACGTCGATCGCTACAGCGATTTCTAAAATGTGAGTAGAAATTCCATCCTAAGAAGAGGATGATTGTTCAGAATCTTCACGAACGTGACTTTTATCAACAAATAATTTTTGTGAGAGAATGCTTAATCTATTTGAAAATTACAAGGCTGTTTTTAACAATGATGAAGCTCACTTATTTGAGTGCTTCTGTAAACAAGCAGAATTGCCGCTACTTAACAGCTCATAACCTACAAGGAATTTATAAAAAAATAACTGCAAAAGTTTTAAGGCTACTATGTCGTGTGTAGTATAAACCACTGGTAGCGTTGGTGCAAGTGTCAGTTAATTCTCATGGTTATGTGGAAATGCTACGCACATTTTCGCAATAGCAACTTAAAACCTTGGGTATCTACACGACAGAAATTTGGTTTCTATAGAAAGTAGCCACAGCCCACGAGTAATACATCTATGGAAGTCGTTAGAGAAATGATTCTTGATCACATGATCTCACGTTTAGTAGATCTTAATTGGACTTCACGCTCACCTGATCTATTTCCGTGCAGATGGGGATTAATTAAATCTAGTTTAAGTTTAAGTTACACATTGTGCACTCGAAAGTTTTAAGGCTGTCATATGTGAAGAAACGGCTGCTGTGGCACAAGTCATTTTGACAAAACTTATTGAGAAATTTGAAAAGACATTTTTAACTTGAATTAATGCAGAAGGACGCCGTCATGCCGATTTTTTTGTATTAAAAGGTTTGGAAATCTTAGTATCCAATTTTTGAATTGGGTTTATTTGGTGATCGTTTTGGTGTCAACAAAATTATTGTGCGATTAAAATAAAATAAATTTACATACATCATTTTAAAATATGTGCGTTCTTCTCCCGCCCGCCCTTTACCAGAACCAGCCTATCAGCCCGTGTACCACGATCATCTAGGATAATTTAAAACTTTATATACGTGTAATTCAAGGATTCGTCAAAGCGAAACATTATTTTCTGTGTTGAATGTATTTTTATTTTGTTTATTGATGTTTGTATGCGGCATTAATTTTGAGTTCTTTGGTTAAAGTTCGTTATTGACGATATATGGTTTTTAAGGGCAAGAAGATTACGAAAAATTATATTAAAAATAATATTATATATTATATTATATATATATATTATATAACACCACGTTTTGAGAATTGAAGTTCATTCTCTTCCCCATGTGTAAAAAAACTCTGTAAATATACATGTACTTGAAGGTAACTTACAATGTACTTCGATGGATCGTCTCTAAAAACTGGTATCATACCCGACACATAGCTTGGAGTCCACAAGCTGCAAGTATGCTTGATGTCTCATGCAAGTAGAAATAAATACCACACTAAACCATCAAAATAATTAAAAGTATTCCCTTATTATATGATTGAAAATGTTTTCACACAACGTTTAGTCGTCATTTGTCCTAAAACATTTTTATCTGAATATCCTGTTGATTTTTACTACTTTATCATCCTGGACAGATTTACAACCTAGTATATAATAAACAAAAAACGTATAATATATTAACAATTTTAATAAAAAAAGATTAGTTATTTTTGTTTTGTTTCAATTGTGTTAAGGTAAGACAGAAGGTTCAGTATAAGGTCAATCAGAACAGTTAGGTTTGCCAACGGATTTATTCTGGGTTATTTTCACAAAATAAAACAGAACAGTACAGTACACAACTGGAAGTGAAATAGGAACCTAGCAAAATGTTACAATTCAAATATTTTGGGTTTGTTTTTACAACTAAGTAAAACAGAACAGTGTGGTATACCACTGGATGTCAAAGAGGAAGATTACAATATTTGCCGTTTAAATATTTTGGTTTTTTATAACCAAGTAAAACAGAAAAATTCGGTTCATCGTCGGAAATGAAACAGAAATACAGCAAAATGTGCTTTACCCGGCGGAAAATACCCGGGCAAAAAGAAACATACCCAATTACGTACCGGATATTCACCAACGGATGTGAATATTCTGGGCAATTGTTGGACTTTGGGTCTGAGTTTAGAGATAGCGCAGGTTCAAAATCCTGTCTGTGACCGTTGCACTTTTTATCAGTAACATCAACCTTGTACTTGTATCGACTCTCCCCCTTATTCTGTTTGATAAGATCCTCGCACAGGCCAGTGGCCCATGAGGACGGACAGGATAAGGCTTAAAAGGAAATCGGTCTCTCCCTTAAAAAAAAAAAAATGTTTTTCAACTTAGTATTTGTTAGGAATATTTGTTAAATTTTTAGTTAAATTTTCAGACAAAACTAACAACACCACAATCACAATTATTTGAAGAGTGATGATTGTCTTTCATCATTCTTGAAATGGATGAACTATTTGTTGACTTAAACAGTTGGATACTAACACACGTTTAACTTTGTAACATTATAATGTACGCGAAAAAGTCTATGTTATATAATAACATAACTTACTCTTTACATGATTACACATTTTTTCATAAAATGAAGGTATAATTTGTTGTATATAATGTTCTCAATATTTTAATCTTAATTTACGTAAAGTATTAATAACGTAATAAGAATAAAAACCATTGTTTTGGATGAATCTGATAGAAATATTATTGTCTTATCTAATTAATAAACTGAACTGCTAGTCTGTGAAGTATATGCTTATTTGATACGGAACTCCACTTCCACAGCTGAAAATAGCACCAACTTAGAGCTCGCTGACGTGCCGAGTCCAACCACGTTTTGGTGAAATCATGTAAAAAGGTGTCCTTATATAACCTAGTTTATGATGAGAATTATTGATTCAATGTTGGGTTTAACGCCAATTTACCTATTTTAGTGCAGAGTCTGGAATCTGAAATCAATTGTGCACCTGATTAGACAATGAGAATACCTATTCATCTGCATTACACTATATTTTGTAGTCCAGGTGTCAGACATTTCGACCCGATTGAAGAATTTCATTGAAGCTTTTTTAAAGATTGAGTTTGATTAAAGTTTTTGGATATTTTTAGAAAAATAAGTACAAATTCCAGGATTTGTCCACGACAACGTCTGATTCCAGACACTACGCTACAAGAAATATGACCTGAAATTTCAGATGAAAAATTTGAGAAACGTTTCTTGCAAAAAATCATAATCAGTGAAATTGAAATGTTAAGCTTTTCCTTGTTGATGTTTTAGTCCTATTCAAGTAAGAGTAAAGATAGGTAAATTTACCATGAAACACGTCACGAAACATTCTAGAATCATACGATTTCTGAGATGCAAGTAAACCCCTAAGAGGGAAAATCATGCTTATTTTGGCCAGGTACCACTTTTAAACATGTGATGTATCAAATAAGTTTACCATATTATGGATAGAAATTTAACATATGAATTAAATAATTCAAAGTTCCCCCTGTCTTGCAGGTTTTATTTAACAGATCTTCATTTTTATTTACTCTAACATGCTCCGATTTAGACAATGTGTTGCTTGGATATTTGTTAGTGGATATTCTGCTTATAAATACACAGTATTCTTGAAGCTCCATAGATTACTACAAAATCGAGTCTAGCCCTAACACGCGGTAATATCTCTAGGTTAGTAAGCTCTTTCTCGAAATAAGAACACATAATCTATTTATTAAAACTAATATCCTAAATCAAATTTTTAACCGCACTCTTTCCAAACTTGTGAAGTTTTTACTTTAATAGAAGTCCATTCGGTTTAAGGCATTGTGCCTTTTATTCAAGAAACATTAGTTTGTTTGTATATTTGATATTTGAATGAAGTAAATACTTTTTCTCTTAACATTTTTGGAAGATTTTTATACATCATGGCAGGTAATGTGTCACATAATCAATATATGGACAAGACCTGACAGTGAAGCCTGACGTCCTTATACCCTTTCAGTGCGTGAACTAGTATTGAGGCAATTCGGCTATTAGTTTGGAGAAATATTTCGCTCTACCTATACTTCAGTAAACTAAGGGATATATTTATGTATTTACTTATACTCTGCCACATCAAGATATGGCAAGCCAAATTTAATTTAATACAGATTGCACAATTTTTTTGTATCGTGTGGTATCATTCTCAGAAGGGGTTGACTAATAGCGATTGAAATATTAATTGGGGTTAATCCGAGAAATTAGCATTAGGATACATGGATTTAGTTAATTCCCTAATTAGTTTGCGATATTTTACTCAAGCAAGAAAAGAATGTAATATATATAAATGCACACAAATATTTAATTCCTAGAATGTTTTTATTAGATGCAAAACTCCAAGATAAAATATGGCGTTGCATGAACTTTTAACTCTTCAGAGATAAGACCGATTGAGCTTTAATATTTTAAATGTCAACATGAGGGTGTGCTGTGGGGGAGGTTAGGCGTGAATAGTAACAGCCATACAAACATCATTGATTATTCCCCATTCGCGCGTTGCTATTTTTTGTTTCTCTCAATTTACGAGTTGGATCGTATTTCAAAAGACCTGTTTATTCTTTCATGTTTATTAATGAATGTAATTTAAAACTTGTCAAGCATAATTCACAGGACAAACATTCTGTACACTTTAAAACGTTACCTTACTAACAGATTTTCGTTTAGTAACATAACATTCCAAAGCTAATAGAATTTGCATTCTACACCGTGTAGATATATACAGAGGTGGCATATTCAAAAAAATATTTATGAAAAAATATCCACAATAATTCTTAACTGACTTAATTGATACCAAAGTGGTTTGACAGATTTATGTAATTGAACGTTCAGTATAGCTCCAGTTCACTGTCCTCGTAATGCAGCGTCTGGTATCTTACACTGTTACTGACTTGACTTCTCCAATTTAAAACAATATTAGTTTGAAGAGACGAGAAAGATCAAAACGAACTCTTTACATCGTTTCGACATCAGTGCCATCTAGAATACATAACATAAAATATTGATTAATCCAGAAGAATTTGGCATTCTCATCAGGTTAGACATCGTTTTAGTAACACCGTAAGGAACTCAAGTGTTATTGATATTAAAGAAATCCCGGCCAAAAATAGAAGCCTTGAAACGTTGATTGATCGATTTGCATCTATCAAATAACTGTCAAATTTAGAATTACTTAGATAGTGTCGATTCGAATTTTACCGATAAAAGCATCAATAATGGTACTTTATATTTAAATTATACATAAATCGATAGCTTATGAGTTTTCCTTAACGTTGATCGGATTCATATTTCCTTTAATCTATTTTCTATTTGCCAATCCTTGTGGTTTTTCAAGATGTGATTTGGTTGATAATTTATGTGCAGTAGAGATTGTTATTTCCATGCATTGTAGGAGTACTCTGTATAACAACTATCAGTTTGTTTATCGTACACCCTAATGAACAGTGGCAACTTACAGGAGTACATGCTATTGCAACTCTACTTTTAACCCTATTATAAATAATGGTTTCTTCGGACAACAATAGTATATATATATATATATATATATATATATATATATATATATATATATATCTCATGTCTCATTAGATAGTTGTAGACTTATATTAACAGAGCTACAGGGTAGAGTTCCTGTTTAAGTTCTAAACAGAATTATTAAAGAATTAAAACTGTCCAATTACTGTTTATTATTAAACTTAAAATACAAGTGATATGGATAGTTAGCAATACGAGTAGCAGTCATTCCTTCTGTATACATGAGTCAAACAAATGGTTTTAAAATCATATTTGGATATTCGAAAGTTATGAGACACTCGTCTAAATAGAAAAAAACTACACAAGGTGTTCAAAAAGTCTCTAACGCCCTTCCCCCCTCTCTTATTAACTTTAGAACAGAGATGTATCAACCAATATCAATGAGTGACCATTATAAGACTAAACATTTTGAAATTTTTTAATATGGAAACTTAACCTCTACCTCAATGATAAAGTATTGAAGAGGTATGTTAAAATTGTAAAATGTAAACCCTGAGGTTGACATCTCATTTTGAAGGCTCTTGTAAACGATGAATAATACCATGCACTAGAGGTCGCTATCTCAACCCAGTAGAGCCTGTCAAACGCTTTAAATTAAAAAAGCTAAAAATTATTCGTTAGTATAAAACACACACACACACACACACACACACATATATATATTTATTTATTTATTTATTTATTTATACAGGGTGAGTCTGAAATGAATTATTTTCAGTTTTTCTAAAAAACCCGTGTTTTTTTTTACGTAAATCCAATATTTCTCACACAAACGTATAGACATATGGGGAGCAAACTATATCATTTTTAGATTCTCCGTTAAATTTTGAATTTGAAAAATTTATCGGTTTTAAATGGTAAGAAAAGAAAACTAAGCTTCAGGTCGATTCAAATGGCAAAGTTGCTAAGTTTCATAAAAACTGAAACATCATTGAACCCCATCTTTTTTAACACACCCTGTACACAAGAATGTGTCAAGTGATATTAAAAACTTTGCCATTTAATAGGCTTTAAAATGGGATGCCATATGACAATAGTTAAGTATTCGGTTACATACTTTTATTGGTTTAAATATTAAAAAACATGCAAGCTACAAAAAGATTAAAACTATTTAATAACAACTGTACTTAATTTTTGTGTTTTATCAAACTGCCTCATAAAACAAGGAATTGAAGAGTACAAAAAAGTAACGCAGTTTAAAATAATTTGTGGATGCTAATTACGGATTAATGGTCTCATTATTTGTACATTCATTCCTTATCTTGTTTTATAATACCAGTGTCCACATGAATTACTTTTACCTCCAATAAACTATTTTTCTGCTCAATTTTCGTCAAGTGTAGGCTGCCATGGAGTTCACTACTCGAGAATACGCTGATATCCACTTTATTTACGGGTTTTGTGATGGAAATGCGCGTGCTGCCCAAAGAGAGTATCAAGCTTGCTACCGTGATCGCCGACTTCCCAGTCATTCTGTGTTCTCAAGACTCCATCAACGTCTTGTGGAGGGAAGTATAGTTCACAAAAGACCAAAAAAACGAAGTAGGACACATTGTTCATGATGTAGGATTAGATGAAGTAGTTCTAAATTCAGTTTCGGAATGATCCAGAAGTTAGTAGTAGACAACTTGCTAGAGACCGTTAGTTGTGTCACAATGGAAGGTTTTGGACATTTTGCATAAGAATAAGTTTCATCCATACCATTTTATACGCCTGTTCAAGGTCAGAAAGCAACTGATTATGCTGCAAGACTACAAATCTGTCGTTGGTTTGCTAAACAGGGAAATAGAGCAGCATCATTTTTTTTTAAATCCTTTGAACTGATGAATCATTGTTTTACAAGAGCAGGAATTTTCAATTTGCCATAATATGCACCACTGCGATCAACAACATCCACAACGGACATGGGAACAATCCTTTCAAACGCGTTTTAGTATTAATGTTTGGTATCGAGTCTTAGGCGACCAATTGATTGCCCTCACATTATTTGATGGAACTGTAAATGGAACAAACTACCTAGATTTTTTGCAATACGACCTACCTAACCTCCTAGATGGTTTGAACAATGTTAAAAGAGATGAGCTTATATTCCAGCAGGATGGAGCCCCTCCGCATTTTAATGTAACAGTACGTCAATGGCTGACTGAAAACTATCCCGAGTGGATTGGACGTGGGGGAACTGTCGCATGGCTTTCCCGATCTCCCGACCTTACACCTATGGACTTTTTTGTATGGGGTTTTTTTAAGCAGGAAGTTTACTCCACCCCAGTAAACTCAGAAGAATAATTATGAGACAGACTAGGTCTGGCTGCTCAAAGGCTTCGGGAAAAAACTGTCTTTAAAAATGACCGTAGGAGCAATGAGAAAGCGAGCAAGAGCTTGTGTGAGAAAAGAAGGTCGCCATCTTGAGAATGAACTGCAATGATTTTACTTTTAATGTTTTGTGTTCATGAGGTATTCTAATTTTCATTTACCTTATTGATAATTGATTAAAGTTCCATTATTAAATATCTTTACTAATGCTCAAAAATTATGATTATTATACCGTCCTATGAACTACTCAGTGTTAACTTTTAACCTATACTGATTTTTTTAAAATAGCAAACAACTAAATAGTTTATATGGCATACCTTGTTTTATGAGGCAGTTTGATAAAACATAAAAATTAAAGTACAGTTGTTATTAAATAGTTTTAATCTTTTCGTAGCTTGTATGTGTTTTAATATTCAAACCAATAAAAGTATGTAACCGAATACTTAACTATGGTCATATGGCATACCATTTTAAAGCCTATTAAATGGCAAAGTTTTTAATATCACTTGACATATTCTTGTGTACAGGGTGTGTTAAAAAGAAGGGATTCAATGATGTTTAAGTTTTTATGAAACTTAGCAACTTTGCCATTTGAATCGCCTGAAGCTTAATTTTCTTTTCTTACCGTCTGATCCGATAAATTTTTCAAATTCAAAATTTAACGGAGAATCTAAAAATGATGTAGTTTGCTCACATATGTCTATAAGTTGCTGAGAAATATTAGATTTACGTAAAAAAACACGGGTTATTGTAGAAAAACTGAAAATAATTCATTTCAGACCAAATTTTTGGATTTAGACTTTTTTATAAACCGCCATTGTATCACATTACATTGCGTTATAAAACCCAAAAAATTTTGTCACACACCAAGAGCCACTCACCCTGTATATATATATATATATTATATATATATATATATATATATATATATATTTGTATATATGTGTGTGAGTGTATATTATAAAGCGATGATAAAATAATTTTGTGTATATTTAAATTTAAGTAAAATATTTCTAGGCCACCACTGGATGTAGATAGAGACAAGTTTTTCTTTTTTCCGGGCATTTTAAATTAAATGCTAATCAAAGGTGGTTTACATTTTAACTTCTTCCCCAATCCCTTATATTTAGAATTGTGGCTGAAGTTCTTATGTATTCCCATAATGCATTGTAGTCTGAAAAAGATCTCCTGTACTTGATTGGTTAAGATATAAATATTGGTTGATGTATTACTTTATTAAAGTTAATACTGTTACAACACATGGTAGCTTGAAATTGAAGGCCAAATGTCATGTGTTTAGGAGTAATGACATAAACTAATATACAACTAGGCGCAGAGAGAACTACAGAAGTGAAAGACACAGGACGGTAGTACATGAATACTTGCCTTCAAAGGCAAGAATTCAATTTGTTAACAGATCGCAAAATTCGATTAAAAGTGCTCCGATGCTGAAGGCATTTACAGCTCGCTTGAAATTTACGCTATTAGCAAATGCAATATAGACGAATTCATGGCACACACCACTTGGAGATCGTCGAATTAGAAGTCTGACCGGGTAACAGAGTTGTAAAATTAGAATAGCTGAGACGAATGAATATAAAAATTCCATGTCCGAGAGATATTTTAATAAAGAGAACAAAAAATTATTTTAAAATTATACATTAGTTTTGTAAATAAACAATACAGTAATATTTGTTTAATATATAAACGCATAAAAGATTTATAAATAATTAAAAATATTTTTGTATGCTTTCAAGAGATAAAAGAAAGTTTTCCACTCAAGTGTCCCTGCAGCAAGAGGAAATGCTGATGAGCCTAAGTCCTGTCAATGAAAACGGATGCTTTCAACTTGTTTATATATCAGGTGAAATAACGCGGTGAATAAATGAATGCTAATCTGGCTGGTACTAAGAGTCTCGTTGCTATAAAAATGCACAATTAATGATCTGTGTACAGCCATGTACATGTTGGGTGGTGGTTTGTTTTGTACAATGGAGTGATATTAGCAGTTAGAGCTTTATTTAATTACAAGACTATGTTTAAACAGATCCATATATTATTGTATTTGTGTTAGAACATTCTAATGTATTTGTTGTGGTCTATGATTGTAAAGCGTTACAGTAATTTGCTGTAAATAATTTATTTGCTCGAAATTTATTTACTAGGTTGTTAAAATTTGAAAGTATAGCTGGACTAAGTTTTTTTGAATTTAGAAAATTTACCCTCTTCCTCAGGTAAAAACGATAATACAAAAGTATTCTACATTTAAAAACTCTTTATGTTTCTTACAGGTCTTAGCTGGAAGAATATAGGAATTTCTGTAGGTCTTAGCTAATTATCTGCTAAGTGAACCAGCTTTTTCTGCAACCAGTTGTGTCTTCCACAAAAGGAAAAGGTATGCATTGAAATGTTATATTTAACTTCTGAATAAAATTTGGATGGAAAGTCTGCAATATATATATATATATATATATATAGATATATATATATATATATATATATATAATTTATATCAATAAACATTGAATCGCAAAAAGTACTTGCTCCGCCGGGAAGTATATATATAATATATATATATATATATATATATATATATATATATATATATATATATATATATATATATTATATATATATATAATAATATATATAATAATATATAATATTATATATATATATATTATTAGTTTCAAACGTCCTTAACCAATAGATTGCGATATCATCCATCAATTTTAGTTATTAATAACTACACAATAGTACAATCTTTCTATACAAATAAACCTGAAGTTATACGAAACAGATTTTAACAAGAGGCGAACTATTCGCTGTAACGTAAGTAAAATCTCTCTGTTCGAAGATTAGTGGCAATTTGAAAATGGAGTTAAAAAAAACTATAATATATATATATATATATATATATATATATATATTCTTTATTCTGCGTATATTTTAAAAGTGTACTTGAAAAAGTTATTAATTATAACGAAATATTGTACGAACAAATTGTAGTTTTCTTTTGAAACTGCTCTAAGAGACTATATAATTATTTATTGAGCTAGCTTACACCTCCTAATATAATTTAAACAAAAAATGATTGCGCATGTGATATTATCGAGCTTTACGAAGTAAATATAATTGTTCTTCGTTATTAGACACTGTTGATGGTTACCTGAAACCCGATATATAGCTGACATAAACCCATCCTAAAATTTAAAAAAAAGGGATGCACCTTAGGAGCCTCGTGTTGGTTGAGGAAGTTTCTAAGTGTCCGTTCAATGGTAAGGCCGGGCAGCGATAAAATGTTTAAGTCTGAGAATCATAAAATTAAAAACGTCCATAAGGACGAGATGCAGTCCAACTCTTTTGGGATGGAGATATATTAAATCCGTGTAACAATAACTAGCTTAAATAACTTATCTTGGAGTCAAGTAGAAATTGGCCAAAATGAACTGCAGAGATCAACCCATTTAGGACCGTTGTTCCAAAAATGGAACATTAAAATAATAATTTCCCAAAAAAACGGGATTTCCCTCAAAGAAGGGAAAGGGAATTTTTCTCCCTAAAGTGTTGTGTTGGCTATACTGTAGCAGGTTTTGAAACAGTGGACGCATACATGACTGATTTCTGTTGTCTGTCTTCTTCCACATGTGATCACTTATTTTCACCATGGCATCAAGTTAAACGTAAGCATATAACTACATAATTGTTTTGTGTAATTATATGAGATTGGTTTTATTTATGTTTTATATAGGCTTTGAAACATTATATGTACTAATTTTAGTCAAATGTTTACTAGTGCCAGTTTTAGGTTATCGTAAACTCTAGCGTTCCAATAATGGAACAGCTGCGGTTACGAGAGGGCACGTGTACATAAAATGTAAGGTTTCGGCTCTCTTTGTGTTTTTATAAACATTACACTTTTTTATCTTATCAATATCGTGCCTATTTATCACTAGGTGATATATAAACAAGTAGGCCTGGTCTTCTACTAGTTTTTCTTTGCATTGTTTTTTTTACCAACTAATTTAATTTACTTCCTTACAAGAAATTTATACGTACTGAACTTTTTAGGTATTCCTTGGATGAAGTTCTGAACCTTATTGAGTCCGACAGCCACGTGTTGGGCGCCAGAGTGTATATCAACCCACCAACAAACGTAAACGACTCAGATGAGGACAGCGGTGAAGAAGATGAGGTGGACCTTAATCGGCTAACAAGACACCAGCTTCTAGCCGATGCTGAAGCAAGAGTAACTTTGGAGAACGAGAATGAGGTAACCTCTGAAGTAATTTCCATTAGTGAAGCAGTTACAAATCAGGCCATAGCAACCCCCTGACAATGCAGCTCGTTCGCCTGTCAACAGTCCTGATTGTACACAGTCTGCAAATAGTTATGTTACTTCAGTAAACCAAGCACTTGAATCTTAAAAGCCTCCTACAAAAATATAAAAAGCCAAATGAACGCAGATGGGAAAAAAAGGATATTCCTCCATTTTCTGAGAAGGAATGGGAAGTTCCTCTCTGGCTTCACAACAATGAAAAAAACACTCGTTTAGTTATTTGAAATGTTTTATGATGACGATGTCATCAAACTTATCTGTGACTATACTAACCGGTATGCTGCTTCCAAGGGGCTACCATCTGGACATACAATCGAAGATATTCGTTGTTTCATAGGAATTTTATTAGTGTCCGGGTACTGTCAAGTCCCTCGGGTAAAAATGTATTGGGAGATGAAGGATGATGTTTGGAACAAGGGTATTGCGGAAGCAATGCCAAGAAACAAATTCCTAAACATGATGAAATGTTTACATGTATGCAACAATAATGATCTGGACCCAAATACAAAATTTGCTAAGGTCTCCCCACTTTGGAAGATGCTAAATATGCGTTGGTTATAAAGCATTTTTTGGGTGATGTAAATCCTAGTGTAGACGGATCCATGATACCTTATTATGGCTGTCACAGTACAAAACCAACACATACACGGAAAACCTATTCGGTTTGGGTACAAGGCATGGTGCCTTTGTACAAGATTTGGTTACCTAGTCCAAGGCAATCTATATGAAGGAGCAAATACAGGGAATAAATACCCAGAAGTAGGTGTGGGAGGTTCCGTTGTCCTTAACCTTTGTGAAAAACTTCCTCAGAGACCAGACGGGTACAATTTGTATTTTGAAAATTTTTTTACGTCCGTGGTTCTTTTAGAAAAACTAGCAGAGGAAGGTCACAATGCCACAGGCACTATCCGTGTGGAGAAAGCACCACTTTAAGATGTAAAGAGCATGTCAAAGATGCCAAGAGGATCTTTTGATCAAATTACTGAAAAAGATTCCAATGTTACTTTGGTGCGGTACAATGATAACAACGTTGTCACCGTGGCGTCAACAGCATGTGTAGTCGAGCCTGTAGGTAAAGTTCGTCGCTGGAGTGCTGCTGAGAAGAAACATACAAGTGTCAACGAACCATCCTGTGTTGTAATGTACAATCAGTACATGGGCGGCGTAGACAGACTCGATGAAAATGTGTCAAAACTGCGAATTGGAATTCGTGGCAAAAGTGGTATTGGCAGTTGCTCATGTTTCCAATAAATGTATCGATTAACAATGCCTGGATTCTTTTCCGTTAGACAAATACCTACAAGGACAAACGATTGGATCTTCTTTCTTTTCACTGACATACCTCAAATCACATTCAACTCGTTTGACATTAGGAAGACCACTTCAAAATGTGTCACAAACAGTGGACAAACGAGTCACCGAGGCAGTTCGGTATGACAAAACAAACCATCTTATTTCAAAAGGAAAAAACAAACAAGATGTGGACAATGCAAAAAGAATACCACAATGAAATGTGTTAAGTGTAATGTTACACTGCATTCTAAGTGTTTCGTTCTTTTCCTTAAAAAATGAAAGAATTCAGTCTTTTTAGAGAAATATTAACACAGTATTCGTAATCTGTAAATAATTTGTACTGATAATGTAAACTTTAAACATGTTTTAATACAAAAACTTTATTATACATGCTTCTGGTTTATTTTAATTATTGTTTTCACATTTCCTTTCAGTAACCCAAGCTCCAAGATAGAAGTAAGCAGTTGCTTACTTAACGTACTCATTCAGGACCGCTGTTCCATTTTTTGAACACACAATATTTCAGTCATGACCTGAGTAATAAAACAAATATTGATGAAAAACACCTTTATAACATCAAAATAATAAAATAATAAAAACCTAATATATTTGAAAAAAATTGCTAAAAATTAATTTGGTCCCAAATGGGTTAAAGAGGGACAATACAAATTTCACATGAAACGCGACTGAAGTATCTTGGATGATGTTTAAGAAACATTAGGTCTCGTTCATTCAGTACATATCTGTTATAAACCAATATATTTTGATTGTTTGTAGAGAAAACAATTTTTTTGTTATTCGATGTTATTTAGCAACATAATCGGAACATTGGAAGTCCACAACAGTGAAATATTATATGTGTTACAGATGGAAGCAGACCATAATCTGTAATAGATGAGGCAAAACAAATGTATTCTATCTCAAACTTGAAATAAATTTAAAATAATGAAAAATTGACTTGCTCGTCAGTTCCCCAGAATATGATCTGTAAACATTACAACGTTTGTTACATTTACTATCAATCGATTACACATTAATCATTATAGCCGCTGTAATCATTATTTCAATGTTTAAAAAAACGATGAATTACGCTAACCTTCGATACCAAAAGACAGCACCATAAGATTAAAAAATTTGATCGAGATGCCAGTGCTGTCGTTTTAGTAAAACGTTAAATCCTTCTGCAATGCGGCAGCATAAAAGAAGATTTCAATGTATAATAACACGAGGATTCAAGCGCATTCCCTCCAGCACCAAACGCTCACAGCATGAGTTTAGGTGAGTTTACAATTTCAAGACGTCAGCGCTGTCGTTTACTAGAACGTTTATCTCTCTGCAATTCGGCTTCTGCTGTAGAATAAATTAATAAGGTCTACATTACCCTACATTTGAGCAACTGCAGCTGTTATTTTATTAGCGAGTCTTCATTATATAAAAACTACCTAAGTGTCTGTAATTTTCTTGCTTAATTTTAGTTTATGCAAATTAACTAATCTCTATAATGAAAGGGTTATTTTTTATGTTGGAAATAGTTTTTCAAATATATTTGCATCCTATTATATGTTATATCATAGCAGTAAAACGTTCATATAAGCGCTTCTTACTTAATTTTTGTATTACTATCAATAGTATTAAATATTTAAAAACTATAAAATACTTCCTGGATAGTATACATTTGAAATATTTAACGTATATTGTAGTATTTGTGTGTTTAAATCAATATTATCCATAGGTATGCAAAGATAATTCTGTTAATGTATAAGGTTCTCAGAGAAGGGTATATATTTTTCTATTTGTGGATACACAAAGGACTCTAATATTAGTACCTCATGTAGCAATAGTTAAAAAGTAAAAATGATTGTATATGGGCTATAAGTCTCACGAATTCTAAAGTTTGCAAGCGTAGGGATTTAATGAATGTGATACTCGGTATTAACAATAAAGAGCCGTTATTCTTCGAAATAAAAACTGTGCTGAACCGTATGAGAGGTACTTGGAGTTTAAACACGCTGAAATCAGAAGAGCATATTACTCAAAAAACTATAATCCAGTGATGCGTTTTTAGCATTTTTAGCAAAATTGCAGCAACGAGATTTCTCAGAGCCTTTAAACTTGCTGGGTAGATGAAAAATCAGATGCTGTATTATTCAGCTTTTAATGAATTGAAGGAAATAGTATGGTTTAGTGTTGATACTTTACATAGTGTTATACCGCTGAGAGAAAAAGAACCCCAGTCGAATCGTCTCTTCCGACAGAATTCGTATAAAGTTAAATAATGAACCTTGTATATGGAATAGATTAACAGCTTTGTGGGGTATCCTCTACGAAATTCCTTCTACAGTAAATATGTAATTTAGTGGGCAGGTTATCAAATAGGCAATACATGATAGTTTTTTAAATAAAATCTCTTATGGCATTTTACTAAAGATTATTATATTTCAAACTATAAGTGTGGGATTATATTTTTCTCGGCTCATGGTTTCATGTGGTGTTTTGTCTGTGGTATTATCTTGGTGAGATGTAAAGTTTGCTATTATTTTGATCTTCCATTATTTGTACTTTATTAGTGATTTTGTTTGTATTGGAGTTATGTTAATACATTTGTTATGGGTTAATGGGATATTCACACCGCTTTATGAAATTGCATAACAAATTAATAATATTTGAGCAACTATCATCACTTAAATATTCATGACTAAAACCTAAATTATTTCTTAGTTATTTATATTAGGGGTTTCCTTAAAATTACAAGTATTTCTTTTTAAAAATGTTTTGTTATACTACACATAAATTTCAGTGTAAAATGTTTTGTCATGAATAATCGAAATTATTACAAGCTAGGAGAGTGCTTGTTTGTACAACAAACATATTCCTAACAAGCCTACTGACGCATGACAACTTATTATT
Organism: Homalodisca vitripennis; assembly: GCF_021130785.1. NCBI lineage: Eukaryota > Metazoa > Arthropoda > Insecta > Hemiptera > Cicadellidae > Homalodisca > Homalodisca vitripennis. The sequence goes on from NC_060212.1 coordinate 47,892,446, forward strand.
CAGATGATGGATCATACTCCATAGCTCATATAATGATGTTTCCAAGTAAGCAGATTAAAATAAGAAATGATATGAGAACATATGTACATATTTTTAAGCGAAATATGTTCCCAGCAAAGGCCTATGCTTGTGTGCTGGGAAACGAGCTCTAAAAGTCTACTAAACAAATATAACAATCATAAAGTATAGCTTTAAATAAGATAGTAGAATTAATCCAAAGAAAAAAAAAATTAAACTCTTGTAATCAATGTATGAATAGGTTTAACATAACTTAAATTCGCAAATTAGTAATCGATCAGAAAAAAGGTAATATAATTTGAGACTACTTATTCGACAAGCTAATTACGATTACCTAACTTATAGAATTATGTAATAATGTAAAGGTTTGGCCTATTATCGTCCTGCATGTGAAACAGGATCAACAATTTCTCTCTCTATTTATTTCTCACTCTCTTCTTTCAGTCAATATCCATATCACTCCCTTTTACACATTCACTCACACTCTCCTCCTTCTTTCACACTCATTTGCTCTCACACACACCCAGCCGCTCTCGTACACACACACACACACACACACACACACACACACACACACACTTTAGGAATATTTAGAAACAAACAACACCTTCTCTAACCCACTTCAACTAACCATTTGTTTACTAATTTTTTTGTAACTATTTATTCTTAGGACATCGTTATCTTTCAGGTGTACTGGTAAATTTGTATACAACATGTTAATTATGTAAAACGAACAGGTTTTGTTAACAGATTTCGATAATGTTGGAATCACAATTCCAATATTTTCAACTGAACGAGTAAAGTAGTGATAGCCTATAGGTGTATAAAGCTATTATAATAGGATTTTATTAGTTTAGCCTATTGCGTATACGTGGGATAAAACATTGCTTCAGAAACAAATGGTTAATAGGGGGCGTCAGGTCCGTTACCGTAATGGGCCGTTTTCCCTCAATGGCCGAGTTGCCGCAGTAATAACTTATCATTTACTTTTGACAACAACTAATGTCACTTCATTTGTATCATACCAGTGCAGCAGAACGCCCGCATTCCTCGTGTTTATTCACTCTTGAAAACTAAACATTCATGTTTGGAGTAAGTATTGTTTGTCTCTAAACTTAAACAGTATCAGATTCAACATAGAAATAACAATTTAAATCCAATGCTATCTATCGTTATTAATTATTACGTGAACAACCATTTTTACGAAAACCTAATTTATGAAATCGCTGGCCATCTTCACAAGTTTAGATGGCCAGGGAGAAACATCAAAAGCAATATCCTTAATAAATACAAATAATTGCACATCTCATTATATAGGCTATTAATCCAGTTTGAATACAATTTACCTTAGAACAAAACTAATTTACTAAAAAACAGATACAGATTCATAAAGAGCACCTTGTGGTACTGTCTTCGATATATTTTTTGAATTAACCACACAGTTCATAGTTTGGACTTATTTCGCTAAGAGAACGTCAGTGGCGTATGTGACATATAGAATTAATTGACCTTTATACGTTTAAGTTAACAGTTCACTGTTACATTCCAAACTCTGTGCACCTAATGTACTAAAGCCAACCTAATGTAAACCCATTGAAAGTCAGTGAATAGAGACAATGTATGTTTGTAGAATGTATTCTTGTTACCAACAAACTTTGCATTAGTTTGCCGAGCATTTGGAATTCCAAGTCTCAGGTTTACATTTAAACTCACATTGAAGTTTCTGCTTTATTATGACACGGACATTTTTTATCACGTTTAAATGGTTACTTATATGAATAATGCGCAATTAATGTCATATTAATTTAGCACACAACATACAAAACGCATATGACATGTATCACGATAACCATTTTGTCAACTCCAGGCAATCTATATCTAAAATTTGTATTTAATGAAAAAAAGTATAAATACTTTTAAATTATTTAATATGTGCCTCTCTTTGTTTAAAGTTATGTTCAGTCACAATATTAGTAACTAAAACTAGCCGTGTCAGCAAAGTGCATTCACAGATGAGTTAAGACGACAGAGTGTTTTCGTGAAAGAGTTGGTTACAAAAACAAAACAATATCCGATCAGCATAACCAATAACCTATCATTATGGCTTCTATTATCAAAGGCTGTAAGTTTTTCGACAATACGGAACTTTCTTCTTTGTGGATTATATGTTTTTTTAATTATTTTAAGGCATTGTAAAATTTGAATTGGTTATAGAGACTATTATAAAAATTTTAGCAAACGAATTCTAACTTGGAGGATATGTATAAGTAGAGAGCATTGAGGGGTGGAAGGTGGCGAAAAAGTAAATCACTTGTCTTTGATTACTAAAAGAACTTCCAAAATTATCGGGGTTTTCTATTTAATAGAGGGACAAGGAAGGTTTCAATACTCCCACACATTAATGAGAGAGAAACTGAGACCACTTTATGCTATTTGGTCAACTCCAGGCAATCTTATATCTAAAATATTGTTAATTTAGATGAAAAAAAGGGTATAAATACTTTTAAAATTATTTTAAATATGTGGCCTTCTCTTCTGTTTAAAGTATAATGTTTTCAGTGAGTCACTAATACTTAGTAGCAACTAACAAGCTAGCTGTGTCAAAGCAAGATTGGCAATTACAAAGATGAGATAAGGACGACAGAGTGCTTTCGTGACGTGGGTTTAACCAAAAACACAAACAACTATCCAATCCAGCATTACCAAATAACCTATTAATTATGACTTTCTTTATTAAGAGGCTGTTAAGTTTTTTTGATCAATACGGAACTTTTCTTCTTTGTGGATTAATATGTTTTGGTTTAATATTATTTTTGAGCATGCTTGTAAAATTTGAATTAGTTTAGAGGACTATTAGTAAAGATTTTAAGCTAAACGAATTCATAACTTGGAGGATATGTATCAGTAGAGAGACATTGAGGGGTGGAAGGTGGGTCAAAAAGTATATCACTTGTCATCATTGATTTAACTAAAAGAACTTCCAAAAATTATTCTGGTGGTTTTCTATTTAACAGAAGGGACAAGGAGGTATTCAATACTTTCCACACGCCTTAATTGAGGAGAGAAACTGAGACCACCACTTATGCATGTGTCACACCATCGATACAAAAGAGGGCAATTGAGCCCATAGTTATTGTTGAGCTCGTTCCGCTTACGGGTTTATAACTGAAGCGAGATTCAAAAAAGAGCGAAGACGCGCACCCGAACGGGTCCGAGCGTCCAGGCTGAACGATCAGAGCGACCGCTTACTGTTATACTGGAGTGAGAATTAAGAGCGGCACAGCGGGCTGAGCAGTCCAAGCAGACGTTTCAGAGCGACCCGCTTACTGTTTACTAACTGATCGAGATTTTAAGAGCGGGCACTCGCGGGCCAAGCGTCCAGCAGACGTTCCGAGCCGACCATCTTACTGTTTATAATGAGCGAGAAGATTCAGAGCGGGCACTGCAGGCCCGAGCGTCTAGTGCAACACGTTCTGAGCGTCCTGCTTACTGTTATACTGAGCGAGATTCCAGAGCAGGCACATGCGGGGCCGAACGTCTAGCACGAAATGTTTCTGTGCGTTCTGCTTAACTGATTATAACTGAGCGAGATTCAAGGGCGGTACTCCTGCGGGACCTTCCCGTCCAGCAGAGCACGTTCTGAACGTCTGCCTTACTGTTATATACTGAGCGAGATTCAGAGCGGCAATATGCGGGCCGAGCGTCCAACGGGCAAGACGTTTTGATCAACCGCTTAACTTTTGTTATAAACTGAGCGAGATTCAGGGGCCTCGGTAACTGCGGACCAGAGCGTCCATCCAGACGTTCTGAGCGTCTGCTTTACTGTTATAGTATATACTGAGGCGAGATTCAGATAGCGGCACACTGGCGGGCCAAGCGTCCAGCAGACCTTTCTGAGGTGACCCCACTTACTGTTATACTGAGCGAGATTCAGAGCGGCCACTGCGGGGCCGCCGAGCGTCTAGCCACACGTTCTGAGCGTCTGACATTACTGTTGTATACATGAGCCGATATTCAGATAGCGGCATAGCGGGCCGGCAGCGTCTAGCACACGTTCTGAGCGTCTGCTTACTTGTTATACTGAGGCGAGATGAGATCAGAGCGGGCACTGCGGGCCGAGCGTCTGCTTACTGTTTTCTTATACTGAGCGGATGATTTCAGCGTAGCCGGCAACTGGGGGCCGAGCGTCTAAGCACACGTTCTGAGCGTCCTGCTTCACTGTTATACTGAGCGAGATTCCCAGAGCGGGGACTACGGGCCGAGCGTCCAGCCGACGCATTCTTTTAGACCGAAAATATGATACACGTTACATCAAGCCCACCTAAAGATACGTCCGAAACGTCCTCATCGGGCAACAAGGTTTAGGTCTATAAAACCTAGCTTCTTTATTTATATAGATGTAAATGCATTGATTTCTTTTTAATTTAAGAGAAGCATATAGTATTTCTATTTAATGACGTCAAAACGTAGAACTACTCAAAACTCTATTGTACGATGTTAATATTATATTTCTCTATTATTATCATTATTAGTTTTATAGTAGTTATTGTGATATATGCAATAGCACTATTAATTAATTTTTTTAATTCTAATTTATTATTTGTTTAAAGTTTATTATTGATGTAAGGAAATTTAAACGAATAACAGGAATTTCGAAACATTAGCTATCGTTTATAGTTTATTAAACGCATAATACGTTTTAAAGAATTCGGAATAGATCTTTTTAGTCAAGGTTGGGGAGGTAAATTAATACATACAACAATAAAAAAACAGAAACAGAAACTTTCTTTTCCTTTTTCGTTCTCTATTTTTTGTTTTCTTTTTTTTGTGTCATATAACGATGGAAAGGTGCCGGAAGGTCCTGCTTTCTTTCAAAATTCCCTTCTGTCTTCAAAAAGCAACCATCTAAAACAAGATGATGAAAGCAATAATTCAATAAAATTAAATAAGTGGAGTACTATATTTTATAGCAATTTTTTATTTTAAAACTGCAATAGGTAATATACTATAGAATAAAAGGACTATATAATTCAATATACTCTAAAGTGTGAGATTGGTTGATCCTAGCGCCCTGTAACATAGTGGGTTACTCCCTTCAGCCCAGCTCTCTATACCCTTTTAATTGGAATTCGTAGATTTATTTAAGGTACTTAAATCAATACATAAAACTATAGTCTTGAATATAAATTTGAAGCTTTACTATTGTAAAAATAAATATTATATTTCACTTATATATACATCTTGCAGTAATTAGTTTTTAAATTATAAATATTATTTTAATGTTAAATTTATTATGGAAAGGGTCAATGTTTTTCTTTAGTTCTGGTTTGAACTGTAGCAATATAAAGTTAGAGTATTTCTAGTACATTGTAATAATATTTTATTATTGAAATCACCATTGAAAAACTGATCTCTAATAATAACAAAACATGTTTTTAATTTTAAAATATTTTTATTTAATGGTATAATGATGGTAATTAAGTATGTTAAAAAATTAATATATGGTTACCCGTCTAATAATGTTTAAATCCTAAAATATACAATATAGCACTGAGGTCTTTATAATTGTTTTACTTCTTTAAAATATTTACAATTTTGACTTGTGCTTGTATATAATGAATTTATAGTAATAAATAATTTATTCCTCCAAATAAAAATGAATGTTGCAACAGAGTATTATTTTCCAATCCTTAAATAAGTAACAATATCTTATTTACAATGGACGCAAAACTCAAATACACAACATAAATTTAAAGTAGGTTAAAATCCTTTTTAGATTTATATAGGTCGATCTTTTTTTCTTTAATACTAATAATGAGTCTAATGCATTTGATATGTTAATGAAAATGAAGCTACCCCTTAAGGCTGAGCCTGCGTTAGGGAGGCTTTATACAAAATAGTAAATAATTGCGGAATCGAGAAAGAATTGAATAATGTAAATTGCCGAATGCAGCTTGTGTGGTAAATAATGTACTATGAATTTTACATTTCAATGTTTGAATATTACATAACTATTTAGCTGTATTGAATAAAGGGATTCATGGGTAATTTACAATTAATACGTTACGCTTAAAACGTTAGATTAGATAATGTAAAATTTTATATCATAATGATCCGGAGTGACTACTTTAATATTGCAGAATATAAAACAGACTGAAACTAACCTTAAACTAATTTATTATCATTAGAAAACAAATTTTAAAATATAATCTTGTGCCATCAGCCAAATTTATTTTATAAAATATAAGTATGCCACTACTATTTTGTAACAAATCTAGCAATGCACTTTATGTTCTGGGAGCTATAAAAGAAAAGAATTATAAGATGAAATATAAGAGTGTTTCACGTTGAAGTTTAATGTTAGAATACTACAGGTGTTGATGTAACACTAAAACTGGTAAACAGGAGTAACAAATCTATTTAAGTAATATCTTTCTTAGAAGAGTACACTTCTGGCTGATTTGTACTTTCCAGTTGAACATACACTGGTGACATTAAAACTAATGTCTCAATTTTAACTCTCCAATTCGATGGGTGTCCTTGAGCTGTACATCACAGACACGAAATTTCGACATGTTTGGATAAAAGATTGGATTGGTAGCTGTAGGATACTGCGGAGGATGACTGTTGAGGGACTGGAGCTTCCATTGCGTTAAAGACTTTAACTGTCCTAAACATGACTACGGTTTGACTGGAGAGTTTTGGGAGAGAGCTAACCCGTTCGTCCTAAAAGACTGTAACTATCCTAAACATGACTATGGTTTGACTGGAGAGTTTTGGAGAGAGCTAACCTGTCCTCCTAAAAGACTGTAACTATCCTAAACATGACTACGGTTTGACTGGAGAGTTTTGGAGAGAGCTAACCCGTCCTCCTAAAAGACTGTAACTATCCTAAACATGACTAACGGTTTGACTGGAGAGTTTTGGAGAGATCTAACCCGTCCTCCTAAAAGACTGTAACTATACTAAACATGACTACGGTTTGACTGGAGAGTTTTGGAGAGAGCTAACCCGTCCTCCTAAAAGACTGTAACTATCCTAAACATGGACTACGGTTTGACTGGAGAGTTTTGGAGAGAGTTAACCCGTCCTCTTAATAAGATGAAATGACATAGAGACCGCTATCCCTCCCCATAGTATCTCTGCAGCTGACGGCCCAAACAACCAACTTTACTCATCTTATCATACCGAAAGTAGGTCATAAGTGTAATAAGCAGTTTACTTAACTTTTTTTAGGAGCTAAAACAACTGAATATATTATTATTGATCAAGCGTAACACACGATTGTTAATTACTTTACACGAAAAATATGAATCGGGTAAAGAATATGTAAAATTAAATTGATACCAGTATAGTGGTTGGGTCGTGGAAAAGTAACTAAAATCCTAAATGAAAAAGTGAGGATAAAGTAAAACTTATGTACTGTATAAACGATTAAGCACATATTGCTTAACTAAACTTCTGTTCCTATTTAAAACCGACGTTTGCAATACATCAGAGTCACAATATTGTTAATGTTAATGGTCAGTAAATTTTAATGTTCGGATTTACCTTTAAATATTGCTCTATAATTAGATAAAGTACGTGGTATATATTCTAGTGATATTAAAGGGGATCGTACAATTTTAAGTTCTGTTAAAACTATTTCGGGACCAAGCAGTAATTACTTATAATTCTTAGTGACAAGTGTTTTAATTTTGCTGGAAAACAACATTTCTACTCCGTAAAGGTGAAACCTTAAGATATAATTAAAAACCATGTATGTAATTTATAATATACAATACACTATTTATGGTTTAATATTCATAGGTTTATATCAAGATTGTATATACTTTTACGATTAGCTTGTAACAATATTAACACCTTTTCTTACTATTCCAAGCTCATAAGGTAGTAGGGAGAAGGGCATTAATTTTTATTACGCTATATAATCTAAGCCCCACTATTTGTTTACAGAGGGTGATTAAAAATCAGGCTTTTGTTTATAGCCTCACATTGTAGCTACTGTATCTATATACTTATCTGTATGTGCAATACTGTACTAATAAAACGAAGACATATGTTTTAATTCCATATACTTAAAGCATTCCGTGTAAATATGGTAATAGTATAATTTACAGAAACAAAAAAAAATACAACACGAGAAAAACTTTGTTTGGGGTTCATTTGTTAAAAATATATTGTTATCTTTTTTGTGAGAATTTTCTAATATAGAAACATTACGAAAAGCAAACTACAAATAAAACGTTATAGGCTAAACAATTTTCATTAAGTTAAAAAACTAACACGAGCGATATTCATTCTTTGATTAAATTGTAACTTGTTTTAAACGAAGAATATTATATCAAATTCGACTTGAAGCGCGAAATATGGGTGTGCTCCGAAGTTTAATAACATATTAAATCATTTTGTAATTCTCGAAAACAAGTTAGCTTTTGTGACGATAAGAGATCAATGCATACATCCGTGATCCTCCAATCCTGCCAATTAACATTCAGTGATCTCTTATCTTCAGTAATCTAATTCAACTTCTTCTCAGTTTTTCCTTAATGCTGTTCCACCACTATCTAACATTCAGTAGCTTTCCAACTTTAGTAAACTATTAATTTAGCTCCTCTGTCTTTTCTAAATCTCTTACAAAACTATCTAACATTTAGTGGTGTAATAAGATCTGTAATATATCCATTTAGCTTCTTAAAGTTTTTCCTTTAATCTATTTCTGTACCATCCAATACTCCATGGCCTCATTGCATTCACTAACCACTCGTAACTAAATGGTATTTACATATAATTATTTAACACAAACATTACTATTTTAGATGTATGTTCTGGAAGTAATAAAATATTTATTGTCAAAAATGAATGCGATACACAACCGTAGACCATATCCTTATCCCGACACTACTTGCAGCCATTTTTGAATAGATCACCACTTCTTTACTTTTAATATATTATGTTAATAGTTTTGATGATTTTAAATTCTGAATTTTGTATCATACGAAATGACTAAAACAATCCTGAATTATAATTAGTAAACTTTGTAGTATAAGTTTCTTATCCCTTATTTTATGATAAAAACTATAAATGTAGCAAATAGGTAATATACTACAAATTAAGGTTATGGAAAATCATATCAATAATGCTGAACATTTAAAAACAATATCAAAGAGAGTTTTAAAATAAAAGTTACCATATAGATTATATAACCTCGCCTAATACATGGAGCAATTACAATTACTGTTATACAATAAAGGAAACATACAAGTATTACAAATTTTCAAAGACTTTAAATGATAGATGATCAATAAGACTTTAAGTGCCGATCAACATTGATTATCAGTAACCATCTTATACTGATAGGAAAAAAACAAAAATAGCAATAATGGCTGAGTTTGGGCGAGAACCTTATAAGGTTCGATCTATAGTTTAGATTTAATAGGTGGCGCAAAAAGAAGCATGGATAAAAAGTCTAACTTAAAATTTTTATTGCCTTTAACAAAGTACATCGAATGCCAGAAGTCACGATTCTTGCTAGAATTTCGACATTTATTCCACAATGCTACATTTACACATGCATTTTTGCATATATATATTGTATTGACAATGGAAAAATTCGAGAAGGTATGGTTTATATATATATATATATATATATATATAAACATATACCATACCTTCTCGAATTTTTTCCATGTCAATACAAGGCTTGTTTTCCAGTTTGGTGGTCTCCCAATTATATGAAGAACTCGACACAATATAATGTCTTTGACACTAATAAGCGTTTTAACGAGTCTGATGCCTTGGGTATTGATCTTTTTAATGAAATCTGGTAACTTTTTGACAAAGTGGACACAAGTCTACGAAAGGAATGTTCATATGCTACCGCTCTATATGTCCCAAATTCAGTAGCTTACTATGCCTCTTGTCTCATGCCCGTGTAAGTCTCGGCTACTTGTTATCGCACATTTATATAAACAGAGTGAACTTGTCTTAAACATTTTGAAGTCCAATAGGATACGCAGCGAGCTGGTTGTGTTTGTTGCGAAAAACAAAGCATTCTTCTCCAAAATGTTAAAAAAAAATTTGCTCAACACCGGCAGGATTATCAATGGAAAATTTATGTTTTATGGGATTTTTTGGAATTTTCAGGAGGGAGAGGAAACATCGTGTGAAAATAAATTTACTAATTGAGTTAAAGGACTTACAATTTGCTTCAATAGTTGTTTAACAAGCCACCTGGACAATAGATTGAGATCGGTAGATTGTTTACAGGGAGCTGCTGAATAATAGGGTGGGCTGAAAAAACTAAATTTTCGAGTATCGAGTTCTAATAGGGCTCGAAAGTTGCGTATTATTTAGCTGATTAAGAGAAAAATAATAAAAAAAAATATTAATTAAAATCTTTAGTTCGCGCATCGAGCTTAAAGTTTTCTAAAAAATGTACTTTTTTGCTACTTTGAAAAAATATTTTAAAACTCGCTGGTGATGATTTTTTTATTGTACTACCATATATATGATACGTTTATAAGTCCATAACGTCAATAAAAATATTTAGATACTTTAAAATTAACATATAAAGTTTGCACAATGTAACGAAAATCTCTAACAAATTCCTTAAAAACAAATAATCTAGTAATTTGATAACTCACGCGGTGAGCAGCAGGAAGTTAGGCACGGAGTAGAAAACACGTCACTACATGAAACCTCTGAGGCATCTGGCGCCGTAAGCAAGTCGCGACATGAAACCTCCCTACCTGACCTACCTTTGTTTGTGCTTCAAGTGAATTTAGTTCTTTTTCTGTGCGATGGGTTAGTTCTGAAAGTTGTGTGTTCTGTGTATTGGCGGTGAAATGGCTGTTTCAAACAAACTATTAAACAAGACAGTCGCACCGGTGTCCTATTTTTCGGTTTATCCAAAGGCCTCAATGGGGTAAGTCTTCCTACATATGAGGATGTTTTGTTGTGCTGTTTCGAAGAAAGTTACCAGTTGTCAGTAAAATCAGAAACAAAGAAAAACATTTCTTTTTCTCTCATTGCGGAGTATGTTGCTTTTCAGATTGAAGCTATTTATGTCAAGGCCTCAATTCCAATTGTATCTCACACACGAGTTGTCCAAATGATTCGGTCTTACCACGATTCATATTACAACTTGAGAAAAATCATATAATAGGGATCATAAAAAAAGACTCGTTTCAGAAGAAAGTAGAGAAATTTGTTACAGAATCCAAATCAAAACTTTTTGACATTGCCGCTTGTAAATGTCACATGATTTACACTTTTCAATGTGGAAAAAGACAAGTTCCTGTGACTGCCCCATTATAATGGAGTGCAATTGTGATAAACAGAAAAAAGATACCTATCATAGAGAGAAAGTTCTTGCATGATCAGCGAACTAATAGGAAGACATGCATTGGGGGTGTAGATAAGGTAGTGACAAATCAACTCTTGAAGAAAGAAGAAAGGAAACAAGCAGAGAGCCTGCGGGAAAACTTGAATGATGGTTTTGAAAAGGAAGCCAAGGAAATAGGATGATCTTCGCAAGAAAATCCGACTGAACCTAATCCACCGACAACTCCCTCCAATACATCTCAAATGAGACTCAGTCTTCAATCAACTGCTTTAGTTAGTGACAGATTTGGCATATCTGACAGAGCAACAGCAGAAATAGCATCGAGTGTGCTATTTGATCTTGGAATGGTATCAGAGTCAGATACTTCACTAGTAATTGACAAAAATAAAATTCGAAGAGAAAAACAAAAGGCAAGACAGGCTATTAAGGAAAAAGACCTCAAAAATACAGAAACAAAGGGAATCTACTTTGATTGAAGAAAAGACAATACTTTTTTCCAGGATAAACTTGGAAATAAAAATGTACCGTAGGGTCAAGAAAGAAGAACACATAAGTATTGTACGAGAACCAGGAGGCCAATACATAGGTCATGTAAGCCCAGAGAGCTCAACTGGACAAGGGATTGCAGAAAGCATTCTCAAGTACCTTGAAGATAATTCCTTTGATTTAGATGAGGTAGAATCTGTTGGTTGTGATGGAACAACAACCAATACTAGTTGTAAAAACGGAGTAATTCGAAATATCGAAGTGAAAATTAATCGTCCACTTTGAAAAAGTAGAATCTGAAATCATAGATACTGACACAAAAGATCTAAGCAAAGATCAGCAGTACCTTCTCGATATCGTCAGAACCATCCAAACGGGCAATTGTACTCCAGATCTGGCTAATAGAGATCCAGGGCCTCTAAGTCATTCCCGTTGGTTGACTTGTGCTAATAGGGTGTTTACGTTTGTACATTTCAGATAGTAATCCTTCAAATGAACTGAAGATTCTTGTTCAATACATAATGAAGACCTATGCACCAGTCTGGTTCGACATAAAACGCTACCATTCCGTGAAGTATGGACCAAAACATGTGTTTAAAGTAATCCAAACTACCAGAGATTTGTCAGCTGAAATAAAAAAAATTATCGATCCCGTGATTGAAAGAAACTCCTTTTTCTGTCACCCAGAAAACATGCTGTTAACAATGATGACTGACGAAAGACTGCATATAAGAGAGTTAGGTTTCAGAAGAGTTTTGAAGGCAAGAAGTGTGGAAAATAACAGCAAATCGGCTGTAAGAATATTTCATACACCCACTCTTAAGTTTGAAGCTAAGGACTACAGTGAGCTCATTGATTGGTCTAAATGCAAAGTTTCTCCTCCTCCTATGATGAGGAAATTAACAACGGAAACAATATCAACCTATTTGAGGAACAAAACTTTACCAGAGTTCGAGTTCATGAACTTTCCTTGCCACACGCAAGCCGTGGAAAGGTGTGTTAAGTTAGTGACAGAAGCGTCGGACAAAGTGTGTGGTCAAGATAACAGAGATGGATTTATCAGAACCACATTGTTATCAAGGTCTGCCATGCCAAAATTTGGACATAAATCAGAGTTTAAACCTTCGACGTCATTCTAAGGTATGTAAACTTAGGGAAGCGTAGAACATGTAAATAATGTAAATACATTCAAACACACCCTATTTGGTTGGATGGTTGGGTAGGGTGTGTGTGGAACTCGAGTTGCAGCCACCTCCCCGTGGTGAGTTCTGGGTCATTCCACCAAAACATTGGTGAAATGGGCGAAGAGCTGCAAATCTGTGATGTTTTACTCTTTGAAGAAAAATTGTTATTTTCGTACAATTTTCTAATAATTACGATATTTGTTGAGAATCTTATATGTTTGTTTAAAGTATATAAATATTTTTATTGGCGTTATGGACTTATAAACGTTAATATATATATATATATATATATATATATATATATATATATATATATACGGTAGTACAATAAAAAAATCATCATAAGACGGTTTAAAATACTTTTTTTTTAAATAGCAATAAAAGTACACTTTTACAAAATTTTAAGCTCGTTGCGCGAACTAAAGATTTTAAATAATATTTTTTAAAATTATTTTTCTCTTAATCAGATCAGGAATACACAACTTTTGAGCCCTATTAGAACTCGATACTTGAAAATTTAGTTTTTTCAGCCCACCCTACTGAATAATTTGTTTAAGCTCTTCCTCATGGACAGGTGACAGCATAATTAACTAGGGTCTTTGATGGTCGAGGATCACTCCCCCAAGCAACAGATGAGAAAAATGAACTCTTGGACAACCTCCGCTTTATATTTTACCGGTTATTAATTATAAAAACGTACACAAGTATGAGTATATTATATCTAAATTAACAATCGTTTAGTTTTGGTCATGACCACTTTTTGGTTTACGCAATCAGTACAGTAATGGAACTCCTTGATTACAATTAAGATTCAGATGAAATGGTTTTTTTCTCAAATTATTAACACAAAAGATTACTCAATATGCAAAATACCTGAGTAATAAACATAAACCTGAATTTATCTTTTGAGAACGGAGGGTGTTAATGTTGTTTGCTGATAACGTTCCAAAAATATGAATTGAATAAACTAAGGAGTCTGCTTACAATATTTTTATAAAAAGGGAGTGATTGCGTTCAATAATTAAACTATAGTATACTGTAATAAGCAAAATCACGTAAATTTACCTAGAAAATTATGAGATTGATACAAATTACTAGCAAACTTCAATTTACTGATTAAGATTACTAGAAATACTAATAAATGAAGTAACGCTTGATGTAAAACTAGGCTAATTTTACACTTTATAGTTTAAACTATCGTTTAAGAGATATTAATTTGTTTTTTTTATAATTTATTACTGTAAATAAAGTAAATACTTTTCCTTTTAACATTTTGAGAAGATTTTAATAAATTATAAGAGGCAATATGTGACATAATCAATATATGGAAAATAATTACATTGAAGACTACTTTAGTAAAATAAGGGATATATTTATGCATTTACTTACACTCTGTCACATATAAATAAGGCAAGACAATTTAACTAAATACAGATTGAAAATTGTTATATATCGTGTTGTAAAATTCTCAGAAAAGATTTATTAAAAGCGATTGAACGAGTAATTGGGGCGCATGTGGGTACGGAGGCGAGAATAGTAACACCCACACAAACATCATTGACTATTCCCCATTCGTGTGCTGATATTTATCTGTTCTCTCTATTTACGAGTTTGAATGTATTTCAAAATAACTGTTTATTCTGTCATATTTATTAAAGAATGTATTTAGATTTTAAGCGTAATTTACAAGACAAACATTCTATATAATTTAAAATTTTAAATTACTAACAGATTTTAAACCGTAACAGATCACATACGGTTCTAAAGCTGACATATTTTCATTATAAATTGTATTGATTTTCACAGACATAACACATTCAACATAATGTTTATGAAAATAATTATTCCACAATTCTTAACTGGCTTTAATTTTGAGATTAATTTCTCATTGGTTTTACATACAGTTACGTATATAGAGTACATACGTATCGTATTGAAATACCTTAATGATTTTTCCCTATTAAGAGGCTTTGTAAAAGGATATTAAAATATTTCCCACATGTTCCTTAAATTTAAAGGTAATTTTTTTAACCTATAAATGCCAACGCAAGAACATGTTATGCTGGAAAGAAATGGTTTTTGCGTCATGTGTGCCATTTTTTGCTTGGTTTTTATGAAAACTTTTTCTAAGAGTGGTTAGAATTTTAATAGTGGTTCTAATATTATATGTCCTGCTCACCTATTTTAATTTTCTCCGATAAACCCGTCACATAAAGGATTGAGATACTCGTCCCTTTTTATTTGCTTTCATATTCTGACTTAAAGTATTGGATATACATCATATCCTAAGTCTGAACTGAGTTGAAGCCAATTATTTTTTGAAACAAAATAGCAGTAGATCCCATTGACATATTCTCGTCTCGAAGGTATGCTTTAAAAACTCTCCAGCGTTACTAACAAACTTAAAAAAGAGCATTTCTTTTCTTAATAAATAAAAACCAAACTGGTTTGGTACATTTAGATTTAAATGAATGTTGAATATTGCTTCAGGTCACTTTCCTCCTAATGCAGCGTCTGGAATCTCATAATGGTACAGACATTACTCCTAGAATCAGAAGCAATGTTCTTTACTCATACCCTCAATAATATAAATGTTAAAAAACTAGAAAATTCTTCCTGGAAAGTTTAATTTGAAATAGTTTACGTATATTGTAGTATTTTTGTATTTAAAACTATATTATTCAAAGTTATGCAAAGATAATTGTGATAGGGCAAGGTTCTCAGAAAAGAGTATACACATTTCTCTTTGTGTATACACAATGGACTCTAATAATAGTATTTCATGTAACAAAAGTTCAAATTAAACAATATTCGCACATGGGCTGTAAGCCATATTCGAAGGCTTGCAAGGATGGGGATTTATTGAATGTGATCCTCGTATTAAGAATACAAAGCTGTTATTCTTTGAAATAAAAACTTTTAAAAAAGTTGTTAAGCCATTAGAATGATATTTGAAGATCCAACTAGGGTAGAAGAGCGTCTTACTCAAGAAGTATTAAGCATGATCCATGATCCAAGTGTAAATCATAATTTTAAACTAGAGCTCAGACAAAACATTTAAGTAACGAAAGGTCTCAGAGGCATTACTCTTGTACGATAATTAACAATCAGATGCTGTATTAATCAGCTTTTAATTAAATGAAGAAAACAGTATGACTTGGATAGGTTAATTTTCACATAGTGTTATACCGCTGAGAGAAAAGGTACACCAGTCGTATCGTCCCTTCCGACAGAAAGGTAAATTCTAAACGTTGTATGTAGAATGGATTAGCAGCTTTCATGGATAACTTCTACGAAATTGCTCCTACAGTAATGGTTGGCAGGTTATTACGTAGGAAACTATATAGTTGAGAGTTTTTAAATTCGATATCTTTACATTTAAAATTTTTCTTATTTAAAATTGAAGCTACATTTCGTAACAAAATGTGTGCATAATAAATTCATATTATTGCATGCATTAACAGGTATAATTGTTTTAGGAATATTTGTTTCACTAATAACTCAGTGTTAATCATCTTAAGTTTGTTGATAATAGCAGCATTAGGCCAAGTGTTGAGAAGGGTCGTGTAGAAATGTCAAGCCGTAATGGTGGGCTACGTCAGGGACTACTTTGACGAACTTAGCCAAACAGTTATTATCATAACTTGGGAATTTACTAATTTACATTTATTTATTTATTTATTTCAACGGTTCCACCATTTTTACAAAAGTAATTCAACAAATCAAGTACTTAGCAATCAAGATGACAAATCATAATCAATATACACAGTCTTATGTAAGCTCTAACTTGAACAACATAGGCAATAACAGAGTGATATACTATAAATATAAATAACAAAAACAACAATAAATAACAAGGAATAATAACAATACAGTAACAGCAACGATAAATAAATAGTTGACCAATGCTATAACATTAATAAAATTTAGAAACTCAACAATATACTATCAATAATTAATACAATCGTAGCTGTTAGTTACTGTAAGTGGATCTGTTTAAGCATGTGTTAGGTGTTTACATTTAATAATTTGTTTTTCAGGGTGTATTTTGAATCGTGAAAAAAGTCGATGTGCGCTGCCTCGCTACCCAGTTTTAGAAGTCTGCATATTCCATGGTTTGATGCATAATATGTGGGCCTAAATCTTCTGCAGAAAAGTGTCTTAGAGCGGGTACCTCTTGGTATAGAGAAGTCTATATCCGACACTAGATGAGGGCAGTCGAGGAAGCCGTTCACCAGCCTGTACAGGAATAAAATATCAATATATTTTCTTCTTTCCTGGAGAGGTTGCAGTCCATATAGCATCTCAATCTCAGCGACGGGGGTTGCAAGATAATTATATCCCAGTTTTGACTCCAAGAAGTCTTAAGCAACGCACCTGTACTCTGTTCAGCAGCACAATGTGGCCTGCTTGATATGGAGACCAAACAACGGAACAGTACTCCAACAAAGGACGCACAAGAGTCTTATAGAGGATAGCCAATGTAGAGGGGGATCTGAAGTCTTTGCAAGTTCGGGCAATAAACCCAAGCATAGAAGAGGCCTTATTTGTAACATGCATTATGTGTTCGTAAGGGCTTAGGGAGGGTGTCATAATAACTCCGAGGTCCCTGACTCTGTCTACTATCTTAAGAGGGGATCCATTTAGAGAATAGTCAAAGGGCCTGGCTGTGTTGCTTCGAGTGTAGCTGATGACAAGACACTTGGCTATATTAAGCTCCATAGCATTTACTCTGCACCAGTTACTTACCCTGTCAAGGGAATGTTGGAGTTCCTCTTGGTCATGAGGAGATGTAACCCTGCTGAAAACCTTAATATCATCAGCAAACAGAAGAAACTTCGATGATATTGCACTAGAAATATCATTGATAAACAGATTAAAAAGCAGTGGGCCCAGATGAGATCCCTTTGGTACACCTGAGGGGACAGAGAATGGCAAGGACGTACCTCCATCGTACTTGACTATAAGAGTACGTTCCCGCAAATAGCTACTCATCCAACGAAGCAGAGGTCCCCAAATGCCATAGCCTTCAAGCTTTGATATAAGTAGACTGTGATTAATCTTATCAAATGCTTTGCTAAAATCTAGATATATGCAATCTACCTGTGAGGAATTTGCAAAAGCTGACATTATATATTCCTGAAACATCAGTAGATTGGTTGTGGTAGAGCGGCCCTTCAAGAAGCCATGTTGCTCCAAACAGATGCGACTCTTGAGTTGAGAATATATATTGTTCAAGATGATACTTTCAAACACCTTAGCGAGAGCAGACTGTATCACAATGGGTCTATAGTCTCTTATGTTCCCTCTATCTCCAGACTTAAATATTGGGATTACATAGCTCTGCTTCAAGTTTGATGGAAAGACTCCAGAAGCAAGTAGAGGCCTGAAGAGAATTGTTAAATGAACTGCAAGTATTGGAGCACACTGTTTTAGAACTCGTGGTGGTATATCATCCGGCCCAGCACTCTTCCTGGCATCCAGTGATTCGAGGGTCTGTTGGACATCCAAGGTTGTTATTGAACAGCTGGATAATGTTTGGTTCCAACCATAATCAAATCTAGGAATCACACTTGCTAGTAGGATCAGTAGCTTCCTTTTTGTCTAAAGTCATGTGTGTCGGAACGTTAGGAGAACTTTTAAGGCTACCAACATGAGACCAAAAGGACTTAATATCTCTAGGAATACCATTTTCAACCTTACCGATGTATTCTGAATAGCACGCGTGGGTGAGGTCTCTGCACTCCCTTCTAGTTCTCCGAAAATTATCATAATCAATGTGCGCCCTTGTATGCTTGTAGACTTTATGTAACTGTTTCTTCCTGATAACCAGCAGTTTCAATTTTTTTAGAGAACCAGGAGGGGAATCTAGCTCCACCAACTCTTTTGAGTGGAGTATTGACCCTAACTAAAGAGGCCAGGTAGTCGCTGAAGTTTGTGAAAGCCCGCTCAGGATCCGCCAACTCACTTGATGCAGGGTAGCTTAGAACCTGCAGCCCATTGAAAACAGCATCGACATCACACCTTCGAAAGTTAAGCACCCGTTTCTGGCTTTCAGTCGTGGAAGGCTGCAACACTTCAAATTCAAAAGACAAAGCAGGATGGTGTCTATCTTCCTCCAACAGTACATCAGGCGCATGCACAACTTCAGATGTCTCAATTGAAGAGAGTATCAGATCAAGACATACATCTCGGTAGTTGGTTATATAATTTAACTGTCTCAGGCTATATGCACCAATAAGTTCAAGCAGACAACGGGAAGAGTTTGACACAGAAGTAATGTCGGGCCGCGTCCATTTTGTGTCAGGCTGATTAAAGTCTCCCATTATTATGACATCTGCAGGTTCACCCAGGGAATTATAGACCTCATCCATAGCATCTCTAAAATCCGAATACTTAATGGTTGGCTGATTAGGAGGTATATAGACATTTCCCAGAAGTACTGAGGAGGTGGGAAACTTACACAAGATAAATATACATTCAATGTCATTGACATTGGTGGGAATCCTGGTGCAAGAAATACAATTTCGTACGGCTATGAGAACTCCACCACCACCCGACTTGTCACTAGTAAGTGATGACCTATCACACCTGAAGATATGGAACCCCGTAAGATTAAGCTCAGCATCGTGTATATCAGGTGATAGATTGGTTTCGACCAGCGATATAATATCATAGGGTGAAGTATTTATTCCTTGCGTTTAATGAGTTCATTTTACTCCTCAGACCGTTGACATTTTGAAAATAACAGGAAATAAACAATGGGGAACCGTTTGTGCCTTACTAGTTTTTTAAATTCTTAACAATTTGTGGGACATTATTTATGTACTTTATAGTCAGGTTTTGTTCGCCGCGGGATTTCCTCTCCTCAAGCTCAGCTATCACAGATTTCAGATACTTTTTGTTCCTGTGGAGTGCGATCCCTAGCAATTTTAACAGCTGAGAAAATCTGGTCAACCTTTGCCGCAGCTTCAGATGAGAAGTTAGTCAACACAAGGCGAGCATCATGCTCACTCTTCAAGATTACTTAAAATGATTAATGATATATGAAATTCCAAACTATACGTGTTCTATTATTTTTACTGTAGCTCATATTTTAGTACGGTAACATTTTTTTTCTGTGCCTTGGTGATATGAGAATTTTGCGATTATTGTAGTGTTTCATGACTTGTAGTTTATTAGTTATATGTATTGGAGTTATTTTAACAACAGCTGTTAGTGGTTGAAGTGATATTGTCACTTTTATATGAAAGACATCATATATTAAAGCAAATATCATCACTTAAATATTTTGTTTTATACATGTGCAAATGTTCGTGACAAACACCTAAAATTATATCTTAGTTATTGTATATTAGATGCTTCATCAAATTCACAAACTATTTATTTTGACCATATTAGATATCCTGCACATAAATTCCGGTATTAGATAATATCTATAATATTAGAAAATATTATTTTCTCATGCATAAAAGAAATTATTGTCAGCTGGGCAAGCTTGTTTTTGTATCACATATTGCCAACAAGCCTCGATGACACATGACAACTTACTATGGAGTTGACGGATTGTATTCCAAAATTCATATAATTCTGTTTCCATGTAAAGAAATGAAATGAATCTGATAAAGCTATTATAATTGGATTTATTAGTTAAGACCTGTTGCGTATATGTGGGATGAAACATTGTTATAGAAACAAATGGTTAATGGGGGCGTCAGATCCGTTACTGTAATGGGCCGTTTCTCTCAATGGCCGAGTTGCCGCAGTAATTCATTTTTATAATACCAGGGCAGCAGAAAGCTGCATTCCTCGTGTTTATTCACCTTTAAAAACTAAACGTTTTTGTTAAGCGTAATTATTGTTTGTCTACAAATTTAAACAGTGCAAGTCAAATCAAATCTATTTCATCATTATTTAGAATGTGAACTAATACTTTAAATAAAACCTAGAATATGAATCACTTGCCATCTTGGTACGTAATGATGGCCAGTAAAATTATTAAAAGCAAGTTTCTTAATAAATGCAAATAACTGCACATCCCATTTCATCTTAATCCAATTTGAATGTAGCGTTCCTTAGAACCTCCAGTTTTCTGCAGAATTACAGTTATATTCTGTAGTTATAATACAGAATAAGTCGTAGAAATATCGTATTATTAAAAAACAGGAGACAAATCATAGAGAGAACGTACCCTTCGATATACTTTTAGAATTATACTAACAATTTTTGGATTCGATATCTGCTCGGTAAGATGCTTCGTAAATTGTCACGAGCACCATCTATTATACCAGTTATATATTTTTTTAATTTCGTGATCTACAAGTTCATAAATGATTTATAATAATCTACAAATATCCTTAGGTTCTATTTATCTTAGGTTCTAGAGTCTTTCCATAAATTCAAATTATGCAGCTTGTATTTTGGTATTCTTACTAAAACCAAATTGAGCTTTTGAAAAAGAGATGTGTATTCTAAAATTATGAATAATCTAGAACTAAAAAATCTATCTAACTTCCCTGTATAATTCGTTTTAAAGTTTTAGATTTAAAACAGTTAGTTTAATTCTAAACCCTTTCCATAAATGCAACCATTGCATCTTGGGTTCTGTCGGCCATTTTAACACCAAATTGAGCTTTTGAAAATAAAGTTGTTCCTTCAAAAATGTGACGAATTCAGTAAAAGTTCATGTGTCGTTCTTAAATATTTCCTATACAAGTTGCCGAGTCTCTTGCAATTACAGAGAGCGTCAGTGGCGTATGTGACAAACAGATACATTGGACCTTTATACGTTTAAGCTAACAGTTTCACTGGTACATTCCAAACTCTGTGCACCTAATTTACTAAAGCCAATCTAACGTAAACCCATTGAAAGTCAGTGAGTAGAGACAATGTACGTTAGTAGAATGTATTCTCGTTACGAACAAAGTTTGCCTTAGTTTGCTGAGCATTTGGAATTCCAACTCTCAGGTTTTCATTTAATCTCAACAAAGTTCCTGCTAGATTATGTTTCAAATAGAAGACGCATACATTTTGTAGCTTATTACCTACCAATATGGTTTCTTTATGAAAAGTGTAAGTTTTTAGATAATTTAGTACTGTATTCTTTGTTCATGATTGTTTTCTTGTTTTTTAGGTGTTGATAAAATTGCATGAGTTAGAAACTATTAATCAATTAGGCAACAGGTCCTAGCTTGGAGGACACGTATATGTGGAGTGCATCCAGGGGTGAACAATGGTGTAAAAGGAAGTAACTTGTTCAGACTACTAAAAGAACATCCACAATGAATAGGGTTTCCATCTAAAAGGAGGACAAGGAGGGATTCAATACCAAACACACCTTGATGAGTGAGAAACTGAGATCATCTATGCTATATCATGGTGTAAAAAGAGCTCAGCAAGACTTATAGTTTGTTGAGCGACCGCTTACGGTCATACTGAGCGAGATTCGGAGCGGCACTTTGGGCCGAGCGTCCAGCCTACTCTTCTTTCAGACGAACTTAGACATCAGCCCACCTATAGGAAAAGATCTTTCCGAACCGTCCTCATAGGGCGACAGAGCTTTAAACCATCTAAACAGTTTATTGATTTCTATAGTGAAATGAAATGAAATATGTTTAATGTTAACAAAGAATATTACTTTAGTTAAAAGCTAAAATGTACGCTACTCAAACCTATTGTAAATGTAATATAATATTCTCATATTATCATTATTGTTGTATAATAGTATGTGATGTATGCAAGTCCTTTAATTAATTATAAAATTATGCTGCATTCTTTCTTTAAAGTTTGTTATTGACGAAGGAAGGTATAAATGGATAACAGGATTTCGGACTTTTGCCTTCCTTATATGTTATTAAAGGCATAACACAAATTTTCAAAGATCGGAATATATCCTCTTAATCACATTGGGGAAGTATTAATATATAAAACAATAAAAAACAGAAACAGAACTTTATTTAATTTGTTTCCTATATTTTGTTTGCTATTTATAGTGTCAAAAAACGATGGAAAATTACAGAAAAACCTGATTCTTTAAAATAATTCTCTGTTGTAAAAAAAACCATTACAAGAGAAAACAAATAATAATTAAAGAAATTAACACAAGTAGTTTATTAGATTGCGTTTTGAAATTTGTAGACAGACCTAATTCGTCAAGGACGATTAGGTTAGAAATTTAAAAGATAAGAGAGTCAATAGAGCGAATTTTCGAATGGAAACTCCCAGATTTCATCGGCAACTTCCTGTGTTTATTTTTTTACTTTCACTACGAAGGCCCACACATTTTGTTTGTCATAAATGTTCTTCGGAAAATGTTACAAAATAATCGAATCAACATTTCTTATTTAATTAATATTTTGCTGTGTACAACAAATTAAAGCAGATACAATAGTAATTTTTTATTGATATTTTATACTTTTTGATGTAATAGAATGTTGCAGCAAATTTACACGTTTAAATTTTTTACTATCCTTGAACAAATAAAACTTGTAAACGTTAAAACATCCTTTGTCCTTAAAGTTTTACTAATTTGTATCGATAAGTGTTTTATGTAAATAATTTGTTGTGCAGAATAGATTATACTCTGTAACAGATATCGTATCGCCAATCAAAGACGCTAACAAACAGACGCAGACTTTGCTTAGCTAGCTAAGAGCAAAACAATGGATCCGTTTGGTCTCATTAAATCTTTCAATAAAAAAGATCTCTGGGGATTGTTTCTCTATCTTTCATACTAAAACATTATAAATGCGATAGAATATTATGCATGATATACACTAGTTGCTATGCAAAAAATGAAAAAAATATAATATCACATCAGCTGCTGAATATGGATGAGAATAGACTCCAGATCCAATTAATTACGGCACTAGTGTAACTGCGGTAGTTTGTGAGCAAAATATATAAAATAATGCTCTATAGCTTCATAGGATATTCATGAATATAGTACACTAGTTGTGCAAATACGAAAATAAAAAATTACATTAGCTGTTGAATTTAAAGGTCCAGTTCCAGTTAAGTATGACACAGGTGTAACTGCAATAAATGATCTATAGTTTAATGAGAAAAAGCAGGTAATAAGACATCTAAGTGTATTTTAATCTTCGCTATATTGTGTGAATGAACACTGATTCATTTGTTTATGTTACAAAGTATGAAACATAAAAAATAAAGACATTATGGCCTAAAGCCAATAACATTTTTATGGTGGTAATATTTTATACAGTCAGATGATACTGTCATAAAAACTCACGTAACCTCAAAGAAACTGGCCCTAAACCTGGTTAAGAGTAAATTTAACTTCAGTGTTGACAAGAATCTTTACGGCTGCAAAAAAGTACGCATGGCCTTACTATGTACTAAACCGGGTATATTTACTGCCCCATACAGCTACAAAGAAAATCTCTCTATCCTCATATTACCGACAAATTTATCCTCAGTAACACTGCAGCGATTTCTAGATGACATCTTTTCCTCTATAATTGTCAGCCATCAATAAAAAAGCCTGTAACTAAATAAGGTGTGAGTCACCCTAATACAATATTACGACATCCTTTTATCATCCCAGAACCAACAAGCATGATTACTAATATTGAAGTAATATCCAGGTGACCTCTTCTAATTTATTACCAGTATTAGGTAATACGAGTAATAACAAATATCCTAACTTACATTAATCCAGTAGATGTACACTTCAAAAGTAAGTTTTTTATAACGAGTTAACCTAAATAAAATTGTTGAAGTGTGTGTTTTTACGATGAAGAGCCTGAGATGACCTTGTATTACCATGAGGAGAATAATGAAAGACTTTATTCTCCTTATACATTCAGTCGTAGCGTGTACGAGTATAGTGTGCCGCGACATCGTCTCCTGTACAGTTAAGCTCCTGCGGCATCGCTGTCGTCTGCCGTATTACTGTTAATACCTGCTGTTGACTTAACGTCCCATTCTACATAATATTTATGGTTAAACTTGTTTTTGTCTTGCATAGCAACACAACAGACTACCATTGTTCGTTCTGAATGTGAATAAAATATACGAAATTAAATCTGAACATAATTTAACTAACTTAATTCAGGAAAATGTTTTAGTAAAATATATGAGATATTTTTGGAATATTTTACAATATTTAGTGAATATTCATTAACATATATGAAATAAAATGTAGAATAACATAAAAATAACGCAACAGAGTCACAATCTAAACCACCATTAAACCTTTTCCTGTTTTGAATTTATTGCCAGTTATTTTAAAACTCCGTTAAAACTGTACTTGGTTTGATGTTCTTAAATTTTCTTTCTTGTGGTCGATATAATAGATAACGATATACAGTTAAGATATATTTTAGCTATCTTAGACACCGTAAGATTTATTTTATAGCAATTATCTTAACCATTACCAATAATAATTGCAGTGTATTTTTGTAATGTTATAATGACATAATAAAACACATGTGCTATAACAATTTAAATTAATTTTTTAGCAGTGATAAAAACTTTCAGATTTGATTTTTTTACTTTATAGGATCTTGTCTCAGAAAAAATTATTCAGTTTTTATTTACCATAAGGGTAAATTACATTACAATACTGCACCTTGAGCCTAATAAAATTCATTGTATAAAAGATAGACAACATTAAAAAAATGTAAAAAGTCACAATCAAATTCACCATTATATTTAATATTTATGTTTAAACTTTACCTGGTTTCATATTCTAAAATTATCTTTCAATTAGTCGAAATACAACTAATCTTGGGGTACATAAAACATATTTTTTACAGCAAATATTAACAAATGCCTATAGTTAATTTCAGAATTTTATTGTAATGTGAAAATATATAATATACCAAATTTTTTCTGACCGTTTTAATTTAATATATATATGCAATAATTAAAGTCTTCAGATTTTATAATTTAAATTATTAGAATATTGTCTCAAAACAATTATTCTGATATTATTTACCCTAGGCGCAGATGCCTCGGTTTTTGAGGTAATTACAATACTGCAACCTGTGCCTAGGAATTGTCGCAGTGTTGGCCTAAGCTTTGTTTTCAATATCAACAATTATTGTTTTAACATGAGGAGAATGTTTGTAACCCTTTCTAGAACACAATAACGCATTACATATAGAATACTAAGTTACCTACACAATGGCGACGTTTACTTTCATTAGTTTTAGCCGAAAGTTACTGTTTTGGGCGTCGTCCAGACTTAATTACTCTCAGACTTTTGTTATGGTAAAAGCTTCTTTGACGCGTCTTAAATGTTAGAATAAAGTTTAAAACTGCTAATTTTGGGACCTTTTACATTGAAATTTACTTATTTTAAGACTATATGAACTAGGGACCATTTATCTTCCAACAAGAAGGTGGAGACAGAAAACGATGGTGTTGGTTATTGAGGGTAGGACACAATAATTTGAGGTTTATTCTATAAACTTTGATAAGTCTTCCTTACTAAATAAGGATAGCAAATATCACATTACTTACACATAAAAGTACGATGTATGTGTTCACTTAATATTCAATGTATAACTCAATTACTTCATTCAGTATTTATTATGTAATAAACGAATAACAACTTTTTACTATACGGTTTAGGCTACATCTCACCGATTAGTTTATATTATAATTTATTATGTTATAATTAAACAATCGTAACAATTCCTTTGACTTTTTTTTCGTGGCTGAGTTTAAACACCAACTTTTGGTACAAATTGTGTAATAATTGTTACAAAACTGCCTTTTTTATCGGTAAGTTAATGGGTAAGTGATTCCGTTTCATGTCTCAAACCAATATTTCTAATACATTTTTTGCGTTGGCTATTAAATATTTATATTGCATCCATATAATTAGTTTGTTGAATTTACATAAGTTACTAAGCTCTCAGAGGCAACTCTCTAAATTTTATGTTATGCTACAATCAAAATGTCATGTATCGTCATATCCCTATATTTTTACATAATACTATATACAATGTTGTATTGAGGTAGACATTGAATGAGATAGGGCCAAAATTACTCCTTTGAGGAACACCAAAATCTTATTCTCTCACCAAAAGTTCTTGCTTCTTTAAGTGTTAAATGTCTGTTTAAAATTTATGACTCGAAACCAGGCCAAAATTTATGTTGTCACACATTATGAGCGACGTAACTTCCAATATTTTGGGCCTTTCATTTTTTTTCGGCTATTGTTTTTTTTTTCCATCATCTAAGTCAATTTAATTAATTTTCACATGTCAGTACAGATCAGGTGCAACATGCAAGTTGCTATAACTAGTTAACGATATGATCTTATAAATAATAACAGTAACAATGACTTAATAAATAACAATAGATAATTTAAACGATAACAATATAAACTCTAAAAGGCCTCTGTTAACAATGCTATAAACTATGGTTAAAACAGTTAAAATGCTAAAAACTACGTCACATGCAAGTGTCAATAAAAAACATGCGATTTGAAAGTTAAAAAATTTAAAAACGACTTAAAAGCTATAATAAATACATGTATCAAACGCTTCTCAGACCAGGATCAATACTTAACTAACAACAATTTTTACCGATCCTGGTCAAGATTTTGTTCCCGAGTTTGACGGTACTGGGGCACACCAGTCACATGCTGGACATAGAGGTCCCGGCTCCATTGGACCGCTGTGGAGACACAACGGCGGGAAAGGGCGACACCGTACTGCCGTGAGACACCCAGGCGAGCCAGAGTGTCCCAGTTAGCCCTATCCCAAGCCCCCAACGCGCCGACGACAAAGGCATCCACAGTTACTGTGAAGCCGCCGGAGCGCAGGAACCGGGCGAGCGGGGCGTAAGCGGCGTGTTTCCTTTCTCTCTCGCCTCGACTATAGCCCGCCAACCGTCCTCATAGGGCATGGTGACATCGACAATTCGAATAGTTTTGCGGGAATCATCGATGACCACCACATCCGGACGGAGGCGTACCAAGTCATCCGGGACCTCACGGTTGGCCAGCAGGCGATCCAGAGGGACACGCTGATTCCGGCGCGTCTCCACCCCCGGCGACGGACGGATTGCAGCGATCAGGTGGTCAAGAACCGCGTCATGCCGCTTAGAGACCACGGACATCCAATCATAATTTTGTGTTATAATGTACCAAACACTCTAGGTAATATGACATTGGTCATTTGTATTTTTTATTGTTAAAAACAGCAGTGAAATTTTAAATTCGTAACACTACTGGTGAATCAGTATTCATTATATAACCTATTGTCTCGGCTTAAAGCTAATGAATTCGTAATATTGAGATGTTTTATTTGGCTTCATGGTAAAAGTTTCGTGCTCAATAAGTTTTACAGAAGAAAGATTTTGTCGCTTAATTTTTGTAGTCTGATATTTGTATGGCTGCCAGCTTTCATTACGATTAGCATCCGAGGGGTTGAGATTCATAGTCCATTAAAGATAATTTTTTTATTATGAGAATTGTGTGGACATTTTGCGATGTTACGAAGTGATCAGGTTTTGAGCTACTAAGACTATATTTTCTAAATAAGGTTGTGTCAGTTAAACAGGACAGCCAGCGATACTCGTAATAGCCAAACTGTCGTATCTAACGTCAATCGCTGTGTTATAATTGTTACAAATAAGATTTAGTTATTAGTGTAAATCCCTATGCGCCGGTATAACATAAATATGTAAGATTTTTTAACAGGCACTCGTCCATTGAACTATATTTATATTATCTGTTACTGTCCAAAAATCAATGCTATTACTTAAGAAACCAAAGTCTTAAAGTAAAAATACCTAATAAATTTATGTTAGTACTGCAGGATAATAAGGATTTAGTCGCTGCATTAGAGCACATTTAAAAATGCTCACATATAGGTGCACTTATATTGGCTTTGGTTTATAGTAATTACTTGAAATTTGCATACTTTTTTGTAATATAGGTAAGCAATATAGTATAGTAAATCAATAGTGACAAAAAGCAAACATTTATCCAATTTTTAAATAAATATATATATATATAATATATATATATATATATATATATATGTGTGTGTGTGTGTGTGTTTGTGTGTGTGTGTGTGTGTGTGTGTGTGTGTGTGTGTGTGTGTGTGTGTGTGTGTGTGTGTGTGTGTGTGTGTGTGTGTGTGTGTGTGTGTGCGCGCGCGCGCGCGCTAAAATTTCCATAAAGCATAGCGAAGCAATATGTATGTCCCCAAAATAAAATTATTTGTTTCTTATTAAAGGTCAATTTCAAAAAAGATATTTACCATATTTCAAGTAACGGTCTTAATTTTTCCTGAGATATTGGTGCCTAAAGACTAAAAAACACGAATATCGAAAATCGCAAAAAAAACAACTAGATCCTTAAAAGTAATTTTAAAACTACTTACACCTCTATCTACAACGCTCCACAAGAGGAGAACCACTCCAATTGACTTTTTAAGCAAATCTATTTATTTGTATTTTTATTCTGGCTGCTTTGGTTGTTTCTATGACCGCACGTTCAGCTTAAGCAACAGAAAGTCACCCGGGTTTTCGAGAGCAGCCATTGTGATTTCTTCAAGGTCTTATAATCCTAAAATTTTTTGAACCTGCAGCCTTCCAATATCACCACGATTAAGAATTAAAAGTACATCCTTTACAACACCCTTCTAAAGTTATTGTCTGAAAACTTTGACCACATAACAGTGTTTTAAAATTCTGTTAAATTTTGGATTTTACCACGCAATATTTGTTAATAACTCTGAATGAGTAAAATACTGTTTAATGCCTCCATAAATGCTTTTGGCATAGATTTCCTATGAGTATTAAGGGAATTTCCACTTAGGTAAGTTTTTCCCTTCACTACGTGTTAGGTGGAGAAAGGCATAGTTGTGAATTGATCATCACTAGATAGCTAATGAAGATAAATAGTACACACTGCTCTTGTCATGTTTTTCCAAACCATTCAAATAATTTCTTATAAATCGAACGTAATATTCATGTAAATGTTCCATAATCTTACCTTAAAACTAAATAAATAAATAAAAAATCAAACATGGTTAAAAAATATCGTTTAATTTATGTACACAAAATTGTGTTAGTAAACATTTTCGTAATTTATATTAAAATCAAATAAAATATTTAACATTTATTTTTTTTATACAGTCATAGACTAGCCTGGTATCAGAGAGTGTGATTTGAGCATGACTGCGTGTATTCAGCAATAACAGAATGAACTGTACTATCGCAGGAATGGAGATCAACCCTCTTGTATAACACTGTGTATTTCGGATGAAATATTCATTAGCTCAGATACCAATTTTGGCAGATTCATCTCGAGGCTACACAAGTACTAGTCATAATATAAGACGAGTGAGTGGAACTATCGCAGGAATGGAGATCAACCATTCTGCATAACACTGTGTATTTTGGTTGTAATTTATTAGCTCAGAAAACCAATCTTGGCACCGAGTCTACACAAGTACTAGTCAGAATATTAGACGAGTGAGTGGAACTAAGGCAATAGTACTTGTGAGCTACTTTCTATTATGGGAAAGCCCGGATAGAGTACTACTGTGGATTTTTCCATCAGTGAGGGAAGTGGGATCCAGATAGTGTGCCGATTTGAGATCTTTTCGTCTATCAGAGGAAGTACTGGACGCAGTGCAACGCTGGGGATAGTCGATAATTGTAATAAGCCTTTAGAGTCACTAAAATATGTCAAACTATAATTAGTTTAGCTTTGTTTGTGGTAAACATTAATACCTCTAAAGCGATGATTATTAATCAATATTTTTACAAGGTTCTCTTTAACAAAAGCCCGTTCTAAGGATTTAAAAGATGTTGCACTCCATGTTGACAAAACCCTTCTTATTGATATAATAAGTAACATTACTTTTAAGGAAGGTGAACTTCCGTTACTTAATTCACTCAATATACACTGTGAGTGAAAAATTACAAAGAATTGCTTGTTATAAGTTTTTACCAAACATTTTTTAAATAATAGTAATAACTGAGTAAATGATGGATGTATTTAGATCTTTAGCCTTAGTTTTAGAAAAGAGTATTTCGCAGGTATATTCCTTGATGAACACAAAGACGAATATTCTTTTATTAAAGTGAATTGCAGACTCGATCTGAAGGGAACTAGTGAATGTGTTAAAAATAATTGTAAGGAAGTACATCTACAAGGAAAGTATTTTTCTCCAATACTGAATAATTACATAGTATTGCTGGTTATAAGTTTTTACCAAACAGTTTATAATAACGCTTAAGAGAATCGTTTATCAGATTGCATATTTTAGATCTTAATTTAGAAAGTTATATTTCGCAGGTATATTAGTTCATTAACAAGAAGACATTATTCTCTTAGCAAAGTAAGTGGTAGACTCTAAAAATGTCGGAATGAAACTATTGGAAGTATTAAAATAAATTTTAAGAGATGACGTGTGCAAGGAAAGTATTTTTCTCGAAATCAATCAATTTCATTTATGTTCAAATGTAAATATGGTGCATGTTTTT
The DNA here is from genome assembly GCF_021130785.1 of Homalodisca vitripennis. Taxonomy (NCBI): domain Eukaryota; kingdom Metazoa; phylum Arthropoda; class Insecta; order Hemiptera; family Cicadellidae; genus Homalodisca; species Homalodisca vitripennis. The sequence continues at coordinate 47,923,961 of NC_060212.1, forward strand.
AGAATATTTTATTGTTAAAGTAATGATTATTTATTTTTACGGTGTACGATCCTTTTTAATTATCTTGTTAAAACCCATTTATGTATTCTAGATTTGTATGTTTTATAAATGGCCGTAGTTTTGCTTGAGCACTTTAAGGAATCCATCATTTATAGTTTTTGTGCATACAGACCTTTTATTTCTTTAGCGGAATAAGAAGATAGATATAACTACAAGAATTGTGTGTGGTCAAGTTCATCAGGTCATACATTTATCTCTCCTCTCTGTAGGAGTTACACTAGGCTAAAATAACGCTTGATCCCTACCAGTAAGTTCCACTTCCCATATTAATCCATATTTTTTTAAACTGGAAACTCGTACATAAAGAATAAAATACCTTCAAATTAAAACAATTATTTTATTCGAAATGTTATAAAATTATTAATATATAAACTGGATTCGTTTTGTAATAAAAAAAAAACATTAAGTAAACTTTATTACTAAAACAAGAATTTTATGCGAAATCAAAACGTATTTTATTGTAAGAGTATAATCAATCTTATAAGTGTAATTTAAAAACTACCTTCGTATATCAAATGTTGTAAAATGACATCAGTTCATATGGCCTCACCCGTGTACAAAAAAAAACGCTTGCGAATGAAATGAAGCCACCACCTAGAGAAGCCCATAACTGGGTAAACCCAAAAGGTATATTCAAACTTAATATAAAATTCCAATCTTAAGACTGTCGTCATGCGGTGAAACGCTAGAGCTCTTTGATTGCGTACTGTAATATACATTTGTAGAGCTATTATGAGAAGCGAGGTATTAACGCAAATCCTCGAGACGTGTTTATAGAGATTGGTTTCTAAGCTAATGAATATTGAATACCATAATTGTGTTTGCGGTGCTGAGTGAGGTACATTGGCAGCTGAAAACAGCTTTAAGTGAAATATTATTGTAAACGATGTATTTTGAACATTTTTAAAATTCCATTAGTTTAATGTACATTATCTTTAAAAATACTAAATTTTCTTACTTTTTTCTTATCATCCAATCATTGTCTTAAAATGTATATTGAAATATACAAAAGACTTAAATTATTTCAATTTATAACACATAATTCATAGGTTACACATCAATTTTTTTTAACACGTTCTGTGCTAATTTTAATATCATAAAACCACATTTACTTATGAAATTGGAAATTTTGGTTTTAGTTTCTACTCTACTAGATTCTGCAGTGTGATAAATTAAACCTTGATAAGCTAATGGATGTCAAAATCTGTATTAATCACAAACTTAAAATTATCTTGTAAGCAGCGGACAAATAGTGGTGCTGCTCTTTTCATTGAAAAAATGTATGTTAAACTGCCTGTAGAATCTTACGTATAAGAATTAAAAACAAGGATTTTATAGTTTTTGTTTACCATTTAATTACTGAAATAAAATCACTCTTAGTTAATAAAAAATGACGGGTAGCTCATATGTTATCATATTTGATACGGTTCATTCGTTATAAAAAGTAAATGTAAGTAAATCTGTAAGGGCATGTCAAAACTTTGAAAAATGAAGCAACTTGTTACGCAGTAAATATATTTCCAATAAAAAAAATTTGTTGAATAATTGTAGTTTCCCTTAAAATTAAAAATTGTAATGGTGGTGATTAGGATGGGTGGGTGAGGGTTTAAGCTACAAAACCCTACAAAGAGTGACTTGTATTCTTATTTTTCATTGAGCCATAAGTATTATAATGAGAGGTAGCACAGTTAGGGCATGCAGTTGTAACAAAATGAACGGGTTTTTTCTGATTGAGTCACATGCAAACACGTAGTTCTAGGCCTATGCTTATACGCATAATACTTAACTAGGAGTGCATGGCTTGTTTATGCGTACAAATAAAATACGACTAAGCGAAGCTGAACCTATTTTCATCTATTGTTTTAATTGTACTACAAACTCACTCATTGTGCCCATGAAACTGTAAGGTTGTTCTCTCTGGATGGCTTGATTCTATGTCAAACTTACACAACTAAAATGTTTGAAGTGATAGTTTTAAATTTTCAGTTTCAGAAAACATTTTATTGACTTTAAAATAAAGAAAATTACACTTCAATATTTGTAATGGTCAGGAAGATTTAGTAAATATTATTTTCGGTTTTTTAATAACTAAAACTATTTCTAGTTTGAAAAAATCTTTCTTTTACTCAATGTTCGATATGCATTGGTGGTTTACTTTTTTTTATTTCGAGATATAATTATCGCTGTCAATGACTGTTTTCAGCGAGAATTTTCCTCAGTCTCTCTAGACATTCTTTGAGTTGTGGTGTGCAGCATGCTGTATGTGACTACTTTACTGCACATGCGTGTCACCGGGAGCTTGTATTCCTCTGTTTGAAATAAGTCACTACAGTCACCTACAATTTTATCTCAGCCTGCCAGACATGATTTTGTTTTCCGTGCAGCAAGCTGGGTTTGGCTACTATAACTGCACATCTGTGTCACCGGGAGCTTGTATTCCTCTGTTTGAAATAAGTCACTACAGTCACCTACAATTTTGTCTCTGCCTGCCAGACATGATTTTGTTTTCCGTGCAGCAAGCTGGGTTTGGCTACTATACTGCACATCTGTGTCACCGGGAGCTTGTATTCCTCTGTTTGAAATAAGTTACTACAGTCACCTACAATTTTATCTCAGCCTGCCAGACATGATTTTGTTTTCCGTGCAGCAAGCTGGGTTTGGCTACTATACTGCGCATCTGTGTCACCGGGAGCTTGTATTCCTCTGTTTGAAATAAGTCACTACAGTCACCTACAATTTTATCTCAGCCTGCCAGACATGATTTTGTTTTTCCGTGCAGCAAGCTGGATTTGGCTACTATACTGCACATCTGTATCACCGGGAGCTCGTATTCCTCTGTTGAAATAAGTCACTACAGTCACCTACAATTTTATCTCAGCCTGCCAGACATGATTTTGTTTTCCGTGCAGCAAGCTGGGTTTGGCTACTATACTGCGCATCTGTGTCACCGGGAGCTTGTATTCCTCTGTTTGAAATAAGTCACTACAGTCACCTACAATTTTATCTCAGCCTGCCAGAACATGATTTTGTTTTCCGTGCAGCAAGCTGGGTTTGGCTACTATACTGCGCATCTGTGTCACCGGGAGCTTGTATTCCTCTGTTTGAAATAAGTCACTACAGGTCACCTACAATTTTATCTCAGCCTGCCAGACATGATTTTGTTTTCCGTGCAGCAAGCTGGGTTTGGCTACTATACTGCACATCTGTATCACCGGGAGCTCGTATTCCTCTGTTTGAAATAAGTCACTACAGTCACCTACAATTTTGTCTCTGCCTGCCAGACATGATTTTGTTTTTCCGTGCAGCAAGCTGGGTTTGGCTACTATACTGCGCATCTGTGTCACCGGAGCTTGTATTCCTCTGTTTGAAATAAGTCACTACAGTCACCTACAATTTTATCTCAGCCTGCCAGACATGATTTTTGTTTTCCGTGCAGCAAGCTGGGTTTGGCTACTATACTGCACATCTGTATCACCGGGAGCTCGTATTCCTCTGTTTGAAAATAAGTCACTACAGACACCAACAATTTTATCTCAGCCTGCCAGACATGATTTTGTTTTCCGTGCAGCAAGCTGGGTTTGGCTACTATACTGCAAATCTGTGTCACCGGGAGCTTGTATTCCTCTGTTTGAAATAAGTCACTACAGTCACCTACAAATTTTATCTCAGCCTGCCAGACATGATTTTTGTTTTCCTTGCAGGAAGCTGGGTTTGGCTGCTATACTGCACATCTGTGTCACCGGGAGCTCGTATTCCTCTGTTTTGAAATAAGTCACTACAGTCACCTACAATTTTATCTCAGCCTGCCAGACATGATTTTGTTTTCCATGCAGCAAGCTGGGTTTGGATACTATACTGCACATCTGTGTCACCGGGAGCTCGTACTCCTCTGTTTGAAATAAGTCACTACAATCACCTACAATTTTATCTCAGCCTGAGAGAAATGCAGTTGTTTTCCGTGCAGCAAGCTGGGCGTGGCTACTATTCTGCACTTCTGCGTGACTAGGAGCTCGAAATCCTCTGTTTGAAATAAGTCACTACAGTCACCTACAATTTTATCTCAGCCTGCCAGACATGCTTTAGTTTGCCGTGCAGAATGCTGTATGTGACTACTCTACTGCACTTCTGTGTGACCGGGAGCTCGTATTCCTCTGTTTGAAATAAGTCACTACAGTCACCTACAATTTTATCTCAGCCTGAGAGAAATTCTTTTGTCTGACGTGCAGCAAGCTGGGTGTTTTCTAGTCTATTGCACTTCTGTGTGACCTGGAGCTCGTATTTCTCTGTTTGAAATAAGTCACTACAGTCACCTACAATTTTATCTCAGCCTGAGTGAAATTCTTTTGTTTGACGTGCAGCAAGCTGGGTGTGGCTAGTCTATTGCACGTTATTTATGAACGAAGCTCGTATTGCTTTGTTTGCATTAAGTAAGTTATCTAAGGCTTTTCATACGACCTAGACATTTACCAGTTTAATTACTACGTTAAGAACATGAATAGGAATCTGCTGTGAATATACTATGTGAATAAACAAAGATAAGTTAAGATCACAACGTGAAACAATTATAATATTTAATAAATAAGTTTTGTGATAGTAAAATTACTTCTTGAAAGATATGTCATAACCTGCAGTTTTGTAATATCAATTAAATTTACGCAATCTTATATTAAACTTAAGTGTGGACAGCGTTGCCAGCCTTCGTAACCCACATAACGCCAAGCTGTATAATCAGTACCTTTATGAAAGTATACACAAATTAATTTGTATAGAACGCTAATTACGTCAGATATGGCTTAAGTATAAGAACCCTTGCTAACTTGTCTTTGTAGGCGAGGTAACTTGAAATGTCAAAACTACCGGACTGGGAAATGCACGGAACTTGTTTACACTATAACTCATATGTTTCACTTTTGAAATATTATAGAACAACGAAGCAATGTCATTTGTAATTTATTTGGAATGGACTGCAAACATTCGAGTTTATACGATTTGACATGACAATTTATTTTCAGTTGATTGATTAAACAAACTTAAATAAGACTGAACGTCAAATTCAGTTCATACTACAGACATCATTATTAAATAATTATGCTACAATCATATGTTTATGTCCAGAACTACCGTACACTAATACTAATACTACAGACACTAAATTTAAATTATTACGCTAGAAGCATATGTTACGTTACGCATATTTGTATCTAACTTAATAACAATCTCGTATAAAATCCAAACTAGTGCCAACGTACACTAAACATATAGATCTACCACATTTTCTGATGATAGAAGTAGACAAACTGTTTACATGTTTACAAAATGCCCGTAAATCGGGATAACATAATTACCAGTATATTTATGTTAGTAGCCTACTAAAGCATGAAACATTTTACAACTAAATTTTCACATGAATGAGTATTATAAAATATAGAAAAAAATATATTATTCATACGATTGAAATTTATAAGAAATATATGTAAATATTGTAATGTTTTCATAATCAACCTTTTTGTTTCAGTGGAAATATTGGGATCCAACAACAGAATAAATAATACATAAGTCTGTCAGTGTGTGATTGTACACATACCTCATACATTTTTTACTAAAAAAACTTGATAAACAATTGGCGTGGTGGATGTGGTTAATAAATTCGAATATGGATATAATAATATATATATATATATATATATATATAATATATATATATAAAACTGTTCACTTACGATATACCATAAAGAACGTTGAATCCAAGAGTGTTTAGTCTAAAATAAATTATTACTGTAGGATTATTTATGTATTAACAGAATTGTTTTGGACTAATTGTTTAGCCATTTTTATGGGAATTCCTGATGATTTTTTATTAGTATATTGCTCCGTAAATGTTTAATTATCCTTATTTGAAACGGTTGAAGATGAGCATAACTTCCATCTTAGGAAAAGTAAACAAAACGAGGAATACTATGAATAAAGAAGACGTATTTGAAGACTTCTAAGTATTCGAACTCCGTTTACTTAAACCATCCAAAACAAATCAAAATAAAAGATAAAAAAATAACAAATGTCATAAACGTACAAGATTGTAATATACTTTACATAGCATTCATTCATTTAGATAAATAATCCAGATTGTGGTTATAATCTGCAGAGTAGTTCACCTACCATATGCTTTCTCATTGCCTTGGTTGTGATTTTAGATGGTAAATTTACTCCTCCCAAGCATGGAATAGGTGGACAATATTCCTGAGTCTTAGTTGTTCCAGCAGCTTTAGTAGTCATCAAAGAATTGCTTGTAGGTAGAACTGACTATATCATTACTAAGATGTTTGGATGTATATATGACTAGTAATTGAGTCACATAATATAGCTATATGATGCGTTATAACGTTAATTACCTCATTTTACTAGGGTATAAGTAACAATGGATCACTTTGACGTTTTCAATTTTCTACCATACACTACCACCGCAATATTACGTCTCACGCCTAAGTCTAATAAAAGTCCAGTGATGAGCTGGACGTCGAGCAGTACACATCGACTGAGCGTACGTTATCTTATCGTGCTGTAGCTTTGTTGAGGTTATCTACCGTTACGGTGCACGTTACGCGTACATTACTGGCTTATTGGCCTATTGCTTGTGAGTTTTCGTTGATTTTTGCAGTATATTTTATCTTTTAGTATGGCAAACTGTCGTGTGTGTCTTAAGGGACTTACAAACAAATCTTTAAAAATTAAGTGTGTTGACTGTGGGGGCAGTTTTCACGGTTCGTGTGTGAATATGAGCCGTACCGATATTGACACCTTGAGTGCGGAGAACATGCCGTGGCGATGTGAACCGTGCGGGACCACTCGGCGTCAGAGCATGAGGCTGGAGTCTCAGGCCACCGACGGCACTCTGACCATCCAGGACATCATGAAGGTGCTGAAACGACATCCGCACCGACCAGGCCAACTTCGTGAAGGACCTGAAACACTTCGTACGAGTCACTCCAAGAACAACTTACTGCCAACACTGAAGCGATCAACAAGCAAGTTGAGAAAGTGAATGGCTGTATGGAGAAGTTTTGAAGCCGTTATTGAAGAGAATCTGATACTAAAGAAAAGGGTCGAGGCTCTGGAGGTGCGACTGGAAGAAGCTGAACAGTACTCGAGACGGAATACTATAGAGATTCATGGGTTGCCATTTCCACAAAACAAAACCAAGACGCAAGAAGAAGTCATCGAGTTGGTAAAGAAGGTGGGCGAGGGTCTTGGCACAAACATCGACGAGTCCATGATCGACGCGTGTCACCGTCTGTCACGACGACCTATGGGGGACCGACCGCCGCCCGTAGTGGTGAAGTTCGTTCGTCGCATCGACAAGGACAGAGTGATGGAGAAGAGGCGTCAGAAACGGGAGTTCTCCACGAGACACATGGGCCTGGCGATGGACACCCCCGTGTACCTGAACGAGGCCATGTCCCCGGCGAGGAGGCGACTGTTCGCACTGGCGCGGGAGGCGAAGAAGACCAACAACTACCAGTTCCTGTGGAGCAGAAATGGCAAGATTTTTATGCGTAACAAAACTGGTGATAGTGTTGTGTTAGTAACCTGCCAGGACGACCTAAACAAGCTTAAGTAGCCTTTTAGCTAGGATTACATAATAACTTGTGGTAAGTTTTTATTTCATTTTATGCGTTTTTGTTATTTTGAAGTTAAAAAAATTTTTTTTTAAATTTTAAAAAGTACTTTCTTATTTTATAAATGAATGTAAATAGTGTTATATCAGAGTTAATTGTTGATGAATCAAACCTGTTAGTAATCCATCAAAATATAAGAAGTCTTCGTAAAAATTTTGATTTATTTGTAGCGGAATTATTGGAGAAAAAATATTTACCTGACATTATTATACTTACAGAGATTTGGATATATGAATGTGAAAAATGTATTTTATGAGTTAAATAACTTTACTATGGCAGGTAGTTTTAATTATAGTTATAGGGCTGGTGGGGTGATAGTTTATGTTAAAAATAATGTATTTACTAACGTAAATTTTACAGGATTAGATATGGTAACAGCAGATGCGATTAAATTAACCTTTACTACATTCAGTCAAACTATACATATATTAGCGATATACAGATTGCATGGTTTCGATGTAGGCAGTTTTTGTACAGAGATAGATGAATATTTAAGCCTAGATGAAAATAGTAAAACTTCGATAAAAAATCTGTTCATAATCGGTGACATAAATATCGATATATTAAATAACAATCCGAGTACTGAGAACTATAAAATTAAAATGTCAAACCATGGTTTAGAATCTTTGATAAATATCCCGACTAGAGTAGGTACATATTTCGATAGCATCAGACAGGAAACAATCATCTCAAGGACTTGTATCGATCACGTATTTGCTCGAGTTAGCGATAAGCGTATTGTGAGCGTAGAGTGTGCCGTGGTGGACGTGGGTATCACGGACCACAGCCTGTGCGTGGCTGTGTTGGGGGTCAAGGGTCGGCCTGCCGCTGCCCTGGACGCCGACACTGGCCCGCCTCGCCGTATCGACTACGCTGCGCTCTGTGACCGCTTGCAATCAGCTGACTGGGCGCCCGTGTACGCCGCGCAAACGGTTTTTCGCTTGCATATAAACGAGTTTTCTTCAATTTTACAGAGCAACTTTGATCAGAGCTTGAAACCTGTAAACAGACCTTTGCACCGTACTGAAAAGAAATTAAAGCCTTGGATGACAGACGCACTATGTTCTCGAATTCAAACCCGAAATACTTTATATAAACAGATTAAGAATAACTTGAACAATGCTAAATTAAAATCTTATTACACCCGTTTCAAAAATAAATTACAAAAAGATATAAGATTAACAAGGGAAGCGTACTACAAAAATATTTTTGAACAGTGTAAAGGGAATTCCAAGGAAACTTGGAAAAGAGTAAACGAATTAACCAGGCAGAAGGAAAAAAGTGAGAGCAATATTAATTTGATAGTTGGTGAGGGTTTAATAACTGATCCACAGTTGGTATCAAAGGAATTCAATAAATATTTTTTGACTGTTGCGGAAGGCTTGTGTTGTCAAGACGATGCGGAAGAAACAAAATTTACCGAATGAATTAGCAAACTTTTTTGTAGTTAAGGACGAATTATCATCATTTTTCGTAGGACCTGTTTTGCCTGATGATTTGACTTTAGCTGTTAATTGATTACGGAATAGCAAGTCACCTGGATTTGATGGTTATAGTTCTTTTTTTAATCAAAACAATTTTTCCACTCATTTCTCAAGTATTTTTTACATATAGTTAATTTAAGTTTTACGCTGGGTGAATTTCCTGAGTGCCTCAAAGAATCTATTGTAATACCTTTACATAAGAAAGGCTCGAGAACCTCGTGTGACAATTACAGACCTATCTCCCTAGTTTCGAACCTTTTCTAAGATAATTTAAAAATTAATGAAGCAAAAAACTCATAAATTTTTTGTCAAAAACAAAATTTTTTAGCAAAAATCAATATGGTTTTAGAGAAGGGCTTAACACGGAATCTGCTATTCTTAATCTTGTTAAATCGATAAACAAAGGGATAAATAATACGAAGAAAGTCAGTGGGTTGTTTCTTGGATATCAAAAAGGCTTTTGACACGGTCAACCACAACATTTTATTAAAAAAAATGTACAAGAGTGGAATAAGAGGCGTTGCGTATTGATTGGTTTCATAGTTATCTCAAGAATAGGCGACAACGCGTTAGAATAAATGGCGTACTGAGCGAAAGTGCCATAATTAAGTATGGGGTTCCTCAAGGCTCAGTTTTTGGGTCCAATTTTGTTTTTTAATATACATAAATGACTTGTGTAATGGCAATTTCAAAGGGTTGGTAACATCATTTGCTGACGATACAGCTATAACTTACATCAAAGGCAGTAATGTGGAAATTCAAGAAGCTATGAATGCAGATTTGGCTGCTCTCAGATATTGGTTCGCAGTTAATAAAATGATTTTAAGTCCTGAAAAAAACTGTTTATTTGAATTTTTCCTTAAGACAAACGTGTATACTTTTAAATCCTGTAACTTATAAATGTGTTGACTGTTTAACAAAATATACGGCCTGTAGTCAGAATTGTGTAAATTTAAAACAATGTAACAATATTAAATACCTTGGCATATTTTTGGATGAAAATTTAAATTGGAAAATACATGTATCAAGATTAGTAGGGCAGCTCAGCAATTATCTAAGAATTTTTTTATTTCCTTAAAGATATATGCAGCAGTGAAGTGTTACGTACCGTATACTTTTCGCTTGTTCACAGCAAACTGGAATACGCAATTTCAGCCTGGGGTGGTACTTATGCAACGAATTTAAATTCTTTAATTGTTTTACAAAAACAATTCATTCGTATAATTAATAAATCTAAGTCGAGGGAGCCATCTTTTCCATTATTTAGTCAAACAAAAGTTTTACCAGTAAGATATATTTATGTTTTTAAAGTTTTGAAATTTTTCCACATAAATCGTGATAAATATGCCGCAAGAGAAGAGGTTTTACATAGTATGGCATTGCGAAATAGAAGGAATTTTTGTGTCCCCGAAACCCTATATAGATTATTTTAGAAAAACATTTAATTTTATAGCTCCTCGTATATATAACGTTATTCCTGGAAATATAAAAGCTTTACCAAGTTTAAAGTTATTTTTACGCAGTCTAAGAAGCTGGTTGTTCAAACAAGACAGTATAGACTACCTATTCAATGTAGTGGGCTAAGGCGTGACTTGTGGCTGGGGCGCCTCGCATTACTGCCTTCCATGCATGGACTGAGCTTTGACGGGCGGAGTGTCTCCGCTCAGAGCCGCATGATGGAGCAAGTGGCGAAGATGCCTTCAGTCTGAGTGGCGACCTTGCAGCAACATTCACAACAATTCGTACACTTACACCTACATACAATATTATCTAAGTAAAGAATGCACCCATCACCAACACATAAACCGACACACACTCACACACACAAAAACGCTGCTCAAATCACAAAAACCTACAGACAGACAAAGTCATTTTTTTTTCTTTTTTAGTTTTTTTCTTGACACATTTAAACTTTTACGGCCAAAATTAGGGACATATGATCAGCACCTAAAAAGAATATTTTCCTATCATTATTTGTAGTCTATTAATTATATAATGAGTAAGCTACTATATTATTTATTTAATTATTATGCTCGACTTATAATATTTTGTCAATGTAGAAGATGTACCTCTGCACAGGCTTGCCTTTAGAGGTATATTATATTTCCCAAAATATAAAAAAAAGATGAATTATTTAGAGCTGGGGGAGAGTATTTTAAGTATGTTAGTTAACCAAAACGTGTTTTTTTTATTTTTTATTTTAATTTTAGTACATTCTAGGAAAACAGTTAAGTTAAACTTTTAGATTATATTGATGTCTATGTAAATATTAATATTTTAATTTTGTGAGCTTCAATTATCTTAGTGTAAATCTTATAGCATATTTTTTCTGGTCGACACCCTGGCAGGTCAAGGACTTTATTGTATACATATCTGTTATTGTTTATTATGTATTAACTATGTTTTATTTTTGGGAAATAAATATTTTCTTTCTTTCTTTCTTTCTTTCTTAATGCCATGTAATGAAGAAAAAAATTTTACACAGTAGTCATCCTTGTTTTGGAGGCCATTAATGAAGAATTAAACCGTGCAGTGCGCGCAATATCTAGATCCCCTAAAAAATCTGTTTAATTGAACTTGATGTGTATAATACAGGCTGCTAGATTGTTTAAGGTGTTCCTTGATTACCTTTACAGAACAGTTTCATGGAAAATTGGTTATAAGCCCTTCAAAATAGTAACCGGCGTCATCATGAATAGATTTACATACGATAACATTAAGCTGTGGTGAACGATATTTAAGGGTTTGCAAGTAAGGTTTGATATATGTTTTATAATATTGAATTATAATACTGTAGGAAGTGCTAAAACTTCTGTATAAAGTCCAAGAAAGAATGGGTGTTACTAAATACTTGCTTGCAGTTGTTATTCTTTTATGATTTTATAATATTTTTAATTTCACATGGTTAAATGGAAGATATTTCTCAAAATAATATTTTATTAAAATCTCTAAATAAAAATTGCAATTGGAAAATCTTTCTTTTTTTTAACACCATTGTTTTAAAGACAAAGATGTGAAAATTTCAGTAAAATTAATTTTTCAAATCAAATGAATTATAATATTCATTAATATTTAAATATTAACAGTTCTTAAAATACTGATATATATATATATATACACGTTAAATTGTATAAATGGCAATAGCCTTATTTAATTTCAATAAACATTGAATCACAAAAAGTACTAGCTCCTCCGGGAGTCGAACCCGGATCTCTCACTTGCCGGGTAAATGTGCTACCATTAAACCACAGAGCGCTTACTTTTTCCGATTCAATTATTTTGTATTTGGCCGTATCTGTCACATATGAGTTTAAATAAGCAAACTAACGTATGATCGGAAGACCGAATACCTGTCAAAAAACTTAATCAACAGAATGTTCTAAATATTTAATAGTGTTATGGGAATGATGTATTATTAACTGATAGTAATAATCAGACAATATTTTGTTATCACTCTAAATTAATAATTTCACTGTTGCATGTATATTATATACCAATGTTCACCACAATTAAATTAAAAATACTACGTTAACGACCTTAAAGATAAATAAATGTAATTATGTATCTCAACTGTTGTAAAATATAGTTATGTAGGTTCCCGCTGACAAGTATTGTACTTAGCGGGGCCTCAGAAATGTATAATTTCTTAAATAAATGCAATTCAATTTAGTTTAAAAAAAAAATTCAATATATATTATATAAAATATATATTCACATAGTCAAATTCCACATCAATTATGTTTTGTAACGGTGATACATCTGCATTTTTAGATTAACATTTAATGCATCAGACGCGGGCAGGACAAGATTTGATTAATAAATCAAGCAAAGCGGATGAGTAAAGCACTTTATCCCTTCTCCTCGACAACAGTATCCTTTGTTGAAATTTACATCGTTGTCAAGTATAATAAAAACTTCTAATTAAAGCTTTTCTGGAAGATTATTTTTCAAGTAGCCTATATGAATCCGAAGCAACCGAATTCTATCACTGGAGGAGCTTAAATAATATAATTTTTAATTGTCTGCTCAATAGCTCGAAAAATAGTGACTTATAGAATTAAAATTTTGCAAGATGCTTTATTTCTATGTAGGCTACATCGAGGTCGATTATGACGAATGTCACTCCATTGAATTTATCTGAATATTAACACACCTTTGTAGTTTGTATTAAGAGCAACTATTACCAACAAAGAAAATCGCAAAGCATATAGATATGTAAACAAACTGAGTACACTCGTATATTATTTCAACCTTCATATGCGTCAAATTCTGCATGAAACTTCATTTATTCACAGACAAGTATGAGCTCATTGATAATGCATGTTCATATGTGAGATTTTGCATGTAAAACATTGAGGCTTATCATTCAGTAAGGTGCCGAAATTTGTCTATTGCATGAGGGGGAGGGTTGGGGTTGTTACGCGACACCTAGTGGGGCGTACTCCGGTCTTGTGATTTTTTATCTAACGTATGATCAGAGCTGTGTTTCCTTCTATGAAATGATTTTAATAATTAAGAATGTATTCAGAAATTTACATACATTCCACCTCAATACTTTCCTCTAACTCTAAAATAAACAAAAAATCTTGGTAAATGGACTACGTTTTGAATAAAAATTAACTCATTTTTAGAGATATTGTTCATCACCTGAGTAATTATTGTTATAGTTTAGTTTTTTTTTATAAAAATGTAATAATCAACATAATGAAAAATTGCACAGCCAAAATATTATTTGCACTATTGAGATTACTGTTTAAAATATTTAATAGTAAACACTTTTAACTATTCATACGTTTGTACCGAGTAGCAAAACAAATGGGTTAGGGGATTTCTGAGGTGGTATTAATAAATACTCATTGTCGCAAAGTTTACTTATTAGCTTAATTATGTCAAATAAAACCTAAAACAACTACTTTTGATGTTAAAATAAATTAAGACTTACGAAGTTGCTGCCAAAATGTTACAATAATGAACTAAAAGATAACTTGGAGGAGGGCCTGTTAATTCCATTTTTCTTTGGAATTTTGCCTACGAACTTAACTATTTAATGAAACTTGAAATTAAAATTAAAATCAAAAATTAAATTGACTTCCCTTCACGTTGAAGTGTACTTACACACCATGACATCTGCATGTTGGCTCAACATTGCAGCTGTAGTAAAAAAGGGAGATTATAAGACAATAATTCTAGTACTGTAAGTACTTGAAGTTGAACAAGAAATCGCCTAAAAACGTCACGATGGTATTAGGCAAGACTTTTATCGAGACGACTTATAATCACGACAACGTGGTATCGTCAGTGAGATATCAGCAAAACTAATATCTGTATTGATATAGGAAATAAAATATTATCATTGAAAAGTTACTTTAATTTTAAAAAAATTGGTTATTTATTATTCAAAATCCATGCCTCGCTTGAAAGATCTAACTTACAATACGACAATGTAAATTTCACTTAAGCTCTTGGCGCTCGAGTTGGTAACCGTTAAGCTGTGGAACAGCTATAAATTTCGAGAGAGAAAAAAGGACTACGCGTACCAAATAGTATATAATTCCTTGTAGGTGCAAGAACATGGGAACAATAATACTCCACCAGTGACGAGTAAAAGGGTTGCGAATACGTATAAAATGCAAGTAAATAACGGTAAAGTTCATAGTTTTGCTGTTAAATCGTGCCAGATAGCAGGACAAGATGTATGTGACAGGAAAACCCGTATTTGCTATACGTAAAACATTATCCCGGGTAAAAGGAAACTGTGCTGCAGAGCTCTAAGTTGTCCTAAAAGATTTAAAACAAATGGTTACAGCAGAAGATGAATCTTAATTGCAAGTTTGAATTAAAAACGTTTTTGGCCCTCTACACTTTCCTACTTTCCTAGACTTGTTAGCAAAGTTTGGCAAACATTTAGCTGCAATAACTTTATATTATTGTGGAAACCATTTTACCTTTGTATGCACACATTTCAATAAAGGTATTTTCAATTAGATAGTTTGTATAGTTTTTATTTGATTTAAAACTTAGTAAGAAATTTCTGATATCGAAGCATTGTGCCGCTATTTCAAACCAAGTATTCGACTGAATGAATTACAGAGATTATCTGTGAATTAAATGCATTTTTAATAATAATGAGCATAAGGCTTATACCATACGTTAACATACGTTAATTTTTCATGCTTTAAATATCAAACTCAGCTGTCCCTGGCTACAAGTACAATCTTACCGATTAGCTAAATATAAAATTTTTAAAGTTATTACACACACACACACTCATATATATATCGGATGCTATGTGTGAGCAGGAATAGCTCATCCGTAAGGTTGCCCAGATTTAAGTGACATATCGGTTTTTGCTGTACCCAGAGATAGGTTCAACTGGAAGGTATAAACCACCTAAAATTGATCCCTGCTGAATAAAAATATTAAGCATGCTCTATAGGCTAATAAGTGTTAATATAATTAATTAAATGATAAATGCAGATAAACAGTAATAACTAAACATAACAGAGCCACAAACCAGCAACTGTAAAATGATAGCAAGTTTTTAACAATTCTTCTCTCGAAGCCGTGCAGATGTGGAAAGCTAATATAGCAAACTAAAAAGACGGCCTAAAAATAACAGTTTTATGCTCATATACCAGTATATAATGTATATAATCAATTCAGAGAAATAAGAGTTGTATTTGACACGGATAATTCGGTTTTCAACTAGGTCGGGACTTGTTTAAAAATGATACGAGTAAACACAGAACAACAATATCGGCACACACCAACAACCAACAACAAACAACGAACTGAGCCAGGGAATTCCCTTTCCGACTCGTATGTTAATGTGGTAAGAAATTAATGTGGCCAAAACTCTTTTAACTGACTTTCTGGATAATGTTCTCTTTGTATATACTCAGTTAGATGTTATAGTTCAGTTTACTTAGTATATCTGACTAAGATTAAAATGCTCTATTGACGAGGTCCAGGTACGAGAGCATTACTCCGTCCGCTTCCCTTCATCCCGAGCCGCCCTTCACACCGTGCCACTACGTACCTCAGGACAATAGACTTCGATACGTTTTTTTACGTTTTTTTAAACTTTGTTATTGCTTTTTTAAAATTTTGCTTATTACTCTTAGTTATTGCTTAATTAAACTCATGTTCTCTTTCCATTAGGAGCCCGCCCTATGCTGCTAGATTCCGAATGTAATTTGGTATTCATAATAGAAATTAAAGCTGTTCCAAAATGAAATAATTCTTAAGTTAACTAGAAATGTATTTGCCAACTACCTTGTAGTAATCAGTGCACTATGCAGTAGATCATATGACCTTGCAGTAATAATTATTTATAAAATATATAATCACATTTTCAACTTTAATAATTCTTGGTAATTGTTATTGTATTTTTTCGTATTGTAAAAATTTGTAAAACTTTAAATGGTACACACATGGCAAGTTTTTCTTAACGTGCCTATTCGGCAGTAGAGACCCGGCTCCTACTGCACGCCTGTGGTAACTTCTAAACTGATATATTGATGCAGATGGGGGCGTTAATTCTCGCCTCACTACTTCCACAGAAATATACTTTCAGACCACAGAATAATCGAGTTTTATATTTTTAATAATAGGCCTAACTTGATATTTCTTCATAAAATTTACGTTTGGATTAGTAATCTCATATAGTTTTTTATATTTTTTTTTAGTTTATTCATTGTTTTAGTCTGTACAAATTTATAACTCTTATTGTTTATTTGTTCTTTAAATTATTATTAGTACCATGACGTTATAAGGTTCAACTTGTTTTCTATAATGTGATTAATATTTTCAGGAAGTATAGCACTATCATATAGTATTACAGAATATCTTACTATGTTGTGGTCAACTGCATATTGGTATTTATAGACATTTCATTTGTATTTTGAGTAATAATATCATTGCGTCAACAAGAACGAATACATAAATTATAGTATAGTATTACAGTATAGCTTATTATTTTGTAGTGTAGTGCATATTGCTAGTTATGGATATTTTACATGTATTTTTTTTCCAATAATAATGTCGTTGAGAGGCATAAATAAACTAGCATATTTGTATAACACATTTAGAAATTGTTTATATTACTAAAATTTTTTTTAATTTTATAATACTCTACTGGCCTATTTATAATTTTCACTCTGTAAGTAAATTTTAGTTACAACTGATTAAGTTTCAGCGACTAGAGGATTTAACTTAATACGTGCCCCGTTACATGGAACTGTATTACTACCAAATAAAAAACGACAATCTGAAATTGTAACAAAAATCCAAAATGGATTAATATAACGCAAGTGTAATAATGTTTAGACAGTAGTACCATAACACAGCAAAGCTTAGTTTACTCTAATGGTTGCATTGGAAGCGATGATTGGAATGGAATGCTATCACTACAAAACACTATTTGCTGTAACAATAAACCAAAATTGATAAATATAATATAATATTGCTATTTATGTAGAGAATTGTAGCAATCACACTAAAGATCAGTTCACTATTGTTGAAAGTGACGGTTGTATTGTAATACTACCAACACCAAGCATTATTTGCTGTAATAACAATTCATCATGGATAATAGAACACATTAGTACTGTTAAAAGTTGTTGGAATAACAGCAAAGGTTAGTTCGCTGTAGTGAGTTAATTGAAATCGATGATGCTATTGAATAAAACAAACCGCCGTAAATTGATGTTAATTTAATGACAGAGAACAGGTTCATGTATATTCAGTAGCAAGTATAAAATATTCACTTCAGTAATAGCATAATGTATGCATTACAAATAAAATAAGTTACAAAATCTTGACTCTGATTGCCAGTATATAAAATGATACGTATACATTTACACTTGATTATATTAGAAATAAGAATTTCTCATAAGTATTTAATAATAATAATACATATATATAATCAGTTATCTATGGGAAATTCATATATATGTGTGTGTGTGTGTGTGTGTGTGTGTGTGTGTGTGTGTGTGTGTGTGTGTGTGTGTGTGTGTGTGTGTGTGTGTGTGTGTGTGTGTGTGTGTGTGTGTGTGTGTGTGTGTGTGTGTGTGTGTGTGTGTGTGTGTGTGTGGTGTGTGTGTGTGTGTGTGTGTGTGTGTGTGTGTGTGTGTGTGTGTGTGTGTGTGTGTGTGTGTGTGTGTGTGTGTGTGTGTGTGTGTGTGTGTGTGTGTGTGTGTGTGTGTGTGTGTGTGTGTGTGTGTGTGTGTGTTGTGTGTGTGTGTGTGTGTGTGTGTGTGTGTGTGATGTGTGTGTGTGTGTGTGTGTGTGTGTGTGTGTGTGTGTGTGTGTGTGTGTGTGTGTGTGTGTGTGTGTGTGTGTGTGTGTGTGTGTGTGTGTGTTGTGTGTGTGTGTGTGTGTGTGTGTGTGTGTGTGTGTGTGTGTGTGTGTGTGTGGTGTGTGTGTGTGTGTGTGTGTGTGTGTGGTGTGTGTGTGTGTGTGTGTGTGTGTTGTGTGTGTGTGTGTGTGTGTGTGTTGTGTGTGTGTGTGTGTGTGTGTGTGTGTGTGTGTTGTGTGTGTGTGTGTGTGTGTGTGTGTGTGTGTGTGTGTGTGTGTGTGTGTGTGTGTGTGTGTGTGTGTGTGTGTGTGTGTGTGTGTGTGTGTGTGTGTGTGGTGTGTGTGTGTGTGTGTGTGTGTGTGTGTGTGTGTGTGTGTGTGTGTGGTGTGTGTGTGTGTGTGTGTGTGTGTGTGTGTGTGTGTGTGTGTGTGTGTGTGGTGTGTGTGTGTTGTGTTTTGTGTGTGTGTGTGTGTGTGTGTGTGTGTGTGTGTGTGTGTGTGGTGTGTGTGTGTGTGTGTGTGTGTGTGTGTGTGTGTGTGTGTGTGTGTGTGTGTGTGGTGTGTGTGTGTGTGTGTGTGTGTGTGTGTGTGTGTGTGTGTGTGTGTGTGTGTGTGTGTGTGTGTGTGTGTGTGTGTGTGTGTGTGTGTGTGTGTGTGTGTGTGTGTGTGGTGTGTGTGTGTGTGTGTGTGTGTGTGTGTGAACTCGGATCTCTCACTTGCCGGTGAATGTACTACCATTACACCACAGAGCGCTTACTTTTTCCGATTCAATTATTTTGTATTTGGCCGTATCTGTCACATATGCGTTTAAATAAGCAAACTAACATATGATCGGAAGACCAAATACCTGTCAAACGACTTATTTACATTATTTGTGTGTTTGTGTGTGTACATTCAATTGTATAAATGGCAATAGCCTTATTTAATTTCAATAAACATTGAATCGCAAGAAGTACTTGCTCCGCCGGGAGTCGAACCCGGATCTCTCACTTGCCCGGTGAATATGCTACCATTACTCCACAGAGCGCTTACTTTTTCCGATTCAATTATTTTGTATTTGGCCGTATCTGTTTAAATAAGCATATGTGATTTATAAATACGTGACTTGCATCCTGGTTCAACTCCCCGGCAGAGCAAGTACTTTTTGCGATTCAATGTTTATTGAAATTAAATAAGGCTAATGCCATAATACAATTATTTAATGTAAATAAAAGTCGTTTGTCAGGTATTTGGTCTTCCGATCATGTGTTAGTTTGCTTATTTTAAACGCATATGTGACAGATACGGCCAAATACAAAATAATTGAATCGGAAAAAGTAAGCGCTCTGTGTTTTTATATATATATATATATATATATATATATATATATATATATATATAAAGGGAATTTTACATTTATTATTAGATTATTAGAGTTTATAAATGTATGAAGTGAAATGTAAATGTGAAGAGTATACGCAACGTAGCCATGGAGGGAATGGTTGATTAATTGCACTAAATTGTGCCCTTGTGGAGATAATAAGATTACCAATTAGTTTAGACTACACTATAATGTATATTTTAAAATATAGGTGTCTGTGATGTCGACGTTGTGTAAATTATTCGTGTAGACAACCTTCATCGTCGACTTCTGTTTGGTATCTTCAGACAATCATTGTTCCAAATTGCTAGAATGAAGTTTGTAGTAGCCCCAGATTCCAGAAGGTGCATTGAGACAAAGGGGAAACGGAAGTAAACACAACATGTTGGTAAGGGTTGTGATTACATCAATATAGCAATATTAAGAGTTATTGTCCAGTGACATTTCAACTTTACACGGCGATGACGGCCACTTGTAAAGTCTACATTTTGTTTACCGAGCCCGGAATGGATAATTTAATATTATGTTTAGTGATTTGCCATATTTATTTATTTTCCAACGGCAGCAGCCAATTTACAAATACAAGCATAGATAGGAGATAGTAGTACATATTGCAAATAAATAAAGATTATTACTTATGTATATTACACAATGATGACTCAAGATTATTTTCTCTACTCATTGTTAGTCTTGCTAACTACAAGCTACTCCATTCCTCTTTCGATGTCTTTTAAATTTTAAAATAACAAACTAGTGTACTCATAATATTTCGTTCAAAACATATATCTTTAATGACATTCTTGATTATTTTCTATCGTTTTATTTAAGCCTATACTACATATAGATGACTAGTATATTTTAATTTAATTTTTCTTTTATTAAATGAAATCAATTATTATTTTAATCATGTTAAAAATCCAAAATAATATTTAGGAATAAATGGAGACACCTGCGCCGCGCCGTTTAATAGTAGAATAATTGTGACAGAAAGTCTATCACGTACTTTCCAGTGTACTATTACATTACCTTGTAATGTATAGGGAGTTTAACCTTGCCACAACGTCCTTAATTTATGTAAACAGGCCAGAGACACCTGCGCCGCGCCATGTAATAGTAGAATAATTGTGACATAAGGCCTATCACGTACCTTCCAGTGTACTATTACATTACCTTGTAATGTAAAGGGAGTTTAACCATGCCACAACGTCCTTAATGTATGTAAACAGGCCAGAGATACCTGCGCCGCGCCGTGTAAACAGTAGAATAATTGTGACAGAAGGCCTATCACGTACTTTCCAGTATACTATTACATTACCTTGAAACCGTTACATCGCCGCTCGCACACCCACAGCAAACATCAGGGAAGCGCGCGCCCATGGCGGCGAACGGGATGCCGGATCAAAACTAACTAGGTAAAATAAGAACACCGTGGTCAGTATACTCAGGTTCATTCACTAAGACAAAACATAGGCCTATCCAGTCAATAGAAATATATATGTATATATATACTATAAATAAAAAAAAATATAAAAAAAATAAAAAGTGCCTGCAGTAGTAGATACCTCAAACAATCCTTGTCAGGTGCACCTGCATACAAAAATTAGAAACGCCATAATTTGAAACAAGAAATGCCAATTTCACCCGGTATCCTTCGGCTAAGGGCGGGCTCATAATGAAATCCAAGAAATAACTAAATATATCTAAAACTAACTTAAAATTAAATAACAAAATATAAACTATATAAATGGCAACAATAACAATAACAAATAAATAAAGAATATAAGCAGGGTATCACAGAAGACCAGAAGCAGGGTGTTGACTAGAAGAAATGTCCATCATGGTGGCCCTCCTTCAGCAGAGCGCAAAAGCGAAGGTTCTCTGCGACCCACGCATGATGGAGAGATGACAGGAGGAAACAATTCATCTCTTGGACCTCATCAGTGAGGGGCCGTAAACTTAGCCGCACATGTCAGAAGGAGAACAGCTCAGCAAAAACTAAATAAAACACTTAGTTAAACAAAATTTTAAACTGGAGCTACTCCTAACTTGTACACCACGGCTCGGAGTCTCTACCACTCTCCCGGAAAGGCCAAACGCCTTCAAAAGGTCAGTGGGCTCTGCAGCCAATAAACCACACACACATACACTATATAAAACACACATGAGCCGGGGAGATATAGGTATTGAACCGGCTCAACCTCGTGGTGTAAAGGGAGTTTAACATTGCCACAAAGTCCGTAATTTATGTAAACAGGCCATATACACCTGCGCCGCGCCGTCTAACCTCCCGGGGCTGTCCCATATGTGCAGATTGTTTATTACACCTCCTGAAATGTACTGAGTTCTTACTACCAGTGAAATCCAAATTTTATTATGAATCCGATTTGTTGTTTATGTTTTGTGCCCGGTAGTGTCATTCGATATGTTTTAATTATTTTAAAATGTTTATTAACTGTAATATAGTACTTCAGATTTTAATAATTTGAAAGGTCTATAACAACAGACTGAAAATTTAACTGTTGAAGAAACTATTTCCTTTATTTTATTATTTGAGTATAAGAATTATTAATAACGTGTATTTATCACCTGGAATAATGACTTAATATTTAGTTATGTTAGGGTGTATTGCATTGTTGTTCAATATATACTTTCAAGTATACAGAAAGTCCTATATTTCTATTTTTTAAAACGCATGCTGTTGATTATGTACTCTATCAAAGTAGTTTAAAAAGATTTTATACTAACAGTTATCCGCTGCTTCGAACTCAATTTCGTGTGTTTTGCACCTGGATGAGGAATTCTGGTATGATTTAGTTATATTTCCAACCTCAATGTTGAACTTTACTCCTTCCCACGATCAAGGAAATATGTTAAAATAAGTGTATATTTATAATCGTTTGATGTTATTCTAGTCTACAAATGTTTTGTTTCAAATGAAATTTTGCGTCTCTTACGATGATACGAGGAACGTTTTCTCATACGTTTTCTCCTCGTATATAGCTCTGAGAAGACTATTTTTTCAAAAGGCAATATAAGTATGTTTTTATAAAAATCATTACATTATAGTAAAATTTTGATTACATAATCTCTTATGTATGTGCACTGCTAGCAGTTAACAGCTGCTTTGCACGTAATTTATTGCAAGTTTATCATCACTGCTGGTTTAAGTAAATTAAATTTTCAACGATTAATGTTGACTTTGCCTTGTTGCCATGATAAAGAAAATACGTCAAACACTTTATAATTATGGCCATTGTAATTTACTTCGTTTTTAGTATGTTTTGTTCCATATTTTATTTTTATTTTATTGGTTTCCCGATCTAGAATAATATATAATATATTAGATATCAGAGAAGCATTCTTATGTGAAAAGAGAATTAAGATAGGTCTTTTAATTTATAGTAAAAGTGTTTTAACTTTTATTCGGGGTATCGAATAAAATCAAATTCTGTTTAAAAAAAATTTTGGACTACGCAGTATTTACATGTTTTTTGTTTTGTTTTTTTTATTTTTTTTACTTCGCTGGAAACAACATTCCTTCTCCGTGAAGATGTAAGCTTAGGAAATAAGTAAAACTATGTGTGTCATTTAAAACAGACAATCCGCTACTTAGGGTTTAATATGCATAGGTTTTTATCAGATTATAAATTCTTTTAACACTGGCTTGTAACTATATTAAAGTCTATTTTCACTAATCTAAGCTCATAAGATAAGAGAGAAAAGGGCATTTGTATTACGCTGTAGAATCTGAGCCCTACCCTTTGTTTTACAGGAGGTGATAAAAGTCAGGCCTTTGTTTATAGCCTCACATAGTAGCGACTGTGTCTATAAACTTAACTTCATGTGCAATAATGTACTACTGAAACCAAGATGTATGTTTCAATTTAATCAACTTAAAGTATTTCGAGTAAAATTTATAATAATGTAATTTATGGAATAAATATGTTAAAACACGAAAACAACTTTGTTTGGAGTTACTTTGTTGGAGTGTTATTTTTATCTTGTTCTTGTGAGGTTATTTAAATAAGGAAACATAACGAAAAGTAAATTACAAATAAAACTTTATAGTTAAAACTATGTTCGCCAAGATCTAAAACTAAGAAGAACAACATTCATATTTTGATTAAATTGTAACTTCTTTTGAAACAAAGAACATTATGTATTCTTTTCCTTGAAGCACAAGTATGATTGAGCTCCGCAGTCAAAAAATTTATTCAATCAGTTTTGTAATTCTCTAAATTAAGTTAGTGATTGTGATGATAAGAGATTAATATATACATCCAATCCTGCCAATTAAGATTTAGTGGCTTCCTAAATTCAGTATTCTAATTCAGCCCCTTCTCTGGTTTTCCCAAATTCTATTCAACCACTATCTAATATTCAGTAGCTTTCTTAATCCATCTGTTCAGGACCTCTTTTTTTCTCAATCCCCTTCCACCACTACCTAAAATTCCGTAGCTTCATAATATTAGTAATCTATCCATTCATGTCCTCTGTATATTCTAAATCTTTTTCACTATTACCTAACATTCAGTGGCTTAATAAGAACGGTAATATATCAACTCAGCTTCCGTAATATATTTGCCGTTTAAATATTTTGGTTTTTTTATAACCAAGTAAAACAGAACAATTCGGTTCATCGTCGGAAGTGAAACAGAAATACAGCAAAATGCTCTTTACCCGGCGGAAAATACCCGGACAAAAAGAACATACCCAATACGTACCGGATATCCACCAACGGATGTGAATATTCTGGGCAATTGTTGGACTTTGGGTCTGAGTTTAGAGATAGCGCAGGTTCAAACCTGTCTGTGACCGTTGCACTTTTTATCAGTACCATCAACCTTGTACTGTATCAACTCTCCCCCTTATTCTGTTTGATAAGATCCTCGCACAGGCCAGTGGCCCATGAGGACGGACAGGATAAGGCTTAAAAGGGGATCGGTCTCTCCCTTAAAAGAAAAAAAAGGTTGTCAACTTAGTATTTGTTAGGAATATTTGTTAAATTTTTAGTCAACATTTCAGACAAACTAACAACACCACAATCACAATTTGAAGAGTGATAATTGTCTTTAATCATTCTTGAAATGGATGAACTATTTTTTGACTTAAACAGTTGGATTACTAACACACGTCTAACTTTGTAACATTATACGTGAAAAAGTCTATGTTATTATAATAACATAACTTACTCTTTACATGATTACACATTTTTCATAAAATGAAGGTATAATTTGTTGTATAAAATGTTCTCAATATTGTAATCTTAATTTAAGTAAAGTATTAATAACGTAATAAGAATAAAAAACCATTGTTTTGAATGAATCTAATATAAATATTATTGTCTTATCTAATTATCAACTGAACTGCTAGTCTGTGAAGTATATGCTTATTTGATACGGAACTCCACTTCCACAGCTGAAAATAGCACCAAGTTAGAGCTCGCTGACGTGCCGAGTCCAACCACGTTTTGGTGAATCGTGTAAAAAGGTGTCCTTAATATAACCTAGTTATGTGAGAATTGTTGATTCAATGTTGGGTTTTAACGCCAATTTACCTATTTTAGTGCAGAGTCTGGAATCTGAAATCAATTGTGCACCTGATGAGACAATGAGAATATCTATTCATCCGTATTAACACTACATTTTGTAGTCCAGGTGTCAGACATTTCGACCCGATTGAAGAATTGAAGCTTTTTTAAAGATTGAGTTTGATTAAAGTTTTTGGATATTTTTAGAAAAATAAGTACAAATTCCAGGATTCGTCCACGACAACGTCTGATTCCAGACACTTCGCTACAAGAAATATGACCTGAAATTTCAGATGAAAAATTTGAGAAACGTTTCTTGCAAAAAACATCATAATCAGTGAAATTGAAATGTTAAGCTTTCCTTGTTGATGTTTAGTCCTACTCAAGTAAGAGTAAAGATAGGTAAATTTACCATAAAACCATCACGAAACATTCTAGAATCATACGATTTCTTAGATGCAAGTAAACCCCTAAGAGGGAAATCATGATTATTTTGCCCAGGTACCACTTCTAAACATTTTATATATGAAATAAGTGTACCATATTACTGGACAGAAATTTAACATATGAATTCAATAATTCAAAGTTCCCCCTGCCTTGCAGGTTTTATTTAACAGATCTTCATTTTGATTTACTCTAACATGCTCCGATTTAGACAATGTGTTGTTTGGATATTTGTTAGTGGATATTCTGCTTATAAATACACAGTTTTCTTGAAGCTCCATAGATTACTACAAAATTGAGTCTAGCCCTAACACGCGGTAATATCTCTAGGTTAGTAAGCTCTTTCTCGAAATAAGAACACATCATCTATTTATTAAAACTAATATCCTAAATCAAATTTTTAACCGCACTCTCTCCAAACTTGTTAAGTTTTTACTTTAATAGAAGTCCATTCGGTTTAAGGCATTGTGCCTTTTATTTAAGAGACATTAATTTGATTAATGTATTTGCATATTTGAATACTTTGAATGAAGTAAATACATTTTCTCTAAAAATTTTTGGAAGATTTTTGTACATCATGGCAGGTAATGTGTCACATAATCAATATATGGACAAGACCTGACAGTGAAGCCTGACGTCCTTATACCCTTTCAGTGCGTGAATTAGTATTGGGCAATTCGGCTATTAGTTTGGAGAAATATTTCGCTCTACATACATACTTTAGTAAACTAAGGGATGTATTTATGTATTTACTTATACTCTGCCACATCAAGATATGGCAAGCCAAATTTAATTTAATACAGATTAAAAATTGTTTTGTATCGTGTTGTCTCAGAAGGGGTTGACTAAAAGCGATTGAAATATTAATTGGGGTTAATCCGAGAAATTAGCATTAGGATACGTGGCTTTAGTTAATTCCCTAATGAGTTTGCAATATTTTACTCAAGCAAGAAAAGAATGTAATATATATATATATAAATGCACACAAATATTTAATTACTAGAATGTTTTTATTAGATGCAAAACTCCAAGATAAATTATGGCGTTGCATGAACTTTTAACTCTTCAGAGATAAGACCGATTGAGCTTGAATATTTTAAATGTCAACATGAGGGTGTGCTGTGTGGGAGGTTAGGCGTGAATAGTAACAGCCATACAAACATCATTGACTATTCCCCATTCGTGCGTTGCTATTTTTGGTTTCTCTCAATTTACGAGTTTGATCGTATTTCAAAAGACCTGTTTATTCCTTTATGTTTATTAATGATTGTAATTTAACTTGTCAAGCATAATTCACAGGACAAACATTCTATACACTTTAAAACGTTACTTTACTAACAGATTTTCATTTAGTAACATAACATTCCAAAGCTAATAGAATGTTAGCTACGGTCCATCATTACGTCATTGTTACCGTGTAGATGTTTACAGAGATGACATATTCAAAAAAATATTTATGCAAAAAATTATCCACATTTCTTAACTGACTAAATTGAAACCAAAGTGGTTTTAAACATTAAGGTAATTGAAAGTTGAGTATAGCTCCAGTTCACTGTCCTCATAATGCATCGTCTGGTATCTTATACTGTTACTGATTTGACTCATCCAATTTGAAGCAATGTTAGTTTGAAGAAATCGGCAAATTCGACGACGATGTAGATCAAAACGAACTCTTTACATCCTTCCGACATCAGATCCATCTAGATTACATAACCGAAAATATTGTGAAATCCAGAAGGATTTGGCATTCTCATCAGGTTAGAGATCGTGTTAGTAACACCGTAAGCAACTCAAGTGTAATTGATATTAAAGAAAACCCGTCCAGAAATGGAAGCTTTGAAATTTTGATTGATCTATTTTGATTGCTATCTATCAAATAAGTGTCAAATTTAAAATTATTTATAGAGTGTCAATTCGTATTTTACCGATAAAAGCATCATTAATGGTAATAGACATTTAAATTATACATAAATCGATAGCTTGTGAGTTTTCCTTAATGTTTATCGGATTCATATTTCCTTTAATCTATTTTCTATTTGCCAATCCTTGTGGTTTTTCCAGATGTGATTTGGTTGATAATTGATGTGCAGTGGAGATTGTTATTTCCATGCATTGTAGTAGTAGTCTGTATAACAACTGTCATTGCGTTATTGTACACCCTAATGAACAGTGGCAAGGTACAGGAGTACATGCTATTGAAACTCTACTTTTAATCCCATTATAAATAATGGTTTCTTCGGACAACAATAGTATATATCTCATGTCTCATTAGATAGTTGTTTATGTTCTAAACAGAATTATTAAAGAATTAAAACTGTCCAATTACTGTTTATTATTACACTTAAAATACAAGTGATATAGAAAGTTAGCAATACGAGTAGCAGTCATTCCTTCTGTATACATGAGTCAAACAAATAGTTTAAAATCATATTTAGATATTCGAAAATTATGAGACACTCGTCTAAATAGAAAAAAATACACAAGGTGTTCAAAAAGTCTCACGCCCTTCCCCCTCTCTTATTAACTTTAGAACAGAGATGTATCAACCAATATCAATGAGTGACCATTAAAAAACTAAACATTTTGATATTTTTTAATTTGGAAACTTAACCTCAACCTCAATGATAAAGGATTGAAGAGGTATGTTAAAATTGTAAAATGTAAACCCTGAGGTTGACATCTCATTTTGAAGGCTCTTGTAAACGATGAATAATACCATGCACTAGAGGTCACTATCTCAACCCAGTAGAGCCTGTCAAACGCTTTAATTAAAAAAGCTAAAAATAATTCGTTAGTAAAAAACATATATATATTTGTATATATGTGTGTGAGTATATATTATAAAGCGATAATAAAATAATTTTGTGTATATTTAAATTTAAATAAAATATTTCTAGGCCAACACTGGATGTAGATAGAGACAGGTTTTTCTTTTTTCCGGGTATTTTAAATGAAATGCTAATCAAAGGTGGTTTACATTTTAACTTCTTCCCCAATCCCTTATATTTAGAATTGTGGTTGAAGTTCTTATGTATTCACAAAATGCGTTGTAGTCTTAAAAAGATCTCCTGTACTTGATTGGTTAAGATATAAATATTGGTTGATGTTTTACTTTATTAAAGTTAATACTGTTACAACACATGGTAGCTTGAAATTGAAGGCCAAATGTCATGTGTTTAGGAGTAATGACAGAAAGTAATATACAACTAGGTGCAGAGAGAACTACAGAAGTGAAAGACAAAGGACGGTAGTACATGAATACTTGCCTTCAAAGGCAAGAATTCAATTTGTTAACATATCGCAAAATTCGATTAAAAGTGCTCCGATGCTGAAGGCATTTACAGCTCGCTTGAAATTTACGCTATTAGCAAATGCAATATAGACGAATTCATGGCACACACCCACTGGGAGATCGTCGAATTAGAAGTCTGACCGGGTAACAGAGTTTAAAATTAGAATAGCTGAGACGAATGAATATAGAAATTCCATGTCCGAGAGATATTTTAATAAAGAGACAAAAAATTATTTAAAATTATATATTAGTTTTTTAATAAACAATACAGTAATATTTGTTTAATAAATAAACGCATAAGAGACTTATAAATCATTTAAAATATTTTTGTATGCTTTCAAGAGATAAAAGAAAGTTTTCCACTCAAGTGACCCTGCAGCAAGAGGAAATGCTAATGAGCCTATGTCCTGTCAATGAAGACGGATGCTTTCATCTTGTTTACACATAAGGTGAAATGACGCGGTGAATAAATGAATGCTAATCTGGCTGGTATTAAGAGTCCGTTGCTATAAAAATGCACAATTAATTATCTGTGTACAGCCATGTACATGTTGGGGTAGTGGTTGTTTTTGTACAATGGAGTGATATTAGCAGTTAGACCTTTATTTAATTACAAGACTATGTTTAAACAGATCCATATATCATTGTATTTGTGTTAGAACATTCTAATGTATTTGTTGTGGTCTATGATCGTAAAGCGTTACAGTAATTTGCTGTAAATGATTTCTTTGCTCGGAATTTGTTTACAAGGATGTTTAAAATTCGAATGGATAGCTGGACTAGGTTTTTTGGATTTGAAATTTACCCTCTTACTCAGGTAAAAATCATAATACACAAGTATTCTACATTGAAAAACTCTTTATGTTTCTTACAGGTCTTAGCTAATTAGCTGCTAAGTGAACCAGCTTTTTCTGCAACCAGATGTGTCCTCCACCAAAGGAAAAGGTATGCATTGAAATGTTTATATTTAACTTCTGAATAAAATTTGGATGGGAAGTCTGCAATATAATACATATATATATTGAGCTAGCTTACACCTCCTAATATAATTTAAACAAAAACTGATTGCGCATGTTATATTATCGAGCTTTACGAAGTAAATATAATTGTTCTTCGTTATTAGACACTGTTGATGGTTACCTGAAACCCGATATATAGCTGACATAAACCCAACCTAAATTTAAAAAAAGGGAAGCACCTTAGGAGCCTCGTGGTGGTTGAGGAAGTTTCTAAGTGTCCGTTCAATGGTAAGGCCGGGCAGCGATAAAATGTTTAAGACTGAGAATCATAAAATCAGAAACCTCCAAAAGGACGAGATGCAATCCAACTCTTTTGGGATGGAGATATATTAAACCCATGTAACAATAACTAGCGTAAATAACTTATATTGGAGTCAATTAGAAATTGGCCAAAATGAACTGCAGAGATCACCTTAAAGAGGGACAATACGAATTTCACATGAAACGCAACTGAAGTATCTTGGATGATGTTTAAGAAACATTAGGTCTCGTTCATTCAGTACATATCTGTTATAAACCAATATATTTTGATTGTTTGTAGAGAAAAACCATTTTTTGGTTATTCGATGTTATTTACCAACATAATCGGAACATTAGAAGTCCACAACAGTGAAATATTATGTGTTACAGATGGAAGCAGACCAGAATCAGAAATAGATGAGGGCAAATGTATTCTAAGAAAAACTTGAAATAAATTTAAAATAATGAAAAATTTACTTGATCGTCCGTGTCCCAGATTATGATCTGTAAACATTACAACTTTTATTATTTTATTATCAATCGATTATACATTAAACATCATAGTCATTGTAATTGTTATTTCAAAGTTTAAAACAACTATGAATTACGCTAACCTTTAATACCAAAAGAAAGCACCATATCTTAAAAAAAAAATAGATCGAGATGCCAGTGCTGTCGTTTAGTAAAACGTTAAATCCCTCTGCAATGCGGCAGCATAAAATAAGATTTCAATGTATAATAACACGAGGATTCAAGCGCATCCTTCCAGCACCAAACGCTCACAACATGAGTTTAGGTGAGTTTACAAAGTTCAAGACGTCAGCGCTGTCGTTTACTAGGACGTTTATCTCTCTGCAATTCGGCTTCTGATGTAGAACAAATTAATAACGTCTAAATTACCCTATATTTGAGCAACTGCAGCTGTTATTTTATTAGCGAGTCTTCATTATATAAAAACTAAAGTGTCTGTAATTTTCTTGCTTGATTTTAGTTTATACACATGAACTAATCCCTAAAATGATAGGTTTATTTTGTTATGTTGGAAATAGTGTTAAAATATATTTCCATCCTATTATATGTTACATCATAGCAGTAAAACGTTCATATAAGCGCTTCTTACTTTAATTTTTGTATTACTATCAATACTATTAAATATTTAAAAAAACTATAAAATACTTCCTGCATAGTATACATTTGTAATATTTAACGTATATTGTAGTGTTTGTGTGTTTAAATCAATATTATCCATAGGTATGCAAAGATAATTCTGTTAATGTATAAGGTTCTCAGAAAAGGGTATATTTTTTCTATTTGTGGATACACAAAGGACTCTTATATTAGTACCACATGTAGCAATAGTTAAAAAGTGAAAATGATTGTATATGGGCTATAAGCCTCACGTATTCTAAAGTTTGCAAGCGTAGGGATTTAATGAATGTGATACTCGGTATTAACAATAAAGAGCCGTTATTCTTCGAAATAAAAACTGTGCTGAACCGTATGAGAGGTACTTGGAGTTTAAAACGCTGAAATCAGAAGAGCATATTACTCAAAAACTATAATCCAGTGATGCGTTTCAGCATTTTTAGCAAAATTGCAGCAACGAGATTTCTCAGAGCCTTTAAACTTGCTGGGTAGATGAAAAAATCAGATGCTGCATTATTCAGCTTTTAATGAATTGAAGGAAATAGTATGGTTTAGTGTTGATACTTTACATAGTGTTATACCGCTGAGAGAAAAGAACCCCAGTCGAATCGTCTCTTCCGACAGAATTCGTATACAGTTAAATAATGAACCTTGTATATGGAATAGATTAACAGCTTTGTGGGGTATCCTCTACAAAATTCTTTCAACAGTAAATAATGTAATTTAGTGGGCAGGTTATCAAATAGGGAATACATGATAGTTTTTTAAATAAAATCTCTTATGGTATTTACTAAAGATTATTAAATTTCAAACTATAAGTGTGGGATTATATTTTTCTCGGCTCAAGGTTTCATAGGTGTTTTGTATGTGGTATTATTTTGGTGAGATGTGAAGTTTGCTATTATTTTGATCTTCCAGTATTTGTACTTTATTAGTGATTTTGTTTGTATTGGAGTTAAGTTAATACATTTGTTATGGGTTAATGGGATATTCACACCGCTTTATGAAATGCGTAACAAATTAATAATATTTTAGCAATTATCATCACTTAAATATTCATGACTAACCGATCCTCCTTTAACCGATCCTCCTTTTATGCCTTATTCTGCCCGTCCTCATGGGCCACTGGCCTGTGCGAGAATCTTATCAAACAGAATAAGGGGGAGATTCGATACAGTACAAGGTCGATGGTACTGATAAAAAGTGCAACGGTCACAAACAGGATTCGAACCTGCGCTATCTCTAACTCAGACTCAAAGTCCAACGTCTTAGACCACTCGGCCATCGGCACTAAAACCTAAATTATTTCTTAGTTATTTATATTAGGGGTTTCCTTAAAATTACAAGTATTTCTTTTTAAAAATTTTTGTTATACTACACATAAATTCCAATGTAAAATGTTTTGTCATGTATAATCGAAATTATTATAAGCTAGGCGAGTGCTTGTTTGTACAACAAAAATATTTCTAACAAGCCTACTGACGCATGACAATTTACTATGAGTTGATGGATTATACTCCATAGCTCATATAATGATGTTTCCAAGTAAGCAGATTAAAAAAAGAAATGATATGAGAACATATGTACATATTTGTAAGTGAATTATGTACCCAGCAAAGGCCTATGATTGTGTGCTGGGAACGATGTCTAAAAGTCTACTAAACAAATATAACAATCATAAAGTATAACTTTAAATAAGATAGTGGAATTAATCCAAAGAACAAAAAATTAAACTCTTGTAATCAATGTATGAATAGGTTTAACATAACTTAAATTCGCAAATTAGTAATCGATCAGAAAAAAAGGTAATATAATTTGAGACTACTTATTCGATAAGCTAATTACGATTACCTAACTTATATAATTATGTAATAATGTAAAGGTCTATTTCTTTCTCACTCTCTCCTTTCAGTCAATATCCCTAACACACACACACACACACACACACACACACACACACACACACACACACACACACACACACACACACACAGTTGGCGCCACAGATAACTGACAGTTGGCGCGCGTCTGCCTTGAAGTGCACACCTGTTGTCTGCTTGCTCCTGAGCTAACCTCAAAATGAATATCTGTTCTGCATGTGAAGATTCTGTTCCTAGTTTGGATGAGTGTTGTGTTTGCTCTGTGAATAAGTGTATATTTCATTTTGAATGTGCTAACATCACTGAGTATAACTGGAAACGTTCGGGGCAGAAAAGAAGAAGTGAATGGAAATGTAAAGACTGCCAGGTAAAGCCAGGATCAACTGGGTCAGGTAACACCGTTGATTCCAATCTTATCACTAAGCTACATGAGTAATATTTGACTAAAATGGAAAGTACTATTAAGGAACAATTGGCCATTCATGCTAAGGAGGTATCAAATGAGATAAACATTTTCAAACAATCCTTGGACTTTTTTCTAACAAAATTGATGCATATGAAGAAAATGTTAAAACCTTTCTGCACAAATTAAAGACTGTAGATGATACTCATGCTGAAATTGTAAAACAAAATGTAGCCCTTTCTAAAGAAGTCCGTTTTCTAAAGCAGAGACTTGAACATTTAGACCAATACAATAGGAATTGTAATATTCAAATTGATGGTGTGCCAGAATTGGAGACAGAAAAAATGCCTGAGATCTTGAATAAGGTAGCTGAAATTATTCAAGAGCCTTTAGATTTTAATAAGGATATCCAGGCGTGTCAGGCATAAAACCAATTGTTCAATTTGTTAATAGGCAAAAAAGAAACACTGTGTTGGCTAAGGCGAAGGTAAAAAGAGAGCATCTGAAGTCTACTGCTTTTGTAAGGAATGTGCCACAAGCTAAGGTGTTTATAGGCGAACAACTTACTGCCTATAACAAGGACTTATTGTACAAAACTAAAAAACTTAGAGACATTGGTTATCAATATGTCAGGTTCAGGGAAGGTAAAGTATTTGCTAGATTGGACAATACTCGTAAAGCTGTAGTTGTGACCTGTGAAGAAGACGTGAAAAAATTTTTAAAAGAAACAAGTGCTAGGTAACTCGTTTTTTCAAATTGTAAAAAACGGACCATACAGACATTTGTGTATTTTCCATGACTGCTCAAAATGGTTTGGACATAAATATATTTCACTTAAACATACGTAGTGTTCGTAAACATTTTGATGAGACTTTGATATTTTTGCAAACATTAAAAATCAAATTCAAAATTATAATTTTAAGTGAAGTGTGGATTAAGGCTGGTGAAGAGCACAAGTTCCAGATACCGGGTTTCGACTTGTTGCTGCAACCCAGAGCTGAAAACCAGTCTGGAGGAGTGATTGTCTACCTAGACTCCGACCTTGACTACTCGCATAGACTTATCTCTCTTCAAACAGCTGATATCATTAATGTCATACTCACTGTTACATTAGGAAATGGTACTAAGCTAGATTTGTCCATATATGGTATTTATAGATCATGTAAATTTATATTTTCGAAATTTAAGAATGAATTTGAAGACGTATTAAAAATTACACATGACCCATCTTTCATAATTGGCGATTTAAACATATGTACTCTTAAAAATGTAGGTTCCGGTCCCAAGTATATTGATTTATGGTCTTCTTATGGTTATATAAATTATGTCCAGTCGCCTACTAGAATAGTCAATAATTCTGTTTCATGTTTGGATCATGAATTGATTCGAAATACAAAGGCATTAAGTTTTGATTGTAGAGTAATTCAGACAGGTATTACTGATCATTACGCAAACATATTATGTATTAAAAATAATTTACCTAATATAAATAAATATCCAAAATGTAATTTTTGTAAAGTAGTAGATTATAGTAAACTTCAAACTAGGCTTTCTGCTGCTGATTGGTCTCATGTTTATGAATGCAATGATGTAAATGAAAGTGTTAAACGTTTTTACAATGTTTATTATTTATGTTATGATGCATCTTGTAGATTAAAAAGATTAAATAACAATAATAGAAGGCGAAATCCATGGATAACGGATGAATTAGTGCAATTAGTAAATAGAAAAAATTATTTATTTAAATTATACGCCAGAGATAGAAGTAATATGCTTTATAAGACTCGCTATAATAATTTGTCTACAATGGTATGTAATCAAATAAAGCAGGCTAAATTTAAATATAATTCCTCATTGGTAGAGCAAAGCAATGGAGATACAAAAAAAATATTGGAAAATTGTTAAAAGTATTATGCGTCAGAAAACAAGTAAAATAAATAAAGTTCTTTGCAATGGGGTTTTGACAGGGGTAAAAAGCAATGAGATTGCCATTGCTGAGAATTTTAATGAATATTTTGTAAATGTTACAGCTAAGTTAAGGGAAGAATCTTTTGGTTGTGATCTGTTTAATGAACTACATTTCCCGCAGTTAAATTGTTATTTAGAAAACTTCTGGGTATCAGAAAATTGCATCCAACAAATAATAACACAAATGAAAAACAAAAAAAGCTGTGGAATAGATGGGATTAGTATAATGACTATAAAGAAAAATTTAAATATTTTTTTTCTTGTATTGTTTCATATATTTTCGCAATCGTTAATGCAGGGTGTGTTCCCTGATGCTTTTAAGGTTGCAACCGTTTCTACCTATTTTTAAGTCTATTAAGGAAGCCCACATGAGTTGTCATTGTATCGTCCCATATATTTGATTAACACAATAGCTAAAATCTTTGAGTCCGTCATCAAGTGTCAGTTATTAGAATATTTTTTAAGAAATTCAATAATAGCTGATAATCAGTTTGGATTTTTACCTAAAAGGGGTACTGACATCGCCTTAGAAAGTCATATTCAACATATTGCTGAGTCTTTGGATAAAAACAAGTTTACTGCTGCAATTTACCTTGATTTTCAGAGAGCTTTTGATTTGGTGGATATTGACATTTTGCTGAAGCAGATGATTAGTTATGGAATTAGAAATAATGCATTATCCTGGATATGGTCATTTTGGAAACACCGAAAACAAGCAGTTAAAATTGAGGATCACATAAGCGGAACTTTACAGCTGCAATATGGAGTGGCACAGGGAGGTGTTCTTGGACCCCTCCTGTTTATTATATATATCAATGAATTATTGAAATTAAGACTAAATTCTCAGATATTTGCATATGCTGATGATACAGCTCTGGTGTATTCATCGTATAATAAAAATAGGTTAAGCATATCAATATCAGATGATTTGAGTGCAATATCAAAATGGCTTGTAGACCACAGGCTGTTAATTAATGTTAGTAAAACAAAAAGCATATTTTACTCAGAAAGAGATAGGACATGCAAAGATTTGCAGGTAGATTTTAAATTCTATTGCCATAAGCATCTCTGTTTATATGAATGTGTGTGTGAACCTATTGAAATTGTGAGTGACATAAAGTATTTGGGATTGATCATAGATAGGATGTTAAAATGGGATGTTTACAGTAATCACTTAGTAAAGAAATTAAGAAAGATAAATTATGCACTATTCTACATGAGAGAATTCCTTGATATAAATTACCTATTAAAGCTGTATTTTTCGTGGTTTGAGGGTGTCTTAAGATATGGCATAATTCATTATGGGGGCAGCAGTGCTACTGTTTTAAATCCAATTGTTATAGCCCAGCGATATGCTATTAGGAATGTTTTTAGTTTAAAGAAATTTGAAAGAGTATCACACATATTTAAAGATAACAATATTTTAACTTTAAGTAAGCTCTATATAATGTGTTCGGCGATTCATATGCACAAGAATATCGATAGATACGAAATAAAAAGATATAACATCAATACAAGACTATCGCATATAATTTCTATAAAAGTTCCTTGTTATTCCAAAGAAATTGCACGAAAACAGTTCAGCTATATGGGTCCTAAGATAATAAACAAATGCATATTAAATATGGGTAATGATCTAATTTTTGAAACCAAACCAAAATTTAAAATGAAAGTAGGGGGGTATGTTGTAAACAGTGAAGAAAATTATAGTTTTTATTGAGAGTCTTTATTTATTTATATATTATAATTTATTTTTTGTTACACATCTACTGTTGTATATTTATTGTTAGATTTTTTATTGTTATATGTAATATTTACTGTTTATTATATATTGTTTGTTATTAGTTATCTTTTATATATTTATGCTTGTTGATATTTTGAAATTATAATACCCTATTGCTGTTTTTTATAATTATTTGTTTGTTAAATCTATCTATAAATTTATGCTTGTTGATATTTTGAATATTGTTTGTTGATCTTACTGTTTTTGGGCTGTTCATGGAGATAGAAGGTGTTCTGGCCAAAAAATTGAAAAATTGAAAATTGATATTTAGCATTTTGATTATTTATATGTTTATTTATTTGTTAAAACTTAATATATTTATGCTTGTCAATTTTTTACCTCGTTTTTGTGAGAAGGTTCTTGTTGAAATCTGGATTGTAAATTAAGTATATGTTATGGACTGATAGTAAGAGTATAGTATTTGTGCACCATGGTGGAAGAAAACATAAAAAATAAGAAAAAAAAAACATTGAGTTGCCAACTGCATGTACATTTTGTCTTAATGTATTGCATAATATTGTAAAAATAAGTCACACGTGCTTCCAAGCACCTGACTCTGTAAATTTATGTAAGTTTTGGAAATAAAGGTTTTTGTAAACTCTGTAAACACACACACACACACACACACACACACACACACACACACACACACACACACACACACACACACACACACACACACACACACACACACACACACACACAGGAACTCTTTAGGAATATTTAGAAACAATAAACCGTTCAACACCTTCTCTACCCACTTCAACTAACCATTTGTATACAACATGTTAATTATGTAAAACGAACAGGTTTTGTTAACAGATTTCGATAATGTTGGATTCACAATTCCAATATTTTCAACTGAACGAGTAAAGTAGTGATAGCCTATTAATAGGTGTATAAAGCTATTATAATAGGATTTTATTAGTTTATCCTATTGCGCATACGTGGGATAAAACATTGTTTCAGAACAAAAATGGTTAATGGGGGCGTCAGGTCCGTTACCGTAATGGACCGTTTCCCTCAATGGCCGAGTTGCCGCAGTAATAACTTATCACTTACTTTTGACAACAACTAATGTCACTTCATTTTTATCATACCAGTGCAGCAGAACGCCGCATTCCTCGTGTTTATTCACTCTTGAAAACTAAACATTCATGTTTGGAGTAAGTATTGTTTGTCTCTAAACTTAAACTTTATCAGATTCAATATAGGAATAACATTTAAATCCAATGCTATCTATCGTTATTAATTAAGTGAACAACCATTTTTACGAAAACTTAATTTATTAAATCGCTGGCTATCTTCACAAGGTTAGATGGCCAGGGAGAAACATCAAAAGCAATATCCTTATAAATACAAATAATTGCACATCTCATTATATAGTCTATTAATCCAGTTTGAATACAATTTACCTTAGAACAGAACTAATTTACTAAAAACAGATACAGATTCATAAAGAGCACCTTGTGGTACTGTCTTCGATATATTTTTGAATTAACCACACAGTTCATAGTTTGGACTTATTTCGCTAAGAGAACGTCAGTGGCGTATGTGACATAATAGAATTAATTGACCTTTATACGTTTAAGCTAACAGTTCACTGTTACATTCCAAACTCTGTGCACCTAATGTACTAAAGCCAACCTAATGTAAACCCATTGAAAGTCAGTGAATAGAGACAATGTATGTCTGTAGAATGTATTCTTGTTACCAGCAAACTTTGCATTAGTTTGCCGAGTATTAGGAATTCCAAGTCTCAGGTTTACATTTAAACTAACATTAAAGTTTCTGCTTTATTATGACACGGCCATTTTTATAACGTTTAAATGGTTACTTAGATGAATAATGCGCAATTAATGTCATATTAATTTAGCACACAACATGCAAAACGCATATGACATGTATCACGATAACCATTTTGTCAACTCCAGGCAATCTATATCTAAAATTTGTATTTAATGAAAAAAGTTATAAATACTTTTAAATTATTTAATATGTGCCTCTCATTGCTTAAAGTTGTGTTCAGTCACAATATTAGTATAACTAAAACTAGCCGTGTCAGCAAAGTGCATTTACAGATGAGTTAAGACAACAGAAAGTTTTCGTGAGTGGGTTACAAAAACAAAACAATATCCAATCAGCATTACCAATACCCTATTA
The DNA here is from genome assembly GCF_021130785.1 of Homalodisca vitripennis. Taxonomy (NCBI): domain Eukaryota; kingdom Metazoa; phylum Arthropoda; class Insecta; order Hemiptera; family Cicadellidae; genus Homalodisca; species Homalodisca vitripennis. The sequence goes on from NC_060212.1 coordinate 47,963,703, forward strand.
TTATGGCTTCTTTATTAAAGGCTGTAAGTTTTTTGACAATACGGAACTTTCTTCTTTGTTGATTATATGTTTTTTTTTTAAATTATTTTTAGGCATTGTAAAATTTGAATTTGTTAGAGACTATTATAAAGATTTTAGCAAACGAATTCTAACTAGGAGGATATGTATAAGTAGAGAGCATTGAGGGGTGGAAGGTGGTGAAAAATATTGGTTATATTGAGCGAGATTCAGAGTGGCACTGCAGGCCAAGCATCCAACATACGTTCTGAGCGACCGCTTACTGTTATACTGAGTGAGATTCAGAGTGGCACTGCGGGCTGAGCGTCCAACATACGTTCTGAGCGACCACTTACTGTTATACTGAGTGAGATTCAGAGTGGCACTGCGGGCTGAGCGTCCAACATACGTTCTGAGCGACCGCTTACTGTTATACTGAGTGAGATTCAGAGTGGCACTGCGGGCTGAGCGTCCAACATACGTTTCTGAGCGACCGCTTACTATTATACTGAGTGAGATTCAGAGTGGCACTGCGGGCTGAGCGTCCAACATACGTTCTGAGCGACCGCTTACTGTTATACTGAGTGAGATTCAGAGCGGCACTGCGGGCTGAGCGTCCAAGCAGACGTTCAGAGCGACCGCTTACTGTTATACTGAGTGAGATTCAGAGCGGCACTGCGGGCTGAGCGTCCAAGCAGACGTTCAGAGCGATCGCTTACTGTTATACTGAGTGAGATTCAGAGTGGCACTGCAGGCCAAGCGTCCAAGCAGACGTTCAGAGCGACCGCTTACTGTTATACTGAGTGAGATTCAGAGTGGCACTGCGGGCTGAGCGTCCAACATACGTTCTGAGCGACCGCTTACTGTTATACTGAGTGAGATTCAGAGTGGAACTGCGGGCTGAGCGTCCAACATACGTTCTGAGCGACCGCTTACTGTTATACTGAGTGAGATTCAGAGTGGCACTGCAGGCCAAGCGTCCAACATACGTTCTGAGCGACCGCTTACTGTTATACTGAGTGAGATTCAGAGCGGCACTGCGGGCTGAGCGTCCAAGCAGACGTTCAGAGCGACCGCTTACTGTTATGCTGAGTGAGATTCAGAGCGGCACCGCGGGCCGAGCGTCCAACATACGTTCTGAGCGACCGCTTACTGTTATACTGAGTGAGATTCAGAGCGGCACCGTGGGCTGAGCGTCCAACATACGTTCTGAGCGACCGCTTACTGTTATACTGAGTGAGATTCAGAGCGGCACCGCGGGCTGAGCGTCCAAGCAGACGTTCAGAGCGAACGCTTACTGTTATACTGAGTGAGATTCAGAGCGGCACTGCGGGCCAAGCGTCCAGCAGACGTTCCGAGCGTCTGCTTACTGTTATACTGAACGAGATTCAGAGCGGTACTGCGGGCCAAGCGTCCAGCAGACGTTCCGAGCGTCTGCTTACTATTATACTGAACGAGATTCAGAGCGGCACTACGGGCCGAGTGTCCAGCCGACGCTTCTTTTAGACGGAAAAAGGAAAGTTTGAACGGATAACAGGATTTCGAACTTTAGACATCGTTATAGTTATTAAACGCATAATACGTTTTAAAGATCGGAATATATCTTTTTAGTTAAGTTGGGGAGGTATTAATACATACAGCATACATACTTCTTTTCCTTTTTCGTTCTCTATTTTTGTTGTCAATTTTTTGGGTCATATAACGATGGAAAGTGCCGAAAAATCCTGCTTCTTTAAAACACCCTTCTGTCTTCAAAAGCAACAATTAAAAAAGATGAAAGCAATAATTCAAGAAACTAAATGGTTTAAGTACTATATTTTTGAAATTTTTTTTGAAAACTGCAAAACTAATTCCTTAAGATGATTCGTTGAAAAGGTTAAAAAAATAAGAGAGGCAATAGAGTGAATTTATGAATAAAAACTTCCGGTGTTTATCAGCAACATCCTGTGATTATTTTGGTATTTTTCAGTACGTTGGCTATAACGTTCAGTTTATTCAATAATGTTCTTCGGAAAATTTTATAAAATATTCGATTAAAAATATCTTGTTTAATTAATTTACAACTATCTAAAACAGATAAATAGCAATCAGTGTTCATATTTTATAAATTTTGATGCTAATTGAATGTTGTAGCAAAATTACACGTTTACAAGTTTCACTTTTCTTGAAAAAATATACTCGTACAACTTGTAACCGTTAAATCATCTTTTGCCATTTAACTTTCATTGATTGGTATCAATAGGTGTTTTATGTAGAGAAACTGTTGTGGAAGATAATATATGGTAGATTGCAGCTTGTACTATTATAAATATATCGTATGTACCAGGGAAGACTCTAACAAACACTTAGACTTTGCTTAGTTACCCGAGAGCAAAACAAAGAATCTGTTTGATCTCATTAAAACTTTCAATAAAAAAGATCCCTATAAAATCTCTATCTTTCATCCTACAAAATTATCCAGGTTAAGTGTTAGAGAGGGCTTCTTAGCCCTAACTTCGCCTGGTAAAATAAGACATTCTTTACTTTTTTTTTTAATTATGAATGCGATACATAAATATTGTAAGTCTAGTTAAGTACAGCACGGGTGTTACTGCAATTATTTGTGAGCACAATATATAAACTAATGCTCTATCGTCTTGTAAAATAAGCGTGTAATACAACAAGTAAGTGTATTTTTATGTTCGCCATTCCGTAGGTATGATCACGGATATTTTTTTATGTTAAAATGTATGAAACAAACATAATAATGACCTTATGACCCATAGCCAGTAAAATGTTTATGGTGTTAATATTTTAGACAGTCAGATGATACTGTCATAAAAATCCACGTAAACGCGAGAAAACTGCCCTGAAACTTTTTAACAGTAAACTTAACTGTAGGGTTCAAAAGAATCCTTACGGCTTCAAAAAGTACGTAAAGCTAATACGTACTAAACCTGCTCAATGTTTTTGCCCTATGCAGCGACAAAAATATCTCAATCCTCATATTACTGATAAAGTGATCCTCAGTAACGATGTAGGAGACTTTAATTGACCTCTTCTACTCTATTAACACCAGATAACGCGAAAATAAATTGTACACATATATTTATACGAGGTTTATATTTATATAATAGGTTTTGTAGATAAAACAATCCTTTAGTTTCATAAATTTTAATTCAAATTTATTTAATGGATACATTTATAGTTAGAAATAAATAGAAAAATACAATAGCGGATGATAGTAATAAAGACATAATCCTAATTCAGATTGATGTAGAATATGCATTAATCACTATAAATAATGTGACTAATACAGTATTCAATAATGATAGTATATACATCGTACGTACTGATTGACCTAATAGGTTGGTAAAAAATATTTGGATTATTTCGAAAGTGGATAATTTTCTAGATCTATTCAGAAGCTTCACCCATCTATATAAAAGCATAATATAAATATAACGAAAAAATTTAGTTTGTTCTGACAGATAAACTTATCACTAGCAATACTTTCACAAATACAATATTGGACAATAATAACGAAATAAATCATACTTTAAATGAATCCAGTAGATGCACTCTTCAATAGTAAACTAGCTATAAAAAGTTAAACAAAACCATTGAAGACTGTATTTGTAAGATGAAAAGCCTGATGTGATCTCGTATTATCATGAGAAGAATAATGAAAGACTTTATTCTGTGAGCCGTAGCGTGTATAGTGTGCCGCGACATTGTCTCCTGTACAGTTAAGCTCCTGCGGCAGCGCTGTCGTCTGCCGTATTACTGTTAATACCTGCTGTTGACTTAACGTCCCATTCTACATAATATTTATGGTTAAACTTGTTTGTGTCGTGCATAGCTACACAACGGAACAGCTTTATATGTTCTGAATGCGAATTTAATACACTAAATTTAACTCAACATAATCTAATTAACTTGATTCCCAAACAGGTTTTAGTACAAATATGTGATATTTTTTTAATATGTGAATCTTTCATAGAAATATGAAATAAAAGGTAAATAACATTAAAGTTATGTGAACAAAGTCACAATATTACCCATAATTACGTTTATTTTTTTATTATATCCATAGTTAATTACTAAACTACTTTCAAACTGTATTAATATATGACTTTTGAATGATTTTTGAATCTTGACTCAGAACAAATATTCTGCTGTTGTTTATCTCAAGCGTAGATGCCTTGTTCATGACGTCGTTACGATACTGCACCTTGTTCTTGTGAATGTTGCAGCGTTTGCCTGAACTCTGTTTTCAATTTCAAAAGTTATTGTTTTAACACAACAAAAACGTTTGAACCCCTTTCTAGGACACAATAACGCATGCCACATAGGAAACTAAGTTGTCCGCTTCATTGCGAGGTTTACTTTCGTTAGTTTTAGAGAAAATTTACTGTGTTGGGGGTTGTCCAGACTTAATTACTCTCAGGCTTTTGTTATCCTAAAAGCTTCTTGGGCGCGTCTAAATGATAGAATCGAGTTTTAAAGCTCCTAATTATGAAACCATTTACATAGAAATTTACTTCTTTTATAATTACCTGAACTTTGGGTAATTTATCTCACAAACAAGAAGGCGTTGACAGAAAATTATCGTTTTCGTTAGTGAGTCCCAAAAATTGAAATATTGTCTGTAAGCTATAACAACTTTTCTTTAGCACATCCGGAGAGCAATATCATACTACTTGTACATAAAAGTAATTCATACGAGGTATGTCTTTACTTAACATCAAATGTATAACTTACTTCCTTTTTTGTAGATGTAGCCTAAAACACCGATTATATTAAAACAAAATATGCAATGTTAAAATAAAAATAAGATAAATTAACCTATTCGATTTTTTTAACCTGGCGAATTCGTTATTTGGGGTTGTTTCGTTCGGGTTCATGGTCAAAAGTTTGTTCTCTTTAAGTTTGTATTGAGAAAAATTTTGTGACCGTTCCTACGTAGTCTGATCTTTTCATGATAAAATCAAATACAATTTTTTTTTATTAAAAATACTGTTCATTCATAATAATTACATGGTTTTAATTTATGTATAAGAAAAATATGAAGGAAACTTTTTGAAATTTATCTCAAAATAAAAAGAGTAAATAATAAAGAGAATAATATTTCAGGCTAGTCTGGTATCATAGGGTGAACTTTATTATGGTTGCGTGAATTTAACCAATAACAGAGCGAGAGGTACTATCGCAGTAATGTATAATGGATATCAACCCTCTTGTATAACACTGTGTATTGTTGATGTAATATTCATTAGCTCATAAACCAATCTTGGCAGATTCGACTCGAGGCTATGCAAGTACTTGTCAGAATGACATACTCGGAAGATTGTTCACTTCAATCATGTACCGCTAGATACTGTACACACAATCCAATAAGAGATAAAATACAGATTATTAAGGTTTTGTATGCATAATTACAGTATCCTGGTTACTATATTATTAACAATGATCCAGTTAATAATACATTGTTATACTGACTTGTTATATAACGGAGGGAGAGCCGAATAGCGTATATAACATTAGCCTCATGTCGTCAGTGTGGGAGCCGTAACCAAGGGTGTTACCTCTAGAATGAATGATTACTCCAGGATTCTTTATTATTAAGGGGTTTTTTTCACTAATTGTTTGTCCATTTTTATTGGAGTTCTTGATGATTATTAATTATACTAGCTGTTACCCGCGGCTTCGCACGCAATCTTAGAACCAAATTCCTTATATTACTTAGTAAAAGCAATTATGATATAATATGATGGAAGTATTATAAAACGTTTAAAACGTAAGTAGGCATACATCAGGTAGATATTATTTAAGTTCATGGTAAATAGTATCAGAGTTTATGTTAATTATTATATTATGTTTGGCACATGTAGGAGCATTTCTGCATGCTGTCAACAGCTGTAAAAATACGTTTCGTTCTTATCATAACATTCGAATGTAAACAAATTTTTTAATTTGAATTTCGACTTTATTTGGTGATACGAATGTGTTATGGGTGGTAAAAAAGCACTCTAAATGTTAATTCAGACCAAAAGGTATACCTGTTCCAAATTTCAGCACAATCCGTATAGCAGTTCAGCGTGATTCGAATACAAACCTCAAAATATCCAAACCTTCAAACTTTCGCATTTATAATATTAGTGGGATTATTACTCCGTAAGCGTTTTAGATCTGTAAAAAACTAAGAAAGTGTCTCCAAACTCATCAAACTATCGGCGAATAAGATTATGGCAACTGTTTTTTGGCATGCTAAGGGTGTGATTCTGGTCGATTTCCTTGAACGAGGATCAACAATCAACACATAAAGGTACTGTGAAGTATTGAGGAAGCAACGACGAGCTATACAAAACAAGCTTAGAGGAAATACGGGCTCAAAAATATAGTTTTTCCACGACAATGCACTTCCCCATAAAAACAATCGTACACGACAAGTCTTGATTGATTTAGATTGGGAAGGTTTGATCATCCGCCTTATATTACAGATCTGGCACCAAGAGACTGCCCTCATCCAGCGATGAAGACCTGGCTTCCAACGCAGAGTTTCGATAATGACGCTGAACTACAAAGCTGGAATCGAAACACTTGCGCTACTTATAAATAACTTACGTCTTAATTTGAACGGGGATTACATTTTAAAATAGCCTAATGGTCTATATTTTAGATGTATAAATTGTCCGTATTTCAGTTTTAAATTTTAATACGTCTGTTACTTTCTTCGTACACATTATTTCTCATGAAGTGATTTTTCTGTTTGTTTTTCTTTCATGGTGCTATAAAAGCCTGTGATCTCAAAATTAATAACAATATACTCATCCAATAACAGGTTCCTAAAGTAGGTGTCACATGAAAGGCTTGTAAAGTAGGTGTTAACTAGAATCCATTGAACGAACATGTTTTCAATAAATAACAAAGTAATAATAATCTATTTACGTGGGGTTCAGTTAAGTGGTGGGTTCCATTTCAGTAGTTATTACTGTCAAATTTGAGTTTAATGGGATAAAATCATGAAATTACAGATAATTCTTTCATATTTATTATAGCATAAATAGCTATATAATTTTCTATCCCTTCAGCTGTAAGCCCCTTAAATGGTAATGGTTTACTACACGATATACAGCGATGGGTCCTGAGTCTGCAACCTTTAAATGAGCTCGTGTAACGCAATTTTGGATTATACAAAATTAGACTGTAGTTCATTAGTTTTACCATTTTAGCAGCTAAACATACGGAGTTAACCGTGAGCCTTTTGAATTCGACTTTAATGCCGACTTTGAGCAAAAACGTCTAATTTTAATATACTCCAACCCTGTTAAAAGAATAATAATGATTGTAAACTATTATTAGACCAAATCGCCTGGTACACCCTCGTCATCCTTTATCACATTACGATAACGCTGCAGGACAGCTACAGTGACGGGTGTCATTCACCACTCAGGGATTTTGCCACTTCATCGTGATTGATATATATATATTGTAACCTATTACTAATATTTATATACAAATAATAGCAGTTTGCACGCGGTTTCGCAAACATTTTTACACCGTGGGTATATGATATTCAGGATACTACTGACATAAATGACAATCAATAGAAGATATTCTGGTGATATCTCCTGATCCATAAAAGATTTAAGTTTAAAAATTGTGAAGTAATATATTGAAACATTTTTTATATGTACTAGTGTAAAAACACACATTTCTGTGTAATAAAACTTGATATTTTATTGAACAGCTACGGCAATTTCAATAACAACTAAACTATATTGGTCTTTATGAAAGATTTCTTAGTTTTTTTACATGGTGAGTTTTGGTTTCATAATTAACAAAACTAAATTTTGGCGTTGAAAACTGCTAATAAAAGTTAAAAAAATCGTGTAATAAATCCAATCACACACAGAGCACACACACGATGTGTGGAAGGGGGGAGGGGGTCCCGAGCGGAATGTAATGAACAGTCTGGTTGTTAATGTTTAGCACCGTCCTGTGAATTCAGTGTAACGTTACTGCTGTATGCTAATTCCAGTTTTATGTGATTTCCGTTTAAACGCAATGGATATCTAATGCAAATACTCTAACTTTTACTGATGATGAAATAATTAGGACATGTAGTTGAATATGCTATTCTTGTATTATTATTTTATTAAGCCATACAACATTGACCTTCACCTTCAATTCGATGACATTGCAGTATAATGTAATTTTGATAATACCCTGCCTTAGATTTTATTTAGGTCATACTGGAATTAATTTCGCTAGTGTATTATTTTTATTATTGGATTTTTTTTAAGCATTTTGTTAACCATTAGGAGCCAGCCCCATATCACAGGATTCTGAATGTAATTTAGTATTCATTACATACATTTTAACTTTTCAAAATTGAATTGGAATGTAAATTGCCATATAAAATGCTAGGCAGTCTAACAATTTGTAGTTTTCATAAGTTAAATTGTATATTAACGTTTTATTTTATATCTGAATTAAACTACTGATCATACAGTAAAAACTTTTATATTTTATTACATTTTAATTTTAAACATATTTTTCTGGTGATGTTTTCAAATTTTAGCTGAAGTCCATTTATTTTCAGTTCAATTTGGAAGCTTTTTCTGAATTACAATGTATTTTTCAGGCACCTTTTCTAATCATTTTCTTCATACACACCACCCTCGAGTGTAAATCGATATTTAAAAAATGGGCCGAATTGGTTCAGCCTCTCTCACAATTACCAACTAGCAACACATTTTGTGATTCATTTTATTTTTTAAATATATAGAATATCCTACAACTTAAAAATAGTATTTTATAATACGATATAATTATCCGTTTATATAACCATGCCCCTGCAAACGTAATGAGTTAGAATGAGGTTAATTTCGTTTTGTTTATAAGTAGTTCTCGTGAGTTAATGTAATACAGTTAATCTTCAACTACTAGACGTATTTATTTCCTATTTTTCTTAATACATTATAGAATGCTTACGTTCTTATATATCACATGTAGGACTATAAGTACTCTCAAAGTGTTGGTATTATTAGAATGTATCCAAAGTGGCTGGACCTGTAAGGAATATATCGATTATTTGGTGCTAAACTACAGGTTTTACAAAATATTATTGATTCAATATAATCACTATTTTTTAGGGAGAAAAGCTTCTATGTAAATGCAATCAGATCTTTAATAAGGTGTTCATTCATCTGATGAGAGTTTAAAATGGAAATTATTTATTTATTTGTGCATATGCAATAAATATAGCCACGAGAGCCGGGCAGTCGGCAGAGCTTTACATAAATTACGTCATACGTGCTTTTGTCCGGTGCCAGGCGCTCGGCTCATATAACTCACATAACGCTACTCACACTTTTATTTTTATCATTAAAAAACTGCACTAACTATCCGACCAAGAGGTCTTTCTACCTCCATAGTCACTTATAACTGACTTTACGCTACTTACACTTTTATTTTATTAATAAAACATTTCACTAATTATAATCACAGAAGTCTTGCTACCTCTATAGTTGTTTATTTTCTATATAGTGCTAAACGGCTTTAGATAAAGCCAAAGTTTAAATAGAACGATTTTTTGTGTTTTAAAATAACTTTAAATTTGTCTAATGTGAACAAAATTTGTTTAGCAATCTTTCGTGAGAGATCTTTGAAATAAGGTACCATACACTTCACCTTTACATTTACAAATCCCCCAAACAAAATTCCATTACTAAAAAAAAAAACACCTTAAAGATTTGTGGGGGAATTTAAATAATTTAATTGAATTTTTGGACACAAAATAGGGCTACCAAACAAGAGTCTGGACACTTCTGTAGTCATACATAACTCACACTTCACACTTTCATTCTTGTCAGTCAAACATAGTACCAACTGTTTGACAAAAAATAATTTTGCCACTTCTATAATAGTCACATATAACTGAATTTACGCAATTTAAACTTTTATTCATATCAGTCAAACATTGCACTAATGGATTGACCAAACAATAACTTCGCCACATCTATGGTCATATCATTTCACTCAGAGAGTAGAAAACTAAATATAACAATGTTTTTCCTGTAACTCAGTTGAATCTTCATTAGTATTTTTAAAACTAAAGTACTCTAAGATGAGTCTCATTGAGTTCTATACCCACTTACAAGCATTTGAAATGTCACAAATATATTTGTTATGCAAAGTTTTAAATTCTTAATGTACTGTTTTGCTTTGTTCAGTGATCGTATTTATAATTTGCTAATATCGAAATTGTAATATCACTTCAATTTATTGTTGGTTTGTGTGTCATTTCCCCATTACGATTCACTTTCGTCGTTTCATTATTTGTTCAAAATGATTACTGAGAAAATTATCATCCCTAATTTTCAATTCTTTAATCCCAAGGTATATGTCCATGATGGAATTTCGGTTCTTTTCAGTAATTTGCTGTTCCAGTATTTCCTTTAAAACAATCAAATATAAATTTCTTCAATGTTACTGTAAGCCCAAAAAACAAGTCATAGGATTAGAACTATAACTATGAAAGAAATATTTAATTCACTTCTAATACAATACTAGAACTTGATAATAAAATAATTTTCACAAATATATAGAATAGTATTATTAAATCAAAAATACTACAACCCCAGTTCATTGCAAATATTTTTTTTATCGTGAAACTGAAGATGATTTTCATGTTAAAATATTTCAAGTAACCAAAATCTTAACTAAACAACTACAACATATTACAAACAACTCCTACTCTATTTAGTTAAGGTACTATCAAACGGTAACGTTTGTAATAGGTCTTTAGATGCATATTACACTAGTGAGTAGTAGTTGATATCTATGAGGGTGTTGGGGCACACACGGGAGGGTACATACAGAGTGTTGGTTTTAAATGAGTTTATATGAGTGAATATTGAAAAATAATTCTCTGTTTAGATGGATTTTCAAATTTGCTCCCTTGACTGTGTCCCAGGAGATTCTAAATAAAACGTTGAATAAACTGTATTTTTATACGAGCTTTACTGTTTATTTTGTACCTGCAATTACTTGTGAATAATATATTTACACGACCAGAAAACAAAATCAGAATTCATAATATTTATTTTATTTTAAGTGTATTTACAACCAGACAATAAAACTACAGTATATTAGTCAAACAAATCTTACTTTCGAGATAAAGTAATATGTTATATGGATAAAATATAGTACGAGTCCCGTTTCTTAGAATATATCAAGTACTATTTGCTGTAATAACTCTACAAAATGGATAGATATAACACAAGAGTAATGTTTAGAGAGTGGCAGCACAACACTTGAAAGCATGGTTTACTGTAGTGGGTGCTTTAAAAGTACCGTTTCTAATGGAATATGATAGTCAAAACAATATTTGTTAAAAAAAAAAAATAAAAAATGGATAGATAGAACACAAGGTTAAAGTTTAGAGAGGGGCAGCAATCACAACAAAGTACAGCTCATTTTAGTGAGTGTAAAAACCGACGATTCGAATGAAATAGTATCATAACCGATATTACTCGAATAACAATTCAAAGTAGATAATGAGAACACAACAATACTGTTTAGAGTGTTAGCAATTAGAGAAAAGCCAAGTTCACTATAGCGAGTGTGTTAAAAGCGATGAATATAATGGAATGTTACAGAATACAAACAGAATACAACAGTACTGTTTAGAGTGGTAGCAATCACAGCAAATCTCAGTTCTCTATACTGAGGGGGTTGAATGTGATGATGTTAATGGAATGCTATCATTACCAAACACTATTTGCTGTAATACTAATTCAAAATTGATAAATAGAACACTGCAGTACTGTTTAAAATGATGGCAATACAGTAAAGCTCAGTTAACTATAGTGAGTGGGTTGTATGGGTTGATTTGTTTGGAATGCTATCATTACCAAACACTATTTTGCTGTAATAGCAATTAAAAATATATAAATATAACACAGTAGTACTGTTTAAAGTGGTGGCAATCGCAGTAAAGCAAATTTCACTGTAGTGAATGCATTGGAAGTGTACCGTTTTACTGGCACATGAGGTTAGCTTTGAAATTTAAAACTTTTGTGAAGGTTCAAAATAAAAGAAAATCTTATGAAATAAATAAAGGTCAAACTAAAATAAAACTTCTTCTTAAAAATAATTACTGGAATTAAAATTAAAATAAAAACTTCTTAATAACTTTTAAATTTAAACTTGTAATATATTCTTCACTCCCAAAAATGTACAATGCGCGCCTCGCTGATAGCAGCCTCTTTTGTACAGTCCAGTCCTTATCATTCATCTGGGCCTACTCCTTCCACCGGTAATCCAGTTACCCCAGAATTATTATTTAATACAATCGGTACACAAGCGATGATTCTATTGAATAAAACAAACCTCCGTGGCATTGTAAAGCGGTACTACAGGGCTGTGAATTGAATTAGAGAGAACAGGTTTATGTATATTCAGTAGCAAGTGGAATAGCCCCCCACTTCAATAATACCACAATCTATGGATAAAAAATATAATAATTTACTTTTTTCTCTGATATCCAGCCACTCTGTGCTATATACATACACACTCGCTCGGTTTTTAGGAGTTTATACAACTTAATGTGTATGGAATATTCAGTAATCACACACGCACACACACACACACACACACACACACACACACAAACTCACATATATATATATATATATATATAATTATTTTGATAATAACACACAATTCCTCTTCCTCGTTAATCTTATTTATAATCTTAACATTAGGACCGTATTATTCTTATGATATTTTTTTTCAAAACTTTTATGAATAATAACATTCCATAATAATTTATGTACTTTGATTTAGGTGAATACTACATCTAGGTGAGTAGAATAATTTATGTTCTATAGTAAAAATGCTATCATTAAACTTATTTTAAATTATTATAAATAAGAAGTAATATAATATCAACGTTTGCCTTTTTCAGCAAAAAATATTTTGCAACTATTAATTTTGCTCTGATTTAGGACTAAATGAAAATGAAATATTCCAATGAGGAGTTCTTATAATATTGGTCTTTAAATGTAACACGAAGGGATATTTTCGCTTTATAGCGTAAACCAGACTTTATTAGAATTTGTCATAGTATTAAATATTTAATTTGGTCATTTAAATCACTTCTGAACGAAGTATATTATTATTTTAGTCAGGTTTTAAAATCCTAAACAATATTAAAGAACGCAAATTATTGCAGTGTTATTACAAAAAACATATTTGGTAGCAGTATGAAATATCGTATTTTTAAAATTAGTTAAAACATTAAAAACATATTTAGATCGTAATGGTTTATTGGTTTAAATTGGATAATAAATTACATAACGCATGAAGCTGTAAACTAATTGTGACAGGAGGCTTATCACGTACTTTCCGGTCTATCAGATTACATTACCTCGTGGTGTAAAGGGAGTGTACACTTGATACAACATCCGTAATTTATGAAAACCGGAGGAACCTGCGCCCCCCTGTCTAACAGTAGTGTAATTGTGACAGAAGTCTTACCACGTACTTTCCAGAGTGTTAGATTACATTACCTCGTGGTGTAATGGAAGTTTAACCTTGCCACAATGTCCGTATTTTATGTGAACCGGTGACATCTGCGCCGCGCCATCTAACAGTAGACTAATAGTGACAGAAGTCTTACGACGTACTTTCCAGGGTATTAGATTACATTACCTCGTGGTGTAATGGAAGTTTAAAACCTTGCCACAACGTCCGTATTTTATGTGAACCGGTGACATCTGCGCCGCGCCATCTAACATTAGACTAATAGTGACAGAAGTCCTTACCACGTACTTTAAAGAGTGTTAGATTACATTACCTCGTGGTGTAACAGGAGTTTAACCTTGCCACAACAACCGTAGTTTATGTAAACCGGTGACACCTTCGCAGCGCCATCTAACAGTAGAGTAATTGTGACAGAAGTCTTACCACGTACTTTCCAGAGTGTTAGATTACATTACCTAGTGGTGTAACAGGAGTTTAACCTTGCCACAACAACCGTAGTTTATGTAAACCGGTGACACCTTCGCAGCGCCATCTAACAGTAGAGTAATTGTGACAGAAGTCTTACCACGTAGTTTCCAGAGTGTTAGATTACATTACCTCGTGGTGTAACAGGAGTTTAACCTTGCCACAACAACCGTAGTTTATGTAAACCGGTGACACCTTCGCAGCGCCATCTAACAGTAGAGTAATTGTGACAGAAGTCTTACCACGTACTTTCCAGAGTGTTAGATTACATTACCTCGTGGTGTAACAGGAGTTTAACCTTGCCACAACAACCGTAGTTTATGTAAACCGGTGACACCTTCGCAGCGCCATCTAACAGTAGAGTAATTGTGACAGAAGTCTTACCACGTACTTTCCAGAGTGTTAGATTACATTACCTCGTGGTGTAACAGGAGTATAACATTGCCACAAACAACCGTAGTTTATGTAAACCGGTGACACCTTCGCAGCGCCATCTAACAGTAGAGTAATTGTGACAGAAGTCCTTACGACGTACTTTCCAGGGTATTAGATTACATTACCTCGTGGTGTAATGGAAGTTTAACCTTGCCACAATGTCCGTATTTTATGTAAACCGGTGACACCTTCGCAGCGCCATCTAACAGTAGAGTAATTGTGACAGAAGTCTTACGACGTACTTTCCAGGGTATTAGATTACATTACCTAGTGGTATAATGGGAGTGTAACCTTGCCACAATGTCAGTAAATTTATGTGAACACCTGCGCCGCGCCAGGTCTAATCTCTGGGGACTGCCACAAATGTGCAGAATGTTTACCAAACCTCATTAAATATGGTTTATAATTTTAATGATAATAATATAATTTAATAATACAATATTTTATTAAGCTTTATTAAAGTAGAATGAACTTTGAACTTGGGAAAGAACGTGTGCTTCCTTGACGTGCGGCTATCTCGCTCATTTCAATATTGGATTATTCATATTATTAATACCGTGGGTTGATCTCCTGGAATAATGATTTTTACTTATTTATGGATTGCAATGTGGATTTTCGATTACATTGTCGATTTACATTGTTTATGTACTCTTTCAAAGTCATTAAACAATATTTAATACTAGCAGTTACTCGCATCTTTGCATGCAATTTCGTATGTTTTGCACCTGTAACGAGCACTTCTGGTTCGAGGTAATTATATTTTTGACGCCAATGTTGAATTTTACTCCTTTCAACAATAAAAAAAATACGTTAAAAAGTATATATAAAGTCATTTTAATTTACTCTGGTCATAGTATTTTTAGTTCTAAACTGATTTTGCCTCTCTTTATATAAATAAAATATATATCTCTTAAAAAACTATTTTGTGTCAAATTAAACAGGTTTCATAACAGTCTTTAAAATTATAGTAAAAGTTAGACTACATGATCTCATATGTATGTACTGTTAGAGGTTACCTGTTGCTTTGCACACAATTTAGTGTACGTTTATGATTACTAAATTCATTACGATCTCTAAGTTCAAGTAGATTATATTTCTGACGAAAATGTTGATTTTTCTGACCCAAAAGTGGACAAAGAGTTTAATAGTGAATTAATAATGGCAATTTAGTTTACTTGGTTGTTAGTATGTTTTGTTCTATTTTTGATTTTGATTTAATTCCTGATCAAGAAAATATATATCAAAGATCAGAGAAGCTACTTATGTCAAAAGAGAACTAAGATGAGTTTTATATCAGTCTTTAAATTTGTAGTACGTTTTTTTCACATCATTTTACAAGATTTAGAGCTGGAATTGATATGTTAGTTTAAAAAAAACAGTCCAGCGAAAGTGCATCTGGCATTGTTTCCTGTTGACGATTCAAAGGGTGTCTCTGTAGTCAAATTCTGACATCCTTATGTTTTTAGAACACTTTATTATGTAAATTAATACTTACCTGATAGCTGAAATAAAAATCTGAAAAATTATGGGTTTTATTTATACATTTTTACTCACTATAAACTTAACCCTAGGGCATTGCTAGACGACCTTGTATAGGCGCTTTACTCATCTTGACTTACCCTTCATCCTTTAACTCTGCAGACTACGTGCATCTTCTTTATTATTGATCTACTTGTAATCGACTTGAATCCATTAACTGCTCTTCAGCAAACGTACCTTTCTCCCCCAGCACTCAAGTTTATGGTAAAATACACTTATGCTTCTGCTCTTCAGTAGTCCCTGGATTATTTGTTCAAGAAGCTGCTCTGAAGGGAAAGAACCTGACTTCCACGGTTCAGTTAACTCAATTACTATCCATGTAAAATAACATTTACACACAACAAATGGTTAAATTGGACAGGCCCATTCAATCAATATTACACAAATTAGAGAACAAGATGGCATTTCTCGCGATTTTCGAAATAGGATTAGTTATTTAAGTAATTTGAGTAGTTGACGCGTGTAAGAAAATCAAACAAACAAAGGCACTTTCGTATTTATAATATTGTTAGCATTAAAGTAAAGTTTGTGAATTAATTTTAAAGAATAAATCAATTATAACCATTATTAACAAAATTAAATTGTAATCTTTTTTTCGTGTCTGTCAATCTGTAACATAAAATAACTAATGTTTTCTAAAGTGTACACTACGGCTAGGTACATTACTCTTCTGACGAATCGCAGCCCTAAAGATTTGTAGCGGTAACCAGAGTACGAGAGTGCGATATTCTATTACCTTCTACAAAGTGTAGCACAGCATTGATAGGTTCCTCAGAACTTCCAATGGGAATAATATACTTGAACATATCACCATTCGATCAGTTTAAAGCAATGGGGAAATTGAAGTCCATTTAATTATATACCCCCAGTCAAGAAGTACAGAGTTTGTAGATAAGTAAAGCCTTGAATATATATGGTTTAATTTCTGAGCTTCCCCCCAGTTCGATGGCAATAAGTAAATTACATTCAAATACATCAATTGTATGACTACGTATACTATAAAGTTCGGTATCATATGATTTCTGGGGCATTAATTGGTATGTTGATTATTATGTCTATAACAGCTCATGTCTATATATTCCTACAATTAAATAACTCCATATATTCTAATCATCAGTTGATTCCTGGTATTTTTAGAGGTGGGTTAAACATTGATGCTATAACGATGGCCTTCCTAACAGTTCGTTGACAATAGGTAAAATACTATAGAATAAAAGACTATATAATTCAATATACTCTACAGTGTGAGACTGGTTTATCCTAGTGCTCTGTAACATAGTGGCTTACTCCCTTCAGCCCAGCTCTCTATAACCATTTAATTGGAATTCGTAGATTTATCTACAGTACTAAATCAATACATAAAACTATAGTCTTGTATATAAAATTTGAAGCTTTATCATTGGAAAAATATATATTATATTTCACTTATATATAAATCCTGCAGTAATTAGTTTTTAAATTATAAATATTATTTTAATGTGAAATTGATTATGAAAGTTTCAATGTTTTCTTTAGTTCTCGTATGAAATGTAGCATTATAAAGTTTCTAATACATTGTTAATGATATTTTATTATTCAAATCACCATTGAAATACTGATCATTAATATAATAATAACAAAACATGTTTTTAATTTTAAAATATTTTATTTATTGGTATAATGTTTGTAATTAAATATGTTGCAAAATTTATATATGGTTTCCCGTCTAATATTGTATAAATCCTAAAATGTATAATATAGCACTGAGGTTTTTATACCTGTACACTTATTTAAAATAATACAACTTTGACTTGTGACTATATATAATGAATTTATAATAATAAATAATTTATTCCTCCAAAATAAAAATGAATGTTGCAACATAGTATTATTTTCTATCCTTAAATAAGTAACACTATCTTATTTACAATGGACGCAAAATTCAAATACACAACATAAATTTAAAGTTGGTTAAATGCTTTTTAGATTTATATAGGTCGATCTTTTTTCTTAAATGCTAATAATGAATCCAATACATTGGATATATTAATGAAAACGAAGGCACCCCATAAGGGTGAGCCTGCATTAGGGACGCTGTATACAAAAGAGTAAGTAATTGCGGAATTGAGAAAGAATTGAATAATGTAAATTACGGAATGCAACTTGTGTGTTAAAAACGTACTGTGAATTTTACGTTTCAAAGTTTGAATATTACATAACTATTTAGATGTATTGAATAAAGGGATTCATGGGTAATTTACAATTAATATGTTAGGCTTAAAAAGTGACATTAAATAATGTAAAATTTTATATCATAATGATCCGGAGTGACTAATTTAATATAGCAGAATATAAAAAGAATGGACTAACCATAAACAAATTTATTATCATTAGAAACAAAAATTTTAAATATGATCTTGTGGCATCAACCAAATTTATTTTATGAAATGCATGTATGTATAGATTCTGTAATAAATCTAGCAATGCACTATATGTTCTGGGAGTTATAAAAAAAAGAATTATAAGATAACCTACAACCTACAATGGACAACCACAACCAACAACAATGGAAACCAACACCAACATAGAACAACCTACATTTTGTGACATTAAAACTAATGTCTCAATTTCAACTCTCCAATCCCTTGGGTGTCCCTTGAGCTGTACATCACTAACATGAAGTTTCGATATGTTTGGATATAAAGTTTGAATTGGTAGGGGTAGGCTACTGCGAAGGATGACTGTTGAGGGACTGGAGCTTCCATTGGGTTAAAGACTGTGACTATGCTAAACATGACTACGGTTTGACTGGAGAGTTTTGGAGGGAGCTACCCCGTCCTCGTAATAAGATTAAATGACATAGAGACCGCTATCCTTCCCCATATTATCTCTTCAGCTGACGGCCCAAATAACCAACTTTACTCATCTCACAACACCGAAAGTAAGTAATAAGTGTAATAAGCCGTTTACTTAATTTTTGTCGGAACTAAAACAACTAAATATATTATTATTGATCAAGCATATTACACGATTGTTAATTACATTACAGGAAAAATATGAATCGGTTAAAGAATCTGTAATATTTAATTCATACCAGTATTGTGATTGGGTCTTGGAAAAGTAACTAGAATCCTAAATGAAAAAGTTAGGATAAAGTAAAACTTATGTACTGTATAAATGATTGAGCTAAACTACTGTTCGTATTTAAAACCGACGTTTACAATACACCAGAGTCACAAAATTGTTAATGTTAATGGTCAGTAACTTTTAATGTACGGATTTACCTTTAAATATTGCTCTATAATTAGATAAAGTACGTGGTATATATTCTAGTGATATTTAAGGGGATCGTACAATTTTTAGTTCTGTTAAAACACTATTTTGGGACCAAGCAGTAATTACTTATAATTCTTAGTGACAAGATGTTTTAAATATGCTGGAAACAACATTTCTTCTCCGTAAAGGTGTAGCCTTAAAATATAATTAAAATCATGTATGTAATTTATAACAGACAATAAGTTATTAAAACTTTAATATGCATACGTGTATATCACATTGTAAATTCTTCCACCAATGGCTTGTAACAATATTAGCACCTTTTCTTACTATTATGATCTCGTAATATAGTAGGGAGAAGGGCATTTATTTGTAATACTCTATATAAACTGAGCCCCAATATTTGTTTACAGAGGGTGATAAAAGTCAGGCTTTTGTTTATAGCCTTAAATTGTAGCTACTGCATCTATAAACTTATCTCCATGTACAATAATGTACTCCTGAAAAGAAGACATATGTTAAAGCATTCCGTGTAAAAATGGTAATAGTCTAATTCAGAGAAGCAAAAAATTTACAACACGAGAACAACTTTGTTTGGTTTTCATTTGTTAAAATTATTTTTTTTGTGTGAGATTATTCTAATATAGAAAAATTACAAAAGGCAAAGTAAAAATAAAACATTATAGGCTAAACAAAGTTTACCAATTTAAAAAACTAACACAAGCGATATTCATTCTTTGAATAAATTGTAACTTGTTTTTTAACAAAGAATATTACATCAAATTAGACTTAAAGCGCGAAATACTGGTGTGCTCTGAAGTGCAGTAACATAATGAATCATTTTGTAATTCTTAAAAAAAAAATTAGCTTTTGTGCCGATAAGAGGTCAATTCATACATTTGTGATCCTCCAATCCTGCCAATTAACATTCAGTGATCTCTATCTTCAGTTATCTAATTCAACTTCTCCTCAGTTTTTCCTTAATCCTCTTCCACCATTATCCAACATTCAGAAGCTTGCTAACATTAGTAATCTATTCATTTAGCCTGTGTCTTTTCTAAATCTCTTCCAAAACTATCTAACATTCAGTGGTGTAATAAGATCTGTAATATATCCATTCAGCTTCTTAAAGTTTTTCCTTAACCTTTTTCCGTACCATCCAA
Source organism: Homalodisca vitripennis (assembly GCF_021130785.1). Taxonomy (NCBI): domain Eukaryota; kingdom Metazoa; phylum Arthropoda; class Insecta; order Hemiptera; family Cicadellidae; genus Homalodisca; species Homalodisca vitripennis. Next base: position 47,984,093 of record NC_060212.1, read on the forward strand.
CACTCCGTGGCCTCTGTACATTAACTAAACACTCGTAACTAAATGGTATTTACATCTAATTATCTAACACAGAAAAATTAATATTTTTAGATCTATGTTGTGCAATTAATAAAATATTTTGTCACAAAAATGAATACGAGACACAACTGTAGACTTTATCAGTATCCCGACACTGCTTGCAGTCATTTTTGAATAGACTACTACTTTTCTTTACTTTTGCATTTCAGGTTAATAGTTTTGATGATTTTCAACTCTGAATTTTGTATCATACGAAATCACTACAACAATCCAAATTATAATTATTAAACTTTGTAGTATAAATGTCTTATATACCTTATTTTATGATAAAAACTATAAATTTAGCAGATAAATAATATACTACAAGTTAAGGACCTGGAAAATCATATCAATAATGCTGAACATTTAAAAACAATATAAAAGAGAGTTTTAAAATTAAAATTTCATATAAATGATATAAACTCGCCTAATACATGCAGCGATTACAACTTATATAGAATAAAAAAAGAGATTAAACAGGCAAGTATATACCTATTTTAAGTTAATATAAGCATTTAAACGGTAGACGATCAACCAGATTTTAAATGTCGATTAGCATTGATCATCAGAAACTATCTCATACTGATAGAAAAAAAATATAAATAGCAATAATGGCCGAGTTTGTGTGAGAGCCTTACAAGGTTCGATTAGTTTAGAAGTAAAAGGTGGCGCAAAAAGAATGCTTCGATAAAAAGTATAATTCATAACTGTTATTGCCTTTAAGAAAATACATCTTATGCCAAAATTAATAATTCTTACTAGAATTTTGACATTCATTCCACAATGTCACATTTACACATTAGTTTTTCCATTCATATACCGTATTTTCTCCAATTTTTTCCACTGTTTAATACAAGGGACGGTTTTCCAGATTGGTGGTCTCCCAATTATATGCGAAGAACTCGACGACATAACAGAATGTGTTTGACGCTAACAAGAGTGTTTCATGCCTTGGGCATTGATTTTTTAATGCAATCTGGAAACTTGTTGAAAAATTGGACACCAGTCCTCGAAGACAAGTGTTCATATATTACCTTTCTGTGTATTCCACTTCCGGTAGCTACTCTCCCTCTTGCCTGATACCCCTGTACGTCTCGTTCCCTTTTAGGGCACATTTATATATACAGAGTGAAATTCTCTTAAAAATTGTAAATAAGTTGAAGCGAGCTGGTTGTTTGAAAAGGAAAGCATGTCAAAAAAGGTAAAAAAGGGTTTTGCTCAAGACTAGCAGGATTATAAATGGAAAATTGATTTTGTTATGGGATATTCTTTGAAATTTTTAGGAGGGTGAGGAAATATCCTGTCTAAAAATGAATGTACTAATTGAGTTAAAGGACTCACAATTTGCTTGGATAATTTTGAAAAGGCCACAAGAGTAATGGATTGAGATCTTTGATTGTTTCCCTGCAAGCTGTTGAATAATTTGATTAAGCTCTTTCTCATGGACAGGTAATAGCATCGTTGATGCAGTTAGTCTCTGTCTCTGCAAGTTGATAGCCAGGGGTCTCTGATGGTCGAGGATCGCTCCCCCAAGCGAGGGATACGAACAATCTGTTGAACACTTGGACAACCTGCGCTTTATACTTTACCTGTTATTAATTTTTAAGCCGTACATAGGTAAGAGTAAAATATTAATAATCGTTAAGTTTGGAGAGGACCACTTCATGGTTTACGCATTCAATATAGTAATGGAACTCCTTGATTACAATTAAGATTCAGATGAAATTTTTTTATATTACATTATTAACAGAAAGGATTACTCAATATGAAAAATACCTGTTTAATACACATACACCTGAATTTATCTTTTGGGAACGCAGAGTGTTAATGTTTTTTGCTGATAACGTTCAAAATTACTGAATTGGATAAACCAAGGAGTCAGCTTAGAATATCGTCTTAAAAAGGGAAGTGATTGGGTTCTTTAATTAAACTATGCTATATTGTAATATGCCATTATCACGTAAATTTACCTAAAAGATTTTGTGATTGATACAAATTACTAGCAATGTTCAATTTACTGATTATAGATTACTAGAAATACTAATAAATGAAGTAATGCCTTATGTAAAATTGGGCTAATTTTACACTTTATAGATTAAACTATTGTTTAAGAAATATTAATTTTTTTTAAATTTATTACTTTAAATAAAGTATATAATTTTCCTTTAAACATTTTGGAAGGTTTTTAATACATTATAAGAGACAATGTGTGACATAATCAATATATGGAAAAAACCGGACGTTTAAGACTACCTCAGTACGGGTACTGTTACATTAAGAAATTTGGCTATTAGTTTGAGAAATATTATACTCTATCCATACTTCAGTAAACTAAGGGATATATTTATGTATTTACTTATACTCTGCCACATCAAACTACGGCAGGGAAATTTATCAAATGCAGATTGCAAATTGTTATATATCGTGTTGTAAAATTCTCAGAAAATATTTATTAAAAGTGATTGAATGTGTAATTGGGGTTATTCCAAGAAATTGGAATTCGGATTCATGGCTTTAGTTAATTCCGTATTGAGTTTGCGATATTTACTCCTGCAAGAAAAGAATGTAAAATATATTATTGCATAAACATATTTAATTCCTATAATATTTTTATAAGATACACAATCTAAAATATCGCATTGTATGAACTTATAACTCTTCAGGGATTTGACTGATTAAGCTTTAATATTTTAAATGTCAACACAAGCGCATGTTGGGAGGTTAGGCGTGAATAGTAACAGCCACACAAATATCATTGACTATTCTCCATTCGCGGGCTGCTATTTATCTGTTCTCTCAATTTACGAGTTCCGTCGTATTTGAAAAGAACTGTTTATTCATTCATGTAGATTAATAAATGAATTTACATTTTTAAGCGTAATTTACCAGACAAACATTCTATACACTTTAAAATTTTACTTTACTAACAGATTTTCGTCTATAACATACAATTTTAAAGCTGACAGAATTTTCATTGTACATCATGTTGACGTTTACAGACATAACACATACAACATAAAATTTATGAAAATAATTATTCCACAATTCTTAACTGACTTTAATAATTTTGGGATTAATTTCTCATTGGTTTTAAATGTAATGAACATATACATTTACGCATTTAGAGGACATACGTACGGTTTTGAAATACCTTAATGATTTTCCTATATATTTTAATGTTTTTAACCTATATATTACGTATTACAAGAACATTTTATGCTGTACAGAAATGTTTTTGAGTCCTGTGTGCCATTTTTCTTTCTCGGTTTTTATAAGACTTTGTACAAGAGTTTTTTTTTGGTTATAATAGTGGTTTGCGTATTATATATCCTGCCCATCTACTTTAACGTTCACCGACATCGTTTTTTTTCATACTCAAACTAAAAGTATTGGATATCCATCATATCTTCATTCTGTACTGAGTTGAAGTCAATGCTTTTTACCAAAGTTAGCTGTGAATCTCATTATCATTTCCTTGTCTCTAGGGTACTCTTTAAAAAATTCCATCGTCACTAGCAAACTTTAATCAAACAGCGTTTCTTTTTTAATGCATAAAACCAAAGTGGTTAGACACATGTAGGTTTAATTTAATGTTGAGGTCCAGTTCATTTTCATCGTAAAGCAGAGTCCTGGAATCTTATACTGTTAATAACTTGACTCTTGGAATCTAAAGCAATGTTCGATTGAAAAGATCAATAAATTTCGACGACTAAGAAGCTCAAAACGAAATCTTTACATCTTATCGACATCAGAGACACCACCTAGTTTACAAAATCTAAAATATAGTGTAATCCGGGTGAATTGGCATTCTCATTGTCTAATCTGGTTAGATATCGTGTTGGTAACACTGTAAAGAACTCATTTGTTATTGATATGTAAGAAAACCCGTTTAAAAATAGAAGCCTTTAAACATTGAATTATCTATTATCTATGAAATAACAACAAACATGATTAGAGGTTTCGTATTTTCTTTCATCCATTTTCTATTTACCAACCTGTGTGGTTTTTCCAGATGTTATATTGTTGATAACTTATGTTTAGTGGAGATTGTTATTTGCATGCGTTGTAGCAGTAGTTTGTCTAAGAACTGTCACTGCGTTACCGTATGCCCTGATAAACAGTGTTAACTTACAGGAGTACATGCTATTTCTTACCAATAAGAAATCATGGTTTCTTAGTACAACAATATTATAAACTTCATGTCAGACAGATAGTAGCAGACTTCCAATAAAAGAGGTCCATGTTTGAAACTTCGTTTATTTTACTGAACAGAATATTTAAAAATTTTAACTGATCACTATACACGTTTCTTATCACACTTCAATTACAACTGGTACAGAAAGTTAGCAAATACGTGTAGCAATCCTTCTTTATTTATGCATGAGCCAAAACAATAATTAGAAATGATATTTGGAAGGCCGAAAAGTATGACACAATGACACAAAAGGAAACCACTACGCCAGGGCAAAATTCTTCAGCCCCCCCCCACCCACTTACACCACTAACACTTTATAACTTCGTGGTATTTGTGATATATGTCAACTTCAACCCCAACCTCAGTGGTTAAGGGTTTAAGGGGCAGGTTAAAATTGTAAAAGTAAACGCTCCAGGTGTGACATCTCATTGTAAAGGCCCTTGTACATAATTAATAATACCACCCACTAGAGGTCACTATCTCAATTCAGTAGAGCCTGTCAATAGTTTTTATTTGTAATAAAAAGCTAAAATTCATTTGTTTGTAAAAAACTGTTATATTTATTATATAGTGATGTTAAAATAACGTCACAGTAAGTGAATTATATAACAATAAAATATTACATTATAATTTTTTTCCTTAAAAAGGTATATTTCTTAGCGTATTTTTGATTCGAAGTACAATATTTTCTGGCGCCCACCGTGTACTGGATTGAGATGGATACAGCTTTTCACGACATTTCTTTTTTATCAAAGGCCTATAAAATGAAATGTTTCTTGGTAGTGGTTTACATTTTAAAATTTGTAATTTCTCTCCTAATCACTTACATTTAGGGTTTTAGTTGAAGTTTTCATTTATCCCAAAAAATGTATTGTAGGCTTAAAAAAGATCTTTTATACATGTTAGTTTAAGGTATAAATATGGTTTGATACATATATTAATTTATAAAAGGTAATACGGTTGAAACACGTGGTAGCATAAATTTCAAGGTGAAATGGGATGTTGTTGGGCGTAACTACATAAACTTGTATGCAACTAGGAGCAGAGAGAACTGCAGAACTGAATGTTAAAGGGCGGTAGTACATAAACGTTTCCCTTCAAAGGCAGGAATTCTGTTTGCCGACAGATAAAAAAATCGATTAAAAGCGTTCCAATGCTCCAAAGGCATTTAAAGCTAACTTGAAAATTACACTAATAGCAAATGCAATATATACAAATTTATGGCACACAACTGAGAAACTGACGAATTTGAGGATACATTTGTAATAGTCCACAATATATATTTTAATCGTTAAAACCTCCTTATCCAATAGATTATGATATAATCCAACATTTGTAATTATTACCCACAGTACATAATAGTAAATTCCGATCTCTTTATGTAAGTAAATATGAAGTTATAAAAAACAGATTTTAAAAAGTGACACACCGATAGCTCTAACGAACGTAAAATCTCTCTCCTCGAAGATCAATAACAATGTAAAAAAGGAGTTAAAAAATAAAAACATCCATAAGAAATATATTAAGCTAGCCTTTCAACTCGTATAAAAATAACTTGAACAAAACTATTTACACATGTGGTATTATCGAGAGTTACTGAGTAAATATGATTGTTCTTTTTGCAATTAGTCACAGTTGATAGTTACCTAAAACCCGATATGTGGCAGACAGAAACCCAGCTAAAACCAAAAAGGGGAAGCACCTTAGAATCCTTGTGATGGTTGAGGACGTTCGCAATAAAACGTGTAAGACAGCGGATCATAAGGTCAAAAAACCACAACAAGACGAAAGTGATCCCAATTCTTTTGGGATAGTGATATATTCGACCCGTGCAAAATTAACTAGAGTAAATGCTTCACCGTGTAGTCAAGTAGAAATTGGCCAAAATGAACCGCAGAGCTCACCTTAAAGATGAAAAATACGAATTTCACATGAAAACGCACCTGAAGTATCCTAGGTAGTGTTTAAGAAACGTAATATCTCGTACGTTCGAAACAAGAATCAGTTTGTTTTTTTAGAAAAAATCATTTTTGGGTATTCGCTGTTATTTAGAGAAATAGTCGGGACCATTAAAAGTGACAACAGTGAAAGATTATATGTTTTACAGATGGAAGTAGTAGACCAGAACTAGAAGCAGATGAGGCAATAAAAATGTCTTCTGACTCCGATTTGAAATAACTTTAAAATGTAATAAACTTTGACTTGGTCGTCCGTGTCACAGATTATAATCTGTAAACATTACCAAGTTTATTATTTTTATCATCAATAAATTAACCGTAGTAGGCACTGTAATTATTATTTCAATGTTTAAAAACACGACGAATCAGGTAAAAATTTAGTACCAAAAGAGAGCACTGAAGGTTTAAAAATTAATTTTGCGACCAAAAAGGCTATCATTTACTAGAACATTAAACCCAATCTGGGTTTTATGCAATCTGGTAGCATAAAAGAGGAGTTACTAACACAGCAATGTATACTAACACAAGGATTCAAGCATCCCTCCAGCAACAAACACTCACAGCATAAGTTTAGGAAACAAGGTCGAAACGACAGCGCTATTGTTTACTAGAACATTAAACACCTCTGCAATACGGCAGAGTTCAATGTATACTAACACAAGGATTCAAGAACCCCTCTAGCAACAAACACTCACAGCATGAGTTTAGGAAACAAGGTCGAGACGACAGCGCTATCGTTTACTACTCGTAGAACATTAAACACCTCTGCAATACGGCAGAGTTCAATGTATACTAACACAAGGATTCAAGCATCCCTCCAGCACCAAACACTCACAGCATGAGTTTAGAAAACAAGGTCGAGACGACAGCGCTATCGTTTACTAGAACATTAAACACCTCTGCAATACGACAGAGTTCAATGTATACTAAAGCAAGGATTCAAGCATATCCCTCCAGCACCAAACACTCACAGCATGAGTTTAGAAAACAAGGTCGAGACGACAGCGCTATCGTTTGCTAGAACATTAAACACCTCTGCAATACGACAGAGTTCAATGTATACTAAAGCAAGGATTCAAGCATATCCCTCCAGCACCAAACACTCACAGCATGAGTTTAGAAAACAAGGTCGAGACGACAGCGCTATCGTTTATTAGGACATTAAACACTTATGCAATACGGCAAAGTTCAATGTATACTAACACACGGATTCAAGCATCCCTCCAGCACCAAACACTCACAGTACGAGGTGGAGACGGCAGCGCTATCGTTTAATAGAAGATTAAATCCCTATGCAATTCGCCGTCTGCTGTAGAATAAATTAGTAATATCTACATTACCCTACATTTTTAGGCATCTAAAAACTGTTATGTTAGATCATAAGCGATTTTAGTTTATACCAATTAAACTAATCTCTAAGGTGATAGATTAATTTTTTGATGTTGAAAATAGTTTTCAAATATATTTATATCCTATTATATGTTACATCAAAACTCCAGAAACGTTTATACAACAATTTTTTGTTAAATTTTTTAATTCCTCTAAATAATATTAAATGCAAAAAACTAAAAAATTTACATTTTAAATAGTTCACTTATATCGTAATATTTATATTGTTAGAAATCATTTAAGAGTCTGCAAATATATCATTTATATATATATATATACATTTTTTCATTTTTTTTTATTTCAAAAGAGGATGTATAAGAAATTTCTCTTGTTAGGTGCCTAAAGGCTTCTAGTAATAGTATCTCATGTACTAACAGTTGAAAAGAAAAAAATGCTCGTGTATGATCTCTAGGCCTCAGGTATTCTCCAAGCATGAGGATTTAATGAATGTGATTCTCATATTAAGGATACAGAACTGTTATTCTTTGAAATAAAAACTTTGCATAAGGTTCTGACCCGTGTCACAGTTACATGAAGATTCAACACGCTAGGACAGAGGAACACCTTAGTCAATAAGTATTAAGAATCATAATTTTCAACTCTAGCTGAGACCAAACATTTGAGTAACGAGAGGTCTCAAAACCTTGGCCATTGCCAGAAGAAGATTAACGGTCAGATGCTTGCAATTAACAGTAAGGAAATAGTATGGCTCGAATAGTTTATGTATATACTATACATAATGTTATACCGCTGAGAGAAAAAACGAACACCAGTCGTATCGGCAAAATTCTTAGAAAGGTAATTGTAAACGTTGTATATGGATTTAACCCTTTGAGGGTTAACTTCTACAAAATCATATAATAAAGTGAGAATATAATAATAGGTAGATTATTATATAGGCAATAATGGAGTAAAACGTTTTTAAATAAAATATGTTATGGTTTAATTTTATTTGATTAAAAATTGAAAGCACATTCGTAACAAAATGTGTACGTAGTAAATTTACTTTATTTCATACCTTAATAGCTATGATATTTTAGGATTTTTTTCACTAATAAACCAGTGTCAATCATCTTAAGTGTGATGATAACAGAAGCATTAGACCAAGTGTTGAGAAGGGTCGTGTATAAATGTCAAGCCGTAATGGATGGCTTTAGGGGCCACTTCCATGGACTTAGCCAAACAGTTATTATTATAACTTTAGAATTTACTAATGATAGATAAATTCCTATGGATATAGGATTACATTTTACTCGGCTTATGTGTTAACATGGTCTGTTGTGTTATTTTTTTGGTGTGTGATGTGAAGTTTGCTAATATTGTAGTGTTTCATTATTTGTGGTTTATTAGTAATGTTTTGTAATGGAGTTATAGTAATAATGGTTTTTAGTAGTTTAAGTAAAAATCTTCACTGTTTTGTGAAATACATCATATATGAACAACAGTTTAGCAACTATGATCACTTAATTATTTTGTTTTCTGAATATCCAAGCCTTTATGACAAAAAAATCAAACTATTTCTTAGTTACTATATATTATATGTTTCCTCAAATCTAAAACTATTTAATTTTACCACATTTGTTAATCTACAGATACATTTCAATGTAAAATATTGTCTCATGTGTAATCAAAATTATTGTTACCTAAGCGTGTATTTGTATGTATATCATATTGCCAACAAGCCTCAATCACATAATAACAACCGACTATTGAGTTAAAAGTTCGTACTACATAGTTCATATAATGCTGTGTTCATGTAAAACAGATTTAATACATCGCATAAAAGCTATTATAATAGGATTTTATTAGCTATATTATTAGTTATGGCCTATTGCTTATACGTGGGATGAAACATTGTTTCAGAAACAAATGGTTAATGGGGGTGTCTGGTCCGTTACCATAATGGGCCGTTTCCCTCAATGGCCGAGTTGCCGCAGTAATAACTTATCATTTACTTTTGACAACAAACTAATATCACTTCATTTGTATCATACCAGTGCAGCAGAACGCCGCATTCCTCGTTTTTATTCACCCTGGAAAACTAATCATTCTTGTTTAGATTAATTATTGTTTGTCTTTAAATTTAAACAGTATCAGATTCAACATAGGAATCAAATCCAATTTTCACCATCGTTATTAAGTACTTGAGCAACTAGTTTTACGAAAACCTATTTTATGAATCCCTAGCCATCTTTACAAGTTTAGATGGCCAGAGAGAATCATCAATAGTAAGATTCTTAATAAATACAAATAAGTGCACATCTCATTACATATTAATTTAATTTGAATGCAATGTACCTTAGAACAAAATTCTATAATTAAAACAGATACAGATTCATAAAGATCACCTTGTGGCACTGTCTTCGATATATTTTTTAGAATCACCAACACAGTTCATAGTTTGGACTTATTTCGCTAAGATTTTTCCAAACTAGTCGTAAATACCACTTACTAATTCAGTTATTTTTTAATTTCGTGGTGGTCAAGATCACAAAATATTAATTAAAGTCTAAAAATATTCCATAGGTTTTATTACTACAGTTAACATAATTGAAAAATCCAAATTTTGCACTTTGGATTCTATTGCCCTTACTAAACCCAAATCGAACTTATAAAAGTTATTAATCTAGGCATTTCAATCATCTATCAAAATATTCAACATATATTTTTTCTTTTAAAAGTTTTGTGAGAAAGAAATATTTCCTACGTTCTATTATTAACACATTCGATAGCATTGTAAATTCTTTACATAAATTTAACTATTGCAGCTTGTGTTCTATTGCACTAAATTAAAACCAAATTGAGCTTCCGAAAAAGTTGTGTATTTATAAAAGGAGACCCCATTCATACGATTATTTCCTACATAAAGTTTTAAAAAACACTGATAAACAAATATTAGTCTACGTAATTGATTGGAGGGTCTTATTCGACTATATCTGACCACACCAGTCTGCAATAAATTAAAGTTCTTCAATCTTTCTTAAATATTACCTATGCAAGTTCATGAGTCTCCTGCAATTATAGAGAGCGTCAGTGGCGTATGTGACATACACGTATATAATTAATTAATTTACATTCATACGTTGAAGTTAACAGTTCACTGTTACATTCCAAACTCTGTGCACCTAATGTACTAAAGCAAACCTAATGTAAACCCATTGAAAGTCAGTGAGTAGAGACAATGTACGTCAGTTGTACGTATTCCTGTTACGAACAAACTTTGCCTTAGTTTGCTGAGCATTTGGAATTCCAAGTCTCAGGTTTACATTTAAACTCAACAAAGTTTCTGCTTTATTATGTTTCAAATAGAAGATACTGAAATGTATATCAATTGTAAATGGCTATTTACATGAATAATACGCAATTATTGTCATATTAATTTAGCACACTACATACAACACGCATTTGACATGTATCACGATAAAAATTTTGTCAACTCCAGGCAATCTATATATATAATATGTATTATAATGAAAAAAACTATAAATACTTTTAAATTATTTAATTTATGCCCCTCTTTTTTTAAAGTTATATTCAGTCACAATATTAGTAACTAAAACTAGCCGTGTCATAAAGTGCATTCACAGACGAGTTAAGACGACAGAGTGTTTTCGTGAAAGAGTTGGTTACAAAAACAAAACAATATCCGATCAACATACCCAATAACCTATTATTATGGCTTCTTTATCAAAGGCTGTAAGTTTTTCTACAATACGGAACTTTCTTCTTTGTGGATTATATGTTTTTTTTTTTTTAATTATTTTAGGCATTTTAAAATTTGAATTGGTTATATACTATTATAAAAATTTTAGCAAACGAATTCTAACTTGGAGGATATGTATAAGTAGAGAGCATTGAGGGGTGGAAGGGGGCGAAAAATTAAATCACTTGTCTTTGATTACTAAAAGAACTTCAAAATTATCGGGCTTTCTATTTAATAGAGGGACAAGGAGGGTATCAATACTCCCACTCCTTAACGAAAGAGAAACTGAGACCACTTTATGCTATGTCACAATGTACAAAGAGGGCAATGAGCCCATAGTTTGTTGAGCGTCCGCTTACGGTTATACTGAGCGAGATTCAGAGCGTCACTGCAGGCCAAGCGTCCAACATACGTTCTGAGCGACAACTTACTGTTATACTGAGCGAGATTCAGAACGGCATCGCGGGCCGAGCGTCCAGCCGACGTTCTGAGCGACCGCTTGCTGTTATACTGAGCGAGATTCAGAACGGCACCGTGGGCCGACCGTCCAGCAGACGTTCAGAGCGACCGCTTACTGTTATACTGAGCGAGATTCCGAGCGGCACCGTGGGCCGACCGTCCAGCAGACGTTCTGAGCGACCACTTACTGTTATACTGAGCGAGATTCAGAGCGGCACCGTGGGCCGACCGTCCAGCAGACGTTCTGAGCGACCACTTACTGTTATACTGAGCGAGATTCAGAACGGCACCGTGGGCCGACTGTCCAGCAGACGTTCTGAGTGTCTGCTTACTGTTATACTGAACGAGATTCAGAGCGGCACTGCGGGCCAAGCGTCCAGCAGACGTTCAGAGCGTCTGATTAATGTTATACTGAACGGGATTCAGAGGGGCACTGCGGGCCAAGCGTCCAGCAGACTTTTCGAGCTTCTGCTCACTGTTATACTGAACAAGATTCAGAGTGGCACTACGGGCCAAGCATCCAGCAGACGTTCAGAGCGTCTGATTAATGTTATACTGAACGGGATTCAGAGGGGCACTGCAGGCCAAGCGTCCAGCAGACGTTCTGAGCGTCTGCTTACTGTTATACTGAACGAGATTCAGAGCGGCACTGCGGACCAAGCGTCCAGCAGACGTTCCGAGCGTCTGCTTACTGTTATACTGAACGAGATTCAGAGCGGCACTGCAGGCCAAGCGTCCAGCCGACGCTTCTTTTAGATGGAAATAAATTACGTTACTTCAGCCCACCCAAAGATACGTCCTAAACGTCCTCATCGGGCAACAGGGTTTAGGTCTATAAAACCAGCTTATTGATTTCTATAGTGTAATGCATTGAACTCTTTTTAATTTAAGAAAGAATAGTATTCTAGTTAATGACGCTAAAACGTAGACTACTCAAACCTATTGTAATTGTAATATTATATTCTCTTACTGTCATTATTGTTTTATAGTATTATGTGATATATATGCAAGCACTATAATTATTTTTTTAATTCTAATTCATTATTTATTTAAAGTTGATTTTTTAAGAAGGAAAGTTTGAACGGATAACAGGATTTCGAACATTAGACATCGTTATAGTTATTAAACGCATAATACGTTTTAAAGATCGGAATATATCTTTTTAGTCACGTTGGGGAGGTATTAATATATACAATAATAAAAAACAGAAACAGAAATTCTTTTCCTTTATCGTTCATTATTTTTGTTGTCTATTTTTTGTGTCATATAATGATGGAAAGTGCCGGAAAATCCTGCTTTTTTCAAATACACTTCTGTCTTCAAAAACAACCATTAAAAAGATTAAAGCAATAATTCAAGAAACTAAATGGGTTGAGTAATATATTTTTGAATTTTTTTTTTAAACTGCAAAACTAATTCCTCAAGATGATTCGTTGAAAAGGTTAAAAAAATAAGAGAGGCAATAGAGTGAATTTATGAATAAAAACTTCCGGTGTTCATCAGCAACTTCCTGTGTTTATTTTGGTATTTTCAGTACGTTGGCTATAACACATTAATTTTATTTAATAATGTTCTTCGGAAAATTTTATAAAATATTGGCTTAAAAATAACTTATTTAATTAATTTGCAACAATTTTAAAACAGATAAATAGCAATAAGTTTTCATATTTTATACATTTTGATGCTGATTATTCGAATGATGTAGCAAAATTAATCGTTTACAAGTTTCACTTTTCTTGAAAAAATATACAACTTATAACCGTTAAATCATCTTTTGCTATTTAACTTTCACTGATTGCTATCAATAAGTGTTTTATGTAGAGAAACTGTTGTGGATGATATATGGTAGATTGCAGCTTGTACTATTATACATATATCGTATGTACAAGCGAAGAATCTAACAAACAGACAGACTTTGCTTAGTTACCCGAGAGCAAGAAAGAATCTGTTTGATCTCATTAAAACTTTTAATAAAAAAGATCTCTGTGAAATCTCTATCTTTTATTCTACAACATTATAAATGCGATAGATAAATATTCTAAGTTTATTTAAGTATAGCACGGGTGTTACTGCAATTATTTGTGAGCACAATATATAAACTAATGCTCTATCGTTTTATGAAACAAGCGTGTAATACAACAAGGAAGTGTATTTTAATGTTCACTATCCTATAGGTATTATCACGGATTTATTTGCTTATGTTAAAATGCATGAAACAAAAAAATAATGACCTTATGACCAAAAGCCAGTAAAATGTTTATGGTGTTAATATTTTAGACAGTCAGATGATACTGTCATAAGAATCCACGTAAACGCGAGAAAACTGCCCTGAAAATTTTTAATAGTTAACTTAACGTTAGGGTTGAAAAGAATCCTTACGGCTTCAAAAAGTACGTAAAGCTACTATGTACTAAACCGGCTCAATGTGTTTGCCCTATGCAGCGAAAAAAATATCTCTATCCTCATATTACCGATAACCTGACCCTCAGTAACGCTGTAGTAGTCTCCAATTGACCTCTTCTACTCTATTAACATCAAATAACGCGATAATAAATTGTATACATATATTTATACGAGCTAATTATAATAGGTTTTGTAGATATCACGATCCTATAGATTCATAGATTTCAATTCAAATGTATTAATTAGATACATTTATCGTTATAAATAAATATAAAAATACAATAGCGGATGATAGTAATAAAGACATAATCCTAATTCAGATTGATCACTAAAGTGATATATACATTTAATCACTATAAGTAATGTGACTAATACAGTATTCAATAATGATACTATATCAATCCTACTGATTGATCTAGTAGATACATCATCGGTAGAAATATTTGATACATATAGTATTCGATAATTTTAAAAAATCAATTATTTTCCAGATCTATCCAGAAGCTAGATCCATCTATCCATCTATAAGGAAGCATAATAAAAATATAAAAAACAACTTTAGTTTGTTCTGGCAGATAAACCTATCACTAGCAATACTTTCACAAATGCAATATTGGATAATAATAACGAAATAAATCATACTTTAAATTAATCCAGTAGATGCATGCACTCTTCAATAGTAAACTATCTATAAAAAAGTTAAACGAAACCATTGAAGACTGTATTTGTAAGATGAAGAGCCTGAGGTGACCTCGTATTATCATGAGAAGAACAATGAAAGACTTTATTCTGTGAGCCGTAGCCTGTATAGTGTGTCGCGACATCGTCTCCTGTACAGTTAAGCTCCTGCGGCAACGCTGTAGTCTGCTGTATTACTGTTAATACCTGCTGTTGACTTAACGTCCCATTCTACAGAATATTTATGGTTAAACTTGTTTGTGTCGTGCATAGCAACACAACGGAACAACTTTGTATGTTCTGAATGCGAATATAATACACTAAATTTAACTCAACATAATGTAATTAACTTGATTTCCAAACAGGTTTTAGTACAAATATGTGATAATTTTTATATGTGACAGATTTTTTTTGAATCTTTAATAGAAATATGAAATAAAAGGTAAATAACATTAAAGTTATGTGAAAAAAGTCACAATATAACACATAATTACGTTTATTTTTATTATATTATATCCATTATCCGTTTATTATATCCATAGTTAATTACTAAACTACTTTCACACTGAATTAATATGTGACTTACTAAATGTTTGAATCTTGACTCTGAACAAAATATTCTGCTGTTGTTTACCTCAAGCGTAGATGCCTTGTTTTATGACGTCGTTACGATACTGCACCTTGTTCCTGTGAATGTCGCAGTATTGGCCTGAACTCTGTTTTCAATTTCAAAAGTTATTGTTTTAACACAACAAAAACGTTTTGAACCCCTTTCTAGGACACAATAACGCATGCCATATAGGACACTAAGCTGTCCACTTCATGTCAAGGTTTACTTTCGTTAGTTTTAGAGAAAATGTACTGTGTTGGGCGTTGTCCAGACTTAATTACTCTCAGACTTTTGTTATCCTAAAAGCTTCTTTGGCGCGTCTTAAATGTTAGAATCGAGTTTTAAAGCTCCTAATTATGAAACCATTTACATTGGAATTTTCTTTTTTTATAATTATTTGAAATTTGGGTTATTTATCTCACAAACAAGAAGGCGTTGACAGAAATTTATCGTTTTCGATTGTGAGACCCAATAAATTGAAATATTGTCTGTAAGTTATAACAACTTTTCTTTAGCACGTTCAGAGAGCAATATCACACTATTTACACATAAAAGTAATCCATATGAGGTATTATTTACAATATATCAAATGTATAACTTAATTCCTTTATTCATTATTTTTATCTAACATTCTAATAATAATTTTTCGCTTAACGTTTTAGATGTAGCCTAAAACACCGATTATATTAAAATAAAATATTTAATGATAAAATAAAACTAAGATAAATTAACCTATTTGATTTTATTAACCAGATGAATTCGTTATTTGGAGTTGTTTTGTTCGGGATCATGGTCAAAAGTTTGTTCTCTTTAAGTTTAGCGTAAGACAAGTACGTAGTCCGATCTTTTCATGATAAAATCAAGTAAAATTTTTTCAATAAAAAAAACTGTTCATTAATAAAAATTACATGTTTTTAATTTATGTACGAGAAAAATGTGAAGGAAATTTTTTGAAATTTATTTCAAAATAAAAAAGAGTAAAGAATAAAGAGAATAAAGTTACAGGATAGTCTGGTATCATAGGGTGATACTTGATTATGGTTGCGTGAAATTAACCAATAACAGAGCGAGAGGTAATATCGCAGTAATGGATATCACCTCTTGTATAACACTGTGTGTATTGTTCATGTAATATTCATTAGCTCAGAAACCAATCTTGGCAGATTCGACTCGAGGCTGTGCAAGTACTTGTCAGAATGTCAGACTCGGAAGATTGTTCACTTCAATCATGTAACGCTAGATACTGTACACACAATCCAATAAGAGATAAAAATACAGATTATTAAAGGTTTTGTATGCGTAATTACAGTGTCCTGGTTTCTATATTATTAACAATGATCCAGTTAGTGATACATTATGTTATACTGACTTGTTATATAACAGAGGGAGGGCCGAATAGCGTATATAACGTTAGCCTCGTGTCGTCAGTGTGGGAGCCGTTTTCTATACACGGAAAGCTTTCGGAGAGTGTCGGATAGAGTACTAATGTGGCCTTATGTCATCAGAGAGAAAGGCGTGTTTCTGATAGATTGCAGGTTTATGAGCTTTCCGTCTATCAGAGGGAAGGCCGGATAGAGTAATAATATGACCTCATGCCATCAGAGAGAAAGGCGTGTTTCAGATAGAGTGCAGGTTTATGAGCTTTCCGTCTATCTGAGGGAGGGCTGGATAGAGTACTAGTTTGACCTCATGCCATCAGGGAGGAATGCTTGGTACAGATAGTGAGTTTTCGTTTAACAAAATTCCGTTCTAGGATATTATAAAATTTTTCACTATTCGTCAATAAAAACCTTATATAAAAATTAATATCCCTTTTAACGAAGGTGATTTTCATTTAGGTTACGTTATAAGATTAATGGAACTCCGTAAACAATCACAAAGTACTACTGGTTAAAAGTTTTTTAATCATAACACGTTTGGAATTAACGTTTAAAAATTGGGTTATTGAAGCATACTTGTCGATTTTTATCCTTAATTTATAAATGATTATTTAGCAGATATATTCATTGGCTAACACGGTCAGCTTTGTTATATTAGTAATTTCATTGGCAGATTCTAATAAAATGTCTTAATGAACTTTAAGTGTTTTAAGAGGTAACATATACACAGTAACTATTTTTCTCTACTTTATGTCAAGCTCATTAATATTGTGCATGTTTGTATATTATTCTATTGCTAACGTTATAATTACTTATTTTTACCGTGTGAAATTCTTTTTAATTATCTTTTTAGAATTTGCTTCTATATTCCATAACTTTATTCCTTGTAAATGGTATCGTTTTACTTGAGTACTTTAAAAATAGATCATTTATGCATAAAAAGTCTTTTATTTCTTAGGCGGGACAAGAAGACAGTCACAGCTACAAGAACTGTGTGTGGTCGCGATCATCAGGTCATACATTCCCATCTCCTCTTTGTAGGAGTTACGATAGGCTGAAGTGACTTGCGTTATCCCTATCAGTAGGTTCCACTTCCCATATCCATCCATTTTGTTTCAATTAAAATCTTACTTAAAGACTTTAAATAACTTAAAACTAGAAAAATCTTTTATACGAAATGTTATAAAATTATAAACAATTTAACTGGATTAGTTTTGTAATAAAAAAATCATAAAGTAAAATTTATTACTAAAACATGAATGTTATGCAAAAAGGAAAATATATTGTAATGTAAGAGCATAAACAATCTAATAAGTGCAATTTTAAACTACTTTGGTATACCAAACATTGTAAAATGACATAATTTCTTATGGTCTTACACGTGTACAAACGAATCGCTTGCGCTTGGAAAGAAGACGCCTCTTGAGAAGCCCATAACTGGGTAACACCAAAAGTTATATTAAAAATTAATATAAATTCCAATGTTAAGACTGTCGTCATGCGGCGAAACGCAAAAGCTCTGTGATTGCGTACTGTAATATGCATTTGGAGAGCTATTATGAGAAGCGAGGTATTAACGCAAATCCTCGAGACGTGTTTATAGAGATTGGTTTCTAAGCTAATGAATATTTAATTACATAAACTGTGTTCGCGGTGCTGACTGAGGTGAAGTTGGCAGGTGAAACAGCTCTAAGTCCATTATTATTTTAAATATTGTATTTTGAGAATTTATTAAATTCTATTGAATTAATAAACATTATGTTTAAAAATTCTGAATTGTTTCAATCTTGTCATTTAATCATTGTTTTTAAATTTTTTGTATCAAAAATTTGATATTTATAGTGTTAAAGTCTATTATACATACATTTCTAAGAAAAGGTTACACGTTAGTTTTATGAACAGGTTCTATGCTAATGGTAATTTATTGAAATTGGGGTTCTGAGTTCTACTCTACTAGATGATGAAGTGTTATAAATTAAATCCTGATGAGCTAATGAATGTCAATATCTGTATTAAACACAACCTCCATAATATCTTGAAAGCTTAGGACAAATTGTGGTGCTGCTCTTTCTTTGACTAAAACTTGTGTTAAACTACCTGGAGCTTCTTACGTATAAGGATTACAAACAAGGATTTTGTAGCATTTGTTGCCATTGACTGAAGGAAATCACTCTCAGTTAATCAGGAATGACGGGTGACTTTTATATTTGATACGGTTTATTTGTTGTAACAAGTAAATGTAAGTAACTTGTTACCGCAATAAAAATGTTTCCGGTGTGTTGAATAATTATAGTTTCCCATAAAATTCAAAAAGATAATGTTGGTGATAGGGATGAGAAGGGGGGTGGATTAAGCGACAAAACTCACCCTAAATAATCACAAAGAGTGACTTGTATTCAGATTTCGCATCGAGCCATGAGTATTATAATGAGAGGTAGTAGCACAGTTAGGGCCTGCAGTTGTAACAAAATGCCCGGGTTTCTCTGTTTGAGTCCTGTGTTATACACATAGGTGATGGTAAGTACAATAGTTAACTAGCAGTGTAGGGCTATACAAATACAATACGAATAAGCAACTTGTACCTATTTTTATCTATTGATTTAATTCTATTATAAACCCATTCATCGTGCTCAAGAAACTAGAAGTTTTTCGTAAGTGGATGGCATGATTTTATGTCAACATACTTATACCGATAAAATATTTGAAATGGTTATTTACATTTTTTATTTGTATTAAAAATTCATATTGACTTTGAAAAAATAAAGAACAATACTTAGATACTTAATATAATAATACTTAGCCTATATGTTAACATATCGTAAAGGTACCTTTGTAAAAAGTTTGTGACACCTCCAGTTTTGAATATCAATTAATTTTCCATAATCTTATATTAAACTCATGTTCCGACAGCCATTTTAACCTACAAAACGTCAAGCTGTATTCAGCACTTTTATGAAAGTACACATAAAGTTATGTGTTTAGAAACCTAATCACATTAGATCTGGCTTAAGTATAAGATCCCTTGCTAACGCGTTTTTGTATAAGTACTAACTAACATGATAAAACTACCGGACTGGGAAATTAACGGTACTTGTTACAATGTAAGTCATATATCTCATTTTTTAAATACTATAAAACAACGAAGCAACGACGTTTTTAATTGATTTAGGACGGACTGCAAACATTCGAGTTTATTCGAAATGACATGACAGTTTAGTTTCAATTGATTGATTAAACAAATGTAAATAAAAGGTTTGCTAGCATTTTAACTGACTCTGGAAACAGTCTTCCAGTTTACAAACGATATCACATGTATTTATAATTCCCAGTATATTTATATTAGTATTAAAGAATGAAACATTTCACAACCAAATTTTCATTGGAATGAGTATTTTTAAAGTGAGTCAAAAGATTATTTATTCATTCCAAGCAAATATGTAAGAATATTGTAATGTTTCTGTTTATATAAACACAATATCACAAGAATATCAACTTCGTGTTTCAGTAGAAATGTTGGGACCCAACTACGGAATCGATAATACATAAGTTTGTAATTGTTTGCACGATTGTGCACATATGTCATTAATTTTTTAATTTAACAATTTGCGAAACATTTGGCCTGAGGATGTGGAGGATGTGGTTAAAAAATTTGAATACGGATGTATATATAACAGTTTATTTGCGAAATAAAATGAAAAATGTTAAAACCAAGGGTGTTACCTCTAAAATGAATGATTACTCCAGGATTCTTTATTATTAAGGGGTTTTTTCACTAATTGTTTATCCATTTTTATTGCAGTTCTTGATGATTATTAACTATACTAGCTGTTACCAGCGGCTTCGCACGCAATCTTAGAACCAAATTCCTTATATTACTTAGTAAAAGCAATTATGATATAATATGATGGAAGTATTATAAAAAGTTTAAAAACGTAAGTAGGCATACATCAGGTAGATATTATTTAAGTTCATGGTAAATAGTATCAGAGTTTATGTTAATTATTATATTATGTTTGGCACATGTAGGAGCATTTCTGCATGCTATCAACTATAGCTGTCAACAGCTGTAAAAATACGTTTCGTTCTTATCATAACATTCGAATGTAAACAAATTTTTAAATTTGAATTCGACTTTATTTGGTGAAACGAATGTGTTATAGGCGGTGGTAAAAAGCACTCTAAATGTTAATTCAGACCAAAAGGTATACCTGTTCCAAATTTCAGCACAATCCGTATAGCAGTTCAGCGTGATTCGAGGACAAACCTCGAAAAATCCAAACATCCAAACATTCAAACTTTCGCATTTATAATATTAAGTGGGATTATTACTCCGTAAGCGTTTTAGATCTGTAAAAAACTAAGAAAGTGTCTCCAAACTCATCAAACTATCAGCGAATAAGATTATGGCAACTGTTTTTTGGGATGCTAAGGGTGTGATTCTGGTCGATTTCCTTGAACGAGGATCAACAATCAACACATAAAGGTACTGTGAAGTATTGAGGAAGCAACGACGAGCTATACAAAACAAGCTTAGAGGAAATACGGGCTCAAAAATATAGTTTTTCCACGACAATGCACGTCCCCATACAAACAATCGTACACGACAAGTCTTAATTGATTTAGATTGGGAACTTTTGATCATCCGCCTTATATTACATATCTGGCACCACGAGACTGCTACCTCATCTAGCGATGAAGACCTGGCTTCCAACGCAGCGTTTCGATACTGACGCTGAACTTCACGCAGGCTTTAATAAGATCTCAGACGGCAGATTTCTACAAAGCTGAAATCGAAAAACTTAATTATATTAATTATGAATAATGTCTTAATTGGAAGGGGGATTACATTTTAAAATAGCCTAATGGTGTGTCTTTTAAAATGTATAAATTGTCCGTATTTCAGTTTTTAATTTCAAGACGTCTGTTACTTTCTTTATAACCCACGTACATATGATTTGTCATGAAGTGATTTTTCTATTTGTGTTTATTTCATGGTGCTATAAAAGCATGTGATCTCAAAATTAATAACAACATACTCATCCAATAACAGGTTCCTAAAGTGGGTGTCACATGAAAGGCTTGTAAAGTAGGTGTTAAAGAAAATCCAGTGAACGAACATGTTTTCAATAAAGAACAAAGTAATAATAATCTATTTACGTTGGGGTTCAGTTAAGTAGTGGGTTCCATTTCAGTAGTTATTACTGTCAAATTTGAGTTTAATGGGATAAAATCATGAAATTACAGATAATTCTTTCATATTTATTACAGCATAAATGGCTATATAATTTTCTATCCCTTCGGCTGAAAGCCCCTTAAATGGTAATGGTTTAATAAACGATATACAGCGATGGACCCTGAGTCTGCAACGTTTAAATGAGCTCGTGTAACGTAATTGTGGATTATAAAAAATTAGAATATAGTTCATTAGTTTTACCATGTTAGCAGCTAAACATACGGAGTTAACCGTGAGCCTTTTGAATTTGACTTTAATCCAAAGTTTGAGCAAAAACATCTAATTTTAATATACTATAACCCTGTTAAAACAATAATAATAATTGTAAACTATTTCGTTATGATGAACGTAAATAGTAATTATATAATTTTCCTATCGATATTTTAAATGGATTTCTAGATTAAACAGCCTGCTATCTGATAATATTCATGTTACTACATTTATTGAAAGGGTTTTCCCCGAGAAGAAAACCAGTTGTGGAGTAATGTTTTATAATGCAATGAAGTAAAAATAGAATCATTGCACTTCAAAGATGGGATTACCAAGACCACATCGCCTCGTACACCCTCGTCATCCTTTATCACATTACGATAACGCTGCAGGACAGCTACAGTGACAGGTGTCATGCGCCACTCAGGGATTTTGTTACTTCATCATGTTTGATATATATTGTAACCTATTACTAATATTTATATACAAATAATAGCAGTTGCACGCGGTTTCGCACACATTTTACACCGTGGGTATATGATATTCTGGATACTACTGACATAAATGACAATCACTAGAAGATATTCTGGTGATATATCCTGATCCATAAAAGATTTAAGTTTAAAAATTGTGAAGTAATATATTGAAACATTTTTTATATGTACTAGTGTAAAAACACACATTTCTATCTAATAAAACTTGATATTTTATTGAACAGCTACGGCAATTTCAATAACAACTAAACTATATTGGTCTTTATGAAAGATTTCTTAGTTTTTTTACATGGTGAATTTTGATTTCATAATTAACAAACTAAATTTTGGCATTGAAAACTGCTAATAAAATGTAACAAATCGTGTAATAAATCCAATCACACAGAGCACACACACACACACACGATGTGTGGAAGGGGGGAGGGGGTCCCGAACGGAATGTAATGAACAGTCTGGTTGTTAGTGTTTAGCACCGTCCTGTGAATTCAATGTAAGGTTACTCTTGTATTCAAATTCTAGTTTTATGTGATTTCCGTTTAACGCAATGGATTTCTAATGCAAATACTGTAACTTTTACTGATAATTAAATAATTAGGACATATAATTAAATATGTTACTCTTGTATTATTATTTATTAAGCCATACAACATTGACCTTCACCTTCAATTCGATGACATTGCAGTATAATGTATTCTTGATAATTTCCTGCCCTAGATTTTATTTAGGTAATACTGGAATTAATTTCGCTAGTGTATTATTTTTATTATTGGATTTTTTGTAAAACATTGTGGTAACCATTAGGAGCCAGCCCTATATCACAGATTCTGAATGTAATTTAGTATTCATTACATAAATTTTAACTTTTCAAAATTGAATTGGAATGTAAATTGCCATATTAAAATGCTAGGCAGTCTAACAATTTGTAGTTTCATAAGTTAAATTGGTATATTAATGTTTTATTTTATATCTGAATTAAACTACTGATCATACACTGAAAACTTTTATATTTTATTAAATTTTAATTTTAACAGATTTTTCTGGTGATGTTTCGAAATTTTAGCTGAAGTCCATTTATTTTTCAGTTCAATTTGGAAGCTTTTTCTGAATTACAATGTATTTCAGGTACCTTTTCTAATCATTTTCCTTCATATACACCACCCTCGAGTGTAAATCGATATTTAAAAAATGTGCCGAATTGGTTCAGCCTCTCTCACAATTACCAACTAGCAACACATTTTGTGATTCAATTTTTATTTTTAAAATATATAGAATATCCTACTATCTTAAAAATAGTATTTTTCCAATACGATATAATTATCCGTTTATATAACCATGCCCCTGCAATGTAATGTGTTAGAATGAGGTTAATTTCGTTTTTTTTATAAGTAGTTCTCGTGAGTTAATGTAATACAGTTAATCTTCAACTACTAGACGTATTATTCACATATTTTTCTTAATACATTATAGAATGCTTAGGTTCCTATATATCACATGTAGGACCATAAGTACTCTTAAAGTGTTGGTATTATTAAAATGTATACTAAGTGGCTGGACCTGTAACGAATACATCGATTCTTTGGTGCTAAACTACAGGTTTTACAAAATATCATTGATTCAATATAACCACTATTTACTAGGGAGAAAAGCTACTATGTAAATGCAATCAGATGTTCAACAAAGTGTTATTTTATCTGATGAGAGTTTAAAATGGAAATGATTTATTTATTTGTGCATATGCAATAAATATAGCCACGAGAGCCGGGCAGTCGGCAGAGCTTTACATAAATTACGTCATACGTGCTTTTGTCCGGTGCCAGGCGCTCGACTCATATAACTCTCATAACGCTACTTACACTTTTATTTTTATCATTAAAAAACTGCACTAACTATCCGACCAAGAGGACTTTCTACCTCCATAGTCACATATAACTGACTTTACGCTACTTACACTTTTATTTTATTAATAAAACATTTCACTAATTATAATCACAGAAGTCTTGCTACCTCTATAGTTGTTTAGTTCTATATAGTGCTAAACGGCTTTAGATAAAGCCAAAGTTTAAATAGAACGATTTTTTGTGTTTTTAAATAACTTTAAATTTGTCTAATGTGAACAAAATTTGTTTAGCAATCTTTCGTGAGAGATCTTTGAAATAAGGTACCATACACTTCACCTTTACATTTACAAATCCCCCAAACAAAATTCCATTACCAAAAAAACACCTTAAAGATTTGTGGGGGAATTTAAATAATTTAATTGAATTTTTGGACACAAAATAGGGCTACCAAACAAGAGTCTGGACACTTCTGTAGTCATACATAACTCACACTTAACACTTTCATTCTTATCAGTCAAACATAGTACTAACTGTTTGACAAAAAATAATTTTGCCACTTCTATAATAGTCACAAATAACTGACTTTACGCAATTTAAACTTTTATTCATATCAGTCAAACATTGCACTAATGGATTGACCAAACAATAACTTCGCCACATCTATGGTCATATCATTTCACTCAGAGAGTAGTAGAAAACTAAATATAACAATGTTTTTCCTGTAACTCAGTTGAATCTTCATTAGTATTTTTAAAACTAAAGTACTCTAAGATGAGTCTCATTGAGTTCTATACCCACTTACAAGCATTTGAAATGTCACAAATACATTTGTTATGCAAAGTTTTAAAATTCTAAATGTACTGTTTTACTTTGTTCAGTGATCGAATTTATAATTTGCTAATATCGAAATTGTAATATCACTTCAATTTATTGTTGGTTTGTGTGTCATTTCCCCATTACGATGCACTTTCATCGTTTCATTATTTGTTCAAAATGATTACTGAGAAATTATCATCCCTAATTTTCAATTCTTTAATCCCGAGTTATATGTCCATGATGGAATTTCGGTTCTTTTCAGTAATTTGCTGTCCAGTATTTCCTTTAAACAATCAAATCTAAATTTCTTCAATGTTACTGTAAGCCCAAAAAACAAGTCATAGGATTAGAACTATAACTATGAAAGAAATATTTAATTCACTTCTAATAAAATACTAGAACTTAATAAGAAAATTTTCACAAATATATAGAATAGTATTATTGAATCAAAAGTAGCTACAACCCCAGTTGATTGCAAATATTTTTTTATCATGAAACTGAAGATAATTTTCATGTTAAAATATTTCAAGTAACCAAAATCTTAACTAAACAACTACAACATATGTTCTACAAAACGATGTCCCTCCCTGACTAAAATCTTTTAGATCTCTTATATTCTTTACTATATACAAGTGCCAATTGTGTAATAAAATTAGAAGTACATGTCTTATTTTTATTATTCCTATATTATTATTTTCAAAATTACATTTCTTACTTCTATAAAGTATTCTAGATTTTAATTTTTAAATTTAAAACGATAACTGTATGAAACAGTTCAAAATCCGTTAATTAACCGTGTTGGTGAGAGGAATGACTTGATTTCGAAGTATTATCTTGTTAAAATACCACCAGCACTAACAGAGAAGCGATGGTATATTTGTAGGCAACTCCTACTCTATTTAGTTAAGGTACTATCAACGGTAACGGTGTAATAGGTCTTTAGATGCATATTACACTAGTGAGTAGTAGTTGATATCTATGAGGGTGGTGGGGCACACACGGGAGGGTACATACAGAGTGTTGGTTTTAAATGAGTTTATATGAGTGAATATTGAAAAATAATTCTCTGTTTAGATGGATTTTCAAATTTGCTCCCTTGACTGTGTCCCAGGAGATTCTAAATAAAACGTTGAAGAAACTGTGTTTTTATACGAGCTTTACTGTTATTTTGTACCTGCGATTACTTGTGAATAATATATTGACACGACCAGAAAACAAAACCAGAATTTATAATATTTATTTTATTTTAAGTGTATTTACAACCAGACAATAAAACTACAGTATATTAGTCAAACAAATCTTACTTTCGAGATAAAGTAATATGTTATATGGATAAAATATAATACGAGTCCCGTTTCTTAGAATATATCAAGTACTATTTGCTGTAACAACTCTACAAAATGGATAGATATAACACAAGAGTAATGTTTAGAGAGTGGCAGCACAACACTTGAAAGCTTGGTTTACTGTAGTGAGTGCTTTAAAAGTACCGGTTCTAATGGAATATGATCATCAAACAATATTTGTTAAAAAAACAATACAAAATGGATAGATTAGAACACAAGGTTAAAGTTTAGAGAGGGGCAGCAATCACAACAAAGTACAGCTCATTTTAGTGAGTGTAAAAACTGACGATTCGAATGAAATAGTATCATAACCAAACACTATTTGCTCGAATAACAATTCAAAGTGGATAAAGAGAACACAACAGTACTGTTTAGAGTGGTAGCAATCAGAGAAAAGCCAAGTTCACTATAGCGAGTGTGTTAAAAGCGATGAATATAATGGAATGTTACAGAATACAAACAGAATACAATAGTACTGTTTAGAGTGGTAGCAATCACAGCAAAGCTCAGTTCTCTATACTGAGGGGGTTGAATGTGATGATGTTAATGGAATGCTATCATCACCAAACACTATTTGCTGTAATACCAATTCAAAATTGATAAATAGAACACTGCAGTACTGTTTAAAATGATGGCAGTACAGTAAAGCTCTCAGTTAACTATAGTGAGTGGGTTGTATGGGTTGATTTGTTTGGAATGCTATCATTACCAAACACTATTTGCTGTAATAGCAATTAAAAATATATAAATATAACACAGTAGTACTGTTTAAAGTGGTGGCAATCGCAGTAAAGCAAATTTCACTGTAGTGAATGCATTGGAAGTGTACCGTTTTACTGGCACATGAGGTTAGCTTTGAAATTTAAAACTTTTGTGAAGGTTCAAAATAAAAGAAAATCTTATGAAATAAATAAAGGTCAAACTAAAATAAAACTTCTTCTTAAAAATAATTACTGGAATTAAAATTAAAATAAAAACTTCTTGATAACTTTTAAATTTAAACTTGTAATATATTCTTCACTCCCAAAAATGTACAATGCGCGCCTCGCTGATAGCAGCCTCTTTTGTACAGTCCAGTCCTTATCATTCACCTGGGCCTACTCCTTCCACCGGTACTCCAGTTACCCCAGAATTATTATTTAATACAATCGGTACACAAGCGATGATTCTATTGAATAAAACAAACCTCCGTGGCATTGTAAAGCGGTACTACAGGGCTGTTAATTGAATTAGAGAGAACAGGTTCATGTATATTCAGTAGCAAGTGGAATAGCTCCACTTCAATAATACCACAATCTATGGATAAAAAATATAATAATTTACTTTTTTTCTCTGATATCCAGCCACTCTGTGCTATATACATACACACTCGCTCGGTTTTTAGGAGTTTATACAACTTAATGTGTACGGAATATTCAGAAATCCTTCAAATTAAAGGATACACACACACACACACACACACACACACACACACACACACACACACACACACACACACACACACACATACACACACACACATATATATATATATATATATATATATATATATATATATAATTATTTTGATAATAACACACAATTCCTCTTCCTCGTTAATCTTATTTATAATCTTAACATTAGGACCGTATGTATTCTTATGATATTTTTTTCAAAACTTTTATGAATAATAACATTCCATAATAATTTATGTACTTTGATTTAAGTGAATACTACATCTAGGTGAGTAGAATAATTTATGTTCTATAATAAAAATGCTATCATTAAACTTATTTTAAATTATTATAAATAAGAAGTAATATAATATCAACTTTTGCCTTTTTCAGCAAAAAATATTTTGCAACTATTAATTTTGCTCTGATTTAGGACTAAATGAGAATGAAATTTTCCAATGAGGAGTTCTTATAATTTTGGTCTTTAAATGTAACACGAAGGGATATTTTCGCTTTATAGCATAAACCAGACTTTATTAGAATTTGTCATAGTATTAAATATTTAATTTGGTCATTTAAATCACTTATTCTGTACGAAGTATATTATTATTTTAGTCAGGTTTAAAATCCTAAACAATATTAAAGAACGCAAATTATTGCAGTGTTATTATAAAAACATATTTGGTGGCAGTATGAAATATCGTATCTTTAAAATTAGTTTAAAACATTAAAAACATATTTAGGTCGTAATGGTTTATTGGTTAAATTGGATAATAACTTATATAACGCATGAAGCTGTAAACTAATTGTGACAGGAGGCTTATCACGTACTTTCCAGAGTGTTAGATTACATTACCTCGTGGTGTAACAGGAGTGTAACCTTGCTACAACAACCGTAATTTATGTAAACCGGTGACACCTTCGCAGCGCCATCTAACAGTAGAGTAATTGTGACAGAAGTCTTACCACGTACTTTCCAGAGTGTTAGATTACATTACCTCGTGGTGTAACAGGAGTATAACCTTGCCACAACAACCGTAGTTTATGTAAACCGGTGACACCTTCGCCGCGCCATCTAACAGTAGAGTAATTGTGACAGAAGTCTTACCACGTACTTTCCAGAGTGTTAGATTACATTACCTCGTGGTGTAACAGGAGTATAACCTTGCCACAACAACCGTAGTTTATGTAAACCGGTGACACCTTCGCCGCGCCATCTAACAGTAGAGTAATTGTGACAGAAGTCTTACCACGTACTTTCCAGAGTGTTAGATTACATTACCTCGTGGTGTAACAGGAGTATAACCTTGCCACAACAACCGTAGTTTATGTAAACCGGTGACACCTTCGCAGCGCCATCTAACAGTAGAGTAATTGTGACAGAAGTCTTACCACGTACTTTCCAGAGTGTTAGATTACATTACCTCGTGGTGTAACAGGAGTATAACATTGCCACAACAACCGTAGTTTATGTAAACCGGTGACACCTTCGCCGCGCCATCTAACAGTAGAGTAATTGTGACAGAAGTCTTACCACGTACTTTCCAGAGTGTTAGATTACATTACCTCGTGGTGTAACAGGAGTATAACCTTGCCACAACAACCGTAGTTTATGTAAACCGGTGACACCTTCGCCGCGCCATCTAACAGTAGAGTAATTGTGACAGAAGTCTTACCACGTACTTTCCAGAGTGTTAGATTACATTACCTCGTGGTGTAACAGGAAGTATAACCTTGCCACAACAACCGTAGTTTATGTAAACCGGTGACACCTTCGCAGCGCCATCTAACAGTAGAGTAATTGTGACAGAAGTCTTACCACGTACTTTCCAGAGTGTTAGATTACATTACATTACCTCGTGGTGTAACAGGAGTATAACCTTGCCACAAACAACCGTAGTTTATGTAAACCGGTGACACCTTCGCCGCGCCATCTAACAGTAGAGTAATTGTGACAGAAGTCTTACCACGTACTTTCCAGAGTGTTAGATTACATTACCTCGTGGTGTAACAGGAGTATAACATTGCCACAACAACCGTAGTTTATGTAAACCGGTGACACCTTCGCCGCGCCATCTAACAGTAGAGTAATTGTGACAGAAGTCTTACCACGTACTTTCCAGAGTGTTAGATTACATTACCTCGTGGTGTAACATATAAACAACCGAGTTTATAACACCTTGCCACAACAACCAGTTATGTAAACCGCCGGTGACACCTTCGCCGCGCCATCTAACAGTAGAGTAATTGTGACAGAAGTCTTACCACGTACTTTCCAGGGTATTAGATTACATTACCTCGTGGTGTAATGGAAGTGTAACCTTGCCACAATGTCCGTATTTTATGTGAACCGGTGACACCTGCGCCGCGCCATCTAACAGTAGAGTAATTGTGACAGAAGTCTTACCACGTACTTTCCTGAGTATTAGATTACATTACCTAGTGGTATAATGGGTGTGTAACCTTGCCACAATGTCAGTAATTTATGTGAACACCTGCGCCGCGCCAGGTCTAATCTCTGGGGACTGCCACAAATGTGCAGAATGTTTACCAAACCTCATTAAATATGGTTTATAATTTAATGATAATAATATATTTTAATAATACAATATTATTTTATTAAGCTTTATTAAAGTAGAATGAACATTGAACTTGGGAAAGAACGTGCTTCCTTGACGTGCGGCTATCTCGCTCATTTCAATATTGGATTATTCATATTATTAATACCGTGGGTTGATCACCTGGAATAATGATTTTTACTTATTTATGGATTGCAATGTGGATTTTCGATTACATTGTCGATTTACATTGTTTATGTACTCTTTCAAAGTCATTAAACAATATTTAATACTAGCAGTTACTCGCATCTTTGCATGCAATTTCGTATGTTTTGCACCTGTACGAGCACTTCTGGTGCGAGTTAATTATATTTTTGACGCCAATGTTGAATTTTACTCCTTTCAAAAATAAAAAAAATATGTTAACAAGTATATATATAAAGTCATTTTAATTTACTCTGGTCTTAGTATTTTTAGTTCTAAACTGATTTTGCCTCTCTTTAGATAAATAAAATATTTATCTCTTAAAAGACTATTTGTGTCAAATTAAACAGGTTTCATAACAGTCTTTTAATTTATAGTAAAAGTTAGACTACATGATCTCATGTGTCTGTACTGTTAGAGGTTACCTGTTGCTTTGCACACAATTTAGTGTACGTTTATGATTACTAAATTCATTATGATCACTAAGAAGTAGATTATATTAGATTATTCTAATAGAATAATAGAAGTAGATTATTTTGACGCAGAAGTTGATTTTTCTGACCCAAAAGTGACAAAAATATTAATAGTGAATTAATAATGGCCATTTAGTTTACTTGGTTGTTAGTATGTTTTGTTCTATTTTTGATTTTGATTTATTTCCTGATCAAGAAAATATATGTCAAAGATCAGAGAGGCCTATTTACGTCAAAAGAGGTCAAGAGAGAATTAAGATGGGTCTTTAAATCTGTAGTAAGTTTTATAATCATTTACAAGATTTTACAATTGATATATCAGTAAAAAAATATATAAAAAAAACAGTTAGCGAAAGTTCATTTGGCATTGTTTTTGTCGACGATTCAAAGGGTGTCTTTGGAGTCAAATTCTGACATTCTTATGTTTTAGAACACTTTATTAGGTAACTTAGTACTTATTTGATAGCTGAAATAAAAATCTGAAAAATTATGGGTTTTCTTTATACATTTTACTGACTATAAACGTAACCCTAGGGCATTGCTGGACGCGCTTCACACATCTTGACTTACCTTTCATCCTTTAAATCTGCGGACTACGTGAATCCTCTTTATTATTGATCTACTTGTAATCGACTTAAATTCATTAACTGCTCTTCAGCAAACGTATCTTTCTCCCTCAGCACTCAAGTTTATGGTAAAATACACTTATGCTTCTGCTATCCAGTAGTCACTGGATTATTTGTTTAAGAAGCTGCTCTGTAAGTAAAGAACCTGACTTCTATGGATCAGTTTAATTCACTTTCTATAAACTTAAAACAATATTTACACAGAACAATTGATTAAATTGGACACGCCCATTCAATCAATATTACACGAATTAAAGAACAAGATGGCATTTCTCGCGATTTTCGAAACATGATTACTTAATTAAGTAATTTGAGTAGTTGACGCGTCAAGAAAAACAAACAAACAAAGGCACTTTCGCATTTATAATATTTTTAGCATTAAAGTAAAGGTAATGAATTAATGTTAAAGAATAAATCAACTATAACCATTATTAACAAAATTAAATTTTAATCTTTTTTTCGTAATTTTTCGTGTTTGTCAATCTTTAACATGAAATAACTAAGGTTTTCTAAAGTGTACACTACGATTAGGTACATTACTCTTCTGACGAATCCCAGCCCTAAAGATTAGTAGCGGTAAGCAGAGTACGAGAGTGCGATATTCTATTACCTTCTACAAAGTGTAGCACAGCATTAATAGGTTCCTCAGAACTTCCAATGGGAATAATATACTTGAACATATCACCATTTGATCAGTTGAAAGCAATGGGTAAATTCAAGTCCATTTAATTATATAACCCCAGTCAAGAAGTACAGAGTTTGTAGATAAGTAAAACCTTTAATATATATAGGTTTAATTTCTGAGCTTCCCCTTAGTTCGATGGCAATAAGTATATTTCATTCCAATACTACAATTGTATGACTACATATACTATAATGTTCGGGATCATGTGATTTCTGGGACATTAAGTGGTATGTTGATTATTATGTCTATAACAGCTCGTGTCTTTACATTCCGGTACTAAAATTGTATGACTCCATATTGTAAAGCTTGACATCAGTTGTTTCCTGGTATTTTTAGAGGCGGGTTAAACATTTTTGCTATAACAATGGCCTTCCTAACAGTTCGTTGACAATAGGTAATATACTATAGAATAAAAGGACTATATAATTCAATATACTCTAAAGTGTGAGATTGGTTGATCCTAGCGCCCTGTAACATAGTGGCTTACTCCCTTCAGCCCAGCTCTCTATACCCATTTAATTGGAATTCGTAGATTTATTTACGGTACTAAATCAATACATAAAACTATAGTCTTGAATATAAATTTGAAGCTTTACTATTGTAAAAATAAATATTATATTTCACTTATATATACATCTTGCAGTAATTAGTTTTTAAATTATAAATATTATTTTAATGTTAAATTTATTATGAAAGGTTCAATGTTTTCTTTAGTTCTGGTTTGAAATGTAGCAATATAAAGTTAGAGTATTTCTAGTACATTGTTAATGATATTTTATTATTGAAATCACCATTGAAAAACTGATCTCTAATAATAACAAAACATGTTTTTAATTTTAAAATATTTTATTTAATAGTATAATGATGGTAATTAAGTATGTTAAAAAATTAATATATGGTTACCCGTCTAATAATGTATAAATCCTAAAATATACAATATAGCACTGAGGTCTTTATAATTGTATACTTCTTTAAAATATTACAATTTTGACTTGTGCTTGTATATAATGAATTTATAATAATAAATAATTTATTCCTCCAAATAAAAATGAATGTTGCAACAGAGTATTATTTCCAATCCTTAAATAAGTAACAATATCTTATTTACAATGGACGCAAAACTCAAATACACAACATAAATTTAAAGTAGGTTAAATCCTTTTTAGATTTATATAGGTCGATCTTTTTTTCTTTAATACTAATAATGAGTCTAATGCATTTGATATATTAATGAAAATGAAGCTACCCCTTAAGGCTGAGCCTGCGTTAGGGAGGCTTTATACAAAATAGTAAATAATTGCGGAATCGAGAAAGAATTGAATAATGTAAATTACCGAATGCAGCTTGTGTGGTAAATAATGTACTATGAATTTTACATTTCAATGTTTGAATATTACATAACTATTTAGCTGTATTGAATAAAGGGATTCATGGGTAATTTACAATTAATACGTTACGCTTAAAACGTTAGATTAGATAATGTAAAATTTTATATCATAATGATCCGGAGTGACTACTTTAATATTGCAGAATATAAAACAGACTGAACTAACCTTAAACTAATTTATTATCATTAGAAACAAATTTTAAATATAATCTTGTGCCATCAGCCAAATTTATTTTATAAAATATAAGTATGCCACTACTATTTTGTAACAAATCTAGCAATGCACTTTATGTTCTGGGAGCTATAAAAGAAAAGAATTATAAGATGAAATATAAGAGTGTTTCACGTTGAAGTTTAATGTTAGAATACTACAGGTGTTGATGTAACACTAAACTGGTAAACAGGAGTAACAAATCTATTTAAGTAATATCTTTCTTAGAAGAGTACACTTCTGGCTGATTTGTACTTTCCAGTTGAACATACACTGGTGACATTAAAACTAATGTCTCAATTTCAACTCTCCAATTCCATGGGTGTCCTTGAGCTGTACATCACATACACGAAATTTCGACATGTTTGGATAAAAGGTTGGATTGGTAGCTGTAGGATACTGCGGAGGATGACTGTTGAGGGACTGGAGCTTCCATTGCGTTAAAGACTTTAACTGTCCTAAACATGACTACGGTTTGACTGGAGAGTTTTGGAGAGAGCTAACCCGTCCTCCTAAAAGACTGTAACTATCCTAAACATGACTACGGTTTGACTGGAGAGTTTTGGAGAGAGCTAACCCGTCCTCCTAAAAGACTGTAACTATCCTAAACATGACTACGGTTTGACTGGAGAGTTTTGAAGAGAGCTACCTCGTCCTCCTAATAAGATGAAATGACATAGAGACCGCTATCCCTCCCCATAGTATCTCTACAGCTGACGGCCCAAACAACCAACTTTACTCATCTTATCACACATAAGTAGTTTACTTAACTTTTTGTCGGAACTAAAACAACTGAATATATTATTATTGATCTACCGTATTACACGATTGTTAATTATTTTAAAGAAAAATATGAATCGGTTAAAGAATCTGTAATATTTAATTGATACTAGTATAGTGATTGGGTCGTGGAAAAGTAACTAGAATTATAAATGAAAAAGGGAGGATAAAGTAAAACTTATGTACTGTATAAACGATTGAGCAAATATTGCCTAACCAATTTTCTGTTCCTATTTAAAACCGACGTTTGCAATACATCAGAGTCACAATATTGTTAATGTTAATGGTAAGTAACTTTTAATGTACGGATTTACCTTTAAATATTGCTCTATAATTAGATAAAGTACGTGATATATATTCTAGTGATATTAAAGGGAATCATACAATTTTAAGTTCTGTTAAACACTATTTCGGGACCAAGCAGTAATTACTTATAATTCTTAGTGACAAGTGTTTTAATTTTGCTGGAAACAACATTTCTACTCCGTAAAGGTGAAACCTTAAGATATAATTAAAACCATGTATGTAATTTATAATATACAATACACTATTTATGGTTTAATATGCATAGGTTTATATCAGATTGTATATACTTTTACCATTAGCTTGTAACAATATTAACACCTTTTCTCACTATTCCAAGCTCATAAGTTAGTAGGGAGAAGGGCATTAATTTTTATTACGCTATATAATCTAAGCCTCACTATTTGTTTACAGAGGGTGATAAAAGTCAGGCTTCTGTTTATAGCCTCACATTGTAGCTACTGCATCTATATACTTATCTGCATGTGCAATACTGTACTAATAAAACGAAGACATATGTTTTAATTTCATAAACTTAAAGCGTTCCGTGTAAATATGGTAATAGTATAATTTACAGAAACAAAAAAAAAAATTACAACAAGAGAAAACTTTTGTTTGGGGTTCATTTGTTAAAATTAAATTGTTATCTTTTTTGTGAGAATTTTCTAATATAGAAACATTACGAAAAGCAAAATACAAATAAAACGTTATAGGCTAAACAATGTTCATTAAGTTAAAAAACTAACACGAGCGATATTCATTCTTTGATTAAATTGTAACTTGTTTTGAACGAAGAATATTATATCAAATTGGACTTGAAACGCGAAATATGGGTGTGCTCCGAAGTTTAATAACATATTAAATCATTTTGTAATTCTCAAAAACAAGTTAGCTTTTGTGGCGATAAGAGATCAATGCATACATCCGTGATCCTCCAATCCTGCCAATTAACATTCAGTGACCTCTTATCTTCAGTAATCTAATTCAACTTCTTCTCAGTTTTTCCTTAATCCTCTTCCACCACTATCTAACATTCAGTAGCTTGCCAACTTTAGTAAACTATTAATTTAGCTCCTCTGTCTTTTCTAAATCTCTTCCAAAACTATCTAACATTCAGTGGTGTAATAAGATCTGTAATATATCCATTTAGCTTCTTAAAGTTTTTCCTTTAATCTATTTCTGTACCATCCAACACTCCATGGCCTCTTTGCATTCACTAACCACTCGTAACTAAATGGTATTTACATCTAATTATCTAACACAAAAATTACTATTTTTAAATGTATGTTCTGGAAGTAATAAAATATTTATTGTCAAAAATGAATGCGATACACAACCGTAGACCATATCCCTATCCCGGCACTACTTGCAGCCATTTTTGAATAGACCACCACTTCTTTACTTTTAATATTTTATGTTAATAGTTTTGATGATTTTCAATTCTGAATTTTGTATCATACGAAATGACTAAAACAATCCTGAATTATAATTATTAAACTTTGTAGTATAAGTTTCTTATAAATTATTTTATGATAAAAACTATAAATGTAGCAAATAGGTAATATACTACAAATTAAGGTTATGGAAAATCATATCAATAATGCTGAACATTTAAAAACAATATCAAAGAGAGTTTTAAAATAAAAGTTACCATATAGATTATATAACCTCGCCTAATACATGGAGCAATTACAATTACTGTTATACAATAACGGAAACATATAAGTATTAAAAATTTTCAAAGACTTTAAATGATAAATGATCAATAAGACTTTAAGTGCCGATCAACATTGATTATCAGTAACCATCTTATACTGATAGGAAAAAAACAAAAATAGCAATAATGGCTGAGTTTGGGCGAGAACCTTATAAGGTTCGATCTATAGTTTAGATTTAATAGGTGGCGCAAAAAGAAGCATGGATAAAAAGTCTAACTTAAAATTTGTATTTCCTTTAACAAATTACATCGAATGCCAGAAGTCTCGATTCTTGCTAGAATTTCGACATTTATTCCACAATGCTACATTTACACATGCATTTTTGCATATATATATATATATACATATGTGCGGAGCAAGTACTTTTTGGGATTCAATGTTTATTGAAATTAAATAAAGCTATTGCCATTTATACTATTTAACTTAAATAAAAGTCGTTGACAGGTATTTGGTCTTCCGATCATATGTTAGTTTGCTTATTTAAAACACATATGTGACAGATAAGGCCAAATACAAAATAATTGAATCGGAAAAAGTGAGCGCTCTGTGGTGTAATGGTAGCACATTCACCCGGCAAGTGAGATATCCGGGTTCGACTCCCGGCGGAGCAAGTACTTTTTGCTATTCAATGTTTATTGAAATAAAATAAGGCTATTGCCATTTATACTATTTAACGTATATATATATATATATATATATATATATATATATATATATATATATATATGAACCACACCTTCTAGAATTTTTTTCATTGTCAATACAAGGGTTGTTTTCCAGTTTGGTGGTCTCCCAATTATATGTGAAGAACTCGACACAATATAATGTCTTTGACACTAATAAGCGTTTTAACGAGTCTGATGCCTTGGGTATTGATCTTTTTAATGAAATCTGGTAACTTTTTGATAAAGTGGACACAAGTCTACGAAAGGAATGTTCATATGCTACCGCTCTATATGTCCAAATTCAGTAGCTTACTTTGCCTCTTGTCTCATGCCCGTGTAAGTCTCGGCTACTTGTTATCGCACATCTATATAAACAGAGTGAACTTGTCTTAAAAGTTTTGAAGTCCAATAGGATACGCAGCGAGCTGGTTGTGTTTGTTGCGAAAAAGAAAGCGTTCTTCTCCAAAATGTTAAAAAAAATTTGCTCAACACCGGCAGGATTATCAATGGAAAATTGATGTTTTATGGGATTTTTTGGAATTTTCAGGAGGGAGAGGAAACATCGTGTGAAAATAAATTTACTAATTGAGTTCAAGGACTTACAATTTGCTTCAATAGTTGTTTAACAATCCACCTGGACAATAGATTGAGATTGGTAGATTGTTTTACAGAGAGCTGCTGACTAATTTGTTTAAGCTCTTCCTCATGGACAGGTGATAGCATAATTAACTAGGGTCTCTGATGGTCGAGGATCACTCCCTCAAGCAACAGATGC
The DNA here is from genome assembly GCF_021130785.1 of Homalodisca vitripennis. Lineage (NCBI taxonomy): Eukaryota > Metazoa > Arthropoda > Insecta > Hemiptera > Cicadellidae > Homalodisca > Homalodisca vitripennis. The sequence goes on from NC_060212.1 coordinate 48,022,679, forward strand.
GAAATATCTGTTGAACTCTTGGACAACGTCCGCTTTATACCTTACCAGTTATTAATTATAAAACCGAACATAAGTACGATAATACTATGTATAAATTAATAATTGTTTAGTTTGGAGAGGACCACTTTATGGTTTACGCATTCAATATTATAATGGCACTCCTTGATTACAATTAAGATTAAGATGAAATTGCTTTTTATATTAAATTATTAATAGAAAGGATTACTCAATATGCAAAATGTCTGTGTAACACACATATACCTGAATTTATCTGCAAACGCAGAGTGTTAATGTTTTCTGCTGATAACGGTAAAAATTACTGAATTTGAATAAACCTGCTTAGAATATTTTCCAAACAAGGAAGTGATTGGGTTCATTAATTAAACTATGCTATACTGTAATAAGTCATAATCACGTAAATTTACCTAGAACATTTTGAGATTGATAAAAATTACTAGCCAATTTCAATTTACTGATTATACATTACTAGACATACTAATAAATGCTTGATGTAAAATTAGGCTAATTTTACACTTTATAAATTAAACTATCGTTTAAGAGATATTAATTTCTTTTTTTATAATTTTGCGATGTTATTTTCGGGGCAAGCGAAAATATTCGCAACTTGCCAGATAGCCAGTCGAGCTGGGTTAAAAATTTCCAGGGTTCGAGAATTTCATACAACTATTATTTATTGTTAGGAGTCGAATCAGAGGGCCCTGCGAAGAAATTGATACTTCCAAAATAACGTTGGGCTTACTTCATCACGTCAACTCCAATAAAATTTTGAAGACGAAAAAAAAAATAATCTTGCTCAGAAAAATAAAGATTTCTTGTTCTAGGAAAGTTATTGTTCAAGCGAGTTCGATTTTCGAAAACAAACTGTATTGTTTATTAATACGTCGGTCAGTGAGGAATTACAAGTAAGCTGAGTAGTCTCCACTGATAACTTGGTCGGGGAGTCGTATACCAGTAATTATTGTAAGAGCCCGGGTTGGAATAATTAATCGGTTAAATAATGATGGTTAGTAGAAGCAAAATACAAAATCAAAGCAAAGTATGAATAGAAATGGCAAAACAAAAGCAATATTCAAATAACACCAATAGCAAATATACAATCTTATCAATTAAAAATTAGCCATGCACCAATATCACAGTGCAACTACTATATACATAAAGCAAGCACTAACCATTAACAAAAAATATTTCTACGGGATGCAAAAGCTAGATGCATTTATAATATAAAAATATACTAAGCTGTATTTATTCTGTAGGCAAAGTGTATAGCTCCAAAATAAAATATCAAGTTTACTTTCTCAGGCATATAATTTTTGGAAAATAAAAAAAAACAAAGTAATCACTTATAACACACCATGCAGAATTACCCTACCATATGCAAGCTAAGATAAAGGTAAATGATTTAAACTATGCAATAAGGCTACTAAGCTAAATTACTATAAATATTAGGGCTCTATGAATAACAAAGAAAAATTGAACACTCACCCTATCTGCACAGTTCACCAGAAAAAATAAACTAAAATATCGTTAAATAAATATTTTGATGGAGGTTATCGGGGTGAGGGTGTCAGGACGTTCGCAAAAATAAAAAGAAAGGGTTGCGAGTCCCGAAATAGATAAAGGAGAAAAATAAAGATAATCACTTACAAAAATATAAATAATTAATAAAATGAAAATTAGATTGAACTTCAATAAGAAAGAAAAATATTTTCCGCGTAGATTAGAGATTCGCCAGAAATGTGATAATAATCAGACAACAGAATGATGGTCGAGAAAACTTTATACCCTAATATAAAAATTTACATCGATTGAACATAAGATTTAGTTTATGAGGACGGGGTCGACGGTTGAAGAAAATATTTATAAAAAGGAAGTCGTGGGTATTAGGATGCCAGTACTATCGCCGGAAAGAAAAGCAGTGGTAAGGCGAGTCCCGACTGTTATAATATTTTTCCGGGGTAGGAGATAATTGATAGGAAAGTTCGTAAAGGAAACTCGGGATGAGGTGTCAGATTGATCGCCAGGAAAAGAAATGCGAGATCTGAAAAAATTTAGAAAGGAAAATTTTAACACAGTAATTAAAATTTAGTCGAAATGACAAAAAAAAATAATCTGAGTAATTGGAATTCAAAATATAAGTTAAATTGAAGAAAAGAATAACTTTGGTAATTCTAGTTGAAAAAGTAATTAAAGTTTGAGTAAATTTAGAAAGTCAAATATATTCTATTTAAATTTATTGATACCTTTAAATATCAAATAAATTATTAAGAGTATATTTAAAATCAAAACAATTATCTTATCAAAATAAATCTATAACCATCAAACATTAATAATATATTTTCAGATCGATTAATTTTCATAAATGATAAAATAAAATATTAAATTCTGTTTCACATAAAATTTGGAAGAATTGTTGATGGCGGAGATAAAACACTTTAGTAAGGAACAGGGTCGTTGTTCCTTACCTGGTGCTGGATATTGGCGGCGGGTCGTCGAGTCGCGATGTACAGTCGTTCAGCGAGCGGGGTCGGGGGAAGGGGTCGAAGCAGTCGTTGGTGAGCAGCGGTCGTCGGCGGTGTCGCGGTCACTGACTGTCTCTCTGTGTCTTCAATCGGCGTCATTATAACGTTCGCGCGATCGCGGGGTGGGGGAAGCCTTCTCCTCTCGCCGTGATCGGAGGGGAAGCGGGCGATATCCGTGCGGGCACGGACCTGCCAGATAGCGTCTGACTCATCGTCAGTAAAATAATCATTTCGCTCCTTTTCATGATAATTCTAAAACTCAAGTCGTTATTCGTAATATAAAAAAAATGTCTGTTCTAATTTTTTAAATTTTTACTAATGAATATTTTTTAATTTAAATTTAATTTTGTATGCTAAAAAAAAATAACATGTTACACCCCATCTGTACTTCGGGAAACAAAAAAAGAAGAAAAAAAAAGTTAAATGTGGGTATTTGTATATAGATAAACAAAAAAAGGTTCCCGTAGTTTAATCTCCTCTTGTAACCGTTTTGATAGTTTCTGAAAAGAAATTACACAAAATAAATACTCTTCGTACGAAATAAATGTTTTAATCAACGAATAAAATAAAATGATAACATATTCTGGCAAGAAAATATAACTAAAAACAAATTGCAGTCTGCATAAACAAAAAAAATTATTTAACAAAACTAAAATTTACACTAAAATACATTACGGGCACAGTCTTTTACAATACATATATAATTACTATAAAACAAAATCAAATATCGCTTTACAAATAAAAAAATAAACAAAAACCTATCTCGAAAATATAAATCTCTAAGGGAAGGATATTAGACACGCCGGGTATAGGGGAGTGGGCAGTCTTACAAGGAAAAGAATATTTGGGATAGAAAGGTGATTTGTTGGTAGGAATACTAGTCTACTAAAGCAACTCTTGGCGCAAAAAAAAAAAAACATCGGGCAACCAAGGAAATCATACAATAATATAGGTTAGTAGAAAGGAAATTATGGGCACACAACAGGGCAACAGGAATCTAGTGTGCCTCCAAGGAAGAGTATGCCTTCAGATCCTTCGTATGGGCTCGGCCTACGTCTTTTCCTTGGAGATCTCGAAGTTCGAATATATTTCCATCCTATTTTTCTATATAGGATGTATGGTCCTTCAAACTTTGGTGCCAATTTTCCTGCTATATTCTCAGCCGCTGAGGAAAGTTGTATGGCTGCGCCTCAAAACTTGTTGGCCTATTACAAAACTGTTATCTCTTCTTCTGAGATTATAGTAATGAGCTTGGCGAGTGTGTGTGCTTTTTTCCATGTTTAGCTTACATTTTTCCCTTAATTTTTGCATGAAGTTCATTCGAGTTTCATGTATATCGATTTCGCTAGGTTTAACAGCACCTTGAGTGGTATTCTCGAATACTTGGCCGTAGATACAGTTTCGAGTTTTAAGTTCTCTACCAAAATTGAGCATGGCCGGGGTAAATTTTGTTGACTCGCTACAACATGTATTCAACGCAAATCTAAATTCATTTAAATGTTGATCCCAACTACGATGATCATTTCGCACGAAACTGAGAAATCATAGTTTTTAATACGCGGTTCGTTCGCTCTGTTGGATTACTCTGCGGACTATAAGGTGCGGTTGTTTTGTGAATTATTCCCCAATCACTTGTAAGTTTTTGGAAGATTTTCGAGAGGTATTGCGTTCCGTTATCTGTCAGTACTACTTCTGGAGCACCATATCGCATCAATATAAGGTCTTCGAACTTTCTCTGCCACCTTCTTAGCAGTTGCTGATGGTAATGCTACAATTTCTACCCATTTGGTAAAGGTATCTTGTGAACACCCAGGATAAATCTGTTTCCTTTACGAGATGGAGGTAAGGGTCCCATCAGATCGCTGGTTACTGTGAACCAAGGTCCTTGGGGGCGTCCTGAAATGCATTTTCCCCACCGGTTTACATTGTTCCACCTTGTATCTCTGGCAAGTGTCGCAATTTTTTACATATTTTCGAATATCGTTTCTCCATCCAGGCCAAAAGTATCTGGCGCTGATTTTATGGATCGTTTTGTTTACACCTAAATGGCCAGATGTTGTGCTGGTCATGATTTTCTCTCAGTATATCGGATTTTAGAGAATCTGGTACGCAAAGTTTCCAATTTGTTTTTGGGTCGGTACTTGATTTATCGATTTTTCGGTATAGTTTATTTCCTCGAATGGTGTAATCTGCATATTTATTCGGACTTGCAGATACCTTCCGAAGCATTTTCGAGTGCCAATCGGGCATAAGTTCGCCTGAAGCTGTTTCTAGCCTTGGTTCCTTGGTTTTGAGCGATAGTTGCCTCCGAGAGTTATTCGAACTGTCGTTGGCGGTGCTACAACCAACGGTTTGAACCGACTACAGGATCACAGCTTGACGTGTCGATCGGATACCGGAGAGTGCGTCTGCTACTCGGTTCAGGACTCCCTTGCGGGTATTGGACTTCGAAGTCATGTTGCTGTAGTTCAGCATCCAGCGAGCAAGTCTTCCAGATGGTTTCTTCCAAACTCATCAACTACTTTAAAGCTTGATGGTCAGTTATCGCAATAAACTTGTACCCTTCGAGGTACGGGACGAAATTTTTTGAACGGCCCATAACCAGAGCTAGGCATTCTTTCTCGGGTTACGGAAAATTTCTTTTCATTCTCGTGTAAAAAGTCGACTCGCATATGCAATAACCTTCTCCCGCTTGCCAATAGTTTGAGTAAGCGAAGCCCCTAAACCTTCATTGGAGGCATCCACGTGGACCACAAAAGTTTCCTTGAAGTCAGGGCAGGCTAAGAACCGGTGCGGTAGAAAGTTTTGCTTTAAGGGAATTGAATGCTCGTTCTTGAGAATCCGTCCATTCCCATCTATTCCCCTTTCTTAAGAGTTTCGTCAATGGCTTAGATATGTTTGCAAAGTTTTTCGATAAATCGTCTGTACCAAGACGCAAGTCCCAAGAAACTCCGTACTTGTTTTACAGTTTTAGGTGCTGGAAAATCGACAATTGATTTAACCTTTTCTGGATCCGTCTGGATTCCTTTCTCGTTTATTACGTGGCCAAGGTATTTCAACTCCTTTTTACAAAAGTTACATTTTTCCATATTTGGCAATAATCCTGCATTTCTAAGGCGTTCAAACACTTCTTTCAGAAGTTTTAAATGTTCTTCGAATGTTCGGGATACCAGCACCAAATCGTCTAAATATGCAAAAGCGTTAGGGCTCAAAACTCAGGTCCTATCACTTGGTCTAGCAATCTCTGAAAGGTAGCCGGAGCAGAGTATAAGCCAAATGGCATGACCTTGAATTGGAATAACCCTCTGCCGGGAACGGTGAAAGCCGTAATTGGTCTACTGTTAACTTCGAGAGGTACCTGCCAATAGCCATCCTTTAGGTCAATCGTGGATATATAGCAAGCATTCCTCAGTTTGTCGAGTATCGCACTTATTTGGGGAAGGGGATATGCATCCTTCTCGCTGACCGCATTAACTCGCCTTAAGTCGATGCAACACCTTACTTTTCCATTCGATTTCTTAACCAGCACTAGTGGAGAGCTCCAAGGACTAGATGATGGTTCAATGATGCCTGACTCCAGCATCTTGTCAACTTCTTTGTCAATGATCGCCTGCATTGCCGGGTTGCGATAATAATACCTCTGTTTAATGGGTGTATCAGTTTTAAGGCGAATTTTATGTTCCACTAATGTCGTGCGACCAATAAAACCATCGAACAAATTTTAACTGATAATCAAGAAATTCTTTAAGTTTTTTACTTTCTCTTCTGTTAGTGTCATAACGGCATCAGTATGAATAGTCTTTGAATTATCGCATCCTAGTCACTGTTTCTGCAGTACTTTCATGAGGAGTGATATCGATCAGTTTTAAAGGCGTTATAAACGTCCATACCCAAAATCATCGGCGTAGTTAAGCCTGGTAGAAACAGGGCACGTACCTTAGTTCTAATATCGGCTATCTCGCAGTTAAATTCGAAGGCCTGAGATATCTGGCTATTTGTGCTATCGGCCATATTAACATTAACATTTACGTTCTTAGGCCTAACGCCTAACTGTAATAGATGATTAGCTACTCTTTCCCCTTTATAATAGTCACCATCGATCCCGTATCAAGCAGTGCACAAAAGGTAGTTTCTTGAATCTTAATGGATACAAATGGTCTAGGATCGTTCGATTTAACTTCTGCACAGCTGCTTTTGTTAAATTCTTTTTATTTGGTTGAGCCACTTGGGCCATTCGATTGAGGTGATTTGTTGCCCCAGAGTCCCGGGACACCTCTGACGCTCCCGGGCTCCGGAAATGTTTCCCTGCCTGCAAGGACACTGGACGGTTCGAACTCCTACTTTCTTACAGTTAAAACAGCGAATGGTTTTAGGGAGGAGGACACTGGTGGTATTTATGCCCTTTAGTTTCACAATTCCAACAAGTAGGAATGGTAGTCGTTGTATCTGTAGTAAGATGCCTTGGCTGAGTAGTGTTAGTCGGGACAGTTGTAGAGGGCTCGAACCTTCGTTTATCAGTAAAAGATTTGGGTTTATCGTGATACAGTTCTGGCTTATCTATCATCTGTACTGGGTATGACTTAAAAACTCTACGTTTTGTGTCGTATGCTGTCTCAGGTACCATGGATTGAGCCGGATTTGGAGGAGGTCGGTAACTATTCTTCTCTCGCAAATAACTTTCATAACCTTCGGCAAGATGAATTAATTCACTAATCGAGTGAAAACTTTCCCTTCTGATCGTCAATTTGTATTCAGGTCTCATGTTTGAATATAATCGGTTTAGTGTTTGGTTTACAGAGAAGCCACCACGTCGTCGAATTAGAGTCGTAAGGGCTACAATAAATTTTCGCATTGGCTCACTCTCGCCCTGAGTTCTTCGAGTTATTTCCTCATCCAAGTTACGTCGGTAATCTGGAGGAAGATACTGCTCTTCGAAGCTGATTATAAAGTCGTCATAGTTTGTCCAAAATGACTTATTATTTCGGTACCAGAAAAAGAGCGTTTCCCTTAAAAAGTTCCGGTAATGCTTTTAGTAGCCGATCGGTAGGTATTTCATAAATTCGGCAAGTTCACTGAGACGCTCAATGAAAGAGACTGGGTCTCCATCCCCATCGAATCTCAAATTCCATTTCCGAACTTGATTGCAGATATGAGAGATATCCGGATGTCTAAGTTCAGATGTAGGCCCTGCTTGCCATGTTAGCGTCACTGTCCAATCCAAAATTCGGGTCACAAGGCTCATCACCTGTGAGGGATCTTGCTGTCGGCATTCTCAACGGGTAAGGTGTTGTTATGTCTGGTGTGTTTGTTTGGGCTATGGAATTTACAGATTTTTCGTGCATGAAAAGGGCTAATCGTTCCTGTACTAGTCTAAAACTAGCTGTAGGAGGGAGGTTTAACATTTCTCGAATGCTAACTTCCTCATGTTGTATATGACCGTCAACATGAGAGGCACTAATCGGTCCTAATGCTGAGGAAGCTAAAATTGGTCGCGAGATTTTGTCCGTATGACAATAATTCTGTTCTTAGTGGAAGAGGTTCAGGAGGTGTTTTTCCAGACCTAAAGAAAAGTTACAAGTCGCTTACGTAGTTCAGCCACATTACCATCCGATTCAGATTAAATTTCTCAACTCTTCCTGAATGTCGTTCTTTTGTAGTTTATAAATCCAGCCCACACGAGGATCATTCTCCGAAGGGGAAGGAAGCATAATTTGGGGATTGGGAATAGTTGTAGGAGGGATCGGTAGGCCCATTGTAGTAGTAGTAGTACTAGTAGTAGTGGTGGTAATAGTAGCAGTAGTAGTGGTATTAATCGGTGCGACGTGCGACTGATGTTACGACTGTAGGAGGACTCATTTTTGGCACTGTACCACCAGAAGCCTGTGGTGTCGTAATACGAGTTAAAGTCGTAGTGGTTGTGGTTGTTTTTCGTTTGTTTGCGTCCCCTTGTCCATCATTTCCGTTTACATACATAAAGAATAAAATTTGATAAGGGCGGAGAAAGAGGTTCAATAAGTACTCATTATTGTACGTATAAAATTTTCTTAAACAAAGAGTCATTGTAAAACTTTAACAATTTTTAGTCGTAAATTGTAAAGTATATTCACAAAAAAGTGTAAAGTAAATCGTTAAAGTACGTAAATTAACGTATATTACAGTCCAAGTTGTTCGGGCGCCACTTTGCGATGTTATTTTCGGGGCAAGCGAAAATATTCGCAACTTGCCAGATAGCCAGTCGAGCTGGGTTAAAAATTTCCAGGGTTCGAGAATTTTCATACAACTATTATTTATTGTTAGGAGTCGAATCAGAGGGCCCTGCGGAAGAAATTAATACTTCCAAAATAACGTTGGGCTTACTTCATCACGTCAACTCCAATAAAAATTTTGAAGACGAAAAAAAAATAATCTTGCTCAGAAAAATAAAGATTTCTTGTTCTAGGAAAGTTATTGTTCAAGCGAGTTCGATTTTCGAAAACAACTGTATTGTTTATTAATACGTCGGTCAGTGAGGAATTACAAGTAAGCTGAGTAGTCTCCACTGATAACTTGGTCGGGGAGTCGTATACAGTAAATTATTGTAAGAGCCCGGGGGTTGGAATAATTAATCGGTTTAAATAATGATGGTTAGTAGAAGCAAAATACAAAATCAAAGCAAAGTATGAATAGCAATGGCAAACAAAAGCAATATTCAAATAACACCAATAGCAAATATACAATCTTATAAATTAAAAATTAGCCATGCACCAATATCACAGTGCAACTACTAGTATATACATAAAGCAAGCACTAAACCATTAACAAAAAATATTTCTACGGGATGCAAAAGCTAGATGCATTTATAATATATAAAATATACTAAGCTGTATTTATTCTGTAGGCAAGTGTATAGCTCCCAAAATAAAATATCAAGTTTACTTTTCTCAGGCATATAATTTTGGAAATAAAAAAAACAAAGTAATCACTTAAAACACACCATGCAGAATTACCCTACCATATGCAAGCTAAGATAAAGGTAAATGATTTAAACTATGCAATAAGGCTACTAAGCTAAATTACTATAAATATTAGGGCTCTGGTGAATAACAAAGAAAAATTGAACACTAACCTATCTGCACAGTTCACCAGAAAAATAAACTAAAATATCGTTAAATAAATATTTTGATGGAGGTTATCGGGTGTGGGGTGTCAGGACGTTCGCAAAAATAAAAAGAAAGGGTTGCGAGTCCCGAAATAGATAAAGGAGAGAAAAATAAAGATAATCACTTACAAAAATATAAATAATTAATAAAATGAAAATTAGATTGAACTTCAATAAGAAAGAAAAATATTTCCGCGTAGATTAGAGATTCGCCAAGAAATGTGATAATAATCAGACAACAGAATGATGGTCGAGAAAACTTTATACTACTATAAAAATTTACATCGATTGAACATAAGATTTAGTTTATGAGGACGGGGTCGGTGGGAAGAAAATATTTATAAAAGGAAGTCGTGGGTTATAGGATGCCAGTACTATCGCCGGAAAAGAAAGCAGTGGTAAGGCGAGTCCCGACTGTTATAATTTTTTTCCGGGTAGGAGATAATTGATAGGAAAGTTCGTAAAGGAAACTCGGGATGAGGTGTCAGATTGATCGCCAGGAAAAAGAAATGCCAGATCTGAAAAATTTAGAAAGGAAAATTTTAACACAGTAATTAAAATTTAGTCGAAATGACAAAAAAAATAATCTGAGTAATTGGAATTCAAAATATAAGTTAAATTGAAGAAAAGAATAACTTTGGTAATTCTAGTTGAAAAAAGTAATTAAAGTTTGAGTAAATTTAGAAAGTCAACATATATTCTATTTAAATTTATTGATACCTTTTAAATATCAAATAAATTATTAAGAGTATATTTAAAATCAAACAATTATCTTATCAAAATAAATCTATAACCATCAAACATTAATAATATATTTCAGATCGATTAATTTTCATAAATGATAAATAAAATATTAAATTCTGTTTCACATAAAAATTTGGAAGAATTGTTGATGGCGGAGATAAAACACTTTAGTAAGGAACAGGGTCGTTGTTCCTTACCTGGTGCTGGATATTGGCGGCGGGGCGTCGAGTCGCGATGTACAGTCGTTCAGCGAGCGGGGTCGGGGGGAAGGGGTCGAAGCAGTCGTGGTGAGCAGCGGTCGTCGGCGGCGGTGTCGCGGTCACTGACTGTCTCTCTGTGTCTTCAATCGGCCGTCATTATAACGTTCGCGCGATCGCGGGGGTGGGGGAAGCCTTCTCCTCTCGCCGGTGATGGAGGGGAAGCGGCGATATCCGTGCGGGCACGGACCTGCCAGATAGCGCGTCTGACTCATCGTCAGTAAAATAATCATTTCGCTCCTTTTCATGATAATTTCTAAAACTCAAGTCGTTATATTCGTAATATAAAAAAAATGTCTGTTCTAATTTTTTTAAATTTTACTAATGAATATTTTTAATTTTAAATTTAATTTTGTATGCTAAACAAAATAACATGTTACAATTTATTACTGTAAATAAAGTAAATACTTTTCCTTTTAACATTTGGGGAAGATCTTGGAAGAGATATGGAAAAGACCGGACATTGAGGACTACCTCAGTACGGCTACTTATATATTGAGACATTTGGCTATTAGTTTGAGAAACATTATACTCTATCCATACTTCAGTAAACTAAGGTATATATTTACGTATTTACTTATACTCTGCCACATAAAAAAGGCAGGACAAGTTAACTAAATACAGATTGCAAATTGTTATATATCGTGTTGTAAAATTATCTGAAGAGATTTATTAAAAGCAATTGAACGTTTTAATTAGGGTTATTCCAAGAAATCAGCATTCAGATACATGGCTTTAGTCAATTCCCTAGTTAGTTTGCGATATATTACTCATGCAAGAAAAGAATTTAAGATATATAATTGAATAAAATATTTAATTCCTAAAATATTTCTATAGGATACACATATCTAAAATATCGCATTACATGAACGTGTAACGCTTCAGAGATTTGACTGATTGAACTTTAATATTTTAAATGTCAACACGAGTGCATGTGGGGACGGAGGCGTGAATAGTAACAGCCACACAAACATCATTGATTATTCCCCATTCGTGGGCTGCTATTTATATTTTCTCTCTATTTACGAGTTTGATCGTATTTAAAAAGAACTGTTTATTCTTTTATATTTTTTAATAAATTAATTTTTATTTTTAAGCGTAATTTACAAGACAAACATTCTATAGGACTACACTTTAAAATTTTACTTTACTAACAGATTTTCATCTATCACATAAATTTCTAAAGATGGCATAATTTTCATTGTAGGCATCGTGTTGAAATTTACAGACATAACACATCCAATAAATTTTTTATGAAAGTTATCATTCCAAAATCCTTAACTGATTTTCATTGTGATACTAATTTCTATTTGATTTTAAATGTAATGAAAATATACATTTACGTATTTCCAGGACATACGCATGGTTTTGAAATACCTTAATGATTTTTCCCTATTAATTGGTTTAGTAAAATTATATTAAAATATTTCCTTAGTATTCCTTACCGTACATATAACGGTAGTTTTTTTTTAACCTATATAATACCTACCTATTACAAAAACATTTTATGCTGTAAAGAAATGGTTTTGAGTCCTGTGTGCCATTTTTTGCTTGTTTGTATGAGACTTTGTCTAAGAGTGTTTTGTATTATAATAGTGGTTTTAATATTGTATGTCCTGCCCATCTACTTTAATTTTCTCCGATGATCCCGTCACATAAAGGGTTGAGATACTCGTAAGTTTTTCTTTGCTTTCTTATTCTGACTCAAAGTATTGGATATCCATCATATCCTAAGTCTGAACTGAGTTGAAGCCAATGCTTTTTGAAACAAAATAGCAGTAGATCCCATTGACATATTCTCGTCTCGAGGGTGTGCTTTAAAAACTCTCCTGCGTTACTAACAAACTAAAAAAAGAGCATTCCTTTAATACATAGAAACCAAAGGGGTTTGGCACATTTAGATTTAATTGAATGTTGAATATTGCTCCAATTCAATTTCCTCTTAATAAAGCGTCTGGAATATTATACTGTTACAGACATTATCGCTGGAATCAGAAGCAATGTTCTTTTGAAGAGATCCATCAAATTTGACAACGAAGAAGCTCAAAACGAACTGTTTACATTGCCTCGACATCAGAGACACCTATATTACAAAACATAAAATATAGTGTAATCCATGTTAATTGGCATTCTCATGGTTTCATCTTGTTAGATATCGTGTTAGTAACACCGTAAGTAATTCAATTGTTATTGATATTGAAGAAAACCCGTTCAAAAATAAAAGCCTTGAAACATTGATTGATTTATTTGGTATCTATCAAATAACGGTAAAATTGAGATTAACTCAGAGATTGCCGATTTGTATTTTACCGACAAAAGCAATATTAATTGTAATATACATTTATATTATACATTACTCGTTAGCCTACGAGTTTTATTTATTGTTTGGAGGTTTGATATTATCTTTAATCCATTTTCTATTTGCCAGTTTGTGTGCGTTTTCCAGATGTGATTTTGTTGAAAACGTCTGTGCTCTGGAGATTGTTATTTCCATGCATTGTAGTGTTAGTTTGTCTAAGATCTGTCACTGCTCTACCTTGTGTCCTAATTATGTTAACTTACAGGAGTAAATGTTATTGCAACTTTATCTTTAACCCTATTAGAAATAATGGTTTCATAGGTCAACAATAGTATACATTTGATGTATCGTTGCAGACTTACATTAAATAAACCACAGGATAGAATTCCTGTTGATGTTCTAAACAGAAGATTTGACAATTATAAGAGTCCAGTATAAATGCTTATTATTAAACTTAAAATAGCACTGGTATAGAAAGTTAGCAATACGGGTAGCAATCCTTCTTTGTGTATACATGAGACAAATAAAAATTTCGAAATGAAATTTGGAAGTCCGAAAATATAAGAGACATTTATACAAATAGAAACGACTACACCAGGCGTTCAAAAAGTCTCAACCCTACCCAACCCTATTATTAAGTTTAGAACAGAGATATATCAACCAATATCAATGAGTAACCATTATAGGATAAAACATTGTGGTATTTGTGATAGATGGCAACTTCAATCACAATCTCGGTGATTAAGGATTGAAGGGGCAGGTTAAAATTGTAAAATATAAACCCTCAAGGTGTGACATCACATGTTAAAGGCTCTTGTAAACAATGCATAATACCACACTCTAGAGGTCGGTGTCACAATGCAGTAGTGCCCGTCAAAAGTTTTATCTAAAGAAAGCTTGTAAAAATTATCTTGATCTTAAAAACATAGATATGTAGTATAAAGGAATATTTAAATAACCCCACAGTAGTTGAATTCAATTACAATAAAATATCTCTTTATACTTTTCTATTCAAAACGAAAACATTTTTTTAGTGTATTTTTAAATCAAAGTACAATATCTCCAGGTGTCACTATGTACGGGATGTGGATAGAGACAGGTTTTTCACGAAATTTTGTTTATTTCTCACGGCCCTTTATAATGAAATGTTACTCGAAGGTGGTTTACATGTTAACTTCTCCTCCAATCCCTTACAACTAGAGCAGTGGTTGAAGTTGTCATGTATCTAAAAATCCGCATTGTAGTCTTAAAATGATATACCATACATGGTTGGTTAAAATATACATATTGGTTGATATAATTCTTTATAAAAGTTAATACTTTTGTACTAACACCTGGTAGTCGAAATGCGATGCTGTTAGGGGTAATTACATAAACTTGTATGCAACTAGGAGCATATAGAACTGCAGAACTGAATGATACAGGACGGTAGTGTATGAAAGTTAACCTTCAAAGGCAGCAATCTGATTGCCAAATACGATTAAAAGTACTCCAATGATAAGGGCATTTAATGCTTGCTTGAAATTTACGCTAATAGCAAATGCAAAATAGACGAATTTATGGCACACCACATTGAGACCGTCGACATTGAAGTCTGATCGGGTGCCAGAGTTTAAAATTAGAATAGCTGAGACGAATTAAGGTACAAATTTTAATTAAGGTCCGAGAGAGATTTTAATGGAGAGACAACTAAAAGATTAGTTTTAAAAATTTGATATTAGTTTTTTTTTTTTAATAAGCTATAAAAATAATATTGGTTTGATAAAAAATTTACAAAAGTTTTATCAATTATTTTAATATGCTTGTATACTTTCTAAATATAAATCTAAGTTTTCCACTCAAGTGTCCCGGCAGCAAGAGGAAATGCTAATGAGCCTAAGTCCCGTCAATGAAGACGGATGCTTTCAACGTGTTTTATACATCAGGTGAATTAAGGCAGTGAATAAATTAATGCTAACCTGGCTGGTACTTACAGGCTCTATAAAAATGCATAATTGACGGTCTTTGTACAACTTTGATGGGGTATGGTTAATTTTACAACGGAATAATATTATAGTATAATATGATATAATATTTTAATTAGATGGTTATTTTTAAACAGTTATAGATTTTATTGTGTGTGTTAGAACATTATAATGTATTTGTTGAGGTTTAAAATATCATGATGCGTTATGGTGGTTTTGTGTAATTAGTATCTTTGAACGAAATTTGTTTACAACGATGTTCAAATTTCAAAGGAAATCTGGACTTTCCAGAAGTTTCCCTTCAATGTGTATCATAAAAAGTATTCACTAGGTTTTTTGGATTCAAATCTAACCTCTTATTCAGGTAAAACCCGTAATATAAATAATGTATTTTATACAAAAAATGGTGTTAATGTAATGCCAATTAAAAATTTTAAGTGACTTTATATAAAAAAATACTATTTATGTATACGAAGGGTTTAGAAGTTCTTACTGCAATCAAATTTGTGTTTCCATGTTTAAGACAGTGGATTATAAGATTTAAAACCGATGATATAGACAGCAACTCTTATCCGGATAGTAATATATCGGATACGAGTAATAGTAACTGAGGTTGCAGCGTAAACGACTTACCTTGGAGCCTAGTAGTAGGTGACATAAAATCACCTTAAACAGGGACAATACGGATTTTACCTGAAAGGATGGTTTTTATGTACACGAGGATTGAAGCTTCCCTCCAGCTGTGACGCTCGCAGTATGAAAACAAGGTCGAGACTCCAGCGCTGACGTTTACTAGAACATTAAGTCCTTCTGCAATGTGGCAGCATAAAAGAAGATTTTAATGTATACTAACACGAGGACCCAAGCATTCCTCCAGAACCAAACGCTCACAGCATAAGTTTAGAAAACAGGGTTGAGACTCCAGCGCCGTCGTTTACTAGAAAGGTAAGTCCCTCTTCAATGCTCCGACATAAAATAAGAGTTCAATGTATACTAACACGAGGACTTGCATTCGTCCAGCACCAAACGCTCACATCATAAGTATAGAAAACAAGGTCGAGACTCCAGCGCTGTCATTTACTAGAACGCTAAGTCCCTCTGCAATGCTCCGACCTAAAAGAAGTGTTCAATGTATACTAACACGAAGATTCAAGCATCCCTCCAGCACCAAACGCTCACAGCATAAATTTAGAAACAAGGTCGTGACTCCAGCGCTGTCGTTTACTAGAATTTTAATTCCCTCTGCAATGCTCCAACATAAAAGAAGTATTCAATGTATACTAACACGGGGATTCACGCATCCTTCCAGCACCAAACGCTTACAGCATAAGTTTAGAAAACAAGGTCAAGACTCCAGCGCTGTAGTTTACTACAACATTAAGTCCCTCTGCAATGATCCAACATAAAAGAAGAGTTCAATGTATTCTAACACTCGGATCAATCATCCCTCCAGCTCCATACGCTCACAACATAAGTTTGGAAAACATGGTGGAGACGTTTCCGCTGTTGTTAGTAGAACGGTATGCTCTCTGCAATTCGGCGTCTGCTGTAAAATAAATTAGTAATATCTACATTACCCTATATTTTCGGTATCTGGAGCTGTTGTGTTATACTCTAAGCGAGTCTTCATTATATCAAAACTACCTGAGGGTTTGTAATTTTATTGTTTGTTTTTAGCTTATATAAATTATCTAATCTCTAAACTTTGTTGATTTAATTTTGGTGAAAATATATTTTCAAATATATATGCATTCTATTAAATGTTACGTAATATCTCTAGAAACCTTCATATCAGCGCCTATTTTTTAATTTTTTATTTACCCTCAATAATATAAAATGTTTAAAAACTATAAAACCCTTCAAAGAAAGTTAAAATTTGGTTATAGTTAGTTTAATAAATAGTTCATGTATATTGTAGTATTTATGTGTTTAAAACAATATTATTCAAAGGTCTGCAAAGATAATTGTGACTGTGCAAGGTTCTCAGAAACCATTTACTCTTTCTCTTCGTGGATACACAAAGGATTCTAATAATAGTATTTCATGTAGTAATAGTTCAAATTAAACAGTACTCGCACATGAGCTGTAAGCCCTAGATATCCTAACGCTTGCAAGGATGGGGATTTATTGAATGTGATCTTCGTATAAGGAATACACAGCTGTTATTCCTTGAAATAAATATCTAAAATATGTTTTTGAGCCATGAGAAAGGTATTTGAAGATCCAACACTCTAGGTCGAGCGTCTTATTCAAGAAGTATTAAGCATGATACAGTGATGCGTAAATCATAATTTTAAACTAGAGCTGAGACAAAACATTTGAGTAATGAAAAGTCTCAGAGCCAATTCTCTTGTATGGTCGTCAACAAGCAGATGCTGTATTATTCAGCTTTTAATTAAATGAAGGAAACAGTATGACTTGGATAGTTCAATGTTCACATAGTGTTTTACTATAGTATAACACCAGAAGTATCGTCCCTTCCGCCAGAATTCGTAGAAAGGTAAATTCTAATCGTTTTATGTAGAATAGATTAGCAGCTTTGAGGGATAACTTCTACAAAATTGCTCCTACAGTAATGGTTGTCAGGTTAATACATATGAAACTATATATTTGGGAATTTTTTAATACGATATCATACGGTTGAAATTTTCCTTATTTACAATTTAAGCTACATTTCGTAATTATTTGTGTGCATAATAAATTCATATTATTGCATGCATTAGCAGCTATAATTATTTTAGGAATATTTTTTTCAATAATAACTCAGTGTCAATAATCTTAAGTTTGATGACAATAGCAGCATTAGGTGAGAAGGGTCGTGTAGAAATGTCAAGCCGTAATGGATGGCTTCAGGGACTACTTCGACGAACTTAGCCAAACAGTTATTATCATAACTTGGGCATTTACTAATAATATAGGAAATTCCAAACTATACGTGTGCTATTATTTTTACTGTAGCTCATATTTTAGTACGGTAAAAATTTTTTCTGTGGTATTGCCTTGGGGATATGAGAATTTTGCCATTATTGTAGTGTTTCATTACTTTTAGTTTATTAGTGATATGTATTGGAGTTATTTTAATAACAGTTTTTACTGGTTGAAGTGATATTGTCACTTTTATATGAAAGACATCATATATTAACACCATTTTAGCAAATATCATCACTTAAATATTTTGTTTTATACATGTGTAAATGTTTGTGACAAACACCTAAACTTATATCTTAGTTATTGTATATTAGATATTTAACCAAATTCACAACTATTTCTTTTGACCATATTAGATATCCTACACATAACTTCCAGTATTAAATATTTTCTCATGCATAAAAGAAATTATTGTCAGCTGGGCAAGCTTGTTTTTGTATCACATATTGCCAACAAGCCTCGATGATATATAACAACTTACTATGGAGTTGACGGATTGTACTCCATAACTCATATAATTCTGTTTCCATGTAAAGAAATTAAATGAATCTGATAAAGCTATTATAATTGGATTTATTAGTTATGAACTGTTGCGTATATGTGGGATGAAACATTGTTATAGAAACAAATGGTTAATGGGGTCGTCAGATCCGTTACTGTAATGGGCCGTTTCTCTCAATAGCCGAGTTGCCGCAGTAATTCATTTTTATAGTACCAGGGCAGCAGAAAGCTGCATTCCTCGTGTTTATTCACCTTTAAAAAACTAAACGTTTTTGTTAAGCGTAATTATTGTTTGTCTACAAATTTAAACAGTACAAGTCAAATCAAATTTATTCCATCATTATTTAGAATGTGAACTAATAGTTTAACTAAAACCTAGAATATGAATCACTAGCCATCTTGATACGTGATGATGGCCAGTAAAATTATTAAAAGCAAGATTCTTAATAAATGCAAATAATTGCACATCCCATTTCATCTTAATCCAATTTGAATGTAGCGTTCCTTAGAACCTCCAGTTTTCTGCAGAATTACAGTTATATTCTGTAGTTATAATACAGAATAAATCGTAGAAATATTGTATTATTAAAAAACAGGAGACAAATCATAGAGAGAACGTACCCTTCGATATACTTTTAGAATTGTACTAACAATTTTTGGTTTCGATGTCTGCTCGGTAAGATGCTTCGAAAATTGCCACGAACACCATCTATTATACCAGTTATATATTTTTTTAATTTCGTGATCTACAAGTTCATAAATGATTTATAATAATCTACAAATATCCTTAGGTTCTATTTATCTTAGGTTCTAGAGTCTTTCCATAAATTCAAATTATGCAGTTTGTGTTTTTGTATTCTTAACGCTTAAACCAAATTGAGCTTTTGAAAAAGAGATGTGTATTCTAAAATTATGACTAATCTAGAACTCAAAAATCTATCAAACTTCCCTGTATAATTCGTTTTACATTTTTAGATTTACAACAGTTAGTTTAATTCTAAACCCTTTCCATAAATGCAACCATTGCATCTTGGGTTCTGTCGGCCGTTTTAAAACCAAATTGAGCTTTTGAAAAGAAAGTTGTTCATTCAAAAATGTGACGTATTCAGTAAAGTTCATGTGTCGTTCTTAAATATTTCCTATACAAGTTGCCGAGTCTCTTGCAATTACAGAGAGCGTCAGTGGCGTATGTGACAAACAGATACATTGGACCTTTATACGTTTAAGTTAACAGTTCACTGGTACATTCCAAACTCTGTGCACCTAATGTACTAAAGCCAATCTAATGTAAACCCATTGAAAGTCAGTGAGTAGAGACAATGTACGTTAGTAGAATGTATTCTCGTTACGAACAAAGTTTGCCTTAGTTTGCTGAGCATTTGGAATTCCAACTCTCAGGTTTTCATTTAAACTCAACAAAGTTCCTGCTTGATTATGTTTCAAATAGAAGACGCTTAAATTTTGTAGCTTATAACCTACCAATATGGTTTCTTTATCAAAAGTGTAAGTTTTTAGATAATTTGGTACTGTATTCTTTGTTCATGATTGTTTTCTTGTTTTTTAGGTGTTGATAAAATTGCATGAGTTAGAAACTATTAAAAAATTAAGCAACAGGTCCTAACTTGGAGGACACGTATATATGTGGAGTGCATCCAGGGGTGGACAATGGTGCAAAAGGAAGTAACTTGTCTCAGACTACTACTAAAAGAACTTCCACAATGAATAGGGTTTCCATCTAAAAGGAGGACAAGGAGGGATTCAATACCAACACATCTTGATGAGAGAGAAACTGAGATCATTTATGCTATATCATGGTGTAAAAAGAGCTCAACAAGACTTATAGTATGTTGAGCGATTGCTTACGGTCATACTGAGCGAGATTCGGAGCGGCACTTCGGGCCGAGCGTCCAGCCTACTCTTCTTTCAGATGAACGTAGACATCAGCCCACCTATAGGAAAAGATCTGTCCGAACCGTCCTCATAGGGCGACAGAGCTTTAAACCATCTAAACAGTATATTGATTTCTATAGTGAAATGCAATGAACTATGTTTAATGTTAACAAAGAATTTTACTCTAGTTAAAAGCTAAAATGTACGCTACTCAAACCTATTGTAAATGTAATATAATATTCTCATATTATCATTATTGTTGTATAATAGTATGTGATGTATGCAAGTCCTTTTAATTAATTATCAAATTCTGCTGCATTCTTTGTTTAAAGTTTGTTATTGACGAAGGAAGGTATAAACGGAAAACAGGATTTCAGACTTTTGCCTTCCTTATATGTTATTAAAGGCATAACACAAATTTTCAAGGATCGGAATATATCCTCTTAATCACATTGGGGAGGTATTAATAAATAAAACAATAAAAAACAGAAACAGAACTTTATTTCATTTGTTTCCTATATTTTGTTTGCTATTTATCGTGTCACAAAACGATGGAAAATTACAGAAAAACCTGATTCTTTAAAATAATGCTCTGTTGTCAAAAACAACCATTACAAAAGAAACAAATAATAATTCAAGAAATTAACACAAGTAGTTTATTAGATTGCGTTTGAAAATTTGTAGACAGACCTAACTCATCAAGACGATTAGGTTAGAAATTTAAAAGATAAGAGAGTCAATAGAGCGAATTTTCGAATGAAAACTCCCAGATTTCATCGGCAACTTCCTGTGTTTATTTTTTACTTTCACTACGAAGGCCCACACATTTTGTTTGTTCATAAATGTTCTTCGGAAAATTTTACAAAATAATCGAATCAACATTTCTTATTTATTTAATATTTTGCTGTGTACAACAAATTAAAACAGATACAGTAGTAATTATTGTTGATATTTTATACTTTTTGATGGTAATAGAATGTTGCAGCAAATTTACACATTTAAATGTTTTACTTTCCTTGAAAAAATAAAACTTGTAAACGTTAAAACATCCTTTATCCTTAAAGTTTCACTAATTTGTATCGATAAGTGTTTTATGTAAATAAATTTTTGTGCAGAATAGATTATACTCTGTAACAGGTATCGTATCGACAATCAAAGACACTAACAAACAGACGCAGACTTTGCTTAGCTAGCTAAGAGCAAAACAAAGGATCCGTTTGTCCTCATTAAATCTTTCAATAAAAAAGATCTCTGGGGATTGTTTCTCTATCTTTCATACTAAAACATTATAAATGCGATAGAATATTATGCATGATATACACTAGTTGCTATGCAAAAAATGAAAATAAATATAATATCACATCAGCTGCTGAATATGGATGAGAATAGACTCCAGCTCCAGTTAATTACGGCACAAGTGTAACTGCGATAGTTTGTGAGCAAAATATATAAAATAATGCTCTATAGCTTCATAGGATATTCATGAATATAGTACACTAGTTGTGCAAATACGAAAATAAAAAATTACATTAGCTGTTGAATTTAAAGGTCCAGTTCCAGTTAAGTATGACACAGGTGTAACTGCAATAAATGATCTATAGTTTAATGAAAACCAGCAGGTAATAAGACATCTAAGTGTATTTTAATCTTCGCTATAATGTGTGAATGAACACTGATTCATTTGTTTATGTTACAAAGTATGAAACATAAAAAATAAAGACATTATGGCCTAAAGCCAATAACATTTTTATGGTGGTAATATTTTAGACAGTCAGATGATACTGTCATAAAAACTCACGTAACCTCAAAGAAACTGGCCCTAAACCTGGTTAAGAGTAAATTTAACTTCAGTGTTGACAAGAATCTTTACGGCTGCAAAAAGTACGCATGGCCTTACTATATTGTACTAAACCGGGTATATTTTCTGCCCTATACAGCTACAAAGAAAATCTCTCTATCCTCATATTACCGACAAATTTATCCTCAGTAACACTGCAGCGATTTCTAGATGACATCTTTTCCTCTATAATCACTGTCAGCCATCAATAACAAACCTGTAACTAAATAAGGTGTGAGTCACCCTAATACAATATTACGACATCCCTTTTATCATCCCAGAACCGAACAAGCATGATTACTAATATTTAAGTAATATCCAGGTGACCTCTTCTAATTTATTACCAGTATTAGGTAATA
Organism: Homalodisca vitripennis; assembly: GCF_021130785.1. Taxonomy (NCBI): domain Eukaryota; kingdom Metazoa; phylum Arthropoda; class Insecta; order Hemiptera; family Cicadellidae; genus Homalodisca; species Homalodisca vitripennis. The sequence goes on from NC_060212.1 coordinate 48,045,136, forward strand.
ATAAAAAATATCCTAATTTACATTAATCCAGTAGATGTACACTTCAAAAATAAGTTTTTATAACAAGTTAACCTAAATAAAATTATTGAAGAGTGTGTTTTTACGATGAAAAGCCTGAGATGACCTTGTATTATCATGAGGAGAATAATGAAAGACTTTATTCTCCTTATACACTCAGTCGTAGCGTGTACGAGTATAGTGTGCCGCGACATCGTCTCCTGTACAGTTAAGCTCCTGCGGCAGCGCTGTCGTCTGCCGTATTACTGTTAATACCTGCTGTTGACTTAACGTCCCATTCTACATAATATTTATGGTTAAACTTGTTTTTGTCGTGCATAGCAACACAACAGACTAGCATTGTTCGTTCTGAATTTGAATAAAATATACGACATTAAAACTGAACATAATGCAACTACCTTAATTCAGGAAAATGTTTGAGTAAATATATGAGATATTTTTGGAATATTTTACAATATTTAGTAAATATTCATTACAATATATGAAATAAAAATGTAAATAACATAAAAATAACGCAATAGAGTCACAATCTAAACCACCATTAAACCTTTTCCTGTTTTGAATTTATTGCCAGTTATTCTAAAACTCCGTTAAAACTGTACTTGGTTTGATGTTCTTAAATTTTCTTTCTTGTGGTCGATATAATAGATAACGATATACAGTTAAGATATATTTTAGCTATCTTAGACAACGTAAGATTTATTTTATAGCAATTATCTTAACCATTACCAATAATAATTGCAGTGTATTTTTGTAATGTTATAATGACATAATAAAACACATGTGCTATAACAATTTAAATTTATTTTATAGCAGAGATAAAAACATTCAGATTTGATTTTTTTTACTTTATAGGATCTTGTATCTGAAAAATTATTCAGTTTTTATTTACCATAAGGGTAGATGACATTACAATACTGCACCTTGAGCCTAATAAAATTCATTATATAAAAGGTAGACAACATTAAAAAATGTAAAAAGTCACAATCAAATTCACCATTAAATTTAATATTTATGTTTAAACTTTACCTGGTTTCATATTCTGAAATTATCTTTCATGTAGTCGAAATACAACTTATCTTGGGGTACATAAAACATATTTTACAGCAAATATTAACAAATGCGTATAGTTAATTTCAGAATTTTATTGTAATGTGAAATTATATAATATACCAAATTTTGTCTGACAGTTATAATTTTATATATATGCAATAATTAAAGTCTTCAGATTTTATAATTTAAATTATTAGAATATTGTCTCAAAACAATTATTCTGCTATTATTTACCCTAAGCGCAGATGCCTTGGTTTTTGAGGTAATTACAATACTGCAACTTGTACCCAGGAATTGTCGCAGCGTTGGCCTAAGCTTTGTTTTCAATATCAAAAATTATTGTTTTAACATGAGGAGAATGTTTATAACCCTTTCTAGAACACAATAATGCATTACATATAGGATACTAAGTTACCCACACAATGGCGACGTTTACTTTCATTAGTTTTAGCGGAAAGTTACTGTTTTGGGCGTCGTCCAGACTTAATTACTCTCAGACTTTTGTTATGCTAAAAGCTTCTTTGACGCGTCTTAAATGTTAGAATAAAGTTTTAAAACTCCTAATTTTGGGACCTTTTACATTGAAATTTACTTATTTTAAGACTATATGAACTAGGGACCATTTATCTTCCAACAAGAAGGTGGAGACAGAAAACGATGGTGTTGGTTATTGAGGGTAGGACACAATAAATTGAGGTATATTCTATAAACTTTGATAAGTCTTCCTTACTAAATAAGGATAGCAAATATCACATTACTTACACATAAAAGTACGATATATGTGTTCACTTAATATTCAATGTATAACTTAATTACTTCATTCAGTATTTATTATGTAATAAACGAATAACAACTTTTTACTATACGGTTTAGGCTACATCTCACCGATTATTTTATATTATAATATATTATGTTATAATTAAACAATCATAACAATTCCTTTGACTTTTTTATTCGTGGCTGAGTTAAACACCAACTTTCAGTACAAATTTTGTAATAATTGTTACAAAACAGCCTTTTTTATCTGAAAGTTAATGGGTAAGTGATTCCGTTTCATGTCTCAAACCAATATTTCTAATACATTTTTTGCGTTGGCTATTAAATATTTATATTGCATCCATATAATTAGTTTGTTAAATTTACATACTAAGCTCTCAGAGGCAACTCTCTAATTTTTATGTTATGCTACAATCAAAATGTCAGGTATCGTCATATCCCTATATTTTTACATAATACTATATACAATGTTGTATTGAGGTAGACATTGAATGAGATAGGGCCAAAATTACTCCTTTGAGGAACACCAAAATCTTATTCTCTCACCAAATGTTCTTGCTTCTTTAAGTGTGAAATGTCTGTTTAAAATTTATGACTCGACCCAGGCCAAAATTTATGTTGTCACACATTATGAGCGACGTAACTTCCAATAACTCAATCATAATTTTGTGTTATATTGTATCAAACACTCTAGGTAATACGACATTGGTCATTTGTCTTTTTTATTATTAAAACAGTAGTGAAATTTTAAAATCGTAACACTACTGGTGAATCAGTATTCATTAGATAACCTATTGCCTCGGCTTAAAGCTAATGAATTCGTAATATTGAGATGTTTTATTTGGCTTCATGGTAAAATTTTCGTGCTCAACAAATTTTACTGAAGAAAGATTTTGTCGCTAAATTTTTGTAGTCTGATATTTTTATGGCTGCCAGCTTTCATTACAATTAGCATCCGAGGGGTTGAGATTCATAGTCCATTAAAGATAATTTTTTTATTATGAGAATTGTTTGGACATTTTGCGATGTTACGAAGTGTTCAGGTTTTGAGCTACTAAGACTATATTTTCTAAATAAGGTTGTGTCAGTTAAACAGAACAGCCAGCGATACTCGTAATAGCCAAAGTGTCGTATCTAACGTCAATCGCTGTGTTATAATTGTGACAAATAAGATTTAGTTATTAGTGTAAATCCCTATGCGCCGGTATAACATAAATATGTAAGATTTTTTAACAGGCACTCGTCCATTGAACTGTATATATATATATATATGTTATCTGTTACTGTCCAAAAATCAATGGTATTACTTAAGAAACCAAAGTCTTAAAGTAAAAATACCTAATAAATTTATGTTAGTACTGCAGGATAATAAGGATTTAGACGCTGCATTAGAGCACATTTAAAAATGCTCACATATAGGTGTACTTATATTAGCTTTGGTTTATAATAATGACTTGAAATTTTTATACTTTTCTGTAACATAGGTAAGTAATACATAGTAAATCAATAGCGACAAAAAGTTACCATCTATAAAATTTATATATATATATATATATATATATATATATATATATATATATATATATATATATACATAATTACTGTGTGTGTGTGTTTGTGTGTGTGTGTGTGTGTGTGTGTGTGTGTGTGGGCGCGCGCGCTAAAATCTTCATAAAGCATTGCGAAGCAATATGTATGTCCCCAAAATAAAATTGTTTCTTTCTTATTAAAGGGCAATTAAAAAAAAGATATTTACCATATTTCAAGTAAAGGTGTTTAAGTTTTCCTGAGATATTGGCGCCTAAAGACTAAAAAACACGATTATCGAAAAATCGCACAAAACAAAGAACTAGTTCCTTAAAAGTAATTTTAAAACTACTCACACCTCTATATACAACGCTCCATAAGAGGAGTACCAATCCAATTGAATTTTTCAGCAAATCTATTCGTTTTTATTTTAATTCTGGCTGCTTTGGTTGTTTCTATGACCGCACGGTCAGCTTAAGCAACAGAAAGTCACCAGGGTTTTCGAGAGCAGCCATTGTGATTTCTTCAAGGTCTTATAATCCTAACATTTTTTGAACCTGCAGCCTTCTAATATCACCACGATTATAAATTAAAAGTACATCCTTTACAACACCATTCTAAAGTTGTCCTTTCGACAAAGGTATTCCCTGGAAACCTTGACCAGATAACAGTGTTTAAAAATAATGTTAAATTTTGGATTTTACCACGCAATATTTGTTAATAAGTCTGAATAAGTAAAATACTGTTTAATGCCTCCATAAATGCTTTTGACATAGATTTCCTATGAGTATTAAGGGAATTTCAGCTTGGGTAAGTTTTTCCTTTCACTACGTGTTAGGTGGAGAAAGGCATAGTTGTGGATTGGATCATCACTAGATAGCTAATGAAAATAAATAGTACACACTGCTCTTGTCATGTTTTCCAAGCCATTCAAATAATTTCTTATAAACTGAACGTAATATTCATGTAAATGTTCCATAATCTTACCTTGAAACAAAATAAATAAATAAAAAATCAAACATGGTTAAAAAATCGTTTAAATTCTCCTTAATAATAAAAAATAGATTTTTAATTTATGTACGAAAAAATTGTGTTAGTAAACATTTTCGTATTTACAATAAAATAAAATAATAACGACTGTATAAAAATTTATTTTTTTATACAGTCGTAGACTAGCCTGGTATCAGAGAGTGAGATTTGAGCAAGACTGCGTGTATTCAGCAATAACAGAGTGAACTGTACTATCGCGGGAACGTAGATCGACCCTCTTGCATAACGCTGTGTATTTTTGACGTAATATTCATTAGCTCAGAAACCAATCTTGGCACCGAGGCTACACTAGTACTTGTCAGAATATTAGACGAGTGAGTGGAACTATCGCAGGAATGGAGATCAACCCTTCTGCATAACACTGTGTATTTTGGATGTAATATTCATTAGCTCAGAAACCAATCTTGGCAGATTTGCCTCAAGGCTACACAAGTACTTGTCAGAATATTAGACGATTGAGTGGAACTAATGCAGTAGTACTACTTGTGAGCTACTTGTCTATTATGGGAAAGCCTGGATAGAGTACTACTGTGGATTTTTCCATCAGTGAGGGAAGTGGGATCCAGATAGTGTGTCGCTTTGAGATCTTTTCGTCTATCAGAGGAAGTACTGGACGCAGTGCAACGATGAGGATAGATAAAGATAATGGTAATAAGCCTTTTGATCCGCTAAAATATGTCAAACTATAATTAGTTTAGCTTTATTTGTGGCAAACATTAATACCTTTAAAGCGATGATTATTAATTAATATTTTTATAAGTTTAACCAAAGCCCGTTCTAAGGATTTAAAAGATGTTCCACTCCATGTTGACAAAACCCTCCTTATTGATATAATAAGTAACATTAATTTTAAGGAAGGTGAACTTCCGTTACTTAATTGACTCAATATACACTGTGAGTGAAAAATTACAGAGAATCGCTAGTTATAAGTTTTTACCAAACATTTTTGAAATAATAGTTAAGATAACTGAGTAAATGATGAATGTATTTAGATCTTTAGCCTTAGTTTAGAAAAGAGTATTTCGCAGGTATATTCCTTGATAAACACTAAAACAATTATTCTTTTAGTAAAGTGAATTGCAGACACTAAGAAAATTTGAAGTTTGAAAATTATTAAAGTTCATTATTGCATATATGTGAATATGGTGCATGTTTCTGTAATATGATATTGTTAACTCGGTGAAGAATTACATAGTATTGCTGGTTATAAGTTTTTAACAAACAGTTTAGAATAATGCTTAAGAGAATCGTTTAGTAGTTTGTATATTTTAGATCTTAAATTAGAAATTTATATTTGGCAGGTATATTAGTTCATTAACACGAAGACCAGTAAAGTAATCCTCTTAGTAAAGTAATGGCAGACTCTAAAAAATGTCGGAATGACACTATTGGAAGTATTACAATCAATTTTAAGAGATAACGTTTGCAAGGAAAGTATTTTTCTCCAAATTTATATAATTTGATTAATGTTCAAATGTAAATATGGTGTATGTTTTTATAACATATTACTGTTAACGTAATGATTATTTATTTTTACTGTGTACAATCCTTTTTAATTGTCTTGTTAAAACTCATTAATGTATTCTAGATTTTTATGTTTTATAAATGGCCGTTGATTTGCTTGAGCACTTTAAGGAATATATCATTTATAGTTTTTGTGCATACAGATCTTTTATTTCTTTGACGGAATAAGAAGATAGATACAACTACAAGAATTGTGTGTGGTGACGTTCATCAGGTCACACATTTATCTCTCCTCTCTGTAGGAGTGATATTAGGTTAAAATGATCTTTATTGGTTTAGTTTTTTGTAATAAACAAACATAAGTAAACTTTATTACTAAGACATGAATTTAATGCAAAAATGAAAACGTATTTTAATGTAAGAGTATAAAAAATAAGTGCAGTTTGAAAGTAACTCCATATACCAACATAAATTTTATAACAGGTTCTGTGCTAATGTCAATATTATAAAACCACCTTTGCTTATAAATTGGAAACTTGGGTTTTAACTTCTACTCTACTAGATTCTGTAGTGTGATAAATTAAACCTTGATGAGCTACTAAATGTCAAAATCTGTATTAATAACAAACTTCGTAATATCTTGTAAGCAGCGGACAAATAGTGGTGCTGCTCTGTCATTGAACAAAATTTGTGTTATACTGCCTGTAGAATCTTACGTATAGGGATTGCAAACAAGGATTTGATAGTTTTAGTTACCATTAAATTACTGAAAGAGAATCACTCTCAATTAATCAAAAATGACGGGTAGCTCATATGTTTTTATAATTGATACGGTTTTTTTTCGTTGGAAGAATTAAATCTGTAAGGTAATTTCAAAACTTTGGAAAATGAAGCGACCTGTTACGCAATAAATATATTTCCGGTTTGTTAAATATTTGTATTTTCCCATAAAATTAAAAATAGTAATGGTGGTGTTAGGGATGGGTGGGTGAGGGTTTAAGCGACAAAACTCACCCTACAAAAAGTGACTCGTATTCCGATTTTGCATCGAGCCATGAGTATTATAATGAGAGGTAGCACAGTTAGGACCTGCAGTTGTTCAAAATGCACGGGTTTCTCTGTTTGAGTCACATGAAAACACGCAGTTATACACTTAGCTGCAATAGTTTACTAGCAGTACATGACTTGTTATGCGTACAAATACAATAGGACTAAGCGAAGCTGTACCTATTTTCATCTGTTGTTTAAATTATACTACAAAGTCACTCATTGTGGCCATGAAAATGTAAGGTTGTTCTGTCTGGGTGGCTTGATTCTATGTAAAACTTAAGCAACTAAAATGTTGGAAATGATTGTTTTCAATTTTCAGTTTCAGTAAACATTTAATTGACTTTAAAATAAAGAGAACTGCACTTCGATACTTTTAATGGTTAGGAAGGTTTAGTAAATATTTTTTCGGTTTCACATAACGAAAACTATTTATAGTTTTACATAACGAAAACTATTTCTAGTTTTAAAAAAATCTTTTTTTTACTCAATCTTCGATATGCATGGGTGGTTTACTTTGCGGCGTTAAAAATTTAAAGATTTAAATATCGCTGTCAATGGATGTTTTCGGCAAGAATCTTCCTCAGGCTGTTCAGACATGCTTGAGTTGCGGTGTGCAGCATGCTGTATGTGACTACTCTACTGCACTTATGTGTGACCAGGAGCTCATATTCCTCTGTTTGAAATAAGTCACTACAGTCACCTACTATTTTATCTCAGCCTGAGAGAAATGCTTTGGTTTGCCGTGCAACATGCTGGGTGTAGCTACTCTATTGCGCTTTTTTTATAAATGGAGTTCGTATTGCTCTGTTTGCAGTAAATAACTTATCTAAGGCTTCTCATACGACATAGAATTTTAACAGTTTACTTACTACGTTAAGAATACGAATAGGAATCTTCTGTGAATATACTATGTGAATATTTACAGCAGCCTTTTGTCTAAACAAATAACCAACACAATGAACAAAAATAAGTTAAGAACACAACGTGAAACAATTATAATATTTAATATATATTTTTGTGATAGTAAAATTACTTCTTGAAATTTTTTATGATACCTGCAGTTTTGTAATATCAATTAAATTTACGTAATCTTATTTTAAACTTAAGAGTTGACAGCGTTGCTAGCCCTCGTAACCCACACAACGCTAAGCTGTATTCAGCAACGTTATAAAAATATGCATAAATTAACGTATCTATAATCCTAATTACGTCAGATATGACTTAAGTATAAGAACCCTTGCTAACTTGTCTTTTTTGGAGAAGTAACTTCACATGTCAAAACTACCGGACTGGGAAATGCAAGGAACTTGTTTACACTATAAACTCATACGTTTCACTTTTGAAATATTATAGAACAACGAAGCAATGACATTTGCAATTTATTTGGGATGGACTGCAAACATTATTGTTTATTCGAAATGACATGACATTTTAGTTTCAGTTGATTCATTAAACAAACGTAAATAAGACTGAACGTCAACTTCAGTTTATACTACTGACACCATTATTAAATCATTATGCTACAATCATATCTTATGTCCAGAACTACCATACAATGAGCTAATACTACAGACACTATATTTAAATTATTACGCTAGAAGCAATGTTACGTCTGTATGTACCTTAAAATCACATTAAAACACGAGAATAAAGACAAATTCTTGAAGGCAATTCATATTTCAATATAAATTCATAATGTTATAAATTTATTTCTCAATTCAACAAACTTCGAACGAACTAATCCGAAATCATTGAATGATAACTTTTCTTCAACATACCTATATATTAAATAACATAAATATTATTTGTATCTAACTTAATAACAATCTCGTATAAAATCCAAACTAGTGTCAAAGTACACTAAACATATAGATCTCCCACATTTGTGATGTTCTTAAGTAGAAAATGTTCTTACATTTTTACAAACTGCCCGTAAATTGTTATATTTCCAGCCCAGTTCACTGAAAAGATGAACAATCGCTGAATCAAACCGTTTCAGTAAAAACATTAAACTCAGTTGTTCCAACATTTCACTTGACCCTGTAAACATTCTTTCAATATACAAAACAATATCACATGCATTTATAATTACCAGTATATTTATATTAGTACCAAAGAATAAAACATTTCACAACGATATTTTCACTTGAATGAGTATTTTAAAATATAGAAAAAAATATATTATTCATACGATTGAAATTTATAAGTAATGTATGTATGTAAATATTGTAATGTTTTCATAATCAACCTTTGTGTTTCAGTGGAAACATTGGGATCCAACAACAGAATAAATAATACATAAGTCTGTCAGTGTGTCATTGAACACATAGCTCATACATTTTTTACTAAAAAAACTTGATAAAGAATTGGCGTGTTGGATGTCGTTAATAAATTAGAATACGGATATCATAAATAAAAACTAAATACATATATTATAACTGTTTACTTACGATATAAAATAAAGAAAGTTGAAACCAAGGTGTTCCGTCTAAAATAAATTATTACTATAGGATTATTTATGTATTAACAGAATTGTTTTAACTAATTGTTTAGCCATTTTTATGGGAGTTCCTAATGATTTTTTATTAGTATATTGCTCCGTAAACGTTTTATTATCCTTATTTGAAACGGTTGAAGATGAGCATAACTTCAATCTTAGGAAAAGTAAACAAAACGAGGAATACTATGAATAAAGAAGACGTATTTGAAGACTTCTAAGTATTCGAACTCCGTTTACTAAAACCATCCCCAACAAATCAAAATAAAAGATAAAAAATAACAATTGCCATAAACGTACAAGATTGTAATATACTTTACATAGCATGCATTCATTTAGATAAATAATCCAGATTGTGGTTATGATCTGCAGAGTGGTTCACCTACCATATGCTTTCTCAAAGCCTTGGTTGTGATTTTAGATGGTAAATTTACTCCTCCAAAGCATGGAATAGGTGGACAATATTCCTGAGTCTTAGTTGTTCCAGCAGCTTTATTAGTCATCAAAGAATTGCTTGTAGGTAGAACTGACTCTATCATTACTAAGATGTTTGTATGTATATATGACTAGTAATTGAGTCACATAATATAGCTATATGATGCGTTATAACGTTGATTACCTCATTTTACTAGGGTATAAGTAACAATGGATCACTTTTTCAATTTTCTACCATACACTACCACCGTAATATTTCGTCTCACGCCTAAGTCTAATAATAATGCCATGTCATGATGAAAAAAATTTTACACAGTAGGCATCCTTGTTTGGAGGCAATTAATGAAGAATTAAACCGTGCAGTGCGCGCAATATCTAGATCCCCTAAAAAATCTGTTTAATTGAACTTGATTGGTATAATACAGGCTGCTAGATTGTTTAAGGTGTTCCTTGATTAATTTACAGAACAGTTTCAAGGAAAATTGGTTTATAAGCCCTTAAAAATAGTAACCGTGTCATCATGAATAGATTTACATACAATAACATTAAGCTGTGGTGAACGATATTTAAGGGTTTGCAAGTAAGGTTTTATATATGTTTTATAATATTGAATTATAATACTGTAGGAAGTGCTAAAACTTCTGTATAAAGTCCAAGAAAGAATTGTTGTTACTAAGTACTTGCTTGCAATTGTTATTCTTTCATGATTTTATAATATTTTTAATTGCACATGGTTAAATGGAAGAAATTTCTCAATATAATATTTCATTAAAATCTCTAAATAAAAATTGCAATTGGAAATCTTTCTTTTTTTTAACACCATTGTTTTAAAGACAAAGATGTGAAAATTTCAGTAAAATTAATTTTTCAAATCCAATGAATTATAATATACATTAATATTTAAATATTAACAGTTCTTAAAATACTGATATATATATATATATATATATATATATATATCATATATATATATAAATTGTATAAATGGCAATAGCATTATTTAATTTCAATAAACATTGAATCACAAAAAGTACTTACTCCGCCGGGAGTCGAACCCGGATCTCTCACTTGCCGTGTAAATGTGCTACCATTACACCACAGAGCGCTTACTTTTTCCGATTCAATTATTTTGTATTTGGCCGTATCTGTCACATATGAGTGTAAATAAGCAAACTAACGTATGATCGGAAGACCAAATACCTGTCAAAAAACTTAATCAACAGAATGTTATAAATATTTAATAGTGTTATGGGAATGATGTATTATTAACCTATAGTAATAATCAGACAATATTTTTTTATCACTCTAAATTAATAATTTCACTGTTGCATGTATATTATATACCAATGTTCACCACAATTAAATTAAAAATACTACGTTAACGACCTTAAAGATAAATAAATGTAATTATGTATCTCAACTGTTGTAAAATATAGTTATGTAGGTTCCCGCTGACAAGTATTGTACTTAGCGGGGCCTCAGAAATGTATAATTTCTTAAATAAATGCAATTCAATTTAGTTTAAAAAAAATCAATATACAGGGTGTCAATTAAGTCTGGAACCTCTTTTTTAATTTTTGAACTGTAATAGAAAGAAATACCAAAGTTCACACGTGATTACTGGTGATAGTAATGCACACACCTGCCCAATTACCGACCGGATAATCCCTTTGGGGGACGGTCCACAAGGAGTCAGACAAAATTCTTAAATAGCAGCATAGGTCAAGTTTGGTATCAAATTAAAGGTCTTACTTAGCAGAGTATAAATGCCGTAAACCGGATTTCAAAAGGTGGATTCCTTCAGTAGCTATAGCTATTTGAATTTTAAAACAATTGAACAATGTAAATTATTAAGTATTACAAGTCAACACCAATTTTTAAGTACCTGTGATCAAAGTAATCACATAGTCCAAGAAGCTCAAGATATTCCTCGTGACTACCTTCAAAATGCAGTGGATGGCTTTTACAATCGCCTAGGACATTGCCAGACGATGGTTGGGGAACATTTTGAACACTTACTTTGATCACAGGTACTTAAAATTTGATCTCAGGGCGCAGTACGTCTTATCGTCGTGATAGGATTGTGTAGACTGACCTCTCGCTCCTCTGCTGGCCGGTCCGTCTGACGAGTTTGCGTTGGAGCGCATGCGTGACTTATCGTTCATGCCGCAACCCGTCAAGCGGCGAACATGTCGTGGCACGATAGCTGAGGCGAACTTGTTTTATCTCGATCCCGTTAATCATTGTTGACGGGAAAACTAATCCCACAATAAATCTTGAATAGACGACCCAAGATAATAAAAAACATACACTGTACATTTTAGTACCTCACAAAGTGCTATATAATTCAATATAATGTAAAATGTGAGGCTGGTTGATCCTAGGAGCTCTATAACATAGTAGCTTATTCCCTACAGCCCAGCTCTCTATACATCTCACGTGATTGGAAATGTAGATTTGTATACGTTACTAAATCTATATATTAAACTATCCTATTGTATAGAAATTTAGAGCTTTGTTATTGAACAACTAAATATTCAATTTTGAACACAAAATCCGGCAGTATTTAATTATTAAATGATATTTATTATTTCAGTGTTGAATTAACCATCAAAGCTTTCACGTTTTCTTCACTTCTGTTTTTAAATATAGCAACATAAAGTTCGAGTATCTCACGTAATCTGTTACTGATATTTTTATTTTTGAAATCACCATTGATATACTGAACTATAATAACAACAAGAAATGATTTAAATGTAACCATTTTTGAATTATTGGTATAATTTTTTTAGTTTAATATGTAGCAAAATTAATATATAGTTGTCTGTCTTATATTTTATAAATTCTAAAATACATAATATAGCGTTAGCTCATATACCTGTACACTTATTAGAAAAAAGTACAATTTTGAATTTTGCCTAGATATAATACATTTATGATAATAAATCATTTATTCCTCCAAAATAAAAATGAATGTTGTAACAAAGTAGTATGTCCACTGCTTAAAATAAGTAAGACTATATCTTATTTACAATGGACGCAAAACTCAAAAACATTAGATAAAGTAGAAATCGGGTTAAATCCTATTTAGATTTATATAGATAGATTTTTCTTACCTAATATATATCTAATATGATTTATTAGTGCAAGTGAAGGTACCCCCATAGAGCTGTGCCTGTGTTGGGGATACTGTATACAAAAGAGTAAAAAATTGCGGAATCGGTTAAGAATTGAATAATGCAAATTATGTATTGCAGCTTGTGCTTTAACTAATGAACTATCAATATTCCGTTTCAAAGTTTGAATATTACATAACTATTTAGCTGTATTGAATAAAGGTATTTATGCATAATTTACAATTAAATTGTTAGGGTTATACTTTAACACTGGATACTGTAAAATATTATTTCATAATGTTGTAGCGTGCCTATTTCAATATTAAATAATATATTGGACTAACCCATAAACCAATTTATAATTCGAAACATATGTTAAATTATATCTTGTGCCATTAACCATCTGTTTTTTAGAAGTCATTAACGTTCCTACTATTTTTGAACAAGTCTAGCAATGCATTTATGATCTCGGAGCTGTAATAGAAAGAATGATATAAGATTAAATATAAGAGTGTTTCACGTTGATGTATAATTTTATGATACTACAAGTGTCGATGTTACACAAACTTGGCAAACAGAAGTAAAACATTCATTCAAGTAAACTGAATACCTTCCTCAGGAGAGTACTTCTGGCTGACTTATACTTTCCAGTTGAACCTTCACTGGTTACATTAAAAACCAATGTTTCAGTTTAAACTGTGAAAACCTATGAATGTCCTGGAGCTGTACATCACATTCCGGAAATTTCGATATATTCGGATAGAAGAGTGGATCGATACATTATTGTGGAGGATGAGTGATGGAGCTTCTGTTGTGTTAAACACTTTAACTATTCTAAACATGACTACGGATTTGACTGGAGAGTTCGGAACAGAGCCAGGTTTTCTTTCTTACAAGATGAAATGACATAGAGCCTGCTATCCTTCCTCTTTGTATCTCCAGTTGAAGATAAACAACTTTACTCATCCTATCACCCCGCCAAAAATTGATGTGTTTAATAAGCACTTTGGTAACTTTTTTAACTACAAAAACTTAATATATTAATGATGATAAAGCGTATTAAACTAATGTTAATTATTTAAAAAATTAATTAATTTATGACTATTTATTATTTAAATGATACCAGTATAGTGATTGGGTCGTGGAAAAGGAACTAGAAATCTAAATGAAAATTTGAAGATGAGGTAAAAGTAATGAAATATACAAATTATTGAGCAAATATAGCTTAACTAAACTTCTGTTCCTCTTTTATAATGACGATTGCAATACAACAGTGTTACAGTATTTTTACTGTTAATGGTTAGTAATTTGTGATGTGAAGTTTTTCTTTCCTAAAGTACATTGAATATTTTTTATCGAATTCACGGGGTATCGAATAAAATCAAATTCTGTTAAAGAACTATTTTTGAACTACGGAGTAATTGCTTACAATTCTTAGTAACATGTTTTGTTAACTTCGCTGGAAACAACATTACTTCTCAGTAAAGATGTAAGCTTAGGAAATAGGTAAGACTATGTGTGTCATTTAAAACAGGCAATACGATACTTAGGGTTTAATATGCATAGGTTTTTATCAGATTATAAATTCTTTTAACAGTGGCTTGTAACTATATTAAAGTCTATTTTTACTAATCTAAGCTCATAAGGTAAGAGACAAAAGGGCATTTGTATTACGCTGTAGAATCTGAGCCCTACCCTTTGTTTACAGGAGGTGATAAAAGTCAGGCCTTTGTTTATAGCCTCACATTGTAGCGACTGTGTCTATAAACTTAACTTCATGTGCAGTAATGTACTATTGAAAACAAGACGTATGTTTCAATTTAATCAACTTAAAGTATTTCCAGTACAATTTTTAATAATGTAGTTTATGGAAAAAATATATTACAACACGAAAACAACTTTGTTTGGGGTTACTTTGTAGGATATTTTAATCTTGTTCTTGTGAGGTTATTTAAATACGGAAACATTACTTAACATTCAGTGGCTTCATAAGAACAGTAATATATCAACTCAGCTTCTTAAAATGTTTTTATATATTCTATGTTACATCTAATTTAATCGTACGTAAATGGCATTTAAATGTTATTATCTAAACACAGCAAAAATAATTCTTCTTGGATCTAGAGAGTTATCACCGCTAATCTAGGCTGCGATCTACAACCTTGGGCATATGACGTCGATCGCTACAGCGCACCCTAACATATGAGTAGAAATTCCATCCTAAGAAGATGATGATTGTTCAGAAGCTTCACGGACGTGACTTTTATTAGCAAAGAGTTTTTGTGAGAGAATGTTTAATCTCTTTGCAAATTAAAAGGCTATTTAACAATGATGAAGCTCACTTATATGTGAGTGCTTATGTAAAACAAGCAGAATTGCCGCTACTTAACAGCTCATAACCTACAAGGAATTTATAAAAAATCACTGCAAAGTTTTAAGGCTACGATGTCGTGTGTAGTTTAAACCACTGGTAGCGTTGGTGCAAGTGTCAGTTAATTCTCAAGGTTATGAAGGAAATGCTACGCACATTTTTCGCATTAACAACTTAAAACCTTGGGGTTCTACACGACATAAATTTGGTTTCTATAGAAAGGAGACATAGCCCACGAGTAATACATCCATGGAAGTCGTTAGAGAAATGTTTCCTGATCACATGACTTCATATTTAGTTGATATTAGTTGGACTTCACGCTCACCTGATCTATATCCGTGCAGATAGGGTTAATTAAATCTAGTTTAAGTTTAAGTTAAACATTGTGCACTCGAAGGTTTTAAAGCTGTCATATGTGAAGAAACTGCTGCTGTGGGACAGGTTATTTTGACAAAAACTTATGGAGAACTTTGAAGATAGATTTCTAACTTGCAGAAGGACGCCGTCATGCCGATGTTTTTTGTATTAAAAAGTTTTGGAAATCTTAGTGTCCAATTTTCAAATTGGGTTATTTGCTGACCGTTTTGGTGTCAAAAAATGATTGTGCGATTAAAATAAATTTACATTCACCATTTTAAAATATGTGCATTCTTCTTCTACCACCCTTTACCAGAACCAGCTAATCAGCCCGTGTTCCACGATCAACTAGGATAATTTAAAACTTTATTTACGTGTAATTAAACAAAGCGAAATATTATTTACTTTGTTGAATGTAATTTTATTACTTTTTTATTGATGTTTGTATGCGACATTGATGTGAGTTCTTTGTTTAAAGTTCCGTTATTGACGATTTATTGTTTTAAGGAGGAAGAGAATTACGAAAAAATGATATCGTTATATATAAAAAATATATAGCCTAACACTACGTTTTGAGGATTGAAATTCATCCTCTTACTCATGTGTAAAAACTCAATAAATATACATGTACTTAAAGGTCACTTACAATTTTATGCGATGGAACGTCTCTAAAAACTGGTATCATACCCGACACATACATAGCTTAGAGTCTACAAGCTGCAAGTATGCTAGATTTCTCATGCAAATATAACACGTAGAAATAAATGCCATACCGTTTTCACAACGTTTTGCCGTAATTTATCCTAAGACATTCCTATCTGTTTATCCTGTTGATTTTTACTACTTTATCATCTTGGACAGATTTACAACCTAATATATAATAAATGCCATTGCATTTATTATATATTATCATTATAATATCAATAAAAAAAGTTTTGTTATTATTGATTTGTTTTAATTGTGTTAAGGTAAGACAGAAGGTTCAGTGTAAGGTTTACCACTGGATTTATTCTGGGTTATTTTAACAAAATAAAACAGAGCAGTACAGTATAATACTGTAAGTGAAAGAGAAACCTAGCAAATTGTTACGATTCAAATATTTTAGGTTTGTTTTACAGCTAAGTAAAACAGAACAGTGTGGTATACCACCGGATTTGAAAGAGGAACATAGCAATATTTTGCCGTTTAAATATTATGTGTTTCTTATAAGCAAGTAAAACAGAACAGTTCGGTTCATCATCGGACATGAAAACAGAAATGGAGCTAAATGTTGCCTCTCGAATATTCCGGAAATGTTCTTTACCCGGCGGAAAATACCAGGGCAAAAAGAACATACCCAAAACGTACCGGATGTTCACCACCGGATGTGAACCTCCCACATATTCTGGGCATGTGCTTCTACTTAGTATTTGTTAGGATTATTTGTTAAAATTTTGAGTCAAAATTTCCGACACAAGCACAATTTGAAGAGTGATTATTGTCTTTCATCATTATTAAAATGGATGAACTACTTGTTGACAAAATTTGAATTAACTACATGATTAGATATAGACATTTGGATTAGACATAATCCATTTGTAACATTGTACACGAAAAAGATTATGTTATTATAATAACATAGCTTACTCTTTACATGATTACAAACTTTTCATAAAATGAAGGTATAATTTTTGTATAAAATGTTCATTATTTTAATATTAATTTACGTAAAGTATTAATAACGTAATAAGATTAAAAACCATTGTTTTCAATGAATCTGATAGAAATATTATTGTCTTATATAATTATCAACTGAACTCCTAGTCTGTGAAGTATATACTTATTTGATATGGAACTCCACTTCCACAGCTGAAAATAGCACCAAGTTAGAGCTTGCTGACGTGCCGAGTTCCTACCACGTTTTGGTGAATCGTATAAAAAGGTGTCCTTTAATATAACCTAGTTATGATGAGAATTGTTGATTCAATGTTGGGTTTAACGCCAATTTACCTATTTTAGTGCAGAGTCTGGAATCTGAAATCAATTGTGCACCTGATGAGACAATGAGAATACCTATTCATCTGTATTACACTATATTTTGTAGTCCAGGTGTCAGACATTTCGACCCGATTGAAGAATTTCATTTAAGCTTTTTTAAAGATTGAGTTTGATAAAAGTTTTTGGATATTTTTAGAAAAAATAAGTACAAATTCCAGGATTTGTTTCACGACAACGTCTGATTCCAGACACTACGCTACAAGAAATATGACCTGAAATTTCAGATGAAAAATTTGAGAAACGTTTCTTGCAAAAAATCATAATCAGTGAAATTGAAATGTTAAGCTTTCCTTGTTGATGTTTAGTCCTATTCAAGAAAGAGTAAAGATAGGTAAATTTACCATGAAACACGTCACGAAAACATTCTAGAATCATACGATTTCTGAGATGCAAGTAAACCCCTAAGAGGGAAATCATGCTTATTTTGGCCAGGTACCACTTTTAAACATGTGATGTATCAAATAAGTTTACCATATTATTGGATAGAAATTTAACATATGAATTAAATAATTCAAAGTTCCCCCTGCCTTGCAGGTTTTATTTAACAGATCTTCATTTTTATTTACTCTAACATGCTTCGATTTAGACAATGTGGTTGCTTGGATATTTGTTAGATGGATATTCTGCTTATAAATACACAGTTTTCTTGAAGCTCCATAGATTACTACAAAATTGAGTCTAGCCCTAACACGCGGTAATATCTCTAGGTTAGTGAGCTCTTTTCTCGAAATAAGAACACATAATCTATTTATTAAAACTAATATCCTAAATCAAATTTTTAAAACCGCACTCTCTCTCTCCAAACTTGTGAAGTTTTTACTTTAATAGAAGTCCATTTCGGTTTAAGGCATTGTACCTTTTATTTAAGAGACATTAATTTGATTAATGTATTTGTATATTTGAATACTTTTGAATGAAGTAAATACTTTTTCTCTTAACATTTTTGGAAGATTTTTATACATCATGGCAGGTAATGTGTCACATAATCAATATATGGACCAGACCTGACAGTGAAGCCTGACGTCCTTATACCCTTTCAGTGCGTGAACTAGTATTGGGCAATTCGGCTATTTAGTTTGGAGAAAATATTTTCGCTCTACCTATACTTTAGTAAACTAAGGGATATATTTATGTATTTACTTATACTCTGCTACATCAAGATATGGCAAGCCAAATTTAATTTAATACAGATAAACAATTTTTTTGTATCGTGTTGTGTCTCAGAAGGGGTTGACTAATAGCGATTGAAATATTAATTGGGGTTAATCCGAGAAATTAGCATTAGGATACATGGCTTTAGTTAATTCCCTAATGAGTTTGCGATATTTTACTCAAGCAAGAAAAGAATGTAATATATATAAAATGCACACAAATATTTAATTCCTAGAATGTTTTTATTAGATGCAAAACTCCAAGATAAATTATGGCGTTGCATGAACTTTTAACTCTTCAGAGACAAGACCGATTGAGCTTTAATATTTTAAATGTCAACATGAGGGTGTGCTGTGTGGGAGGTTAGGCGTGAATAGTAACAGCCATACAAACATCATTGATTATTCCCCATTCGCGCGTTGCTATTTTTTGTTTCTCTCAATTTACGAGTTGGATCGTATTTCAAAAGACCTGTTTATTCTTTCATGTTTATTAATGAATGTAATTTAAACTTGTCAAGCATAATTCACAGGACAAACATTCTGTACACTTTAAAACGTTACCTTACTAACAGATTTTCGTTTTAGTAACATAACATTCCAAAGCTAATAGAATTTGCATTCTACACCGTGTAGATATATACAGAGGTGGCATATTCAAAAAAATATTTATGAAAAAATATCCACAATTCTTAACTGACTTAATTGATACCAAAGTGGTTTGACAGATTTAGGTAATTGAACGTTCAGTATAGCTCCAGTTCACTGTCCTCGTAATGCAGCGTCTGGTATCTTTACACTGTTACTGACTTGACTTCTCCAATTTAAAACAATATTAGTTTGAAGAGACGAGAAAGATCAAAACGAACTCTTTACATCGTTTCGACATTAGAGCCATCTAGAATACATAAACCTAAAATATTGATTAATCCAGAAGAATTTGGCATTCTCATCAGGTTAGACATCGTGTTTGTAACATCGTAAGGAACTCAAGTGTTATTGATATTAAAGAAATCCCGGCCAAAAATAGAAGCCTTGAAACGTTTGATTGATCGATTCGCATCTATTAAATAACTGTCAAATTTAGAATTACTTATAGAGTGTCGATTCGTATTTTACCGATAAAAGCATCATTAATGGTAATAGACATTTAAATTGTACATAAATCGATAGCTTATTAGTTTTTCCTTAATGTTTATCGAATTCATATTTTCTTTAATCTATTTTCTATTTGCTTGATTTCTATTGGTTGATAATTGATGTGCAGTGGAGATTGTTATTTCCATGCATTGTAGTAGTACTCTGTCTAACAACTGTCATTGCGTTATCGTACACCCTAATGAACAGTGGAAAATTACAGGAGTACATGCTATTGCAACTCTACTTTTAAACCCCATTATAAATAATGGTTTCTTCGGACAACAATAGTATATATGTCTCATTAGATAGTTGTAGACTTACATTAACAGAGCTACAGGGTAGACTTCCTGTTTATGTTTCTAAACAGAATTATTAAAGAATTAAAACTGTCCCAATTACTGTTTATTATTACACTTAAAATACAAGTGATATAGAGAGTTAGCAATACGAGTAGCAGTCATTCCTTCTGTATACATGAGTCAAACAAATAATTTTAAATCATACTTGGATATTCTAAAATTATGAGACACTCGTCTAAATAGAAAAAACTACACAAGGTGTTCAAAATGTCTCACGCCCTTCCCCCTCTCATATTAACTTTAGAACAGATATGTATCAACGAATATCAATGAGTGACCATTATAAGACTAAACATTTTGATATTTTTTAATATGGAAACTTAACCTCAACCTCAATGATAAAGGATTGAAGTGGAATGTTAAAATTGTAAAATGTAAACCCTGAGGTTGACATCTCATTTTGAAGGCTCTTGTAAACGATGAATAATACCATGCACTAGAGGTCACTATCTCAACCCTGTAGAGCCTGTCAAACGCTTTAATTAAAAAAGCTAAAATTAATTCGTTAGTAGAAAACACACACACACACACACACACACACACACACACACACACACACACACACACACACACACATATATATATATATTTGTGTATATGTGTGTGAGTATATATTATAAAGCGATAATAAAATAATTTTGTGCTTATTTAAATTTAAGTAAAATATTTCTAGGCCACCACTGGAAGAAGATGGAGACAGGTTTTTCTTTTTTTCCGGGCATTTTAAATGAAATGCTAATCAAAGGTGGTTTACATTTTAACTTCTTCCCCAATCCCTTATATTTAGAATTGTGGTTGAAGTTCTTATGTATTCCCATAATGCATTGTAGTCTAAAAAAGATCTCCTGTACTTGATTGGTTAAGATATAAATATTGGTTGATGTATTACTTTATTAAAGTTAATACTGTTACAACACATGGTAGCTTGAATTTGAAGGCGAAATGTCATGTGTTTAGGAGTAATGACATAAAGTAATATACAACTAGGCGCAGAGAGAACTACAGAAGTGAAAGACACAGGACGGTAGTACATGAATACTTGCCTTCAAAGGCAAGAATTCAATTTGTTAACAGATCGCAAAATTCGATTAAAAGTACTCCGATGCTGAAGGCATTTACAGCTTGAAATTTACGCTATTAGCAAATGCAATATAGACGAATTCATGGCACAGCACTGGGAGATTGTCGAATTAGAAGTCTGACCGGGTAACAGAGTGTAAAATTAGAATAGCTGAGACGAATGAATATAGAAATTCCATGTCCGAGAGATATTTTAATAAAGAGACAAAACATTACTTTAAAATTATATATTAGTTTTGTAATAAATACAGTAATATTTGTTTAATAAATAAACGGATAAAAGATTTATAAATAATTAAAAATATTGTTGAATGCTTTCAAGAGATTGTACCGTTTGACGATTACACATGGGGGTGGTGACTTCTGAGGTCGTAGTAATAAATACTCGAATTGCAAAGTTTACTTATAAGTATATTTTTATTTATGAAACTTACAAGCACCACTTGTGGATAGTAAACTAAATATATGCCTTGCCACGTTGCTGCCATTTAGAATACAAGAACTAAAAAAGTATATTTTTTTTCTAGGTGGGCCTAAAATATCCAATGTTCTATGGAACTATGCTACGATGTTTTACTTTATAAAACAATAAGACTTCACTTCCCATCGCAATATGTAGACTCACCACCTGGGTGTCGGCGTCTTGGCACGAGACATTGAAGCTGTAGTGTAAGTAGAAGTTGGGAAAGTGGTAGCCATGTACTCAAACAACACATGAGATACATCAGCTACGTGAGCTACGTGAACTCGCCTAAAACTAATTCGCGACGGTATTAGCCATTTAATGATATAAATTACTTATTATAACAACGTGTTCGCCATGGACGTCGCCACAACTTTTATCTATCTCAATCAAGCAAATAAAAGATCTTCAAGGGCGCGTTTACTTTACAATTTACAACTTTACTTTACGTTACAATCATTTTTATACGTTTGGCATCAAAGGGCTAATTTAATAATACGAAAAGATAAATTTTACTTACGGACAAAGCGCGCGAGGTCTGCTCGGTCACATAGTTGGGCTGCTACAAAGGGTTAGAAGAAGATATTCATACGCGTGCCAATTAGGTAGTTATTCCGCCCAATAATTTAGTTCCGGAACATTGGATAAAAAATAATATTAAGTTATACTGGCTGACTAGTATACTGGTTGTGAAATTTACATTATATTAAAGTTAATTAACCAATTAACGGTACAAGATAAAAGAAAGTTTTCCACTCAAGTATCCCTGCAGCAAGAGGAAATGCTGATGAGCCTAAGTCCTGTCAATGAAATACTTTCAACTTGGTTATACATCAGGTGAAATAACGCGATGAATAAATGAATGCTAATCTGGCTGGTACTAAGAGTCTCGTTGCTATAAAAATGCACAAATAATGATCTGTGTACAGCCATGTACATGTTGGGTGGTGGTTGTTTTGTACAATGGAGTGATATTAGCAGTTAGAGCTTTATTTAATTACAAGACTATGTTTAAACAGATCCATATATTATTGTATTTGTGTTAGAACATTCTAATGTATTTGTTGTGGTCTATGATTGTAAAAGCGTTACAGTAACTTGCTGTAAATAATTTCTTTGCTCGAAATTTGTTTACAAGGATGTTAAAATTTGAAAAGGATAGCTGGACTAGGTTTTTTGGATTTGAAATTTACCCTCTTCCTCAGGTAAAAACCCTAATACAAAAGTATTCTACATTGAAAAACTCTTTATGTTTCTTACAGGTCTTAGCTAATTAGCTGCTAAGTGAACCAGCTTTTTTCTGCAACTAGATGTGTCTTCCACCAAAGGAAAAGGTATGGATTGAAATGTTATATTTAACTTCTGAATAAAATTTGGATGGAAAGTCTGCAATATAATATATTATTAAAATATTATTTACTATATATATTATATAAATATATATTATTAGTTTCAAACGTCCTTAACCAATAGATTGTGATATTATCCATCTATTTTAGTTATTAATAACTACACAATAGTACAATCTTTCTATATAAATAAACCTGAAGTTATACGAACAGATTTTAACAAGAGGCGAACTATTCGCTGTAACGCAAGTAAAATCTTTCTGTTCGAAGATTAGTGGCAATTTGAAAAATTGAGTTAAAAAAACCATAACATATATATATATATATATATATATATATATATATATATATATATATATTTGTTTTCTTTTATTCTGTGTATATTTTAGAAGTGTACTTGAAAAAGTTGTTAATTACAACGAAATATTGTACGAACAAATTGTAGTTTTTCTTTTGCAACTGCTCTAAGAGACTATATATTTATTGAGCTAGCTTACACCTCCTAATATAATTTAAACAAAAACTCATTGCGCATGTGATATTATCGAGCTTTATGAAGTAAACATAATTGTTCTTCGTTATTAGACACTGTTGATGGTTACCTGAAACCCGATATATAGCTGACATAAACCCATCCTAAATTAAAAAAAGGGAAGCACATTAGGAGCCTCGTGGTAGTTGAGGAAGTTTCTAAGTGTCCGTTCAATAGTAAGGCCGGGCAGCGATAAAATGTTTAAGACTGAGAATCATAAAATCAAAAACCTCCAAAAGGACGAGATGCAGTCCAACTCTTTTGGGATGGAGATATATTAAACCCGTGTAATAATAACTAGCTTAAATAACTTATCTTGGAGTCAAGTAGAAATTGGCCAAAATGAACTGCAGAGATCAACCCATTTAGGACCGTTGTTTCCAAAAATGGAACATTAAAATAATAATTTACGAAAAACGGGATTTTCCCTCAAAGAAGGGAATTTTTCTCCCTAAAGTGTTGTGTTGGCTATACTGTAACAGGTTTTTGAAACAGTGGACGCATACATGACTGATTTCTGTTGTCTGTCTTCCTTCCACATGTGATCACTTATTTTCAACCATGGCATTAAGTAAAACGTAAGTATTAATAACTACATAATTGTTTTGTGTAATTATATGAGATTGGTTTTATTTATGTTTTATAGAGGCTTTGAAACATTATATGTACTAATTTTAGTCAAATGTTTACTAGTGCCAGTTTTTGGTTATCAAAAACTCTATTGTTCCAATAATGGAACAGCGGTCACGAGAGGGCACGTGTACATAAAATGTAAAGTTTCGGTTCTCTTTGTGTTTTTATAAACTATCTTATCAATATTATGCTTATTTATCACTAGGTGATATATAAATAAGTAGGCCTAGGATTCTACTAGTTTTTCTTTGCATTGTTTTTTTACCATCTAATTTCATTTATTTCCTTACAAGAAATTTATACGTACTGAACTTTTTAGGTATTCCTTGGATGAAGTTCTGAACCTTATTGAGTCCGACAGCCACGTGTTGAGCGCCAGAGTGTATATCAACCCACCAACAAACGTAAACGACTCAGATGAGGACAGCGGCGAAGAAGATGAGGTGGACCTAAATCGGCTAACAAGACACCAGCTTCTAGCCGATGCTGAAGCAAGAGTAACTTTGGTGAACGAGAATGAGGTAACCTCTGAAGTAACTTCCGTTAGTGAAGCAGTTACAAATCAGGCCATAGCACCCCCTGACAATGCAGCTCGTTCGCCTGTCAACGGTCCTGATTGTACACCGTCTGCAAATAGTTTCAGTTACTTCAGTAAACGAAGCACTTGAATCTGAAAAAGCCTCCTACAAAAATAAAAAAGCCAAATGAACGCAGATGGGAAAAAAAGGATATTCCTGCATTTTCTGAGAAGGAATGGGAAGTTCCTCTCTGGCTTCACAACAATGAAAAAACACCCGTTTAGTTATTTGAAATGTTCTATGATGACGATGTCTTCAAACTTATCTGTGACTATACTAACCAGTATGCTGCTTCCAAGGGGGTACCATCTGGACATAAAATCGAAGATATTCGTTGTTTCATAGGAATTTTATTAGTGTCCGGGTACTGTCAAGTCCCTCGGGGAAAATGTATTGGGAGATGAAGGATGATGTTTGGAACAAGGGTATTGGGGAAGCAATGCCAAGAAACAAATTCCTAAACATAATGAGATGTTTACATGTATGCAACAATAATGATCTGGACCCAAATACAAAATTTGCTAAGGTCTTCCCACATTGGAAGATGCTAAATAAGCGTTGGTTAAAGTATTTTTTGGGTTATGTAAATCTTAGTGTAGACGGATCCATGATACCTTATTATGGCTGTCACAGTACAAAACAACACATACACGGAAAACCTATTCGGTTTGGGTACAAGGCATGGTGCCTTTGTACAAGATTTGGTTACCTAGTCCAAGGCAATCTATATGAAGGAGCAAATACAGGGAATAAATACCCAGAAGTAGGTGTGGGAGGTTCCATTGTCCTTAACCTTTGTGAAAAACTTCCTCAGAGACCAGACGGGTACAATTTGTATTTGACAATTTTTTTACGTCCGTGGTTCTTTTAGAAAAACTAGCAGAGGAAGGTCACAATGCCACAGGCACTATCCGTGTGGAGAAAGCACCAATTTCAGATGTAAAGAGCATGTCAAAGATGCCAAGAGGATCTTTTGATCAAATTACTGAAAAAGATTCCAATGTTACTTTGGTGCGGTTCAATGATAACAACATTGTCACCGTGGCGTCAACAGCATGTGGAGTCGAGCCTGTTGGTAAAAGTTCGTCGCTGGAGTGCTGCTGAGAAGAAACATACAAGTGTCAACGAACCATCCTGTGTTGTAATGTACAATCAGTACATGGGCGGCGTAGACAGACTCGATGAAAATGTGTCAAAACTGTGAATTGGAATTCGTGGCAAAAGTGGTATTGGCAGTTGCTCATGTTTCCAATAAATGTATCGATTAACAATGCCTGGATTCTTTTCCGTTAGACAAATACCTACAAGGACAAACGATTGGATCTTCTTTCTTTTCACTGACATACCTCAAATCACATTCAAGTCGTTTGACATTATGAAGACCACTTCAAAATGTGTCTGCAGTGGACAAAAGAGGCACCGAGGCAGTTCGGTATGACAAAACAAACCATCTTATTTCAGGAGGAAAACAAACAAGATGTGGACAATGCAAAAAGAATACCAAATTGAAATGTGTTAAGTGTAATGTTGCACTGCATTCTAAGTGTTCCGTTCTTTTCCATCAAAAATGAAAGAATTAGTCTTTTTAGAGAAAGATTAACACAGTATTCGTAATCTGTAAATAATTTGTACTGATAATGTAAACTTTACACATGTTTTAATACAAAAACTTTATTATACATGCTTCTGGTTTATTTTAATTATTGTTTTCACATTTCCTTTCAGTAACCCAAGCTCCAAGATTGAGGTAAGCAGTTGCTTACTTAACGTACTCATTCAGGACCGCTGTTTCATTTTTTGAACACACAATATTTCAGTCCCTGAGTAATAAAACAAATATTGATGAAAAACACCTTTATAACATCAAAATATTAAAATAAACCTAATATATTTAAAAAAAAATGCTAAAAATTAATTTGGTCCCAAATGGGTTAAAGAGGGACAATACGAATTTCACATGAAAAGCGACTGAAGTATCTTGGATGATGTTTCAGAAGCATTAGGTCTCGTTCATTCAGTACATATCTGTTATAAACCAATAGATTTTGATTGTTTGTAGAGAAAAATTTTTTTGGTTATTCGATGTTATTTAGCAACATAATCGGAACATTGGAAGTCCACAACAGTGAAATATTATATGTGTTACAGATGGAAGCAGAACAGAATCAGTAATAGATGAGGTAAAACAAATGTATTCTATCTCAAACTTGAAATAAATTTAAAATAATGAAAAATTGACTTGTTCGTCAGTTCCCCAGATTATGATCTGTAAACATTACAACGTTTGTTACATTTACTATCAATCGATTACACATTAAACATTATAGTCATTGTAATTGTTATTTCAATGTTTAAAAAACGATGAATTACACTAACCAAAAGACAGCACCATAAGATTAAAAAATTACATCGAGATGCCAGTGCTGTTGTTTAGTAGAACGTTAAATCCCTCTGCAATGCGGCAGCGTAAAAGAAGAGTTCAATGTATAATAACACGAGGATTAAAGCGCATCCCTCCAGCACCAAACGTTCACAGCATGAGTTTAGGTGAGTTACAAGGTCGAGACGTCAGCGCTGTCATTTACTAAAAACGTTTATCTCTCTGCAATTCGGCTTCTGCTGTAGAATAAATTAGTAACGTCTATATTACCCTATATTTGAGAAACTGCAGCTGTTATTTTATTAGCGAGTCTTCATTATATAAAAACTACCTAAGTGTCTGTAATTTTCTTGCTTCATTTTAGTTTATACAAATTAACTAATCTCTGAAATCGTAGGTTTATTTTTTTATGTTGGAAATAGTTTTCAAATATAATTTACATCCTATTATATGTTACATCATAGCTGTAGAAACGTTCCATATCAGCGCTTCTTACCTAATTTTTTTTAATTACTATCAATAATATTAAATATTAAAAAACTATAAAATGCTTCCTGGATAGTATAAAATTGAAAATATTTAATGTATTATAGTATTAGGGTGTTTAAAACAATATTATTCATTGGTCGGCAAAGATAATTCTGTTAATGTATAAGGTTCTCAGAATAGGGTATATTGTTTCTATTTGTGGATACACAAAGGACTCTAAAAATAGTACCTCATGTAGCAATAGTTAAAAAATAAAAATTATTGTATATGGGCTACAAGCCTGACGTATTCCATAGTTTGCAAGCATAGAGATTTAATGAATGTGATACTCGGTACTAAGATTACAGAGCCGTTATTCTTTGAAATACAAACTGTGCTGAACCCTATGAAATGTACTTGGAGATCAACACCCTGAAAGCAGAAGAGCATATTACTCAAAAACTATAATCCAATGATGCTTTTTATCATTTTTAGAAAAATTGTAGCAACGAGATTTCTCAGAGCCTTTACACTTGACGGGAAGATTAAAAATCAGATGCTGTATTATTGAGCTTTTAATGATTTTGAAGGAAATATTATGGTTTAGTGTTGATACTTTACATAGTATTATACCACTGAGAGAAAAAAGAACACTAGTCATATCGTCTCTTCGGATAGAATTCGTAGAAAGTTAAAATATGAACGTTGTATATGGAATAGATTAGGAGCTTTGAGGGGTATATTATACAAAATTGTTTCTCTAGTAAATACGTAATGTAGTGGGCAGGCCCGAATAGGTATTATATAGTTGAGAGTTTTTAAAGGCCATTTACTAATGATTATTATATTTTCAAACTATAAGTGTGGGATTCTATTTTCCTCGGCTCATGTTTTAATATGGTGTTTTGTCTGTGGTATTATCTTGGTGAGATGTGAAAGTTTGCTAATATTGGAACGTTTCATTATTTGTAGTATATTAGTTTTTTTTTATTAGAGTTATGTTACGGTAATACAATTGTTAGTGGTTACAAGTGATATTCACACTGCTTTATGGAACGCATAATATATTAATAACATTTTAGCAAATATCATCACTTAAATATTCATGACGAAAACCAAAATTATTTCTTAGTTATTTATATTAGGGGTTTACTTAAAATTTAAAGTATTTCTTTTCAACTTTTTTTGTTATACTACACATAAATTCCAATTTAAGTGTTTTTGTCATGTATAATCGAGATTATTATAAGCTAGGCGAGTGCTTGTTTATGCAACAAATATATTTCCAACAAGCCTACTTACGCATGACAACTTACTACTGAGTTGATGGATCGTAATCCATAGCTCATGTAATGCTGTTTCCATGTAAACAAATTAAATAAATCGGATAAAGCTAATATGATTTGATTAGCTATTTTATTAGTTATGGCCTTATTTGCGTATACGTGGGATAAAACATTGTTTTCAGAAACAAATGGTTAATGGGGGCATAAGGCCCGTTACCGTAATGGGCCGTTTCCCTCACTGGCCGAGTTGCTTGCAAGTAATAACTTATCATTTATTTTTGACAACAATTAATGTCACTTAAGTTTTGTCATACCAGTGCAGCATAACGCCGCATTACTCGTGTTTATTCAATCTTAAAAACTAAACATTAATGTTTGGAGTAAGTATTGTTTGTCTATAAACTTAAACAGTATCAGATTCAACATAGGAATAACATTTAAATCCAATATTATCTATCGTTATTAATTACGTGAAACAACCATTTTTACGAAAACCTAATTTATGAAATCGCTGGCCATCTTGACAAATTTAGATGGCCAGGGAAGAAACATCAAAAGCAATAACTTTAATAAATACAAATAATTGCACATCTCATTATATATTTAATTCAATTTGAATGCCAATTTACTTTAGAAACCAAAACTAATTAATGAAAAACAGATACAGATTCATAAATAGCACCTTGTGGTACTGTCTTCGATATATTTTTGAATTACCCACACAGTTCATAGTTTGGAATTATTTCGCTAAGAGAACGTCAGTGCCGTATGTCACATAAAGAATTCATTGACCTTTATACTTTTAAGCTAACAGTTCACTGTTACGTTCCAAACTCTGTGCACCTAATGTACTAAAGCCAACCTAATGTAAACCCATTGAAAGTCAGTGAATAGAGACAATGTATGTCTGTAGAATGTATTCTTGTTACCAACAAACTTTGAATTAGTTTGCCGAGCAGTTGGAATTCCAAGTCTCAGGTTTACATTTAAACTCACATTAACGTTTCTGCTTTATTATGACACGGACATTTTTATCACGTTTAAATGGTTACTTAGATGAATAATTCGCAATTAATAACATATTAATTTAGCACACAACATGCAAAACGCATATGACATGTATCACGATAACCATTTTGTCAACTCCAGGCAATCTATATATAAAATTTGTATTTAATGAAAAAAGGTATAAATACTTTTAAATTATTTAATATGTGCCTCTCTTTGTTTAAAGTTATGTTCAGTCACAATATTAGTATAACTAAAACCAGCCGTGTCAGCAAAGCGCATTTACAGATGAGTTAAGACAACAGAAATTTTCGTGAGTGGGTTACAAAAACAAAACAATATCCAATCAGCATTACCAATAACCTATTATTATGGCTTCTTTATTAAAGGCTCTAAGTTTTTTGACAATACGGAACTTTCTTCTTTGTGGATTATATGTTTTTTTAAATTATTTTTAGGCATTGTAAAATTTGAATTGGTTAGAGACTATTATAAAGATTTTAGCAAACGAATTCTAACTTGGAGGATATGTACAAGTAGAAAGCATTGAGGGTTGGAAGGTGGTGAAAAAGTATATCACTTGTCATTGATTACTAAAATAACTTCCAAAATTATCGGGGTTTCTATTTAACAGAGGGACAAGGAGGGTTTCAATACTCCCACACCTTAATGAGAAAGAAACTGAGACCATTTATGCTGTGTCACAACGTACAAAGAGGGCAATACTGAGCTGAGCGAGATTCAGACGTTCTGCTGAGCGTCTGCTTACTGTTATACTGAACGAGATTCAGAGCGGCACTACGGCTGAGCGTCCAGCTGACGCTTCTTTTAGACAGACATAGATCACGTTACATCAGCCCACCTAAAGATACGTCCGAAACGTCCTCATAAGGCAGCAGGGTTTTGGTCTATAAAACCAGCTTATTGATTAAATTTTTTAACTCTTTTTAATTTATGTAAGAATAGTATTCTAGTTAATGACGCTAAAACGTTAGACTACTCAAACCTATTGTAAATGTAATGTAATATTCTCATATTATCATTATTGTTTTATAATGTTACGTGATATATGCAAGGACTATAATTATTTTTTAAATTCTAATTCATTATTTGTTTCAAGTTTATTATTTATGAAAGAAAAGTTTGAACGGATAACATGATTTCGAACTTTGGACATCGTTATAGTTATTAAACGCATAATACGTTTTAAAGATCGGAATATATCTTTTTAGATAAGTTGGGGAGATATTAATACATACAAAAATAAAGAACAGAAACAGAAATTTTTTTATTTTTCGTTCTCTATTTTTTTGTCTATTTTGTGTGTCATAGAACGATGGAAAGTACGGGAAAATCCTGCTCCTTTCAAATACACTTCTGTCTTAAAAAACAACCATAAGAAAGTAATAATTCACGAAAGTAACATAAGTGGATTACTAGATTGCGTTTGCAAATTTTTAGGAAACTGCAAAACTAATTCCTAAAGTTGATTAGTTCAGAAAGTAAAAAAATAAGAGAGGTAATTGAGCGAATTTATGAACGAAAGCTCCCGGGGTTCATCTGCAACTTGCCTGTTTTTATATTCGTATTTTCAGTAAGTTGGCTCTAACATTTAATTTATTTAATAATGTTCTTTGGAAAATGTTATAAGATAATCGCTAAAGATTTCTTATTTAATTAATGTGCAACTATTTTAAAACAGACAAAGTAGCAATTCGTGTTCATATTTTATACAATGTGATGCTAATCGAATGTCGTAGCAAGATTACATATTTAAAAATTTAATTTTTCTTAAAAAATATACAACTTGTAACCGTTAAATCATCTTTTGCCATTTAAATTTCACTGATTGGTATCAATAGGTGTTTTATGTAGAGAAACTGTTGTGGAGGATATATGGTAGATTGTATCTCGTACTTTTTTAAATATATCGTATGTACAAGCGAAGACTCTAGCAAACACTTAGACTTTGCTTAGTTACCCGAGAGCAAAACAAAGAATCTGTTTGATCTCATTAAAAATGTTAATAAAAAAGATATCTGTGAAATCTCTATCTTTTCATTCTACAACATTATAAATGCGAGAGATAAATATTCTAAGTTTATTTAAGTACAGTACGGGTGTTACTGAAATTATTTGTGAGCATAATATATAAACTAATGCTCTATCGTTTTATGAAACAAGTCTTATGAAGGAAATGTATTTTAATGTTCACTATCCTATAGGAATTATCACGGATTTATTTGCTTATGTTAAAATGCATGAAACAAAAAAAATAATGACCTTTTGACCAAAAGCCAGTAAAATGTTTATGGTGTTAATATTTTAGACAGTCAGATGATACTGTCATAAGAATCCACGTAAACGCGAGAAAACTGCCCTGAAACTTTTTAACAGTAAACTTAACTTTAGGGTTGAAAATAATCCTTACGGCTTCAAAAAGTACGTAAAGCTAATACGTACTAAACCGGCTCAATGTTTTTGCCCTATGCAGCGACAAAAAAAATTTCTATCCTCATATTATCGATAACCTGATCCTCAGTAACGCTGTAGTAGACTCCAATTGACCTCTTCTACTCTACTAACATCAGATAACGCGATAATAAATTGTATACATATATTTATACGAGCTAATTATAATAGGTTTTGTAGATATTACGATCCTATAGATTCATATTTCAATTCAAATGTATTAATTAGATACATTTATCGTTTATAAATAAATATAAAAATACAACAGCGGATGATAGTAATAAAGACATAATCCTAAATTAAGATTGATCACTAAAGTGATATATACATTTAATCACTATAAATAATGTGACTAGTACAGTATTCAATAATGATACTATATAAATCCTACTGATTGATCTAGTAGATACATCATCAGTAGAAATATTTGATAAATATAGTATTCGATAATTTAAAAAAATCAATCATTTTCCAGATCTATTCAGAAGCTACACCCATCTATAAGAAAGCATAATAAAAAATATAAAAAACAACTTTAGTTTGTTCTGGCAGATAAACCTATCACTAGCAATACTTTCACAAATGCAATATTGGATAATAATAACGAAATAAATCATAGTTTAAATTCATCCAGTAGATGCACTCTTCAATAGTAAACTATCTATAAAAAGTTAAACGAAACCATTGAAGACTGTATTTGTACGATGAAGAGCCTGAGGTGAAGTCGTATTATCATGAGAAGAACAATGAAAGACTTTACTCTGTCACCCGTAGTGTGTATAGTGTGTCGCGACATCGTCTCCTGTACAGTTAAGCTCCTGCGGCTGCGCTGTAGTCTGCTGTATTACTGTTAATACCTGCTGTTGACTTAACGTCCCATTCTACAGAATATTTATGGTTAAACTTGTTTGTGTCATGCATAGCTACACAACGGAACAGCTTTATATGTTCTGAATGAGAATTTAATACACTAAATTTAACTTAACATAATGTAACTAACTTGGTTACCATACAGGTTTTAGTACAAATATGTGATATTCTTTTTAAATATGTGACAGTATTTTGTGAATATTTAATATAAAATACGAAATAAAAGGTAAATAACATTAAATTTATTTGAAAAAACTCACTATATAACCCATAATTACCTTTATTTTTTATTATATCCATAGTTAATTACTAAACTACTTTTAAACTGAATTATTATATGATTTACTAAATTTTTGAATGTTGTCTCAGAAAAAATATTCTGCTGTTGATTACCTCAAGCGTAGATGCCTTGTTTTATGACGTCGTTACGGTACTGCACCTTGTTCCTGTGAATGTCACAGCATTGGCCTAAACTCTGTTTTCAATTTCAAAAGTTTTTGTTTTAACACAACAAAAACGTTTGAACGCCTTTCTAGTACACAAAAACACATGCCATATAGGACACTAAATTGTCCACTTCATGTCGAGGTTTTAGAGAAAATTTACTGTGTTGGGCGTTGTCCAGACTTAATTACTCTCAGACTTTTGTTTTCCTAAAAGCTTCTTTGGCACGTCTTAAATGTTAGAATCGATTTTTAAAGCTCCTAATTATGAAACCATTTACATTGGAATTTTCTTTTTTTATAATTATATGAACTTTGGGTTATTTATCTCACAAACAAGAAGACGTTGACAGAAA
This sequence comes from Homalodisca vitripennis, assembly GCF_021130785.1. NCBI lineage: Eukaryota > Metazoa > Arthropoda > Insecta > Hemiptera > Cicadellidae > Homalodisca > Homalodisca vitripennis. The sequence goes on from NC_060212.1 coordinate 48,079,456, forward strand.
TTTATCGTTTTCGATAGTGAGACCAAACAAATTGAAATATTGTCTGTAAGGTATAACAACTTTTCTTTAGCACATTCAGAGAGTAATATCACACTATTTACACATAAAAGTAATCATATGAGGTATGTTTTTTACCATATATCAAATGTATAACTTAATTCCTTTATTCAGTATTTTTATGTAACATTCTAATAATATTTTTTCGCTTAACGTTTTAGATGTAGCCTATCAGAATTTCTGATTTCTTGAACCAGATGAATTCGTTATTTGGAGTTGTTTTCGTTCGGGTTCTTGGTCAAAAGTTTGTTTTCTTTAAGTTTGGCGTGAGACAAATTTTGTGACCGTTCCTACGTAGTCTGATCTTTTCATGATAAAATAAAATAAAATATTTTTAATAAAAAAACTTTTCATTGATAAAAATTACATGTTTGTAATTTATGTACGAGAAAAATGTGAAGGAACTTTTTTGAAATTTATTTCAAAAGACAAAAGAGTAAAGAATTAAGAGAATAAAGTTACAGACTAGTCTGGTATCATAGGGTAAGTCTTGATTATGGTTGCGTGAATTTAACCAATAACAGAGTGAGAGGTACTATCGCTGTAATGGATATCAACCCTCTTGTATAACACAGTGTGCATTGTTCATGTAATATTCATTAGCTCAGAAACCAATTTTGGCAGATTCAACTCGAGGCTATGCAAGTACTTGTCAGAATGTCAGACTCGGAAGATTGTTCACTTCAATCATGTACCGCTAGATACTGAACACACAATCCAATAAGAGATAAAAAAATACAGATCATTAAAGGTTTTGTATGCATAATTACAGTATCCTGGTTACTATATTATTAACAATGGTCCAGTTAGTAATACATTATATTATACTGACTTGTTATATAACGGAGGGAGAGCCGTATAGCGTATATAACATTAGCCTCATGTCGTCAGTGTGGGAGCCGTTTTCTATACACGGAGAGCTTTCGGAGAGTGTCGGATAGAGCACTAGTTTGACCTCATGCCATCAGAGAGAAAGGTTTATGAGCTTTCCGTCTATCACAGGAATGACCGGATAGAGTACTAGTTTGACCTTATGCCATCAGAGAGAAAGGTTTATGAGCTTTCCGTCTATCACAGGAAGGGCCGGATAAAGCACTAGTTTGACCTCATGCCATCAGAGAGAAAGGTTTATGAGCTTTCCGTCTATCAAAGGAAGGGCCGGATTGAGTACTAGTTTGACCTCATGCCATCAGAGAGAAAGGTTTATGAGCTTTCCGTCTATCACAGGAAGGGCCGGATAGAGTACTAGTTTTGACCTCATGCCATCAGAGAGAAAGGTTTATGAGCTTTCCGTCTATCACAGGAAGGGCCGGATAGAGTACTAGTTTGACCTCATGCCATCAGAGAGAAAGGTTTATGAGCTTTCCGTCTATCACAGTAAGGGCCGGATATAGAGTACTAGTTTGACCTCATGCCATCAGGGAGGAAAGCTTGGTACAGATAGTGAGTTTTCGTTTAACAAAAGTCCGTTCTAGGATATTATAAAATGTTTCAATACACGTTAATAAGAACCTTATTGATATAAAAATTAACATTGCTTTTAAATGAGGTGATTTTCATTTAGGTTACATTATAAGATTAATGGAAACCCCGTAAACAATTACAAAGTATTACTGGTTAAAAGTTTTTTATCATAACACGTTTGGAATTAAAGTTTAAAAAATTGGGTAATTGAAGCATACTTGTCGATTTTTATCCTTTATTTATAAATGATTATTTCGCAGATATATTCATTGGCTAACACGGTCAGCTTTGTCTTATTAGTAATTTCATTGGCAGATTCTAATAAAATGTCTTAATGAACTTTAAGTGTTTTAAGAGGTAACATATACACAGTAACTATTTTTCTGTACTTTATGTTAAGCTCATTAATATTTCATTAATATTGTACATGTTTGTATATTATTGTATTGCTAACGTTATGACTATTTATTTCTACCGTGTGAAATTCTTTTTAATTATCTTGTATGCATTTGCTTCTATATTCCAGAACTTTATTCTTTGTAAATTGTATCGTTTTACTTGAGTACTTTAAAAATCGATCATTTATGCATAAAGACTCTTTTATTTCTTAGGCGGGACAAGAAGACAGTCACAGCTACAAGAACTGTGTTTGGTCGCGATCATCAGGTCATACATTCCCCTCTCCTCTTTGTAGGAGTTACGATAGGCTGAAGTGACGCGTTATCCCTATCAGTAGGTTCCACTTCCCATATCCATCCATTTTTTTTTTTCATTAAAAAATCTTACTGAAAGACTTTAAGTAACTTAAAATTAGAAAAATCTTTTATACGAAATGTTATAAAATTATAAACAATTTAACTAGATTAGTTTTATAATAAAAAAATCATAAAGTAAACATTATTACTAAAACATGAATGTTATGCAAAAAGGAAAGTATATTGTAATGTAAGAGCATAAACAAGTGACTAATCAGTGCTATTTTAAAACTACTTTGGTATACCAAATATTGTAAAATGACATCAGTTCTTACGGTCTTACACGTGTACAATCGAATCGCTTGCGCTTGGAAAGAAGACGCCTCTTGAGAAGCCCATAACTGGGTAACACCAAAAGTTATATTAAAACTTAATATAAATTTCAATGTTAAGACGGTCGTCATGCGGTGAAACGCTAAAGCTCTGTGATTGCGTACTGTAATATGCATTTGGAGAGCTATTATGAGAAGCGAGGTATTAACGCAAATCCTCGAGACGTGTTTATAGAGATTGGTTTCTATGAATATTTAATAACACGTGTGTTCGTGGTGCTGACTGAGAGGTGAAGTTGGCAGGTGAAACAGCTGTAAGTCCATTATATTATTCTAAATATAGTATTTTGAGAATTTATGGAATTCTATTGAATTAATAAACATTATCTTTAAAAATTCACAATTTTTTTCAATACATACATACATTTTTTTATACATACATTTCTAAGACAAGGTTACACGTTAGATTTATGAACAGGTTCTATACTAATGGTAATTTATTGAAATTGGGGTTCTGAGTTCTACTCTACTAGATGATGAAGTGTTATGAAAAAATCCTGATTAGCTAATGAATGTCAATATCTGTATTAAACACAACCTCCATAATATCTTGGTAGCTTAGGACAAATTGTGGTGCGGCTCTTTCTTTGACTAAAACTTGTGTTAAAACTACCTGGAGTTTCTTACGTATAAGGATTACAAACAAGGATTTTGTAGCTTTTGTTTCAATTGACCTGAAAAATATAATATCAAAACATATTTGATACGGTTTATGTGTTTGTAACAAGTAAATGTAAGTAACTTGTTACGCAATAAAAATGTTTCCGGTGTGTTGAATAATTATAGTTTCCCATAAAATTCAAAAAGATAATGTTGGTGATAGGGATGTGTAGGGGGGGGGGGGGGGTTAAGCGGTAAAACTCACCCTAAATAACCACAAAAGAGTTACTTGTATTCAGATTTCGCATCGAGCCATGACTGTTGTAATGAGAGGTAGTAGGACAGTTAGGGCCTGCCGTTGTAACAGAATGCCCGGGTTCTTTTGTTTGAGTCCTGTGTTATACACATAGGTTATGGTAAGTACAATAGTTAACTAGCTGTGTAGGGCTATACAACTACAATACGAATAAGCAATTTTTACCTATTTTTATCTATTGATTTAATTTTATTAATAAAAACCCATTAATCGCGCTCAAGAAACTAGAAGTTTTTCGTAATTGGATGGCATGATTTTATTTCAACATACTTATACCGATAAAATATTTGAAATGGTTTATTTACATTTTTTGTTTGTATTAAAAAGTCATGTTGACTTTGAGAAAATAAAGAACAATACTTAGATACCTAATATAATTAATACTTATATGTTAACATATCGTAAAGGTACCTTTGTAAAAAGTTTTGTGACACCTCCAGTTTTGAATATCAATTAATTTTCCATAATCTTATATTAAACTCATGTTCCGACAGCCATATTTACCTACAAAACTTCAAGCTGTATTCAGCACTTTTATGAAAGTACACATAAAGTTATGTGTTTAGAAACCTAATCACATTAGATCTGGCTTAAGTATAAGATCCCTTGCTAACGCGTTTTTGTATAAGTACTAACTAACATGATAAAACTACCGGACTGGGAAATTACCGGTACTTGTTACAATGTAAGTCATATATCTCATTTTTTAAAAATACTATAAAACAACGAAGCAACGACGTTTTTAATTGATTTAGGACGGACTGCAAACATTCGAGTTTAATGACAGTTTAGTTTCAATTGATTGATTAAACAAATGTAAATGAAAGGTTTGCTAGCATTTTAACTGACTCTGGAAACAGTCTTCCAGTTTACAAACGATATCACATGTTATCACGAATTCCCAATATATTTATATTAGTATTAAAGAATGAAACATTTCACAACCAAATTTTCATTGGAATGAGTATTTTTAAAGTGAGTCAAAAGATTATTTATTCATTCCAAGCAAATATGAAAGAATATTGTAATGTTTCTGTTTATATAAACACAATATCAAAAGAATATCAACTTCGTGTTTCAGTAGAAATGTTGGGACCCAACTATGGAATCATAATACATAAGTTTGTAATTGTTTGCACGATTGTGCACATATGTCATTAATTTTTTTATTTAACAATTTGCTAAACATTTGGCCTGAGGATGTGGAGGATGTGATTAATAAATTTGAATACGGATGTATATATAACAGTTTATTTGCGAAAATAAATTGAAAAATGTTAAAACCAAGGGTTTTGTAACGTCTAGAATAAATGGTTACTCCAGGATTCTTTATTATTAAGTTTTTTTTACTAATTGTTTATCCATTTTTTTGGGAGTTCTTGATGATTATTAATGATATTGTTGTTCCTTTAGCGTTTTAGATCTCTATATAACTAAGAACGTTTCGCCAAACTCAGCAAACTATCAGCGAATAAGATTATGGCAACTGTTTTTTGGAATGCTAAGGGTGTGATTCTGGTCGATTTCCTTGAACGAGGATAAAAAATAAACACAGAAAGATACTGTGAAGTATTGCAGAAAGCTACGAAGAGATCTACAAAACAAGCTTAGTGGAAATACGCGTTCAAAAATGTTGTTTTTCCACGACAATGCACGTCCCCATACAAACAATCGTACACGACAAGTACGATTGTTTTAGATTGGGAAGGTTTGATCATTCGCCTTATATTACATATCTGGCACCAAGAGACTGTTACCTCATCCAGCGATGAAGGCCTGGCTTGAACGCAGCGTTTCGATAGTGACGCTGAACTTCACGCAGATCTCAGACGGCAGATTTCTATAAAACTGAAATCGAAACACTTGTGTTACTTATGAATAATGTCTTAATTGGAACGGGGAATAAATAAATTTTAAAATAGCCTAATGGTGTATCTTTTAAACGTATAAATTGTCCATATTTCACTTTTTAATTTCAAGACGTCTGTTACTTTCTTTATAACCCTCGTACATATTATTTTTCATGAAGTGTTGTTTCTGTTTGTTTTTCTTTCATGGTGCTATAAAAGCATGTGATCTCAAACTTAATAACAACATACTCATCCAATAACAGGTTTCTTAAAGTAGGTTTCACATGAAAGGCTTGTAAAGTAGGTATTAACGAGGATCCAGTGAACGAACATGTTTTTCAATAACTAAAAAAAGTAATAATAATCTATTTACGTGGGGTTCAGTTATGTGATGGGTTCCATTTTTAGTAGTTTCTACTGTAAAATTTGAGTTTAGTGGGAAAAAATCATGAAATTACAGATAATTCGTTCATATTTATTACAGCATACATGGCTATATAATTTTCTACCCCTTCGGTTGAAAGGCCCTCAAATGGTAATGGTTTTACTACACGATATACAGCAGTGGACCCTAAGTCTGCAACGTTTAAATGAAGCTCGTGTAACTTAATTGTGGATTATAAAAAATTACGAATATAGTTCTTTAGTTTTACCATGTTAGCAGCTAAATATACGAAGTTAACCGTGAGCCTTTTGAATTTGACTTTAATCCCAAGTTTGAGCAAAAACGTCTAATTTTAATATACTACAACCCTGTAAAAACAATAATAATAATTGTTAACTATTTCGTTATGACGAACGTTAATAGTAACAATATAAGTTTCATAATGATATTTTAGGTTCATTTCTAGATTAAACAGCATGTTATCCGATAATATAATATATATTACTACATTTATTGAAAGGGTTTTACAAAGAAAAAAACCTGTTGTGGAGTAATGTTTTTATAATGCAAGGAAGTATAAATAGAATCATTGCACTTCAAAGATGGGATTACCAAGACCACATCGCCTCGTACACCCTCGTCATCCTTTTATCACATTACGATAACACTGCAGGACAGCTACAGTGACAGGTGTCATGCGCCACTCAGGGATTTTGTTACTTCATCATGTTTGATATATATTGTAACCTATTACTAATATTTATATACAAATAATAGCAGTTGCACGCGGTTTTTGCACGCATTTTACACCGTGGGTCTATGATATTCTGGATACTACTGACATAAATGACAATCACTAGAAGATATTCTGGTGATATATCCTGATCCATAAAAGATTTAAGTTTAAAAATTGTGAAGTAATATATTGAAACATTTGTTTTTTATGTACTAGTGTAAAAACACACATTTCTGTCTAATAAAACTTGATATTTTATTGAACAGCTACGGCAATTTCAATAACAACTAAACTATATTGGTCTTTATGAAAGATTTCTTAGTTTTTTTACATGGTGAATTTTGGTTTCATAACTAACAAACTAAATTATAGCATTGAAAACTGCAAATAAAATGTAACAAATCGTTGTAATAAATCCAATCACACACAGAGCAAACACACGATGTGTGGAAGGGGGGAGGGGGTCCCGAACGGGATGTAATGAACAGTCTGGTTGTTAGTGTTTAGCACCGTCCTGTGAATTCAATGTAACGTTACTGTTGTATGCTAATTCCAGTTTTATGTGATTTCCGTTTAACGCAATGGATATCTAATGCAAATACTCTAACTTTTACTGATGATGAAATAATTAGGACATGTAGTTGAATATGCTATTCTTGTATTATTATTTTATTAAGCCATACAGCATTGACCTTTACCTTCAATTCGATGACATTGCAGTATAATGTATTCTTGATAATGCCCTGCTTAGATTTTATTTAGGTCATACTGGAATTAATTTCGCTAGTGTACTATTTTTTTTAATTATTGGATTTTTTTAAAACATTGTGTTAACCATTAGGAGCCAGCCCCATTTTCACAGGATTCTGAATGTAATTCAGTATTCATTACATACATTTTAACTTTTCAAAATTGAATTGTAATGTAAATTGCCATATAAAATGCTAGGCAGTCTAACAATTTGTAGTTTCATAAGTTAAATTGTATATTAACGTTTTATTTTATATCTGAATTAAAACTACTGATCATACAGTAAAAACTTTATATTTTATTACATTTTAATTTTAACAGATTTTTCTGGTGATATTTCAAATTTTAGCTGAAGTCCATTTATTTTCAGTTCAATTTGGAAGCTTTTTCTGAATTACAATGTATTTTCAGGTACCTTTTCTAATCATTTTCTTCATATATACACCACCCTCGAGTGTAAATCGAAATTAAAAAAAATGTGCCAAATTAGTTCAGCCTCTCTCACAATTATCAACTAGCAACACATTTTGTGATTCATTTTATTTTTAAAATATATAGAATATCCTACAACTTAAAAAATAGTATTTTATAATACGATATAATTATCCGTTTATATAACCATGCCCCTGCAACGTAATGTGTTAGAATGAGGTTAATTTCGTTTTGTTTATAAGTAGATCTCATGAGTTAATGTAATACAGTTAATCTTCAACTACTAGACGTATTTATTACATATTTTTCTTAATACATTACAGAATGCTTAGGTTCTTATATATCACATGTAGGACTATAAGTACTCTCAAAGTGTTGGTATTATTAGAATGTATCCTAAGTGGCTGGACCTGTAAGGAATATATCGATTCTTTGGTGCTAAACTACAGGTTTTACAAAATATTATTGATTCAATATAATCACTATTTTTTAGGGAGAAAAGCTTCTATGTAAATGCAATCAGATCTTTAACAAAGTGTTATTTCATCTGATGAGAGTTTAAAATGGAAATTATTTATTTATTTGTGCATATGCAATAAATATAGCCACGAGAGCCAGGCAGTCGGCAGAGCTTTACATAAATTACGTCATACGTGCTTTTGTCCGGTGCCAGGCGCTCGGCTCATATAACTCACATAACGCTACTCACACTTTTATTTTTATCATTAAAAAACTACACTAACTATCCGACCAAGAGGTCTTTCTACCTCCATAGTCACTTATAACTGACTTTACGCTACTTACACTTTTATTTTATTAATAAAAACATTTCACTAATTATAATCACAGAAGTCTTGCTACCTCTATAGTTGTTTAGTTCTATATAGTGCTAAACGGCTTTAGATAAAGCCAAAGTTTAAATAGAACGATTTTTGTGTTTTAAATAACTTTAAATTTGTCTAATGTAAACAAAATTTGTTTAGCAATCTTTCGTGAGAGATCATTGAAATAAGGTACCATACACTTCACCTTTACATTTACAAATCCCCCAAACAAAATTCCATTACCAAAAAAACACCTTAAAGATTTGTGGGGGAATTTAAATAATTTAATTGAATTTTTGGACACAAAATAGGGCTACCAAACAAGAGTCTGGACACTTCTGTAGTCATACATAACTCACACTTAACACTTTCATTCTTATCAGTCAAACATAGTAACAACTGTTTGACAAAAAATAATTTTGCCACTTCTATAATAGTCACATATAACTGACTTTAAGCAATTTAAACTTTTATTCATATCAGTCAAACATTGCACTAATGGATTGACCAAACAATAACTTCGCCACATCTATGGTCATATCATATTTCACTGAGAGAGTAGAAAACTAAATTTAATATAACAATGTTTTTCCTGTAACTCAGTTGAATCTTCATTAGTATTTTTAAAAACTAAAGTACTCTAAGATAAGTCTCATTGAGTTCTATACCCACTTACAAGCATTTGAAATGTCACAAATACATTTGTTATGCAAAGTTTTAAAATTCTAAATGTACTGTTTTACTTTTTCAGTGAACGAATTTATAATTTGCTAATATCGAAATTGTAATATCACTTCAATTTATTGTTGGTTTGTGAGTCATTTCCCCATTACGATGCACTTTCGTAGTTTCAATATTTGTTCAAAATGATTACTGAGAAATTATCATCCCTAATTTTTAATTCTTTAATCCCAAGTTATATGTCCATGATGGAATTTCGGTTCTTTTCAGTAATTTGCTGTCCAGTATTTCCTTTAAACAATCAAATCTAAATTTCTTCAATGTTACTGTAAGCCCAAATAACAAGTCATATGATTAGAACTATAACTATGAAAGAAATATTTAATTCACTTCTAATAAAATACTAGAACTTAATAAGAAAATTTTCACAAATATATAGAATAGTATTATTGAATCAAAAGTAGCTACAACCCCAGTTGATTGCAAATATTTTTTTTTTTATCATGAAACTGAAGATAATTTTCATGTTAAAATATTTCAAGTAACCAAAACCTTAACTAAACAACTACAACATATGTTCTACAAAACGATATCCCTCCCTGACTCAAATCTTTTAAATCTCTTATATTCTTTACTATATACAAGTGCCAATTGTGTAATAAAATTAGAAGTACATGTCTTATTTTTATTATTCCTATATTATTATTTTGAAAATTACATTTCTTACTTTTATAAAGTATTCTAGATTTCAATTTTTAAATTTAAAACGATAACTGTATGAAACAGTTCAAAATCCGTTAACTAACCGTGTTGGTGAGAGGAATGACTTGATTTCGAAGTATTATCTTGTTAAAATACCACCAGCACTAACAGAGAAGCGATGGTATATTTGTAGGCAACTCCTACTCTATTTAGTTAAGGTACTATCAACGGTAACGGTGTAATAGGTCTTTAGATGGCATATCACACTAGTGAGTAGTAGTTGATATCTATGAGGGTGTTGGGGCACACACGGGAGGGTACATACAGAGTGTTGGTTTTAAATGAATGAATATTGAAAAATAATTCTCTGTTTAGATGGATTTTCAAATTTGCTCCCTTGACTGTGTCCCAGGAGATTATAAATAAAACGTTGAAGAAACTGTGTTTTTATACGAGCTTTACTGTTATTTTGTACCAGGAAACAAAACCAGAATTCATAATATTTACTTTATTTTAAGTGTATTTACAACCAGACAATAAAACTACAGTATATTAGTCAAACAAATCTTACTTTCGAGATAAAGTAATATGTTATATGGATAAAATATAATACGAGTCCCGTTTCTTAGAATATATCAAGTACTATTTTCTGTAACAACTCTACAAAATGGATAGATATAACACAAGAGTAATGTTTAGAGAGTGGCAGCACAACACTTGAAAGCATGGTTTACTGTAGTGAGTGCTTTAAAAAGTACCGGTTCTAATGTAATATGATCATTAAACAATATTTGTTAAAAAAACAATAAAAAATGGATAGATAGAACACAAGGTAAAAGTTTAGAGAGGGGCAGCAATCACAACAAAGTTCAGCTCATTTTAGTGAGTGTAAAAACCGACGATTCGAATGAAATAGTATCATAACCAAACACTATTTGCTCGAATAACAATTCAAAGTGGATAATGAGAACACAACAATACTGTTTAGAGTGGTAGCAATCACAGCAAAGCTCAGTTCTCTATACTGAGGGGGTTGAATGTGATGATGTTAATGGTATGCTATCATCACCAAACACTATTTGCTGTAATACCAATTCAAAATTGATAAATAGAACACTGCAGTACTGTTTAAAATGATGGCAATACAGTAAATCTCTGTTAACTATAGTGAGTGGGTTGTATGGGTTGATTTGTTTGGAATGCTATCATTACCAAACACTATTTGCTGTAATAGCAATTGAAAATATATAAATATAACACAGTAGTACTGTTTTAAAGTGGTGGCAATCGCAGTAAAGCTAATTTCACTGTAGTAAATGCATTGGAAGTGTACCGTTTTACTGGCACATGAGGTTAGCTTTGAAATTTAAAACTTTTGTGAAGGTTCAAAATAAAAGAAAATCTTATGAAATAAATAAAGGTCAAACTAAAATAAAACTTCTTCTTAAAAATAATTACTGGAATTAAAATAAAAATAAAAACTTCTTGATAACTTAAAAATTTAAACTTGTAATATATTCTTCACTCCCAAAAATGTACGATGCGCGCTTCGCTGATAGCAGCCTCTTTTGTACAGTCCAGTCCTTATCATTCATCTGGGCCTACTCCTTCCACCGGTAATCCAGTTACCCCAGAATTATTATTTAATACAATCGGTACACAAGCGATGATTCTATTGAATAAAACAAACCTCCGTGGCATTGTAAAGCGGTACTACAGGGCTGTTAATTGAATTAGAGAGAACAGGTTCATGTATATTCAGTAGCAAGTGGAATAGCTCCACTTCAATAATACCACAATCTATGGATGAAAAATAAAAACACACACACACAGATATATATATATATATATATATATATATATATATATATATATATATATATATATATATATATATATATATAAGTAGATAATAATATGGGGTTCCTGGCGCACTTTCGGAGCCGACCGAAAAGCAATGTAAAATACTGTTCAATGTACCATAAAGGAAGCTGAGAAATAACACAGCAAATCTCAATGAAAAATTAACCGAATCTACAGTCGTTCGTCTCCAAAAGCGATCGGTACATTACTATCTAATCTGTGGAATGAAAAATTAACCAAATCTACAGCTGTTTGCTTCTACTTTCTTAAGCTGTGCTTTGTAAAATGTTGTCAAATCTGCTACGAATAAAGGATTTATCTTAATAAAATTTAATCAATTTAAAACATTTTTACTAAAAACATACTGTACTTTAATAAAAAACTTTTCTACTAAATAGTCACCATGAACTCACCAAGCTCTCTTCAGTTTCTAGCATTTCAAAAACTTACAAAGAAAGACAATTTTAACGAGTTCAACGAATTACCAAAACATTTTAAAGAACAGTTGATGTTTTCCTTAAATGAAAACGAATTCAGAAAACTTTTAAGTACTAAACCGCAATTACTTCCAAACATAGATAGTATAAATATGTTTAAGTTAATAGAAGATGGTAATTTAAATAATAGAAAAATAAGAAAATTATTCCGATTTTTACAAAAGAAACTGAAACACCAACAATCTGACATTTTTCATCGTTTTTATGCAAAAATTCATAATTTATTTGTTGGAATATTAAGAAGTCAAAGGAATATCTACACAGCCAGTTTTTTAACAAGTCTTTGTAAACAACAAGATTTATCAAAGGAATTTATAAGAGATCACGCTTTAGTTGTAGATTGGGATAAATTATATGGAAAAAACATTCACGAAACAGATATATTGTGTGTGTGTGATTCTGATGAAGAAAAAAGAAACGTTTGCCATTCAGCAATTCATTTCGATATAATGAAAGACATACAAAATGAGTGTTGTTAGTGTGCGTGTTTTTGCGATATCTACTTAACTTCTAAGAAATTGGGAATGGGATAAGAAGAAAGGTATCATATGTTTTATTTCAATCAACTCTAGATTTGTGACGTCTGCTGAGAGCGTTTGTACCACTAACGCTTGACCTTGCTTTGCGCACGCCGTGTGTGGTACAAGGACAGTAGTGACACCAAACAATGACCTTGCTTTGCATACGCCGTGTGCGACAATGAAATCACTGTAAAAACACTTAATTCTGTATTACAAATGAACACTATTTTCACACAATGTTTTTATCACAGTTTAGAATGTCTACACAAATTCAACACACAATCTTCTTGTAATGTCTTTCTTCGAGAATATAATAGAAACTTATTAAATATGAAGGACAACGCCCAGTGGAACACTTCACTTCACTTTTAACAAGAAACACAGATCTTCACAGCAATCTTCTTACTTTATAAAGTCCATATCTTCTTTCTTCAACTTGCAAATACATTAGAATCTTCTAAATAATGATATATCTTGTTAAATTTCGTTAAAATAGAGGAGGATCACACATGGCTAGCTATACGTGGCCAACGCCCAGCAAGAGATGAAGACGAGATGTAGTGTTACCAACATGTTAAAATGAAATGTCTCAATTCCCTAGAACTGTTATAGTTTCCAATGTATATTAAATAAGTATATATCAATATTTCTTTCAAACCTTGTTGTTCAAAAACCACTCAACCGATTTTAATGAAATTTGGTACACATATAGTAAATACTTAACTCTTTCGACTTAACTTATCCATAAGGGTGAAATCATCCCCTATTTCTTAATATTCATAAAAAAATATAAAAAATTATCAGACAAATCTGAAACTTCAAAAACAAGCGAGTTCTACTTAAAATTTCATGAAAATAACAAAATGTTCAAAATCTACCCCAATCATCCCTTATATTTAAACTCTTATATCTAGAGAAACTATTGGAGCTTTTCTGATGAAATTTGGTATATAGGTTCAGTAAATATTAAAGTATTTTGTAAAATCATCACTTCCGGTCCATGACCTTGAAATAGTTTTTTCCTAATATCATCACTATTTTTTCAAAGTTTTTTACTGCAATTTAAAATGAATACTTTTATCAATGTCTTTAACAATTCTGTAAAGTTTTAAAACTATCCGACGAATAATAGTGAAAATAACGCGATTTTTACTGAATTTCTCTAATATCGTTCTTAATCACATCATAGGCTAAAAATTTCTCAGAAACCACAACCACATAACAAATCGCGTTTGTAACAGCTTTTTGAAAATCCATATTGATAATTATATCGTTCTTTGAACCAGAAATATTTGTCAAACTCTTTGTTGTATCAATGACATAAATAGGTCTATTCGCTAAAAATTCTTTAGGATTGTAATACATTTCCTTATTATTACAGTAAACTTTCTTAAAATCTTGATACATCTGATACATGATTCTGGAAAGACCTCCGGAAATGTTTAAATTTTGTAATTCATCTGGATAATAAGAACCGTTCAATTTTACTCTGATATTTTTTACATCCAAACTATCAAACTTTGAAGGATTTTTTTCTTGATTATTCTGTCTATCTGTTTGAAAACCTATAATAACGAACTTGGGATTGAAGATATTTCTATAAATGTTTGTAATATCGAACGAATAAGTTGTTCCGGAAATACCTTTTTGTTCAATACATTGCCAATCTAGAAAATTAAACATAATGTTTTGACTTTTTGTAATTTCATCAATCAATCTAATTTTACTCGTGGTTTTATAATCAATCATTGGAACTCTAATAAAAAAATCTGTAATTGTTATTTTTCCATCAACAGGCATAACATTTCCAGTTGCAGTCTTCAGAATCACATCATCGTCTTCTGCTCTTATAAAACTTAGATAAAATCCTCCTTTATAGATCGGAATAGTAACATTTTCAAAAAATCCTAATCCAAAATGAGATAAATTTCCAGCTGCTTCAAAAACACCAAATTTAAAATCTGATTCAAAGCCATTAGAAGTTTGAGAAATAACATCACTTTTTGAATACGAAATAGTTCCTTTAATTGTGCTTAATTGGCCACAGTTTTCGACTTCTTCTATCAATTTATTGTGTTTTCTTACTTCAATCTTAGAAAATAAAAACGGTATAAAATTATCGATTAATCTAACATTATCAGTTCCAAGATATGCTTGACCATCTTGTTTTGTTTAAAGTTCCAGAAATATAAAACTGGAAGTTAGACGAGCAAAAGTTATCTCCAAAATCAATATTAAACTCAGTTCTTTTATTCGGTTCATTCAAATGTTGTTTACTAATTGGATAGAAATTTTTAAACTCCGCCCTTTCAATATCACTAGCATATTTTCTGTAGTCCGCCATTTAATAAGAGAAAATTTAGAAATTTTAAACATCATGTATAATTTTTTCAATGATCTAATGTACGTTTTTATAAGAAAAGATATAAATTTTAGTAAAATAATTAAAAAGATTAGTCATTTTTAATGATCTACTTCGTCATATTCAGGATTCTCTTCCTTAAATTTTGCGATCTCGGTCACATATTTCAATAAAATTTGCACAGGATAGTAACCGCTATCTATAATATTGTTCCAATCAACTGTATCTTTATTTTCATCCAAAAACTTTATACTCAAGTGTTGATGGAGACAAAGAACAGACATATGATCTTTTAATTGATAATGTATATTTTCTTGAATGAACTCTGGGGACAGAGTTTGATATTTTGCAATGTTATACCAATTCAATTTTTTTACGTATAATCTCATCATATCTTCGGATAATTCATATTTTTGAGAAATGTCATCCCAATGTTCTTTTTTCAAATCTCTTTCGTGTTGCATGATAAAAAGATCGAAAGCACTGTAATGTCCCGCCATCTCTATTTATTAGGAAAAAATTTCAAAATCAAGTTTTTATAAATTGACTCTTTTTTGAGTTACATTCAGCACATTTTCCCGAAATTCTTTTAACTCCGTTAATGTTTGCATAGTATTTTATATCATTTGTTGCAGTTTTTTCTTTACATCTCACACAATATATGAGCGCCATTTATATAAGGAAAATTAGTCATCATAGCCGCCTACTCCATTAAATCTGTTGTCGATGTTTTCAAAAGTTTTATCGACATCTTCTTTAAATTTATTAAAGTTTTCTTCTAGTTTATTTAATTTGTTATGAAGCATAGCTTGATTAATAGCTACTCTTTTAAAACCTTCACCATTGTTTCTATAGGTTTCATTAAAATCCTCTTGAAATTTATTGACTTTTTCAATAAGATCGGCTTTATATAGATTGAAATTTTCCTCAAAGTTTGTAAATTTTTTCATCACAATTTTCTATAGATCTTTTACTTCTTTCATCAAGTTTTTCATAGACTTCTGTTGTAAAATCTTTAACATGCTGTTTATGATTCTCGTAATTTTTGTTTAGCTCATTAAACATTTTAATATGATCTTCTAATTAAATCATTACAACAACATCAAATGGATTAATTCCTTTACTAACACTGCTAATTCTTTTTCCTTAAAAATCTAAGGCATTTTTAACATTCGGATCATGTAAATCAACAATATCGATGTTTTCTGATAATTTTAGAGGTTTTAAAATTTGTTCTTTAACAACAACATCATGTTTGTCAATACCAGGTCGAACACCGACAATTCTTTTCTTATTAGCCAAACTAACATAATTCTTTTCAACTTTGATCGCTTCAGTAATTTTATCAGCTTTATCGATATGAGACATTAAATTGGTAAATAATTTTTTTACACCATCATCAACTTCTTTTTCCAATGTTTTTATTTTATCAGCAACTTCATTTGAAGTCATGAAATTTGCAAGTTTGTTATCATATTCTGCTTTAAAATCTTCAATCTCGACAGCAAACATATCTGAATCTGGAAGGTTTTGTAATACATTTTCTAACTTGTTATCAAACTCATTTCTCAAACTATCAAAAATTCAAACTATTATCTACATTTTGAATAATTTGTGTTCCAAATACGTCAAAAATATTTTGTGAATCCATATTTATTAAGTAATAATTTGTTAACAACTTCTTTAAAATCTTTACCAGTACTCAGTTCATTCAAAACAAAAAACACATAAATGACCACAAATTGGGGGATCTTTATAGTCTTGAATCTGAGAATCATTGTAGTAGACGCTTGATTTTTTCAAATATTTAATCAATTCTATAGGTGGTTTGTCCTCAATTCTTCCATACGAATCAAAATAACATGCATTCTTATCATTTTTATAATAACAAATCCAATGCGTTCCACTTCCCATAATCGAGTCTAAATTCACAATTCCACATTCAAATTTCTTAACTTTTTCAGGTAATGTATCTCTCATGAAGATTCCTCTAAAATGTTTAATATTTTTGCAGATTTCTTCCAATTCCCCGAATGTTAAAGGTTTAAATTTTTTTTTCAATGTTTGATTTCACGTAATTCAAAGTTTTTTCATCTAATCCAGATCCTGTAACATCTTCCAACTCTTTATCTAACCAATTTAAAATGTTTCGAACAATAGGAATCACATCTTTTTTAACGATTGGAGCAGCTTTACGAACATAAGGAACAACATTTTTAACAACTGGAATATTTTCTCCAAAATCTAATAAATCTTTCAAAAGACCACCATTTTTAAGTTCTTTCAACTGATTATAAGAAAATTCTATTCTGGTTCCTTTATTGTTTTTCTTATGTTTTTCGAGTTTATTGTATTGTCTATTTGTTAAAAATATCTTATCTTCGCCATTTTTTAGTTGATCTATTTTAAATTGAATACTAACGGGTATTTTCTTCTTAAAAGCGGATTTTATTTTTTCTTTCTGATTTTTGCTGAAGTTTACGTTCACCTCCATTTATATAGTTAAAATTTCAAGTTCTCTTCGATTCCCATTCCTAGTTTTCTCTTCAAAAACATTGCTCCAGCTGTTGGAAGCGCAACAAATCTTTCACCTAATCTAGCATCTTTTGATAAAAATCTATCCATTGCCTTATCTTGCAAAACTTTATCTGCGATATGTCTGGAATTTGTGTCTCTATGTTTTGCATAAAAAATATCGTGTTCCATAGCAGCTTGATCTAATTTATTTATACCAGGATCTCCTCTTTTTAGTCTTTTTTCGAGTTTTGTGCCAGGCCCTAGATACTGATAAGTTGGTACGTGTAATTCAAAAGGTAAATTGTTGATAAAATCATTCAAAAGTCCACTACCCTCAATCATAGATGAACTTATTGCCGGCAAAACTCGTTTTAAATATTTAATTCCATCAGGTTTTTCAATCATTTCATCAAGTTTGTTCGAAATAAAATCTTTAATCGCTTTCTTTTCGTTCAAAAAAATTGTTGTTTCCAGCCTTTTCTTGAGCATAAATATAATTTATAATTCCATCGAGTTTTGTCAAATCGTCGATATATCTGTACTCAATCTTATTATCACTGTATTTTCTTATACCAGATCCTTCGATTCGTTTTTCCCAAATTGGTTTAATCAAATTGAGATATTTTTTACCTTTACTTGACTTTGGTTTCTTAGTTGATGGATCATTATTTTTGTAAATTGAATCAGATTTCCATAAAATTTCAGTATACTTTTTCAAGTCTTCTTCAGAATATAAACCGTCTTTTTGGAACATCAGTGCCTGTTAATAATCTCCATAAACCTTGAGTTCCTTCATATGTTTTTTCATTAATAATGATATCATTATGCTCAAAATTCACGGGCAAATTTCCAATCATAAAACTTTTCTTTTTTTTATCCCAATACAAACCAAATTTATCATCTTTTACTCTAGGAAGGAATTTTTTACCAATTTTATTTAACCAATTATTATATGCGTTGTTCCAGGACTTATTGGTTCAACTATGGTAGAGTCTTCAATGATTCGAGGTCTAAATGGTGTTGAAGATGGTAATTTTGGCAATTCAAACTCTTCCACTTCAGATTCTGGAATTGAAATATCAGCAAATTGTCGTACAACTGGAACCAAATTCATTAAATTTTGATTATCGCTTAAAACATTTTCAATTTTGCCCTCAACATTTTTTATTGCAGATGTTACAGGTTGATTAATTTTTTGAATAAATTCTTGTTCTTTTTCATCAATTCGAATCTGTTCTTTAAATTCTTTGATTAATTTCTTTTCGATTTGATCAAGTTTTTTCGCTTCTTCAGAAGTTACGTTCGCCATTTATTTAGGAAAATATTGAAACGTGGAACGTAAAAACGTGAACGTGGAACGTAAAAATGAACGTGGAACGTAAAAACGTGAACGTGAAACGTAAACACGAACGTAAAACATGAACGTGAAACGTGAAACATGAACGTGAAACATGAACGTGAAACATGAACGTGAAACATGAACGTGAAACATGAACGTGAACGTGGAACGTGAACGTGGAACGTGAACAGATTTACCGTTTTTTCTGTTATTTTCATAATGTAAATAAAAATTAAAGATAATATAAAAATAATTGTAACAAATATTTTATCAAGTAGATTTGTCAGACCACTGAGCAGCATTTATATTAGAAAATTTATTCAGATATTTACCATTTTTTAGGCTTCAAAGTTAGATTAATAGTTAAAAATCCGTAGTCTTCCTTCCAAATTTTATCACATAACTCAATAAAGTGGTTAAAACTCATATCAGATCCCACATAATTGTTATAAATCTTTCTCGAATAGTGATCATCTTGCTTAAAAATACACAACATATTCAGGTTATTTCTTATAACTTGTTTATCAACCTTTGAAAAGCATTGGGAAAGATAGATACAAGATATGTTTTTGTGACGAGACATTACGAAATATTCCTTAATAACGTCCTGATTTTCCAAAATACAATCATCAAAAACGATTAACGAATTGGGTTTACATTCGCTTAACGGAACTATGTCCTCAGAAGCATTATAAAAATGTGATATTTTTTTGTTTAAGTTTTTCTCAATATTTTCAAATCTTTCTTGTAATTTTTTATAGGGCGTCTTGTTCTAAAAGATTTACTAAAAACATACAAATTGGAATAAGGAATCAACCTATTGTAGATAAAATTCAATAATAAAGTTGTTTTTTTTTCCACATCCACTTGAACCAACAATTAACAATCTGATTGGTTGATCTTTCTTATTTTCTTCAAACGTTTGAAGTTTTATCTGATCTTTTTGCTTTAAAAATTTCTCCATTTAAATAGAAGATTTTCATCTTGAAGCAACGCTTGCGAAAATGAAGCTGTTCAAGTTGACTTCAGAAAGCTCTCAATTATTTTTAAACTTGGAACATCCTATACACTTAGAGGAAGAATCAAATTATTTTATCGGTTTAAGCGGTTTTTATTCTGACAATTTTGTAATAAATATTAGTGAAAGTTCTCCTTATTGCATAGGATTTAGTGAGAAGAACATAACAAAATACTATGGTTTAAACAAAGGATATTATACTTTCGATCAAATAAAAAATTCCCTTAAAAATTATCTGAAAACATTCAAACAATCAGATAAATCTTTAAACTTTGACGAAAACAAGTTTGAAATGCAAAAAAATTATCTCTCTAATAAAATTCAAATAAAATCACCAGTAAGAATAATGTTTTCAGCAATTATTGTAGATTTGTTAGGGTTTGTTCAAGAAACTATTGAGCCAAATCAGGTATATTTAGGAAATAATAAAACGCCAAAATTTAGACCGTTTGATGTAATTGAAGTGCACTGCAATCTCGTTGAACCTAGTTTTGAAAATCATACCGAACATTTACACAAAGAATCTGAAATTTTGTACACTTTTTTCCCAAATGTTGCTTATGGATCAAAAATCAGTGAAAAACCAAATGAAATCGATTATATTCCAATTAGAAAAAATATTAAAAGAATTCAAAAAATCGTTCTGACTATTCAAGACTCTGAAGGAAATCTATTAAATAATGAGAGTAAAAACAACAATATATTTAAGATTGCAAGTAACTAGTTAAATTTCTTTCTATCTAAATGGAGTCAGTTGTGAATCTACTCAAATTCAATAATAAAGAAATTTTAACATTTGTTGACGAAAATAATGAATTTTGGTTTAAGGCGAAAGATGTTGCAGAGGTGTTAGAATATAAAGACACGAAGAAAGCAATTAAAGAACATGTCAAAGAAAAATATAAAAAAAGCTTCGAAAACATACATTCTGAAGGTAGGGGTGATTCGCCCCCGCCTTCAAACTTTCAAAAAAACACTGTTTTCATAAATGAAGCAGGCATATATTCTTTAATCTTGAAATCTAAAATGAAAATAGCAGAAATGTTTCAAGATTGGGTTTTAGAAGAAGTTTTACCAAGTATTCGTAAATTTGGTGTGTACAAACTTGAAAACGAAAATAAGCAGTTAAAAGATGAAATAAAACAGTTACAAATTTCAGGTCAAATGAAATCCTTGAAAATAGAGAATCAAGAATTGCGAATGGAATTAATGAAGAGAGATATGATATGTAAAAATTTTGATAAGAAAAAACACCATGTTTTTGTGTTAATTAAGAAGAATCACATGTGGGAATATCCTTATTACGTTATCAGAGCTCAAAAGAGACAAATACCGAAAAGATTAAACCATCTAAAAATAAATTATCCTGAATTAGAGATTTTGTTCATTGATGACGAACCAAATTCTATCAATCTGTATAACCAAATGAAAGAATCTTTGAATATTTTATACAACGGAAATCATTTTACTACAAATATGGCAGAATATCGACTGATTTATAGAATATCTAAAT
The DNA here is from genome assembly GCF_021130785.1 of Homalodisca vitripennis. NCBI lineage: Eukaryota > Metazoa > Arthropoda > Insecta > Hemiptera > Cicadellidae > Homalodisca > Homalodisca vitripennis. The sequence continues at coordinate 48,100,970 of NC_060212.1, forward strand.
TACACGATGAAAATGTTTCTAAATTTTACTAAAAAACTCTCGATTTATTATATTTTGTTTGTAAATGTTTAGCATAACTAGGTAACCATCGTAGAATTTTTTTTTCATATTCACAAGGCATTTCGTTTTTATAACTTTCGCTGAAAATTTTTTTAGCACAATCTTTGCAAAAAGCATCTTTTCTATCTTTACTATACTGCCAGTTATTAAATTCAGAAATATTTTTAATTTCTTTACAAAAGTAACACTTTTTCTCTTCTAAAGTTAATTTGTTCATTTTAACGTATAATTCCTTACAATAACAGTCTTTTCTATTCTCTTCTTGACACTTTGTACATTTCTTTTGAGACTCCATTTATGTAGAAAAAATTATTACACGATGAAAATGTTACTAAATTTTATTAAAAACTCTTAACTTATGATATTTGGTTTGTAAATGTTTTTCATAGTTATTTAACCATTTTATAATTCTTCCACATTCACAATGAGTATCTTCATAATATAATCTATGAAGATTCTTCTTTACACAATCTTTACAATATGAGTCTTTCTTATCTCTACTATAGTGATCACTATTAAACTCTGAAATTTTTTTAGTTTCTTTACATTTAAGACATTCTTTATCTTCCAAAGTTAATTTTTCTATTTTATCATATAATTCTTTATGATATTCCCTTTCACAATCTTTGCAATTATAATGCATTCCATCTTTCCTATTTTTATCTTTATAAAATTCATTTAAATCTTTAAATTCTTTGCACTTTGTACATTTCTTTTGATGCGCCATTTATATATAGAAAATTTATATTACAGTTTTGACTTCTTCAATTCATATTCATAAAACTTTCCGGTTATTTCTTCATTATTTAAATCTTTTATACTATAAGTTACAGGATCTGTGTTATTAATTTGATAAATCACAAAGATTTCTCTTGACCAATTGTTCTTATATTTGTTCGAAAATGTTTGTTTTTTACTAACAATTCTTACATGATCATTGACTTTAAATTTAGTTTTTCGTGTGAATTTCTGGTGGAACATACTTAAAAACCGACTCTAATAACTCTTTTTCTGCATCTTTATCTACGTCTTTAGGCTTCATTTTGATTGTGCTATGAACAGTATCGTTATATTTCTTTACGATTTCTTGAAGAATATCGATCCATTTAAAGTTTTTATTAATCTCAAAAAGAACCTTCATTCTTTCATTTTGAGTTCTGTTATATATCTCTACAATACTTGATTTCTCTTCGTTTTCAGTATGATAAATCTTAATGTTGTATTTTCTCAAAACTTCGTTAAATTCTTTATTTTTAAACTCTAAACCCTTATCTGTATGAAGTAGATTTGGTGGTTTGTGATTGATCTTTATCGCGTCTTTTACTATATCTTCGAAGGCTTTTGAAACATCTTTACCGTTTTTTCTTTTGATAGCTCTTGACCAAGCATATTTTGAGAAAGTATCAATAACATTTAACATATACTTGAATCCATCATTTTGATCCGAATAGTTAGACATTATTACTAAATCTGCTGCCCATAAATCGTCCAATTCCTAAAGTTATAATTTTTCTCTTTTTAAACTTTTTTCGTACTGGTGCATGAATTTCTCTAGCTTCAATCTCTATTTCTTCTTTATTCTTCAATTCTTTCTTTACTTGTTTTTTCATAAGGATTCTTTATAAATTTACTCTTATTTGTCTTACATTTTGAACATTTTGCTGCAATTCTATACAATCCGTTTTGAGTTTGAACAATCTTAGAATCTATATTTTTCGTTTTCTATTTACACTTGTGACAGTGAATTAAATCATCTTCCATTTACATATCAAAGTTTCCAAGTTTGTTTAACTCTTCTAAAATATCTGTTTTATATCCATACGGTACTGTATCGATCTTATTTTCTAGGACAATTCTCTTATCATCTTTAGCGTTCAGTGCCAGCTTGTTTATGGTAACTGTGTACAACTCATGTTTATAGCTTTTGATTACTGTCATCTCCCTAAATTCTTCTTTATCTTCGAACAAACATCTCTTCAAGTTTTCGATATTTATTGTTTTATTTACAACGCTTCTCTTAATTCCTTTACACCTAACTGGGTTTTTATCTAGATATTTGTACGAGTACATCTTAGACCTTAAACCACAAAATTCTTCTAAAACTTCGCTATTTAACTCATCTTTGAATTTCCCTATTACCTTCTTATTTTTAGTAGTGAAACATTCATGATCTTTTGGATAATCACTTGTATCAAACACATCTAAATTTTCTTTAATAATTTTAAAAGGATCTCGTTTCAGTTCTAGGAAATAACTGTCTGTATCCATGTAACACAGATCCAAATCTGGATCAAACTTCTTTAATTTGTTGTAATAAAACTCGTACATTAGCAATTTTGAGAGGTCGAGAACTGAAAATCCTATGTAAATCGGTTTGTTAAATTTAACCTTTTGTTTGTACATGTGACTCGCTATACAGTTGTCGTCAAAGATGTTAAAGCATTTGAAATTTGTTTTCTTAGCTTGTTTCATTGAAAATTCTTCATTTCCAAGCTTAATATCACATATGTTTCTCACATTTTCCATAGATTTTCCAAAAACTGAGTTGTTCATCAGCTTATAAAAGTCCTTTTCGAAGTCGCTTGTAGCTTTGGTTCTCATGTTTGTGTTAAAATCAATGTATTCTTTCATAAAAGGCTTCTGATCGAATGCAATAACTCTATTCACATGTTACAAAATCATACCTTGTTCCAAATAGAACTTCAAATTTCTCGAATGAACAACGTATTCAGTTTTATCCAGTAGAGTTGTGCAAAGTTTGTTTTTAAAATGTTCTGGAGCAAGAGGTAAATCCTTGTGATGTTCGTGTAAATTCGTTGGATATCCAAGATCAACTTCGAGAATATAGCCATAATCTTCGTCGCCAGTGAGTTCTAAAATTGTTTCTTTCCATTCTGCAGTTGTGTAAGTTTTTGGATCCATCCACTTGATATCACTAAACGGCAGTTTTTGCATTAGGCCATACCCATAAAGGTTATTAGCATCAACGTATAACAAATAGTTTTCGGGCTTTGTCTTATCGAAATCTTTCAAATATTTGTTATTTGCTTTAACATATCGCTTAATACACTGAGAAATGCCCCCGCGAATGCCTTTTTCAATCATCAAATACATATTATAATAGTTAATTAGCTGAAGCTCAATTTTCGTTAATTTTAACATTGCGTCCCATGCGAGACTGGGAGCTGTTAGATAGTGTGCCGGATCGAGTTTATAACAATTAAGGCAAATGTTTCTGAAATTTTCGAATATATCAGCAAGCAATAAAACATCTTGGATATTGTACAAATCAGAGTAATTTCCAAGATTGTTATCTTTTAATTTGTTCCAAACGCTCAAGTAGTGTTGATAATCTTTCTCAGATATGCTCTCGTCTGTCAAAAGTGAATAGAAATCTTGAATTTTCAGCTGTTCTGTGTAATCAAGTTTTTCAATACTATCGATAAATTCGTAAGGAAATATGCCTTTTCCAGATAGAATTTTAAAGATTTCTTCTTCGTCATTTGGCTGTCTTTCTATAATTTCATTCAGTCCATCCTGTATAAAATGATTTGTATGTTTGAAGTCTTCTTTCTTTAAATTTTTCGCTAATTTTTCAATAGACGAGGCCATGAATCTAAATGTGTCTACGAAAGAGAACTTTATAAATTTTCTAGGTTTATCATTGTCAAACTCATAGCCATATCCAGAATTTACTGAATAATTTATATATTTTTCTTCTGAGTTTGCGATCAAATCAACGTTTTCCATATTTCTTAGCTAATTCTTTTATGTACAAATGTGTGTCATAGTTACTCATATTGTGACAGAAAACTGGAATGTTTTGTGGAAATTTCAAATTTAGATTGCAAACATGCATGAGCTGCGCCTCGAAACTTGCCGGTTAAATGACAATGATCTCTCACTTTATTATAACTCTTATCTTTCCAACTATCAGGAGTAAAACCATACTGAATTGACCCAACAATCATAAGCAGACCATTCACAGATATGACAAACGTTTGAATTTTGATATGAAATTTCTTCTTCTTCAGTTAATTTCATAGGTTTTTTGTTCTTAGAATTATATTTTGTAGCTATGTATTTCGATAATTTATTGAGTTCTTCAAATCAATTTTGCAGGAACATTTGGCAAATCTTCTTCATTTTTTGCTCGATAACATATCGGCTTGTACATACGATTGGTCACATTTGACACTAAATATAGAGTAAAACCATAAGGGAATGTGCTTCTGAATCTTGGTTGTAGTCGATCTTTGTGGATTGTTCTTGCATGTCGGAATTTTTTCTAATATGCTCTCAAAATCCATATAAATAACGTACGGATGGCTAAACTTCTTTTGATAATTAGTAAATTTAGTTGTTTGACCTGGAAATGGCATAATTGGCTTACAAACTTCATGATTTTTACAAATTTCTAAGTGATCTGTTAAATCTCCAGATTTGTAAAAATGGCTTAAACATCTTCTACACAAAAATTTTCTTTCTTTATGTTTAGACAACTGCGAAGAAACAAGCTTATTTAAATCGGTTATCAAAAACATAATGAGATTTATCATCTTGTTTAACATACAATAAATCAATGTTTGTTTCAGCGTCATATTTTTCAGAAATTTGTAACGGAACAATGTTAATATTTTCATCAAAACTGTAGACATTGATAGACATTGTTGGATACTTATGCTTGGAATTGTAGCTTCGTTTTTCAAATATTTGTATATCTTTCAGAGACATTGGATACTCAAAACCTGAAAATATTTCGTCATTCACAAATTTTTCGTATTGCTTTACACGTTCACAGTCTCTTTCTGGTTTTTCAATAGCACATCTTATTGAGTAAATAAAGCAAAAATCATCTCTATTTTTTTATATTTATACAAGCTTTTTTATCTTTGATATTCTTTGGTAAATCGATGTATGATCCTGCATTCATCATTTCGTGTTTGTTAAGGCTCAAAACTAGTTGTTTACAACTTTTAAATGTCCATCCGGAACCTTTATTTGGATTATTCGTTTGTTCTCGATGTGTTAATTTATTAAATTGCTTAGTAATAAAGTCGTTTACGTCAAAGATTTCGTCTGCTTTGATAGTAAAATACATTAGACATGTTTGCGGTTCACCATTCACTAAAGTTCGTTCGTATTCACATTCCAAAGAGAGATAGCCCTTCATATTTTTAACATTTTCTTGAAATTTTTTCTATTAAATCTTTAATTTCTGGGCGCATAATTGAAAGATATTTGTAAATTGACATAAAATTATCGCTCAAATTCGTTAAAATGTATTGCTTGAAAAGACCTTTCACAGAGGATAAAACTTCAACATCTATGATATTTTCAGGTTTTTCGTGAAGAGTTTTATCAATGTTTTCAATGATTTCAGACTTGGTTTTATCGTTAGTACCGATAGCCAACTTTTCAGCTATTGAATGAAGTTTTTCATCATTAAATAGGTCGAGATTTTTCTTTTCAACTTTGAAATTTCTCTTTAATTCACGTAATTTCTCAATATTAAACATGTTTTCGTGATCGGCAATTTTATTTTCTCTAGCCCATTGTCTTAAATAATTTAGTTCATTATCGTAAATTTGCTTGTTTTTTTTCGTGACTTTTTAGAATTATAATGGCGATCATAGTTTTTTCTTAAAATTTCTCTTTTGCAGAACGGACATGATATTTTTTCGCGCTCCATTTATATAGAAAAATTTATTTAACTAAATGGTGCTTGTAAACCAACGATTGCGCCTCTCACGGCGTGATATCACTAACGGATACGACGCGGGCGAAGCGATTATCGGGCCTCGTGTCAATTTCCTAAATTTTTACTTCTCGATTGGATGACTGAGAAATGTTTTTGCACTTTTTTGACTTTGAAAAGCCAGCTTCAATAATTGATTAAATTCATGTTATTCTCTTTCATTCCTTCTAATACTTCAAAAATATACTCTTTCGCCACTGAAAAAATCTCGATTTCTTCCGTAATAATCTTTGTAATCATAGACAAAATATCCTAAATAGTTGTACAATAGAATGAAATTATTTCTATTTATCTCTGTTGTAGAAATGTAAACATAAACATTTGTGCTGAAAAATTTATATCTCGGTAGACTTAGTTCCATAATCTCCATTTATAAAAAATCTTTTTTTTGTTTAAATGGAAGAGTACAATGCCAACTGTTACAAGTGTTATAATAGAGGAGAAATTATTGATAAAAAATATTTAGTTTGTAGAGATTGTAATTTAATTTTGTATGAAAGACCTAAACCTAAGAAATTTCGAAATAAACTAAACACATTTGAATAATCTGCTTACAAAATTGCAATATGGAGACAAGAAGCAAACAAAATTTGTTACAGAATTTAGAAAACATAATAAAAATTTTTACTTATCTCTTGGAACCATTGACAGAATTATTTTCCTTTTCAAAGAATACATTAGGTTTGTAGGTATCGATACACACGTTTATTATGAAAAGATATTACCTGTATTTTTTCATTATCTGGATGTTGAATTTGTCTACGATTTTAAGCCTGAAATCTTTGATGATTTTATAGTACATTTGGAGAAATTAAACGAAGAACCTCGTGAAAAGAATGCGGTTTTACTCACATTCTCCCCGACTTCTCGAGTGATTGTTACCAATTTCATTTTTTCCGTCTTTAAATTTTTTCTATTTAAATGGAGTTCTTGAAAGAGTTAAATGATATTGGAGAATGTAAGTTTAAAGAGTATAAGAAGTTAAATGAATTGGAAGAAAGGAAGAAACATAGAATCTTTAATTTGGAGAAAATGAAAGATAAATTCGGGTTTACAATAATTGCCGAGTTGGAAGATTGTAAAGTACACTTGCCGAACAGATTTTTGACTGTTTTGGATGAAAAAAAGATTAAAGAATTAAACAAAAATGAAAAATTACACTTGGTTGTTACTGGAAAGAAGACTATTAAAGATAAAGACTGTGTTACTATCAATTTTGTAGAGTAGAAGATTTTTCGTCGTAGCAGACATTTCAAATAGATTGATTTGACAGCTCAAGAAAGTAGAAGCAAACAGCTATAGATTCGGTAATTTTTCATTCCACAGAGTAGATAGTAATGTACCGATCGCTTTTGGAGACGAACGACTGTAGATTCGGTTAATTTTTCATTGAGATTTGCTGTGTTATTTCTCAGCTTCCTTTATGGTACATTGAACAGTATTTTACATTGCTTTTCGGTCGGCTCCGAAAGTGCGCCAGGAACCCCATATTATTATCTACTTATATATATATTATATATATATATATATATATATATATATATTTATATAATTATTTTGATAATAACACACAATTCCTCTTCCTCGTTAATCTTATTTATAATCTTAACATTAGGACCGTATGTATTCTTATGATATTTTTTTCAAAACTTTTATGAATAATAACATTCCATAATAATTTATGTACTTTCATTTAGGTGAATACTACATCTAGGTGAGTAGAATAATTTATGTTCTAAAGTAAAAATGCTATAATTAAACTTCCTTTAAATTATTATAAATAAGAAGTAATATAATATCAACTTTTGCCTTTTTCAGCAAAAAATATTTTGCAACTATTAGTTTTGCTCTGATTTAGGACTAAATGAGAATGAAATTTTCCAATGAGGAGTTCTTATAATTTTGGTCTTTAAATGTAACACGAAGGGATATATTTTCGCTTTATAGCGTAAACCAGACTTTATTAGAATTTGTCATAGTATTAAATATTTAATTTGGTCATTTAAATCACTTCTGAACGAAGTATATTATTATTTTAGTCAGGTTTAAAATCCTAAACAATATTAAAGAATGCAAATTATTGCAGTATTATTACAAAAACATATTTGGTGGCAGTATGAAATATCGTATCTTTAAAATTAGTTTAAAACATTAAAAACATATTTAGGTCGTAATGGTTTATTGGTTAAAATTGGATAATAACTTATATAACGCATGAAGCTGTAAACTAATTGTGACAGGAGGCTTATCACGTACTTTCCGGTCTATCAGATTACATTACCTCGTGGTGTAAAGGGAGTGTACACTTGCTACAACGTCCGTAATTTATGAAAACCGGAGGAACCTGCGCCCCCCTGTCTAACAGTAGAGTAATCGTGACAGAAGTCTTACCACGTACTTTCCAGGGTATTAGATTACATTTCCTCGTGGTGTAATGGAAGTGTAACCTTGCCACAATGTCCGTATTTTATGTGAACCGGTGACATCTGCGCCGCGCTATCTAACAGTAGAGTAATAGTTACAGAAGTCTTACCACGTACTTTCCTGAGTATTAGATTACATTACCTAGTGGTATAATGGGAGTGTAACCTTGCCACAATGTCAGTAATTTATGTGAACACCTGCGCCGCGCCAGGTCTAATCTCTGGGGACTGCCACAAATGTGCAGAATGTTTCCAAACCTCCTTAAATATGGTTTATAATTTAATGATAATAATATATTTTAATAATACAATATTTTATTAAGCTTTATTAATGTAGAATGAACATTGAACTTGGGAAAGAACGTGCTTCCTTAAAGTGCGGCTATCTCGCTCATTTCAATATTGGATTATTCATATTATTAATACCGTGGGTTGATCACCTGGAATAATGATTTTTACTTATTTATGGATTGAAATGTGGATTTTCGATTACATTGTCGATTTACATTGTTTATGTACTCTTTCAAAGTCATTAAACAATATTTAATACTAGCAGTTACTCGCATCTTTGCATTTAATTTCGTATGTTTTGCACCTGTACGAGCACTTCTGGTGCGAGTTAATTATATTTTTGACGCCAATGTTGAATTTTACTGCTTTCAAAAATAAAAAAAATATGTTAACAAGTATATATATATAAAGTCATTTTAATTTACTCTGGTCATAGTATTTTTAGTTCTAAACTGATTTTGCCTCTCTTTATATAAATAAAATATTTATCTCTTAACAGACTATTTGTGTCAAATTAAACAGGTTTCATAACAGTCTTTAAAATTATAGTAAAAGTTAGACTACATGATCTCATATATATGTACTGTTAGAGGTTACCTGTTGCTTTGCACACTGAGCCGGGGCTCAGTTTGGGCAATTTATTTTTTGTCTATTATTTTCCCACCTCGGCCACTCTTGTCAGTCGGTGGGGGAGTCACTCCGTCAAGTATTGATTTTCTGCCTGGTTGGACTGATTGGTTGAGGTCAGCTGGTTGACCTTGACTAGTTTACCGACCAGCTGTTCACCGGCACCGGCACCGGCTACTGTTCGGAGCGGTCAGACTGTTCGGAGACACGTTCGGAGAAGCTACTGCGTTTGCTGTCTGTTCGCTGCTCGTCCCGTTCCACATGGCTGGCTAATTCTCCGACTTTCGGCAGGTAAATGTTCTTTTGCACTCTCTTAACTTATTTAGTTGGCGGTTTTTCTCTCCCACCCAGACATATATTATCGTAGATTAGTTATAAGTAATTTATATATATTTTTGTAACTTGTGTTCCTCGTGTACGTGTTCGTGTCGCAAAGTGTTCGTTCCTGTCTTTCGTACATTCTAAAATTTGTTATTTTATTTACTATGCAAGTTAAGTTTTTATTTTTGCTCTAGTGCTTTCTAACTGATCCGTTTGGCGAACGGAAATTCTTTTTTCCGTGTACACACTTTGTCTTTTTAGTGTAAGCGAGACGGTACAGACTTTGCAAATTTTTGTTACCTCGTGTTTCGTGCAAAATTGGGTGGCAACATTCATGATTTCGATTTTATTATTTAATTATTGTTATTTGGGAAATAATGTATTGTTATTATTTGTAAATTATATAATTATTATCAGGCCTACCTTACAATTAATATTTAATAGCAAAATGTAAATTATTATAATATAATGATTAAAATCCAGCGAATTATAGTTACAAGTAAATGTTATCACGCTTAATCATTTAGTATGGCTGTCCTAGCCTATGTAATATTTAATATTGTCACCAAGTAGTGCATCTTAAAATACTTGGTGTCTTGAGTTATTTTTAGGAAATAGTCTTTGATACTTAAAAGGTACTGTTAGTTACAGATTGTTATTTTTTTTTAATTGTTAAATTTAAATATTTTATTATACTTTGTGGCAAACATAATTAAGTTTTTATTATTTCTCGGGTTGTAGTAAAGTTGATCTGAATTTCTACTGGTTATGTTGGGATTCTACAGGGTCCCCGTGAGTGCCGTCAGCGGGACTGATGCGGCGAGTCTGACCACAGCACTGAAGCCAACTGAATGCCCGCGCCCTGCCAGCGCTATTGGACCGGCATCCAACCGGAGTGTAGTGCTCCCATTAATTTCTTCTGGAACAAGGTTGGATCAGAAATGTTTTTTACTTATTATACCACTTGAGAGGATTGGCTTGTATGGAGCGCTGCCAGATGTTAGATCTGGAGGAGGGCCAGTATATTAGCCAGTATTATTTAGTTTAGTTACATGAACTGAAGGGGAGGATTTCATCTTTAATTCGGATTCGTGGAGGCAACTAAGCCCCCGCCTCCTTCGAAAATTGGCTTTAAATATTTTTTTTTTTAATTTTCTGCTACAAACTTGAAACCAAATTACTTTTTAAAATTAGTGGGCCTAGAAATTCTACAACCTTTTCCCTCCCCTCAGTTCATAAAAAATTACCTGTTAAAATTTTTAGATTTACTACTGCCGTACCTGATATATGTTATTTATAGACCAAATTTCTATTTATTGTGTTATTAATATTATATTATTTATTTATTATGTTATTGTTATTATTGGAAATTATGTTATTGTTGTTATTTAGTTTTTAAGTTACGCGGTGCACCGTGGTGCTGCAGTTAACTGTATATTGTATTTTGCATGGAAATGTTTGCCACCTATTAATTATATTTCATTTACTCGAAATCTTGTCTCTTTGTCTCTCTTCCCACTAGTGGCATGTGATTGTTTTTTATGATTTGCTCCGAGTTTGGGAGGGGCGCGCTTCCGAGACCTCCTGTCTTTTTCGCTAACTCGGAACAAAATGGTAGCAGAGCGTGGTTACGTGTTTTTACCCTCTGCGGGCCCGGGGTTTTTGTTTTGCCACTGGTGGTGAGAGGCACGAGTTGAAGTTGTTAGTTGACTTCCTGCGCCTGTGCCGTCTCGCTGTGCTATTTTTTTGCTGATCGACAGGAAGTGTGTGAACTTGTTTATTTATTTTCTGATTATTGTTACTTGTGTGTTTTTGTTATACTTTGTCATCGTTGTTTTTTTTCTGGTTTTGTTCTGGTACGGCGTAGTGTTTTGTTGCGGTATTTTGGTTTCGCTGCCGTGTTTCGTGGACGGCAGGAATTCTGGGGACCCTGCTGAGAGTGTTTTTTCACTGCGTTATTCTCTTGTCGCCTTAGTTATTGCTTTGTTAGTCGTTGACTTCGAGTCAGTGTGTTGTTTGTTAGTTTTTTGTTACTCTTTGTTATCATGCCTGTCTCTCTGGTGCCTGAATACTTGCTGAAGGAGGATCTCCATTTTGAGTTGTTGGCTCGTGGGCTTAATCCGGGTTCCGACTGCGAGTCCATGCGGAAGCAACTGCGGGATAATATGGACCTGGACACTACCTGGCCTAGGGATTTGGCGTTCCAGAAGCAGAGGCCTATTTTGGAGGCTAAGTTGGAGACTTTTGAAAATAGTCAGGAGGACTGGTTGGAGTCGCCGCCCACTGGCCGAGAGAGGGATAGGTATTTGTCCCGGCTTACCCATCTACATATGAGGCTGTCGCTACTTAGATCCAAGCTTACCAGTTCTGGTGATAGGGAGTGGTTGGAGGAACGCATCACCTTGGTGGACGGCCTGCTGACTGTACTCGAGAGGGACGAGGGGGCAAAGGCTCCTGAAAAAACTGTGTCTGCGGTTGACTCTGCTGCGGCTGTTAAGGGTGAAGGCCAGATCCCTGGATCAGTCGTTGCGGAGGTGTCTGGTGTGGACGGGGCCCGGGGGCCTGTGACCCAAATGCCTGCTGGATCTGGAGGACTGGGGACTGTGATGACGGGATCCTTTGTTCAGTATCACAAGCTTCCAAACCCACTTACCCCGTTGCTGCAGCGACTACCAACGGTGGATGGTCTTGATACTGAAGCCTTGCTGCGGTTTCTTTCTGAGATCCTGCGACTGTATGACTTGCCTGGTCTTCAGGGAGCGAGCTTCCTGCATGTCATCTCTCCGTTTTGTAGGCCACCTTTTGGGTGACTGTCTGGTTCGAGTTCTCCAGAGGGGTGGTACCCTGGATGATTTTCATAGGGAGGCATTGGATTTCTTTGTTCCTGGTCAGTTGAGGGAACGTCTCCGTGTGGAGAAATTCTTTAGGCCTCAGGGCAACGGAGAGAGTTTGGCAAAGTTTGTGGCCGAGGTGAGGGACACTGATAGGGTGTTAAGGCTCAACATCCCCGAAAGTACTGTGGTCACCACCATCCTTGAGGGTCTCAATCCTGAAGAGAGGTCCCGTCTAGTTTTTGCTGGTCGCCCTTCCACCTTTTCTGAACTGGACCGTCTGTGCATTGCTTCGCGCAGCGTGCAGTTTGCTGACCGGCAGAGGGCGGAGAGGAACAATCTTCGTTCCATCCAGCCCTCCAGGGCTGTCACTGCCGTACAGAATCCCGTGGATGGGCCACTCCACTCAGGTGGGCTTCGTCTACCCATCTGCTATGCCTGTGGTGAACAAGGTCATACTCGTCGGGAGTGTCCTAGGAGATATCGCACTGGTCCAAAAAACTAGATCAAAGGGGGGTTTTATCCGAAGTTCCCCCGAGGTCTAAGAAAAAATTTCAAAAAAATAGTACCTTTGCGAAAAATTTGATTAATAGTTTGGACACTACGAGCCTAGCAGAAAAGGGAAACCTACGGCTTAGGACAGCATCTTCGGTGTGCCCTTATATCAATATCTTAGTGATATAAGGAGACTCAGTGCATAAGGCCCTAGTTGATTCCGGGTCAGCCTGTAGCCTCATCTCTTCCCGTCTTTTTGAAGCCATTTCAAGGTTAGGTTTGGTGAAGCACACCGAGGAGTCTTCTTTAACTTGCTGGACTGCTTCTAATTCCCCTCTTCCAATTTCGAAGAAGGCTTCAATCAAGTTTAAGGTTGAATATTTTTCATGGGTGTGGAGCTTCCTTGTGGCCCAGGACCTGAGTATGGACTGTATTTTGGGGGCGGATTTTATTCAAAAGACTGGTTTGGTGCTGGATCTTCAGGCGGGCCAGTCTTATTTCAAATTCAATCGGCGAGTGTCAGTCCCCTTTTCTGATAAATTCAAATCGACACCGCAGGTTGGTGAGGTGGAGTGTGAGGAAGGTTCTGCCCCTGGGGACCCGTTCGGTCACTTGGATGAGGAGCAAGCTGGGGTTCTCCGTGAGCTTTGCTCAAGATTTCCGGAGGTCCTCACACCCAAGCTCGGTTCTACCCATCTTATTGAATATGAAATTCGTCTGACTGACACTCAGCCAGTACGCTCCCACCCATACAAGTTGGCTCCTCCAAAGATGGAGGTTATGCGTGGTATCATCAAGGATCTCTTGGATCAAGGAGTTATTGAGCCTTCAAACTCATCGTATGCCAGTCCAGCGTTCTTGGTTCCAAAGCCGAATGGAAAAAATCGTATGGTGGTCGACCTAAGAAAACTTAATGCCAAGATTGAAATAGACTCAGTGCCTCTCCCCGATCTCCATTCTGCTTTTGATTGGTTCGGTAAGGCCAAATTTTTCACTATATTTGATTTGAACCAAGCCTATCATCAGATTCCGTTGAAGAAGGAATCACGTCCTCTCACGGCCTTCTGTGTTCCGTGGAATTTGTATCAGTACCGATCTGTGCCGATGGGGCTAGCTGTGGGGGCCCAAACGTTAACTAGGTTGCTTGACTCCATCTTCCACGATGTGAAGTTCAGGTATGTCTTTAATTATCTTGATGATCTTCTGGTCTACAGTGAGTCTTTCACGGAACACGTTAAACATCTTGAGGAGGTCTTGGTTAGGTTGGGTAGGGCTGGCCTTACTGTCAATCCGGAGAAGGTGTCTTACGCCCAGTCTGAAATTTCGTTTCTTGGTCACCTCGTGTCGTCTAGGGGGGTATCTATAGACCCTGCCAGGACCCAAGGCATTCGGGATTTTCCTCCTCCGAAGGATGCTAAGGGTGTGTTGCCAGATTCATCGGCATGGTTAATTTCTACCGTAGGTTTATTCCTGACTTTCCCGAGGTGGCCGCCCCTCTGAACGCTTTAAGAAGGAAAGACGCAAAGTTCGTTTGGGGTGAAGATCAAGAACGTGCTTTTCAACTGCTTAGGGAGGCCATTATCCAACCTCCTGTGCTGCGAATACCGGACTTTAGTAGGCCCTTCATCTTGCAGACTGACTCCTCATCCTGTGCTGTAGGAGCTGTGCTTTCTCAAGAATTCGACGGCGCTCGGCAACCTATCGCTTTTGCATCTAGGACTTTGACCCTTCAGGAAAAGAAATCTTCTATTTATGAGCTGGAGTGTCTGGCGGTCGTTTTCGGCATGGATAAGTTTCGGAGGTTCCTAGAGCATTCCGAATTTCTGCTGGAAACTGACAATCAGGCTCTTTCCTGGCTATTGGCCCATCCTCGACAACTCGGGAAGATTGGTCGCTGGGTTGTCAAAATTGCGGCCTTTAAATTCAGGGTGCAGCACATTCGCGGCACCCAAAACGTCGTCGCCGATGCTCTTTCTAGAATGTATCATCTACCCAGCGATCCTGTTGATTCTCAAGCACCATTGTGTGGGACTGTGATGTTGGATTTCCCTGCTGCCTTTGAGAGTTTTGGCTCTCACCAACTTCAAGACCCCGAGTTGTCAAACATCATTGGTGAGCTCCAGGAGGGAGTAGCCCACTCTCCTTACTTCTTGTCCAAGGGTGTCCTCTGCTGTCGTGCCCGACGCGGAGGTGGTCCCAAGATTGTTCTGCCGAGTGCCCTCATACCGATGGTCTTTTCCTACTTTCATGTTTCTCCCGTGGGCGGTCATTTAGGTATTCACAAGACCATCGCTAAAATCAGAGATAAGTTCATCTGGAAGAGTATGGACAGAGACATTGCTGGTAGAGTACGAGCTTGTCATCTTTGCTCGGTCAGTAAACCAGCACAAAATACCAAATTAGGACTTCTTTCCTCCGAGGTGGCGGAGCGGCCTCTTGAGAAAGTGTTCATTGACTATGTGGGACCCTTTCCCCGTAGCAAGTCAGGGAACACCTCCCTGCTTGTTGCTGTGGATGCTTTCTCTAAGTTTTGCTGGTTGATTCCTCTTAGGAGTGCCACGGCGTCGCTCACCGTCAAGGCACTCAAGTCCCGCCTTCTACAGAATTTTGGAGTGCCCGCCACCTTCGTCTCAGACAACGGCACACAATTCGTGTCGAGGGAGTTTCATCGCTTCTGTTTTTGGGCATGGAATCAAACATGTTACGACATCTCCTTACTACCCCCAGCCTTCTCATGCTGAGCGGTTCAACCGCAATCTCAGAGCCGCCCTCATCGCTTATCACGCTGAGAAACAAACTACCTGGGATGAAAACCTGAGCTGGCTTCAGTTAGCCTTCAATTCTGCTCTTCACGAAAGTCATGATTCCACGCCTTTTCAGGTCATGTTTAGTCGTCCTCCTTCTGATCCCTTGTCTAATCTCTGGAGTCTGGATAGTCTTCTACCAGTGCCTGGTACTCCCAATGTGAGTGACACTTGGGAAGCAGTCAGGGTTAAGCTCCTACAGTCTAGGGAAAGGGTGAGGAGAAAATTCAATAAGGGACGTATTGCTAACCCCTTCCAGGTGGGGGATCTTGTCTTTTGTAAGGCCCATCCGGTCAGTTCGGCCGTGGATAAACGGGCAGCCAAACTTTGCTATCGGTGGACAGGTCCTCACCGGATTCTTCGTTTTCTCTCCCCAGTTACTGCTGAGTTGGTTTGATCCCGTATCGGGGAGGTTGTGGCGGAAGGCCCATGTTTCTCATCTGAAGGCCTTCCGTGGTGATACCTCTGGTCATGCTCTGGATACTGGTGCAGCTGCGGGGGTGTCCGGGGACTGATCACCCCTGGTTTTCCCTGTGGTGTCGTTTTACTCTCTTTCTATTTTCTTCTTTCTCCAAGAGAGGCGCCTCTCAAAATTTCAGGAGGATCGTGTTTTGTCTGCCTCCTGCTCAGGACTTCGTTTCCTGTTAGGGTTCCCGACTTCCCGTATCCTGTGCCAGAGCTTGTTGGTTCTTCTTTCAGTGGGGGAGAGGTTTTGTTTGGGGTTGCACCCTTTTTAGTGGGGGAGGTTGAGCCGGGGCTCAGTTTGGGCAATTTATTTTTTGTCTATTATTTTCCCACCTCGGCCACTCTTGTCAGTCGGTGGGGGAGTCACTCCGTCAAGTATTGATTTTCTGCCTGGTTGGACTGATTGGTTGAGGTCAGCTGGTTGACCTTGACTAGTTTACCGACCAGCTGTTCACCGGCACCGGCACCGGCTACTGTTCGGAGCGGTCAGACTGTTCGGAGACACGTTCGGAGAAGCTACTGCGTTTGCTGTCTGTTCGCTGCTCGTCCCGTTCCACATGGCTGGCTAATTCTCCGACTTTCGGCAGGTAAATGTTCTTTTGCACTCTCTTAACTTATTTAGTTGGCGGTTTTTCTCTCCCACCCAGACATATATTATCGTAGATTAGTTATAAGTAATTTATATATATTTTTGTAACTTGTGTTCCTCGTGTACGTGTTCGTGTCGCAAAGTGTTCGTTCCTGTCTTTCGTACATTCTAAAATTTGTTATTTTATTTACTATGCAAGTTAAGTTTTTATTTTTGCTCTAGTGCTTTCTAACTGATCCGTTTGGCGAACGGAAATTCTTTTTTCCGTGTACACACTTTGTCTTTTTAGTGTAAGCGAGACGGTACAGACTTTGCAAATTTTTGTTACCTCGTGTTTCGTGCAAAATTGGGTGGCAACATTCATGATTTCGATTTTATTATTTAATTATTGTTATTTGGGAAATAATGTATTGTTATTATTTGTAAATTATATAATTATTATCAGGCCTACCTTACAATTAATATTTAATAGCAAAATGTAAATTATTATAATATAATGATTAAAATCCAGCGAATTATAGTTACAAGTAAATGTTATCACGCTTAATCATTTAGTATGGCTGTCCTAGCCTATGTAATATTTAATATTGTCACCAAGTAGTGCATCTTAAAATACTTGGTGTCTTGAGTTATTTTTAGGAAATAGTCTTTGATACTTAAAAGGTACTGTTAGTTACAGATTGTTATTTTTTTTTTAATTGTTAAATTTAAATATTTTATTATACTTTGTGGCAAACCTAATTAAGTTTTTATTATTTCTCGGGTTGTAGTAAAGTTGATCTGAATTTCTACTGGTTATGTTGGGATTCTACAGGGTCCCCGTGAGTGCCGTCAGCGGGACTGATGCGGCGAGTCTGACCACAGCACTGAAGCTAACTGAATGCCCGCGCCCTGCCAGCGCTATTGGACCGGCATCCAACCGGAGTGTAGTGCTCCCATTAATTTCTTCTGGAACAAGGTTGGATCAGAAATGTTTTTTACTTATTATACCACTTGAGAGGATTGGCTTGTATGGAGCGCTGCCAGATGTTAGATCTGGAGGAGGGCCAGTATATTAGCCAGTATTATTTAGTTTAGTTACATGAACTGAAGGGGAGGATTTCATCTTTAATTCGGATTCGTGGAGGCAACTAAGCCCCCGCCTCCTTCGAAAATTGGCTTTAAATATTTTTTTTTTAATTTTCTGCTACAAACTTGAAACCAAATTACTTTTTAAAATTAGTGGGCCTAGAAATTCTACAACCTTTTCCCTCCCCTCAGTTCATAAAAAATATTACCTGTTAAAATTTTTAGATTTACTACTGCCGTACCTGATACAGTAGAACCTCGGTTAACCGAGGTAATTGGGACCGAGGGTACCTCGGATACGGCGAACCTCGGATAACACGGAACGTAACCTAAAAATCGTTACCGGGGCTAAAAATAGCTCAAGATATACTAAAACATGAACAAAAGTTATTAACTGAACTGTTGTTTAGTTTATTAGTACAAGAAATGTTATTAGTACGCAATAAAACGTGAGAGGAAACGGTAACACTCACAATACTAAACACTGTTTTAATATAACACTCAATTTATTGCACAACTGAATACGTATGATATAGGCTACACAATGTACAGAAGTTTAGTTACAGTACAGTATTCCTGTTTACAAAATTAAATCAAAGAAATGAAAATTAATTTACTGTACATTGTACAAAAATAAACAAAGTAAGCTAATCTTTTTTCCCAAAGAAATCAGTTATTGTTTTTTGACTTAGATTAGAGGATCTTAGGCTAGCCGCCCTGTTGCGCCAGCGTCGCAGCCAAACTAAATCGTTTGTTGTTGCGGTTTCTTGTTGTTCAATGTATGCCAGTGCTCCCTCGATCGTTCTTAGACCTTCTGTATGTGATATTTTCTCAGTCGCCCCATCAGGTTCATCGCTGTAAAAAAAACTTTTGTTTTACGTAACCGTAACGCAATCAAAAGGCAGCAGTTGGAATTGGTATGAAATTAGTTTTGGATTGATGAATGGGCAACATTTAACTAAAGTGTAACAAATATACTGTAGTTGTGTTAAAAAATTGATGTTGGATTATGTTTTTATGTTAAAATTTTGCATAAATAAAAAAATCAAAAACTTACTTGTCATCATCTTCTGGTTGGTTGAGCATCTGGATAATCACGTCATCAGTTAGGGCCTGATCCTCATCTCCATTGATCCATTCACTGATGTCCTCTGCACTGATGGGCTCAGCCACTGGAAGGTGGTTACAAAGATTCACAAGCTCTTCATTTTCAGGAGGACATGCTCTTGGCTGGTTTTCAGGAGCAGCTGTCTCTTGGCGGCTTGCCTTTTCAATTCCGAAAAGTTTGCGCCATGACCTTCTTATAGTGTCCTCCCTAACGTTTATCCCAAGCTTCTGACACCCAGTAGACAACATCTTTCATTGTGATTAACTTGAGAGCATCAGTGACACCCAGCCCGTCCTCTAGCTTCTCCAGTAGATTTCTAAGCAGCCTCTTTTTGTAGTTTCGCTTAAAAGTTTCTAGAACTCCCTGGTCTAGAGGCTGGATGAGGGCAGTAACGTTTGGAGGCAAAAATAAGGCTCTAATGCCATCGCTGACTAGCTCATCAGCATCTGGATGGGACGAAGCGTTGTCAAGAATAAGAAGGGCCTTGCGAGGGAGTTTTTTGTTCTCCAAGAAAGCTTCAACGACTGGAACGAATTCCTCAAAAAACCATTGTTTGAAAATCCGCGAGTCCATCCATGCGTTTTTCTGGTTTGTGTATGTGCTGGGAAATGTGTCCACATTAGTATTTTTAAAAGCACGTGGCTTTTTATACTTGCCTATTACAACTGGTTTGAGTTTCAAACTTCCTGCAGCATTGGCACATCCTAAAACTGTAACTCGATCTTTAGATTTCTTATACCCAGGAGCTGATGTTTCCTGCTGACTGGCTAAAGTTTTTGAGGGCAACATTCTGAAGTTAAGGCCTGTCTCATCACAGTTGAATATTTGATCGGATGTAAGACCCTCACTCAAAATCAATTTTCTTATTTTTTCTTCAAAAACTGTCACATCAGTTTCATTACCTGAAAGTTTTTCCCCAGATATATTAAGTTGCCGCACTCCATAACGGTTCTTCCATCGCATTAACCACCCGGAAACTAGCGGTAAAAGGTTCATCGCCATCGCCAAAAAGATTTATGGAAATCTAGCGCTTTTGCCTGCAAAATAGGCCCACTTATTGGACTTCCCCTTGCTCTCATTTCCGAAAACCATAAGAATAAAGCCTCGGAAGTTTTTTCATACTCACACTTTTTAAACGTTTTTCTCTCTGAATTGCAATTGGAATTTAAGCTCTGAGCACCCCATTTTTCTAACTCAGCCCTCTTCCTCCTCCAATCTCCGACGGTAACCTCACCAACACCCAAGTCTTTAGCGACTGTTCTTATTGACTCACCATTGTCCAGACGACGAATCGCATTTAGTTTAGTCTCTAAGGACACAACGGACACGTTTGCGTTTAGCACTCATTTACACCTACTGTAACTGCACTTAAACACACAATAAAAAAAACAGTGATAGACACTTGACTTGTAAAAGTAAACAAAGGACTGCCACTGAGACGAAATGGCGTCTTCGGGCAGACCGATGATGCACGAACACATCCGAGCTGAAGCTGTACACCAGGACAGCCCACTAGATGCGCAATAAGCTACGGAGTCGAATCGGGGTGGTGGGGAGAGCGAGTGGCTCAGTCGCGTCTCGGCATTGAAACAGTTCGCATTGGTCCGGCGGCGAGCGGTGTCGGGTTACAACACCTGCAGCTGCTCTGGCGAGCGGTGTCGGGTGACAGTGCCGTATGCATTCGGCAAAGATAAGCGCTAAGCTACGCAAATATTTGGCCGAGGAAACACAACAGTTGCCAACAATTTACTGTACAGTAGTTTTAACGCATTGCAGGCTAGCGTGCGTATTGCGATAAAAGGAGCACCCAAACGCTCATTACTGTACGTAGTTTGTGCGTGTTTCTTTTGCTTTTTAAATAAAAAAAATCGTCCGAGGACGGCCTCGGTTAACCCGGAGTCTCGGTTAAGCGAGGCTCGGTTAACCGAGGTTCTACTGTATATGTTATTTATAGACCAAATTTCTATTTATTGTGTTATTAATATTATATTATTTATTTATTATGTTATTGTTATTATTGGAAATTATGTTATTGTTGTTATTTAGTTTTTAAGTTACGCGGTGCACCGTGGTGCTGCAGTTAACTGTATATTGTATTTTGCATGGAAATGTTTGCCACCTATTAATTATATTTCATTTACTCGAAATCTTGTCTCTTTGTCTCTCTTCCCACTAGTGGCATGTGATTGTTTTTTTATGATTTGCTCCGAGTTTGGGAGGGGCGCGCTTCCGAGACCTCCTGTCTTTTTCGCTAACTCGGAACAACACAATTTAGTGTACGTTTATGATTACTAAATTCATTATGATCTCTAAGTTCAAGTAGATTATATTTCTGACGAAAATGTTGATTTTTCTGACCCAAAAGTGACAAAGAGTTTAATAGTGAATTAATAATGGCAATTTAGTTTACTTGGTTGTTAGTATGTTTTGTTCTATTTTTGATTTAATTCCTGATCAAGAAAATATATATCAAAGATCAGAGAAGCTACTTATGTCAAAAGAGAACTAAGATGAGTTTTATATCAGTCTTTAAATTTGTAGTAAGTTTTCTTCACATCATTTTACAAGATTTAGAGCTAGAATTGATATGTTAGTTTAAAAAAAACAGTCCAGCGAAAGTGCATCTGGCATTGTTCCTGTTGACGATTTAAAGGGTGTCTCTGTAGTCAAATTCTGACATCCTTATGTTTTAGAACACTTTATTATGTAAATTAATACTTACCTGATAGCTGAAATAAAATCTGAAAAATTATGGGTTTTATTTATACATTTTACTCACTATAAACTTAACCCTAGGGCATTGCTAGACGACCTTGTATAGGCGCTTTACTCATCTTGACTTACCCTTCATCCTTTAACTCTGCAGACTACGTGCATCTTCTTTATTATTGATCTACTTATAATCGACTTGAATCCATTAACTGCTCTTCAGCAAACGTACCTTTCTCCCCCAGCACTCAAGTTTATGGTAAAATACACTTATGCTTCTGCTCTCCAGTAGTCCCTGGATTATTTGTTCAAGAAGCTGCTCTGAAGGGAAAGAACCTGACTTCCACGGTTCAGTTAACTCAATTACTATCCATGTAAAATAACATTTACACACAACAACTGGTTAAATTGGACAGGCCCATTCAATCAATATTACACAAATTAGAGAACAAGATGGCATTTCTCGCGATTTTCGAAATAGGATTAGTTATTTAAGTAATTTGAGTAGTTGACGCGTGTAAGAAAAACAAACAACAAAGGCACTTTCGTATTTATAATATTGTTAGCATTAAAGTAAAGGTTGTGAATTAATTTTAAAGAATAAATCAATTATAACCATTATTAACAAAATTAAATTGTAATCTTTTTTTCGTGTCTGTCAATCTGTAACATAAAATAACTAATGTTTTCTAAAGTGTACACTACGGCTAGGTACATTACTCTTCTGACGAATCGCAGCCCTAAAGATTTGTAGCGGTAACCAGAGTACGAGAGTGCGATATTCTATTACCTTCTACAAAGTGTAGCACAGCATTGATAGGTTCCTCAGAACTTCCAATGGGAATAATATACTTGAACATATCACCATTCGATCAGTTTAAAGTAATGGGTAAATTGAAGTCCATTTAATTATATACCACCCAGTCAAGAAGTACAGAGTTTGTAGATAAGTAAAGCCTTGAATATATATGTTTTAATTTCTGAGCTTCCCCCCAGTTCGATGGCAATAAGTAAATTACATTCAAATACATCAATTGTATGACTACGTATACTATAAGGTTCGGTATCATATGATTTCTGGGGCATTAATTGGTATGTTGATTATTATGTCTATAACAGCTCATGTCTATATATTCCTACAATTGAATAACTCCATATATTCTAATCATCAGTTGATTCCTGGTATTTTTTAGAGGCGGGTTAAACATTGATGCTATAACGATGGCCTTCCTAACAGTTCGTTGACAATAGGTAAAATACTTATAGAATAAAAGGACTATATAATTCAATATACTCTACAGTGTGAGATTGGTTGATCCTAGCGCCCTGCAACATAGTGGCTTACTCCCTTCAAGCCCAGCTCTCTATAACCATTTAATTGGAATTCGTAGATTTATCTACAGAACTAAATCAATACATAAAACTATAGTCTTGTATATAAATTTGAAGCTTTATCATTGGAAAAATAAATATTATATTTCACTTATATATAAATCCTGCAGTAATTAGTTTTTAAATTATAAATATTATTTTAATGTGAAATTGATTATGAAAGTTTCAATGTTTTCTTTAGTTCTCGTATGAAATGTAGCAATATAAAGTTTCTTAGTACATTGTTAATGATATTTTATTATTCAAATCACCATTGAAATACTGATCATTAATATAATAATAACAAAACATGTTTTTAATTTTAAAATATTTTATTTATTGGTATAATGTTTGTAATTAAATATGTTGCAAAATTTATATATGGTTTCCCGTCTAATATTGTATAAATCCTAAAATGTATAATATAGCACTGAGGTTTTTATACCTGTACACTTATTTAAAATAATACAACTTTGACTTGTGACTATTATATAATGAATTTATAATAATAAATAATTTTATTCCTCCAAAATAAAAATGAATGTTGCAACATAGTAATTATTTTCTATCCTTAAATAAGTAACACTATCTTATTTACAATGGACGCAAAATTCAAATACACAACATAAATTTAAAGTTGGTTAAATGCTTTTTAGATTTATATAGGTCGATCTTTTTTCTTAAATGCTAATAATGAATCCAATACATTGGATATATTAATGAAAACGAAGGCACCCCATAAGGCTGGGCCTGCGTTAGGGACGCTGTATACAAAAGAGTAAAATAACTGCGGAATTGAGAAAGAATTTGAATAATGTAAAATACGGAATGCAGCTTGTGTGGTAAATAACGGACTATGCATTTTATGTTTCTAAGGTTTAGTATTACATAACTATTGAATAAAGGGATTCATGGGTAGTTTACAATTAATATGTTAGGCTTAAAAAGTGACATTACATAATTAAATATTTTATATCATAATGATCTGGAGTGACTACTTTAATATTGCAGAATATAAAACTGACTGGACTAACCATAAACTAATTTATTATCATTAGAAACAATTTTCAAATATGGTATTGTGGCATCATCCAAATTTATTTTATAAAATACATGTATGTTACTATTATTTTGTAATAAATCTAGCAATGTACTATATGTTGTGTGATCTATAAAAGAAAAGAATTATAAGATTAAATAAAAGAATGTTTCACGTTTGAAGTATAATGTTAGATTACTACAGGTGTTGATGTAACACAAAAACTGGTAAACAGAAGTATGAAATCTATTCAAGTAATATCTTTCTTAGAAGAGTACACTTCTGGCTAATTTGTACTTTGCAGTTGAACCTACACTGGTGATATTAAAATCAATGTCCCAATTTCAACTCTTTAAACCCATGGGTGTCCTTGAGCTGTACATCACAGTCATGAAATTTCGACATGTTTGGATAAAAGGTTGGATTGGTAGGTGTAGGATACTGCGGATGATGACTGTTGATGGACTGGAGCTTCCATTGCGTTAAAGACTTTAACTGTTCTAAACATGACTACGGTTTGACTGGAGAGTTTTGGAGAGAGCTAACCCGTCCTCCTAAAAGACTGTAACTATCCTAAACATGACTACGGTGTGACTGGAGAGTTTTGGAGAGAGCTAACCCGTCCTCCTTAAAAGACTGTAACTATCCTAAACATGACTACGGTTTGACTGGAGAGTTTTGGAGAGAGTTAACCCGTCCTCTTAATAAGATGAAATGACATAGAGACCGCTATCCCTCCCCATAGTATCTCTGCAGCTGACGGCCCAAACAACCAACTTTACTCATCTTATCATACCGAAAGTAGGTCATAAGTGTAATAAGCAGTTTACTTAACTTTTTGTTGGAGCTAAAACAACTGAATATATTATTATTGATCAAGCGTAACACACGATTGTTAATTACTTTACACGAAAAATATGAATCGGGTAAAGAATCTGTAAAATTAAATTGATACCAGTATAGTGGTTGGGTCGTGGAAAAGTAACTAAAAATCCTAAATGAAAAAGTGAGGATAAAGTAAAACTTATGTACTGTATAAACGATTAAGCACATATTGCTTAACTAAACTTCTGTTCCTATTTAAAACCGATGTTTGCAATACATCAGAGTCACAATATTGTTAATGTTAATGGTCAGTAAATTTTAATGTTCGGATTTACCTTTAAATATTGCTCTATAATTAGATAAAGTACGTGGTATATATTCTAGTGATATTAAAGGGGATCGTACAATTTGAAGTTCTGTTAAAACACTATTTCGGGACCAAGCAGTAATTACTTATAATTCTTAGTGACAAGTGTTTTAATTTTGCTGGAAACAACATTTCTACTCCGTAAAGGTGATGAAACCTTAAGATACCTTAAGATTAAAACCATGTATGTAATTTATAATATACAATACACTATTTATGGTTTAATATACATAGGTTTATATCAGATTGTATGTACTTTTACGATTAGCTTGTAACAATATTAACACCTTTTCTTACTATTCCAAGCTCATAAGGTAGTAGGGAGAAGGGCATTAATTTTTATTACGCTATATAATCTAAGCCCCACTATTTGTTTACAGAGGGTGATAAAAATCAGGCTTTTGTTTATAGCCTCACATTGTAGCTACTGTATCTATATACTTATCTGTATGTGCAATACTGTACTAATAAAACGAAGACATATGTTTTAATTTCATATACTTAAAGCATTCCGTGTAAATATGGTAATAGTATAATTTACAGAAACAAAAAAAAAATACAACACGAGAAAAACTTTGTTTGGGATTCATTTGTTAAAATTATATTGTTATCTTTTTTGTGAGAATTTTCTAATATAGAAACATTACGAAAAGCAAATTACAAATAAAACGTTATAGGCTAAACAATGTTCATTAAGTTAAAAAACTAACACGAGCGATATTCAATTCTTTGATTAAATTGTAACTTGTTTTAAACGAAGAATATTATATCAAATTCGACTTGAAGCGCGAAATATGGGTGTGCTCCGAAGTTTAATAACATATTAAATCATTTTGTAATTCTCAAAAACAAGTTAGCTTTTGTGACGATAAGAGATCAATGCATACATCCGTGATCCTCCAATCCTGCCAATTAACATTCAGTGATCTCTTATCTTCAGAAATCTAATTCAACTTCTTCTCGGTTTTTCCTTAATGCTGTTCCACCACTATCTAACATTCAGTAGCTTTCCAACTTTAGTAAACTATTAATTTAGCTCCTCTGTCTTTTCTAAATTCTCTTACAAAAACTATCTAACATTTAGTGGTGTAATAAGATCTGTAATATATCCATTTAGCTTCTTAAAGTTTTTCCTTTAATCTATTTCTGTACCATCCAACACTCCATGGCCTCATTGCATTCACTAACCACTCGTAACTAAATGGTATTTACATATAATTATCTAAAACAAACATTACTATTTTTAGATGTATGTTCTGGAAGTAATAAAAATATTTATTGTCAAAAATGAATGGGATACAAAACCGTAGACCATATCCGTATCCGACACTACTTGCAGCTATTTTTGAATAGACCACCCCTTCTTTACTTTTAATATTTTATGTTAATAGTTTTGATGATTTTCAATTCTGAATTTTGTATCATACGAAATGACTAGAACAATCCTGAATTATAATTATTAAACTTTGTATTATAAGTTTCTTATACCTTATTTTATGATAAAAACTATAAATGTAGCAAATAGGTAATATACTACAAATTAAGGTTATGGAAAATCATATCAATAATGCTGATTGTTTAAAAACAATATCAAAGAGAGTTTTAAAATAAAAGTTACCATATAGATTATATAAACCTCGCCTAATACATGGAGCAATTACAATTACTGTTATACAATAAAGGAAACATACAAGTATTACAAATTTTCAAAGACTTTAAATGATAAATGATCAATAAGACTTTAAGTGCCGATCAACATTGATTATCAGTAACCATCTTATACTTATAGGAAAAAACAAAAATAGCAATTATGGCTGAGTTTGGACGAGAACCTTATAAGGTTCGATCTATAGTTTAGATTTAATAGGTGGCGCAAAAAGAAGCATGGATAAAAAGTCTAACTTAAAATTTGTATTGCCTTTAACAAAGTACATCGAATGCCAGAAGTCACGATTCTTGCTAGAATTTCGACATTTATTACACAATGCTACATTTACAGCCTTGTCTGATGCCTTGGGTATTGATCTTTTTAGTGAAATCTGGCAACTTTTTGATAAAGTGGACACAAGTCTACGAAAGAAATGTTCATATGCTACCCGCTCTATATGTCCAAATTCAGTAGCTTACTCTGCCTCTTGTCTCATGCCCGTGTAAGTCTCGGCTACTTGTTATCGCACATTTATATGAACAGAGTGAACTTGTCTTAAAAATTTAGAAGTCCAATAGGATACGCAGCGAGCTGGTTGTGTTTGTTGCGAAAAACAAAGCATTCTTCTCCAAAATGTTAAAAAAATTGCTCAACATCGGCAGGATTATCAATGGGAAATTGATGTTTTATGGGATTTTTTGTAATTTTCAGGAGGGAGAGGAAACATCCTGTGTGAAAATAAATTTACTAATTGAGTTAAAGGACTTACAATTTGCTTCAATAATTGTTTAACAAGCCAACTGGACAATAGATTGAGATCAGTTGATCGTTATACAGGGAACTGCTGAATAATTTGTTTTAAAAGCTCTTCCTCATGGACAGGTGATAGCATAATTAACTAGGGTCTCTGATGGTCGAGGATCACTCCCCCAAGCAACAGATGCGAAATATCTGTTGAACTCTTGGACAACGTCCGCTTTATACCTTACCGGTTATTAATTATAAAACCGTACATAAGTACGATAATATTATGTCTAAATTAATAATTGTTTAGTTAGGAGAGGACCACTTTATGGTTTATGCATCCAATATAATAATGGCACTCCTTGATTACAATTAAGATTAAGATGAAATGCTTTTTTATATTAAATTATTAATAGAAAGGATTACTCAATGTGCAAAATGTCTGTGTAACACACATATACCTGAATTTATCTGCAAACGCAGAGTGTTAATGTTTTCTGCTAATAACGTTAAAAATTACTGAATTTGAATAAACCTGCTTAGAATATTTTCCTAACAAGGAAGTGATTGCGTTCATTAATTAAACTATGCTATACTGTAATAAGTCATAGTCACGTAAATTTACCTAGAACATTTTGAGATTGATACAAATTACTAGCAAACTTCAATTTACTGATTATACATTACTAGAAATACTAATAATTGAAGTAATGCTTGATATAAAATTGGGCTAATTGTACACTTAATAGACTAAAACTATCGTTTAAGAGATATTAATTTGTTTTTTATAATAATTTATTAATTTAATTAAAGTATATACTTTTCCTTTTAACATTGGGAAGATTTTAATAAATTATAAGAGGCAATATGTGACGTAATCAATATATGGAAAGGACCGGACATTGAGGACTACCTCAGTACGGCTACTGATATATTGAGACATTTGGCTATTAGTTTGAGAAACATTATACTCTATCCATACTTCAGTAAACTAAGGTATATATTTACGTATTTACTTATGCTCTGGCCACATAAAAAAAGGCAGGACAAGTTAACTAATACAGATTGCAAATTGTTATATATCGTGTTGTAAAATTATCTGAAGAGATTTATTAAAAGCAATTGAACGTTTTAATTAGGGTCATTCCAAGAAATCAGCATTCAGATACATGGCTTTAGTCAATTCCCTAGTTTAGTTTGCTAT
The DNA here is from genome assembly GCF_021130785.1 of Homalodisca vitripennis. Classification (NCBI taxonomy): domain Eukaryota; kingdom Metazoa; phylum Arthropoda; class Insecta; order Hemiptera; family Cicadellidae; genus Homalodisca; species Homalodisca vitripennis. Next base: position 48,129,717 of record NC_060212.1, read on the forward strand.
ATATTACTCATGCAAGAAAAGAATTTAAGTTATATAATTGAATAAAATATTTAATTCCTAAAGTATTGCTATAGGATACACATATCTAAAAATATCGCATTACATGAACGTGTAACGCTTCAGAGATTTGACTGATTGAACTTTAATATTTTAAATGTCAACACGAGTGCATGTGGGGACGGAGGCGTGAATAGTAACAGCCACACAAACATCATTGATTATTCCCCATTCCCGGGCTGCTATTTATATTTTTCTCTCTATTTACGAGTTTTATCGTATTTAAAAAGAACTGTTTATTCTTTTATAGTTTTTAATCAATTAATTTTTATTTTTAAGCGTAATTTACAAGACAAACATTCTATAGGACTACACTTTAAAATTTTACTTTTACTAACAGATTTTTCATCTATCACATAAAATTCTAAAGATGGCATAATTTTGCATTGTACATCATGTTGAAATTTACAGACATAACACATCCAATAAATTTTTTATGAAAGTTATCATTCCAAAATTCTTAACTGACTTTCATTGTGATGCTAAATTTCTATTTGATTTTAAATGTAATGAAAATATACATTTACGTATTTCCAGGACATACGCATGGTTTTGAAATACCTTAATGATTTTTCCCTATTATTTGGTTTTAGTAAATATTATATTAAAATATTTCCTTAGTATTCCTTACATATAACGGTTAGTTTTTTTAACCTATATAAATACCTATTACAAAAACATTTTATGCTGTAAAGAAATATGGTTTTGAGTCCTGTGTGCTATTTTTTTCTTGTTTGGTATGAGACTTTGTCTAAGAGTGTTTTTGTATTATAATAGTGGTTTTAATATTGTATGTCCCTGCCCATCTACTTTTAATTTTTCTCCGATGATCCCGTAACATAAAGGGTTGAGATACTCGTAAGTTTTTCTTTGCTTTCATATTCTGGACTCAAAGTATTGGATATCCCATTCATATCCTATAGTCCTGAATCTGAGTTTGAATCCAATGATTTTTGACCCCCCACCCCCCCCCCCCCCCACCCCCCCCCCCCCCCACCCCCCCCCCCCCCCACCCCCCCCCCCCCCCACCCCCCCCCCCCCCCACCCCCCCCCCCCCATGACCAGATTGATGTGGCCTGTGACGATGTTACGTGACCACAAACAACCCGCGCCTCGTCACTGCGCTGCGCTGTAGTTTGTATCGACAGTAAACTATGAAACAGTTGTAGATCTCAGTTAGGTGACCACATTGATGTAGCCTGTGACGATGTTACGTGACCACAAACAACCCGCCTCGTCACTGCACTGAACTGTAGTTTGTATCGACAGTAAACTCTGAACTGTTGTAGATCTCAGTTATGTGACCAGATTGATGTGGCCTGTGACGATGTTACGTGACCACAAACAACCCGCCCTCGTCACTGCGCTGCGCTGTAAGTTTGTATCGACAGTAAACTATGAACAGTTGTAGATCTCAGTTAGGTGACCACATTGATGTGGCCTGTGACGATGTTACGTGACCACAAACAACCCGCCTCGTCACTGCGGGTGCGCTGTAGTTTGTATCGACAGTTAAAACTATGACATATTTATAGATCTCAGTTAGGTGACCACATTGATGTGGCCTGTGACGATGTTACGTGACCAAAAACAACCCGCCTCGTCACTGCGGTGCACTGTAGTTTGTATCGACAGTAAACTCTGAACTGTTGTAGATCTCATTTATGTGACCAGATTGATGTGGCCTGTGACGATGTTTACGTGACCACAAACAACCCGCCTCGTCCACTGCGCTGCGCTGTTTTTTGTATCGACAGTAAACGATGAACAGTTGTAGATCTCAGTTAGGGTGACCACATTGATGTGGCCTGTGACGATGTTACGTGACCACAAAACAACCCGCCTCATCAACTGCGCTGCGCTGTAGTTTGTATCGACAGTAAATCTGAACTGTTGTAGATCTCAGTTATGTGACCACATTGATGTGGCCTGTGACGATGTTTACGTGACCACAAACAACCCGCCTCGTCACTCGCACTGAACTGTAGTTTGTATCGACAGTAAACTCTGAACTGTTGTAGATCTCAGTTATGTGACCAGATTGATGTGGCCCTGTGACGATGTTACGTGACAACAAACAACCCGCCTCGTCACTGCGGTGCGCTGTAGTTTGTAATCGACAGTAAACTATGGAACAGTTGATGTAGATCTCAGTTAGGCGGTGTCCTACGCCTGAGCGACCAGGCGCGAGCGATGCGAGCGACGCGAAAATAACAAACTATGTTTTCATGCGGATGTGTCCTGCTTTGCGATTGTTGCGAGCGAGAACATCACTCCGCGAACGCGATTAGAACCAAATATTTGTTTTGATCGGTTGTCGCGTCGCCCGTCGTCTAGACTTCTTTTCAATTCTTGCCATCTTCTGAGTGTGTGTCTGATATTGTGTCCGAGATTCTATTGAGTGTACGTGTTTTTATTGTGTAAAGATGTCGGAGTTTACAGAATGTCTAATTTGTGAAGTACAAAAGAGGAGTATTTTGTGGAACATGAAGGGCAATAACTACCACAATAGGCATGCTTCGAATCGCGCATGGGAAGCAGTGGCCATTTGCTTTGGGGAAAACAAGTAAGTTTATTTGTAATAACTAAAACTATATCTGTTAAATGTTAAATTTACGAACATTCAGTTATGAATTATATTTCTTCCATTTTGTATATGCCGTAAGACTGACACAGTACGTAAGTGTATATAAACTAATGCTGTATGGACTACATGATTGCCAAACACATTAAAAGGTGTTTTAAATTTCAATAGTATGTATAATTATACAACATTTAAGTACAATGTTATTTGGACAATAAAAAAGTAGCTGGCATATGTGGCAGTATTTGCTACAGTGAGGGATGTTCCTTGAAGTACTTAGCAAATGTTTTCCTCGTGGCTGCAGCAAGCCTTGAGACGGCATTGGCACTCCTCCCTCGCCTACCACCCAATACTCCTCGACTGTAGACGACCGGTCGGTTGTCTACGTCACCACCTTCCAGATCTTTAATGACGTTAATGTAACAAAGTTATGGATTTGACAATGTGTACTGCATTTTTCCACATTAGTTTTCAATGGACTTTCCCAACAAGTTGAATTTAGAATGAATAGCCCCATACGAACACTCTACTACCATCCTAGCTCTGGATAAATCTGTAATTAAAAGTTCTATTTTCTGCACTATTAAGCAGAGCTGGGCCGGGGAATGGCCTGACAATATACTCCCGCATTGGGAAACCCTCGTCTGCTACCATAACGAATGGGGCCTTTATCGAACTTCCTGGTAATATTTTTGGTTCTGGGAGTTTAGTCCGCCCGCTCTCAATGGAGTCGTGGAGCTGTAGAGTTAGTAAATACTCTAGCGTCATTTTCTTTAACCAAATGACCCCACATTTACCATAATAAATTTGTAATTAGCGTCAGTTAGTGTGAGTAGACCGATGGAATAGTAAGCGTGATGACAGTAATGCATCGAACCGGATTTTGGAGGGCGTGTTATTCTGACGTGTTTTCAGATCGAGCGCTCCCAAAACAGTTTGGAAATTGCCACTTCTCCCAAAAGTCCTTTGCAATTGTTTCAAACATCTCCGTAGTAGGCTGCGGCATGTGTAACCCAACTAATTTATTCCAAATTGCTTTGCATACTTCCAATAACAATAATGGCTACTCGACTTTTGGAAATCCTGAACGTAAATGCAAGCTGCCTGAAATCTCATTCCCGTTATTAAGTACCTGTAACAAACAAATATAACAATATCATGAAAAATACTTTTCACTAGTAGGTTAGGGCCTATTTTTATTTATTTTTTTGTTACAGGCGAGACTGTGAAAGGCAAATGGAAAAATTTAAGGGACACGTTTCGCAGGGAATTGAAGAAAGTCCCTGGTTATCGGTCCGGAAGTGACGGTGACCAAGCCCCCAAATACACTGGACATTGGCCATATTTTGAAAGGATGCTGTTCCTCAGAGGTGTAAATGACGCCAACGCCTACTGATTCTAACATGTCAGTTACTGATGAAGAGCGAAATGAAAATAACATTGATACCATAACCCACGAATCCGATCCTGATAACCCTGGTAATTCAATTCAATCTCATGTTGATGATGTTGATGTCGGTAGCAAATTCAGAAGTTTCACGGTCCGTCAAAAATCTATATACTAGCAACAACGACCAAGTACAAACGGCACCTTATATATATCTAAAAGACGTAAATTAACTGGTTCAGAGCAATTTAAAGGCTGGATATTTTGTGCCCTAGAGGGCTAAAAAGATTAACATGCTCGAAAAAGACAGTGACCAGAATGATGACGATTTAAATTTCTTCAAGTCATTGCTGCCACATATGAAAACTCTACCAGCAGTAAATAAATTATTTTTCCGCAGTAAAGTTCAGAACATGCTTGCTGAGGAAATGATGAACGCCAAACCGTGGCCCCATTACGCTACATTTCCAAATACATTTGTTCGTACTACTCCACAAACGTCAGTAACTACGCCAGAAACTACTTCTCATGCTACTACTAGTTCAGGAAGGACGCCAGCAAATACGCCTGACGTAATTGTACATCAAAGATCTTAACACAGACGAGACTCAATCTCAATCTATCTTGCTATGGAATTTAAATTGACACTTAAAACCTTACAAAGCTTAAATGTTAATCGTTCTTTTGTGTTTCCTATTCTGTATATACTCATATTGATGGAGCAATTTAAAATGATTTCCTAAACTCTGTTTCGTTTTTTTATAACTTCAGAGGATATATATATATACCATAACATTATTAAAGTTTATAACTTTAACACGTAAGTACTATTTTACAGCGGTTTTGTACTTAAAAGTCTATATTGGATATTGAAAAGAGCCATTTACCTAATCATAATTCTAAGTAAATTAACAAATCACATATAAAATATTGTAATCTTATTAGTTACCTCAAAGTCAGCAAAGAGTCGTTCCTCCACGGAGATCGGGGTTTTGAAAATTCGTCACCTTGAATTCACATCTTATAACATCAGCTATATAAAAAAAAGTGGTCGGTAACATTCCAGTGTATGAATGAAACAACACTGGATCCTTTTTTCAGCACTTTTCAGTTCATGGAAGAGGTGGTGATATTCCCCGTGACAAGGCACTCTGCAAATAAATATCATCCGTCGGGTTCTAACCGTTTCTGTTAGTATATACTTTAAATAAACCACTTTTCACAAAACATAATCTTATGGAGGAGTGACATTTTTACGTGGTCTCAAATACTGGGACTTGTCGCTTCACTGTCCGCTCAAGTAGGACAGTCCCGTCGCACGCGCGAATATCTCGTTCGCACGCGTCGCTCGCATCGCTCCGCGCCTGGTCGCTCATGTAGGACACCGCTTTAGGTGACCACATTGATGTGGCCTGTGACGATGTTACGTGACCACAAACAACCCCGCCTCATCACTGCGCTGCGCTGTAGTTTATATCAACAGTAAACTCTGAACAGTTTTTAGAACTCAGATAGGTTTCCACATTGATGTGACCTGTGACGATGTGCCGTGACCGACAAACAAGCCGCCTCGTCACTGCGCTGCGCTTGTAGTTTTGTATCGAACAGTAAACTGTGAACAGTTGTAGATCTCAGTTAGGTGACCACAGTTAGTTGACGATGTTCCGTGACCACAAACAACCCGTTTCGTCACTGCGAAGCGCTTTAGTTTGTATCGACAGTAAAATCTGAACTGTTGTAAATCTCTGACCTGCTTGCACGCCAGCACTGGACCTGCTGCACGCCAGCACTGGACCTGCTGCACGCCAGAACTGGACCTGCTGCGCGCCAGCTACTGGACCGGCTGCACGCCAACACTGGATCTACTACACCCTAGCACACGGCCCATGCTGCTGATTAAATACGGTAGCAAAAAATTTTCAAAGTAGTTATAAAGGACCAGTAATTTAGATTAGTTTTAATCCAGATCTGTATTTTCAAATTAACAAACTTGCTTCTTGCCTGATAGGGGCACACATTTAGCCATTGAGAGCCATATAAAACAACGTTTTAGAAGTATATATTGACTATCAAAAAGCATTCGACATGATGGATACTGACGCTTTGTTATATAAAACATAAAATTATAGTATTTGGAGAACTTTGCTCTAAAATGGCTCTACACCTCTTACACACATAGAGGTCAGATAGTCAATATTCATGTTATAGCAAGTGATAAACTACAAAACTAAAACATTGAATTTCTCAAGGAGAAATTATACCCTCTAGGAGAACTCATCTGCAATGAAAGTAAGAATAGAAAATTGTAGGTGGGAAGGGTTGATTTAATGTAAATGTTTGATTTTAGCTCCAGTTCACCTTCCTCTTAGTGGCGCTGTTACAGACTCTACTTCTGAAATATGGAAACAGTGTTCGTCTGAAGATATCCAGAAAATGTACGCAACGAAGAAGCTCAGACTGAATTCATTACATTGTTTACACAATACGAAACAGATATACATAGACTACAAAATATAGTGTAGTCTAGGCAAAGAAGTATTCTAATGCACTAAGATGTGTTAGACACGATTTCTAAGCAACAGTGGAGTAACCGAGTTGTTCTAACCATAACATACAGTAGCTATGGTGGGAAGGGTTGATTCAATGTGAATTTCGAGTTTAGCTCCAATTCAACCTTTCTCTTAGTACAGCATCTGAAGTCCTGGATACCAGTATTCGAGTCTGTGACTCTGATTCCACACGCTGCACTAAAGAGGACGGGGAATTGGAGCCCAACATTCACAATAGAAAAGTGAAGAGGAGAATGAGAAAGAATACAGTAGAAGCGTGAATGAGGGCATAATTGACACAAACTTGGTGTAAAATATAAATAGGTAAGCTTGCTATAGGATGGCCTCTGTAATAGCTTAAGTAATCGTAACAGTAACACTTATTTGTGAACGAAACTACTCGTAGATTGTTCTGTATTGTCAAGAGTTTTAACTGTACCAGATTTGATGTGAACCCTCTTTCAACTTAAGCTGTAATAGTCTGCAGACGAAGGGGTTGTAATGACACATATTACGCTATTGATCTAGTAATAAAGGGAGCAAACATACTGCAGTGTCCACTTAATGGCACACAATGGTTTGCTGAGAGGATTCAGTTTCGTCCCCCAATAACGTCTTGAGAGCTCAAATGTGTCTTTCGTCTAATGTTTTTATGAATGAGTTGTTTTGATGGTAAAAGCGGTGATGTTATCCTCCCTATTCTACTTTGTATGACACGTTTTCTTCTCAGAATCGGCTTTTATAAGTAATAATAATAATACAAGACTATAGTAAGAATTTCGTACATATTATACATATATTTATGGTAATTTACTGAGCTGTGGTTAAATGTTGGTGTCTGTTATAAAAGGAAACAATCATGTTAATAAAACCATATATCTGGAAAGCAATTTTTAATATAATGAAAACTAAAAAATTAAACATTTCTTAAGTTTAATTGGTAAAAGTTGTGATTTATGATCGGTAAATTTTTACAATAATATATTTTACTTAATCACCAATAAAGAGTAAAAAATAATAACACGGATAAAGATAAACGTTGTTGATACAGTTATTGTACTCTAACAATAAATAAAGTAAGTAAATTTTTAAGGAAGGAGAGGCCTGATATAAAATGTTTATAACTAAGACACGAAAGGTCAAAATTTCATATTGAGGTATATAAATATGCTATTCAAATGTATTATTGTATCCAGTAGTAAAAGTTAGTAATAAGTTAAATTGTTAAAAAAATCATTCAAGGATCTTTAAAATCTAATTACTTTATGTGTATTAATTAAAAAAACGTACAAAGAATGGTTAGGCCATGAAGTGGAGATAGGTCTTACTTATGTAAAGTTTTAGTTACGTGAATTTATTTACAAAAGTATATAAGTCTTTTACTCAACAATACAAAACGTTTTACTTTTACAACATGTCAACGAATTGCCATGACTAAATATTGATAATTTAAAAATTATTCTGAGAGAGAGTAACATTCCTCCCTGGGATTGAATAAATGACCAGGTAGCAAAAAAATTAAGAACAACTAACCAATAAAAACACAATTTTCCCTGTAATATTTAATATACCGGGTGTTTCAGGACTACCCTTCCGCAATATTCCGTAACTATAGCCGTTTGATACAGAGTCACTAGGAATATACCAACATGATTTAAGCCATTCTTTAAATTCATAATGTTCATTTAGTGCTTCATTCATACTAAAAAAATGTTTTTCCGGGCACGAAGCCTGTTACATTCTAATGTACGTATATATGAGGATAGATTGATTAAAAAATAACTATTAAAGAAACATTAAAATCTTAGACTTGGTTTGCATAGAACACGTGCTATAGATTCTTCATTAGTTTAAACGCTTGAAATAAAGTACGGTAACATACAGTTTAATGATCGTAGTAAAACAGATATAAACCTAAGTAAAGTTCTAACTAAAATCTCTATTGCCAAAGAGATTGTGTAAATAAAACGAAACTGTCAGGCAACTACACATTTCCCAAAGATATTTATCAAAGAGGATTCAAGCAGACAATCCCTGGTAACAATTTATTGCTGCTGCTTCCACATGAAGTCCCAACAATCCGGCAGCTTTGTTGGTTTAAGCGTTACATTGTATCATGTCTCGGCCCTAGATCTCTATTGGCACGAATATATTCTGGTGTATCAGATTATCGTTTTAACTTAGAAAGTTTAAAAAGGAAAATAATTTCTGCTAAACGATACTTATGAAAGTTCAAATATCCTAAGCCGTCATGTAAGAGTATATAGTTTAAGAATTTATAAGTAAAGGAAGACGGGAAGTTTTCTCCTTTTGATCTAATTTCAACTGAAATTTAATAACGGTGAGTATAGAGGGAAAGTAATCAAGTGCAGTGAGAATAAAAATGTTCATATATGTAACTGACGTATAAAAAATAAGGCAATGTATGGATTTAAAATTTGGTATTTTAAGTACAATTATAAGATTAACATATGACATATTTCACTACTATTACTCAAATATAAAATTACGCATGATAATAATCTTCATCCTTTACAACCACATTTTGCGATTCAAGCTTTTGGGACGTACGAATAAAAGTGAAGAAAAATAATTAGTATCGTCTAGGTAACGGTTATAGTATTGGTAAGATGGTTAAGGTACAATATATTCTGTCCTAGAACAATTTTCTCTCGGTACGACACATAGGATGAATGACTTGGATACTTTGTTTAAAAGTTTGTTATTGGCGATGGAAGGTTTGAGAGGATAATAGAATTTCGGACATTTGCTGTCGTTTATACGAGTCAAACTTTGTAGCAAGTTGTTGTAGTCACTAAACAGTCACTCGGATCAGAACTTTGGAATCGTACTAACAGTCAAGGTAACAATAAGCGATTTCGGAGAAATATCAGGACATAAGATTCCTGGAATTCAAACTTTGTTGTAATTTTAACATGTGGTTACAGTTCATATTGACACAAGTTCCACTCGGATCAGAACGGTTAGAATTTCAGTAAAAATCAAGGTAACAATCAACAAATTGGTACAACACCAGGACATCAGAACCACCGAAATTTCAACTTTGTAGCAGTTTCAACTTGTAGTCACTAAACAGTCACAGTTTGTTTTTACTCGTGGTCAGTGTTTTCTATGTGATATAGTTCCAACATTCTTGTACTTTTTTCAACTTTGTTTAGTTTTCTTTAAGAATTGATTTTATCATTTCCAGCATTATTTTGAAATACAAAAAACAGCGAGATTAAATTATTTTTGTAGCATCAGTTAGTAAAACTCCTTATATACAACTATTTTTTATTATGTTTAGTATGGAACTAGGAAAAATAATTAATTTGTACATATGCACTGAAAGTATTTTTTTCGTGGAGAGGCCAATACCAAAAAACATCAAATATCTGATAAATAAAAATCAGTAAATATATCGTGTTTTTTAACAAAGAAATTTATGCACAGTTAAATATCATGTAGTAAATTATTATGTTCGGAATAATAAAACTCTCACCTACAATATAGAACGAGATCCAAAAACTTTATTAATTTAAAAACACATGTCATTTTGCTTTATTCATATTTATGCTACCATTTGTATTACTTTAATAAAAGTAGTCTAATACAAAAATATTGTACCCTATATAAAATTTGAAACGTCAATCATTAATTTAGTACGAATAAAATAATTTTGAAATTACTTAAGTACAAACATTGCCAAATTTTGTTATTTAGACATTTAATAATGTATTTTAACTAAGCAAATGTTATTAATGCAGTTAGTAATGTCCTTTATTATCAATAAGAGTTCTCAATTGATATCATGTTTTTGAGATAATACATAATGATAAACTCAAAGATTAGAAATAAGATTATAGAGTAAAAGCAAGTATTAGTTAAAAGTACCTGCAGATTTGGGCATTTCTGAAGGATGAATCACTTTTAAAACGACTCAAATGCTAGGGCGGATCCACAAACTTGGTTATGAATTTAGAGTTTGAATGAATTCCTCACTCGGTTTATTGTATACTTTTTGATCAGTTGTGTATTTTACTTCACTGAAAAACCTCATAATTTTATTTGGTAACTATTAGTAGGTGAATATAAATTGGTGTATATTTATATTTCAACAATGATGTTCTTATTATACAATACCGTGAAACTCTAATTAAATCAATAGCTCATTAAATGAAACAAATGTGTAAGCATTATCAATTCAAGGAATAGAATAGCGGTGCAGGTAGGTGTGATATAGATATTGGAAATATTCATTGTCTAAATAGTTTTTATGTTAAGATTCACATTAATTCAATATAGATAGTAGAAATATTGTTAGGTAGTTTATAAGGATAAAAATGAAGCTGCGGGGTCAAGACTAGTATCCTATTTACATACTGTATGCTGTGAATCTGTGTTTCTATGGGGAAATAAATATGAATTAATTAATTGTCTTATTTATTAATTCTTACAATTAGTGTAATGTAATTAAAAAACAGGTATTTCAATAAGGAAACGTATATTATCAGTGTATCTTTAGACATTTAAGCTATAGAATATTAAACCTTTTATTAGAATTACTAACTCAGGATAAAGTCCCATTAATAATATTTCTGCAAATATCTATGAGACTAGTATATCTCATACCGAAGTTTTAACATTGAAATACGTTTTTAACGAAAGTTTTATAAATATTTTTAAGACAATAACACAATATTTTATTAATACACTTTTTCAAAATCTTGGCAAGAAATATTTACTGCTTGTTAGAATTCATGCAGTAAACGATAATAGTTTTACTAAAACTATTAAAAACTCAACATATTTTGTTTGTGCATTTAATGTTGTAGTAAATGTATCTGCTGATGAAAATAGCATTAAAGTGGTTTTTCATAAAAAAATAACAAACATAAATTTTGATGTTGCTAAATTTAACAGGAAAACTTCCTCACAACTAAAAGTGGTTTTAAATATCTCTCCATAAAAGTATCTGTCATATGGTATCAGTTATCGTTGATTTTCTCAGTTTTTTGTGTCAGACAGTCAGCGTGTAGTAGTTAATTTCTTCATGAAATTCCTTTACGGTAATACTAACCCGCACTACAAGAGCAAGGGTAGGGAAATAATAGTCTGTGTTAATACCAACACTGTTACAAGTGATAACGGTTTCTTTACTTTACTCAGTTAGTGGCCTAGAAAAGCTCCGTTGTTGTAATGCATACATATTGCAAAACTATAAAAGCAGTTTAATCTAGTCGAACTAAATAAGGTGGGAAGTTTAAGCAAACTAATATCGAACTTCAGTCTAAGACACTGTTTGCTGTATCTTATATAACGAAAACTTATAGTTGCAGTAATTAAATAATTACTGGGCACCCCAGTGCACTGGTAGTTAGAAAGTTTCTTAGCGTTATATTCTTCTTACTATCGGAGTTACAACCCCACGTAGATTATTCACGAAGCATGGTTTACGTTAATGAATTGATGTATAATAGTTGGTTTGGTCAATAAAACAGTATTACAATTTGACGTTGTTCACAGCTACTGGGACAGTGTCTTGTTTTTGGTATAGCAACAAACTGAAATGGGGAAAACATAAAAAATAAATAATACATGTAACAAATAAGAGGAGAATGACGACCAAAAATTATCACTCACAATGCTATGAGTGGAAGGAGTAACTTACCTCGCAAAGATCCCGAAGTTCTCGTCACTTTAAGAATTAATGTACCTGCCTTAGAAACTCCTAGTTTTTATCATGTGATAAAGACATAAGTACCGAACTTATAAGTGACTGGAATATCTCTTACTACATTGTGTAGTAATATTTACACAACAATGTATTGTGAGAAAATCTCCTGATTAACATTTTTGTTTGACTGGAAGAATTGAAATGTGAAGGATGGATCACTGAAGTATGGAATTAAGTAAAACTATTAGTAAAAACATCTTGTTATTTACCGTGTGAAAATGTAAAGTGTCGGAGGCAATAAACAATCCTTACTGTACAATAAGTATAGGGCTGGTGAACAATTTCAACTCGTTCTGCTACATTGAACATCCCACAACGAAACTTGAATCCGTTAACACTACTTGTTCTTTCATGTTTGCGCTTTCTTTATTTTCATTTTTACAAAGTGAAATTTAGTGGCGTGGTGTGTCGTCGCCTTCTTAAATCACCTCACTCCTGGCAAAAACATCTCATTTTTGAATATGAATATTTGTGGACTATCGTTTTATTATGACATTGAACATAAAGGTGATTTTGTTTAATATTTAAAAATGTATGGTTTATGTTTAATAATGTTTTAGTAATTGTGAAAAGTCTTGTAACAATATTTTCATACATTTTGCCTCCTCGTATGTATTAAAATTAGCTAATATAAAACATTTATTCACAATTGCCTAGGGTTAGAAAGATCGATAACAAATCCTGAGAAATGTCTGCGTAAGTAAAATTTCCATATTTATAAAAAAAAGTAAGAAAAATAAAAAATAATAGGAAGTATGAATAATAACAGTAACAGTAATATATGTATATATAAATAGTGTACAATATTTAAAGGTTTTAAGACGTCATTAGTATACAGCTGAAGTATTCACGTCATATAATCGGAATAATATGCAGTTGTGACTTGATATAGTTTTATTTTCAATTATGTATACAAGTATAGTCTGGCAATAACAGATTAAAAATATTGCAGGAAGAAAGTATGAAGACGTTTCACGTAAAAATATTTAGTATAAAATAATACAAAAATATTGATATATTTACCTTAACTTTAAGCCTAGCTAGAGAAATTTTTTTACTAATACCGTATGCCTTTAAAGTAAGGATTGTGTGTAATGGATTTACCGTTGTTAGTAAATTAATAAATAAAGACGAAGATTGCAATAGAATTCGTTAAAATGTAAGTACTTGCGAATATTACCAACTTATTATGCAAGGGTAATTAAGAGAAACTTAAGAAATAATGAAGAACTGAAATACCAATAAGTTGAATACCGGTGATAAAGATTAACTATTGATAATAATAAATCGGTGTTTTATTAAGCTTGAACTAATCACGAGAAAGCTCCTCCCCTTCATCTCGGCTTTACAGACGACTGTTTATTATTGGCAGTTTCGGTTTAAAATCTGTCGACGGAGGATGGCTTCCCACAGTGAGGTAGAAATATCTCAATAAGATAATTGTGTAAGTAATTTGTCACCGCGATGTGAACCGGTAGGCTTTGTTCCTAGTTATGGCACCGCCCGTGTATACCTAATAACTAAGGTAATCTTATTCTATTCATATTATGGAATCAGAGTTCTTCTTCAATCGTCAAAACGCTAAGATTATTATTTAAGAAATAAAGTATGTTATCTATTTTTAAAGGTTCAACTGCGAGTTACTGCTATCTAACAGGTTTTATATTTTTACACATGAAGGGATTAAGAGAATTTTATATAAAAAAGTATTTGCTCAAATGGGGCTCTAGAATTCATACAATCTAAGTAACAAACTGCCCCTTCAACATTTAATTGACTATTAAAGTATTTAGTTGTATATGCTTACAATATACAATTTAAATATGTTTATAATGTTTTAAATGAAGGTAATCATTAAACAAGTAGGAAGAAGACCATCACAACATTTCTCATCTATTTTTTAAAATCGGAAATATAGAAAGATATCCAGCCTCAATTTAGTCTAGAGGTGTATTTACTTCCATCTCAAAGCTGTCAGGGATAGCTCTATTTATGTTTATTACCTACCTTAAGTTCATCCAATATTGAGTAGAAATCTTCTACTATTTTATCTACTACTATCTTATTCTAATGAATAGCGTTTTTAATAACGTATTGAAGTTTTTAGATGGGAAATAAAGTTTTACTTTATGATTGGATCAGCACTAGAATATTCTGGAGCGAAATTCCTTTCACCCTGAGTTTGCCACGACTGTGCAAGTTCTGACAAATTCGATATACAATCGCTGTAACTCTGCTTACTCGCAAAAGTTCCAATAACAGGGATTCCTTGGAGATAAATTTCACAAGGATCGGATATTTACTATCTTACTCTTAAAGTACTTTAGGTCTCCAAATAAAAATATTTTTACTCCCTAATATATGCCGCTTACAGTAGGTATACCGTATATTCACTTGATATAGGGTATATAAGGAATGCAATAAGAGGTAGACAAATTTTTTTATCGTAGTACACAAATAATAATGAAATTAACAGACGAATTGTAAATTGACATAGTTTAAATATTCTACCTTTCCTTTCTGTAACATTGATACCTTCATAATACCCTTACGCGATTATATTATGTACGGTATTACGAACATAGGAAACTGCTTACACTTAATCTGTTTCTAGATTCGATGTTCGACCACATAAGCCGTATGGTCTTGTTGAAGAGTAAATGTTAATAAAAGAATAAAAAGTTATACTTTTATTTAGTAAAAATAAACCAGATAGTAATAGTAAAAATAGACAATAAATAAAGATTAGCAATAAATTTAGATCTGATTTTACTAAAATCAAATTAGTAGAGAAAACACAATAATCAAATTAAATCCAAATATTCGTGTATTGGCTTAGAAAACAATTAAATAGCTTATATTATCTTACTCAAGTCTTTTGTTTCATCTCCCAGATTTTCATTGTTTTCATGGATTAACTCTCCCAGCTTTGAAACGAGTAGCTTATAGAGAGTTATTGATTGAGAAGATAGTTATTAAACTCTCTGTCTTACCATTTTCTAGATGTAGGATATCATTTCAATAGCCCCTTTGTAAATCGTTTGCAATAGTCTTTGCTTTAGATTAACTTTTGGAACTATATTTCTAATATTGATACAAGTTCCACTCAAAGCAGAACTTAAGATCTCAGTTCAAACCCAGGCCACAATCAGCGACTTTGCACAACCAGGAGATCAGAGACAGCGGAAGTTCAAATTGTGCAGTAGTTTATACTTGTGGTCACTGTTCTCCGTCTCTCTGATCATTGTCTCTGCAAAATCTCGCTTGACTTGGTTTATTTGTATGTTAAATAAAAAATATTTCACAATTAGAATAATTTATAAATAAAATTATACACTTACATATGCTTTAACAAGGAATTGTTAAACAATCTGCCAAATATGTGCCAATGTTTTTAATAACCTCAATATAACCTTAGTATGAGTAATGAAATAAACTCACCAGTTGATTTAGAATGTATTAATGAAAATGTATACTTACAAGCAGTTACTTAATAATTGTCATGTAAAAAAGAGATAGGGAGAAAATAATTAAGTAATTAATATTTATAATGTAAACCTTGTAGAAATAACTCAAAAGTAATAAAATACGTGACAACGGAACTAAATCTTCTACCAACTTCGAAACGTAAATATCTATATGTCTTAATTATACTCATTTAACAAAACAATCATATCAATTCAATTCTTAAGTCTTTGTGTTTTTTGTTACGATTTTACTACTATATCATGACAAAAATATATGTTTAGAGTGAAAGTATAAATTTTGATTGACACTAAAAATCCCCAAACTGGATAAAGTAATTAATATTTGATCTTTAATATTTTATATGTACCGTTGCCGATTGCCGTCATTAACATTGTGTTGTGATTCCAATACAAGTTACTCCAGTAGACGATTCATGTGTATCTTAGAAGAAAAGTAAAGTAATGCAACTTACAAATTAAAGGTATCGAAATGATTTTGTATGTTAAGAGTTACGTTCAAAAATCCAAAAGTTCTAAAAATACGTACCGAATACAGTACAAGACGACACTAATCTGTCTACTATAAGCAACAACAACAAAAAGACGCGCGTACGCTTACGTCCAATATTCTTATTAAAACTTTAAAACGGTCGCGGACTAAAAGAATCTGTCTTTTACCAAAGCGAAGGTACTAAAAGAGCGTTTGCCATCAAGACTGCTAGGACTACTGAATAGAATATAACTGAAGATAAGAGTTTATGCACAAATGACTCTCATAATATTGTAACAAAAAGTTAAAATATGTTTAGAAAAATTGTATCGAGAAAAAATAATTTGTAATGCTGCTTTGTACAGCATTAAGGTAAATTACTTTGATAATAATGACTTAATATATTTACAAAAAAAGATGAATTGACAGCAAAAAGGAATAGTTATTGTTGAGTGAGTATATTTCTATGAAGTGGTAGTAAAACAGACACAGTTATCGTGGAGCGAGTAGATGGTAGGTAAGGTGACGGAAGAGCAGATATTGTTATTGTGAAACGAGTAGAAGGTATACGAAATGAGAGAAGACCAGACAGTGTTTTCGCACAGCGCGTAGATGGTAGTTAAAGTGATAGTACAGCAGAAATTGTTATTGGGGAGCGAGTAGATGGTAGATGAGGTGGCAGTAGAACAGACAGTGTTATTTTAAACGAGTAGATGGTAGGTGAAGTGACAGTAGAAAACACTTTTATTGTAGAGCAAGTATATAGTAGGTAAAGTGACAGTAGAAGACACTGTTATTGTGGATGGTAGGTGAAGTGGTAGTAGAAGGCTCTGTTATTATGGATGGTAGGAGAAGTGGCAGTAGAAGGCACTGTTATTGTGGATGGTAGGAGAAGTGGCAGTAGAAGGCACTGTTATTGTGGATAGTAGGTGAAGTGGCAGTAGAAGGTACTGCCATTGTGGATGGTAGGTGAAGTGGCAGTAGAAGGCACTGTTATTGTCGAAGGTAGGTGAAGGGTGTCGACTCGTTCTGCTACATTAAACATCTCACAACGGAACTTTATTCACTTAATTCTCCTCACCCTTTCACCGCTCGTATAATTACTCTATAAAAGTACCCTCGCTGTATTCACCGCATGATTCATGAATAGCTCCGAGACAATACACCGCTACTTTTGTTCTCTGATTACAATTCTCTACTGTTGTTATATGGTAACGAATATAACGTTCAATGTTTGGAACGAAATAAAAAAATCTATTTTAAATGTACACTTTGTCAACAATAATAATTATATATCTTATTAAATGTAAGGAGGTGTGCGAGCAGCAATAAGGATTAATCTTATGGAATTAAAATGTATACATAGAATAATCCTTTTCCTCATCCTGAATATATTTCCATTTTATACTTTTAAAATTGTTGATTTATACCCATTTGACTGACAGTTTTACAAAGTTTGCTTAACTTTTCATAATACTTTCTACTATATTAACAGAGCTCGACATATTCTTATTAATTAGACATGCATTTATTATAATGAAATATTTTTTAATAAACTATAATGTGGTACCTAATAAAAGAGATATTTTGAATTTAAATATCCTACCCTACCGTATAGTAGTGCAATATACTACTTATTTGTACACCCAACTTCACAATAAATTGGATCTCTTTATATAAGACTAGCAAGTACCACAACAATTCACATGCAACTCCATGTTGGAAAACAGATACATCGTTGCCATACTGCTTTCAAATTACAAATAAAACAATCTAGAAATAAGTGATAACACTGAAAGATATTTCAACCTCCTAATCCATTTTAGATTTAATTTTAAGGAAAAGTGATTTGGAACCCTGCAGACGGAAAATAAAATAGTTATTATAACTATCCGTAAAATCATTCTAATTCTATGTACTTGATTGAATAGATTCAACAATTTCAGTAACAACAATTTACGGTAAATGTGGAGGAATCATAATGTTGAAGTCCTTAGCTTTTTGAAATAAGTTATAGGTCTCTATGTAGAGTTCACCGTGTTTATGTTATAGGTATACAGGTTTAAAGAACCAAATTCGGTAATAAAGGCCTACTTCGGTAATTGTAATTTACTTCCAGTTGTACATATTTCTGGTGCCATAGTTGCATTTGACTAGTTCCCCGATAAAGGAAATATAATATACATAGAAAGGTCTGAGAAGCCTACTTCTTTCATAAAACAAATAAGGTGGATTTTTTAAACTCATTTCGGGATTTTTTTTGTCAGCATTTCGAATATCTGTGAATATTATACAAGACAATGTTTTTAACACACTGAAATCCAGAAATCTCGCAGCAGGTCATGATATTATTACCGAACTATCCTAATTAGTGTAGGATATTCATTAATTTAAAATGGAAAATAACGTCGGATTACAACCTGAGTCTTTATTAACATAAAACTCTACATAGACATTGCCGTCTTACTGGGTTTACCACAACTTCCTTAGTTGTGACAAACTTCCTCGTACACACTGAGACTTTACCGACACAATACTCTTACTCAACTTGCCGTTACTCTGAGTGTACTGCAAACTTTATTAGTCCTGATAAACTTTCCAGTACAACCTGAGACTTTAACAATACAACACTCTACCTTTAGATTCCTGCCTCACTAAGTTTTAGCACACAACTCCTTTAGTTATGACAAACTTCCCCCTACAACCGGCATAGTTCTGCGTTACGTGTCTCAAACTTTCAGTTCAGTAGTAAAAGTAGTTGCAGAAATATTTCACGTGATTTGGGTTCGCAATTATTTAAACCGATTCTTCTCCTAATACGAAGGAAATGACTTAAAGGTTTAAATATTTCATTCCGACTTTCTATTTCAAACTTACGTACGAATAGGTATGAGATCTCTCAGTATAGACCAGCATTGAAGGTGGTTATTGCAAGTAATTAAGTAATACTGCTAAACAGTAATACTTACGAAATATTTTAAACACATTATAATGGACGAAGATTTCTATTTCCAGATAAAATATATAAAGAGTTAAACAATTTTTGATAATATTTTCTAAAATGCTTTCCTAAATTTATTATAAAAATTAATAATGGAGTAAAAATTACATACCGAAAAAAGGCAATGAAGTTCAACTATGAAATTTTATCATATTGACTGGTATTATATTATATGATTCCAGACTACTTTGAAAATTTGTATACCAACAAAGTTATACACAAATAGAAACTTGGTAGTTCCATCAGCCCAGGTCTCAATCAGTGACTCGGTACATTATCCAAGATGGATGTTTCAACTTTACTATGTAACAGTTCTAACTAGAGGACAATCGACTTTGATCAGTATCAGGAGATCAGAGACTGGTAAAGTTCCAACAGTATCCCAGTTCCAAATCGGGGTCAGCCAACGACTTTGTAGAACATCAGGAGATCAGAGAGAGTTGGAAGTTTCAGCTACATAACAGTTTCAAATCGAGGTTCACTCGGCGACTTTGTATAATATCTGGATATATTACTTTAAACAAACTCTCCAATAATATAAAGTTTTTATTTTTGTGACGCCTTTCGTACTCAATGAGTACATCTTCTTCGGACTCACACAACTGGGCTTCAAGAATGTAATATCTGGATGTTAGAGACACCAGAAGTTCCATCTGTGTAACGGTTTGTATTTGCAGCTATTACTTGACCATTTTCTGCAAGTTGATTTCCAATTTATAAGAGTAGGTTTTTAATTGTGAGATTTTGAAAACGTTTTTGTCATAAATATATGTAAAATATTAAGCTATCATATAACATTAAAATGTTTAAACGACAAAATGATTTTAAGATATAATAAAAACATGTTATTTTTAACTAAAAATAAATATTACTTAAGAACATGTTTTTCTTATAACACAAAGAATATTTTAAAAAGAAACACCAATACACGACCCGTAATAATTAATTTGTAATAAATTATTATTATTATTATTAGTATGTATTTGATGAGTATATTTACTGGTGCAAGAATAAAACTTATTTGGTAAAGTTTGTAACCAATAGATTTTTACGATTATTTGTTATCTATTGTAAAACATTTATATAATATTAATCCTTAAACTAACAGTGAAAGGAATTTTAATTGAGTTAATCTGAAATTCCAAATTATAATACCTTATAAATGAAAATGGAATCGTTAAATATGTTACTAATCACTGATCATGGGAAATGCCGATGGATCAATTAAGCAACATTTTTATTTCTTGAATTCCGAGGAAGGAAAACGGAAATAAAATTAGCAAAAGTTTCCTAGAATGTTGAAGAATTAGAGAAAATATTTATAATATTTAAGAAACGAATCTTAAGTTAACTGAATAAATAGCTGTCGAAATTTTTAGATGAAGTTCACCAAAAAAGAAGAAACATTAGTTTACATTAAATGTTTAGGGAATATTAAATAATTATTCAAATCTTGTTCAATAGTGTAATGTAGATTGTAAAGACGAAGTAACTATGTAATTTTTACTTTAACTTTTAACACGACTCATTCAGTGATGAATAAATCATCAAATGTTTTGGAAATACTATTTAAGCGCTGTTATAGAACCCATCCTAATGAACAAAGCTGTGAATGTTAGCACATTAAATAAATCAAATCTGGTTGACTCCTTTGGCACTGTATATTACGTTTATGACGTTTTTTACTCAAGCTTCAAGAAAAATAAAGGGATGGCATGCTGTTACCCTTACTGGTAGCAGAACATAAGCGACGGAAGTAGATGGTCATTTATAATAGTTGCCGTTTTAAGCTTATATACTCTTGTCTTGTCCATATTTTCTTGATCCAGGTTAAAATAAATTATAGCACCAAAAATATCGTAGACCGGAAATAGATGTTTTTATTCCTAATTGGATTACAAAACTCACATATGTTTTTATTTCTTCCTCAGTTAAAAACAACATAGACTCAAGTAGGAAACCGCAACTGACACTTTTTGACCAAAATAAGTTTACGAGACTCATACGTATATATTTTTCACACAATAAATTCTGAACTAAACTAGTGACAGTTTTATTGATTTTTATAATTACTCATCAATGGACACTGAAATAATATGTACTTGATAAGTCTTTGAAAAAAAATTCTACAAATTTGCGTTTATTGATTATAACTCAGTATTCTATTAGAGTTTAAGAATTTTAAATGTTTCATACAACATACGTTTAATTACTTATTTTATAAAATGCACAAGAATGGGTGATCTCAAAATCATTTTATTGACTTTTATATTTAAGGAAACATCATTTGCATTTGAGGCCATGTAAAATACAATTTTAAAGTATATTGGTAACTGATAATCGAATTTAGCAAACAATATTTAATTTATTAGTACGATACTGTTTTTATTACAACTATTTACAGGTTAAATTGCAAAGAGAACCTTTAAGTCCTAACTTCGTCTCTTTAATAAGATGTTTGAAATTAAATTTATTTTTCGTAAGTAAAAATCTTCAATATTCCTGCTGCTAAAAAAAAGGATTTGGTTACTTTCAGTGAAGGAATCACTTTTAGACGATTGAAATGTTGGCAGTGGATCCATAAACTTAGTTAGGAGATTTAATGTTCCGACGAATTTCTCACGAACTTGAACTCGGTTTCCTGCATACTTTTCTTGGTAAACTATGTACTTTCCAACTCTGGACTAATCACATATTTCTATAAACGAAAAGAATTATAGATTATATTACTAGAAATAATGGTTTTGAAAATGTAAAATACAAATGTTTGAAGCGGCATCTATATGAAAACTAAGCCACATGGACACATATATTTAAACTTATTTGCTGGTTTTAATACATAGCCCTAATATTCATTGCACCAAGTGTGCTTTATATCAGATTATCCAAGCCTACTATACAGTTTAACCATGTTGTGACTTGTACAGAAGTTTTACTCGATTTGGTGTTTTAATCACCAGAACTAAAAGTGAGTTTTGACGATTCTCGGTTCCCCTCTGGTTCTTATATAAATACTTAGCAACGAATCATATATGGAATTTCATTTGAATAGGAACAATATAACATATATGCATTGATTATTGAAGATGTGGTCTAGTGGACATCTACTCAGAGCTTTTGCAAATTGAATTCAAGGTCTCTATTTGTTTCCGATGTTAACCACACGTTTCCATACTTTATGAGAAAGATAGGAGTTTAGTACGTAAGCACACCATCACGGGGAGGATTAGCTATTATAAGTTTCCAAGGTGGTTTTCTAAGGAACTAATAGCTTGAACAATTCTGAAGAGCAATTCTGAATTCTGAAAATATAAATGTGTTTCTTAATAGCCCGAATGAGGCAGCAATGCCGGCGGATTTGCAGGAAATTCTATCAGGTGTATATTCTCAAGGTAAAACTACCATATGTAGAAATCCGACCGAATATTTTCTGCAGTACGAGGAAAGTGCGAAAACAGAACGTCACATCTAGTGTGCTGCAGTTTGTGGACTGTTCTTCTCAGGTCTCCGTTTAGCTGCATCAGGTCCTCAAATGGATCCGTCCTTTGTGACTGGCTGGGTAGATGTAGATACGCATCGAAACATTATGCCAGTCAAGATTCTTTGTATTTCCTCCCTGAACTGTGTATGCGATGTGTCTTTTCCTATTGTTCTGTGACATATAACACTTTTTTTGAGTTTAGTTTAATAGTCTAAAACGGTATTTAGGGTCGAATAAAACAAATACTCATCGCAAAGTAACTTTCAGAACGATACTTGCCAACATGACCACTACTTATATTTTACTGACTACGAGTAAGAAAATTAATATGTAATAGGTGGAAATAAATAAGATGATTATGTTTTGAGTTATTAATTAGGATTTTTATTTTAAACTTTTAACCTTTGAACTTGAGTCTAGATAGAAAACTGTTGCTTGATGTATACTTAAATGGAAGATAACAATTTACAGACAGTTATTTACGATCTTATAATTAATTGCAATTAAAATAGTGGCTATGACACTACATTTTCTTGTTACGTCACTCACGCAAGTCAGCGAACTGTTGGCAGGCTGAAAGTTCTGTACAGATTTATAAATGTTGTCAGAATCTGTCAAGTTATAGGGCATGCAGTCTCTGATTCTTCCCATGAAGTATTATTACCATCTCGGTTATGGCAAAGGCATTTCGACGGAGTACCTCAATAGAATCCATAGAATACATAACGTAGTAATGTGCTATGTGCTCAATTTGAAAAGTTTTTACGTGAGGACGCGTATGAGGGAAGCATGCTAATATGCTTCAAATGAAAAAAAAAAAAAAACAAAAAAAAAAAAAAAAAAAAAAAAAAAAAAAAACTGTGCGTTATATTGACCAACTACATGACGCATAACATTCTAGTTTGGAGACCTGCGGTACTTGTGCGAGAGGCTGCGATTCCAGCCTGTGGTCTCCCAGTGTAGCCTCCCCCATGAACAGAGTCACATCCAAAAAGTGTGGATGGAGTTGGTCAGTATGATTCTCTTATTTTAGTTCCACCATGTGGCCAAAAATGGCCTTCTCAAAATTTTTACATTTTGTCTCAAAAGACATTTTACCATTTTTAAATGTAAGAGCCATTTAAAGCAGCTGTACCTGCCTAGCTGATAGGGATTATTTATTAGTCATAAGTATGATATTAGACATTGTTGAAAACCAGAAATGTCTGAGAAGCTCTTGCAATAAAAGACATTTTATTATTTATTTAGTTGAACCACATTTATATAGGTGGTAATAGGACTAATTTAATTTAAAGTAAGATTCAAGTACGCCGAGGCTCATACCTAGATAAATCACTTGTTGGGTGAGAAAACTATCATTATTTTGTAAGTAAAATTAAGGTAACAATTATTTATTACTCAGATTATATTTACTCAGTTTATTATACTCTTTTTTTGTTCTTTTATTTAATCTACCTATGTGTCTTTCCTCCGTGAATAATGCATACAGTTTACAAGAATAAGTTTAATAATGTATCAAGATAGAACAAATATCATATTTTACAAACTTCAAAAGTAGTTAATAACTAGGTTTATATTTTTTTATTCCTAAGCAGTTATTATATGTTAAAGCCGAGTTGTACGGTATAGCTATTGCACCCCTCCAAAGTGTTATTTACTGAAGGAATTATAATTTTTTAGATAGCTTTTAATATTATCAGAATAATGTAATATATAGTGTAATATTTTGCATACTTATTTGTGAACGCAATGTATTTTTTATATAAAGGAATATCACAATTTTTACATATTACAAAAAATCAATGAGATAAAACTATATAGAACCGTTGTGAAACACGATTTATAACTGAACCAGTGAGTGGAATACGTCAGGTTTTTAACAAACTAACTTGAACTAGCAATGGCTGTCTATTGTTAATGCTTGTTCTGCAATGAGTGGAAGAAGGAATAATTTGTGAAGTAGTTTCCTTCTTCCACTCAACTACCAACAATTGCACTACAATAGCCAGCTGTACTAATGGTTTGCTTTCTTCTTGTTTGCCACGATATTGTGTACAACGTATTTTGGTTGTTACTTAAGTTTTATATGTGTTGTAAAGATATGCATGATGGGGTATGTTATGTTCTAAGTCACTGTAAAGCCAGTTTTATGCCTGAGTCTGTTTATATGGCTCCATGTGTTTACCAATACTTCTGGTGGGCAAAAATGTCATAAGAAAATATGAGAAAAATTACTTGCATTCTCAATATAATGAAACCAATGACAGCCAGTGCTAGAAAATATGGTCTTTATATCGTGTGTATAGCGTTTCAAATGACGAAATATAAAATTTTATCAGAGGGAATTATTATAAAAAAACTTCTGCAAAATAATAAAATGGAGATTTCGTCAGCAAATATAGACAAATTAAATTTACCTCACAATCTAAAGAATACATCACTGCATCGAGTTCATGGGTGGATTTCAAGAAGATGTTTGTAAGCTTTTAAAAAACCAATGGCGTTTTTTTCTACAATAAACTATATGGATCAGCAAGACAAATATTACTGATGCAAAAAAAAATTATTAAACATTTACCTCAACGATGTACGAAGCTCTATGTCTACATTTTTCTAGTCGAAAAATAAAAATGGTAACGAGGAAGATGTACGAGAATATAAGAAATAAAATATAAGAAATGTAAAGAAATACAATAATAATATAGGTATAAAAGTATAAGCCTATTTATTTTTATTAATAAATCTTGTCTTCTCTGTCGTTTTGTTGAACAAGGCCCACGTTTGAACGCAAGATTGGAGTACAAATGGCAGTTGAGTATTGTATTAAATCTTTTTTGTTGTTAGAGCAATGCCGATATTTAATAACCTGGGACACGTTGATAGATAACCCATTATACTCGTACTTTAATAACTGGTGGTGTGTTCCTTAAAGCGTTCAACTTAATAAACTCACAAATAATCATGTATCAATGCTGGCTTAAAACTATATATGTAAAAGTATCTCTACCCTAAGGCTGTGTAGTTACACCCACGAAACGTATAATATACCTCAGATTGAAAAGTGATTGTCCTAGGAGTTAATAATTTTTTTGCAGCACACAAGGTTCTGTACTTGGTTCCAATTACTTTTGTCTTCATTTTATTATTCCTGGAAGTTTATTAACTTCCAGCAGCAGTCCACACTGACAGGCATATAAGTGGAGAGTCTTAGCACGTTGTACAAGCAGTAGAAGATGGTCCCTCTGGGGTTCGTTCCGTAAGATCTTCGCTAGCCATCGTTACCGCACGAATAGACACAAATATATACAGATCAGTGTGATTCCATTCTGAACAACGCCAAAACAAAATGATTTTATTCTGATTCAGCTTCTATCTGGACCTGGTCACTCTCTTACTCTTTTAAATATATAATTCCGATTTATTATAAGGAGCATTAATGGTGGTTAAAGTACACCTTATGTTGTCAGGTTCATTAATTTAAATTCCTACACAAATGTTGAATAAATTATATTAATTGCATTAAGTTATTGCGATGT
This sequence comes from Homalodisca vitripennis, assembly GCF_021130785.1. NCBI lineage: Eukaryota > Metazoa > Arthropoda > Insecta > Hemiptera > Cicadellidae > Homalodisca > Homalodisca vitripennis. The sequence goes on from NC_060212.1 coordinate 48,156,006, forward strand.
GCATAACTACATGTACATAATAACATAAATAGAGAGATTTAGAAACATGTCCCAGTACCAAACTGACAAACGCTAGCAGTGTTTGTGCTATTATCAAGCACATTGCTTTCCATGCATTGGAGTTAACTTACTTGTTATTTGTTCTTTTTGTTGACTGTTACTCATTAACTAGCTGTCATGTCAATAATTTAATGTATTACTAGTACTCAGTGTTTACCCACGGCTTCACAAGCTAATTTCAATATGGAAGTACTTTACCTAATTAGTAAAAACTAATGAGATAACTGATAGAGCCATATGACATGTTTTAAACGGTAAGGTTTAAGCTTGCATGAACATTTATGGTACGAATTAAATATTTCCAACGCTACAGCTGACTTTGACTTTGATCAAGAAAATATAAATATGTGTCTCCGAAACCTACTTCGATTCCAAAGCTTTAAATTTAAGAGCCCTTTGGCATATAATTCTTATCTAACATATTTCAAGTGCCATAGTTGAGTGTTTTTGTCCCGATGAAGAAATAACCATATCATGCGCAGGGCTGAGAAGCCTATTAAGTTAAAAGATATATAATTTTGTAATAAGAGAATAGGGTTGGTTACAAAGTATGGTGATAGCAGTGTTTGATATGTAGAGCCACGAGTTTGCAGGTGCCTATATGTTTGACAAACAGAGGTCGATTGGCTTGTGGGTAGAGACTGGTTTTTGTATAGTCGTGTCATGTGTTTGTTATGGAAGATATCAAGGGTTGCAGGTGCCTATATGTTTTGGCAAACAGAGTCGATTGGCTTTTTGGGTAGAGGCTTGTTTTTATATGTTACTTGTAACCCCATGTTTTTTGTGTGCTTTAGGAAAATATAGATAGATAATAAGTGAAGATTTATTGGTGTAAATAAAGAAAGTAACATTGGATAACAGTACTTCAAGTTACATCTAAATGAACATTTATTATGTCCTTTATGTTGTAAAACATTTTTGTACTTAACGTTTCAAAACATTAAACTTAAAAAATAATCTAGGATTCAAATCAAGATTGAGATTACATACAAATAACATGATCGAGAAAGATTTATGATATGAAAACATAAAGATAAATATCGCTTCTCTGTAACAGATCCGGATAGATGTGGTAGCCGTTATAAACAACTGAACAGCAAAATGTTGAGGTTTAAACACGAATATGCTTTTAGTCAATGAATACCCCATCTTCTTAGTAAACCTCAAGTAGCTAAATAAAGCCCTACGTTACCTTTGACGTTTAAGATTCTTACAAGCTCAGTCGTCAATTTAATCCATTTAAAAGAACTTTATAGCTTTTACATTTCTGTTAGGCTGGCCCATATGTTATTTTTTCACGTACGTACTAAGCTAGAGATCTTGTGGAATAAAACAAGATATAGATCGAGCAGCAGCTTTATTCATACAGCGATGTATATCTCAGCAGTCCAGAGTTCACTGATAAATATTGGGAAGTGTCTTATCACAACTGATTACTTTTATAAACCTTTCCCCAACAACCTGTAATGTCTCTCTGAGGAGGCGTCCATTGTAAATCCTTAACAATATTTAGATTATATTTAGAGTCATGAGCTCTTGTGGAACCCAATAATATAAGTATGTATGTACTTGACAGAGAGTAGTGTAGACTAACACATTCAATCCACAAAGACGTACTCAAGATAGGGCGGGATGGATAATACATTGTTGTAATTTTGTGTTTGGAAGATTGCCATGAAAAACCAACAGATACACAATTTACACAATTATGTTTTGCAATAAAACATTACTGTTATAGATTTTAAATCTTCACTCTTTAAAATGAATATTCCTATTTTTAATTGCCTAGAAACAATGAACCTAGAAACAATGTTTTACATTAGCCAAAAGTAAAGGCAGGCACATTTGTTACAAATACAATATATTATTCTGTTTTGAAGAAGATATATAGATCATTAAATATTAATTTATCACTTTATAGTCCCTGTATATTTACGGTACTAAAATAAACCATTAGAATAACGAAATACGATTAAAGGTCTTGAAGGATATTCTCTTATCTCTACGTGTTAATTGTAAAACTGGGTTTTTAAGGCTGGATATTCAGAGTAAGCTGTTGTCTGCGGTGAGGAGCAGCTTAGTTGTAAAATCTCCCCATTTAAAAACACGATCCAGCCAATAATACTATTACAAAGTTAACAGAGTAGCCCTTATAAAGGAAGATTTCTTTTATTTTAGTATATTTAAAACCCTGGAACTGAATCGTTTTTACAAATTTATAAACTCAAATTAATTCTGCTCGTTTATTCTTTCAGTGGAGGCCCCGCTTCATATTATGCAGGTAAAATATTCCAATGCAGAATCAAACTGAAATAAATTTTGGATAAAGTACTCACATTGTAATTAAATTTTATATATCCATATATAATTATATTATATAGCAATACATTATTCTACTACGGTGAAGTTTTGCTATTAAGCTTAAATAGATAGATTTTTGTGAATAAAGTAAAAAGAAAGGTACGACCCAATTTATAAGGCAAGTATGTTCAAAACCACACGTCAGGTGATTAAGAATAACAAAAAGGTGTTCACCATTAACTAAATTAGCGTTGCAGAATTAAAGTAATATGCATTAAATTATATAAGCTATCGATTTTAATACCTTTATTCAGTTGATTCAGAATTAAAAACGGATTAAAACAATAATTTTAGTTAAAGACCAGTTATTGCCGTGCGTAACTTTTAAATTACGAAATTAAGCCTCGTAGATTAAAAACGGAATTTGTGTTTTTCCACAGGTATGTAGTGAAATGCAATGTGTCAGATATTTATTATATTAGCTGTAAACAAAATTATATGATCTGAAAAATACTTTAAAAGTATGTGTATTCTTTCAAAGTTGTTAATTTAAGTATTTAGATGGCCTTGTTTCATATTTCATGGTGTCATGTTCTATTTTCTTACATAAATACCTTATCATTGAATCTTATATTCAATATACCTGAGTATTGCACTTAGTCGACAGTAAAGTAGTATGTACAGTATTATATTGTTTAACAGAACTAAGATTTAAAATTATATAAGGACATATCCATCGGATTAAATAGTACTTGTACATGTCATTTTTACGGGGGGTTTTAAAATAAGGCATTTTTTTTGAGAGGAGAATATTTTTTTAGTTAATGACATGTTATGATTTTTATTTCTTCCACCTACAATTATACTCCAGTAGCTCAACACCATCGCGGGAGACGTCAGCTGGCGGGGTCCGACTCGACCGGGTAAAGCGGAGTTTCAGGATACATCCGCCGGAGTTCGCTTCAAGGGCTGAAGCGCCTTACAGCGGACAACTCCAGTACTACAGTACGTAAGTACGCTGTGCCTGGCTTCCTCGCGCTCTCGGTCGCTGTCTCTCGGTCGCTGTCTCTCGGTCGCTGTCTTTCGGTCGGTGATTGCAGTCGAAGTCGTCGAGTCGGAGTCGCTGCCCCCACACACGCCACGATAAGGTGCAAGTAAGTAGGTACTTAATTACCTGCCAAAACACGCTTTTTACCTGAACTTGCCTAGTCACTGACGATAGGATAAGTACGCAACATTACGTACTTAAGCTGCTAACGGAATATAATTATAGATATAAAGTGTAGCAAGAAAATAGATCAGGACGAATAGGATTAGATTCTATTACTAGTAAAGGAGACTTTGAATTTAGTTTTACTTAATTTAATCGTTTCTTTTCGAGGTCGCTGGGTCGCTTGACGTACGTTGGCAACCAGCACTCCTGAGCTTCAGGCTAAGCGTAATTTAGTTAAGTTTTACTTAATTTATCGTTTCTTTTCGAGGTCGCTGGGTCGCTTGACGTACGTTGGCACCAGCACTCCTGAGCTTCAGGCTAAAGCGTAATTTAGTTAAGTTTTACTTAATTTATCGTTTCTTTTTCGAGGTCGCTGGGTCGCTTGACGTACGTTGGCACCAGCACTCCTGAGCTTCAGGCTAAGCGTAATTTAGTTGAGTTTTACCTAATTTAATCGTTTTCTTTTCGAGGCCGCTGGGTCGCTTGACGTACGTTGGCACCAGCGCTCCTGAGCTTCAGGCTAAGCGTAATTTAATTTAGTTTTACTTGATTGTCGTTTCTTTTCGAGGCCGCTGGGTCGCTTGACGTACGTTGGCACCAGCGTTCCTGAATTTTGGACTAGGATTGAACGTAGTTTAGTGTTTATATTTAATTTAATTTAATTTATCGTTTCTTTTCGAGGCCGCTGGGTCGCTTGACGTACGTTGGCACCAGTGTTCCTGAACTTCGGGCTAGGCGTAATTTAATTTAATTTTTATTTAGTTTATCGTTTCTGTTCGAGGCCGCTGGGTCGCTTGACGTACGTTGGCACCAGCGTTCCTTAGTTTCGAGCTCCAGGCGAGCTAGGCGCGATTTCGAGCGAGCAAGTGTTTACATTTAGTTTTTATTTAGTTTATCGTTTCTTTTTCAAGGCCGCTGGGTCGCTTGACGTACGTTGGCACCAGCGTTCCTTAGTTTCGAGCTCTAGGCGAGCTAGGCGCGATTTCGAGCGAGCTAGTGTTTACATTTAGCATTTATTTAGTTTATCGTTTCTGTTCGAGGCCGCTGGGTCGCTTGACGTACGTTGGCACCAGCGTTTCCTTAGTTTTCGAGCTCCAGGCGAGCTAGGCGCGATTTCGAGCGAGCTAGTGTTTTACATTTAGCATTTATTTAGTTTTATCCGTTTCTGTTCGAGGCCGCTGGGTCGCTTGACGTACGGTTGGCACCAGCGTTCCTTAGTTTCGAGCTCCTAGGCGAGCTAGGCGCGATTTTCGAGCGAGCAAGTGTTTACATTTAGTTTTTATTTTAGTTTATCGTTTCTTTTCAAGGCCGCTGGGTCGCTTGACGTACGTTGGCACCAGCGTTCCTTAGTTTCGAGCTCTAGGCGAGCTTAGGCGCGATTTCGAGCGAGCTAGTGTTTACATTTAGCATTTTATTTAGTTTATCGTTTCTGTTCGAGGCCGCTGGGTCGCCTTTGACGTACGTTGGCACCAGCGTTCCTTAGTTTCGAGCTCCAGGCGAGCTAGGCGCGATTTCGAGCGAGCTAGTGTTTTACATTTAGCATTTACTTAATTTATCGTTCTTCTTTTCGAGGTCGCTGGGGTCGCTTGACGTACGTTGGCACCAGCACTCCTGAGCTTCAGGCTAAGCGTAATTTAGTTAAGTTTTACTTAATTTATCGTTTCTTCTTTTCGAGGTCGCTGGGTCGCTTGAACGTACGTTGGCACCAGCACTCCTGAGCTTCAGGCTAAGCGTAATTTAGTTAAGTTTTACTTAATTTATCGTTTTCTTTTCGAGGTCGCTGGGTCGCTTTGACGTACGTTGGCACCAGCACTCCTGAGCTTCAGGCTAAGCGTAATTTAGTTGAGTTTTACCTAATTTATCGTTTCTTTTCGAGGCCGCTGGGTCGCTTGACGTACGTTGGCACCAGCGCTCCTGAGCTTCAGGCTAAGCGTAATTTAATTTAGTTTTACTTGATTGTCGTTTCTTTTCGAGGCCGCTGGGTCGCTTTGACGTACGTTGGCACCAGCGTTTCCATGAATTTTGGACTAGGATTGAACGTAGTTTAGTGTTTATATTTAATTTAATTTAATTTATCGTTTCTTTTCGAGGCCGCTGGGTCGCTTGACGTACGTTGGCACCAGTGTTCCTGAACTTCGGGCTAGGCGTAATTTAATTTAATTTTTATTTAGTTTATCGTTTCTGTTTCGAAGGCCGCTGGGTCGCTTGACGTACGTTGGCACCAGCGTTCCTTAGTTTCGAGCTCCAGGCGAGCTAGGCGCGATTTCGATGCGAGCAAGTGTTTACATTTAGTTTTTATTTAGTTTATCGTTTCTTTTCAAGGCCGCTGGGTCGCTTGACGTACGTTGGCACCAGCGTTCCTTAGTTTTCGAGCTCTAGGCGAGCTAGGCGCGATTTCGAGCGAGCTAGTGTTTACATTTAGCATTTATTTTAGTTTATTCGTTTCTGTTTCGAGGCCGCTGGGTTCGCTTGACGTACGTTGGCACCAGCGTTCCTTAGTTTCGAGCTCCAGGCGAGCTAGGCGCGATTTCGAGCGAGCTAGTGTTTACATTTAGCATTTATTTAGTTTATCGTTTCTGTTCGAGGCCGCTGGGTCGCTTGACGTACGTTGGCACCAGCGTTCCTTAGTTTCGAGCTCTAGGCGAGCTAGGCGCGATTTCGAGCGAGCTAGTGTTTACATTTAGCATTTATTTAGTTTATCGTTTCTGGTTCGAGGCCGCTGGGTCGCTTGACGTAACGTTGGCACCAGCGTTCCTTAGTTTCGAGCTCGAGTCGAGCTAGGTGCGAATTTGAGTGAATTAGTGTTCGCATTTAATTTTTATTTAGTTCATCGATTCTATTCGAGTGCCGCTGGGTCGCTTGACGTACGTTGGCACCAGCGTTCCTTACTTTCGAGCACTAGTCGAGCTATGTGTGATTTCGAGCGAACTAGTGTTCGCATTTAGATTTAATTTAGCTGTCATTTCTTTTTTTGGCCGCTGGGTCGCTTGACGTAAGTTGGCTCCAGCGTTCCTCGTTTTCGAGCTTCAGTTGAACTAACACCTGTCGTATTAGGGGACGTTTAGGTGGTGGAAACAGTCATCCTAAAGCAAATGCTGACGCCTTCCCTTTATTCCCTTTCGTTTCCGAGTCTGCGATGATGAAAGCATGTTGATCCGTTGATCATCGGTGCTGTAATTTGCTTCGGCTTTTTGGTTTTAACATTAATTCGGTTCTGAGCTGAAACTTGGAAACTACCTCTCTCTTTCGAACCCTGGATTTTACCCCTCTCGACTGTTCTATCCGGTGTCTCAGGGTTATATAATTTTATAAACTATCCCTGACCCGATTAAACGTTATAAATTTGGCGCCCGAACAATTGGACGAAATTAAACGATTATATTTTCTTAAAAATACTGTTATTTAAGGAAATTAGTTTAAAATGTTTGAAAAACGTTATATTTTGCAAGTTCTTTGCCGTTTTACGCTGGCTGTTGGGAGTATATTATATCTTGCCAACCTCAAACAAAAGGGTCGATTTAGATAAGGCTAACGATACTAAGGGTGATAAAGATACCCCTGTACCATTGTCAACAGAAACTCGACCTTCGGCCACACTTAATGTCCCCACTAGGCAAACCGGAAACAATAAAAGATAAATCCCCAACGGAAAAAAATGACCCATATGTTGGATGGGGTCTATCGCTTAGACAAAACCCAACTACGTAACGAATTTATTAAAATACAATCTTGATAGTGAGGGAAAAGTCGACGAATTAAGGAAACGATACGTAGCATATTTACGGTCGGATAAATTAACGACTTCAGAGCGTGAGGTCGAGAACGAAAATAAATAGGATGGAACTATGCGGGCGTATTATGGAGGCAATTCCGTATCTCAAACCCGCGGGTGATACTGAACAGCAACGAGCAAAACGAAAGCGTGGCTCTTCGTGAAATTCTTTGGACTCCCTCCTAACGCTGATAGCAGAACTCTAAGAGAAATGATTTTATCGTTAAAAACCACTAGAGAATCCCAGCCTTCAGCTAATGGCACGATGGGAACTCCGCACACAAATGTACATAGCCACCAAGAATCGATGTTACCGGACTATTCACTTCCGACTTACAAACAAACGAACCCGGTCGGACTACAAAAACGATCAGGTTGTTTCGATCTGCAGAATGGACTCGCCTAACTTATGCAACCTAGTAAGGAAAATGGAATCTTTCGTTTTGACGGAGTGAAAGGACCGATCTCGTTCTTAGAGAGATTGGATGAGCTACTCGACGCGTACGGCATTGAACGAAAACGACATCCTTACAGCCTTGCCAGAGATTTTCCAAAACTCTGCACTTCTTTGGTATAGGAACAATAAGGACTTATGGAACAATTATGTGGATTTTCGGAGGGACTTTGAAACACAGTTTCTTCCTCCTGGATACAAACAAAATCTTGATGACGAGATCCGGAAGCGTACACAAGGTCAAGAGGAGCAATTTAAAGACTTTGTCGTGGCTTTAATGACATTAATGCGCAGAAGGGGGTCGTTAACACTAGACGAAAAAACTCAATATTTTATATTCAAACATGCGTCCCGAGTATAAACTCTTACGATGAAACGACAAGAATGTAGTACCATATCGGATATGATTCACCAGGCTGAGCAGTATGAAGAATATTTGAGGGCCCGAAACACTTACCGGCCCTCCTCCCACTGGCCATCACTCGCCCTAGTGCCAGAGACGGCATACTGTGCAAAGAAGTAAGTTTGATAAATCTCACGAAGCGTCCTGCGGTTAGCGAGAACGGCGTTACAAAGACAAAACACGCTCAAATAGAAAAACAAAAATGAGTTGCACCATTCATGGCGAGGCGAACCACACGCAAAGACGGACGACAGAAACCAAAAATTGTCAAACCTAACGTTAAAAAAGATAAACGTGAGCTTAACGTGAGGTTCCAAACCCCAGTTAACACGGTGAGGCGTATACGCGACGACACCATATGTTGGAACTGCGAAAAAAGGGGGCATTTTTTTCGAGAATTGCCAGAGGCCCAAGACCTTGAGGTGTTTTTATTGTAAGCGACAAGGGTATAGCCAACTACCGCTTGCAATTGCCCAGACGGGAAACGGTCGGTGGACTCAGCCGAGAAGGGGGTCTCTCCTGAGTCCCAACCGAAGAAATTAAGAACGACCCCAGAAGACTGGCAGAGTTGGCTTCGCACAATAGCGAATTTTTCTGGATCAGTTACAGAGTAGCAGAAACATGGAAAGCAGACCACACATCGAAATAGAAATCGTACGGTAGCATATTTCTGCTCTAATAGATACTGGGGCAACGATTTCGATGGTGGGAAAGAGACTAGCTGAGCTTTTGAGAAGAAATGGAAATGTACCATTTAAACGCCCGATGAAAATCCGGATGGCTGATGGCTCACAGACATCGTTAGAAGAATATTATACGTTCGAAGGCTTGATCTCCTATAAGATACGACGCATACGTTCAAGGCACTTTGCGTGCCGTCCACTTACTTCGGATCTGATAGTTGGTGTCGATTCGATTGAATCGTTGGGGTTGTTGATATATGATTTCCCTCCCAAGACGCCGACATGAACATAATATCTTCTTAAAGAAGAGTGATGTTAGGGGATGTTGGCGGATTGAATCAGCTTTCAGAAGATGAACAAGAGGTCTTAGAAACATTTCTAACAGAGGAGTTGCCTGAATTTAATGATGTTAGGAATAAAACAACACTAGTTGAACACAATATTCGCTTGATCGATAAATACACATATTAAACAAAGAAACTATACGAGAAAACCCGGTATATGAGCAACAAATTGAACATATAGGATCGTTTGCGGCTGAAAATTGTTCAGCTCAGAAAAGAGGGCAGATAAACAGGAGACCACTACAGGAAGAGATTACGAATGAATCCAATGATGTAGGGATGGTTGATAGGAACCTATGGTATAAAAGGCTATACAAGATGGCCGCAAAGGGTGACTTGAATCTGGTTATAAAAGATGGGAACCTCTATCGTCGAATAGTAGTAAAAGGAAATAACGGACGCAGACAAGCCCACTGGAAAATGTTGTGTTCGCGAAGAAGACCGCCCGAAAGTACTGCAAGAAAATCACGATAAAGAAACTGCAGGTCATTTGGGTGTTAGAAAAAACTGCCTTAAAGCTCTCCCAGTGTTATTACTGGCCAGGGTGGTTTCGTGACGTAAAGGCATACGTAAAAAAATGTCTGGATATGTCAACGATATAAGGTTGAACTAACGAAGCCCGCCGGGAAAATGTACTTTCGTAAGCCACAAGGTCCGTGGTATACGGTTACCGCAGATATAGTGGGCCCCTTGCCACGATCGAAGAGTGGAAATCGGTTTTATACTAGTATGTCAAGATTACTACAGCAAGTGGTTAGAACTTAGTCCACTTAGATCGGCCACGGCGAATAATGTGGTAAAGAATTTCAAAGAAATGATTTTGTTCAGATACGGTGCACCCAGCGTTTTAATAACCGATAATGGGTCACAATTTGTTTCGAAAAATTTTTCGGATCTTTGTAGGGACTGGCAACGTCGACTGTCAACTGACGGCCCCTTGTAGTCCTCAGAGCAATCCAGTAGAGCGTTCTAAACCGCGTCATCAAACCTTGATATCGCAAATTCGTTGGTGAAGACCACCGATCGTGGGATGCTAAACTAAGTGAGTTTAGATATGCATTAAACACAGCGAACCACAACAAAACTTCACGCCAGCCATGCTTAACTTTGGAACGCGAGCTGAGACTACCTAGAGCAATATGTGGACCTGCGTTTGAGTACTCCGGCGACCAGGAAACGACTACACGAGGAGAACGACACGAACAACGAATGGAAGAATTTAAAAGGATTTATCAAAGCTGTCATCGCAATTTAGCCCGTGCCTTCCAGAGGCAGTCACGATATTATGACCTCAGGCGACGAGATCATAATCTCCGTGTTGGACAGTTGGTCTGGAAAAGACATCACACACCCTATCTTCAGCTCCTGACGCGTATGCATCGAAGCTAGCTCCCCGTTTTGTAGGCCCTTTCGAAGTAATTAGGTTTAAAGGCCCAAATATTGTCGAGTTGAAAGACCGTTCAACAAACAAAACTCAAACGGCCCACGTAAAGACGTGAAAACGTATACAGGATCCAACTGATAGAAATCGAAAGTTTAACTTTTTTCTCATTTTGTTTCCCCGAAGTGGGTGGGGGATGTAACATGTCATTTTTACGGGGGGTTTAAATAAGGCATTTTTTTGAGAGGAGAATATTTTTTAGTTGATGACATGTGGTTATGGATTTTTTATTTCTGTCCACCTACAATTATACTCCAAGTTAGCTCAACACCATCGCGGGAAGGAGACCGTCAGCTGGCGGGGTTCCGACCTCGACCGGGTATAAAGCGGAGTTATCAGGGTATTACATCCGCCGGAGTTCGCTTTTCAAGGGGCTTTCTGAAGCGCCTTACAGCGGGATACAACTCCAGTACTACAGTACGTAAGTACGGCTTGTGGCCTGGCTTCCTCGCGCTCGTCGTCCTCGGTCCGCTGTTGTCCTCTCCGGTCGCTTCGCTGTCTTTCGGTCGTGGTGGGGGGGGGGGGGTTGGGGGGGGGTGGGTGGGGTGGGTGTGGGGGGTGGGGTGTGGTGGGGTGGGGTGGGGGGGGGGGTGTGGGGGTGGTGGGGGGGTGGGGGGGGTGGTGGGGGGTGGGTGGGGGGGGGGGGGGGGGGGTGGGGGGGGGGGGGGGGGTGTGGGGTGGGTTGGGGTGGGGGTGGGGGGGGGGGGGGGGGGGGGGGGGGGGTGGGGGGGTGGGGGGGGGGGGTGGGGGGGTGGGGGTGGGGTGTGGGGGGGGGGGGGGGGGGTGGGTGGGGGGGGGGGGGGGGGGGGGGGGGGGGGGGGGGGGGGGGGTGGTGGGGGGGGTTGGGGGGTGGGGGGGGTGGGGGGGTGGGGGGGGGGGGGGGGGGGGGTGGGGTTGGTGGGTGGGGTGTGGGGTGGTGGGGGGGGTGGGGGTGGTGTTGGGTGGTGGGGGTGTTTTGTTTGTGGGGTTTGGTGGGGGGTGTGGGTGGGTGGGTTTGGTGGTGTGGGTTTTTGTTGTGGTGTGTGGTGGGTGGTTGGGGGTGGGGGGGGGTGGGGTGGGTGTTGTGGGGGGGGGGGGGTTGTGGTGGTTGGGTGTGGATGGGGTGTGGGGGTTGTTGGGGACTTGTTCTGATTTATGGTGATTCCAGTTCAACTGCCCTTATTGTCCTAAAAAAAAAAAAACCATTTACCAATGTTCCTAGCTTCCTGATATATGTTTACCGCTGCCTATCATTTTATAGACATCACGACGTGAAAATGCACTAGTTAATTACAACTATGACTAGTGGAAATTTAGTGTGTTATATAACTACAAGATGTGTTTATAATGATATTGTTCATGATATCGGACCCATAATTTCCATCATTGTCTGTGTGATACGTAAGACATTCAATGTTGAGAATTACGCTGTGAAATCTTGTAATGAAAAGTAAAATAAATTGGAAAGTAAAGTGAATTGGGTTTGTTTCAGTCATATTATCACTATGCTTTATCTTCATTACTCAAACTAAGATGACTCGGACATGTTAGTGTGTATTAAGTTGTGCTAAGGGACGTTTATGGAAGGAATTAAAAACTTTCAAAACTTTCAAATCATAACGGCAGCTTTTGACAACGTATCACAGACCGACTCATTTTATTGGAAGCCCTATCTGGTCAGGAAAGTCACAACACATTAGTCCTCACTGTGATACCGTTCACGAGCTTCGATCCAACGACCACATAGGCCCGAGAGTACTTACCATTGATTGTGGACGTCTCTTCACTAGCGGAGAATCTATTTACAGCTCCTGAGATTATTAATCTAAGTAACTACTAGTAATTAGTCTGTAATTGTCTTTAAAGCCCTTACTACTTGTTTCCTCCCCTTTACCTATCTGTTATGACCAGGTCACTTGTATAAATCTCGATCCTTATAGCTCATATGAATGTCTACCTGCCTAGATAGACAAGACTTGTATCCACAATTTTTCGTAATGTTTCATAAGTCAGTAGTATACTAATAAAAACTACCAACATAAAACAAAATTTTCAAATTTATAAAAGTGAAATATAAAACAAAAATTGGTATATTAAAGTTAATAACAGCTAAACAACTGTGATGTAGAACACTCGTTACAATAGAGTAAGTATTTTTTTTTTTTTTCCACATGTAACATTTATTTATTCGAGTTTAACGGATGATCTCTATACGTTGCCAAGCCGTTAGAGAACACAGCCAGATTTGTTTTTTACTAAAAGAATCTTAAGATTTGTCAAAATATTATTCTGTTTGTTTTCAGAGTCTTCCAAATAAATTAAAAAAATACTAAAAATGAGTTTAAAAATAACACTAATACTGTTTAATTATATCTTTATTTTTATTTAAAATCGTGGTGCTTATGTACGTGGAGCATACGTTTTTATAACGGGAATTCACACGCCATACTTGTGCTTCTCAGCGCAGTTTCATTATTTTAAACACCCGGAGTGAGGTATAAATTTGGACCTGATGTTGAGTATGTAGAGACCTTTTTGGGGACTTTTAGGGTCGGGGGTGTGCTTAGACTGAAGGAGTATGTAATTTACTTAGTATTGAATCTCAATAACGTGATTCTCTGTATTTCATTAGAAAAAGAAGTAAATCACGAGTTAATTAGTTGAAATATTTTTTGGGGATTTATATAATTTCTAAAATGGAGTTATGATAGCCATTTTTATCTTATAAATAATACGAAAATCCACACAAAAAATAAAGGAAAATACTTTCATGTTAAGGTATTGGAAGTGTTAGACTAAAAGTGTTTACTCTTTATCGCATTGTTAGTTTGTAACCCGCTTAGATTTTTGAACAGATAGATAATTTTATACCCGGGTGTTTGTGTGTGTGTCACTGTATATATAGCTACTATATACACCGATCAATAATTTAACATTACCAACACTATAATAATTTCATGACCACTTGGTCTCCGGCCTGGAACCTGTTTTGCTCTGACAAACTGACCAACCAGGTTGTTTATCAATTCTTGACAGGCAAGGTTGACGTATGCAGAAGAGATTGCATCTTTACCCTTGCCTCTCGTCGCTTTCGCTAAAAACAATATCCCCGATATTTGCTAGTGCAAATTTCATAAGAAAGACTGCTGTTTACTCTAGATTTTAATAATACACACCTTCAAAATCTTCTTTAATTCTAAAATTTGTTTTCTAAAAATTATTTCTAATTTAAATAACTTTTATTCCGTTACACTTTCTCGATATCCTCTTTAGTTTTTGAGAGAAAGATAGTGTTCAATAACTTTGAACAGGAAAGATAGCTATAATTCTACCTATAGCATATATATAGAATGATAAATGAGAAAGTGGTGTTTAATCAGGTTTCATTTGTTATAGGTTAATAGAAGAAGTTTCAGATCTGTTAAAAAAATAATTCCATTGTGAGAGTCATCAATCTTTGTATTACATTGATATCCTTAGGAATTTATTGATACAGAGTTCTCCCATATCTGTTGCTTTAATGTAAGAGTTAATAACAGAACATTTACATTCATATTTTAGTTGTTGCTCACAAATAGACAACTTGTTTATTTATTTAGGACATTTGAATGTATGGGTGATAGAGTACGAAACAAAATTAAATATAAATGCATTGTAAATCGCTGTTTAATTTGTATCAACATATGCTCATCATTTATATGAGGGTCATGAAAGGTATTGTCAAAAACACTTTACCAATTAATTTGGAGGGAATTTATATTTACTATGATGAATGGCAAGAGTAATGGGAAGCCTTGTAAATGAAACATCATAAAACAAAAATAATGTACATATTAGGTTTAACGAGAGGAGAATAATGTTTGGAAGTGCCTTATAATGCAAAAAAATAAACAAGAGCTCTATCTGAGAACGTCAAGCTGACAGAAAACATCAATCCAAAGCGATATGGCCCTTTAGTGGAGACATGGTCACTGTACAGCCTGGTATTTTGTTATTGCAATGTTTCGTCCTATAAAACTTGGCAGATCCTTTTTACATGAAAACATCCATAAGTATAATGCAGTATAGTATATTATAATAGGGTATAAATAGCAAATCCAAAACTATATAAATCTACATTCATTACAGTTCTATAGTAAAACCTTAACAATAAGAAAGGAAGCTCTTTTCTATATAAATTGGAATAATTACCATATGCAACTAAACCAATTAGAAAATATAATTATTTAGTTGAAAATAATAGCGTAAAAATACTAGTGGTTTATTGTCGGATTCTAGGACACTCCTGAAGTTTTTGAACGCTAATGGTAAGTTGTCCTTCAAGGTAAAAATTATACACTATTAAACCTGTGCTCAAACATTGGTTTATAAATGAACTTTTTTATTACTTATTTATCCTTAAAGTAAAGATATTCCAGAGTTAGGTACTGTAGACTGTACACGACCGTTTTAAAAGTCGAACTTCCATAATCAAAGATAAAAACTCTATGAAGCTGGTTGTATTGTGTGTACCTTCTAAGAAGGTTTTCTTTGTGAAACGAGAAACAATCTCGGACCCCGGACCCATGTTGATCCTGATTATGTTATTAGAAGTGGGGGTGGGGGGTTGTCAATATCCCGCCAAAACTTGCCTCTCATCTGAAGCAACAATTAGTTCCACTTCTACAAACCATTATTACTTGATACAGTTCATCAAGGTGAAAGAACAAAGCAATATATTTACTTATATATTTGTCAAATAACTATAATATTGTCTTTTATATAAAAAAAAAGGGGACAAAATTTTCATAGTAAAGATTATATTATATGGTAGGTTAGTTTTAATAAGAAATATCAAAAAGTAAGGATTAGATATAATAAATAGTTTAATTACAACAACTTCTTATGCAGGTTGAACTTGGATAAAGTTCTCGACTTCTCGTAAATTTAAAAAATAATCCGGTTAATAGCGTGGTATATAAACTTACTTTCTGATTCGGTGACAGGGACATGAAACTTGTTGACCAATAAGAAACTTAGGTAGGTTACATGTGATTGTAATCGTTGAAACAAAATCGATCTTACAGCACAGGCCCTGCTTAAATCAATAGTGGTGGTTTAGTCCTTGATAGGCAGAGAGTTTGAGTCCGGATTAAATCCAAAAACTCTAGTTTAACGGGTTTGTTACCATTTCAATAGATGTATTTGGAGAATAAAAATATAAAACAGCTGTTTTAAATTCAAATAACAAATTTTATTGATTATAACATCTTTCAGTTGTTTACAACGTTTTAAAAGTAACACCGATCCAATTTCACTCAAAAATTTTAAATAAACCGAAACAGTAAATTATTTTAAACAAAATGATAAAACTATAGAAACTTTGTTATAAATTTGACGGTAACGCTTTTAAAATTTTATTCTTAATATATCCGCATGTTCTTCAAATATTATATTAAGTTGTTTCAATTTATATATAACAAGAAGACGTATGTTTACTTTTTGGTTGGGGCAACTTATCAATTCAAGCTGTGTGCAGGTATTAGCAACATGGTTTAGCGAGCTCAACCATCTGGAAATGTTTTATTTTGTTTTAAATATTATATACAAAAACTAATATATTAATAAATTGAGTGGATTCGTCATAAAAAAAACATTCAAAACTGTCGAGGACTACAACGTAACTAGAATGACAACAAATTGTTTACATAACTAAGACTTAACAATTAATTCATTTGGCAAGACAGCCAAATCCACTTAATATATTTTGGCTTTAT
The DNA here is from genome assembly GCF_021130785.1 of Homalodisca vitripennis. Taxonomy (NCBI): domain Eukaryota; kingdom Metazoa; phylum Arthropoda; class Insecta; order Hemiptera; family Cicadellidae; genus Homalodisca; species Homalodisca vitripennis. The sequence goes on from NC_060212.1 coordinate 48,172,412, forward strand.
GACATATGTAACAATAATCTTACTCATAGAACTAATTTTGTGATGGAGTATCAGCACTAGTGGATATAGTGCATTACTAAATATATTTTTGATAGTGCAATAATATTACAAATAAATTAAATACATAGAATAGTATGGCTAAATTTTGTAATTTTTTTTATTTGTATACGAATAGAAATATTAATGCTAACAATAAGTTTATTAGACCGGTGGTATTAACAATCTTTAATTATAACTGAAGGTAAATATGTATATTATTCAGTGAAAATTTGAGTTAGGAGAAAAACAACTGCCTGTAAGAATGGGCATGTAAACTATTTATAAGGTAGATAGCATAAATGATGAGAATGGAATCACCTATCTGGAGTATTATTACACGAAGAGTTCTTAAAAACATTCATAAACATAAGTTGATTTTAAATAAGGGCTCGGCTTGTGAGTTATTTCATGTATGATTCAATAACTTTTGTAATATTAATGAAATAATTTACAAATCATGGCAACAAAGAGTTCATTTTAGCAAGAAATTAAACTTTTAGTAATGAAGGATGACTTGTTTGGTGTTGAAATACGAGACTGAGAATAGTTTAAATGAATGACCTAAAGTGAAAATTAAGAATCAAAGCAATAAAAGTAATATTTAATATAACTATACATGAATTGGTAGTTTTATATGTTTTAAGTGTGTTAAATCTTAAGCAATTAATAAAAACGAACTATGTCTTATAAATGTGAGTAAAATATGTAATCCATTGCAGGAAAGGACTGTGATGGCCGGCAATGGGAGAAAATGTAGATATAGAAATTTATAGTGTGATTAAAAAAGAGAGCGTTATCATCCTGCCAACAACAAATTATTTTCCTCGTAACAATATTAAAATATTTCAAGCATCCGATAATGAGCCTAAATCTTATTCTACGGTCCAAAGCATTCCATAATATTTTATATTAGAAAGTATATACAATAGCTTCCCATTTATGGCAAACTGCAAAAGTGATATTGGAATGTAACTGCTGTCAAATAGTTTTAAAGCAAACCAGATTTTTAAGTACGAGGATGTTAAAACAAAAACTTTGGAGTACAGATTACCCTTCTAGTTATTTTATTTAACAGCTTTTAAAAACACTGCACAAATTAAAAGTTTTTGTTATGCTACCCATTTACTTGGAGGAATATCTTTATCTATAAATAATTTACGAATTACAAAAAAACTGTAAGCAACAATCTCTGAATAACAATTTCCAAATACGCTAGCCAAGAAGCAAATCAACTGGTTTGCCAGATAAATACTTTAGTCATAAAAACTTATAAAATATTTTTTTTTAAAACAATCACACAATTCCAACATTAACAAGTTTATAATGGCATTAAGAACATGGTTCTATGTTTTGGCATTCATTAATTATGTTATAATTTTATACTATCTAAGCAATACATATTAAAAAACTTCTCCTGGAATGTTTTCAGCGCAGCTTAACAATCAATTAATATGTACAGTGTTTTTTTACAAGGAAATAATTAGATGAAAATTGCCATATTTGACCAAACACCTACAGATATCTCAAGCAAGGTCAGCCATTCTTGACTTCCTGGAGGACTTCTCTCCATAACGGTTCGCTCTAGTGGTTGTGGGCGAGGAAAGAGCTCTCATTGGACCTTTCCTTTCGCGAACAAATGGAATTAAAGTCTGCCCCTCCCAATAAAAAATTGTTAAGCAGTTCATATTGAACAATGACCGGCAATTTACCAAAATGCACAGATTTCTAAATCAAGGGATGGCAGTTAATTTAATAATTCCTATGTCAATGGGTGGCAATAATTTAGCGATTGTAGTCAAATGATGGCATGTATTTAGCGATCGTATAATGTCAAGGGCAGCAAATGTTTAGTGGATTTCTATGCCAAGAAGTGGTAGTATTTTAGAAGATACACTTATAATATCCAAGAGTGAACTTGTATTTTAGCGATTATTACGTGAAGTGTCGCTAGTATTATTTAAGAGATTCTTATAATCAAAAAGCGGCAGTATTTAGGGATGATTATCGCTTGTGTCCAACGCACTGCGCTAAATACTTTTTTCACTACATATGAAGCAAAAAAGGATTAATAGAGTAGAATCCATGTTCAACACTAAGTTCTGTCATTGTTTCACGTAATAATACTATATTTATTGTTTTGAAAGTTTATATTGCTTGGCATCCAGATGGGGTACTTTATCTGGACTGTAAAGAGAAAATGTAAAGATGGTTTTATTAATAATTGAAATTACTATAAATTAAAAATAACAATTTTATCCCCTAATAATATATTTAGAAATTACATATAATTCGTCATTAAAAAATTCAAAATGACTTCTTAATCTAAATTTGGGTACTTGAATTTTCGTTCACCGCTTTTTTAAAAAACGGTTCCATAAAGGTAAACATTAATAGTTGTTTTGGCTATTTCAGCAGATATGTTTGTTAACACAAGCTCCTCATCCATGAAAGTAACGTATAATACGAGGACGCGTTTTAACTCCCCTAACCGATAGAATAACAGAGAAAAATTGTTTATGTAATAACTGCGCACCGCTATCGGGAGAGTAGACTGTGCAAACTCGAAGTGTGACGTCAGAGCCTGACAGTTTCCACGTTGTGGTTTGAGCCACCAGCTGCCATGACTGGTTCTCCCTATATCCTGGGTATTATACATACAGTAGAGGATAACATCATCCCCGTGTTCATATGACAGTTTCAGGAAATATTTACATACAAAAAATGTGTTATCCGAAGAAGAAAAACCACTACAATCACAATTCACCCACAATATGTTCTAATATGGCGGTTACCAATTTTTTTGTTTTTATTCTATTATTAATGAAATATCTAGTACAATTATGTTTAGTCATACAATTGTTTTTACTCTTTTGATTTGTTCGGGCAATAAAGTAGTTTAACATTTCGATATTAGTTTATCTCTTGAGAACAAATAAGTTTGTTAATTTTAGCAAGCATTTTTAAATTTACACTTCACAATTAGGTAAGGCTAAAATATAAATCACATTTTTACATAATATTATATATTACAAAGTTTACTGTACAAAGTTGGTTATGAAATGAGATTATAATATGAGAATTAAATATGATTTTTACCTCGTATTTACATTAAATTTAATTATTAGGGAGAATGAATAACTTTTTTTTGGGAAAAATTATGAAATCGCGTAATTCAAACTTGATGTCAAAAATCCCCTTATTTAATAGATTCTTCAACGTAACAAGTATAATTTTATGTGAATGCATTATAACTATATTCTGTACTCTGATTAAGATGGGATAACGCAAACATGAGTTGGTGAGAAAAAATATAAAATAAAAACTTAAATATAAGATTTATGGCTAATCAAATAAATCATTAGAACTACAAAACAATTTATATGGAAACTCTATGCTCCACATGTTTATAATAAAAAACTCGGCCTTCGGCTCGCTGGGGGCTACGCCCCCGTTGAGGAGCCCCCAAGGGTACTCAATGCTTAAAAATTTCGGGGATAAGCGCGGGAATTTCGGTAGAACATGGTATAAGTTCCGGGACAATTAGGTAAGATGACCAAGGGATTTAAAAATTTTGACCTTTTTAATTAGATTTTTTTTTTGTTTTATTTTCCGGATTCGGCCCAAACTTTTGACTTTGAGGGCATTTTGCGGCTAAACCGTTAGAGATACGACAAAAAGTGACCGGACCTTTCTTGTCGGAAATTTAATTTTGTGTTTCGAATTATGCCATCAGATTTGAGCTACGAGCTCTGGTTTAGGAAGTACAGAGTGTGGTAGTAAAGTCTGCACCTAGTCAACTATTGTAAATTGTTGAGTGGAAATATAGTAAAACACCTACCCTAAGTCAACATTTTTAAGTTGCTTAGGGGGTTTTATTTGCTCAGGAGTGTATATAGTCATGCCAGGAAATTCCCAGGGGGGAAGTTAATCTTACCGAGGTTAAGCCATCAGGGGGTTTAATTTACTCAGGAGGTTATCTAGTCATAACAGGAAATTCCCGGGGGTGGTTAAAGGATTTGGTGATTGGTAGATCTGATGTACGCTAGCAAAATCGGGGATGAGAGGGATTTGGTGATTGGTAAAATTCGGACATGAGGTCATGCCGAGAAATTCCCTGGGGGGGTTTAATGTTATCGGGGGTTAAGACATCAGGGGTTTATTTTACTCAGGAGGTTATCTGGTCTTACCAGTAAATTCCCGGGGGGGGGGGGGTTAATGTTACCGGGGGTAAATGACACACTGGGGTCTATTTTTGAGGGTGTTGTGTCTGTGAACAAAACAAAACTTCACTCTGTCCATATCTACTACTGACGCTTAGCTAACGCTCAGCTAATTTCTAATGTGGGGTTGTATTCACTCGTTAACCTAGCAAAGCAAGTGCAGTCTGAATCTGGAATGAATTACACAAATATTATATCGCACATAAATTTAAAACTCAAAAAATTGCCAATCCCACGACAAATATTTTACCATTTATAGAGTTTTCCAGGCTTATTAAAGGATGTAAAACTAGGGTGTTTGCCTAATTAAGGGATAAGAGTTGGTTTATTGATAGGTAAAATTCGGACATGAGGTCATACAAGAGAATTCCCAGGGGGGGAGGGGTTAACGTTTTACCAATAGGGTTTAAGGACATCAGGGGGTTGATTCTGGGTCATCCTGGAGGTGTAACTTCCCCAAAAAGAAATGGGGTTTAAGAGATTTGGTGATTGGTAAAATTTCTGTCTAGGTTTTAATTGAACAGTTTAGGATTTAAAGTTATGAACCAATGGGTTCGGCTGCTTACTTTGACTAGCCTCCAGAAACACAAATTGTTCATATCTAAAAATAATAAAAACATTTCCTTTTAAACAGGTTTTTAGGCCAGAACCACTTAGGATAAGGCAAAAAGTTACTGGACTTTTTTTATAGAACACGTCGTTTACTAAAAGTTGTTAAATGACGTGTTTTGAGCTACGACCAACCGTTTAGCCGCTATCAAGGCTGGAATGAAAATTTGTAGGCGAAAATTTCAAAATATTTTCACTTAATCGCGTTTTGCGGTCAAAATAATGGAGATATAGTAAAAAGTAACTGAACCTTTTTTGTAGATCATATTATTTTACTAAATAAAACGTTTGTCTTATTTTGACCTCCGACCAATGGTTTCGCCGCTATCGACCCCAAAAACAAAAAGTTTCGCGTAAAAGTTACAACAAAATTGTACATAATCACGTTTTTTTTTTCGGGCCAAAACCAATCGAGATAGGGCAAAAAGAGATTTACTGGGACGTTTTTTAACTTGTAGATCGCGCAATTTGCTAATTTTGATGGGTACAATCAGATTTGAGCTACGACCAACGGTTCGGCCGCTATCGGGCTCGAAAACATTATTTTTATCAAAAAAATCTCTGGAATGTCAAATGTTCGAGCGTTTTGTCGCTTAACCATGGAAGATAGAGCAAAAAGTCACTGGACCTTTTTTGTTGTTCACTTCATTCCTGACTAACGATTTTTCGTCAGATCGAAGCTAGCTCCAACGGTTCGCCCGCTATCGGGCTTACAAGAAAGGCTTGCAAGGGTAAAGAATGCGCGATTTTTCGGGAATTTTTTTGAGGGGTTTAAAAGTAAAAAATTCCCGGTTTTCAGACTTTTCCTGTTGGTTATAACGGCAAAAGGTACCTGCGTGCAAAATTTCAAGTTTCTAGCACTTCTAGAAGTAGGTTAGAATTTGTAATACATATATCAGTCAGTCAGTTTCACATGCGGCTGTATATATAATAGGATAATAATAATTGGTAAATAATATGGACATTACAAAATTGCATCGCAATAGCCAATAATATTTACCTACGAAAACCCTTTTTTATGTCTTCTAGCAAAGCTATTCATTCACGCAACATTCAACAAACTTTAAATGCTCACTCATATCTTTATTCACATTTTACGTCAGGTCCGGATTAAATTATCAATTAGGTGGCCAGCGACATTCCGTGAACTCAACTGAAAAGAGCGCATTATACACTGAGAGGTGTTTAAGACAAGCTATACACTGTTTCAAACTGTTGGCCTGTTTGACGCCATCAGGTAGCCTATTGATCAGCTTGACATCAACTCGCGATGACATGTGCTCAAAGGACACATGTTCTCTGTTGTTGAACTCGCAAGTTGTCCCTGCCTCTTGTTCCGTGCTGGTGTATATCACTTCCCTGCATCGTAGCACACTTGGCACTGACAGTACAAAGCCACCTCATATCTATAAAGGCAGTGCAAATTCAGCAATCTACACTGAATGCGCAATTGCACGACTCTCTGTAGTTTCAGAAGCACCAAGTGGTTCAGGACCTTTAGACATACAAGACATAGCTACTGATAATGGCTTTCCTTATTATCTAATTTCAATTGATCAGGTACATTTGAGTTCAAAATCTTTAAGATTGTCAGCATCCTAATTTACTAGGCATGAAATAAGTAACTATGGTTTTACACGTTCGCAAAGTGGCTTTCAAAGCAATGTTATCCTAATAGTATTTACACACACAAAATTAATGAGTGCCCGATCTTTTTAAAATTATCATATTCAGCTATTTTAATATTGAAAAAATGTCAGTTGTGATAGATGTAACCTAAAATACTTCCTGATTTGGATCTATTATTAAGCTCCTGCGTGGCTGCCTGGAATTTACTTTGTTTCCAATACAATATTTTGCTTTTCATTATTGTGTATAAAGTAACAGTTCAAAATAATGTATTACAGTCAGTTGGCCGACTACATATCTGTAGTTATTGCAACGAGATTATTTTCGTCAAGCATGTTTCTAATATTGGTGGGAATTTAATTCAATAAGTAGTATGGATATGGGGATCTTAAATCGCTCCGGAGACGGTAAAGAAAAAGACGACTGGACTTTGATCTCTGGAATGGTCTTTGAATTCTAACCACCGCCATCTTGAATCACGTGACCACCGTAAAATTGGATCACGTGACTAACAATCGCAGGATTTTTCCGCCGAACATATATTTTAAATATTTTGTAGTCTACGTGTCTCGGTGTCAAAACGATTGTAAAGAGTTCGTTTCTGAGGCTCTTCGTCACGACTTATTTTTAAAGGCCGGTATCGACAGTGCGAGGCTGCTCGCTGCGAATGCCTCGTGCCATCTGCCTCAGGGTGAGCTCTTCAGCTAGCAGCTAGTTTGTAACAACGAATGCTCACTGCGAGCACGCGAACCACCCGCATTCGTAGTGCAGACAGTCGGTACAATATGTTTTTTTTTTTAGAAATGCGCCAAGTTGCTGCCGCTGATTTTATTGTGATGGCGACGATTATCAGGAAAAAACAACAGAAAAAGCGATGTAAACCCCATTGGTGGGTCAACAAAATTTATCGAAATCGGTTCGAATATAGGAACAGACTCCTAGAAGACGTGAGGTTCGAAGAAGACATGTCAAATTTCTTGCGAATGTCCAAGCAAGATTTTGAACATTTAATTACATTGATAGAGCCTAATTGGTCTGATCATTTCATGATTATCCATGTTGACAGTTTCGTTGTGGAGGTTTGTTGGTTTGCCAGTGCAGAATTGTGTCTTGTACGGTGCGAGGCAGACAGCGCAGGTATCTACTTGACGCCACAGCTCGGAGCGAGGCACCTTTGAGCACTGCTCTAAAACCGACAAGCACACGGCTCACCTCACATTGTGCGACGCGAACGCCTCATAGCGAGCAACCCCGGTATCCACAGTCCGAGGCAAAGCCGAGCATTCGCCAAGAGGCATTTGCAGCGAGAAGCCTCGCAACTGTCGATACCGGCCTTAATATCTTCCAACGAATATGACTCCAGATTCCAGGAGTCATGTCTGTGATAGTGTTAGATTTCAGACTTTGCATTAAAAGGAAGGTTAATTGGAGGTTAAACTCAATATTCACATTCAATATACCTTCCCACCATCGCTTCTATTAATGCGATGTCTTCAGCATATAAATTGATTTCCTTCATGCTCTACTTGACATGAAATTATTGGTGTATACGAAGGTCCTAAACTAATCGAAATATACCAAAGTTTAATTAAAACATTGATTGCTTCTTGGAACGTTTATGCCGAGACATGTTTTTCCAATCATTGGTGAAATAATTTTCGCTTTATGTTCTGCAACCAAGACGCTTCTAAGATTCATTACTAGAAACGCTAATTAGAATTAGAACATTCAGTCAGAACAGCTCACGCACTGAAGGACGTAGAAAACGATTTTAACAATGAAAGAGCCATGTCGTAATCAAACGGTATCGTAATGTTACGTTCTATTGATGATTTTTTTTGGGTCAGAAATAGAACAAAAAATGAGTGTTGATCCCTGTGAAATCCGAGAATATCTTCATTATGCAAAGATACAGTTTTTATCCAAATGCTATCTTAAGACATTATTGTGTATTATTATAATCTAATTAACTGCTTCTATCAGGTTTGAAATTTGAAAATAAATAAATAACTAATTACTTAGAGCATTATCAGACTATCATATAAGAAATGAGAGCTGAATATAAATTGAAAATAAGAGAGAAGATAACCGAAAGCTTACCGAGAGTTATTTGTGCGTGAAAGTTTTTCCATTTCAGTGTTTCCATCAGAACTGATAACTCGTGCTTACAGGACATTTGGATTTAGCTGCCTCGTCTCATATCTGCCAGGCCGCATTTAGCAGTACCCGGTAGGAAATATTGTGTGTAATCATTTTATCTGCGATAGATAAACCTGTATTTGGAAATAAATATTGTGCCTTTTTTAAAGAGACTTAGTTTTATATAGTAAATAATGTTGATGTGTAAATAATGTCCCCCACGCTGAATGCGGTATTAGAAAAATATATGAAAAATCCCTGCTAAGAATCTCTGTCTCTTAATGGATTTGGTAAAACAAAGATATTGTCTCTTATAGATGCCAGATGTTCTATAAAGTCTGCCTTATATCATGTTATCTGAAAAATGTTTATTGTTTTCTTTCCGTATATTTTTTATATTAGTCAAGGGACAGGAAATAGTTAATTTTTGCTTGTCGAACTGTCCGTAAGATATTTATATAACGAAATGACCTGCATGTGAACTTGGAATTTTGTATGAAGCTCTAAATTTTATGTGGGTAATGTTGAGCTTGGACGATTAGTGCATTTTACTTAAAATTGGGATTGTGAAAGAATATTTTTACATAGATCTTATAGATAAACATAGATTGGCAACGATATATAGAAGAACGAAAAAGAAGAAAGAAATAAATAATTTTCCAAAACAGTTTCCTAATGTTTAAATAAAGATTTTTTGGAGGAGTGTGTCATAACGGAAATATTATCTAGTATATCCTCCAAAAAAAGAAATTAAAAAAATAATTGTATAAATTATAATATAACGATTATTGTCTGTATCTTGTTGTGGGTATTGTCACAAGGTTAAAGTAATTTTGTCTTTCTTCTTCTAATACTATTAATACGTCTTTTATTCTTATTATAATTATACACAGTGTATATTTATAGACATTTAAAAGTTTTTAATATACATATTCTTCTGTGTTTTAAGATGAGGTCTTTGGCTTTAGATTTATAAGTCACAAAATAGCTGAATAAATACTACAATACTTAACCAGTAAATCCCACAGAATTTTTCAATATCAAAAAAGAGATTCCAAGCAGTTCATAGAAAGATTCCTGAGAAGGCTGAGTTTACGAAACGTTTGTCGTTTGGAAGTATTAAGGAGAAACTTGTTTTTTTTAATCTGGATGTTACATAAATATACATATAACTAGGCTTAGAGATGGTACTGGTTGCTACTGTAGGTGATATTACGTGGTGCCTTCAGCTAGCGCTAATAAAAAGTGTCGTGTGATCTGTGCTACTCGCAGGTGGTTTACAGCAAGCTATCTAAACATAGTTCTCGTGAGGTGGATTTCTTTGTTCGATTCTCAAGATTCATCCAGACAAATACTGCAAGGCTTCTTAGACCCCACTGCAGTCTTGAGTTGATATGTGTACTCAGAAGGTGGTTTACAGCAAGCTTTCTAATACATGTCTCGTGAGGTGGATTTCTTTGTCGAATTTCTCAAGATTCATCCAGACAAATACTGCAAGCTTCTTAGAACCCACAAGCAGGCTTGAGCGTTCTGTCACTCGGATTTCGTCTTCATTGCTCCAAGCGTATGTAAAAAGCTACAATTAGAACATGAGGTCCCAGTTAAACTCTAATCACATAAATTGAAAATGACGTTTCTAAATTTGTTGCTAAGGCGCTTAATCTTAAGAATGATTGAACCATTTGGAATTACTTTTTGTAATATTATTCTTTGGAAATCCGAGCGAAGGGTAATACAAAAATTAAAATTGGACAACTTTCCCGGAATATTGTTTAATTAAAAAAATAATAATACTAATATGTATATAAAGATAATTAAAATTTTGACTGACACTAAACAGCTGTTAACACTGTGTAATAAATTTTCGCAGCTGAAATCTGTCAAAAAATTTATAACATCTATTTCATTATTTAAATCCCCCCCCCCACCCCCCCCCCCCCCCACCCCCCCCCCCCCCCACCCCCCCCCCCCCCCACCCCCCCCCCCCCCCACCCCCCCCCCCCCCCACCCCCCCCAATTTTTTAAAGGATATCCAAAAGAATAATAGATATTATTTAGCTGACCTCTATTACATTTACTTAAACTTTGAGGTAATTTAATTTTATAATTTATTGGATCAATGTTAAAAATATTCTTAAAACCCCCTTTGATACATACACTGTTGTAATTTGGCATGTGGGTCAGGTATACTATGTCCTTTTTCCCAATGTTATTTAATTTTTGGAACTACACACGAGGTCTGATATAAATTTCTTATATATTTACGATGAGTGTATTGTGACCTACAAAATCTTACGAAAAATTCCTTAAATTAGTAGTTTTTTTTGTAGAAATACTTAAGTAAAGTGATTTTGAGTAAAATAGTTTCCTCGTTACGAAACGCAAAATTACAATCAAATGAAGCAACTTTATAAGGTGCGTTTTTATAACATAGTATAAAAATAATGTTACATTAAATGTATTAAAAAATGGGTTTTAAATATATCCCTGGGGAAATCTATACAAGAGCTAAATGGTAATTTTGTCTTGAACATTTAGATTAAACTACTGAAGTATTTGTAAAGTTTTAATTTAACCAACTGTTTTCAGCATCTTTGTTCAACATTAGGTTGAAAGTGTGTACAGCTGTCACTTTATTTCATATTATACTTAATGAAAATCGTCTTTACTACCTGGAATTTGAAAGTTTCTGGGAAACTTGTAGAACTGTTCTATTTATAATGAATGTACTCGGATTTCAATAATTATTTTGATAACAGGATTAGGTTATTCCTGACTTATCCAATGATTTTTTAGTTACTCATATGACGACTTATTCAGTTTTGAAAGTGTTATTGTTCATATTTTAATGGCATTGTAACCCAAAATTGTTCTTTGCTAATTTATACATAACAAGTTTCAATCGTTTTGTAAAATGATAATTTGTAACCTATTAAAACATACTTTGTCCATTAAAGTTTCATTAATCGGTATCTATAGATTGTTATGTAGAAAATATTTTTGTGCAAGGACCTTATATTGAAGATTGTAGCTTATACAATTTTGGTAGATATCGTATGGCAAGCGAAGATACTAAACAAACCGACGCAGACTTTTGCTTAGATACCTGAGATCAAAACAAAGTATCCGTTTGTCCTCATTAACAACTGAGCACTGTGAAATGTTTCTCTACTCTAACAGGTGTTTCATACTACAATATTACAAATGCGATAGATTGTTCTAGATAAAGTGCTCCTAGTTGTTATAAAAAAAAACCGAAAACACTTATCATATCATACCAACTGCTGAATATGGATGAGAGTAGTATCCTGCTGCAGGAAATTAACGACACAGGTGTCACTGCAATAGTTTGTGTTTACAATATATAAACTAATGCTTTATCATTTAGAGGAAATTTTATGGATATATTAAACTAGTTATTATGCAAAAATGGAAAATACATATGATATCACATCAGATGCTGAATATGGATGAGATTAGTCCCCTGCTGCAATTAAATTACGACACAGGTGTCACTGCAATAGTTTGTGTGCCTTGTTTTATTACTGGTCCACTTCCGCAACCGACACTTTTTTTACGATTTTTAACATTTATTCTTTTTAATAATTTCTACACATGTTTAAGCTTTATTGATAATGCAACCCTCAAAATACGTTACTTCTAATAAATATTGTAGATTTTTAATAGAATCATGAATGGTGTTGCATAAAATGGGTGTTCAAATGTTAGTGACCATGTTTTTTGAATACATACCTTTACAGTCCAAAAATTGCGTGTTCTACTACTATACACTATAATACACGTCTCAAGCTCAGTGTTGCAATCGAAAAATCCTTCTCAGTTAAACTAACGAAACCTGTGTAACCACTTTAGTTCAGTGTATAAATATTCCATATTCAGTTACTGTATGAAAAATGAACACTCCTTAAAGCTACTTTTCACCAAAACGTATAAGCATGAATCTCAATCTCATTGGTCGCTATCCGTAGCCGCTAGCACTCTCGTTATCCGTAGACACCATGGATGTGATTATCCTTAGATCGTCGTTATCCACAGACACCCAGGAATTCCACTATCCCCAGACACTAGCACTGGTGTTATCCTCAAACATCAGGACTGTCCGATACACGCAGACACCAGGACTGCCACTCATACCGTTAGCACTAGGACTGTTAGTACCCAAGATTGACATGCAGGACAGTAACATATTATTTAGTTAAAAACATATTACGTACATTTGGCTTACATATGTATGTTACCCACTTTCAGCGTTTGTTTCGTCCTTTAATTTATCGTGATGGTTGTGTGTAATAAGCGAGAACCCTTCCACGTTTTATTATTAACGAAGGTAGTATATCAAGGGAAGAAATTCAGTCCGAGCACTTTTCCATAATTGACTAACAAAGCATTACTCTCTCAGGGAAAGGTTAAGCTTTACAAAAAGCCAGGATTGTTTTGTTATGATAATTATCTACTTTGAGAAACGTTGCGCAAGTCCTCTTCACATAATCATTTTCCCCTCAAGTGCAGAATTATTGCTTCTCATTAATAATAATGAGAAAAACGCACTGTATACAGTTTTTTTGAAATCGTAGTATTTACTTTGCTAGGAAAGAACCTATTTCCTGTATAACTTGTATTGACATAACTGATATCCTTACCCTGGTGGTCACGATGACCCATACCTTTACTCCACCCCCTGTTTATTGATGGATATGTTTACATCACATGTAGATTAGGCTAGCAGGCGCCATCTGCGCTGATTTATGGTAATGAGCAGCTGTTTACACGATCCACAACTTAAGGTATCGTGACCAGCCTATAAACCTTTACATAAATTGTATCGATCAAATGTACAATCATTTATAAACTCTAAGGTATTTGGTAAAGACGAGGTGCTTTATTTACCTTTGCTCATTATAGAAAAATGGGTATAATGTTTTACATAGTATAAATCCACTATAGAGCTTTTAAACTAGTTAGGTTCAACATTTTGAACTTTCACTTTGGATAAGTTTTTACAGGAAACAATAATACTATTTTTATTGCGGTAAGGCAGAAGCATTAAATTTTCTGTACAGTAACAATCGTTACGTTTAGAGGTGTATATGAATATTCCTAATAATCCTAAAATATAGCATATTAATTCAATGGTCCCCAAACCAACGTTGCAGTGAATTTAAACCTTACATTTCTGTGTTATTGGCTGAGAACCACAATACAGGCTTTGTGTTGTCACAGTAAATCTGCGATAGCGCAATTATTTGTCATTTGATTTCAATTATTGTCCTTGAATTCGATCTTTTTTACAAAAAATCAATAAAATAATGTAATTCTTAATAAAACCAGTGGTTTGTGGAATATTCAAAGCTAAAACCTTTAAGGCCGCCGCCGTTTTGAAAATATTCAGATATGTTATAATATTTATTAAAGTAACTGGCTTTGTTACTAAAAATATTAGATCCAAAATCCTTTTGAATTTAATTTTATTAGTTTTTAAGTTAACAAGTTTTTATAAAAAACTTATATACACAGACAGATTGAAAAATAAGGACCAGAGACCCTTGGGCACGTGGTGAAAGGTGTTTATCTGTTTCTAAGTAATACTGTTACATACTGTTTGCCCAGAGAGTTAAAAATATATTCGAAATACTTCCATGTTTTACAGATAGTTCCGTTTTAAATGTTCCTGTACTTTTTAAAACAATTTAAAGCCGTTTCAATGAAATATTGTTTATGAATTAGCCGCTGGAAGCAATTAATTGCTGTAATTGGCTCTCAGAGGCAGCAGCTGTGTACTCTGGCAACGCAAACGGGATTGACTTGACCAATTGGACTAATTGCCGATCTAATCAACTGTGTTGGCGACCATTCCTTTGTTTTCACAACCACTTTGTTTTTAGAGTTCATCGTTCCTTCTAAGCAGTTAACCACTCTTTTAAAATTACCTAACACTAACTCTGCTTGGGGGCGATTTCTCTTATTATTATTTTTCAGGTTAAGCTTTACTCTGATTTTATGGATATAATTTAAGTTATATGTGAATAAAATTAGATACTGCTTTTCGAATATTGGCATCTACGGGTCTTTTTCCGGCGTTAAGAAACCAATTAAGGTTAAGGAAGCAAACATCGAGTAACGAAAACAACGACGAGAAGTGTTGAGAAGTTATCCTTTCATCGTCAATAATAATATTTAAACGTATGTGCTTAAGAGTGCATAAAACAGTCATCGGTTGGTGGGTGTAATGGTATAATTAAAGCAAAGTAAATATATTACTATACTTATATTTATTTATAGCATAGTATGTTTATAATTACGTATTAGTAATTAATTTCCAGTGGCAGAATCTGCTTTTGCAGATATTGGACACTTCTACAAAACAGAAAAATTGAACATATGGCCACTAATTTGATTCCAGATTAGTAACATTACACACAACTTGTCCTTACATGTCCTAACATTACCAGTCCTTGATGTAAAGTTGTTAGAGAAACGGATGAGAAATAACAGAAGCTCAAGACGCGATGAGCTCAATAACATTGTATTAGACACAAAAGTTCCATCTTATTCTTAACATAAACTGTACAAAATTAAATTAAAACAAGTATACCCATATATAGTTCTTTAATATAATAACCTTTAGTGAAACTTACCAACACTATGAATTACAAAATTACCCAAGATTCATAAACAAGATAAATAAATAAAACCCCCAAGATTCTATTTTTTTGGTTCTGACCATTTTTTTTTGCAGTAATATCCCTATGGACAGAAATCATGAAACTTTTTTAAAAAGGAACTGGGGAATTAACAAGAAGTTATGCATCAAAGTTACATTAAAAATAAAAACATCATTACATGCAATTGATTATACACTAACATATTTACCAGTAAAGAGTAATATATGGCCAATTTTAAACTGAAGAAGACAGGCTAACAATGGACTGGAGCCTCTCAGGGACGTACACCTGACGACTGAAAAAGCCAGATCCTAAATTAAAAAAATATGCAGAGAAAGTTTCATTTGGGCCGACCTGTCTTATTTAGTAGCCATGATGGAAAACTGCATGCTATTGCAAAACAAAATACAACTGATTAACATTTATTTATAAATTCATGTCACATTGACAGTAACAAAATATAAGGTAACAGTAACATCATTAATAAGCAGTTCAACATCACAAATTTTAAATTATTAAAGTCTCCAAAAGGTGAAAGTAAACAGGACCATAAGAACAATTATATAAATTTTGTTCAATACACTACAACAATGTATATTTTAAATTCGAAGTACAGATTTTGGAAGAGGTAACAACATGGAATCCATAAATGAAATACCACGAGCAATGATTTAAAGGCACAGTCCACGATGAAGCTCTATGTTATATCTAGGCGTAAGAGACGGTTATAATTCTAAAAATTAATTTCCTATTGCAGCATTAATTTATATCAATAAGATCATTTGCATAAATGTTAAAAAAAAATTAGAAATAATGTTTTATGACACACTGATTATCGGAAGCATTATTGTGATAGTAAAAGCGACCCCTATGATTTGCCGCGGTAACTTTAAAACTTACTTTGTTTGAAGGTTATTTTTGACGATGGAAGGATTGTGAAGGAAACAGGATTTTTACGGACATTTGCCATCGTTCAGTGAAACAAATAACTCAGTTACACTAGTTTAAAACTTAATTTACTATAAGACTCCTTGAAACACTTTTAATAATTTAATCGGATCACGATAACTTTGCTTGCAATCGTGTGGGTCCAGGTCTACCAACAGAGTTGACAAATTTTTATTTGGAATAGATGGTTATAAATAAACCGGAAATACGTAAAAACTGCAAAAAATCTAATATAATGATTGATATGTGTATATAGCTACTTTTGAATTGATATTTAGTCGCTAAGTTCCTGTCAGTATGAAATTATCCTCAATATTAGAAATAGAATCTAATTTTTTTTAATAAATCTATAATTTTGGTTAGCTCACTATGGATAATTTCTGTCTGGCTCAATTTAACCGTAAATAATTATTAAGTAATCGCAGAGAATTTATATTTAAACCGACAAGCTGAGGAATAAAAAAGCATTTTCATTCATCTCTTAAAAATCTCTAACTTCCATTATCTCGGGCACCCTTTCAATCGGATGGCTAGAATGGAATTTGAAAACAAAGATTAAAGTTTGTTAAAGTATTTCAGATAACACTGAGCATTTAACTTCGTTCAATCTTCGTTCGCTTCCTTTTTCCGTATTCGAAGTTTTGCTCGATTTGTAAAAATATCAAATACTGCTAGAAAACAGTAATATTTTAATTTGTTTTGCATTATAAAGTTTGAAAACATTTATTTATGAAGTGTGCTGAATAAATAAAGAATTATGACTTTGTCTTAGACAACTGATTTCATATAATAGAATTTATGTTTCGTTTTCGTATTCTTTCAACTCATGATTACTAACAGCATTAGTAGAGCATTGGGTTGTAATGAGGTCATGTTTTATAAATCTGTATATAGATTCAGCCTTCACTAAACAAATCTGAGCTAAGGGTTTTATGTAATAACTTGTAAATAAAATTAAATAAGAAAAGGAACGAACATCGAATTTTGAGAAAGTAAAAACTAATAATAAAAACTTATGAATGACCTCTCCAATTTCAATTAAAAATTAAATTGTAGAAGTTAATCTTAAGTGGGTTGCAAGAAATGAAAATTGTTTTACTATGGAAAAATTGCAATATCTTTATCTGTACTCAATTTGCTTTGTCGACATAATTTATTGTTCACATTGAACCTCGTAGATGGTGAACGAGTCTTCCTCTGAGACAAAAGAATCAAATAAAACTCTGTACTGTGAAATAAAAATGTTTTTCCCACACACTTGAAAAGAATGGATGTATACCTGTTGAATCTAAGGAAAACACGTATTTAGTTATTAAAGATAATTTTTTGGAAAACTAATACTGTTTTGTGGGTTTTGTAAATGTTTGATCGTAATACGAGATGAAAAAATAAACAACACTCTGGAGTCTTATATTCACAATTTTACATTTTTTTAAGTTGAGCCGATCCTCTTTAAAGCCCTATTCTGTCCATCCTCTTGGAATATCTGGTCCTGTGTGAGGATCTTATCACAACAGAATTTGGGGAGAGAGAGATAAAGGATTCAGTCTACAATATAATTCAGATCCTAAGTCTTACGTCCATAGAGACTTGCATAGGCACTCCTGATTTAGAGTAGTAAAAACGGAATTCCAAACCAATTTTCAACACTCCAAGTGAACATTATAAAGCTATAATATGCAGACAGACACAAAAAAGCCAATAAAACTTGCTATTGAATAATTTCAAAATCATGTGTACGTTTTTATGGGCAAAATAATAGACGGTAAGGAAAACGTTTATAGTCCATTTCCATGAATATCTTCTGTACACCTGTGGACACAGGAGTTGGTTTTCTTCTGCTAAATCGCGTTCATAAATAAAACTTCATTATTTAGTGACCAAAATATATCAAATGGCTGAATGTATTTCCGCTGTTTAAAGGCAACATTCAAACACTTATACAATTACCTTGTATGAAAAGGTGTAAATTGTATAACCACTGTTATCCAGTCCTGAGATATAGTCCAAATTTCCGGGTATAGTCCTAAAGTCTTTGCAGTTTTATGTTAAAAAAAAAAACTATTTGAACTTTAAAGAAAGATAAAAGAGTGAGTTAATATAAACCTTTAAATTACCTTAAAGGAGGAAAATACTTTGTGCAACTAATGTGTCTTCAGTTACTTCACTCAACATAAAACAGTAAATAAACCTGTTTTACGGTTTGACTTTAACATTAACTGAACCACTTACGGTTTACTTTGTTACAGAAATGAAGCTGCAGGTTCAGCTAAAATGGTATAGTGCATTATTATTATTGTATAATTTCTTTATTCTTCATTTTCCATTGCGAAATTGTTACTCTTAACTCCAATTTGGGCCAGAGTCACTTTTTGAGATATAGAAATAAAAGCCTACCAATGGAACCGATGTTTACCACTTTCAAGCGATGTAAATATAGTATGGATGAATCTTTACTAAAACTTTCAATCGTTTAAGTGATCTCGTGAGTAAAGACGGACAGAAAAAGATTTCATTTACCAGGAACTGGGACAGCTGAGGCGTCAGTAAACGCTCAGCTGACAATCCATTTATAAGCGTCATTCTGCTACCTTAAAGATTTAAATATTAAAATAACTATATATTATATCTTAACATATAGAAAAGATTTGGTTGCTACTTGAAACTGTGTACACGTTTTATTTATTCGAGAGTATCGTATAATAATATTTTTCAAACCTTCGTACCACTAGCATTCGGAAATGTGATCAAATTTTTAAATATATTTAGAAACAACGAGAACCTCATCAAAAAACCCTTGTTTTTTGTATGTAATACTTAAGAAAAAGGTCATAAATAAAATAATATTGTCTCGCACTATAAAATGGAGGAAATGCTTGATATTTGTTGGTGTTAAATATTTATTTCATGTTAAAAAATACTCCGGTGTGAAATTTTCCGGTTGTTTTCTTTATTCGGTCTGAAAGACTAAAATATAAATTTTCCATTCAAAAATATAATTATATGTCACGTTTTGAACGATAAAGTAAACGTTATTATTAGTAACCAAAGGAAGCTGTCAATTTTAGTCTCTGTCTAAAAGATTATTTCAATTGAACTCGTAATCTCTTTAACTTTGTTTATATGGTTATTATTATCTTTACTTTCAATATAAAAATGATAACATTTTATTTGATACGTATAGAATAACCTTTGAAAATTAAACTCGTATACTATTATACTATCGAAGCAATGCTTCATCGATATCTCATTACCCTCAAAATTTATCACATCAAATGTAACGTTGTACTATGGAACAGCTGTTTATGATGGTCGAAAAAATTGTACAGCTATTACCTTTCTAAAGGGACATTTAAAGGACGGTTATTTTGAAACAAAAAGACAATCTCTGAAAATTGTTTGAAATAATAAAGACATTTTTCAATCTACTCTACATAAAGCGTATTTAAAAACCACATAGGCAATACCGAAGGACAAGCGAAGACACTATGAACAGACGCAGACTTTGCTTAACTACTTGAGAGCAAAAAATTATCCGTTTGTCATCGTTAAAAATTTAAATAATACTGAGCACTGGGAAATGTTTTCTCTGTCTCTACAGGTGTTTCACACTACAGCATTATAAACACGATAGATTACTGTTCTTAAAGTGCATTAGTTGTTCTGTAAAACATGTGAGTAAATATCAGATCACATAAGCTGCTGATTATGGAAGAACTGTTTTATGCGATAAATTATAACACCAGGTGTCACTACGGCAGTGTTAGACCACATAAAATAAACAAAAACTCTATAGGTTCATGTGTTTTTTTTCATACAGTACACTAGCTGTTACACAAAAAAAGATAATAAATATCAGATCACATCAGCTGGCTGAATATGGATGAGAGTAGTCCCCTGCTGCAGTAAAGCAAGTCACAGGTGTCCACCGCAATAGTTTGTATGGCACAATATATACACTAATACTCTATAATTTCGTTAAGTTTTCATGAATATATTCCAAACAGTTGTTAAGAAAAAAAAGATAATAAATATCAGATCACATCAGCCGCTGTATATAGATGAGAGTAGTATCCTGCTGCAGTGTAGACAAGTCACAGGTGTCACCGCAATAGTTTTGTGTGCACAATATATACACTAATACTCTACAATTTCGTTGGGTTTTCATGAATATAGTCCACCAGTTGATACGAAAAAAAGATAATAAATTATCAGATCACATCAGCTGCCTGAATATGGATGAGAGTAGTATCCTGCTGCAGTGTAGCAAGTCACAGGTGTCACCGCAATAGTTTGTGTGCACAAATATATACACTAATACTCTACAATTTCGTTGGGTTTTCATGAATATAGTCCACCAGTTGATACGAAAAAAAGAATAATAAATTATCAGATCACATCAGCCGCTGAATATGGATAAGAGTAGTCCCCCTGCTGCAGTAAAGCAAGTCACAGGTGTCCACCGCAATAGTTTGTATGCACAATATGTACACTAATACTCTACAATTTCGTTTGGGTTTTCATGAAATATATTCCAACAGTTGTTAAGAAAAAAGATAATAAATATCAGATCACATCAGCCGCTGTATATAGATGAGAGTAGTATCCTGCTGCAGTAAAGCATGTCACAGGTGTCACCGCAATAGTTTGTATGCACAATATATACACTAATACTCTATAATTTCGTTGGGTTTTCATGAATATAGTCCACCAGTTGATACGAAAAAAAGATAATAAATATCAGATCACATCAGCTGCTGAATATGGATGAGAGTAGTATCCTGCTGCAATAAAGCAATGTCACAGGTGTCACCGCAATAGTTTTGTATGCACAATATATACACTAATACTCTACAATTTCGTTGGTTTTCTCATGAATATAGTCCCACCAGTTGATACGAAAAAAAGATAATAAATAATCAGATCACATCAGCCGCAGAATTTGGATAAGAGTAGTCCCCTGCTGCAGTAAAGCAAGTCACAGGTGTCAACCGCAATAGTTTGTATGCACAATATGTACACTAATACTCTACAATTTCGTTGGGTTTTCATGAATATAGTCCACCAGTTGATACGAAAAAAAGATAATAAATATCAGATCACATTCAGCTGCTGAATAAGTGATGAGAGTAGTATCCTGCTGCAGTAAAGCATGTCACAGGTGTCACCGCAATAGTTTTGTATGCACAATATATACACTAATACTCTATAATTTCGTTAAGTTTTCATGAATATATTCCAACAGTTTGTTAAGAAAAAAAGATAATAAATATCAGAATCACATCAGCCGCTGTATATAGATGAGAGTAGTATCCTGCTGCAGTGTAGCAAGTCACAGGTGTCCACCGCAATAGTTTTGTGTGCACAATATATACACTAATACTCTACAATTTCGTTGGGTTTTCATGAATATAGTCCACCAGTTGATACGAAAAAAAGATAATAAATATCAGATCACATCAGCTGCTGAATATGGATGAGAGTAGTATCCTGCTGCAGTGTAGCAAGTCACAGGTGTCCACCGCAATAGTTTGCGTGTGCACAATATATACACTAATACTCTACAATTTCGTTGGGTTTTCATGAATATAGTCCACCCAGTTGATACGAAAAAAAGATAATAAATATCAGATCACAATCAGCCGCTGAATATGGATAAGAGTTAGTCCCCCTGCTGCAGTAAAGCAAGTCACAGGTGTCCCACCGCAATAGTTTGTATGCACAATATGTACACTAATACTCTACAATTTCGTTGGGTTTTCATGAATATATTCCAACAGTTGTTAAGAAAAAAAGATAATAAATATCAGATCACATCAGCCGCTGTATATAGAATGAGAGTAGTATCCTGCTTGCAGTAAAGCATGTCACAGGTGTCACCGCAATAGTTTGTCAGGCACAATATATACACTAATACTCTATAATTTCCGTTGGGTTTTCATGAATATATTCCACCAGTTTGATACGAAAAAAAGATAATAAATATCAGATCACATCCACAGCTGCTGAATATGGATGAGAGTAGTATCCTGCAGCAATAAAGCATGTCCAAGGTGTCACCGCAATAGTTTGTATGCACCAATATATACACTAATACTCTACAATTTCGTTGGGTTTTTCATGAATATAGTCCACCAGTTTTGATACGAAAAAAAAGATAATAAATATCAGATCACATCAGCCGCTGAATATGGATAAGAGTAGTCCCTCGCCCGCAGCAGTAAAGCAAGTCACAGGTGTCACCGCAATAGTTTTGTATGCACAGTATGTACACTAATACTCTAACAATTTATCGTTGGGTTTTCATGAATATAGTCCACCAGTTGATACGAAAAAAAGATAATAAATATCAGATCACATCAGCTGCTGAATATGGATGAGAGTAGTATCCTGCTGCAGTAAAGCATGTCACAGGTGTCACCGCAATAGTTTGTATGCACAATATTATACACTAATACTCTACAATTTCGTTGGGTTTTTCATGAATATAGTCCACCAGTTGTTACGAAAAAAAGATAATAAATATCAGATCACATCAGCTGCTGAATATAGATGAGAGTGGTTCCCTGCTGCAGTAAAGCATGTCACAGGTGTCACCGCAATAGTTTGTGTGCACAATATATACACTAATACTCTATAGTTTCAGTGTGATTTTCATGAATATAGTCCACCAGTTGTTACGAAAAAAAAAAGATAATAAATATCAGATCACATCAGCTGCTGAATATGGATGAGAGTAGTCCCCCGAACCAATAAAGTACGACACATGTGTCACTGCAATAGTTTGTGAACACAATTATTGCTTTCTGTTCTACTGGATTTAAATATACTGGTAACAAAGAATAGTCTAAAGTTTGCATCCGTAAAATACTTTTCATCCGCTATTCTTCTTTTGATTATTTTCAACACTTGGTGTGCTTTATTACAATTGTACCCTACAAAATATGTTAAATATCCTACATAGATAAAATTTTGAATGGAATTATGGACGGTGTTGCATTAATTGATGGTGAATTTTAGTTACCAGGTTTTAGAATATATAATTGGACAGTGAAATAATACATGGCCTACTACTATACTCTTTAGTATATTACATATCTAAATCTCCATGTTAGGATGGAGAAATTCTTCTCAGCAAAAATAAATAAACTGGTATCCCACTGTAGCTTATTGTATAAATTTGTTTTATACTAAAAGTTTGTAACTGTTAACGGTCCTGACAAAGGAAAATGGATTTAAGTTTAACATATGGAATGCAATGTCTATTTTTTGGATAAATATATGCAAAATTTTATATTGTTTGAATAAAAAAGTCATTCTTTGCCTCTTTTAAAATTTTAAAATAAGAAACTGTGTTGTTGGTATATTGTTAATTTCGGTATGTATTTAGTTTTTATAGCTCCACAACTACGAGTACAAGTTCTATGAAACCAAGCGTTTTCATAAAAAGTAAAGGTTCATAGTGTGATCAGTTTCAAAAAATAATATTCTGAATACTACGATGTAAAATACAAATATAGAGAAATTACGTTTGTTTGACGCTATTCTCCACCTCCCTCTTAGTTATCTAACTAGTGTTTTCCAGTTTTCTGTGTATTTTTTACATTTAAAGGTATATAAAAGTCTTTATATGCGTCTAATTTTACTGAATATGTGCGAATTTACAATAACCACACCTACGATTAACCGACTATTTGGCCTAAATTTGGTATTTGACTACGTAACAGTTGTTTACAGTTTTTAGTCTAGATCTCAGGTACTGTATTCACAGAGTAAATGCGTGACTAAAATATAAACTTTATTATTTCTTAACATCTTATAATGTTTAAAAAATAACCTCTGTTAGTTGTTTGATTTATTCCCGACGGTAAGAAATAGGATCTATATAATCCTGAAGCATTTTAAAATTCAACATCTGCATTAAAAAATGCTAATACGGATAGAAATAGACTACGATTTCGATAATTCTTGATAGAATTATCAAAAAAAATGAATAATAATTGGAGAAATATTGCGAGTACACTAGAGTGATTAAAGTCACAGTGAGTGCTTTACTAATTGATTGAGACCAGTAAGCTCAGTATCAACGACTGGCATGCAGGGAAGTAACATAGTATATAGTTAAAAAAAAATAATAAGTAAGTTGGGCTTAAAAACGTATTTTTTTCACGTTCGGCATTTGCTTACTCATTTGCATAATCATTGGTTGTGATGGTTGAGTGTACTCAGCCGGAACTCTTCCACGTTTCATATTAACAAAGCTTTCATCTCAAGGAAAGAAATACAGTCGACCACTTTCCATAATTAACTAACAAAGCTTTGTCTGCAAGGGAAAGGATAAGCCTTACAAAAAGGATTGTTTTATTATGATAATTATCTACTTTGATAAACGATGCACAAATCCCTCTTCGCATAATCATGGTTTTGGTCTGAAACTGTTGCTTCTCATTAATAATAATGATACAACGGACTTTATACATGAAACTGGTTTTTGAAATCATAGTATTTATTTTGCTAGGAATTTACATATTTCCTGTAAAACTTGAATTAGCATAACGGTTATTCTGACCCTTGTGGTCACGATGCCCACTGTCCTAGTACATGTATTGATGTTTATGTTACATCACATGTAGATTAGGCTCGTAGCGGTATCTGCAATGATTTATGGTAATAAGCACACGATCGACATATTAACCGGCCCCACAAACCATTACATCAATTTTATTGAGAAAATTTAAAATCATTTGTAAACTGTAACATATTTGATAATGACGAGCTTTTCCATTCACTTTTATTTATTATATTACAAGTTTTAACATTTGATCATTAGTATGGAACTTTTAATTAGTTAAATACAACGTGTTTAACTTTGTGTTTGAATCATTTGACACAGAACACTATAATATTTAGTTCATATGACGGAGTGTAATAGCGAAACCTCTCCTTTTAAATAATAATGTACGAAGTACCTTGTATGTACCGACTTACTGAGCCCAGCATACTAATTTGGAAAAATCCCATTAAGTAGCAACTTGGTTTATGTTGTTTTTTTTTTAGAAATATTGATTACCTTTATACTAAAGGATATTTTCGGTTCTTGACAAACAAAAGAACACAAACAGTGCAACTCTCTATGTGTTGCTATGTTAAAAATGTGATCAAATACAGCGTACATGTTCTTTTTGGAGATAAATGTTTACTAACGACATATTAGATGTATAATTACGTAATACGCGATTAAGAAATAAAGTCACGGTCTCCGCATTCATTGAAAGTTTTAGACGCTTCCTTAAAATTTACGGGATTAGCACTTAAATATGTAATATAATATATATTAGCACTTTGTTTGTCGCCCAGCAGTCCTTGAGTGAAAATGTTAAAGACGACGGATCAACCCTTAGTTCTCAAAGGATTGATCTAAACCCCTTCAGCCCATGCGATGACGCAGAACCATTAAATTTACTGTACAGTAATATCGTCACTTGGATTCTGGAGGTGTTTATAAATACTCATGATAATTTAAAATATAAGATATTACTTCTCCAGGCCAAACCAACGTAGGAGTGAATCTAAAGTGTAACGATTGTGTAATTACAGTATAGTACAATAGCCTATACAGTTTGTTAAGCCATCAAGCCTGTTTATTGATTTTAAATTTTGTTCTTTTAAGTAAGATAATATGTTCATAAAAATGTATGGAAACCCACATTAAAATATGACATCATTTATAATAGATATCGTAAAATTTTTAGTTAATGTTGCATATGAAGGTTTACGAAGTTTCAAGAAAATTCTAAGGTGTTTTCCGTGTTGTAGCTATGACTTGAATAAGAGCCCCCAATTAATGAAGAAGTTTATTGGGTGTCATAAAGTAAATGTTCGGTGATGTAGCCACCAGTTCAAATTTAAATTAAGTTTTCATTTCAGCTTCATTTGTTATAGAGTAACAGTAATACAAAAATAAATAAACTAATCCAACGGAATATCACAGGGTAAAACATAAAAAATTCGATTGCACACTGACAGACACATAGATATAAAGTTGCCAGATGAGCTGTAAACTTTGGTTTCATTAAGTCCATTATGGGTAGTCCAGAGAATAGTGGTCACATTGTTGGTCCTGATAACCCAATCTATCTGTTTCGGTAAGTGTAATTCAGGTTAACTTGGATTACATGGCCTCATGAGCTGGGGCTCTGACGTGTTGAAAACCAGTTAGTTCCTCGGACAGGAAGAGAGCACACATTTCTGTGTTTGTTGGCTATTCGCTGAGTACCTCAATACGGGCTGTATGTTGTCACATTAAATAACTCAATAACTTCAATAACTCAATTATTCATGGTTGATTTTACTGTCATTAGTTTTTTTTTTTTGATAAAATTCTATAAATTATCTAACTTTTGTAATTCTTAATACAATTATTGGTTTATGAAATATTTAAAGTTAAAAGTTTATGACATCCATTTTTAATATATTCAGATAATGCAAAAATGTTTTTGTAACCATAATTATCCTATCCATATTTTTAAGATTATCACAGAAAAACTATTAGGTTGAATCATTTTTACGTAAATTAAATATTTTGAATATTTAAATCTCACTTTAAAGAGCACATTCTAGTCTTAACAAAACCATACAGACTGTCAATAGTTGCAGGACATCTAAAAAAGCAAAATTATACCAAAGAGAAGTAATGAAACATTGTAATCACAGAGACGTAAAACTAATAGAAATTATTATTAATTCTAGAGCTAATTAAGTAAAACTATGAATAATTCCAATCATAACATGGTTTTATACTAAACTATTGCAACGGGCCCACAAAAGGCAAACAAACCAGAGAAAAATAAAATATTAGAGATAAAAATGAAATATTTAGTAAAAACAATGTATAAATGTAATAATCGACATCGGAAACCATCCCAAAACATAAACCTTTGAAATAGAAACAATGTGGTTGATTAAGAAACAGTTGACTCACATCCATGTCGCTGGCTTTGTCATGTCACGTATCAAGAAGCAATAATAATAATATTTATGGCTCGATGAAGTATTCAGTTTGTATTAATTTGTAAATCAGATCAAAAAAAGTAAAGATGTATCATCAAAAACGAAGTGGCCGTGTCGGGATATACCAGCCCGCCTCTGTCAGAATATCACTGAATTAATTATACTACGATTTAATATTCATTTAGCATTCATCTAATCAGTATCAGAATGTCTATAAAACAATATAAACAATTATTTAACTATCAGTGACCAAATCAGCGATATTATAACCTTGAATTATCATTACTGTATTGGAGTTCTTTTGAAATATTCTTAATAAAATACAAATAAGGGCGTGTTTACTTTATGTTGTAATTTCCCTATATACAATGAATACTTACTCGTGTAAATTAATATAGGAGACGTATTTTTAATGAGTACCTATGTTAGTGCTAATTTAGGAAAATTATTTTTCAGGGAGTGCTTAGTAGTACTAACGTTAACACAATTATGTAAAATCAGTATTTAGGTTGGTTCCTACATTAACTCACCTATGTACAAGTAGTACTTAGGCTAGAACTGACGTTTACCCATTCGAGTACAATCTGTAGTTAAGTCATTACTAAATTTAACTCACTTATACTTCGGGTAGTTATTAGTTAGGAAACTTAATACCTGAAATCAATCACGGAACTTTTGTGTTCTTTAAATAAATTTGTCTAAATTTCAGGATTATATTTCTTCATATATTATTTTGGACAAATTGTAGGCGTAGCTGTGAATTAATGCGTTTGATCCTCAAATATTTTATTATTATCATTATTATTTTTATAATAGGAGGAAATAGACAAGCATAAAATGTTACCAACAGTCTAGTAACAGTGTTGCATATAAATGTGTCGAATACTATATTTAATATTGATTTGGTAATAAGTAGAAGAAGAAACAGTAATGCCCAACAAAGTCAAATCTTCTGTAACAATTTTGAGAAATCGAATAGGGGAAAAATTCAGGCAATTCCGGAACAGCTGTGGGGCAACAAATGCTTCAATCAGGCCCGGAGTGTTTTGTTCCTTGCCCTGGCCAATTATAGAACTCAGAAGTGTGTGTGTATGTTCGGAGAAGGTACGTTTATTCCCTCTATCTTTCCCTGGAGAATGAGTTAAGAGCTTATAAAAAAAAAATCATCTTCAAATGATGATTCATCTTCATCATCTTTCAAGAGATTTTTTGATATTGTCGCTAGGAGCGCTATTTAAATTATATGTAGTTACAGACGAATATTAAAGTCGTGTCCACAAAATCTCATTTCAATAACTCACTTTTAAATAACTTTATTTACAAAAGTATATACCCTAATGTAGAAAAATGAGATGAACATACAAGTCCTTGAAACAGTATTACGTCACTTTTTATGAGTTCAACACGAACACCATGAAATCACTTTACATAAGTCCAAGGGAGCTTTGATCTCACATACTCCAATCAGGATTTCTAGGATAACAGATTCAATATCAGACATGTGATATGTACCTGGGGAATGTCCAGATTAATGAAAGATAGCCTCAACTCTAAAAATAATTATGTTTTATAAAACTATATTCAGTCCTTTTTTATATAGAATAACAACACAAATGCTGCTACTATCATAAATACTTTCATACAATACTCGACAATACTCACCCCAAACTAAAATCAGCCTAATAAAAAACTTGCTAATGACCAAACACACAGGTCTTTTCTTTGCGAAGTTGCCGTGAGTATTGTTTTCGTTAAAACGTTAGTCACTACTACTTTAATCCTATACATATTAAAGCACGAACACATAGATTTTGAACATTATACTTCGATAACAGTAAAAAAATTTTATTTACATATAATAAATTATCTCTTTGGAATGATTATAATTATTTATGTTGATTTCTGAGGTTGCTGAACAACTTTACCCCAAGCATTATTTTAACTAAATAATTTATATATGTACAATTCATCCTGTGTGGTTAAATACGCACAAAGTAACACATCATTGTTCATGCAGGACCTGGTATTAGAGAGGGACCCAATAATTCCACATTGCTTCCTTGGTAAAACCTTGCTTTGATACCATTTATGAACGTCCCTATATATGGGCTTTTCTGAAGTAAACAGACTGAAGTTCTTGGCAGATTGGTACGGATCGCAATGGAAAATTAATGACATTAAAATTTCTCTAAAATAATAGAAATATATTATATCTATAAGTGCAGAACTTGTAACGTATATAACTAATTACGTGGAGGAATCCCATTTAAGTAATGGATTCAACATTCATGACCCAGGAGGAGAACTCTCGTGCTCCATTTGCAGTTTAGAGTGTCGCAGTCAGGATTGGTACAATTGTTGGCGTTTTTACACGTTACTGGTGACCCGTATTCTCGTGCAGGTTACGTTACATCGTGTTTTCAACCGATAAACGAATACAATGTTTGGTCTCTACGACAAGAATATTCTTGAATACTTTAGATATTGTGTTTTGGTGGAAATTAACAAAGACTTGTCTCTAAAGAATAATATTAATACAGATGAAGCGGTTGGGAAGTAACATTTCTTGTACTGAGCCAAAAAAAAAAAAAAAAAAAAAAAAAAAAAAAAAAAAAAAAAAAAAAAAATACTAACCTGCTCATTTCTATTGTCATGTCAAACTGAAAATTAATTAGAAATGGGTAAGTAAAACAAAACGGTTGACAACAAACTTTTTAGTAAGTATGTTCATTGACACTAAATTCCGTTTAAATAACAGTGCGTTTACTGAAATTTGACATAATTTCCGATGGCTTTAGAATATATAAATTAATGAATCCGTATTAAAAATGAATCCATCCAAAAGTTACAATATTATAAGCAAATTGTAAGTTTAATTTATTTTTATACTGATGGATAACTACGAAGAAGTAAACGAAAAATAATAAACACAAGTAGTTTTTATAACTTAGTATCATATGAGTAGTAAAATTCTCAACTAAAAAAAGTTTACGTATTCCATATAAAGAAATGTTTCTATTAGCTTTGAGAACTCACTTTAAGCGGCAAATCTTTGAAATATTCAATTCACAACATTTTGCTTATTTAAAAAGCGCAGTAATTAAGCGAACGTCTTTTCTGTGTGCGTGCTCATTAAACGATTAGTAAAAAATGTAGGAAAATATATACAGTAAAGGAATTTATGTATGTATAAAGAAGAACATTTTTAATGTAGGCATAACTAGCATTACTTTCAAAATGTATATTGCCCAATAATGTACTGTGTGACTACACCTTGTTATTTAACTTTGTGTAAATCCATATAACCAAAGATATTCAGCGTAGGTGTTTGATGTGTTCATAAATTTTCCGAAATAAATGAATATTTAAAAAATCGGGATCATTAATATGATTATATCGATACTTAACTGTATAAGACATTTTGTCGCTACATCTTTAAGGTATGAAGTGATTGTCAAAAATGAGAAAAGAACTTAATTCGTTAACACAAATGTATAATTTTGGTTAGCTCCCCATGGATAAGTTATGTCTTGCTCACATTTATCCACGAAAATCTCAAGTAATCGCAGTGGATTTTTACTTAAAACCGCTAGGTGAGAGATAAAAGCATTTCATTTTTACTCTTAAAAATATCTCACTTCCATTATGTCGGATAGCCTTTCACTTCGATGGCTATACATCGAAATTTGAAAACAAAGATTAAAGTTTGTTAAAGAATTTCAGGGAACATTGAGCATTTAACTTAGTTCAATCTTCGTTCGCTTGCTTTCTTGTATTAACTCGTCGAAGTTCTACTCGCTTTATAAATATTTCGAATACTTTTAGAACACATTAATATTTTAATGTTGTTTCCATCATAAAACAAGTTTAAGTTATTTTGCTTGTGTTGTTGTATCGTGGTTATTTATTGCATTATTTAATGCTTGTAAACCATTATTTATGAAGTGTGCTGAATTAATAAAGGAATTTTGACATTGTATTAGACACTAATTTTATATCACGGAGTGGTGTTTCGTTTCCCTATTCTTTGAAATCTTCAAAGTATTATAAGAAGCACACATTTAAAGTGCATGAATCATGTTTTGAAATCTTTAAATAGATCCTGCCTTCAAAGAACAGGTATGTGATAATGGTTTCAGGGATTGACTTCTAAATAGTTAACTAAGAAAAGAATGAGCAGAGAACAGAGGATGTAAAGATTAAGAAATAAAACATGTGGATAACTTCACCTCTTTCAAATAAGAATGAATTGTATGAATTCATCTTATGTAAGCAGTAAGGAAAAATAAGTAATGAGGATTTAAAAAAAATAAAACCTTAGACATTCAGCTATATCCGGCCACTCACGCGGATATTGACATACACCGTTGTATACATTAAACTCGCCCGCAGGCCCCCAAAGTAAAACGCTTGCAAATTCGGGGATAAGCGGAATTCGGTGACTGGTTTAAGTCCGGACATTAAGATAATGACAAGAGGATTTAAAATTCGACCTTTTTCATAGATTTTTTTTCCGGTATTCCGTAAAAACTTTGACTTTGAGGGCTTTTTGCGGTTAAAACCCGTTAGTGATACGACAAAAAGTGACTGGAGCCTTTATTGTTGGAAATTTAATTTTCCCTTTCGATTGTGCCCTCAGATTTGATCTACGACCTATGGTTTAGCCAGAAATGAGCTCGGTGGAGAAAAAGTCTGCACGGGTCCAGATATCTTGAAATTGTTTAGTATAAACATAATAAAAACCGACCTCAAGGGCAGTATTTTGAAGTCGAACAGAGGGGTTTTGATTATCACCAGGAGACTATCTAGGTCAAGGCGAGAAAAATTCCCCTGGCGTGGGTGATTATAATGTTAAGGAGGTTAAGACCAAGAGGGGGTTTAATTTCGTCCAGGTTATTGTCTGAGTCATTTGAACCAAATTCCCAGGGGGGGTTAACGTTACCAGGGGATAAGTCCCTCCAGGGGGTTATCTGGTCATACCAGGATTTCCAGGGGGGGGGGTTAAGAGATTTTGGTGGACTGGTAAAACATTCGGACATGAGGTCATGGCAGGAAATTTCCCTGGGGGGGTTTAATGTTTCCAGGGGGGTTAAACACATTCAGGGGGTATGAATGTACAGGAGGTTATCCAGGTCATACCAGGAAAATCCCCGGGGGGGGGGGTTAATATTTACAGGGGGTTAATGACAACCACTTGGGCCTTTTTTCTAGAGGGTATTGTGATCCTGTGAACATAATAAATTTTCCTCTGTCCCTATTCTACTATTGACGCTTAGCTAACGCTCAGCCAACTCCCGAAGTCCACTGAACCTTTTCTGTAGACTCACGTGATTTTCCTAAATCCCGTTTTTTTAAAATTTTTTTTGAGTTACGACCAACCGTTTAGAGCCGCCTATCAAGCCCGGAATGTAAATTTTTAGGCGAAAATGTCCAATATTTTCACTTAAATTCGCGTGTTTGCGGTCAAACTACGGAGAATATATTGTAAAAATGTCACTGGAACCTATGTATGGTTCGATCGTATTTCCTAAATTAAAAAACGTTTAGTCTTTAATTTTGACTCTCCGACCAAGGGGTTTCTCCGCTATCGACCCCAAAAACAAAAGTTTCGCGTAAATAGTTACAACAATAATTGTACATAATCACGTTTATTCGGCCAAAACCAATCGAGATAGGGGGCAAAAGATTACTGGACCTTTTTCTGTAGATATCAGCGCAATTTTGCTAATTTGGATGGGTCAATCAGATTTGAGCTAACGACCAACGGTTCGGTATAGCCGCTATTCCCGGCTTGAACACATTATTTTTATCGAAAAAATTCTCTGGAATTTCAAACTGTTCGAGCGTTTTGTCGCTTAACCATGGAAGAGTAGAGCAAATAAGCATTAGAACCTTTTTTGTAGTTCACTTCATTTCCTGACCATTGAATTTTCAGTCAGATCCGAGGCTAAGCTCCAACGGTTCGCCCGCTATCCCCCCCCGGGCTTACAAAAAATGCCTGCAGGGGTGGAGGAATTCTCGATTTTTTGGGGAATTTTTTTGAGGGTTGATGAAAATGAAAAAATTCTCCAACTTTTCGGGATTTATCCTGGTGGTTTACACGTGGAAAGCTATCTGTGTACCAAATTTCAAGTCTCTAACTCATCTGGAAGTAGGGGTTAGGAATTAGTGTTACGTGAGTGAAGTGAGGTCAGTCAGTCAGGTCAGGTTACACATGCGGTTGTATATATATTAGACTCGCCTTCGGCTCGCTGGGGGCTACGCCCCCAGGGCCCCTAAATTGGGAGGTTGGGCTTAATTCGGGGATAAGCGGTATTTTCTGAGACAGGTTAAGTCCGAGCATCAGATTAGGGAATTCTGGAGTTTAAATTTAGACGTATTTTATTGTTTTTTTTTAATTCTTTCCGGATTCAACCAAAACTTTAGACTTTGAGGGCGTATTGTAGCCTAACCATTAGAGTGGATACGACAAACAAGTGACTGGAACTTTCTTGTCGGATATTTAATATTTTAGTGTTTAGATTTTCCGTCGTCATTATTTTTAGCTGCGAGCTATGTTTTAGCCAGGGACTGAGCTC
Organism: Homalodisca vitripennis; assembly: GCF_021130785.1. NCBI lineage: Eukaryota > Metazoa > Arthropoda > Insecta > Hemiptera > Cicadellidae > Homalodisca > Homalodisca vitripennis. The sequence continues at coordinate 48,206,267 of NC_060212.1, forward strand.
GGAAGAAAAAGGTCTGCACCTGGTCAGCTATCTTGAAACTGTTTAGTATAAACTTAATTAAAAAAACCGACCTTAATGCAGTATTTTAAGTTGAAACAGTTGGTTTAATATCATCAGGCGATTTATCTAGTCAAGCCAGGAAATTTCCCCTGGGGGGGGGGTTAATGTTACCGGGGTGTTGACACATCCAGGGGGGTTTATAAATTTACTCAGAAGGTTTATCTGGTCATAACCAGGAAAATTTCCAGGGGCGGTTTATTTGTTACCTTTCACTAACGGCTCAGCCAATTCACGATGTGGGGTTGTAGTCACTCGTTAAAATTAGTAACACAAGTTAATATCCAGAAATTGCTATAATACGACCAAGAATTTTTGCCATTAAGAGAGATTTTAAGGGCATACGTAAAGATATAACGACAAAAAGACAACGCATAACTTTTTTTAGATCTCTAGATTGTCTATTATTGAAACTTTTAGGATTTAAGTTATGTCCAATGGTTCGGCTGCTACCCGCCTCCATAAACAAAATTCTCACCTAAATATTATGAAATATTTTCCTTTTAAACCAGGTTTTTTTTCTCCTCGGCCAGAACCATTTACTGATAAGGGGCACAAAAGTTTACTAGACTTTTTTTCTAGAACACATCGTTTACTAAACTTATTTTTTCCCTGATCGTGTGTTGAGCTTACGACCAACCGTTTAGCCGCTATCAAGCCCGGAATGTAATTTTGTAAGCGAGAAATTTTTCTAAAATATTTTCACTTAAACGCGTTTTGCGGTCAAACTAAGGGAGATAAAGTAAAAATGTCACTTGACCCTTTTTTGTAGATCATGAATTTATTTCCTAAATATTAACCTTTGTTTTATTTGTTGACCTCAGACCGATTGTTTCGCCTGCTAATCGACCCCAAAAACAAAGTTTTCACGTGAAAATTTACAACATAATTGCCACATAATCTACGTTTTTTGTTTCGGCCAATAACCTCAATGTGAGTAGGGCGAAAAGTCACTGAATCACCTTTTCTGTAAGATCGCGCAATTTGCTAATTTAATGGGTCAATCAGATTTGAGCTACGAACAACGGTTCGGGGGCCGCTATTCGGGCTCGAAACATTAATTTTTATCGAAAAAATCTCTGGAATCGTCAATATTCCGAGCGTTTTGTGGCTTAACCATGGAAGATAGAGCAAAAAGTCACTGGACTTTTTTTGTAGTTCACTTAAATTCTCTGGCCATGGAACTTTTTCGTTCTAATCCGAGCTTGCTCCAAACGGGTTCGCGGCCCCGCTATCGGGCCTACAATAAAGGCCTTCAACGGGTAAAAAAACGCGGCGATTTTTTAATTAATTTTTTTTGAGGGGTTTAAATGAAAATTGTCTAGTTTTCAGACTTTTACCCTCCGGGTCATAGTTGCAAAAGGTACCATGCATGCCAAATTTCAAGTTTCCAGCACTTCTAGAACTTACGTATAGAATTTAGTATCTATATATCAGTGAGTCAGTCAGTCTGTTTAACATGCGGCTGTATAGGTATATTAGATTAGACCTACGAGGATGCTAAATACGATGAGTCTGCCTGTGGGGACTAGATTATTCAATAGAATTTCTATACTCTGATATAATATATAATTTCGAGCCAGTTTACTGAAATGGTTGTGCGTAGCTTTCAAGTAGACCAATCCATCTTAAAAGAAGGATCTCGTAATTTTTTAAGGATAATACTCTTAAAAATACTAATGGTTATTTTTTGTAGTTATTTATCATTTTTTTTTTTTGTAGTTCACAAAAGTGACCAAAATACAACAACACTCCTGGCCCGGTGAGTGCCGGACTCCTAATGGGCCGATGTTTAACCCATCTTCAAAATTGTTTAAAGGTTTTTATGGTTTAGGGCCATGCTCTTTTAAAGCCCTACTTTGTCCCATCCATCATTACCTCTGGTCATGTTGGTGAGGATCTTAATAAAAACACATACAGAATGTGTACTCTGCACAATCACCAACTCGGATTTTTATATGTCTGCTATAGTAGTCATGTACACTTCCATCGGAATTTTTCGATATATAAGTATACAAAAGCTGAATTTGGAGACCAATATTTTATAAAACTCATTCACACAATTAATTGAACTCCACCTCTAAGGTTGTTCATGTACAGACGGTTAGAACACATAGCTAAATAAACTTCGTTGTAGCTAATTAAAAAATTGTTTTCGTTTGAGAGGGACAATCATACATTTTTATAGGAACATTTGCTTATGGGTCCATTTTCATGAATTTCTTCTGTACACCAGTAGATACAAATACAGTTCACTTGTTTCTGGAAAACAACATAGATTGTTAAAAAGTTCTTTATTCCGTGACAAAATATTTTTTTTCATGTGGTTGATGATATTTCTTGTGCAATATTTTGGTAATCTGCAAACACTCTTATTACTATAAAAAATTTATTTCTGTGCAACGCTTTAAATTGCATATTACCGCACAGTTACCAAGGCCTAAGCTATAGTTCAAATTTCCAAAATTAAAGTCTGCTAAAAGTCAATAAAATATAAATATTTAGCAAAAAGGCAAGAAGGCAAGTTAATACAATTTTTTAATTGCCTAAGACCCATATTTAATCCATCCACTTTGGTATCACTTATTGGTGCTAACATAAAACATTAATTGAACACTTTACTGTTTTTCTTAGATAGAAAATTACATTGTAAAGTTAATCTTAAAAAATACTCAGAAATTATAATTTTATTCTGAATTATTATTATTTTAAATTATTTTATTTTATTATAATAATAATATATTATTATATTCATTATAATAATCATATTATATTATTAATAAATAATATAATTTTATTATTTTAATTTATTTTTATTCTAGGTAGTCTTTTTTGCAACATGGCTTCCCATAAGTCCAATGTGACCAGAGTAACTTTTTGAGAGACAAAAGCAACACACCCAAAGAAAGCTGAGGGCTCACTAAACAATCAGCCTACAATGCATTACCCATTTATAAAGTTAATACTGAAATTATAAATATTTAATTAATTAAACAATTATAATTTGTATCTTAAAATATAGAAAAGTTTGGTTGCAATCTTAAAGTACATTAGTAAACGCGAATTGACTCGATTGTATCGTATACTCGTAGTTTTAAAACCTTCATACTCCTAAGATTTGGAAACACAATAAAAAATGTTGTAGGAACAAAGATAATTATACATTATGTAAGATTCTACACCTGATGTTTATATTGTGTAATGTTTTACAACAATGTAATAAATATATTAATATTGTATCTCACTATGTATTGGGCGATATGTGTTAATGTTTGATTGTGTGAACATTTTATTTTTATGATAAAAACTCACTCATAACAACATAACAGATTCACGGTATCCATTATTAATTCCGTCTAAAAAACTCAAACTCCAGTTTTAAATCAAAATAAAATCATAAATATGTTAGTATAAAAAAACCTGTTAAATTTACGTTCATGTGCTAGATGCTCTGTCACGTATGAAAGATAAAGTAACGTTATTATTAGCTGTAAAATAAGCTTTCAACGTCAGTCTCTATCTTGTCGGGTTCTTTAAATTGAACTTGACATCGTATTAACTTTGAATGTATCATAATGAATTATCTTACTTTCGATATAATAAATGAAATACATTTATTTCAAATGTACGCAATTATCATTGTAAATTGAACTCGACATATCTTAACTTGCCATATAATACTGAAATTATGTGATAGTATGCAATTATCAATTAACATTTTTTAAACCTTTTTTGCGATGCATCAGTGTTATCTTTTACAACAGCGATATGACAAAACCTTAAAATAAAAATTAAAAAAATTATGAAATATTAAAATTTTTAACTCCACATCGAGAAATATTGTGTGAACTTTGACTTGTACCAACAGTGAGTTAGTATCTGGTACACTGTGAAACCAAGATGTTATCCAAACATGCAGTACATTTTGAAAATTGTAGTTCGAATTTTCTAATTTTTTTATTCATCAACAACAGTTTCGGTACATGAATAAAATAAACTTTAATGACTAGTATTAAACTTTTAATACATTTCACATGTATAAATGAGGTATACAACTAAATGATTAGGAAACTCTTGAAATATTTCTTGAAGTTAAAATTTGTAATGTATTATACATTAATAACGCAATTAAATCCATAGAAACCATATACATTTTAGGCTCTATTAAATTATTTATTTGTTTAATATAAATGCTAAATAAAATTTTAATGTTTAAAATTTGTATCTTATAAATTAATTTAAAGAATTTTAAAGAATAATTGTATTTTTTACATTTACAAAATACAATTATTCTATTGCAATATAATATTTTGAGACTTCAAAAAAATTTTAAAAAGAAACGAATGTGGTTAAAAAGTGTTAAAACCACCACCACTTATATTCTAATACCGTTCAAAACAACGTAAAATATGACTATATTTTCTTTCCACATCAAAACATATAAGACCCGTGTGAACTCTGGAGACCTTTACACATAAAAATGTTTAGATGCTAACGCCAGTAACGTTGCCTGGCATAAAAACAAACTCAGTTAAACGTTAATGCCTGCACTAAGGGTTCTTGCAAAATTGTTTAGCTGTCTGTACCTGTCTCTCTGTCTACATGCGTATCTGTTTTTGTATAAATACCTCAAGAGCGAATAGAGATAGGTGCGTCATTTATACAGACACAACGTTGTGTTTGATGAAGGGTCTGTACATAGCCTAATTATCCGCAGAACATTTCGAGGATGAAACGAGCTATAACAGCATCCATTAATGAGCATTCACATCTGTAACGTGATTCGTTTTAACTCTCTGTTAATCTTGGTACCTGACCAGTGTTAGGTGTTAACGAAAGTAATGTTTTCTGGCACCAAATCAAACTCAATTAGACGGTAATGCCTTCTCAGCTGTAACCTGACTCGTATTAGCTTTCTGAGGAACGCTATACCTGAGAAGTGTTGAGTGTTAACGAAAGAAATGTTTTTCTGGCATCATAACGAATTCAATAAAACGTTAATGCCTTCACAGCTGTAACCAGACTCGTTTTAGCTCTCTGAGGAACGGTACACATGAGAAGTGTTGGGTGTTAACGAAAGTAATGTTTTCTGGCATCATAACGAACTCAATTAGACATTAATGCCTTCACAGCTGTAACCTGACTCGTCTTAGCTCTCTGAGGAACGCTATACCTGAGTAGTGTTGGGTGTTAACGAAAGTAATGTTTTCTGGCATCACAACAAACTCAAGTAGATATCACAACATTTGAGATTATGCAAATATAAAGATATGGGTTAATCTTGTAAATCTATTTTATGATTATCCAGAATTGACACTAAACATGTGTGAGTCTAAACGTGGAAATCATTCACACCTACTATTTGGGGGGCGGACAACGGGTCCATAGTCACATCCTGAGACCTACTGTCCGACTCTTTTAAGGGTCAACACAATCGAACGCCTTAGATAAAAAGAAAAACTCATTTAAAGTGTCATTTCGCTTTTCCAATCCCTCTACAATCATATCGACAAGACCCACAATTGCATCTATTGTCGATTTGCCCTTTCTGAAGCCAAATTGGTCATTTGAGAGCTGATTGTGTTTGTTCAAAAATTGAAGCATTCGCACTAAAACAACTTTTCAAATATTTTGCTTAAAATAGGCAAAATAGAGACAGGCCGATAGTTATTCATGAGTGTAGGGTCGCCTTTTTTAAAGATACGGGTTACTTTTGGCATCTTCAGGAGTGAGGGAAAACTTCCAATTGAAATGAGGAATTTATCAATGCGGTCAGAGGCCTCACAATATGCTTCGAGCATATTTTTATGAGCCACATTGAGTTTGAATTACGATCAGTCGATTTTTTGGCTGAGAGCTGCTAAATAACACTGACGAGCTCTTTCTCGTCGACCGGTGCCAAGCCCATAGAGGCTGATGGAATTTGTCTTCCCATGGAGTTTGCTAGAGGAGCCGATGGCCGAGGGCCTTGGTTACAAGCCACAGTTGCAAAAAAACTCGTTAAACTCGTTAGCCACCTCAGAAAACTGATCATCCAAAAGCCGATCCTCAATTCTAATCTGGGCTATTTTTTAAGGATTCGATTTATTGTTTATGATGCCCCAAGTAGATTTAGAAATGTTTTTTGAAGATATAGTCGCTTTTACAACATCACATGCTTTGACAATGTCAAGGAAGCACACCGGTTTAAAGTAAACTATGCGAAAACATTCATAACTTTGTCCATTATTATAGTTGGTTACATAGCAGTGTTTAAATAATATTTAAAATGCATTACTTGATTTTAATTCGTCGCAGGCGCGATCTGGCGTAACATTTTGATATTAAATTTTTTATTTACCATCTGCTTTGCACTACTGAATAAGCACTGCTTACTTAATATTTGATGAAATTCAAATGTAAACCAATTTTTCTACATAAACCCGAAGGTGTGAACAGCTTTTTAGTGCTAGTTTAATTTGGATTATGAAAAGTAAAAACTACAATTTTTCTAAATTCTAAAATATTACAGGTAACTTTACTTATATTTAACTTCATAAAAAAACTTGCATGGATTTCATTGAACATTTTGCAAAAAGAATTTACCGAATTGATTCAGACCTTCTCAATAGTTGCGCTTACCAAAAAAATTTGCGACTGATTTTTATTTTTAAGATTACTGTGGGGTAGGGCTACCGTTTGTAAATGATATGAACTGGCTGTACTGGCTGCGATCTCTATTTTAGGCCCTTACCAATACTATTAAACATCAGTATTACGCCCTTAATTCCAATCTTATTACAACTAATGGGGGATGTCTCATTATTAATATAAAAATTAATAGGCATAAAATCCTTTATGGTTCTTATGAATACATTTATCCAGAAAAATTGATAATCCTTTTTTTAACCTAATCGTTACATTAAAAAAATGTTTATGTCAGATTAAAAAGTAAAAGGTATTTGGACGCGCATTAATGTTACATATAAATTGACGCAGATTTTTTGTCTTGTTGGATTACCATGTTTTTGTAAATATTTCCTGTTAAATATAATGATTAGCCAATTTATTCAATAATTTAAGCTAATAACATTATTTAGCTTCTGAAAAATGTTTGGTTTATTGATATATACATATTGACTTGCATATATTATACCAACGATTGATCAAAGATCTTGGAATCTTACTTTAATCTACTGTAAAAATATCCATTCACAATTTATACGCTAATAACAAGAATTTGGTACATTTGACAAATAACGCAAACAAATTATTAATACTAGTTGACTAGGTTAGAAACATTAATATTACAATATCACATTATTGAGTACTAATACAGAATTATTCATTTGTAATGTATAAGACGTTATTCCTCATAGATTTCGAAATTGGAAGTTTACTTAAGTAATCATTATTAATTCCCATTTCATATATGATAAAAAATTTAGTTAAATTTACTAATTTACTACTATTCGTATAACATACGCTATCTGAGCTCACTAGAAGCATCACTAGAGTGAAGAGTTTACAGGTAAATGTTGGAAATTATGGTCCGTAGTCCACCGGTATAAACTTGAATTCACTGACCCAAAATGTAAAAACGTGACGTCAGCCACCATCGTCAAAATTAGACGTGGACCTACAGCCCTACAATTTGTGTATTTCACTGGTTAATTATGTGTTATTTATTAAACTTAGTTATAAGATACTATTAAATTAATAAAGTTATGAATATGTTGTAGTTAAGCTTCTTTACAGGTTCCTATGTTTAAATAAATGATAAGCTTCCAGGCAGCAGTGCAGCTAGTTCAGTTCCTCGCCACCAGGTTACTGGCTGAGTTAGTTTGGACTGGCACCAGTAGGTGCGCTGTTGTTGTTCACTCTTCTTCGGTAGTAAATAAATATTGCTATTTGAAATAAAATACACAACATGTAATACATTGTTTAGAAGAATAATAAATTTAAAAGTTTATTCTCTATAACAGTATTTAGTTTGTCGTTCAATATGCATATAAAAAGAACAAAACTGTTTCATTATTTCAAATTGTTCTCGTTCGCAGATTTACTTTTTTTAAAGTTGTATACACCGAAGCAGCGACCACTTATCTGCACCAGCCTGAAGATAAAACTTCCTAGACCTAATTATGGAAAGCTGTAGTCAATCATACTTACTTGAATGCTGAAATACGGCTTATACTCGAATTGTGACCTACTTACACGCCTAATTACACCTAATTACACGCCCAATATGGCGTCCATTGCTGCCCACCAGGTTACTGACTCAGTAAGTTAGATTAAGACAGGTGGGTGCTCTGTTGTTCTCTTTTCTACAGTTTTCAATAAATATTGCTATTTTAGATATAAAATAAATTTCTTTATACATTTCTGAACACAATACTGTTTAAACATCTTTTGTTTATAAAAGTATTTGATTTCTAGTTTAATATAAATAGAAAAAGGACAAAACTATAACATTAATTCAAAACCCTCTCGCCCTTGGATTTACGTGTAGCATTTTTATAATAGTTAAAGGTGTTGAGTTCTATGGTAGAGGTATCTAACTTCTTAATCTAATGTTGGGAGCTGTAGTCAGTCGTTCTTAGCTTAATGCTGAGAAACAACTTATATTAAAATTGTGAAACAAAGATATACATGCCCAATTTGACTTAAAGATAGTCTTAACGAGAACAAAGCATAATGTTTTGTACCACCCGGTCAAGAATAAAAGTAACAGTAATTTATTTAGAACTATTTTCGTGTAATACTCACAAACAGAACTTCTGCAACTATTGTTCGTTGCCGTAGACATGACAACTGGAAGTTATTGTTTGTAAATTATATGCTTATCGTATCTAAACGATAAAAAAAAGAGTTTTTATATATCCTTATGTACAACAGTTTAAAAATAAAATTAATGATACTTATGAATAAAAATAAAACACAAAATATTCTTTGAGCAATCTGTAATTTTCACCATATTAACGCTACTATTATCATCTATAGGACCTCAAACTGAATTTATTACCGTTCACCGGCTTGTCACATCGCAAACTGTGTCAGCTCCCTCCCCCTCAAATGATGAAGAGCGTGACCATGTAGCAGATTTTTGACTTAGCTAACTGAAGACACAGTGTTAGTTGTCACCTTCGAGGAGTGTGACACTATTACGTAAGAACAGTAGCCTACAACACCCATTGTTTACAGTTAGGCCGCAGGTATCATATAATCCACTAGAATGTCAGGTAGACAGTGTGTTTTAAAATATATATATACAATTTCTTTCTAGTCATTAGGCCCATCTACTAAATTATTTGCGGGTAAGGTCGGGGATACATTAAGAATACGCTCTCCCGTCCCAGGGTTTACTTGTAACTTTACACAGAAAAATTATAGATCGTCAGTTACATTCTCTCTATTTGGTTGTTGTGTATATTTGTTCTTAATTTTATTTTGGAAGCTGTAGTGAGTCATTCTTACTAGATTGCTGACATACGGCTCATCATTATAATGACCGAACGAGTGACCGCATAGAGAAATAAAAAGAAATATCGTACATATTTGTTCTTCACTGATTTTGGAAGCTGTAGTGAGTCATTCTTACTAGATTGCTGACATACGGCTCATCATTATAATGACCGAACGAGTGACCGCATAGAGAAATAAAAAGAAATATCGTACATATTTGTTCTTCACTGATTTTGGAAGCTGTAGTGAGTCATTCTTACTAGATTGCTGACATACGGCTCATCATTATAATGACCGAACGAGTGACCGCATAGAGAAATAAAAAGAAATATCGTACATATTTGTTCTTAACTGATTTTGGAAGCTGTAGTGAGTCATTCTTACTAGATTGCTGACATACGGCTCATCATTATAATGACCGAACGAGTGACCGAATAGAGAAATATCGTACATATATAGCTTTAAGTATATTGTTTAAGGATCCAAAACGAAAATATATCTATGAAAACTGTGTTTACTTTAACTGTCGTAATTGTCAGATACGCTTATAAATATTTTTAATGCTTTTACACTATGAAAAATGTACTTAATTCATTGATTTATAAATATTTGATATAATATAAGTTAGGGCATCCATATAATAAGCAATAAATACTTTAATGATCGATGATACCTAATCATTGATATTCATGAGTACTGACTCCTCGCTACAACTACTTAAATTAAATTCCATCATATTTTAATTACGTTGTATAACAAACTACAATATAAAAAGTAATAATCTTATGGTGAATAAAAAATAATCTATGATATGTGTATTTATGAACTATACCAAACAAAACACTACTACACTTTTTACTATTTTTAAAATGAAACGTCTATGACACAAAAAAACCTGTGCATAACCACTGCACTTGCTGCCATTACAGATCTGCAGTATTAGTGTCAGTAACAGGTAATTCAGTAGTAACCTATTACCGGAAAACTGTTGTTTCAGTAACAGCTGGGCTGAATGATTTATTCTTATACGAGTTTTTTGTTTTAAGTTACCAGTAACAGCCCACACCATTTCGTGCAAGCAATAAGGCATTATTTAGCAATGGATATATTACTGTATTATCCGACATAACTAGGTTTAGTTAGGTTATCGTAAATATGTTACAAGTAGCACCATAGTTACACAGTGACGCCCCACCGAAGTCCGCACTGATGGCCAGGAACATTTCCGATCGGTACTTTCCCGACCCCAGATTACTTCCCAGATCATTCAACTTCTCCGACGTCAGATCACGTTGCCCACCGATCTACTGGCGAAAAAGGAAAAAACATCCCTCGGGATGGTACGTAAATTCATGCACAGATCACGTGAGCACTTGTTAAGGGTATCTTTAACTTTCTATGTATATAACACGTACATGAATAGCCTAATAACAAATATTAGATGAGTACTTTGTAGTACCTAATAATTGTGTTCTGTATAAGCATTAAAAATATTCATTAAAATATCAGATAACTTACAGGTAACAAAGAAACAGTTTTAATGCATAAAATTCATGTCCTAGACCACTTAATAATTATTATTTATGTGAATTATCTTTATTATATCAATTATATTTAAGCACTAGAGCTTAAAAATAATTCATTATTTTTTCATTCATTATTTCTGAGACAAATTTACCTAAAAAAATGTAATTTAACATGGTCGAGGTACGCGCTGACAGATCCCCTTAATTCTCGTGAAACCATATCAATAACAGTAGTAAGTATAAATTTTCTGATATTGTATGAGGTTTGGAGATTTAAGCAATTTTTAATTCTACATCATATGAAGCATGTTGATTAGTATTACTCATTACACTGATATTTCTTATTTGATATTTCAGAGCCTGAAATTATTTTTAAATAAAGCTTTTCGGTTTATACTTAAAGCCATTTGTTTCCAGATATCGTAACTCTTTTATTGGTTTCATTGACTCAGCGAACAGTACTTCACCACATACAATATACTGTGGCTTATGTCTAAGGGATCTACACTCGAACTTCAAAAAATACTCTTTGTATTATCCATTTTTTTTTAGTTTTATCTGTTTCTTTACTCGGGAAAATACTTCTTTCTAAGAATGCATTCATTACAACGTTGAACTAACACCAAACAGCAAAATAAACACGCGAAGAGAGTGAAACTTGCAGGTTAGATCGGGAAGACAAAAGGCCAAATCACCGGCACCCTTAGTTATCTACTCATAACGTAGCTATAGTGATAAGGGTTGATTCAATGTGAATGTTGAGTTTAGCTCCAGGTTCATTTGTCTTAGTGCAGCATCTTTTGTTCGTCTGAAGAGATCCTACAAATATGTTGACGAAGAAACTTAAACTCTTTTCGACATTAGAGACAAATAGTATATAAAAGATATTGTAATCTAGTTGCCGAGATACTCTCATTGTGTTATAAGTGATAATTGTTTCCAATTATTTTGCGAGGGTGTACCGTAAAATTAAACTTCATTATTTTACCAAATACGATACGAGGCCAATGTATTCAGTTGTAGTGATCGCCTCGCAACTGCCCCCTGGATCATAGTTTCAAAGAAGTGCTCTAAAAACCACTCGTTTAGCTATTCTAAACTACAATGTCCATATGAGCCGTATCTCAGCATTCATGTCAGAATGACTGAGTACAGCTTTCAAAATATACATTGAAAATTTCAAATCACTGGCCATCCAAGAAGACAAACTGGAAGGCAGTTATTTTATTATAATCACACTACAATGAAATCTGGGGACGAGAATGGTTTTAATTATGTTTACAGAATTTTCCTTTTTTTATGCATAATGAATCTGAGTTCAAATATTTCGTTACATCTTTAATTTGGAAATGTATTTTAATGTAAAAAAATTTATTAACCGTGATTTTTTAAAATTTAAAATGCCAATAAGTGTTTAGTGTTGAGGAAGAGAGAACAACAACAGCGCACCTACTGGTCTCAGTCTAAACTAACTCAGTCAACAACCTGGTGGACAGGAACTGAACTAGACAATACTGCAAGCGTGTTGGCCATTGTCAGACTTTATTCTGTAATTAAGAATAATACTAGGACTATTATACCATTACTAATTCATCCGTCACTGCCAAGTTTCAATACAAGAGCAATATTATCGAAACCGTTATATTTTCTTACATGATTTACACCATAGAACTCTCTCACATTGCAATGGCGTAGTCACACAGAAATTTTGAGGTTGATGAAATTTACCATTTCATACAAACTTTTAAGATTTTTGTTCTTAACACTAATTGAAAATGTTTCTTAGAAAATCTAAATTGATAAAACAACTCAATCAATGTTTTTAAAGTAATATTTCGATCTGGAATGTAGCCTACAGTTGGTCTTATTGAGACCTCTCCTATATTCAGTTTATTGTTATTAATATGAGTCTTGATCACATAACTATTACTTGTAGACTGTTAGATATAACTCGATAGTTGTCATGTACAGAGAATGTTAATAGTCAGACACAATCTTAAAGGCAGTAAGATTCGTTTCATGGAATCTTATTATGTTCAGCATGTGACATGAAATCCACTATACTTTTGTGTTACCTTATATTCTTTATGAAATTTGAACTATTCAAAATTAGTTTGCTTGTATGTTGTTAAATGGTTAGTTTAGTAGCGGGAATTACGGAATGTTTAGTTCTCTGTGGTTGTGGTTCTAAAATACCCACTTGACAACCAGTAAAGTACGACTATCTTTTCTCGCTTTCAGACGTTAGAAAGTGCACTGAGCTTGTGACACACCGTTATGAAAATAAAAAGTTGTCAAAACTCAACACCTCTGTCTCTTGAAATATTTTTCAATTCAAGTTTGGATTTTTATATTGAGCTGGTTAGCTACAGAAACGGAGGTTTCATTTTAAGGATCCACTTTAAGTGATGTTTGCTACCGTTTAACAAAAAGTAGGTCTGGGCTTTAAAATTACTAATCCCCAGTACTGAACAAACTTCATGTGCTAAAAGGTTGTGTCAATATTATAAGTCTAGACTCAGAATGGAAATCCCACGCAATCCTTTATCATTGAGAGCTAGAATTGGATGCATTCTTGTAACCAAACTAAGAAAACTTGGAAAACAACTTTTTTCTATTTTATTTAGTATAATAGCAATTAGGAGGCTATTTAAAAAAAAAAACAATAGGCTTTGTCGGTTTTGAGCCTTTTAACAGAATTCTGAGAACACAGTGACATAGCTTAGTATGTAGCTTTAAACTTTTACATTCAACAAGTGTTACTTGTCTTCTGAGGCACTAAAGCTACATATTTGATTTACAGCCTGTATGTTACAATACTTATTTTTAAAACATTCGTTATTCATATTTTTAACAATACTTTTATTTACTAGTTTAACCTGAGTGGAATTCTTCATGAAATATAAAGATTGTTCAGTGTTATAATAAGTTACTACTTATTAAAATTAGACAACGATTATTCTTATAATACAAATTTAAAATCAACTCTATTATTGTATTCACGTCTTTCCCAGCAAATAATTTGGATTAGGAAATTGCTTGAAGGTGACGTAACTAACTCTGTGTTTCCACAGTTGGCTATGTCAGCGATCTGATATATGGTCGCTCTTCATCGGTGAGATGAATATGGTAGGGAAAGTTTGCTATGTGACATAACTATATCTTATGTACATACTATAATTTTTTCACCTGTTTTTACTTAGAACTGATTACAAAATTGCTCTTAACCTCCTAATTTAGTACCGTTGATTTCATGTAGAGTTAAATAATGTTTCTGTACCCGGAAAATTTATTTCAAGCAGCTAACTTTTATGTGCATGTTATACACATTTTATATTTATCTTATTTCTCAAACCCAAAATTGATTGCTCAAACTTAAAGAGTTAAAGAACAGTGTTTCGAGGGCCTGGCCATGATTCAAGGTTCTTATATGCACCAAAAAAGAAATAAAAACTCTAATGTTGGATAAATTTAGATAATTTGAAGTAAAGTATGAATATTTCAAGTACTTATAATAATAATAATAATAAATTCGTTTATTTGTCGTAAAACATGTTACATGCATTGACAAAGTCTAATTCAGCTACAGACTAAGTAGCATTGTCTCTAAATAATATTTAATAAGTATAATACATAAATATTATATATATATATATATATATATAACAATATAAGACATTAATTGTCTAGTTGATAATTATACTAGTTATATTATGAGTTTATCTTAAAACAATCATTAAAAGTCTATTTTGTTAATAGAAAAAAACTCATCAATATTATATAAAGGGTTTTTTAATAGCCATTCATAAAGTTTGTTTTTATAAATTTTAAGAGGGTATTTTTCTATCAAATGTTTCAATTTGTTATACACCTTCAAGCCAATTATAACATGACTATTCAAAGATTTGCTCAGTCGACAATATTCAATTAAAATGTTATTTTTGTTTCGTGTGTTATAATTATGTGTTTGTGTATGGTTTATTAAGTCCTTATTATTTAAAATGTAAACAGATAAGTCAAACAAATATAAATTAACTATTGTAAGTATTCCTTGGTTAATAAAAACAGGTTTACAATGATCAAGATATTCAGCTTTACCAACAATTCTAACAGCTTTCTTTTGAAGCACCAGTATTTCCTGAACTCTAGCACTATTTCCCCACAGTATTAATCCGTATCTCAAAATTGACTGAAAGTATCCAAAATATGCAGTCCGAACATAATTTTTACTTATGCAGCAAGATAGACGTCTCAATAAAAAAATAATTCTAGATAATTTAGTAGACAGAAAATCAATGTGAGGTCCCCATGAAAGATTATTATCAATATGAATTCCTAAAATTTTGATTACACTACTTGATTCAAAATTAAAACTATTTTCAGGAATTGATTTTAAAGTAAACAAAATGTTTTGAGTTTTAGTTTCATTCATTAAAAAACCGTTTTCTTTAAACCATATTGATGCCTTGTTTATTGTGGTGTCGGTTAATTTCTTTAGTTCATTCAGGTTATTACTACTATTGAAAAAAGTTGTGTCATCAGCGTAGAGAAGCGTATTAGCATCAACAGCCAATGTTATATCATTTATATATATGATAAAAAGTAAGGGTCCAAGTACAGATCCCTGAGGGACACCGTACTCTATTTTGACTTCCTGTGACCAACTTCCTTTGATGTATACTTTTTGTGTTCTATTGATGAGGTATGATTTTATAAAATCAAGGGCACTTCCATGAATTCCATAATGCTTTAATTTGGCTAAAAGAGTACTGTGTTCTACACAATCAACATAAATAAATGACCAAAAGTAAGTGTTTTGTAGAAAATTTTATTTTCTTTAAAGGCCCTCAGATTTGAGCTTAGTCCTGAATGGAGTTTGGTAAAAAAGACTGCGATGGTCAGACTTTCTGAGTTTTTATAGTGGTTTAAAATGAAAACAGACTAGCATTCATATGTTTTCTGGCAATTATATTATCTTATAGAATTGTATCAAATGTAAATGGTGTAGTATATGAGGAAGTGAGTTAGATTCTGTCTATTGAGTAACACTGTACAACAGGGAGTTATAGAAAGCTTTTTTATTACCTCAATAGTACTTAATTTAGGTCAGTGATCTTTATCAGCAGAATAAGTGGATCTGGGAGTATAATTCACGCTGAAGACATCCTGGGCATCCTACAGAAGATTCTGGAGGAGTGGTAATGTTATCATTCTGTGGTTATAAGAACACGTAGTTCTTTACTGGTGAGTGTTTGGTCTATTTAGAGAATAAGTATGCAGTGATCTTAATCAGCAGGATAAGTTCATCAGGAGATATAATTCAACGAGAGTAGAATCTGGGTAAAGCGGAGATGTTATCGTGGGGGAAGGGAGGCAGGTTAAAGGTTTGAAAGAACAGTGAGTTCTTTCCTGGAGGGATTTGTGTCTGTTATAAGAGTAAGTAGGACAGAGTGGACCATAGACCATAGACATGACAACTGGAAGTTATTGTTTGTAAATTATATGCTTATCGTATCTAAACGATAAAAAAAGAGTTTTTATATATCCTTATGTACAACAGTTTAAAATAAAATTAATGATACTTATGAATAAAAATAAAACACAAAATATTCTTTGAGCAATCTGTAATTTTCACCATATTAACGCTACTATTATCATCTATAGGACCTCAAACTGAATTTATTACCGTTCACCGGCTTGTCACATCGCAAACTGTGTCAGCTCCCTCCCCCTCAAATGATGAAGAGCGTGACCATGTAGCAGATTTTTGACTTAGCTAACTGAAGACACAGTGTTAGTTGTCACCTTCGAGGAGTGTGACACTATTACGTAAGAACAGTAGCCTACAACACCCATTGTTTACAGTTAGGCCGCAGGTATCATATAATCCACTAGAATGTCAGGTAGACAGTGTGTTTTAAAATATATATATACAATTTCTTTCTAGTCATTAGGCCCATCTACTAAATTATTTGCGGGTAAGGTCGGGGATACATTAAGAATACGCTCCCGTCCCAGGGTTTACTTGTAACTTTACACAGAAAAATTATAGATCGTCAGTTACATTCTCTCTATTTGGTTGTTGTGTATATTTGTTCTTAATTTATTTTGGAAGCTGTAGTGAGTCATTCTTACTAGATTGCTGACATACGGCTCATCATTATAATGACCGAACGAGTGACCGCATAGAGAAATAAAAAGAAATATCGTACATATTTGTTCCTTCACTGATTTTGGAAGCTGTAGTGAGTCATTCTTACTAGATTGCTGACATACGGCTCATCATTATAATGACCGAACGAGTGACCGCATAGAGAAATAAAAAGAAATATCGTACATATTTGTTCTTAACTGATTTTGGAAGCTGTAGTGAGTCATTCTTACTAGATTGCTGACATACGGCTCATCATTATAATGACCGAACGAGTGACCGCATAGAGAAATAAAAAGAAATATCGTACATATTTGTTCTTAACTGATTTTGGAAGCTGTAGTGAGTCATTCTTACTAGATTGCTGACATACGGCTCATCATTATAATGACCGAACGAGTGACCGAATAGAGAAATATCGTACATATATAGCTTTAAGTATATTGTTTAAGGATCCAAAACGAAAATATATCTATGAAAACTGTGTTTACTTTAACTGTCGTAATTGTCAGATACGCTTATAAATATTTTTAATGCTTTTACACTATGAAAAATGTACTTAATTCATTGATTTATAAATATTTGATATAATATAAGTTAGGGCATCCATATAATAAGCAATAAATACTTTAATGATCGATGATACCTAATCATTGATATTCATGAGTACTGACTCCTCGCTACAACTACTTAAATTAAATTCCATCATATTTTAATTACGTTGTATAACAAACTACAATATAAAAAGTAATAATCTTATGGTGAATAAAAAATAATCTATGATATGTGTATTTATGAACTATACCAAACAAAACACTACTACACTTTTTACTATTTTTAAAATGAAACGTCTATGACACAAAAAAACCTGTGCATAACCACTGCACTTGCTGCCATTACAGATCTGCAGTATTAGTGTCAGTAACAGGTAATTCAGTAGTAACCTATTACCGGAAAACTGTTGTTTCAGTAACAGCTGGGCTGAATGATTTATTCTTATACGAGTTTTTTGTTTTAAGTTACCAGTAACAGCCCACACCATTTCGTGCAAGCAATAAGGCATTATTTAGCAATGGATATATTACTGTATTATCCGACATAACTAGGTTTAGTTAGGTTATCGTAAATATGTTACAAGTAGCACCATAGTTACACAGTGACGCCCCACCGAAGTCCGCACTGATGGCCAGGAACATTTCCGATCGGTACTTTCCCGACCCCAGATTACTTCCCAGATCATTCAACTTCTCCGACGTCAGATCACGTTGCCCACCGATCTACTGGCGAAAAAGGAAAAACATCCCTCGGGATGGTACGTAAATTCATGCACAGATCACGTGAGCACTTGTTAAGGGTATCTTTAACTTTCTATGTATATAACACGTACATGAATAGCCTAATAACAAATATTAGATGAGTACTTTGTAGTACCTAATAATTGTGTTCTGTATAAGCATTAAAAATATTCATTAAAATATCAGATAACTTACAGGTAACAAAGAAACAGTTTTAATGCATAAAATTCATGTCCTAGACCACTTAATAATTATTATTTATGTGAATTATCTTTATTATATCAATTATATTTAAGCACTAGAGCTTAAAAATAATTCATTATTTTTTCATTCATTATTTCTGAGACAAATTTACCTAAAAAAATGTAATTTAACATGGTCGAGGTACGCGCTGACAGATCCCCTTAATTCTCGTGAAACCATATCAATAACAGTAGTAAGTATAAATTTTCTGATATTGTATGAGGTTTGGAGATTTAAGCAATTTTTAATTCTACATCATATGAAGCATGTTGATTAGTATTACTCATTACACTGATATTTCTTATTTGATATTTCAGAGCCTGAAATTATTTTTAAATAAAGCTTTTCGGTTTATACTTAAAGCCATTTGTTTCCAGATATCGTAACTCTTTTATTGGTTTCATTGACTCAGCGAACAGTACTTCACCACATACAATATACTGTGGCTTATGTCTAAGGGATCTACACTCGAACTTCAAAAAATACTCTTTGTATTATCCATTTTTTTTTTAGTTTTATCTGTTTCTTTACTCGGGAAAATACTTCTTTCTAAGAATGCATTCATTACAACGTTGAACTAACACCAAACAGCAAAATAAACACGCGAAGAGAGTGAAACTTGCAGGTTAGATCGGGAAGACAAAAGGCCAAATCACCGGCACCCTTAGTTATCTACTCATAACGTAGCTATAGTGATAAGGGTTGATTCAATGTGAATGTTGAGTTTAGCTCCAGGTTCATTTGTCTTAGTGCAGCATCTTTTGTTCGTCTGAAGAGATCCTACAAATATGTTGACGAAGAAACTTAAACTCTTTTCGACATTAGAGACAAATAGTATATAAAAGATATTGTAATCTAGTTGCCGAGATACTCTCATTGTGTTATAAGTGATAATTGTTTCCAATTATTTTGCGAGGGTGTACCGTAAAATTAAACTTCATTATTTTACCAAATACGATACGAGGCCAATGTATTCAGTTGTAGTGATCGCCTCGCAACTGCCCCCTGGATCATAGTTTCAAAGAAGTGCTCTAAAAACCACTCGTTTAGCTATTCTAAACTACAATGTCCATATGAGCCGTATCTCAGCATTCATGTCAGAATGACTGAGTACAGCTTTCAAAATATACATTGAAAATTTCAAATCACTGGCCATCCAAGAAGACAAACTGGAAGGCAGTTATTTTATTATAATCACACTACAATGAAATCTGGGGACGAGAATGGTTTTAATTATGTTTACAGAATTTTCCTTTTTTTATGCATAATGAATCTGAGTTCAAATATTTCGTTACATCTTTAATTTGGAAATGTATTTTAATGTAAAAAAATTTATTAACCGTGATTTTTTAAAATTTAAAATGCCAATAAGTGTTTAGTGTTGAGGAAGAGAGAACAACAACAGCGCACCTACTGGTCTCAGTCTAAACTAACTCAGTCAACAACCTGGTGGACAGGAACTGAACTAGACAATACTGCAAGCGTGTTGGCCATTGTCAGACTTTATTCTGTAATTAAGAATAATACTAGGACTATTATACCATTACTAATTCATCCGTCACTGCCAAGTTTCAATACAAGAGCAATATTATCGAAACCGTTATATTTTCTTACATGATTTACACCATAGAACTCTCTCACATTGCAATGGCGTAGTCACACAGAAATTTTGAGGTTGATGAAATTTACCATTTCATACAAACTTTTAAGATTTTTGTTCTTAACACTAATTGAAAATGTTTCTTAGAAAATCTAAATTGATAAAACAACTCAATCAATGTTTTAAAGTAATATTTCGATCTGGAATGTAGCCTACAGTTGGTCTTATTGAGACCTCTCCTATATTCAGTTTATTGTTATTAATATGAGTCTTGATCACATAACTATTACTTGTAGACTGTTAGATATAACTCGATAGTTGTCATGTACAGAGAATGTTAATAGTCAGACACAATCTTAAAGGCAGTAAGATTCGTTTCATGGAATCTTATTATGTTCAGCATGTGACATGAAATCCACTATACTTTTGTGTTACCTTATATTCTTTATGAAATTTGAACTATTCAAAATTAGTTTGCTTGTATGTTGTTAAATGGTTAGTTTAGTAGCGGGAATTACGGAATGTTTAGTTCTCTGTGGTTGTGGTTCTAAAATACCCACTTGACAACCAGTAAAGTACGACTATCTTTTCTCGCTTTCAGACGTTAGAAAGTGCACTGAGCTTGTGACACCGTTATGAAAATAAAAAGTTGTCAAAACTCAACACCTCTGTCTCTTGAAATATTTTTCAATTCAAGTTTGGATTTTTATATTGAGCTGGTTAGCTACAGAAACGGAGGTTTCATTTTAAGGATCCACTTTAAGTGATGTTTGCTACCGTTTAACAAAAAGTAGGTCTGGGCTTTAAAATTACTAATCCCCAGTACTGAACAAACTTCATGTGCTAAAAGGTTGTGTCAATATTATAAGTCTAGACTCAGAATGGAAATCCCACGCAATCCTTTATCATTGAGAGCTAGAATTGGATGCATTCTTGTAACCAAACTAAGAAAACTTGGAAAACAACTTTTTTCTATTTTATTTAGTATAATAGCAATTAGGAGGCTATTTAAAAAAAAACAATAGGCTTTGTCGGTTTTGAGCCTTTTAACAGAATTCTGAGAACACAGTGACATAGCTTAGTATGTAGCTTTAAACTTTTACATTCAACAAGTGTTACTTGTCTTCTGAGGCACTAAAGCTACATATTTGATTTACAGCCTGTATGTTACAATACTTATTTTTAAAACATTCGTTATTCATATTTTTAACAATACTTTTATTTACTAGTTTAACCTGAGTGGAATTCTTCATGAAATATAAAGATTGTTCAGTGTTATAATAAGTTACTACTTATTAAAATTAGACAACGATTATTCTTATAATACAAATTTAAAATCAACTCTATTATTGTATTCACGTCTTTCCCAGCAAATAATTTGGATTAGGAAATTGCTTGAAGGTGACGTAACTAACTCTGTGTTTCCACAGTTGGCTATGTCAGCGATCTGATATATGGTCGCTCTTCATCGGTGAGATGAATATGGTAGGGAAAGTTTGCTATGTGACATAACTATATCTTATGTACATACTATAATTTTTTCACCTGTTTTTACTTAGAACTGATTACAAAATTGCTCTTAACCTCCTAATTTAGTACCGTTGATTTCATGTAGAGTTAAATAATGTTTCTGTACCCGGAAAATTTATTTCAAGCAGCTAACTTTTATGTGCATGTTATACACATTTTATATTTATCTTATTTCTCAAACCCAAAATTGATTGCTCAAACTTAAAGAGTTAAAGAACAGTGTTTCGAGGGCCTGGCCATGATTCAAGGTTCTTATATGCACCAAAAAAGAAATAAAAACTCTAATGTTGGATAAATTTAGATAATTTGAAGTAAAGTATGAATATTTCAAGTACTTATAATAATAATAATAATAAATTCGTTTATTTGTCGTAAAACATGTTACATGCATTGACAAAGTCTAATTCAGCTACAGACTAAGTAGCATTGTCTCTAAATAATATTTAATAAGTATAATACATAAATATTATATATATATATATAACAATATAAGACATTAATTGTCTAGTTGATAATTATACTAGTTATATTATGAGTTTATCTTAAAACAATCATTAAAAGTCTATTTTGTTAATAGAAAAAAACTCATCAATATTATATAAAGGGTTTTTTAATAGCCATTCATAAAGTTTGTTTTTATAAATTTTAAGAGGGTATTTTTCTATCAAATGTTTCAATTTGTTATACACCTTCAAGCCAATTATAACATGACTATTCAAAGATTTGCTCAGTCGACAATATTCAATTAAAATGTTATTTTTGTTTCGTGTGTTATAATTATGTGTTTGTGTATGGTTTATTAAGTCCTTATTATTTAAAATGTAAACAGATAAGTCAAACAAATATAAATTAACTATTGTAAGTATTCCTTGGTTAATAAAAACAGGTTTACAATGATCAAGATATTCAGCTTTACCAACAATTCTAACAGCTTTCTTTTGAAGCACCAGTATTTCCTGAACTCTAGCACTATTTCCCCACAGTATTAATCCGTATCTCAAAATTGACTGAAAGTATCCAAAATATGCAGTCCGAACATAATTTTTACTTATGCAGCAAGATAGACGTCTCAATAAAAAAATAATTCTAGATAATTTAGTAGACAGAAAATCAATGTGAGGTCCCCATGAAAGATTATTATCAATATGAATTCCTAAAATTTTGATTACACTACTTGATTCAAAATTAAAACTATTTTCAGGAATTGATTTTAAAGTAAACAAAATGTTTTGAGTTTTAGTTTCATTCATTAAAAAACCGTTTTCTTTAAACCATATTGATGCCTTGTTTATTGTGGTGTCGGTTAATTTCTTTAGTTCATTCAGGTTATTACTACTATTGAAAAAAGTTGTGTCATCAGCGTAGAGAAGCGTATTAGCATCAACAGCCAATGTTATATCATTTATATATATGATAAAAAGTAAGGGTCCAAGTACAGATCCCTGAGGGACACCGTACTCTATTTTGACTTCCTGTGACCAACTTCCTTTGATGTATACTTTTTGTGTTCTATTGATGAGGTATGATTTTATAAAATCAAGGGCACTTCCATGAATTCCATAATGCTTTAATTTGGCTAAAAGAGTACTGTGTTCTACACAATCAACATAAATAAATGACCAAAAGTAAGTGTTTTGTAGAAAATTTTATTTTCTTTAAAGGCCCTCAGATTTGAGCTTAGTCCTGAATGGAGTTTGGTAAAAAAGACTGCGATGGTCAGACTTTCTGAGTTTTTATAGTGGTTTAAAATGAAAACAGACTAGCATTCATATGTTTTCTGGCAATTATATTATCTTATAGAATTGTATCAAATGTAAATGGTGTAGTATATGAGGAAGTGAGTTAGATTCTGTCTATTGAGTAACACTGTACAACAGGGAGTTATAGAAAGCTTTTTTATTACCTCAATAGTACTTAATTTAGGTCAGTGATCTTTATCAGCAGAATAAGTGGATCTGGGAGTATAATTCACGCTGAAGACATCCTGGGCATCCTACAGAAGATTCTGGAGGAGTGGTAATGTTATCATTCTGTGGTTATAAGAACACGTAGTTCTTTACTGGTGAGTGTTTGGTCTATTTAGAGAATAAGTATGCAGTGATCTTAATCAGCAGGATAAGTTCATCAGGAGATATAATTCAACGAGAGTAGAATCTGGGTAAAGCGGAGATGTTATCGTGGGGGAAGGGAGGCAGGTTAAAGGTTTGAAAGAACAGTGAGTTCTTTCCTGGAGGGATTTGTGTCTGTTATAAGAGTAAGTAGGACAGAGTGGACCATAGACCATAGACATGACAACTGGAAGTTATTGTTTGTAAATTATATGCTTATCGTATCTAAACGATAAAAAAAGAGTTTTTATATATCCTTATGTACAACAGTTTAAAATAAAATTAATGATACTTATGAATAAAAATAAAACACAAAATATTCTTTGAGCAATCTGTAATTTTCACCATATTAACGCTACTATTATCATCTATAGGACCTCAAACTGAATTTATTACCGTTCACCGGCTTGTCACATCGCAAACTGTGTCAGCTCCCTCCCCCTCAAATGATGAAGAGCGTGACCATGTAGCAGATTTTTGACTTAGCTAACTGAAGACACAGTGTTAGTTGTCACCTTCGAGGAGTGTGACACTATTACGTAAGAACAGTAGCCTACAACACCCATTGTTTACAGTTAGGCCGCAGGTATCATATAATCCACTAGAATGTCAGGTAGACAGTGTGTTTTAAAATATATATATACAATTTCTTTCTAGTCATTAGGCCCATCTACTAAATTATTTGCGGGTAAGGTCGGGGATACATTAAGAATACGCTCCCGTCCCAGGGTTTACTTGTAACTTTACACAGAAAAATTATAGATCGTCAGTTACATTCTCTCTATTTGGTTGTTGTGTATATTTGTTCTTAATTTATTTTGGAAGCTGTAGTGAGTCATTCTTACTAGATTGCTGACATACGGCTCATCATTATAATGACCGAACGAGTGACCGCATAGAGAAATAAAAAGAAATATCGTACATATTTGTTCTTCACTGATTTTGGAAGCTGTAGTGAGTCATTCTTACTAGATTGCTGACATACGGCTCATCATTATAATGACCGAACGAGTGACCGCATAGAGAAATAAAAAGAAATATCGTACATATTTGTTCTTAACTGATTTTGGAAGCTGTAGTGAGTCATTCTTACTAGATTGCTGACATACGGCTCATCATTATAATGACCGAACGAGTGACCGCATAGAGAAATAAAAAGAAATATCGTACATATTTGTTCTTAACTGATTTTGGAAGCTGTAGTGAGTCATTCTTACTAGATTGCTGACATACGGCTCATCATTATAATGACCGAACGAGTGACCGAATAGAGAAATATCGTACATATATAGCTTTAAGTATATTGTTTAAGGATCCAAAACGAAAATATATCTATGAAAACTGTGTTTACTTTAACTGTCGTAATTGTCAGATACGCTTATAAATATTTTTAATGCTTTTACACTATGAAAAATGTACTTAATTCATTGATTTATAAATATTTGATATAATATAAGTTAGGGCATCCATATAATAAGCAATAAATACTTTAATGATCGATGATACCTAATCATTGATATTCATGAGTACTGACTCCTCGCTACAACTACTTAAATTAAATTCCATCATATTTTAATTACGTTGTATAACAAACTACAATATAAAAAGTAATAATCTTATGGTGAATAAAAAATAATCTATGATATGTGTATTTATGAACTATACCAAACAAAACACTACTACACTTTTTACTATTTTTAAAATGAAACGTCTATGACACAAAAAAACCTGTGCATAACCACTGCACTTGCTGCCATTACAGATCTGCAGTATTAGTGTCAGTAACAGGTAATTCAGTAGTAACCTATTACCGGAAAACTGTTGTTTCAGTAACAGCTGGGCTGAATGATTTATTCTTATACGAGTTTTTTGTTTTAAGTTACCAGTAACAGCCCACACCATTTCGTGCAAGCAATAAGGCATTATTTAGCAATGGATATATTACTGTATTATCCGACATAACTAGGTTTAGTTAGGTTATCGTAAATATGTTACAAGTAGCACCATAGTTACACAGTGACGCCCCACCGAAGTCCGCACTGATGGCCAGGAACATTTCCGATCGGTACTTTCCCGACCCCAGATTACTTCCCAGATCATTCAACTTCTCCGACGTCAGATCACGTTGCCCACCGATCTACTGGCGAAAAAGGAAAAACATCCCTCGGGATGGTACGTAAATTCATGCACAGATCACGTGAGCACTTGTTAAGGGTATCTTTAACTTTCTATGTATATAACACGTACATGAATAGCCTAATAACAAATATTAGATGAGTACTTTGTAGTACCTAATAATTGTGTTCTGTATAAGCATTAAAAATATTCATTAAAATATCAGATAACTTACAGGTAACAAAGAAACAGTTTTAATGCATAAAATTCATGTCCTAGACCACTTAATAATTATTATTTATGTGAATTATCTTTATTATATCAATTATATTTAAGCACTAGAGCTTAAAAATAATTCATTATTTTTTCATTCATTATTTCTGAGACAAATTTACCTAAAAAAATGTAATTTAACATGGTCGAGGTACGCGCTGACAGATCCCCTTAATTCTCGTGAAACCATATCAATAACAGTAGTAAGTATAAATTTTCTGATATTGTATGAGGTTTGGAGATTTAAGCAATTTTTAATTCTACATCATATGAAGCATGTTGATTAGTATTACTCATTACACTGATATTTCTTATTTGATATTTCAGAGCCTGAAATTATTTTTAAATAAAGCTTTTCGGTTTATACTTAAAGCCATTTGTTTCCAGATATCGTAACTCTTTTATTGGTTTCATTGACTCAGCGAACAGTACTTCACCACATACAATATACTGTGGCTTATGTCTAAGGGATCTACACTCGAACTTCAAAAAATACTCTTTGTATTATCCATTTTTTTTTTAGTTTTATCTGTTTCTTTACTCGGGAAAATACTTCTTTCTAAGAATGCATTCATTACAACGTTGAACTAACACCAAACAGCAAAATAAACACGCGAAGAGAGTGAAACTTGCAGGTTAGATCGGGAAGACAAAAGGCCAAATCACCGGCACCCTTAGTTATCTACTCATAACGTAGCTATAGTGATAAGGGTTGATTCAATGTGAATGTTGAGTTTAGCTCCAGGTTCATTTGTCTTAGTGCAGCATCTTTTGTTCGTCTGAAGAGATCCTACAAATATGTTGACGAAGAAACTTAAACTCTTTTCGACATTAGAGACAAATAGTATATAAAAGATATTGTAATCTAGTTGCCGAGATACTCTCATTGTGTTATAAGTGATAATTGTTTCCAATTATTTTGCGAGGGTGTACCGTAAAATTAAACTTCATTATTTTACCAAATACGATACGAGGCCAATGTATTCAGTTGTAGTGATCGCCTCGCAACTGCCCCCTGGATCATAGTTTCAAAGAAGTGCTCTAAAAACCACTCGTTTAGCTATTCTAAACTACAATGTCCATATGAGCCGTATCTCAGCATTCATGTCAGAATGACTGAGTACAGCTTTCAAAATATACATTGAAAATTTCAAATCACTGGCCATCCAAGAAGACAAACTGGAAGGCAGTTATTTTATTATAATCACACTACAATGAAATCTGGGGACGAGAATGGTTTTAATTATGTTTACAGAATTTTCCTTTTTTTATGCATAATGAATCTGAGTTCAAATATTTCGTTACATCTTTAATTTGGAAATGTATTTTAATGTAAAAAAATTTATTAACCGTGATTTTTTAAAATTTAAAATGCCAATAAGTGTTTAGTGTTGAGGAAGAGAGAACAACAACAGCGCACCTACTGGTCTCAGTCTAAACTAACTCAGTCAACAACCTGGTGGACAGGAACTGAACTAGACAATACTGCAAGCGTGTTGGCCATTGTCAGACTTTATTCTGTAATTAAGAATAATACTAGGACTATTATACCATTACTAATTCATCCGTCACTGCCAAGTTTCAATACAAGAGCAATATTATCGAAACCGTTATATTTTCTTACATGATTTACACCATAGAACTCTCTCACATTGCAATGGCGTAGTCACACAGAAATTTTGAGGTTGATGAAATTTACCATTTCATACAAACTTTTAAGATTTTTGTTCTTAACACTAATTGAAAATGTTTCTTAGAAAATCTAAATTGATAAAACAACTCAATCAATGTTTTAAAGTAATATTTCGATCTGGAATGTAGCCTACAGTTGGTCTTATTGAGACCTCTCCTATATTCAGTTTATTGTTATTAATATGAGTCTTGATCACATAACTATTACTTGTAGACTGTTAGATATAACTCGATAGTTGTCATGTACAGAGAATGTTAATAGTCAGACACAATCTTAAAGGCAGTAAGATTCGTTTCATGGAATCTTATTATGTTCAGCATGTGACATGAAATCCACTATACTTTTGTGTTACCTTATATTCTTTATGAAATTTGAACTATTCAAAATTAGTTTGCTTGTATGTTGTTAAATGGTTAGTTTAGTAGCGGGAATTACGGAATGTTTAGTTCTCTGTGGTTGTGGTTCTAAAATACCCACTTGACAACCAGTAAAGTACGACTATCTTTTCTCGCTTTCAGACGTTAGAAAGTGCACTGAGCTTGTGACACCGTTATGAAAATAAAAAGTTGTCAAAACTCAACACCTCTGTCTCTTGAAATATTTTTCAATTCAAGTTTGGATTTTTATATTGAGCTGGTTAGCTACAGAAACGGAGGTTTCATTTTAAGGATCCACTTTAAGTGATGTTTGCTACCGTTTAACAAAAAGTAGGTCTGGGCTTTAAAATTACTAATCCCCAGTACTGAACAAACTTCATGTGCTAAAAGGTTGTGTCAATATTATAAGTCTAGACTCAGAATGGAAATCCCACGCAATCCTTTATCATTGAGAGCTAGAATTGGATGCATTCTTGTAACCAAACTAAGAAAACTTGGAAAACAACTTTTTTCTATTTTATTTAGTATAATAGCAATTAGGAGGCTATTTAAAAAAAAAACAATAGGCTTTGTCGGTTTTGAGCCTTTTAACAGAATTCTGAGAACACAGTGACATAGCTTAGTATGTAGCTTTAAACTTTTACATTCAACAAGTGTTACTTGTCTTCTGAGGCACTAAAGCTACATATTTGATTTACAGCCTGTATGTTACAATACTTATTTTTAAAACATTCGTTATTCATATTTTTAACAATACTTTTATTTACTAGTTTAACCTGAGTGGAATTCTTCATGAAATATAAAGATTGTTCAGTGTTATAATAAGTTACTACTTATTAAAATTAGACAACGATTATTCTTATAATACAAATTTAAAATCAACTCTATTATTGTATTCACGTCTTTCCCAGCAAATAATTTGGATTAGGAAATTGCTTGAAGGTGACGTAACTAACTCTGTGTTTCCACAGTTGGCTATGTCAGCGATCTGATATATGGTCGCTCTTCATCGGTGAGATGAATATGGTAGGGAAAGTTTGCTATGTGACATAACTATATCTTATGTACATACTATAATTTTTTCACCTGTTTTTACTTAGAACTGATTACAAAATTGCTCTTAACCTCCTAATTTAGTACCGTTGATTTCATGTAGAGTTAAATAATGTTTCTGTACCCGGAAAATTTATTTCAAGCAGCTAACTTTTATGTGCATGTTATACACATTTTATATTTATCTTATTTCTCAAACCCAAAATTGATTGCTCAAACTTAAAGAGTTAAAGAACAGTGTTTCGAGGGCCTGGCCATGATTCAAGGTTCTTATATGCACCAAAAAAGAAATAAAAACTCTAATGTTGGATAAATTTAGATAATTTGAAGTAAAGTATGAATATTTCAAGTACTTATAATAATAATAATAATAAATTCGTTTATTTGTCGTAAAACATGTTACATGCATTGACAAAGTCTAATTCAGCTACAGACTAAGTAGCATTGTCTCTAAATAATATTTAATAAGTATAATACATAAATATTATATATATATAACAATATAAGACATTAATTGTCTAGTTGATAATTATACTAGTTATATTATGAGTTTATCTTAAAACAATCATTAAAAGTCTATTTTGTTAATAGAAAAAAACTCATCAATATTATATAAAGGGTTTTTTAATAGCCATTCATAAAGTTTGTTTTTATAAATTTTAAGAGGGTATTTTTCTATCAAATGTTTCAATTTGTTATACACCTTCAAGCCAATTATAACATGACTATTCAAAGATTTGCTCAGTCGACAATATTCAATTAAAATGTTATTTTTGTTTCGTGTGTTATAATTATGTGTTTGTGTATGGTTTATTAAGTCCTTATTATTTAAAATGTAAACAGATAAGTCAAACAAATATAAATTAACTATTGTAAGTATTCCTTGGTTAATAAAAACAGGTTTACAATGATCAAGATATTCAGCTTTACCAACAATTCTAACAGCTTTCTTTTGAAGCACCAGTATTTCCTGAACTCTAGCACTATTTCCCCACAGTATTAATCCGTATCTCAAAATTGACTGAAAGTATCCAAAATATGCAGTCCGAACATAATTTTTACTTATGCAGCAAGATAGACGTCTCAATAAAAAAATAATTCTAGATAATTTAGTAGACAGAAAATCAATGTGAGGTCCCCATGAAAGATTATTATCAATATGAATTCCTAAAATTTTGATTACACTACTTGATTCAAAATTAAAACTATTTTCAGGAATTGATTTTAAAGTAAACAAAATGTTTTGAGTTTTAGTTTCATTCATTAAAAAACCGTTTTCTTTAAACCATATTGATGCCTTGTTTATTGTGGTGTCGGTTAATTTCTTTAGTTCATTCAGGTTATTACTACTATTGAAAAAAGTTGTGTCATCAGCGTAGAGAAGCGTATTAGCATCAACAGCCAATGTTATATCATTTATATATATGATAAAAAGTAAGGGTCCAAGTACAGATCCCTGAGGGACACCGTACTCTATTTTGACTTCCTGTGACCAACTTCCTTTGATGTATACTTTTTGTGTTCTATTGATGAGGTATGATTTTATAAAATCAAGGGCACTTCCATGAATTCCATAATGCTTTAATTTGGCTAAAAGAGTACTGTGTTCTACACAATCA
Source organism: Homalodisca vitripennis (assembly GCF_021130785.1). Lineage (NCBI taxonomy): Eukaryota > Metazoa > Arthropoda > Insecta > Hemiptera > Cicadellidae > Homalodisca > Homalodisca vitripennis. The sequence continues at coordinate 48,237,351 of NC_060212.1, forward strand.
ACATAAATAAATGACCAAAAGTAAGTGTTTTGTAGAAAATTTTATTTTCTTTAAAGGCCCTCAGATTTGAGCTTAGTCCTGAATGGAGTTTGGTAAAAAAGACTGCGATGGTCAGACTTTCTGAGTTTTTATAGTGGTTTAAAATGAAAACAGACTAGCATTCATATGTTTTCTGGCAATTATATTATCTTATAGAATTGTATCAAATGTAAATGGTGTAGTATATGAGGAAGTGAGTTAGATTCTGTCTATTGAGTAACACTGTACAACAGGGAGTTATAGAAAGCTTTTTTATTACCTCAATAGTACTTAATTTAGGTCAGTGATCTTTATCAGCAGAATAAGTGGATCTGGGAGTATAATTCACGCTGAAGACATCCTGGGCATCCTACAGAAGATTCTGGAGGAGTGGTAATGTTATCATTCTGTGGTTATAAGAACACGTAGTTCTTTACTGGTGAGTGTTTGGTCTATTTAGAGAATAAGTATGCAGTGATCTTAATCAGCAGGATAAGTTCATCAGGAGATATAATTCAACGAGAGTAGAATCTGGGTAAAGCGGAGATGTTATCGTGGGGGAAGGGAGGCAGGTTAAAGGTTTGAAAGAACAGTGAGTTCTTTCCTGGAGGGATTTGTGTCTGTTATAAGAGTAAGTAGGACAGAGTGGACCATAGACCATAGACATGACAACTGGAAGTTATTGTTTGTAAATTATATGCTTATCGTATCTAAACGATAAAAAAAGAGTTTTTATATATCCTTATGTACAACAGTTTAAAATAAAATTAATGATACTTATGAATAAAAATAAAACACAAAATATTCTTTGAGCAATCTGTAATTTTCACCATATTAACGCTACTATTATCATCTATAGGACCTCAAACTGAATTTATTACCGTTCACCGGCTTGTCACATCGCAAACTGTGTCAGCTCCCTCCCCCTCAAATGATGAAGAGCGTGACCATGTAGCAGATTTTTGACTTAGCTAACTGAAGACACAGTGTTAGTTGTCACCTTCGAGGAGTGTGACACTATTACGTAAGAACAGTAGCCTACAACACCCATTGTTTACAGTTAGGCCGCAGGTATCATATAATCCACTAGAATGTCAGGTAGACAGTGTGTTTTAAAATATATATATACAATTTCTTTCTAGTCATTAGGCCCATCTACTAAATTATTTGCGGGTAAGGTCGGGGATACATTAAGAATACGCTCCCGTCCCAGGGTTTACTTGTAACTTTACACAGAAAAATTATAGATCGTCAGTTACATTCTCTCTATTTGGTTGTTGTGTATATTTGTTCTTAATTTATTTTGGAAGCTGTAGTGAGTCATTCTTACTAGATTGCTGACATACGGCTCATCATTATAATGACCGAACGAGTGACCGCATAGAGAAATAAAAAGAAATATCGTACATATTTGTTCTTCACTGATTTTGGAAGCTGTAGTGAGTCATTCTTACTAGATTGCTGACATACGGCTCATCATTATAATGACCGAACGAGTGACCGCATAGAGAAATAAAAAGAAATATCGTACATATTTGTTCTTAACTGATTTTGGAAGCTGTAGTGAGTCATTCTTACTAGATTGCTGACATACGGCTCATCATTATAATGACCGAACGAGTGACCGCATAGAGAAATAAAAAGAAATATCGTACATATTTGTTCTTAACTGATTTTGGAAGCTGTAGTGAGTCATTCTTACTAGATTGCTGACATACGGCTCATCATTATAATGACCGAACGAGTGACCGAATAGAGAAATATCGTACATATATAGCTTTAAGTATATTGTTTAAGGATCCAAAACGAAAATATATCTATGAAAACTGTGTTTACTTTAACTGTCGTAATTGTCAGATACGCTTATAAATATTTTTAATGCTTTTACACTATGAAAAATGTACTTAATTCATTGATTTATAAATATTTGATATAATATAAGTTAGGGCATCCATATAATAAGCAATAAATACTTTAATGATCGATGATACCTAATCATTGATATTCATGAGTACTGACTCCTCGCTACAACTACTTAAATTAAATTCCATCATATTTTAATTACGTTGTATAACAAACTACAATATAAAAAGTAATAATCTTATGGTGAATAAAAAATAATCTATGATATGTGTATTTATGAACTATACCAAACAAAACACTACTACACTTTTTACTATTTTTAAAATGAAACGTCTATGACACAAAAAAACCTGTGCATAACCACTGCACTTGCTGCCATTACAGATCTGCAGTATTAGTGTCAGTAACAGGTAATTCAGTAGTAACCTATTACCGGAAAACTGTTGTTTCAGTAACAGCTGGGCTGAATGATTTATTCTTATACGAGTTTTTTGTTTTAAGTTACCAGTAACAGCCCACACCATTTCGTGCAAGCAATAAGGCATTATTTAGCAATGGATATATTACTGTATTATCCGACATAACTAGGTTTAGTTAGGTTATCGTAAATATGTTACAAGTAGCACCATAGTTACACAGTGACGCCCCACCGAAGTCCGCACTGATGGCCAGGAACATTTCCGATCGGTACTTTCCCGACCCCAGATTACTTCCCAGATCATTCAACTTCTCCGACGTCAGATCACGTTGCCCACCGATCTACTGGCGAAAAAGGAAAAACATCCCTCGGGATGGTACGTAAATTCATGCACAGATCACGTGAGCACTTGTTAAGGGTATCTTTAACTTTCTATGTATATAACACGTACATGAATAGCCTAATAACAAATATTAGATGAGTACTTTGTAGTACCTAATAATTGTGTTCTGTATAAGCATTAAAAATATTCATTAAAATATCAGATAACTTACAGGTAACAAAGAAACAGTTTTAATGCATAAAATTCATGTCCTAGACCACTTAATAATTATTATTTATGTGAATTATCTTTATTATATCAATTATATTTAAGCACTAGAGCTTAAAAATAATTCATTATTTTTTCATTCATTATTTCTGAGACAAATTTACCTAAAAAAATGTAATTTAACATGGTCGAGGTACGCGCTGACAGATCCCCTTAATTCTCGTGAAACCATATCAATAACAGTAGTAAGTATAAATTTTCTGATATTGTATGAGGTTTGGAGATTTAAGCAATTTTTAATTCTACATCATATGAAGCATGTTGATTAGTATTACTCATTACACTGATATTTCTTATTTGATATTTCAGAGCCTGAAATTATTTTTAAATAAAGCTTTTCGGTTTATACTTAAAGCCATTTGTTTCCAGATATCGTAACTCTTTTATTGGTTTCATTGACTCAGCGAACAGTACTTCACCACATACAATATACTGTGGCTTATGTCTAAGGGATCTACACTCGAACTTCAAAAAATACTCTTTGTATTATCCATTTTTTTTTTAGTTTTATCTGTTTCTTTACTCGGGAAAATACTTCTTTCTAAGAATGCATTCATTACAACGTTGAACTAACACCAAACAGCAAAATAAACACGCGAAGAGAGTGAAACTTGCAGGTTAGATCGGGAAGACAAAAGGCCAAATCACCGGCACCCTTAGTTATCTACTCATAACGTAGCTATAGTGATAAGGGTTGATTCAATGTGAATGTTGAGTTTAGCTCCAGGTTCATTTGTCTTAGTGCAGCATCTTTTGTTCGTCTGAAGAGATCCTACAAATATGTTGACGAAGAAACTTAAACTCTTTTCGACATTAGAGACAAATAGTATATAAAAGATATTGTAATCTAGTTGCCGAGATACTCTCATTGTGTTATAAGTGATAATTGTTTCCAATTATTTTGCGAGGGTGTACCGTAAAATTAAACTTCATTATTTTACCAAATACGATACGAGGCCAATGTATTCAGTTGTAGTGATCGCCTCGCAACTGCCCCCTGGATCATAGTTTCAAAGAAGTGCTCTAAAAACCACTCGTTTAGCTATTCTAAACTACAATGTCCATATGAGCCGTATCTCAGCATTCATGTCAGAATGACTGAGTACAGCTTTCAAAATATACATTGAAAATTTCAAATCACTGGCCATCCAAGAAGACAAACTGGAAGGCAGTTATTTTATTATAATCACACTACAATGAAATCTGGGGACGAGAATGGTTTTAATTATGTTTACAGAATTTTCCTTTTTTTATGCATAATGAATCTGAGTTCAAATATTTCGTTACATCTTTAATTTGGAAATGTATTTTAATGTAAAAAAATTTATTAACCGTGATTTTTTAAAATTTAAAATGCCAATAAGTGTTTAGTGTTGAGGAAGAGAGAACAACAACAGCGCACCTACTGGTCTCAGTCTAAACTAACTCAGTCAACAACCTGGTGGACAGGAACTGAACTAGACAATACTGCAAGCGTGTTGGCCATTGTCAGACTTTATTCTGTAATTAAGAATAATACTAGGACTATTATACCATTACTAATTCATCCGTCACTGCCAAGTTTCAATACAAGAGCAATATTATCGAAACCGTTATATTTTCTTACATGATTTACACCATAGAACTCTCTCACATTGCAATGGCGTAGTCACACAGAAATTTTGAGGTTGATGAAATTTACCATTTCATACAAACTTTTAAGATTTTTGTTCTTAACACTAATTGAAAATGTTTCTTAGAAAATCTAAATTGATAAAACAACTCAATCAATGTTTTAAAGTAATATTTCGATCTGGAATGTAGCCTACAGTTGGTCTTATTGAGACCTCTCCTATATTCAGTTTATTGTTATTAATATGAGTCTTGATCACATAACTATTACTTGTAGACTGTTAGATATAACTCGATAGTTGTCATGTACAGAGAATGTTAATAGTCAGACACAATCTTAAAGGCAGTAAGATTCGTTTCATGGAATCTTATTATGTTCAGCATGTGACATGAAATCCACTATACTTTTGTGTTACCTTATATTCTTTATGAAATTTGAACTATTCAAAATTAGTTTGCTTGTATGTTGTTAAATGGTTAGTTTAGTAGCGGGAATTACGGAATGTTTAGTTCTCTGTGGTTGTGGTTCTAAAATACCCACTTGACAACCAGTAAAGTACGACTATCTTTTCTCGCTTTCAGACGTTAGAAAGTGCACTGAGCTTGTGACACCGTTATGAAAATAAAAAGTTGTCAAAACTCAACACCTCTGTCTCTTGAAATATTTTTCAATTCAAGTTTGGATTTTTATATTGAGCTGGTTAGCTACAGAAACGGAGGTTTCATTTTAAGGATCCACTTTAAGTGATGTTTGCTACCGTTTAACAAAAAGTAGGTCTGGGCTTTAAAATTACTAATCCCCAGTACTGAACAAACTTCATGTGCTAAAAGGTTGTGTCAATATTATAAGTCTAGACTCAGAATGGAAATCCCACGCAATCCTTTATCATTGAGAGCTAGAATTGGATGCATTCTTGTAACCAAACTAAGAAAACTTGGAAAACAACTTTTTTCTATTTTATTTAGTATAATAGCAATTAGGAGGCTATTTAAAAAAAAAAACAATAGGCTTTGTCGGTTTTGAGCCTTTTAACAGAATTCTGAGAACACAGTGACATAGCTTAGTATGTAGCTTTAAACTTTTACATTCAACAAGTGTTACTTGTCTTCTGAGGCACTAAAGCTACATATTTGATTTACAGCCTGTATGTTACAATACTTATTTTTAAAACATTCGTTATTCATATTTTTAACAATACTTTTATTTACTAGTTTAACCTGAGTGGAATTCTTCATGAAATATAAAGATTGTTCAGTGTTATAATAAGTTACTACTTATTAAAATTAGACAACGATTATTCTTATAATACAAATTTAAAATCAACTCTATTATTGTATTCACGTCTTTCCCAGCAAATAATTTGGATTAGGAAATTGCTTGAAGGTGACGTAACTAACTCTGTGTTTCCACAGTTGGCTATGTCAGCGATCTGATATATGGTCGCTCTTCATCGGTGAGATGAATATGGTAGGGAAAGTTTGCTATGTGACATAACTATATCTTATGTACATACTATAATTTTTTCACCTGTTTTTACTTAGAACTGATTACAAAATTGCTCTTAACCTCCTAATTTAGTACCGTTGATTTCATGTAGAGTTAAATAATGTTTCTGTACCCGGAAAATTTATTTCAAGCAGCTAACTTTTATGTGCATGTTATACACATTTTATATTTATCTTATTTCTCAAACCCAAAATTGATTGCTCAAACTTAAAGAGTTAAAGAACAGTGTTTCGAGGGCCTGGCCATGATTCAAGGTTCTTATATGCACCAAAAAAGAAATAAAAACTCTAATGTTGGATAAATTTAGATAATTTGAAGTAAAGTATGAATATTTCAAGTACTTATAATAATAATAATAATAAATTCGTTTATTTGTCGTAAAACATGTTACATGCATTGACAAAGTCTAATTCAGCTACAGACTAAGTAGCATTGTCTCTAAATAATATTTAATAAGTATAATACATAAATATTATATTTTATATATATATAACAATATAAGACATTAATTGTCTAGTTGATAATTATACTAGTTATATTATGAGTTTATCTTAAAACAATCATTAAAAGTCTATTTTGTTAATAGAAAAAAACTCATCAATATTATATAAAGGGTTTTTTAATAGCCATTCATAAAGTTTGTTTTTATAAATTTTAAGAGGGTATTTTTCTATCAAATGTTTCAATTTGTTATACACCTTCAAGCCAATTATAACATGACTATTCAAAGATTTGCTCAGTCGACAATATTCAATTAAAATGTTATTTTTGTTTCGTGTGTTATAATTATGTGTTTGTGTATGGTTTATTAAGTCCTTATTATTTAAAATGTAAACAGATAAGTCAAACAAATATAAATTAACTATTGTAAGTATTCCTTGGTTAATAAAAACAGGTTTACAATGATCAAGATATTCAGCTTTACCAACAATTCTAACAGCTTTCTTTTGAAGCACCAGTATTTCCTGAACTCTAGCACTATTTCCCCACAGTATTAATCCGTATCTCAAAATTGACTGAAAGTATCCAAAATATGCAGTCCGAACATAATTTTTACTTATGCAGCAAGATAGACGTCTCAATAAAAAAATAATTCTAGATAATTTAGTAGACAGAAAATCAATGTGAGGTCCCCATGAAAGATTATTATCAATATGAATTCCTAAAATTTTGATTACACTACTTGATTCAAAATTAAAACTATTTTCAGGAATTGATTTTAAAGTAAACAAAATGTTTTGAGTTTTAGTTTCATTCATTAAAAAACCGTTTTCTTTAAACCATATTGATGCCTTGTTTATTGTGGTGTCGGTTAATTTCTTTAGTTCATTCAGGTTATTACTACTATTGAAAAAAGTTGTGTCATCAGCGTAGAGAAGCGTATTAGCATCAACAGCCAATGTTATATCATTTATATATATGATAAAAAGTAAGGGTCCAAGTACAGATCCCTGAGGGACACCGTACTCTATTTTGACTTCCTGTGACCAACTTCCTTTGATGTATACTTTTTGTGTTCTATTGATGAGGTATGATTTTATAAAATCAAGGGCACTTCCATGAATTCCATAATGCTTTAATTTGGCTAAAAGAGTACTGTGTTCTACACAATCAACATAAATAAATGACCAAAAGTAAGTGTTTTGTAGAAAATTTTATTTTCTTTAAAGGCCCTCAGATTTGAGCTTAGTCCTGAATGGAGTTTGGTAAAAAAGACTGCGATGGTCAGACTTTCTGAGTTTTTATAGTGGTTTAAAATGAAAACAGACTAGCATTCATATGTTTTCTGGCAATTATATTATCTTATAGAATTGTATCAAATGTAAATGGTGTAGTATATGAGGAAGTGAGTTAGATTCTGTCTATTGAGTAACACTGTACAACAGGGAGTTATAGAAAGCTTTTTTATTACCTCAATAGTACTTAATTTAGGTCAGTGATCTTTATCAGCAGAATAAGTGGATCTGGGAGTATAATTCACGCTGAAGACATCCTGGGCATCCTACAGAAGATTCTGGAGGAGTGGTAATGTTATCATTCTGTGGTTATAAGAACACGTAGTTCTTTACTGGTGAGTGTTTGGTCTATTTAGAGAATAAGTATGCAGTGATCTTAATCAGCAGGATAAGTTCATCAGGAGATATAATTCAACGAGAGTAGAATCTGGGTAAAGCGGAGATGTTATCGTGGGGGAAGGGAGGCAGGTTAAAGGTTTGAAAGAACAGTGAGTTCTTTCCTGGAGGGATTTGTGTCTGTTATAAGAGTAAGTAGGACAGAGTGACATGTATCTTGGAAGTGCATTGAAAACCTCTTCTATCAATATCCCCCTTACCACTAATGCTAAAAAATACTAAAAGCTATTTCCATGAAAGAAATATATCTTTCTCTATCTAATATTGACATCCCTATCAATCTGTGTTATTTACACAACGGTTAAGATATTTTTCAAACTTGTTTATAAAATCCTCATTGATCAAAAATCTTCAAAAAGATGTGCCATATGACCTATCTTACTGTTTGAAATTGTAGAGATTCGAACTTGTGCCGCTCGTTGTTTGACACTCTCTGTATTTTAAATGTGAACAAATTTATTTTGGTTACAGTTTATTTCATCGCTCATGGATAACAATTCAACCACACGAGATTACGGTCGGGTGTCTGATACACCCTCTATATTAAATATTACAGTGGAAATAGTTGTGTTTTTATTGAGTAAGCTGTTATTATTTTGTGTTACCTGGTTATTTTCTCATTATCAAAGAGGAGTGTTATTCTCATTCAGATAATAAATGAAAAAATGTATTATGAAATTTATCGACATTTTAAATTTACATTTTATGCTGTGGAGTAAACACTTTGCTATATAACGTTGTAAATAAATTTACGTAACTAAAATTCTACATAATGTGACATCTCTCCATTGCGTACCTATCCATGCTTTGTACATTTTTTAATTAATACAAATAACGTACTCGATTTTAAGAATTATGAATATATGTTTACATTTAACTTATGACTAATATTTGTATACGTGATAGAATAATAAATTAGGATTTGCGTACAACAGTGTTATAAGGTACCTATCGTTCCTTACTTACAGCAATTTTTTATTATTAATATGTGTGATTTATTAAGGCAATTAAACGGAATAGGGCTCTTCTTCCATAATAAATGGTTCCTTACTTATTCTAGACAATAATATGTGTATCAACAGTGTTTACCTTTAGGTTTTATTGTTTTTATTCTTTATTAGTGATAAATTAAAAAAAAGTTATTGTAAACTGTAACAATCATAACTCACCATTGCATTGTTGCCTAGTATACATAAGAGACAATGCATTGTTATGATTATATTGCATTTTGTTCCAGTTCTAGTTTTATCAATGTGATTTTTTGTGTTTTTCTTTATAAAACAATCTCAAATTCTTACTAGTTTTCTATTATTTTATTAGTTGGAATTACCAATTTCAAGAAGACACATTAAATACAAAGTAGAATAGGAGGGTCATCATTACTTTACCAACAAAACAACTCATTCATAAAACATTAGACGAAAGGCACATTGAGCTCTCAAGACGTTATTTTGAACGAACTGAATCCTCTCAGCAAACCATTGAGTGGACACTGCAGTATGTTGCTCGCTATATTACTAGATCAATAGCGTAATATGATCATTACAACCACTTCTTCTGCAGACTGTTGGAGCTTAAGTTGTCTGAAGCTGAAAGAGGGTTCCCATTAGAGCTGATGTAGTAAAACCTAGACTATACAGAACATCTATGAGTGGTTTCATTCAAAAAGGAATGATACTATTACGATTACTCAAGATATTATAGAGGTCGTTCTATAGCGCACATTTATTTATATTTTATACCAAGTTGTGTAAATCATGTCCTAATTCAAGCTCCACTGTAACTTTACCATTCCCCTATTCACCTTTCAATTGTGAATATTGAGTGTGTGCTCTGAGTCACAGAATTTACTTATTGAATCCTTCTGGAATTCTTTCCAGACGCAGTACTAAGATGAAGGGGAACCGTAGCTAAACTGTTTTCACCACAGCAACATTATGTGTAGAAGCCTCGTTTACTCTAATTTGCCTAGGAATTATGACACTCGTCGTGCACTCAATTGTGCACATGCCGATACAATTGGATGACCTCTTCACAGAGATTACACTATACGGTGTAGTTTATGTGTGTATAATGTGTAAACGATATAATGAGTTAACTTTGAGCTTCATCCTTGCCAACTTTTTTTGGTCTCTTCAGTCGAATACAGAGTTAAGTAGTCAATATTGTGAGAGTGTCTGATTCCAAACGCTGCACTACGTATAGAACTACAAGAAATATGAGCAAACTCATTATTTACACTCAATAATCCTTTCCCTCCTTACCTACATTTCTTTTTCTATTGTCTTTGTGAACGAGTTCTCCTAGAGGGTGGAGATTTCTCAGAGTTACTGGGGATGTACCTAGAATGCGGATTTACCTACAACTGCGTGTGTTCTAAAACTACTTCAGGAATTTATGGTTTAATTGACTTAGGAAACCAGTTACTGCGTTAAAGTGGACTGATTGTCTGAAGAATACAATAATAATTATGTGTCTGAAATTTTATTGATTAAGAGTGGTTTTTACTCACTGTTGGGTGTTGTATTCGTGCTGTCTGGAACTGGTTATTTATGCACGATCGAAATCTGCTTGAACGTCGATCGGAGGAACTGTGAGTAGCTGGTGCATATTGACTTTGCTGATGGTTGTCTTACGACATTATCATCGATCTGCATGCAGTAGACGGTAGCTGGTCTGTTGATCGGCGAAACTGATCTGTGGCGCATGCGCCGCGGTAAACCACTGCTGCCACGCGCACGGCCTGACCTGTACCTGCTCAACTCACGGCTGGCGGAACGGAGCATTTACTGCTGCGCCTGCCGCTGACTGAATACGTCCCGCCTGACATCGCTGCCTGCGCCGTGCATCGCTCCGCATCGGGCGACATGGTGATTCATACCCGTTCAACTATAGCGCAGCTTTCTTTCATTAATTGAGGCTGTTCTAAATGACGCAACGGGTTTTGACGACGCTACTGAATGCGTGATTACTCGTATATGTACGCAATTAAAAAGATTGCGAGTAAATTTTCCCAACGTAGATTTTGATGAGCTCGAAACTGATTTTTGCGAATTATTAAAAAAGGTGAATGACTCAAATATTTTGAGTCAAACCTTACATTCTGAAAATGAACATTTAAAGTTGCATACTGGTGCCTTGGAAAAAAACTCCAAGATGAGAAATTTCAAAGACGTTCTGAGCTGAATGACTCCTTGAACGCTCAAGATGTGATTTTAGAAGAGAAAGACGCTATTTTAAGTGAGAACTTAATGTTAAAAACTAGTTCTAGTAAACTTAGGTCTAAGATAGATGAACTTATGAATGATTATTCATGTGTAAATGCATTGCAGTCCGAAAAAGATATGTTAATTAAACAACTTAATTGTAACATTGATGAGTTAAACAGAAAGCACGCAGATTTATCCTCTTTGGTAAATACATTGAAAAATCAACTAAAATCGGCAGAAGCCGGGACGTGGCTAATGAATAGATGGGTAGACGATAGAGTCCTAGACTCATACTTTGAAACATTTGCAAAAGCCTTTTCTGATCTACCTTGTAAAATCTTATTTTTGGGCCCAACTCTTGTTCAGATGGTAAAATTGGGGGCAGAAGATGATGCTAAGGCGCTTCTGTCGCAGGTGTCCCTTTCATCTTCGCATTATGTTTTCTGTTGTGTTAGTAACAACGTCGCGACCCTGAAAGACGACTCAGGGACGCACTGGAGTTTGTTATTTGTGGATGTTGCTGAGGGAGCAGCTTATCATTTTGATTCCCTAAACCAGTCAAATAATTTATCTGCTAAGTTAACGGCCTCAAAGTTGGGGGTGGAAGAATGTAACTTTACTGAAATTAGCTGTATGCAACAAAAGAACAGTTTTGAATGCGGTATAAGTGTGCTAGTGAACACTAGACTTGTAACTGAGGGGTTTTGTGCTCGGGGGCCCACGTCTCAATGTTCTTTCATGGACTGGTACAGGAACTTCTTTACGCCGGACTTAACTGCTGACGAGGAGTCTAGTGACAGACTGTCTGATGGTTCTTTAGTGCTACCCCTGCTGAGTTGTGCAAGCCCTAGCAAGGTTGAATCATTGCCTGTAAATAATGTAAATAGAACTGTAGATTTAAGTAAAACACAACCTGAATGTAAAAATAGCCAAAACTATGAGTCATACAATTTAGATCCCAGTGAATGGAATGTTGTCAAACGAAAGCGAAATAAGACTACTAGTCATAAATCCCAAACATACTGAGTAAAAAAGAGGCCTGGGCCGCTATGTAGAAATCGTTATCATGTTTTAGATGGTTCAAATAATATAACATGTGAAAATGATATTAGAGTTATTAAAAATGTATCAGGTGTATGGAGAGAAAAACCTAAACAATCGCAGTCTAGAAATAGTTTTAAGCGAATAAAACGACTGAGGGCAAATGTAGTAACAGAGTCAACCGAAAAGCCGGCTTCACCCTATGCATGTTCTGTAATGGGATCAAACGGTGAACACCAACAATTATTTGTAAGTGAGGGTTGTACTCCTGAGCGGTCGCGGGGTACTGATCGGCAGGTTGGCGGTGGGACATTAAAGAATGTCTTGGTCATCGGTGACTCATTGTTGCGATATGCTGGGAATCTCTGCTTGAAAAATGGGGCCACCTTAGATATCAATCCAGGTGCAAAAATTGAGCATATTAAGCAAAAGCTTTTGAAGTATGTGCCAAACCAGCCAAAAATTATTTATATTCATGTTGGCACCAATAATCTTGTTGATGGTTATAACGGACGACCTGGGTACAATGGCGGTTGGGGGAAGCGCGCGGCACTTCATAGCATGGCGGACCTGTTGAGTACCGCAAAAAAACACTTTCCAATTTCTGACATTATGTTGAGTAGTGTTTTAACTAGGCGAGACATTGCACCACTACCACTTTGTAATTTTAATGAACAGCTAGAAGTTATGTGCATTAATTTTAATGTCACTTATGTTGACGCGAACCGCCTGGTGAGGGGGTATCACCTTGCTCGTGATGGTCGTCACTTAAATTGGGCAGGAAATTTCTGGTTCGGGAATTTTATTTTCAGGTGTTTGCACGAGAAAAAAGCTTTCCGGGTGGATGTTCGCCGGTTTCCGCAGTTCCTGGCGACTTTAGAGCTGTTCCTGAGGTGTCACAGGCTTCTGTTAAGCATATGGAGTCGGGAAACGGCATCAGAGGGGCTTGTTTTCCAGAGTTGGGCACTTAAATGTGAGATAAATGAACACAGGTTTCCAGGAGCTGTGTGCGGTTATTGATGATTTCAAATTTGACATTCTTGGTCTCTCGGAGACGTGGTTCACTCCAGATGTTTCCTCGGATTGTTTCATTGTAGATGGCTACTCTTTATGGCGCAAGGACAGACAGGGCGCTGAGGGTCTCCCGGGAGCCGCTAGTGGAGGAGTGGCACTCCTGGTTGCAAATCATCTGCAAATGACGCAGGTTTATTTGAACAATGTTGATAGTCCCTTAGAATATATCTGTGGCAAGTTTAGTTTGAGAAACAAGAAGCTGTGTGTGTGCGTGGTATATAAACCACCCTGTGTTATATATTCCACCCTGAGTTCTATTTTGTATTCTTTGTTTATTGATCAGATGTTGGATGTTGATGATGTTGTTTTGTTGGGTGACATTAATGTAAATCTTATGGATACTGGTAAGGCCGATTGTAGATTCCTGAAAAACCTGTATGAATCGTTAGGGTTGGTACAACTCATAACAGAGCCCACTCGTGTCACCGAGAGCTCTTCGACATTGATCGACCATATTGTTGTGAATAAAGGTCTAGACATAGTCAAAGTCGGTTTAGTGGATACGTCCAAAATTCTTGATTCAAGACGTAAACAAATTACGGACCACCACCTGGTATATTGTGATCTCAGGTATGGCAACTATAGGCCAAAGGAGAAATTTATAACTTATCGACATTTTTCCAATTTCGATGTGTCTCTTTATGTTTCTTTGTTGTCACGTATTGATTGGGATGATATTGAGACAAAGACCTCGGTCGAGGAAGTTAGTCAATTGTTAACTACCTACATTGTCCAACTGCTTGACACCTGCGTACCGTTAACAAGAAAGCGAGTCACCAAGAAGAAAGCCCCATGGCGGAGTGACGAGATAAGAGAGCTCACAAAAGAAAAAATATTATTTCAAACGCAGACTGCATGATAGTGATGTTTCGGCTGCTAGAACGCTGTACTGTAAGGCACGAAATAAATTGAACTGCGCCATCAGAAGAGCAAAACGAAATTACTTTCACGACAAGCTGAATTGTAAGGACTCTAAATCATTCTGGGGTGTTTTACGGTCCGGTGGAGTGCTGGAAAATGACCGTAATAGTGACGATATAAGATTCTCAGCTGATGACCTCAACAGGTACTTTGCAGGCATGGGTGGTGGAAGCAGGATTAGCCTCGAGAAACTGAATTTCTACAGAAACAATGTTTGTGAGGATCTAGCGCATGGTTTCAATTTTGTGCCAGTTACTGAGGGTGAGATCAAATGCATAATGAATAACATTACGTCAGTGGCTGTGGGGACTGATGGAATATCTATCAGGCTAGTGAAAGCCATGAGCCCATATTGCTTGGGAGCTATTACGCATTTGGTTAACCTGTCCCTTGCTTCTGGGTGTTTTCCATCATGCTGGAAGCAAAGTCTTGTCACGCCCATACCCAAAATAAAGAATCCAAGTGTGATTTCCCAATTTAGGCCGATATCGATCCTTCGGGCCATGTCAAAAATCCTTGAGAAGGTAGTGGTGAATCAGTTGACAGCTTTCATTGAGGCTGAAAATATTCTTCCTGTACATCAGTCTGGTTTTAGGAAGTCTTTCAGCACTACCTCCGCCTTGATAAACATTATGGATGAGCTGCATGTAGCGAAAGATAAAGGTTTTGGAAGTATTTTGGTGACGCTTGATTTCTCTGAAGCGTTCGACTCAGTGAATTATGAACTGTTTCTTGCCAAATTAAATTTCTATAGGTTTAATGAAATCGCTACAAAATGGTTTGGCTCATATTTGAGCGGACGGAGTCAGGTGACGAAGGTAAAAGAAAACTGCTCTTCCTCGCTGTCGAAGGATACAGGGGTTCCTCAAGGGTCATGTTTAGGGCCTGTTATGTTCATTTTATATACTGCTGATCTTGAACTTGCATTGTCCTCGTGTTCACTCTACTCCTATGCGGATGACTCTCAGATGCTTCTAACATATCCCCCTCCAGGTGTCCATGAAGCGGTGCAGTGTTTCAATGCTGATCTGCGTAGGGTTAAAGAGTGGTCGGAGGGACATGGCCTAAAGTTGAATGCAGATAAGTGTTCTGTGGTGCATTTTTGCTCACCATTCATTAAAGAGACCATGAACAGGAGTATTCTCTCTGTTTCTGTTGAGGGTATTTGTTTGGAAGATCGTGTTTTTGTTAAAGTCCTGGGAGTTATAATTGACAATCAGCTAAACTTTCTTAAACATGTTGAATTGATTTCTCAACGTGCAATGTGTAAATTGAGAGTTTTGAATAGATACAGAGCGTTAATTCCAATGCTTTCAAAGCTGCATATTGTAAATTCTCTGGTATTTCCATCAATATATTACGCCCTTCCAGTGTTTGGTAGCTGCTTAACTCAAGAGGCAAATATCATCCTTGCACGGATACAGAACAGTGCGCTGAGGTTTGTTGATAATCTAAAAAAATTTGACCACATCTCACCTTATCGCAAAAGAGCAAATTTACACTCTGTTCAAGATATTTGTAGGCTCCAAACTGTGACATTGGTGCATAAGGTTTTGGTAACTGGTGAACCCTCTTACCTGAGACGGAAACTAGTGGCGCGAGCGACTCTAAGAGAACGGCACACTCGACAGGACGACAAGCTGCAACTGCCGCGTGTGCGGTTGGAGGCTACAAAAAGGTCCTTCTCGTACTTTGGACCCCAGGAGTACAATGTCTTACCACCAGTTAAATAGACTTTGTCTGTTAAACTTTCAAAAAGGAAGTTAAAACTGTATAGGTACCTTAATGATGTATTGTTGTTTAAGTATGAATTTTCTATGTAAATTACCAGCACGCAATATTTGGGTGTCACAGTTTTAAAATACGAATTGTACTGTTATGATTAGTTTGACGTGAGTCGATTTGTAAAACAGATTGTAAACTGAAATCCGCTCAAGAATAAAGGCCTTATTTATTTATTTATTTATTATTGTGTTTCACACACTAACTGGTAACCAATAGGAAATTATATGTCAAAACCAGCTATTGGTATTCCCAGGACATCCTCCTTCTTTTCTGTCAGACAAAACCAAATTTTATAAATGCTATGTTATTTATGGTTATTGATGTTTATTGGTTCTCTTACTAACTTGCCGTAGGTTCTCAAAATAACTAGTGAGTTAATGATTTATCTGTAATAACTAACAATAAATGTGACTTAAGCTGGGGGTTTTTTAACGAGACTTTAATTAGTTAATTTGCCACCAAATTGGAGAAAAGCCCTTTAGTTTGCGCCATTTTTCTTCTTTATGTAATATCTTTAAAATGAGATTTCACTTGATAGGAGTTTCTATTTAACAATTGTAAATTGCCCTCAAAATGCCCCATTTGGGGAAGGGTAGAAGTAAAAAATTCACCTGCATTAAAAGACACCTAATTTGGTTACACATTTCCCAAAAAGTCTATGATTCCTTATGGTAGTCATATTAAATATAATTGAAATTATCTCAAAATAGTTAATCCGGTTGGAATTAATAGGATTTTTAGTTCGAAAGTTATGACTTAAACTTTTCTAGAAAGAAAATGATTCAGGAAATTTCGATTGGTGGACCTTGTAGACAAGAAGCTGATGAACAAACAAGAGGGAATTTCAGTGACGAAGCGGGTTATTTTTGGTCACAAAACTTCGTCACAGCATAATCGATGTGGTCACGTAACTGAGATCTACAACTGTTCAGAGTTTACTGTTGATACAAACTACAGCGCTTCGCAGTGACGAGGTAGGTTGTTTTTGGTCACGGAACATAGTCGCAGGCCACATTAATGTCGTCACCTAACTGAGATCTACAACTGTTCAGAGTTTACTATTGATACAAACTACAGCGCTTCGCAGTGACGAGGTAGGTTGTTTGTGGTCACGGAACATAGTCGCAGGCCACATTAATGTGGTCACCTAACTGAGATCTGCAACTGTTCAGAGTTTACTGTTGATACAAACTACAGCGCAGCGTTCAACCCCTTGTCAATCCTTCGTCAAAGAGACCCTTTAAACAGTCGGACAGTAGGTCTCAGGATATGACTATGGACCCGGTGTCCGCCCCCCCCCAAATAGTAGGTGTGAATGGTCTCCACGTTTACACTCTGCCCCTGACATGTTTAGTGTCAATTCTGGATAATCATAAAATAAATTTATAAGATTAATCTACAAACGTCCCATATGTTTATATTTGCATGATCTCAAATGTTGTGATCAATGTATACATTCACTCTGTCAAGTTTCCCTGAATTCGCTTCAATATAAAAAGATCGTTTTCGCGCTAGGGCTCTACTCCAAAGATTTTAAATTTGTTACAAGCAGTGAGAAAATATTTAGATCCTTGTTAAAATTTTGCATGGAGACTGAAACATAAGTACTTGAAATATTCATACTTTACTTCAAAATTATCAAAAGCTATCCAATATTATAATTTTCATATCTTTTTTTGTTTCATATAAAAACCTTGAATCATGGCCAGGCCCTCAAAACACTGTTCTTTAACTCTTTAAGTTTGAGCAATCAATTTTGGGTTTGAGAAATAAGATAAATATAAAATGTGTATAACATGCATATAAAAGTTAGATGCTTGACAAAGTCTATTTAACTGGTGGTAAGACATTGTACTCCTGGGGTCCAAAGTACGAGAAGGACCTTTTTGTAGCCTCCAACCGCACACGCGGCAGTTGCAGCTTGTCGTCCTGTCGAGTGTGCCGTTCTCTTAGAGTCGCTCGCGCCACTAGTTTCCGTCTCAGGTAAGAGGGTTCACCAGTTACCAAAACCTTATGCACCAATGTCACAGTTTGGAGCCTACAAATATCTTGAACAGAGTGTAAATTTGCTCTTTTGCGATAAGGTGAGATGTGGTCAAATTTTTTTAGATTATCAACAAACCTCAGCGCACTGTTCTGTATCCGTGCAAGGATGATATTTGCCTCTTGAGTTAAGCAGCTACCAAACACTGGAAGGGCGTAATATATTGATGGAAATACCAGAGAATTTACAATATGCAGCTTTGAAAGCATTGGAATTAACGCTCTGTATCTATTCAAAACTCTCAATTTACACATTGCACGTTGAGAAATCAATTCAACATGTTTAAGAAAGTTTAGCTGATTGTCAATTATAACTCCCAGGACTTTAACAAAAACACGATCTTCCAAACAAATACCCTCAACAGAAACAGAGAGAATACTCCTGTTCATGGTCTCTTTAATGAATGGTGAGCAAAAATGCACCACAGAACACTTATCTGCATTCAACTTTAGGCCATGTCCCTCCGACCACTCTTTAACCCTACGCAGATCAGCATTGAAACACTGCACCGCTTCATGGACACCTGGAGGGGGATATGTTAGAAGCATCTGAGAGTCATCCGCATAGGAGTAGAGTGAACACGAGGACAATGCAAGTTCAAGATCAGCAGTATATAAAATGAACATAACAGGCCCTAAACATGACCCTTGAGGAACCCCTGTATCCTTCGACAGCGAGGAAGAGCAGTTTTCTTTTACCTTCGTCACCTGACTCCGTCCGCTCAAATATGAGCCAAACCATTTTGTAGCGATTTCATTAAACCTATAGAAATTTAATTTGGCAAGAAACAGTTCATAATTCACTGAGTCGAACGCTTCAGAGAAATCAAGCGTCACCAAAATACTTCCAAAACCTTTATCTTTCGCTACATGCAGCTCATCCATAATGTTTATCAAGGCGGAGGTAGTGCTGAAAGACTTCCTAAAACCAGACTGATGTACAGGAAGAATATTTTCAGCCTCAATGAAAGCTGTCAACTGATTCACCACTACCTTCTCAAGGATTTTTGACATGGCCCGAAGGATCGATATCGGCCTAAATTGGGAAATCACACTTGGATTCTTTATTTTGGGTATGGGCGTGACAAGACTTTGCTTCCAGCATGATGGAAAACACCCAGAAGCAAGGGACAGGTTAACCAAATGCGTAATAGCTCCCAAGCAATATGGGCTCATGGCTTTCACTAGCCTGATAGATATTCCATCAGTCCCCACAGCCACTGACGTAATGTTATTCATTATGCATTTGATCTCACCCTCAGTAACTGGCACAAAATTGAAACCATGCGCTAGATCCTCACAAAACATTGTTTCTGTAGAAATTCAGTTTCTCGAGGCTAATCCTGCTTCCACCACCCATGCCTGCAAAGTACCTGTTGAGGTCATCAGCTGAGAATCTTATATCGTCACTATTACGGTCATTTTCCAGCACTCCACCGGACCGTAAAACACCCCAGAATGATTTAGAGTCCTTACAATTCAGCTTGTCGTGAAAGTAATTTCGTTTTGCTCTTCTGATGGCGCAGTTCAATTTATTTCGTGCCTTACAGTACAGCGTTCTAGCAGCCGAAACATCACTATCATGCAGTCTGCGTTTGAAATAATATTTTTTCTTTTGTGAGCTCTCTTATCTCGTCACTCCGCCATGGGGCTTTCTTCTTGGTGACTCGCTTTCTTGTTAACGGTACGCAGGTGTCAAGCAGTTGGACAATGTAGGTAGTTAACAATTGACTAACTTCCTCGACCGAGGTCTTTGTCTCAATATCATCCCAATCAATACGTGACAACAAAGAAACATAAAGAGACACATCGAAATTGGAAAAATGTCGATAAGTTATAAATTTCTCCTTTGGCCTATAGTTGCCATACCTGAGATCACAATATACCAGGTGGTGGTCCGTAATTTGTTTACGTCTTGAATCAAGAATTTTGGACGTATCCACTAAACCGACTTTGACTATGTCTAGACCTTTATTCACAACAATATGGTCGATCAATGTCGAAGAGCTCTCGGTGACACGAGTGGGCTCTGTTATGAGTTGTACCAACCCTAACGATTCATACAGGTTTTTCAGGAATCTACAATCGGCCTTACCAGTATCCATAAGATTTACATTAATGTCACCCAACAAAACAACATCATCAACATCCAACATCTGATCAATAAACAAAGAATACAAAATAGAACTCAGGGTGGAATATATAACACAGGGTGGTTTATATACCACGCACACACACAGCTTCTTGTTTCTCAAACTAAACTTGCCACAGATATATTCTAAGGGACTATCAACATTGTTCAAATAAACCTGCGTCATTTGCAGATGATTTGCAACCAGGAGTGCCACTCCTCCACTAGCGGCTCCCGGGAGACCCTCAGCGCCCTGTCTGTCCTTGCGCCATAAAGAGTAGCCATCTACAATGAAACAATCCGAGGAAACATCTGGAGTGAACCACGTCTCCGAGAGACCAAGAATGTCAAATTTGAAATCATCAATAACCGCACACAGCTCCTGGAAACCTGTGTTCATTTATCTCACATTTAAGTGCCCAACTCTGGAAAACAAGCCCCTCTGATGCCGTTTCCCGACTCCATATGCTTAACAGAAGCCTGTGACACCTCAGGAACAGCTCTAAAGTCGCCAGGAACTGCGGAAACCGGCGAACATCCACCCGGAAAGCTTTTTTCTCGTGCAAACACCTGAAAATAAAATTCCCGAACCAGAAATTTCCTGCCCAATTTAAGTGACGACCATCACGAGCAAGGTGATACCCCCTCACCAGGCGGTTCGCGTCAACATAAGTGACATTAAAATTAATGCACATAACTTCTAGCTGTTCATTAAAATTACAAAGTGGTAGTGGTGCAATGTCTCGCCTAGTTAAAACACTACTCAACATAATGTCAGAAATTGGAAAGTGTTTTTTTGCGGTACTCAACAGGTCCGCCATGCTATGAAGTGCCGCGCGCTTCCCCCAACCGCCATTGTACCCAGGTCGTCCGTTATAACCATCAACAAGATTATTGGTGCCAACATGAATATAAATAATTTTTGGCTGGTTTGGCACATACTTCAAAAGCTTTTGCTTAATATGCTCAATTTTTGCACCTGGATTGATATCTAAGGTGGCCCCATTTTTCAAGCAGAGATTCCCAGCATATCGCAACAATGAGTCACCGATGACCAAGACATTCTTTAATGTCCCACCGCCAACCTGCCGATCAGTACCCCGCGACCGCTCAGGAGTACAACCCTCACTTACAAATAATTGTTGGTGTTCACCGTTTGATCCCATTACAGAACATGCATAGGGTGAAGCCGGCTTTTCGGTTGACTCTGTTACTACATTTGCCCTCAGTCGTTTTATTCGCTTAAAACTATTTCTAGACTGCGATTGTTTAGGTTTTTCTCTCCATACACCTGATACATTTTTAATAACTCTAATATCATTTTCACATGTTATATTATTTGAACCATCTAAAACATGATAACGATTTCTACATAGCGGCCCAGGCCTCTTTTTTACTCAGTATGTTTGGGATTTATGACTAGTAGTCTTATTTCGCTTTCGTTTGACAACATTCCATTCACTGGGATCTAAATTGTATGACTCATAGTTTTGGCTATTTTTACATTCAGGTTGTGTTTTACTTAAATCTACAGTTCTATTTACATTATTTACAGGCAATGATTCAACCTTGCTAGGGCTTGCACAACTCAGCAGGGGTAGCACTAAAGAACCATCAGACAGTCTGTCACTAGACTCCTCGTCAGCAGTTAAGTCCGGCGTAAAGAAGTTCCTGTACCAGTCCATGAAAGAACATTGAGACGTGGGCCCCCGAGCACAAAACCCCTCAGTTACAAGTCTAGTGTTCACTAGCACACTTATACCGCATTCAAAACTGTTCTTTTGTTGCATACAGCTAATTTCAGTAAAGTTACATTCTTCCACCCCCAACTTTGAGGCCGTTAACTTAGCAGATAAATTATTTGACTGGTTTAGGGAATCAAAATGATAAGCTGCTCCCTCAGCAACATCCACAAATAACAAACTCCAGTGCGTCCCTGAGTCGTCTTTCAGGGTCGCGACGTTGTTACTAACACAACAGAAAACATAATGCGAAGATGAAAGGGACACCTGCGACAGAAGCGCCTTAGCATCATCTTCTGCCCCCAATTTTACCATCTGAACAAGAGTTGGGCCCAAAAATAAGATTTTACAAGGTAGATCAGAAAAGGCTTTTGCAAATGTTTCAAAGTATGAGTCTAGGACTCTATCGTCTACCCATCTATTCATTAGCCACGTCCCGGCTTCTGCCGATTTTAGTTGATTTTTCAATGTATTTACCAAAGAGGATAAATCTGCGTGCTTTCTGTTTAACTCATCAATGTTACAATTAAGTTGTTTAATTAACATATCTTTTTCGGACTGCAATGCATTTACACATGAATAATCATTCATAAGTTCATCTATCTTAGACCTAAGTTTACTAGAACTAGTTTTTAACATTAAGTTCTCACTTAAAATAGCGTCTTTCTCTTCTAAAATCACATCTTGAGCGTTCAAGGAGTCATTCAGCTCAGAACGTCTTTGAAATTTCTCATCTTGGAGTTTTTTTCCAAGGCACCAGTATGCAACTTTAAATGTTCATTTTCAGAATGTAAGGTTTGACTCAAAATATTTGAGTCATTCACCTTTTTTAATAATTCGCAAAAATCAGTTTCGAGCTCATCAAAATCTACGTTGGGAAAATTTACTCGCAATCTTTTTAATTGCGTACATATACGAGTAATCACGCATTCAGTAGCGTCGTCAAAACCCGTTGCGTCATTTAGAACAGCCTCAATTAATGAAAGAAAGCTGCGCTATAGTTGAACGGGTATGAATCACCATGTCGCCCGATGCGGAGCGATGCACGGCGCAGGCAGCGATGTCAGGCGGGACGTATTCAGTCAGCGGCAGGCGCAGCAGTAAATGCTCCGTTCCGCCAGCCGTGAGTTGAGCAGGTACAGGTCAGGCCGTGCGCGTGGCAGCAGTGGTTTACCGCGGCGCATGCGCCACAGATCAGTTTCGCCGATCAACAGACCAGCTACCGTCTACTGCATGCAGATCGATGATAATGTCGTAAGACAACCATCAGCAAAGTCAATATGCACCAGCTACTCACAGTTCCTCCGATCGACGTTCAAGCAGATTTCGATCGTGCATAAATAACCAGTTCCAGACAGCACGAATACAACACCCAACAGTGAGTAAAAACCACTCTTAATCAATAAAATTTCAGACACATAATTATGATTGTATTCTTCAGACAATCAGTCCACTTTAACGCAGTAACTGGTTTCCTAAGTCAATTAAACCATAAATTCCTGAAGTAGTTTTAGAACACACGCAGTTGTAGGTAAATCCGCATTCTAGGTACATCCCCAGTAACTCTGAGAAATCTCCACCCTCTAGGAGAACTCGTTCACAAAGACAATAGAAAAAGAAATGTAGGTAAGGAGGGAAAGGATTATTGAGTGTAAATAATGAGTTTGCTCATATTTCTTGTAGTTCTATACGTAGTGCAGCGTTTGGAATCAGACACTCTCACAATATTGACTACTTAACTCTGTATTCGACTGAAGAGACCAAAAAAAGTTGGCAAGGATGAAGCTCAAAGTTAACTCATTATATCGTTTACACATTATACACACATAAACTACACCGTATAGTGTAATCTCTGTGAAGAGGTCATCCAATTGTATCGGCATGTGCACAATTGAGTGCACGACGAGTGTCATAATTCCTAGGCAAATTAGAGTAAACGAGGCTTCTACACATAATGTTGCTGTGGTGAAAACAGTTTAGCTACGGTTCCCCTTCATCTTAGTACTGCGTCTGGAAAGAATTCCAGAAGGATTCAATAAGTAAATTCTGTGACTCAGAGCACACACTCAATATTCACAATTGAAAGGTGAATAGGGGAATGGTAAAGTTACAGTGGAGCTTGAATTAGGACATGATTTACACAACTTGGTATAAAATATAAATAAATGTGCGCTATAGAACGACCTCTATAATATCTTGAGTAATCGTAATAGTATCATTCCTTTTTGAATGAAACCACTCATAGATGTTCTGTATAGTCTAGGTTTTACTACATCAGCTCTAATGGGAACCCTCTTTCAGCTTCAGACAACTTAAGCTCCAACAGTCTGCAGAAGAAGTGGTTGTAATGATCATATTACGCTATTGATCTAGTAATATAGCGAGCAACATACTGCAGTGTCCACTCAATGGTTTGCTGAGAGGATTCAGTTCGTTCAAAATAACGTCTTGAGAGCTCAATGTGCCTTTCGTCTAATGTTTTATGAATGAGTTGTTTTGTTGGTAAAGTAATGATGACCCTCCTATTCTACTTTGTATTTAATGTGTCTTCTTGAAATTGGTAATTCCAACTAATAAAATAATAGAAAACTAGTAAGAATTTGAGATTGTTTTATAAAGAAAAACACAAAAAATCACATTGATAAAACTAGAACTGGAACAAAATGCAATATAATCATAACAATGCATTGTCTCTTATGTATACTAGGCAACAATGCAATGGTGAGTTATGATTGTTACAGTTTACAATAACTTTTTTTAATTTATCACTAATAAAGAATAAAAACAATAAAACCTAAAGGTAAACACTGTTGATACACATATTATTGTCTAGAATAAGTAAGGAACCATTTATTATGGAAGAAGAGCCCTATTCCGTTTAATTGCCTTAATAAATCACACATATTAATAATAAAAAATTGCTGTAAGTAAGGAACGATAGGTACCTTATAACACTGTTGTACGCAAATCCTAATTTATTATTCTATCACGTATACAAATATTAGTCATAAGTTAAATGTAAACATATATTCATAATTCTTAAAATCGAGTACGTTATTTGTATTAATTAAAAAATGTACAAAGCATGGATAGGTACGCAATGGAGAGATGTCACATTATGTAGAATTTTAGTTACGTAAATTTATTTACAACGTTATATAGCAAAGTGTTTACTCCACAGCATAAAATGTAAATTTAAAATGTCGATAAATTTCATAATACATTTTTTCATTTATTATCTGAATGAGAATAACACTCCTCTTTGATAATGAGAAAATAACCAGGTAACACAAAATAATAACAGCTTACTCAATAAAAACACAACTATTTCCACTGTAATATTTAATATAGAGGGTGTATCAGACACCCGACCGTAATCTCGTGTGGTTGAATTGTTATCCATGAGCGATGAAATAAACTGTAACCAAAATAAATTTGTTCACATTTAAAATACAGAGAGTGTCAAACAACGAGCGGCACAGGTTCGAATCTCTACAATTTCAAACAGTAAGATAGGTCATATGGCACATCTTTTTGAAGATTTTTGATCAATGAGGATTTTATAAACAAGTTTGAAAAATATCTTAACCGTTGTGTAAATAACACAGATTGATAGGGATGTCAATATTAGATAGAGAAAGATATATTTCTTTCATGGAAATAGCTTTTAGTATTTTTTAGCATTAGTAGTAAGGGGGATATTGATAGAAGAGGTTTTCAATGCACTTCCAAGATACATGTCACTCTGTCCTACTTACTCTTATAACAGACACAAATCCCTCCAGGAAAGAACTCACTGTTCTTTCAAACCTTTAACCTGCCTCCCTTCCCCCACGATAACATCTCCGCTTTACCCAGATTCTACTCTCGTTGAATTATATCTCCTGATGAACTTATCCTGCTGATTAAGATCACTGCATACTTATTCTCTAAATAGACCAAACACTCACCAGTAAAGAACTACGTGTTCTTATAACCACAGAATGATAACATTACCACTCCTCCAGAATCTTCTGTAGGATGCCCAGGATGTCTTCAGCGTGAATTATACTCCCAGATCCACTTATTCTGCTGATAAAGATCACTGACCTAAATTAAGTACTATTGAGGTAATAAAAAAGCTTTCTATAACTCCCTGTTGTACAGTGTTACTCAATAGACAGAATCTAACTCACTTCCTCATATACTACACCATTTACATTTGATACAATTCTATAAGATAATATAATTGCCAGAAAACATATGAATGCTAGTCTGTTTTCATTTTAAACCACTATAAAAACTCAGAAAGTCTGACCATCGCAGTCTTTTTTACCAAACTCCATTCAGGACTAAGCTCAAATCTGAGGGCCTTTAAAGAAAATAAAATTTTCTACAAAACACTTACTTTTGGTCATTTATCCAACGGTTAGGCTATGAAACACCCTGAAAGTCAAAATTCTTGATAGATCCAGAAAATTAAACAAACTATTTTTTATTTTAATTCAAGGGAAACCTCATTTCAAAATTTAACAATTATCTTTCAGAATTTAACAGTATGGTTTAGTTATTCATTAAATTTATAATGTTCGCTTGGTTCTTTGTTTATACTCAATACTATTTCTCGTAACAGGTCTGTTAATTCCATAGATATGTACGTATATATGGGATTAGATTAACAAAAAATAACTATGAAAGGAACCAAAAATAATCTTGTACTTAGTTTGCATAAACTACTTGACTTAATTATCTTACTAGTTATACACTTTAAATAAGGTAACGGTAACATACAATTTAATGACCATAGTAAAAACGGATATAAAGATCTAACTAAATATCTATTACAAAAGAGATTGAGTAAATAAAACGAAACTTACAGGCAACTACGCATTTCCCAAAGATATTTATCAAAGAGGATTTAAGCAGATAATCCCTGGTAACAATTTATGCCGCTGCTTCTACATGAAGTCCCTACAATCCGGCAGCTTTGTTGGTTTAGCGTTACATTGTATCATGTCACGGCCTAGATCTCTATTGGCACGCTATTGAATATATTCTGTCTGGAGTACCAGATTATCGTTTTAACTTGCAAAGTGGCCTATCATTTCTTTAAAACAGCGCTTAAGAATGTTAAAAACGCGTCAATAAGAGCATAGACTTTAGACTAATCTCAACTGACTTTTATACCGCCAAGAATAGAAGGAGAATAATTGAGCAAAGTGAATAAAAAGATCTCATATATGTAACTGACATATTGAAAAAGCAATGCGTGAATTTAAAATTTGGCGTTTTTAAGAACACTTATAAGATTAATATGACGTATTCTATGACTATTACTCAAATATAAAGCATGATATAAAACTCCATCAATGGGTGACAAAACTGCTTTTACAATCACATTTTGTGATTCTAGTTTTTAGGACGTATGAATAAAGTGAATAGTAATAAGTTACTATCGGCTTTGTAACGTTTAGATTATTGTTAGGATGGTAAAGGTATAATTTATTCTATTTGTTACCAGAAAATGTTTCTCTCTGTACAACACATGGAATGTATGACGGATACTTTGTTTAAAGTTTGTTATTGACAATGGAAGGTTTGAAAGGATATTAGAAAAACGGATAGTTACTACAGTTGTACGTTCGAACTTTGTAGCAGATTCAACTTGCAGTGACTAAACAGCCATTCGGATCAGAACTTTAGAATCGTAGTAACAGTCAAGGTAACAATAAGCGATTCGGAGAAATATCAGGAAATAAGATTCTTGGAAGTTTCAACTTTGTTGCACTTTCAACTTGTAGTCACTGCTCATATTGATACAAGTTCCATTCAGGTCTGAACTTTAGAATTTTATTAACATCAAGATAACAATCAGTGACTAGGTACAACACTAGGTCATCAGAACCACCGGAAGTTCAACTTTGTAGTAGTTTTTACTCGTGATCCGTGTTTTCTACATATCATATAGTTCCAACATGCTTTGATATCTTCAAGTTTGTTTTGTTTCCTTAAGAATTGATTTATCATTTCCAATATTATTTTGAAATATAAAAAACAGTGCATTAAAGTATTTGATAGCATCGGTTAATAAAATACGTATATACAACTAATTTTCTTCTCTTTAGTATCGAATTCGGAAAAAAATAATTAACTTTTACGTATGCACTAGAATATTCTTAAATGGTTATACCGACACAAAAAATCTAAAATATCTTATGAATAAAGATCAGTAAATGTTGTGGTTCTTATCAAAAATATTTATGTATACACGGTTAAATATAATGTAATGTAATTAAATAAAATAGAATGTACACAATACTAAAACGGGATCAAAACTTTATTCATTTAAGTAAATGTTGTTTTGATTTATATTTCTATTCATACTATAATTTAATTATTTTAATTAAAGTAGTCTACCTTAAAATATTGTACATTAATACAGTTTGATACGTCAATCACCAATTGATTAAGCACGCATAAAATAATTGTTCAATTACTTAAGTGTATACAATGCAAAATTTTGTTTTTTATAAATGAAATAATGTATTTTAACAAAGCAAAAGTTGTTAATGTAGTTAGTTATTAATGCCCTTAATTATCAATAAGATTTTTCAATTAATAATATCATGCTTTTTTGAGTTTAGTTCGGCAAAATAGTGTTTTGAATAATATATAATGGCAAACTTAAAGTTTTCAAATAAGATTAAATGCTAAAATCGAGTATTAATTAAAAGTATCAGCAGAAGCAAATTTGGTTATTTCTGAAGGATGGATCACTTTTAAACAACTCAAATACTGTTGCGGATCCACAAACTTGGTTATGAGTTTCAGAGTTTGGGTGAATTCCTCACTCGGTTTATTGTATACTCCTCAGATAATACTCGGATCAGATGTGCATTTTCCTTCATTGAAAACCACATACTTTTGTAACCATAACTAGGTAAATTGAAATAGGTGTATACTTATATTTCAACAGTGATGTTCTTATTATACAATACACTGAAACTCTAATTAAATCAATAACTTATTAAAGGAAACAAATATTACGGCATTATGAATTCAATGAATGGAATACAGAATCAGGCGTGAGAGATGTAGACATTGTAAATACTTATTGTCTAAATAGTTTTATTTTGAGATTAATATAACTATTAAACATAATTCAATACACAGTAGTATCCCTGTTAGGTAGTTCATAAGGATAACAGTAAAGCTTCAGGATCAAGAGGAGTATCGTATTCATGTACAGTTACTGTCGGGTGATTAAAGCACTGGTGTTTAGTTGAAAAAAAAAATACTATTAATGTATTCTTAGACAATTACGATATAAAGTCTTTATTAACTACTTATTAGAATCACTGACTGAGTATACATCAATTTTCTTCGACTCGCACTACGTTGAAATAATGAAATAGTTCATATGATGGATGGTATTTCCTACATTACGAACTGTACAAAGAGCAAACTTCTGAATAACTAAAATTTATTAAAATGTCACAATGAAAGTATCTCTAGATTCAAACTTCGAAATGTGCAGTGATCCTAAGTCGAGTGCTGTTAATCCTCTCATACGGTATTAGCTATCGTTGAGTTTCTCAGTTTTTGTGTCAGACAGTCAGCGTGTGGTAGTTAGTTCATGACTCTCTTGTACGGTAAGACTAACCCGCACTACAAGAGCTAGGGTGTGGAGCTAATAGTCTGTGTTACAACGAACAAGGTATCAAGTATAACAGTTTCTTAATTAGTTTAACTCTTTAGCGGCTTAGAAAAGTTCTGTTGGTGTAATGTATACATATAATTGCCACTTAACTTCTGAACAACTAATTTGGTTTAAATATCTCCATGAAAGTATCTCCAGGTTCCTCTCATATGGTATTAGTCATCGTTGAGTTTCTCAGTTTTTGTGTCAGACAGTCAGCGTGTGGTAGTTAGTTCATGACTCTCTTGTACGGTAAGACTAACCCGCACTACAAGAGCTAGGGTGTGGAGCTAATAGTCTGTGTTACAACGAACAAGGTATCAAGTATAACAGTTTCTTAATTAGTTGAACTCTTTAGTGGCTTAGAAAAGTTCTGTTGGTGTAATGTATACATATAATTGCCACTTAACTTCTGAACAACTAATTTGGTTTAAATATCTCCATGAAAGTATCTCCAGGTTCCTCTCATATGGTATTAGTCATCGTTGAGTTTCTCAGTTTTTGTGTCAGACAGTCAGCGTGTGGTAGTTAGTTCATGACTCTCTTGTACGGTAAGACTAACCCGCACTACAAGAGCTAGGGTGTGGAGCTAATAGTCTGTGTTACAACGAACAAGGTATCAAGTATAACAGTTTCTTAATTAGTTGAACTCTTTAGTGGCTTAGAAAAGTTCTGTTGGTGTAATGTATACATATAATTGCCACTTAACTTCTGAACAACTAATTTGGTTTAAATATCTCCATGAAAGTATCTCCAGGTTCCTCTCATATGGTATTAGTCATCGTTGAGTTTCTCAGTTTTTGTGTCAGACAGTCAGCGTGTGGTAGTTAGTTCATGACTCTCTTGTACGGTAAGACTAACCCGCACTACAAGAGCTAGG
This sequence comes from Homalodisca vitripennis, assembly GCF_021130785.1. Lineage (NCBI taxonomy): Eukaryota > Metazoa > Arthropoda > Insecta > Hemiptera > Cicadellidae > Homalodisca > Homalodisca vitripennis. The sequence goes on from NC_060212.1 coordinate 48,268,014, forward strand.
GTGTGGAGCTAATAGTCTGTGTTACAACGAACAAGGTATCAAGTATAACAGTTTCTTAATTAGTTGAACTCTTTAGTGGCTTAGAAAAGTTCTGTTGGTGTAATGTATACATATAATTGCCACTTAACTTCTGAACAACTAATTTGGTTTAAATATCTACATGAAAGTATCTCCAGGTTCCTCTCATATAGTATTAGTCATCGTTGAGTTTCCCAGTTTTTGTGTCAGACAGTCAGCGTGTAGTAGTTAGTTCATGACTTTTTTTGTACGGTAAGACTAACCCGCACTACAAGAGCTAGGGTGTGGAGCTAATAGTCTGTGTTACAACGAACAAGGTATCAAGTATAACAGTTTCTTAATTAGTTTAACTCTTTAGCGGCTTAGAAAAGTTCTGTTGGTGTAATGTATACATATAATTGCCACTTAACTTCTGAACAACTAATTTGGTTTAAATATCTACATGAAAGTATCTCCAGGTTCCTCTCATATAGTATTAGTCATCGTTGAGTTTCCCAGTTTTTGTGTCAGACAGTCAGCGTGTAGTAGTTAGTTCATGACTTTTTTGTACGGTAAGACTAACCCGCACTACAAGAGCTAGGGTGTGGAGCTAATAGTCTGTGTTACAACGAACAAGGTATCAAGTATAACAGTTTCTTAATTAGTTTAACTCTTTAGCGGCTTAGAAAAGTTCTGTTGGTGTAATGTATACATATAATTGCCACTTAACTTCTGAACAACTAATTTGGTTTAAATATCTCCATGAAAGTATCTCCAGGTTCCTCTCATATGGTATTAGTCATCGTTGAGTTTCTCAGTTTTTGTGTCAGACAGTCAGCGTGTGGTAGTTAGTTCATGACTCTCTTGTACGGTAAGACTAACCCGCACTACAAGAGCTAGGGTGTGGAGCTAATAGTCTGTGTTACAACGAACAAGGTATCAAGTATAACAGTTTCTTAATTAGTTGAACTCTTTAGTGGCTTAGAAAAGTTTTGTTGGTGTAATGTATACATATAATTGCCACTTAACTTCTGAACAACTAATTTGGTTTAAATATCTCCATGAAAGTATCTCCAGGTTCCTCTCATATGGTATTACTCATCGTTGAGTTTCTCAGTTTTTGTGTCAGACAGTCAGCGTGTGGTAGTTAGTTCATGACTTTTTTGTACGGTAAGACTAACCCGCACTACAAGAGCTAGGGTGTGGAGCTTATAGTCTGTGTTACTACGAACAAGGTATCAAGTATAACAGTTTCTTAATTAGTTGAACTCTTTAGTGGCTTAGAAAAGTTCTGTTGGTGTAATGTATACATATAATTGCCACTTAACTTCTGAACAACTAATTTGGTTTAAATATCTCCATGAAAGTATCTCCAGGTTCCTCTCATATGGTATTAGTCATCGTTGAGTTTCCCAGTTTTTGTGTCAGACAGTCAGCGTGTGGTAGTTAGTTCATGACTCTCTTGTACGGTAAGACTAACCCGCACTACAAGAGCTAGGGTGTGGAGCTAATAGTCTGTGTTACAACGAACAAGGTATCAAGTATAACAGTTTCTTAATTAGTTGAACTCTTTAGTGGCTTAGAAAAGTTCTGTTGGTGTAATGTATACATATAATTGCCACTTAACTTCTGAACAACTAATTTGGTTTAAATATCTCCATGAAAGTATCTCCAGGTTCCTCTCATATGGTATTAGTCATCGTTGAGTTTCTCAGTTTTTGTGTCAGACAGTCAGCGTGTGGTAGTTAGTTCATGACTCTCTTGTACGGTAAGACTAACCCGCACTACAAGAGCTAGGGTGTGGAGCTAATAGTCTGTGTTACAACGAACAAGGTATCAAGTATAACAGTTTCTTAATTAGTTGAACTCTTTAGTGGCTTAGAAAAGTTCTGTTGGTGTAATGTATACATATAATTGCCACTTAACTTCTGAACAACTAATTTGGTTTAAATATCTCCATGAAAGTATCTCCAGGTTCCTCTCATATGGTATTAGTCATCGTTGAGTTTCTCAGTTTTTGTGTCAGACAGTCAGCGTGTGGTAGTTAGTTCATGACTCTCTTGTACGGTAAGACTAACCCGCACTACAAGAGCTAGGGTGTGGAGCTAATAGTCTGTGTTACAACGAACAAGGTATCAAGTATAACAGTTTCTTAATTAGTTGAACTCTTTAGTGGCTTAGAAAAGTTTTGTTGGTGTAATGTATACATATAATTGCCACTTAACTTCTGAACAACTAATTTGGTTTAAATATCTCCATGAAAGTATCTCCAGGTTCCTCTCATATGGTATTACTCATCGTTGAGTTTCTCAGTTTTTGTGTCAGACAGTCAGCGTGTGGTAGTTAGTTCATGACTTTTTTGTACGGTAAGACTAACCCGCACTACAAGAGCTAGGGTGTGGAGCTTATAGTCTGTGTTACTACGAACAAGGTATCAAGTATAACAGTTTCTTAATTAGTTGAACTCTTTAGTGGCTTAGAAAAGTTCTGTTGGTGTAATGTATACATATAATTGCCACTTAACTTCTGAACAACTAATTTGGTTTAAATATCTCCATGAAAGTATCTCCAGGTTCCTCTCATATGGTATTAGTCATCGTTGAGTTTCCCAGTTTTTGTGTCAGACAGTCAGCGTGTGGTAGTTAGTTCATGACTCTCTTGTACGGTAAGACTAACCCGCACTACAAGAGCTAGGGTGTGGAGCTAATAGTCTGTGTTACAACGAACAAGGTATCAAGTATAACAGTTTCTTAATTAGTTGAACTCTTTAGTGGCTTAGAAAAGTTCTGTTGGTGTAATGTATACATATAATTGCCACTTAACTTCTGAACAACTAATTTGGTTTAAACATCTCCATGAAAGTATCTCCAGGTTCCTCTCATATGGTATTAGTCATCGTTGAGTTTCTCAGTTTTTGTGTCAGACAGTCAGCGTGTGGTAGTTAGTTCATGACTCTCTTGTACGGTAAGACTAACCCGCACTACAAGAGCTAGGGTGTGGAGCTAATAGTCTGTGTTACAACGAACAAGGTATCAAGTATAACAGTTTCTTAATTAGTTGAACTCTTTAGTGGCTTAGAAAAGTTCTGTTGGTGTAATGTATACATATAATTGCCACTTAACTTCTGAACAACTAATTTGGTTTAAATATCTCCATGAAAGTATCTCCAGGTTCCTCTCATATGGTATTAGTCATCGTTGAGTTTCTCAGTTTTTGTGTCAGACAGTCAGCGTGTGGTAGTTAGTTCATGACTCTCTTGTACGGTAAGACTAACCCGCACTACAAGAGCTAGGGTGTGGAGCTAATAGTCTGTGTTACAACGAACAAGTTATAAAATATAACGGTTTCTTTACTTAGTTGAACACTTTAGTGGCGTAGAAAAGTTCTGTTGTTATAATACATATATATTGCAGAAACTACAAAAGCAGTTTCATCTAGTCGAACTAAATAAGGTGGAAAGTTTGAACAAACTAATATCGAACTTCAGTCTAAGACACTGTTGCTGTATCTTATATTATAACAAAAACTTATAGTTGCAGTAATTAAGTGATTATTGGGCACACCAGTACACTAGTAGTTCGAAAGTTTCTTAGTTTTATATTCTTCTACTTTCGGAGTTGCACTATGTAGATTATTCATCAAGTCTGGTTTACGTTAGTCAAATGTTATACAGGGTGTTCAATAAATGTGTTCCAAGATTTTAGATTTTAGTTGTCTGCCAACGGGTAAAAGGATTTTGTTAATATTTTATTTTTAAAAAGAACTATCAAAGTTTGATACAATACAAGTTTTATAAATTTATCTTAACTGGTTAAAAAGATATATCTTTTAATAAAAAAACATATACAGACACATAGACAGAAAACAAAGGACATATCTTAATATGTAATTTTCTGCTCATTTTTATACATAGAACAAAATCCCAAATTATTGAAACACTTTTCTGAAGACTCTGTATAAAAGTTTATTTGATCAAGAAAACAGTATTCCAATTTGACATTGCTGACAGTCAATCAGTCAGTGTCTTGGCATAGCCAGAAACTAAATTGGGGAAAAAACGGAAGAAATAAATAATGGGCATGTAAGAAATAAGAGGAGAGTGCTGACCACAAAACTGAGTATCACTCCCAATTGGCATGAGTGGAAGTAATAACTTACCCAACAAAGATTTCGAAGTTCTCGTCATTTTAAGAATTGATATAGCTGCCCTGGGAACTCTAGTGATGATTTTTCGTGTGGTCGAGACATAAATACCGAAATTATAAGTGACTGGAATACATCTAACTACATTGTGTACGAATATTTAAATCCATGTATTGTTAGACAATCTCCTGATTAACTTAATTTGTTAGACTGGAAGAGGTGAATGTGAAGGATGGATCGCTGGAGTATAGAAGTGAGTAAAAGTCATCCAGTAAAAATATCTTGTTATTTACCGTGTGAAAATGTAAAGTGTCGGTGACAATAAAAATCGTTACTATACAATAAGTATGTGGGTGGCGAACAATTTCAACTCGTTCTGCTACATTCAACATCCCACAACGAAACTTGAATCCCTTAACTCCTTGTTCTTTCACCGTTAGCTTTTTCCTTATTTTCATTTTTAGAAAGTGAAATTTAGTGGCGTGGTGTGTCGTCGCCTTTTTTATATCGCCTCACTCCAGATAAAAACATTTCCTCTTTTTTTAAGATTGAAAACCAAATTAGCAACATACTTGAGTATCTGTGGACTTTCGTTGTATTATGGCAATAAATATAAAGTTGACTTTGTTTAATAGTTATTAATGTACGGTATGTCTTATGAAAATATTTTTACACATCTTGCACTCATTGAGCGTATTAACATTAGCGAATATAAAAGATAAATAAACAATTACCTAGATATAACAAAATAACAAACCCTAAAAATATTTAGTAATGTTAAATTTCCTCTTTCGTTCTTATTTACTTAAAAAGTAAGAAAAATCATGAATAATAAGAAGTATGAATAACACACGCACGCGTATTAAAAATTACAGTATATAATATTTAAAGTCTGTAAGTCATCATTGGTTGATGTATTTCGCGTCATGTAATCGGAATAATATCAATTGTAAATGGATAAAAAACATTTAAATTTTATTTTAAGTACGTATACAACTAATCTGGCAACAAAAAAACGAAAATTAATACAGAAATATAGTTAAAATACGTTTCACGTCAGAGTATAGAGTATAGTATAGAGTTCTATTTAATATGAAGTTAATTCAAAAATACTGATATGGTCCCTTTAATTTTGGGCCTAATGGTCTTGATTAAAAATAGCTCTTGTATTTTTTCGGTGTGCAAATGATTGAGAACGTCCCTGAGTCAACTTCTGTATCTGTCAGGCAAGAAGACAGTTTGTTAAAGCAGCGTAACTGTGATTGGATGAGGCTAAGTGACGGGTCGTAGAAGCGACGCTCTCAAATGTCTTCTTTACTGCACTCTCGTATACATAGCGGAGACAAAACGTTGTATTCTCACGAGTGAAAATATAATACACGAAATGCCAAAATACAGAAAAATAGGCCGTAGTCGGACTTCAGAAATACTCCTGACATTCACCATAGCGTAGGAGTAAGGCTGTGGCTTCCTAACTGAGATGTCTCAGGTTTGATTTTCCGGGAGGTACAAATAAGTATTTGTAAGTGGGTTTGGACCGTTTTCCCTTTAAATGTTTTATTATCCTCAACTGAATTTCATTAGTGTAGAAAAAACCCCATAAAAATATAAAGAATAAATAAGGAGATTCTGCAATGTATTTATCGGTCGTTATTCGCTACAAATGTATATCACAAAAACAATTTGTTAAACAACTGTTAAAACACATTAGCACCTAAATAATCAATGTCTGTGGTGATTTATTTATTTATTGTTGTTATTTATTTAAACAGCTTACAATATATAATTTATTTATTTGTTTAACACTCGAATCTAAATACTACTTGAATTAATTCAGGGGAATAATAAAGTCATGCGTTAGTGTAAAGCCAAAATTAAATGTAGTTTAAAAAAATGTTCAAATTCCGAGTCATTTGCAGTAAAGTGAAATTAGTTGAGAATATATAATCACCAAATTACATCCGAGTAATTCGTTTATTAGCCAAGAATATAATTAAAGAACTTATTTTAACTTACTCAAGTCTTCATTTCATCTTCCAGATTTGCATTGTGTTCAAGGATTACCTCTCCCAGCTTTGGAAAGAGTAGCTTATAGAGAGTTATTGAACGAGAAATACAGTTATTAAAATCTCTGTTTTACCATTTTCCAAAGTTATGAGTTCCTTTTAATCATCCATTTGCAAGTAGCTTGCAATGGTATTTTTTATATGAACTTTGGGAAATATATTTTTAATATTGATACAAGTTCCAATCAAAGCAGAACTTAAGCTCTCAGTTCAAACCCAGGCCACAATCAGCGACTTTGCACGACCAGGAGATCAGGGACAGCGGAAGTTTAAATTGTGCAGCAGTTTATACATCTTGTAGTTTATATCTGTCTCAGTAATCATACTCTCCGCCAACTCCCGCTTGGCTTGGTTCCTTCATATTTAAAAGAAAGATATTTCACATTTAGCACTGTTTTAAATAAAATTTTACACTTATCTATGCAATAGCAAATAATTGTCGAACAATCTCCAGAACGTGAACCAGTGGATTTAGCATTTATTAATAAATTGTATACTTACAAGCAGTTACTTAATAATTATCACGTACGAGTAATAATCATTTTATAATAAAAATGTCTCAGTTTATATTTTTGAGCAATGGTTCATTCAGCTACAATGCACTAATGCAGAGTATAATAATATATTCAAATACATCATTTAGATAACATCTCAGTCATTCCGACTATCTGTAAATATTATACAAGACAATGTATTTATTTTTAACTCATTGAACTCCAAACATCTCCCAGCAGGTCAAGATATTATTACTGACTTATTCAAATTAGTGTATGATATTCATTACGCAAAAACGAAAAATACAACCCGAGACTTTATTAACACAAAGCAATAGCTCTGCATACTGTAGACATTACCGTCTCACTGAGTTTCCCACAACATCCTTAGTTCTGACAAATTTCCTCGTACACACTGAGACTTTATCAACACAACACTCTACCTCGACATTGCCGTCTCACTGAGTTTACTGCAACTTCCTTACTTCTGACAGACTCCAATTACAACCGGCATAGTTCTGTTTGCTGCCTTAAGTGTTAAACACTTTTAGTTCAGTAGTAAAAGTAGTTGCAGAAACCATCTACGTAAGGTGGGTTCCCAATTAGTTAATCCAAATCCTTCTCCTACTATGGAATAGGAAGAAAATGATTTAAAGGTTTAATGATTTTGTTCCGATTTTCTATTTTAAATTCATGTACGAGTTGGTATAAAATGTGTTGTGAGATCTCTCAGTATAAACCAACAATGAAGGTGTTAATTAAGTGTAATTCAGTTAAACAGTTATAGTACAATACTTTAACGTGTTGACTGAGGTAGACACCACAGTATATGATGGATGTTGAATTAACTCAAGATTATTTGGTACATAACTATAATGAGGTTTTAACTATATGAATTTAGTTGTATAATGTATAGTAGTTTGAATCTTCAAGTAACAGGTAATATAAGTATGTATGTCAAAGTTTTCAATTAGTGTAGTGCTCAATCAAGTACACAAGTCTAAAATAGTTGACTATCATCTTGTAAAATATTTTAGTGTAATTTCATTATTTACATATAAATTATGTCATAAACTGTTTCGTTTTCTAGTACATTACCCTTTAAACTCAATATCCGATATAAATAAGGAACATTGCAATATTATCATCCAGTGGCCATTACACACTTCTCAAACTACGCAACTGGCACTAATATATAAAAGAAATGTCTTTAATGAACGAGGAGAAAATGTATAGGAAAACATGTTTTTAGATGCCGTAGCCAATGTGGGTGTGCCGGTGATCGAGCGGCTTAAGGCGTTGAATTTTGGATCTGAGTTAGAGATAGCGCGGGTTCAAATCCTGCCTGTTACCGTTGTATTTTTATCAGTAACCCTGAACTGTATCGACTCTCCTCTTATTGTGATTGATGAGATCCTCACACAGGCCAGTAGCCTATGAGGATGGACAGAAGAAGGCTTAAAAGGGGCTTAGTCTGTACTTTAATTACAACAAATAAAAAAAACTAAGGTTAATAATGATTAATATGAACGCAACAGGATTTTCCCATCATTTTTCATAATTATTAAGTGATAAAAGAAATCAAGTTCTGCATATTGATCCATTTCTCAAGTGCATAACTAATCTAACACATATCTACAATCTAGGTTCAAATAAATAAATCATACAAGAACGTCGTTACACGTATAAGTAATAAGCAAACGCGTTGTGTGTCAACTATATGCATACTATCTTAAAAACATACGCTTAATATAAACCGAAACATAACTTATAGAAATTTAACTAAAAAGTGCAGGTCACAATAGGTTTGACACACCGACCAACCACTGAAAACTGGCCAGAGGCCACTAATAGTATATAAAGATTGTAGCGGCAGAAAAAAAATGGTGGCAAAAAAGGAAACAAAAGTGGGTTTCATTAACGTGTCAAACAATACTGTAACTTCACGTTTGTTTATTAGAAATAGCTAATCTGTTTGTTACTTCAGATTTTCGTGCTTAGTTCATTTCTCAGAATAATTGGTAATCAAGGCGGCCTATTTTCAACCGATGGTTGACTGATCAGTTGGTCTACTAATTTGATTTTTGAAGAATTATTTGCTATAACCCGATTAATTTGCTTTAAAGAAACGAGTTTCCCCGTTGGTTTCATTCCATTTCATAGTAGTACAAAGATCTTATGACCATTATAGTTCAGTTTTTGACTTTTATCTTAGCCCCTTTCTCGTGTTTTCTTTATGTTCTGTTTTCCTCTTGTTTAATAGTCTTTTTTCTCACTTGAGTATTTTACAGTTTTTGTAATGCTGAGTACCATTTTTTTTATTTTACTTTTACCAGAGATGGTATAAGAGTGTTGTGTTTCTTACGCGGTTCTAATGTTGTACTCGTACAAGAATGACAAATTAAGAATCATAACGAGAAAGGAGAGCGAAACCTAGTCTTTCAATTTTGCCTTGATTATCTCGGCAGACATAGGATTGAGAAAAACTGAAATTTATCACTGTTATGGTTTATTGACTCAGGAATGATACTTCCGTTTAATTTGCACTTGTTTTTATTTACTGAGGGTATCCATATTACCTATTGTCCTGTACGACTTAACTTTAAAAAACGATCTTTGTTGAATCAAATATCACGTATGCCACTGACAGATTTTAGAGTTTTGATTGACTGTGTAAATATTTTCCTGGGTGTGTTTTCTTTCAAAAAGCAGTAGCCTGAAGTACACTGCTATCTCTTAATAACTAACTATATTCATACTTATTTCCCTTAAAATTCATACGTACATATAAAAGCACAACAATAGAACTGTTTTTGTACCAGTTGCTATTTGTAAACTTTTGTAAGAAGTCAGCACAGATTTCCATATGTTATGTATTTTTATAAATTTCTTGAGAAATATTTTAAATACGTTATACTGGACGAATATTCTATTTGTAGATAAAATATATTAAGTGTTAAACACTTTTTAATAATATTCTCTATAATGCTTTCAAACTTTTACTATAAAAAGTAATAATGGAATTAAAATTACTTAAGCCAATGCAATATGAACATGAAATTTGATAACATTGAAATTGTAATATTCATATTATTATACTAATAATTCCACACTACTTACAAAGATTCATACACAAACAGAATCTTGCTGCCACGGTTTCAATCAATACTTTGTACGAAATCCAAGATGGATATTTCAACTATGTAACAGTTCTAACTAGAGGACAATCGACTTTGATAAGTATCAAGAGATCAGAGACCGGCAAAGTTCTAACAGTATACCAGTCCCAAATTGGGATCAATCAATGACTTCGTAGAAGATCAGGAGATCAGAGGTAGTGGAAGTTTCAGCTACATAACAGTTTAACTTAAAAGAACGCTTCGCCTAGATATCTCACTTGTAAGGTAGAATACTACCGTTACTTCGTAAAATAAGTTTCTTGTAAAATTAAGGTAAGTTATTCAAGTACTCCATATATGTTTTAATTTAAATATACAAATTTAAAACAGTTAAGTATTTAATTTAAAGTTGTTACATCTTCTTTCATAAATATTTAATAGAGTAATATGGGTTAAACCACATATATAATACTTTAATGTTATTAACTCCACTTATATAGGGTTTTATAAATATATATATATATATATATATATATATATATATATATATATATATATATATATATATTACTGTCATGAAAGTAACTAAAACCCTTTAAAATAAAACATTTTATTACATACACGTATTCCGGTTTTTAACCATTATCAGTGTACATTAACCTCTAAATAAATAAATAAATAATAAACAATTAGATATACACATGTGGAACTTTTAAACATATGTTAAATTTAAATGACACAGTTTTAATTTTCTTATTAGTAATCTTTATTTAATATTTTAAATTTTTCAAAAATTGGATTTGTCTTATTTTTCAGATTACTATTTAAAATGTTTATGAGGATCTTTATTATAATTTAGATAAATATGTAATTCTTCTTTTGTGTTTAATTTCTCTCCTTTCCTTTCGATATCTAAAATTTCCATGTTCTTTTCAATATTTGTGTAGTTATGGTCAGTCTCCAATAAGTGTTCAGCAAAATTTGATTTTATTGTAGACATGTTATATGTTTTAAAAGCTTGTATGTGTTCTTTAAACCTTTTATTAAAATTTTCTTCCAGTTTGCCCAATATAATAGCTTTCACAGTCACTACAGTTAATTTTGTATACTCCAGATTGTTTGTTTAATTCCTGTTTGTCATCATTTTGGTTCACTTTGTTTTCAATAAGTTTAAATGTATTATTTCTTCTTTGGTGACTGATGAAGAATTCCGAATTTTTAAAGTTTTCGGCCAGATTTGATTAATTTAGTATTGAATGGTACACATATATATTTCTGAATTTCTGTAGTATTATGATTAGGTAGTATTTTGATGGTTTTATTAATTTTTCTTGTTTTCTTCTAAATAATTTTGTCTACAATTTGGGGTTGATATCCATTTTTGACAGCTAAGTATTTTATTATTCTAATTTCTTTATTTTTATTCTCATCACTCATTGGTATATTTAACATTCTGTTTACCATTGAGTGAAATGCTGCTAATTTGTATTTCCAAGGATGGTTAGAGGATGATGGTATTAGAAGATCTGTTTGGGTTGTTTTTCTATAAATTCAAATGAGTGATTTCCATTAGGATTAGAAATACTTATATCAAGAAAGTTAATTTTGACTTTTTGGATTTCTTTAGAAAATTTAATTGTTAGTTATATAGAATTGAGAAATGTTAAAAAGTGTTCTGCCTGGTTCTCATCTCCATTGAAAAGACATAATATATCATCCACATATCTAAACCAATAAATTATTTTGTCTTTAAATGAATTAGTGTCATTCATTATTTTGTTATTTTCTAAATATTGCATATATATATTTGCAAGAAGGCCTGAAAGAGGAGATCCCATTGCCAACCCATCTTCTTGTTTGTAAAATTCCTTATTGTATTGAAAATAATTTTGATTAACACTTGCTTTTGTCAATGATAAGATATCATTAATTTCATTCCTATCTAGTTTACTGTATTTTATTAGATTATCTTTTAGGATTTGAATTGTTTCTTGTTTTGAGTACATGTTGTTAACATCAAAAGAAATGAAGGAAGAGTTTAATGGAATTTGAATATCTCGAATTTGATTTGCCAGATTACTTGAATTTGACATACTGTAATTATTTTCAAATTGTATGTGGGTTTTTATTTTGTTATTTAAAAATTTACATACCTTGTAGAGTAACGAAAGTTTAATACTGGTATAATTGGAATATCTGGTTTATGTGTCTTTGGTTGACCTTTTAGAGTAGGAGCTTTTGGATTTGTCATTTTGAGTTGGTATTGTTCTGCTTTTGATAATATCAAAGGCTGACCAAGGGAATACTGTAGTAGTCATCGACAGTCAAACATATCAAGAAAAAGTTGAAACATTCATTGACAGCAACAAAATTAAAAATTTAAAAAAGGACCCAACTCAAAAATACACAAAACTTATAAATGCCACATTAACTAAATGCAAAAGTTTATATATATATATATATATATATATATATGATAAACTCACAAAACTTATACTCAGTTTATTATACTCTTTTCTTTTTTCTCTTATTTATTCTATCTATGTGTCTTTCTTTCGTGAATAATGCTTAAAATTTAGAAGAATAAGTTTAATAGTGCATTAATGTAGAACAAATATAATATTTTACAAACTTTAAAAGTAGTTAAATTACTCTTTAATGTTTAAAAGGTTTGTATGTTTTATCCATAAACAGTTTACTATGATTTTTAAAGCTAAGTTGTACGACATTGCTATTGTACTCCTACAAAGAGTTGTTTATTGACAGAATGATAATTTTCATATTGTTTATCATTTTATTAGAAGTTATTTGTGAATATAATGAATTGTTTATATGCAGGAATGCCTATATAATAATCTTTTTTAATAATAGGGAAGTCTTCGCTAAGTTCATGCAACATTAAAAATATCGTTCATAAGGTTTTACGTTATAGAAGACTTGTTATTCCGACTATAGTCTGGTATAGAATGGCTCATTGAGGCATGTTAGTGTTCATTCCTCCAATTTGCCAACACTGTAGAAATGCTATATCACAATATCCAGGAAGATAGCCAGTGTCGAGTACCTTATGTTAAAATAAGTACAGCTGTTTTCATGAATGTAGGTTTTATAACAGTCAATACATTTGTTGTTTTAAAATCATCACTGGCGAAATCTGGAGTTAAGTTAAATACAACTTTGTCTTTGCGGTCTTCACTGATTGAACACTGTTCTGAAATATAAAAGTAAACAGGTGTTTCAGCGTCTACTAGCTTGAGCTGAAAGTGTCATCAATAGTGTGACAGACATAGGATTGAGAAAAACTGAAATTTATCACTGTTATGGTTTATTGACTCAGGAATGATACTTCCGTTTAATTTGCACTTGTTTTTATTTACTGAGGGTATCCATATTACCTATTGTCCTGTACGACTTAACTTTAAAAAAACGATCTTTGTTGAATCAAATATCACGTATGCCACTGACAGATTTTAGAGTTTTGATTGACTGTGTAAATATTTTCCTGGGTGTGTTTTCTTTCAAAAAGCAGTAGCCTGAAGTACACTGCTATCTCTTAATAACTAACTATATTCATACTTATTTCCCTTAAAATTCATACGTACATAAAAAGCACAACAATAGAACTGTTTTTGTACCAGTTGCTATTTGTAAACTTTTGTAAGAAGTCAGCACAGATTTCCATATGTTATGTATTTTTATAAATTTCTTGAGAAATATTTTAAATACGTTATACTGGACGAATATTCTATTTGTAGATAAAATATATTAAGTGTTAAACACTTTTTAATAATATTCTCTATAATGCTTTCAAACTTTTACTATAAAAAGTAATAATGGAATTAAAATTACTTAAGCCAATGCAATATGAACATGAAATTTGATAACATTGAAATTGTAATATTCATATTATTATACTAATAATTCCACACTACTTACAAAGATTCATACACAAACAGAATCTTGCTGCCACGGTTTCAATCAATACTTTGTACGAAATCCAAGATGGATATTTCAACTATGTAACAGTTCTAACTAGAGGACAATCGACTTTGATAAGTATCAAGAGATCAGAGACCGGCAAAGTTCTAACAGTATACCAGTCCCAAATTGGGATCAATCAATGACTTCGTAGAAGATCAGGAGATCAGAGGTAGTGGAAGTTTCAGCTACATAACAGTTTAACTTAAAAGAACGCTTCGCCTAGATATCTCACTTGTAAGGTAGAATACTACCGTTACTTCGTAAAATAAGTTTCTTGTAAAATTAAGGTAAGTTATTCAAGTACTCCATATATGTTTTAATTTAAATATACAAATTTAAAACAGTTAAGTATTTAATTTAAAGTTGTTACATCTTCTTTCATAAATATTTAATAGAGTAATATGGGTTAAACCACATATATAATACTTTAATGTTATTAACTCCACTTATATAGGGTTTTATAAATATATATATATATATATATATATATATATAATATATATATATATATATTACTGTCATGAAAGTAACTAAAACCCTTTAAAATAAAACATTTTATTACATACACGTATTCCGGTTTTTAACCATTATCAGTGTACATTAACCTCTAAATAAATAAATAAATAATAAACAATTAGATATACACATGTGGAACTTTTAAACATATGTTAAATTTAAATGACACAGTTTTAATTTTCTTATTAGTAATCTTTATTTAATATTTTAAATTTTTCAAAAATTGGATTTGTCTTATTTTTCAGATTACTATTTAAAATGTTATGAGGATCTTTATTATAATTTAGATAAATATGTAATTCTTCTTTTGTGTTTAATTTCTCTCCTTTCCTTTCGATATCTAAAATTTCCATGTTCTTTTCAATATTTGTGTAGTTATGGTCAGTCTCCAATAAGTGTTCAGCAAAATTTGATTTTATTGTAGACATGTTATATGTTTTAAAAGCTTGTATGTGTTCTTTAAACCTTTTATTAAAAATTTTCTTCCAGTTTGCCCAATATAATAGCTTTCACAGTCACTACAGTTAATTTTGTATACTCCAGATTGTTTGTTTAATTCCTGTTTGTCATCATTTTGGTTCACTTTGTTTTCAATAAGTTTAAATGTATTATTTCTTCTTTGGTGACTGATGAAGAATTCCGAATTTTTAAAGGTTTTTTCGACCAGATTTGATTAATTTAGTATTGAATGGTACACATATATATTTCTGAATTTCTGTAGTATTATGATTAGGTAGTATTTTGATGGTTTTATTAATTTTTCTTGTTTTCTTCTAAATAATTTTGTCTACAATTTGGGGTTGATATCCATTTTTGACAGCTAAGTATTTTATTATTCTAATTTCTTTATTTTTATTCTCATCACTCATTGGTATATTTAACATTCTGTTTACCATTGAGTGAAATGCTGCTAATTTGTATTTCCAAGGATGGTTAGAGGATGATGGTATTAGAAGATCTGTTTGGGTTGTTTTTCTATAAATTCAAATGAGTGATTTCCATTAGGATTAGAAATACTTATATCAAGAAAGTTAATTTTGACTTTTTGGATTTCTTTAGAAAATTTAATTGTTAGTTATATAGAATTGAGAAATGTTAAAAAGTGTTCTGCCTGGTTCTCATCTCCATTGAAAAGACATAATATATCATCCACATATCTAAACCAATAAATTATTTTGTCTTTAAATGAATTAGTGTCATTCATTATTTTGTTATTTTCTAAATATTGCATATATATATTTGCAAGAAGGCCTGAAAGAGGAGATCCCATTGCCAACCCATCTTCTTGTTTGTAAAATTCCTTATTGTATTGAAAATAATTTTGATTAACACTTGCTTTTGTCAATGATAAGATATCATTAATTTCATTCCTATCTAGTTTACTGTATTTTATTAGATTATCTTTTAGGATTTGAATTGTTTCTTGTTTTGAGTACATGTTGTTAACATCAAAAGAAATGAAGGAAGAGTTTAATGGAATTTGAATATCTCGAATTTGATTTGCCAGATTACTTGAATTTGACATACTGTAATTATTTTCAAATTGTATGTGGGTTTTTATTTTGTTATTTAAAAATTTACATACCTTGTAGAGTAACGAAAGTTTAATACTGGTATAATTGGAATATCTGGTTTATGTGTCTTTGGTTGACCTTTTAGAGTAGGAGCTTTTGGATTTGTCATTTTGAGTTGGTATTGTTCTGCTTTTGATAATATCAAAGGCTGACCAAGGGAATACTGTAGTAGTCATCGACAGTCAAACATATCAAGAAAAAGTTGAAACATTCATTGACAGCAACAAAATTAAAAATTTAAAAAAGGACCCAACTCAAAAATACACAAAACTTATAAATGCCACATTAACTAAATGCAAAAGTTTATATATATATATATATATATATATATATGATAAACTCACAAAACTTATACTCAGTTTATTATACTCTTTTCTTTTTTCTCTTATTTATTCTATCTATGTGTCTTTCTTTCGTGAATAATGCTTAAAATTTAGAAGAATAAGTTTAATAGTGCATTAATGTAGAACAAATATAATATTTTACAAACTTTAAAAGTAGTTAAATTACTCTTTAATGTTTAAAAGGTTTGTATGTTTTATCCATAAACAGTTACTATGATTTTTAAAGCTAAGTTGTACGACATTGCTATTGTACTCCTACAAAGAGTTGTTTATTGACAGAATGATAATTTTCATATTGTTTATCATTTTATTAGAAGTTATTTGTGAATATAATGAATTGTTTATATGCAGGAATGCCTATATAATAATCTTTTTTAATAATAGGGAAGTCTTCGCTAAGTTCATGCAACATTAAAAATATCGTTCATAAGGTTTTACGTTATAGAAGACTTGTTATTCCGACTATAGTCTGGTATAGAATGGCTCATTGAGGCATGTTAGTGTTCATTCCTCCAATTTGCCAACACTGTAGAAATGCTATATCACAATATCCAGGAAGATAGCCAGTGTCGAGTACCTTATGTTAAAATAAGTACAGCTGTTTTTATGAATGTAGGTTTTATAACAGTCAATACATTTGTTGTTTTAAAATCATCACTGGCGAAATCTGGAGTTAAGTTAAATACAACTTTGTCTTTGCTGTCTTCACTGATTGAACACTGTTCTGAAATATAAAAGTAAACAGGTGTTTCAGCGTCTTTAACTAACTTGAGCTGAAAGTGTCATCAATAGTGTGATGACAATAAATTTGGATTATAAATTATAAATATAACAAATTTTCCGAATTCAGAAATATAATGGTAATCTTTTTTAACCTTTCTCTTCAAATATAGCTTCTTTGTATTTACTGTAAACAAATATTTTTACAAAAAGAATTAGCCGAATTGGTTCAGCCGTTCTCGAGATTAAAGCTTAGCAACCAATTTATTGATTCATTTTTATGTGTAAGATCATCGGAGATCATCATTTTATATCTCAAGTTCAATCATTATATAATAAAACTAAAGTATTCCAAAGTGTTTGATTTTACACCAAGACAAGTAAGTAATTGTCATATTTTGAAACGCCTCATTCCTCAGACTAAAAATTTATATTGGAAAATTATCGTTGATATGAAAAAAATATTAATTAAATTCTGAGTTACTCGAAATTAAATATTTCTAGAACCTAGTATTTATTTGATACATGTTATTAGGCTCAGTTATTAAGCATATCGCTGTAGCTGACGGACTTTAGTTTACCTCTGGTGCTAGATAATTAAATCCGATATCTAAAATAGTTATCGGATGGTAGACGGAGAGTATTTTATTTTAGTAAATCTGTTTTGTTATTCTATTTCATCATTATTATTTTAAACAATAATATTAATAGTAAAAACTAGTTATTTTGAATTAATTTACGAAATATACAGTTAATGTGGTTTAGCCGACTCGATGTAACATAGAATTAGGTCGGGATAGGATTGGTTACAAAGTGTGTAATAGCAGTGTTTGTTATATAGGGTATAAGGGTTGCAGGTGCCAACATTCTTGGCAAACAGAACCGATTGGCTTGTGGGTAGAGACTAGATTTGTACAGTCGTGTCATGTGTTTGTTATGGAAGATATCAAGGGTTGCAGGTGCCGATATGTTCGGCAAACAGAATTGATTGACTTGTGAGTAAGGGCTTGTATTATATGTTACTTGTAACCCTTTTGTAGTTTTATGAAAATATAGATAGATAAAGTGGCAACTGAAGATTTATTTGTATAAAAAAGAAAGTAAAAATAGATAGCAGTACTTTGAGTTAATCCAAATTAACATTTATTGTGTCTTTATGTTCTACAACATTTTCATATTTATAGTTTCAAATAATTAAACTTAAAAGGTTATTTGGGATTCAAATTAAGCTAAAATTACATAAAAATAAGAGGATCTAGAAAGATATATTATATGAAAAGCATAAAGATAAATATCGCTTCTCTGTAAAAGATCTGGATAGATGTGGTGGTGCTCATGAACAACTGAACAGCGAAATGTTGAGGTTAAACACGAATATGCTTTTAGTCAAGGAATACCCCATCTGCTTATTAAACCTCAAGTAGCTAAATAACTCCCGTACGTAACCTTTGACGTTTTAAGATTCTTAGAAGTTTAAAGTCTTAAATTAAATTCATTTAAAACAAAATTTATAGCTTTTCAATGTCTGTTAGGGTGGCACACATGTTATGTTCTCACATACGTACTAAGCTCGGAATCTTGTGGGATACAACAAGATACGAGCAGCAGCTTTACTCATACAGCGATGTATACCTCAGCATTCCAGAGTTCACTGATAAATATTGGGAAGAGTCTTATCATAACTGATACTTTTCTCGCAACCCTTATATCTCTCTGAGTAAGCGGCATTGTAAACACTTAACAATATTTACGCTAGGGTTTAGCGTCATGAGTACTCGAAGAACGCAATGATAAATCTATGTACTCGACCTTGAGTAGTGTAGACTAACAAATTCGATCCACAAACACGTACTTAAGAAAGGGCGGAATGGACAATACATTGTTGTACTTTTGTGTTTGAAATATTGCCATCTGTCAAGCCATAGGATACACAATGGTGTTATTTAATTAAAAATTATTATTATAGATTGTAAATCTTTCACCTTATAACAGGAATATTCCTATCGTTAATTTCCTTAAAAGTTATATAGTAAAAGCCGGTGCATTTGCTACAGGAATAACGAGACAAATTTAATAACGTTACCTAGAAACAATGTTTAACATTAGCCAAAAGTAAGGGTCGGCGCATTTGTTACAAATGCAATATATATTCTGTTCCAAGAAGATATATAGATCATTATATATTTATTACTTAAAGTTCTGTAAAATTTACGGTACGAAAAGCACCATTAGGATAACAAAAATTAAGATTAAATGGTCTTGAGGGATATACTCATATCTCTACGTGTTATACTTTAAATGTAAAACTCGGTTTTAAGAATGGATATTCAGAGTAAGCGGTTATCTGCACTCAGGGACAGCTTAATTGTAAAATCTCCCCATTCAAAAACATGATCCAGCCAATAATACTTCTAAAAAGCTAGCAGAGTAAATCTTTTAAAGCAATACTTCTTTTATTTCAAGTATATTAAGCTGAATCATTATCACAAATTTATGAACTCAAATTCATGCTGCTCGTGTATTGCTTCAATGGAGTCCCCAATTCATATTAAACATATTCCAATTCAGAATAAAACTGGAATAAATTTGGATTAAAGTACCCATACCGTAATTGTATGACATATATCCAAACATAACTTTATTATATAGCAATATATTATTCTACTACTGTGGAATTTTGCTATTACGCTCAAATATATTTTTCAATAAACTAACAAGAAATGTACAATCCAATTTGTAAGGCAGTTTGTCCAAACCACACGCCAAGTGATTAAGCAAAAAATTATGGTTGCCTGTAAAGTCGGTTTTACGGGCGAAGATTTTACGTGACAACGTCTTTTTCTCGGTAGAATATTTATTGATATGAATATTATTAAATTGCACAATAGGAACAAGGAATTGAATGAAAATAAGAATTGCACAAATTTTAACTATAGAAATATATTTTGTTTACTAAAACATTGTACATAATTTGAAATTAATTAAAATTTGTTATTGTAAATGGTAAAGTTGAATAAAACATTTACTAAAATTGGAATTTGAAATTCTTGCTAAACACAGTTAAATTCTAACTCCGCGCGTGGTGATTGGTCGGTTTAGTTCGTTTGTTTGGTCGCACTGTTGTGACAGGTTAGAGGTTATAATTTGTTATTTTAAATGTTTGACTAGCAATACGCGCTGTTTCTTCTCAATCGACTGAATTACGATTGATTGCAGAGTGATTTAAACTAATAATTTACTTAACACTATCAACATTTGTCAATAGTATGACATAACCTATAAACTCAGTTTCTCAACTTTTGTGTCAATCTAACAATTAATCAATCAATCATAGTTTACGATAATGAAATATCAGTGTACAATTATTTACCTTTATTGTTGTAGTTGTTGTAAATGACGAATCTAAGCACTCCACATTTTCACGAATAAACATAGTTATCTGCTTTATCCCGTGCGGCGGACCCACAGTTATCTGCTTTATCCCGTGCGGATCCCGTGCGGCGGACCCACTGGACGGGCATCGTAACGTTACCGGGCGTTACACTTTTTCATGAGTGACTCCGAGCCGCAACCTAATTTAAGACGTTGTCACGTCAACAAAAACGTTTTCACCAATAACTAAATGAACGTTACAGAATTAAAATAATCTGCATTTATATTGTAAAAGCTATTGATTATGAACCTTTATCCAGTTTATTCAGAATGGAAACAGATAAAATAGTTTGTTTATGTAATGACCAGACATTTTCGTGCTTAATTTTTAAATTTAGGCATTGTAGATTTATAACGGGTTGTTTCCTACAGGTTTGTTGTTACACGCATGTATCAGATAATTAACATATAAGCTGTAAACATTATCGTATTGTCTGAAAAATTATTTAAAAGTTTTTATATTCTCTCAAAGTATAAATTGAAATATTTAGACACAGGCTAGCTTTATATTTAAAATGCACTGTTCTATTTTTAATAAAAACCTTACAATATATAATTTATTAAGTTAATTAGAACTTAATATTACAAAATTACTTAAAATACCTGATTATTGCAGTTAGTGTATAGCAAACTATAGTATTATATTAGAACTAATATTTAAAAAATATATATATCGACATATTTATTGGACCAAGTAGTAGGCTATGTTACTACTGTTCCTCATCATGATGGCCCTGGCGGAGCCGGGCTGTAATCGCTGTAAGTTGGATAGTCAGAGGGATAAATACAAACGTTGTAGAAGGAAAACGTTTGTCTACACATAACACAGCTATGGTGGAAAAGGTTCATTCAATGTGAATGTTGAAATTAGCTCCAGTTCACCTTCCTGTTAGTGCAGCGCCTGGAAGCCTGGACTCCAGGAGTCCAGACTGTGACAGCATCAGATCATAGATTAAGATGAAGGTGAACTGGAGCTAAAGTCAACATACACATCAAAACGTTTTTTGCTATTTACTACTACATATGACTAAAAACACCCATATAGTAATATAACAGAATATACACTGTTAGTTGATTCTGAATAATTTTTTATTCATGTAAAAATATAAACAAAGACAGAACTGTTTACAGTAACGAATTGACGATGATCGTTATTGCCCGATATCGGAAACAAGCAGACGGCCGAATATCAAATATCCCGATGAATCGGTTATGCCGGGATCGGATATGCGAAGTTATACTCCAGTTCTGACAAATGTTAACGTAAAATTGTTAATGGAATAAATTTATTATTTTTCCTTTCATTCACTTAAAAAATGATTTTATAATTATAGTTTGAAGGACAAATATTTACTAATTTTATAATAAAAGATTAAGAGTGAAATATAGAGGTTAAATTGCATGAAAAAAAATCGAATGCAAAAGATTTTTATAATTGTATGCGTAATGTTAGCAACATAGGTTTGGTATAGTTAAATATTCAGTATACTCTTTTACTAATACTGTAACTAAAATAAGAAACTCAAAACCTTCACAAGGACCTCGTTTGCAGTGTTCCTGTCTTGAGTGACAAAATGGGGACAGCATGAATATATTGTATTTTTAAGTCAGCGCTAGATAGATTTCTTGTTATCTAGATTTAAAAACATCCAATCCAGCCCTTACTTCCTCCCAATTATTCTAGTGTGGTTTACCATACTCAGCGCTGGATAGCTTTGTAGTTATCTCAAGTTAACAACTTCCACTCTAGCACTCACTTCCTTCCAATTATTCTAGTGTGTTTTAACACACTCAACGGAATTAGCCTTTTAGCGTTGTTACTGTGAACACGCAGTCAACTTGTGGAACTTTCCAATATATATATATATATATATACATTTACACATATATACATATATACATTATATATACATACTAACAGTAATTATAATTTTAACGTAGTTTTGGTATAGAATAGCTAAATTTGCAGTAATTTGGCATTTTTGTATGCCAGTCACCTCGACTGCTTCTTGTTAATAATAAAAGTCCGTATTACAAAAACTTTAACTGTAGTAATTTCATTATTTAATTTTGTTATAGTAGCGATTAAAGTAGACAATTTTAATTTATTAGATTGCCTTGAATAGATGATGTATTTTTGCTGCTCGTACTGGACAGTACCATTCCGACGAAAGATTGTTTCTTCCATAAATGTACTGAGTCTAGTTAAAAGTTAATTTTGGCCTGTTTATTATTGTAGGCAGCCTTTCTCTCCAAGTTCGATATTGCGACTTATCGTACACAGTTTACGATCTAATTTGCCCCGTTTACGATGAATCCAGTATAACTGCTCGTGTTGTCACCAGCACCAGTTCCTAGCTTCTAGATGTGTTGCCACACCTCAAATCGTAAAGGAAATAATTAAAATTGTGAATAATGGGAATAACACACTACTCTAGAAGAGTGAACATGATGATATGTTATGATTGCAGAATTAATATTCGTCGCCAGTGTTATAGTTAAGACACCCAATTTTCAATTAGGATGTGAAATCTTGCAATGGTAAATAAAATATTATTTCGTGAATTGTGCATGATTCAGCCATATGAAACTATGCTTTAGATTTATTACCTAACAACACGACATACCTTTAATGACTTGGTTAGGTGTGGATTAGGTTGTGCTTAGGACCTTTATGGGAGGGTGGCTTCAAAAACTCCGAACTTCAAATCATACGACAGCCTTTGACAATGTGATCCAACGACCTGGCCTATGAACTTGATTTCACTTCACTTCACTATAGAATCTATTTGTGGGTCCTGTGTTATTAACTATAGTGATACTTCCGTGTCTGTATTGTCTTTAGCCTTACTATACTATAGAGGATATGGAGGCAACGAAAACTAATAGATTGCCAGGAGAGAAGTTTTTTTTTTAATCCGGCTGGTTGCATGGACTTTAGTAATCTGGAGAACAGTGACCTAAACCTATTAAAATATCCCCTATCTTAAATTTTACGTCTGAATGAAGTGGCAACATTTGTTGTTTACCAACTATCTGGAGACTTCAGAAGTCCTGTCTGACGGCATGTTGGGCTCGACAATCAAATCCTCAACAATGTATGTACCAAAACGTTATTTGAAATTTGGTATGACATTAAAGAATTTTCTGAATTAAAATTGCATATAAGATTTTAAAAACTTGAACATGTTGGGAACTAAATCCAAAAAACTATAAAAAAGTCAATATATTTTAAATTTTGTTTGGTTTTATAGCATACCTTAATTTGGTATGAAGTTAAGGAAGGCTTTACCTTTATTTTATATGGAAATACTTTTAATATGTATAAGATCTCACACATTGTAGTTATTATGATTAAAAATTAAATTACATAAAATATTTAAAACGTTAGGCTTGAGTAGCATGATGATGTCTTGTATTTTAAAAGTAAATAGGTTTGATCAAAAGTGTTTAAAATTATATAAAACAATATATTAATTTTAAGTGGTTTGAAAAAATGGAAAACAGTTTGAAATATCCAAAAAATTTCACCAAAATAAAATCTGTTTGTTTAAATGTGTAAAGTTAAGATGTGTTACAACTGAAGGACATGCTGGGTGGATAAATTATTGCACTGGGAAGACAAGAGTCACATCTGCCTTGATTTATGTAAAGCCGACCCAACTTACACCCTCTCAGAGTTAACCAAACGTTTTCCAATATATCGGGTTATCTTAGTGACTGTTACGTATTTATATATAGTAGTGTTTGCAATTAATTGAAGGGATATAATAGGGATAATAGAAAGGATGCTAAACCTTGTAAATGAAATATCAAAAGAGTAATGTACATTTCAAGTTTACATGTAGGAGACTAGCTAATAATGTTTGGAAGTGCTTAACAATAAAACCAATATACAACAGTTGTATCTGAGAACGTAAGCTGACAGAACAATCAATCCAGAGCGATTGGCCTTGCTGGAGACATGTTACTGTAAAGCCCGGTATTTTGTATTGCGATGTTCGTTTCTAAAACTTGGCCAACTTTTTTACCTGGAAGAAAACATCCTAAGTATATGCAGTAAGTATATTATATAGATATAATACAGTTCAAACTATAAATCTCACTCTTATAGTTCATAGTAAACCTTAAAAATTTAAAGAATCTCTTTTCATATATTAAATAATTAAAGTGCAATTAATCTATATCAAAATACACTTATTTATTGAAGAAGAGTGGAAGAACTAGGTTTTACGTGACTTTACTGTAGGTACATCATCAAGTTATAATCAACGATAAGTTGCTTCAAGGATAAATTATACAATATTAAACTGTCTCAACATTGGTTTTACGATTTTCCATTTTATTACAAGTTTTTCAAAGTTAGGCTTTTACTATACAGACGTTAAAAGTGAACTCCAAGCTCAAAGATAAAACTCTATGAAGCGGTTGTATTGTTGTACTTCTAGAAGATTTTCTTGAAAGGAAAACAATCTCGGATCCGACCTGTTCTTCATTTGTTATTGATGTCAATATCCGCCAAGCTTTTCTCTGAAGCAACAATTGTTCCCTTATACAGAGCATTATTACTTGATACACTCATCAAGTGAAAGAACAATCAATAAATTCACTGTGTACTGTATATTGTGAAAAAGTGTAATGTTTAATTTTATGAAAAAAGGAAACTTGAGTAAAAATTATTATATGTAATAAATCAGTTTGATAAAATATCAATTATAAGATTGATATATGTTAATACAAAAACTCCTCATGAAGCTTGAATGGGATATAGGGAAATGGGATTTGAATCTGTACATTTAAAAATATGATAATTCGTTTTATGAAACTAATTTTCTGATTGGTGCATGATTGGTGCAGGGGCATGAAACTTGTTGACTAATAAAATACTTAGAAGGTTTCATATGATGTAATGGTAAACCAAACTACTGCAGAGTATCTGCTTACATTAATAATGTGGTGTAGTCTTTTAGGCAGATATTTTGACCTGCATTAATAGAATCCCAATTTTACGAGTATGTACATTATATTGTATCTTTAAATCGATCGAATAATTGGTTTAACTTAAAAAAAAAAGTAATATACATCAAAAAAATCAAATCAAATCAAATCATTATTTATTTCCCAAAAGTATTTACATGCACGTTTACTATCAAATCTATATTATCTTGTTACTATAATATTTAAATGTAACTTAAAAAACATTAAACATGAAAATATTACACTCATCGAATTAAAGTGGCCTAGGAAATGAGCCTACATGGGCAGAAAGCCTGTGCGTAGGCTCGAGTTGCTTCCCTGGAGGTTGTGGACGAATTGAATCGGGTGATTAATTATCATATAACATCAACACACACACACACACACACACACACACACACACACACACACACACGTACACAAACGCGCGCGCGCGCCAAAAAACCGTATTTACATATTACGGTATTGAAATTTATCAGCGTACATACTACCAATAGTTTAAAGGAAAGATTTACTGAAATAAAAAACAATTAAGGAATGGTGTATTTTTAAGATCAAAAGGTCAACACGCAAAACAACCTAACCTATTACTAGCAGATTTCTTGCCGAAATGATATGAAATAAAAAATAAATGTATAAAATAGGAAAAAACCATAGAGGCATCGGTGCTATTGAAGTGGCATTAAGAGGGGGGAGGCAGGGTCAAAAGTCAGGTCCGTCTGTAGTCAGCCGTAATAATTGCCTCGGCCTCTTCCGCGCTGAAAGCATACAGCCATTCATTCGAGCATTTCTTGCATGTATATATTGAAGGTGAGTTGAATATTTGGTTGTCAGGAAAGTATTTACAGATATTTCTATACAGAATATGGGATATATAAAGAGAATTTGTAGATGAGAAGGATTTACTGATTTGCATTGATGAGGCACCAATATTCCGTGAGTATCGTGTGTTATGAGAATGCGAAGTTGTAGAGAAAATTGTATAAAAATGTTTATAAATATGAACGAGGAGTGTTTTAATGAATATTTTTCGAATTGATAGAATGGCAGTTTCTTGATATAAAGTGTCAGTAGGATATCTCCTAGATTTTTTGAAACCGGCTTTTAAGATTGACTTCTGTACCACTTGCAGAGGTCGCAAAAGAGTTTTATACGCTCCACCCCAGGCTATTATTCCAAACGAGAACAACGATTGGGCATAGGCGAAGTAAGCAAGTTTAATTTATTTTTCATTTAAAATTTCACTTAATTGTTTAAACGCAAATATATATTTCCTTGCTCTCTTTTTTACATATTCAACATGTGCAGACCATGTTAAGCGCTTATCAAAGAATACACCCAAATATTTATAAGACGATACATTTTCAATAGCTTCACAAGAACAAAGTTCATTGTTGTAACTGCCACAATTATGGACCACGAGGTCGCCGAGGGCATAGTCTGTGGTCTCCCGGAGAGAGATGGGCATAAACTTAGTCTTTGATGTATTTAATGAAAGGATATTTTGGTCAAACCATTTTTTTAAGACCATGAGGTCATGTAGAGCGTTAGAACGGGCATCAACCCAGTCGCTACCTTTTATTAAAATTAAGCTATCATCTGCAAATAAAACAGGATTGCCATTTAAGTTCAATTTAGAGATATTGTTAATATAAATCAAAAATAGAATTGGGCCCAGCGTACTGCCCTGAACCGGAAGCGCGTCACTCTCGGTCCCACAGACAGACACGGTCTGCAGCCTACTTGTGAGGTAGGTCGAGAACCATGAAAGTGCATTACCCCGAACTCCAGTGGCCTCCAATTTAAGGAGCAGCCTATTTCTATCAATGCTATCAAAGGCTTTCCTCAAATCAAGAAATATTAAAATAATGCGCAGGTTCTTAGATATAGCATCATTGATTTGTCTGTTGACATCAAAAAGAGCACCAGAAATGTTCCTATCCTTTCTGAACCCATACTGACACTCGCACAAGATTTGATTGTTAGAAAGATAGGCAACTAATTGTTCTCTAACTACACCCTCAAGGATCTTGGAGAATACACTCAAAAGGCTGATGGGGTGGAAATTATTTTTATCTAAGAAGCTATCTCCTTTATGCAGAGGAATGACCTTAGCGATTTTAAAGATATCCGGGAAAATACCGTAAGAAATACTTAGATTTATTAAATGCTGAAGGGGCTTAGAGAAGACATAAACATTGTCCTTTAACACGTCAGCCGAGACACCATCACGTCCGGGGGCGGATCCCCCACGCAGTCCAGTCACGTTCCGTATTACATCAAGTTCAGTAACAGTGGTCAATGTGAACACGGTGTTCTGTCTGTAATCCGCATCACTCAAAACTGGGTCCCCACGCGAGTCGATGGCACTAGCCAGACTGTGTCCAACCGCGGAGAAAAAGGAATTAAAATCATTAGCTACTTTTATACACAAACCGTGAGTTATATACGAAGTATCTGGTAACATTTTTTGGATCGGAAAAAATCAATCCGTGTTGTATTTTTATTTCCTTTTTAAAGTCTAAAAAGTGATAGGAAAATTTACTGTAAGATTTTATAGAACCACATGACATTTAAACAATATGTAAATTTAATTTTCAATATACATATAGATTATTTGTTTTATATCACTCTACCTGTTATATATAATGGTTTGATGACACGTTAAATGGTGAAATACATACATATGTATGGTATTATATATATATATATATATATATATATATATATATACACACAAACAACAATATATCTGATATATATATATATATATGTATATCTCTTTTGTAATGCCAATCGGCTTCAATACTCTTCTAAGTACTTTTTAAAGTATATACAAAAACAGAAACAAAAATTCAGTGCTCATTTTTAATTTTCGAGTTCACAAAACTCTTCATCAGAACCACACTGAATTAAAACATATAAACCGAACTCAAACCAAGAACAAAAGACATAACCAAAATAAAATTTTAACAAATAAATACATAAACAACAAGATTCCAATCAGCTGTGTGTAGAATATTTGTCAATGTTTACATAGAACTAAAACTTTTTGTTATAAAAAGGAAAAGAGAATTATCTTAGGTTCAACCCATCTGGTTGCCTTGATTTTAAAATTAATTGATGTGCGATTTCAACATTTCTTAAATTTATCAGATTGGTATTTTGATTGGGGTTTGGCTCTAAATGGTAAATTCCTTTTAGGCTGAAGCAATTTTCTATTTATTTTGATTGTGTTGAATCGCATGAGCAGATATTGGTCTCTCATAATTTTGATGAACAACATCAAATCGATGATTGGTCATTTTCACTCTTAATGGAGTGATGGTTTTTCCAATATAGTCTTTGGGACAGAATTTACAGGTTAGTTGATAAATTGTGTTTTTTGTAGTGCAATCAATATTACCTTTAATAGGATATTCTTTTCCAGTTGTGCCACTTTAAAACAATTTGGAATTTATTAACATCTTACAAATGCCGCATCTTGGCTTGTTACAAGGATTGCACACGTTACATTTGATGTTATTACTTTTTGGATTGCCCTCATACTTTAATTTCGGTCTAGAGAGAATGTTTTGTAAATTTGGAGGCTTTTTAAAAATTACTTTGGGGGCTTAGAAAATAAATTTCTAGTTTCAGGGGAAGATTCCAAAATAGGAAAAGAAACCTTTAGAATTTTGTTGATTTTATGAAGGCCAGGAAAATATTGGGTGATAAATTTAGGATTATTAGGATTAATAGCACTGGAAATATTTTTAGGTGCTCTGATTTGTCTATCAACAAGATTTTTTGGATACCCCCTTTCAAAAAGTACATGGGACAGTCTGTTTATGTAGTTATAGAAGTCAGATTGATTGCTAAAAAGGGTTTTTTGCCCTTATTGATAAAACTCTTGGGGATAGATTTTTTTAATTTCATATTAAACTAACTCATAACAACAAAACAGTTTCACGGATCCATTCTTAATTCGGTATGAAAGACTCAATTTGCAGTTTTCAATCAAAATAAAATTATAAATGAGTAAATATAAAAAAAAAACTGTTAAATTTATCTTACGTTCATGTGCTAGATGCGCTGTCATGTATGAAAGATAAAGTAACGTTATTATTAGCTGTAAAAGAAGCTGTCAACGTCAGTCTCTATCTTGTCGGGTTCTTTAAATTGAACTCGACATCGTTTTAACTTTGTATGTATCATAATGAATTATTTACTTACCACATAATAAATTAAATACATTTACTTCAAACGTATGGAATTATCGTTGTAAATTGAAATCGACATAGCTTTAACTTTGAATCTTACTTGCCATATAATACTGAAATTTCTATTATTTGATAGTATGTAATTATCATTAAAAATTTTTAACACCTTTTTTGCGTTGCATCTGTGTTATCATTTAAAACAGCGATATGTTGAAACCATGAAAGAAAAAATTACGAAATATTAAAATGTTTTACTCCACATCGAGAAATTTTGTATGAACTTTGACTTGTATCAACAGTGACTTAGTATCTGGTATACTGTGAAACCAAGATATTATTCAAACATGCAGTTCATTCTGAAAATTTTAGTACGAATTTTGCAATTTGTTTATTCATCAACAACAGTTTCGGTACATGAATAAAATAACATTTACTGACCAGTATTAAACTCTTAATACATTTATATACATGTATAAATGAGGTATATGAGTAAATGATTAGGAAATTGTTTAGGACTTTACTGAATGTAACATTTGTAATGTATTATACTTTAATAACGCAATTAAATCCGTATAAACCACATACATTTTAGGCTCTATTAAATGATTTTTAGGTCTAATATATATGATTAATAAAATTTTAACATTTTAAAGTAATGTAAAGAATTTTAAAGAATAATTGTATTTTTTACAAAATACAATTAATCTATTGAAATATCATATTTCGTTACTTCCAAAAAGATTAAAAAAAGAAACGAATGTGGTAAAGGGATAAAACCACCATCACTTATATTTCAATACCTTTTAAAACAACGTAAAATATGACTATATTTTCTTTCCGCATAAAAACATGTAAGACCTGTGTGAACTCTCTGGAGAACTTTACACATACAAATGTTTAGATGCTAACGCCAGTAATGTTGCCTGGCATAAAAACAAACTCAGTTAAACGTTAATTCCTGCACTGAGGGTTCTTGCAAAATTGTTTAGCTGTCTGTACGTCTCTCTCTGTCTACATGCGTATCTGTTTATCTATAGATAACTCAAGAGCGAATAGAGATAGGTGCGTCATTTATACAGAGACAACGTTGTGTTTAATGAAGGGTCCGTGCATAACCTTATTATCCGCAGAACATTTCGAGGATGAAACGAGCAATAACACCATTCATTAATTCACATCTGTAACGTGATTCGTTTTGACTCTCTGGTAATCTTGGTACCTGACCAGTGTTAGGTGTTAACGAAAGTAATGTGTTCTGGCATCATAATCGAACTCAATTAGACGGTAATGCCTTCTCAGCTGTAACTTGACTCGTATTAGCTCTCTGAGAAACGCTATACCTGAGAAGTGTTGGGTGTTAACGAAAGTAATGTTTTCTGGCATCACAACAAACTCAAATAGACGTTAATGCCTTCTCAGCTGTAACTTGACTCGTATTAGCTCTCTGAGGAACGCTATACCTGAGAAGTGGTGGGTGTTAACGAAAGTAATGTTTTCTGGCATCACAACAAACTCAATAATTAGACGTTAATGCCTTCTCAGCTGTAACTTGACTCGTATTAGCTCTCTGAGAAACGCTATACCTGAGAAGTGTTAGGTGTTAACGAAAGTAATGTTTTCTGGCATCACAACAAACTCAATTAGACGTTAATGCCTCCACAGCTGTAACCTGACTCGTGTCAGCTCTCTGGGGAACGTGACAAATAAAAAGTTTAGGTTTTAACGCAAGTAATGTTTACAGCAGGTAAACAATCACAGCAGCTGTGTGAATAAACAATGCTATACGGAATTACTGTATTATTAAATATAATATTGAGATTTAGAGTGTTTAATCCAAAAGTAATGTGGTTTACATACAAATATTAACCTTTGTTAACTACTGTATCCTATATGATAAGGTAGTGTAATCATGTTACGGTAAAAAAATGTATTCTACGTTTAAAGTTACTAGTATTAAAATGCATTTCCTAAGTATAAGTTTGTTGTATTATTCCATGAATATATATTTAAAGTAATATTATCTGTGGATGTACTGAAATCATCCTTTATGAGATAATTCATAATAACAGTAAACAATTTTTTCAGTATGTGGATGAAAGATAAATTAAATAAATTACTTCTTTTCATATTATATATGTATTTTATATTTATTTCAAGTTGTTTTCAGACAATGGCCGAAGTACTATTATCCTTTTAAAACTCTCATCGCTAATAACAAACTTTAAGTTTCGTTTTTACCAATCTTTTTGTCTTAAAAATTCATTTACAACTCTGCGTATATATGTTTAAGATTGGTAAACTCGAGTATC
The DNA here is from genome assembly GCF_021130785.1 of Homalodisca vitripennis. NCBI lineage: Eukaryota > Metazoa > Arthropoda > Insecta > Hemiptera > Cicadellidae > Homalodisca > Homalodisca vitripennis. The sequence continues at coordinate 48,299,888 of NC_060212.1, forward strand.
GAACTCCAGACGTATGGATTTTGTCACTATCTTTTATTACTGATATTACATAATGAATTTTATATTAATAAAGTTTTTATTGTAAATAAGGTGTTGATGTCATATCAGAAACAGATCTCATATTAACTAGGAACTGAGTATAAATACAGATTCTTAAATGCAGAGATTGTTTTAAAACTATGAATCATTTATACTCTTTAATGATTTTATTCTTTGTAACATTATTTGACTATCTCCTCTGATTCACTACTATAGGGTAAAAAACGATTACCAGAGTACTTAGTAAATCTATAAAAATACTTATTTTGGGACTGCCGTAATGAAAAGTATAAAATACCAAGTAATATGAATACCAGGAATCGTGCGGCGCGGGGTGCAGTGGGATAATTTCTAAATATAATCAGAACCTGAATGTAATTAATTGATAACTTATAACTGAATAATAATGATATAAAGGCACGAGTTCACCACACCAAGTTTCGTGTAACAGGCTTCGCTGAAATTCAAAGCAAAATTCCAGGAATATAGTTCATGTAATTATATACACGTAAAAAAAACAGACATCTCTCCCCAAAGGAAATATAAATTTTGTGAGCCTGATGAGTGACAAAATTTCAATATGGACATGTACAATCATAAAACTCATTCTTGCCTATGCATAAATTAGGTTTCATGCAAAATCTAAATTATACATATGAAATATTTCTTGAGTTATCCTGCCACACGGTAAATTTACATTTTTGTTTTTTTAACTTGGGTTTCATATAAGTGACTAAATAACAAAAGTATACACACCAAGCCTTCATAAAAATGCTATGTGTGTTTCAAGATAGTTAAGCAATGTGTGTTAATATATCACATGTTATATTCTATTAAAAGTTTCCTGAGTTTGTTTACAAATTTATTTATTCCACTATTTTCTTGTTGCCATCATGATTACCAACATTACAGAAATGAAATGTATCCAGCCCACGAGTGATAGACTTCGCTAAAGCTAAGAATATAAACTTTAACAGGCAATAATAAACAGTTACGTATTACAAATAACGACAGGCTCAGTGAAACGTATACATAACCTACCCCAGGGTAACACAGAAGGGTAGTGGTGAGGAATGACTGCGTAATTAACTGGACAAAATGAAGTAGTGCTTCTGCACGTCACTCTCAGGATACAGTAGCATTTTAAGGATGAATGAAAAACCTTTAAGATCAATTTATAACTACCAATCATAATATAAATTATATTGTACAATTATGTGATCTGCCGCCGACCTGTAGTTTACCCAGTGGGAGACAAAAGAAGGGATCTTCGTTCTTGAGTTCGCGGACGAGGAAAGGTCGAACTTTAGAAATAAAACAGCGAAGTCGGAATAAAATCTTACTTGTTTAATTTCGAACGTTTGTGATTAGAGATTTAGATTAAGATAACAAAAGATTAAAACTAATTGAATTAAAAATTAACACATGATTGAAAATTTAGAATTTTGCTCTAGAACAATAGAATTAGAGAATTGTAGAGAGAGGAGCCGAATTATGATCTACCGCATCCCGAACCAATTTTACGACTCCCTGCTCTAAGATCGCCTCCAGTGATGCCCCTTCCCTTCTCTCTTGGCCCCCGACCAATCAGAGCGCCAGTTCTTCCCTGGTGGTTGTCCATCAGGTGCTGCCGCTAACGATTCACCCAGTAATTAACAAAACTACATGGTACTTTGGACGGCTCGAGGCCTGCGTTGAACACAGCTCTTCGCTGATGTCAGCGGATTCCTTACACGTGTCTGCGGCAACACCAGGTCGTTAGCTTTAGTTTAATGCACCTGAAGGCTGTGGAAAATTCCCTGTCCCCTTCCTCTGAAGTCGGCTCAGCGCCTATATTTCGCTATATTATTCCGGATGGCACTTAATGTGTACGGTGGCATTATTACACCTTGTGGAGGTCTTGACTTCCATTCTAAATAGTGATTAGAAGTAGTCACTAAATTAATGTTATGTAAATTTTCGCAGAATTCTCAGTTTAATATTAGTTTAAATTAATTTATTTGTTGAAGCTTTGGGGCGTTAACACCGAGGTGTCACACTCCCCCCACCCTTAGATCACGCTGCCCTCAGCATGGGGTACTCGTAGAGTACCGAGGAGCTCTCGGTGTGCCTCTATCCCAGCCAAACGTACAACCGCCACTCCGTATATATTTTTTTTTTTTTTTTTATGCCACAGGTAGGTGCATGAAACTGATAAGGGTAAAAATTCAGAAAGGCTTCAGCATTACAGTTCATAATAAGGACAGAATTATCCACGAAATTTAAAGTTTGGACGCTTGCTTGCGGCTTAGGCTTCCTCTCTTTACAACAATTTGTACATAACTTTCTCTTTCTCTTACTCACTATTACAACGGTCTCTCTCCTTACAAGATTTCTTATCCAACTACCTATCTGCATATGTATGGCTTAAACATAGAATACACCCAAGTTACAATATCAAAACACACCCCGTTACGCAGAAAAAAAAGGAAAAAAACATGAACAATTCCAAAGCATCATCACTTATGCGTTAGCATCGCATCACTAATTTAATAAACTAATTCAGCAAACAGTAGACAACAATTAAATATTTACTCTATAACCGCATGATAATCAGCTAACCAATATTATAATAAAGTATTTAACGTAACAATACAGCGAACAGTACAAGGGAACTAATTAGTGCTCCTGAAACTACTCAAGTACATCACAGTTCAATGTACATCACACCATCTTAGACAAGATACATTTATTAAGCACTCCAGGATAACTGTGTTTTTATTAGATTTAAATTTTGATAATGAAAGTCATTGTTTTGCGACATACCACATACTGCATGGTCCAATTAAGTTCAAAATAATTATAGGTGGTAGTCTAATTCGTGGTAAATTTCGAACGCTACTCCCCCAATCCTGGTTAAGCCTCGTGGGTTTTCACTCGGGGCCGGTTTCCTCTGCCACCCCTGTCATAGATTATAGTGGAGTTATCCTGAGTTAGCTCACTTGTACGTCGATTAGAATACAAAACTATAAGATACTCAAAGTAAACAGTTACACTGTTCGAAACCCAATACAATAAAGCATACCCAAAGCTGTTCCTACATCTTACGACAACAATCCGTAATAATAGCAATCTTAAAATAACAAAATTGACGATAAGTTGTAACTTGTTACATATAATTGGGACGGCATTCGTTAATTCTCATAGTAATTTTCAGATTATTCATCACGTTACAGGCTTACACAAAATTTCTATCAAGCTGCTAAGGCACCAACCAACAATTACTGAACTCTATTCCTTAAGGGCCCTGTGAAAAGACTTAAAACTAGTGGCTGGATAGCCGTTACACTGTAAATGCGTGGGGGGACTCTGGAAGGCGGTTCACAAACCATCATTTAGTTTTATAGGTATAACGTTGACGTTCTTCCGAACAGACAACGACAGGAGGACACTGCCCCCACACTCCTCAACTCCTCTCAAACACACAAAAGAACATCAACACAGAAAAAAAGAAACTACAACTACAATATTCCGCCCCCCACACTTGGTATTTAAGGGCATTTGTGGACCTGGGGGCACCCCATGGTTTTCACCTCGCTTACCCCTGGGAGCAGGGAAGCTCACCGATACCTTCCTCCTACTGGCCTTTACATTCTACTGGTGCCTTAGAGCTTCTAACAAGTCTAACCCCATTTCAACTTACATGTGACACAAAAGTTCCTTAGCTAACAGTTACGCTCCCAACGAATAAAGAAGTAAAATAAACGTAAATAAATACAATTCCTGCAGACCTGGTATGGGCACCTTTCCTGTCTTGCTAATGGGGTCCGGAAAATCCCTTAGCAAGACACTCTTCATGGTGTTGTTACTGGTTATTTCACTTTAATTTAGAAGTTATTCGAGCTGTTCCGGGCATCCACAGTCCAGTTGGGGAGTTGAAAGGACGGGGTATTTGGGGTTGGGGGTTCCGGCATTACCTTCCCATGGATACCAGTCTGGCTCGGCGTTCTAGATTCCTCTTAAGTTACTAATGCTACTTGTTTTAACAGATTGTTCAAATAATTATAGAAAACCTTGCCATTACCAGTCTGCATCAACAACCATACATAAATTACAATTAGCAATACAAGAACTTAGAAAACATTTTTTTTTTTTTTTTAAGTATTAGGGGATCCCCAATCACTCTTCTGCCATGTTCCCACAACGGAAAGTCTAAAACCACTCGTTCAGTTCCGACACAGGTTGATTTACTGTTCCCATCGCGGTGCACACACGACGTATCGCTGAAGTCTGAAGTTTACATTCTTTTAACTAGTTTCACACTTACTTCAAGTGTCCAGGGCCCCACTCTTCATTTCTCGTCCGATTACCGTACGGTCAATTTAATGTCAATCTTGGTGCGTGGGGTCGACATGCTCCCACTCTGGTCTCGGTCAGTCTCGTCCTGCTCGCGCCACCTCTCAGCATCCTCAGCATCTGGTCTGCTCGCAGTGCGTACAGTCGCTTCGAGGGTCGGGAGATGCGACTCTGTCCGGGCGGCCTGCGAGCTTCGTCTGTTAACCCCCAGGGCGGCACGGAGCAGATCGGCAACTCGCACCCTCCATCTTAACAACACAGTGACAACAATTAGTACGACTACAAGAGATGCACCACCAAAGGTTACATACTTGATAACCACACGTCTACGATAGTGGGTCCTAAGTAATTGAATTGTCCCTTCTAGGGAGTATTCCTTAACACATAGGGAGCCCAGCTGATCATCCAGTCCCTGCAGGACTTTCAGGGTTTCATTAACATCATGTACCAGTAAGCTGCGTTCTTCGCTACTGTACATCCCATCTACTTCCGGGAAAACAATCTTTCCAAAGTCACTCGAATATGTGGAGCTGCCGATAAATCGGGCAGGCACCCTGTAACCGTCAGCAATCAGATCACACCTATCATGCTTCGGTATTTCACCCTCACCTTTCAGGGTGATAGCACTTACATTCGGGTTTGCATCGCGCCCAAAACAATTTAATATAACCTTTGTCTCTTCTGATGTGGCGTAGAGCCAGCGGGTGGGTGTTCTAATGAGAACGGGGAACTGTAGGCCAGATATCAACTTCCTACTACACAATGTTACGTGTTCTTTCATCAATAAATTTACCACACAATTGGGCCGTTTGTAGACGCTTAACAAGGCGTCTGACAACGGGCACACCGTGAGTTTACCAAATTTACATTCCCTCGCAAAGACGTCTGGTGAATAGAGTGAATAAGTCTGTCTGTCTTTGCTAATCACAAGTTTTTGATCTGCCACGTCCCATTTCACCCACTTTGTGAGTGAAGGGTCGTAGACGGGATAAGCTATCACATTGAAAATTTCAAACAACTGATTATAATTTTTCAGGGGTAGCCTAATCAATACCCTCAATTGAGATTTCGTTACATATGCCTGGATTGTAGCAATTTTGTAGAAATTATGGAGATTCTCTAGTTTTACATCTAAAAACAACTTCTCTGGGGGTGGTATTACACTCTCCACGGAAGTCAGGACCTTCAAGAACTGATGGGGAGGCAACAGGATACTAGTCATTCTTCCGGCCGCTAAATCCTCAATGGCCAGGTAAAGCCGGGTCATTGTCTGGACAGCTAAATTTATGGCATCTTTAACTTCCGCAAGGGCGGTGCTCAACTTTAAGTATTTCAGAAGCGTTCTCATCTGGTTAGCCTGCATAAGTTCTCCTATATAATTACGGGCCATAGTTATGTGCATTACGTGGTGATATTCTTTTAGGGTAGAGATAACTTTGTTTATTGCCCTAGAATGGTTTGAAATTTCTGATTGCATGTTGCCTAAAATGGTTATTTGGTCTTTAGTGTCGTGGAAAAGGTCATCACTTAAATTTTCTATTTCATTTATCCTATTATTGGTGAATTCTAAATCGCTATCTGTTACAGTTCCAAACAGAAATTTTAGTACCTGGCCCCCCACATTGATTAGGCCTCGCCTTTGCCGAGTACTGGGTAATAGAGAAACCAATTTACTGGTTTGGGTGACATAGTCTGCTACCAGCTGCTGCAAACTTACGTACTCATACCTGAATCCTGCTTCCAATTCACGCACCGGAGAGTGCATGCTCACATTAAGCGATTAAGCGATAAGAGGTTTTGGAAAAGCTTATCGTACTGACCCTTTACCCTGGTCAGTAATGTACTTAGTTTCTGGTTCTCCTCTTCTACTTCCGTTAAGTTGTACTGCAGCACTATAGTCCAATGGCTGTCGGTGCGAAGCACATCTCCCTCATTTTCGAAGACGACACCTCGGTGAAAACCCCAGGCGACTCCCAGAGTAAATAACATGCCAATCAGGCCTATAACAGAGGCAATAATATCTTTAGTACAGTGAGGTTAAAGTTGACACCTCGCCTAATCCCGGCTACGTAGCGAGTAAACTACCGCTTATCTACCAAAGATAGATTCAGGAGTCTAACAAAGTCTCCCCACCGCGCAGGTACACGCTTGTTTCTCTTTGGGCGCTGCAACTCATCAGAAGGTCCGGCGACCGCTGCTGGGTCCCTCGGAGCACCTGCTTGAACTTTTACGTCACCAATGTCTGGAGGTGGATCACCATTGATCTCTTCTTCCTCCTCGTCATCGTCGTCATCTAACCTGTCATCCTCATCTCGAGGCCCAGGGTCGCTTAGATACTCAGCCTGTTGGGGAGGCACGGAAGCTCTTCCCAAGCAGGGCTTGATCCGGTTTACATGGACTGTCACCTCTCTTTTCTGGATTTTTAACACCACATTCAACGGGGACAGTATTTAACTATTTTGTACGGTCCGTTCCATAATTTCGACAACTTTTTAACCCGATGCCTACCTATACTAGGCACGTGCAACAGGACCATCTGCCCTTCGTTGTAGTTCACTTCGCGAGCCTTCTTGTTGTATTGCTTCTCATAACGGCTGCGAGCTGCGATCTTCCGTTTCTCGGCAATTTCAAACGTTTCTCTGAGCTTACTTCGCAGGGTTTTCCACATGATCATTGTAAAGATCATCGCTTTCAGTGATGGTCAGGTCAGCCTCCATGGGCATTTCCATCTTCCGACCAAAAACCATTTCAAACGGGGAAAACCCTGTCGACTCATGACCTTGGGAGTTGTATGCCATCGTGACGTAAGGGAGGTACTCATCCCAATCGGTCTGATGCTGATTTACAAAATGGCTCAACATACGCGCAATAGTCGAGTGCACTCTTTCTAAACGGCCGTTCGACTGAGGGTGGAATCCTGTAGTCTGTATCTTACGAACATGTAAGAACTTACAGAGCTGAATGATTAGATCAGAGGTAAAGTTCGCACCCTGGTCGGTAATAAGGATCTTTGGTACGCCAAACTTGGTTATCACACGCTGTACGAGTGCCCGCGCGACACTTTCTGCCGTTTGATCAGGTAACGGAATAAATTCGCAATATCGCGAGAAATGATCCATTACGCTTAAAATATACACGTTACGAGACTCACTAAGGGGCAACGGTCCCACTATGTCGGCTGCGATTACTTCAAATGGTTCTCGGGGTTCGTTGAAAACTTCTCCTAGAGGTGCTTTGGTTTTTCCATAGTTTGTCCGCTGACTACAACTACGACACGTCCTAACGTAATCCAGTACGTCCTTATCCATCTTTCTCCACCAAAATTTCTGTCGTACCCGTTCCAATGTCTTTGCTACCCCGGCGTGTCCGGCGGTAGGCAAGTCATGATTCAACCGAATAACTTCCGGTACTAGGGATGCCGGTACTACGATCTTCTGCTCACCCGAACTCAGACGGTACAGGATCTTCTCAGGACTCATGCGAAAGCTCTTAGCCTGGCGCAAACCTTGCACTACTGGATCTTCTCGTTGTCGCGTCCTTAGTACGTCAAGGTCAACAATGGGGAGCACATCCTTTCTAATCGCTTGTACCGTCCGGCTGAGGCCATCTGCGTTGCTGTGCTTTTTACCGGCTTTGTGTTCTACGGTAAAATCGAATTCTGCTAACCTTAACGACCATCTCATCAGTCTACTGCTAGGGTCTTTAAGTGAAAGCATCCACTTTAGAGCAGCATGATCAGTAATGACTTTAAAAGGGCGGCCCAATAGGTAGCACCTGAAATACTTGGTACTCCAGACCAAGCTAAGCAGCTCACGCTCAGTGGTCGAGTAATTCTTTTCTGCCGGAAACAACGTCCTGGAGCAGTAGGCTACAGGGTGTTCCTCTCCATCTATCTCCTGCGATAGAACAGCTCCCAAGGCAAACATACTCGCATCCGTGGCCAATATAAAAGGTTTATTAAAGTCCGGGTACACTAGCACAGGTGCTGAGATCAATTTTTTTTTCAGCTGATCAAAGGCCTCCTGGCATTCGGGCGTCCATACAAATTCGTGGCCCTGTTTTGTTAATTCAAAAAGTGGCCGACCGATTGTAGCATAGCTGTCGATAAAACGGCGATAGTAACCAGAGAGGCCTAAGAATGACCTGACGTCTGTAACGGTCTTCGGCGCAGGAAAATCGCGCACAGCATTAACTTTGCCCGGATCCGGTCCTACCCCTCTCTTTGTTATAACGTGGCCAAGATAATTTACTTCGTCAACTGCAAAATTACACTTACTCAATTTAACCGTCAAATTTACCCCCTCCAATTTAGAGAATACCTCTCTTATGGCTTCCAGGTGAGAAGGCAGGTCTTTGGAGAATAGAACTATATCATCCAAATAGACAAGGCATTTTTCACCCTTCAACCCCATTAAAAACCGAGTCCATTAATCTTTGAAAGGTAGCGGGGGCGGTGCTTAACCCAAACGGCATGCGTTGGTACTCATAGTGCCCTCCCGGCACATTGAAGGCGGTCTTGGGCCTACTCTCTTCGTCGACTTGGATCTGGTGGTACCCTGACCGAAGGTCTAAAGTGGTGAAAACCGTACAGCCACCCAACGAATCTAGGGTCTCCGTGATATTAGGGAGAGGGTACACATCGGGGGTAGTTACGGCATTCAACCCCCTGTAATCAACGCAGAATCTCATCTTGGGTGTACCGTCCGGGGACTTTTTAGGCACTAGTACTACTGGCGAAGCCCATGGGCTCTGGCTAGGGACAATTATGCCCTTATCCAGCTGGTCTTGGATGAGACTGTCGAGCGTGGCCTTGTGATGGTGTGGTACGCGGTAGGCTTTCTTATAGATGGGCGCAACGTCCCCAGTTCGGATTATATGTTTGACAGCAGACGTACAACCAAGGGGTGGGTTGTCTCTGCAATCTAAAACATGGCCGAACTCTAGGAGGGTGGCTTTCAACTGAGCCCGTTCTTCTAATGAGAGATGGGCCAGCTTTGCATCTATGCACGCCTCCAACTCCGCCTCATCACACCGTTCAACTCTTCCGACTCTTACCTCCGCTACTTTATGGTTCAATATGACCTTATCCTTAATAAGTCGTGCTAAATTTAACTTCCCCTCCTCATTCAAATGCAGTCCGTGCCTCGTATACCAGCGTCGGTTTCGTTTTCCTTTTAAATCCAAGAAATCAATTTTTCCCTTACTTTGCTTCGTTAAATTTTGAACGATGGCCTTGAGGAGGCCATTCGCTTCACTCAGTTCAGCCTTAAGATCCGTGTCATAGCGATCAAATATGGAGAGCACAATGACATTGGCTTTCCATCCCGCCGGCAAGGTTACAAAAGCCTGCTGCAAGGTCAACGGATAAGGCATCGACTTATCTACATCATTTGTTCCTCCTATTACAACTACTGAGTCATTGGAAGTCAATTTGTTTAGCAAATTGCCTAATCTTGATGTTACGTGTTTGAATTTACCGTTAGGCAAAAAAAAAACTTCTACTTCAACGTTTCCGGGCAGTCTCTCTGATAAAATACTCTGCAGGCCCCTACCATGGCTCTCGGCTAAAATTACCAATTTACGCCGATTAGAATGTTCAATCTCCACAGGATCAATATCACTAACAAGGGTCCCTAGTTTTAAATTTTTCACCAACGTGACTTCCTCAGCGCTCACATTCACGGTCTTGATCCAACAACAATTTTGTTTTATTTTTGTTAAAGTCCGGGCTATGTAGACGCCATGCATTATAAACTCACCGGGCTCAATCATCACTTCTGCGCCTTCCAGCTCGTTTAGTTTTGTGGTAAGGCGACTAATTTTGACACGAACAACTTTTTCACAACGTGGTGGGATTTTGACCTCGTTGCAACAGAACACATAACGCTGTGGCTTCGGCTGCTCGCTTCCGGAAGCACTGCGGTTGGGGTCCGGCACGGTTTCCCCTTTTCTTATACGGTTCAGCCAAATGTCTTTTCCCGATAACCTGAGCAAGCCGCTTTCTATACTAATCTCTCCGTTCCCTTGACCTAACATATCACAGCCCAGCACCGCTAAATGGCCTTTTAGCAGATTTCTCACTACAAAATCTCCTGGTACTTGAACTCCCGGTTTTAGGTTCAAGGCTACTCGCTGGCGACCATATGTTTTTAGTACCTTCCCAGAGATTCCTCTTAATACTACATCTGTTTTTAAAAGGTCGGCGGAGGAGGCTCCACGCTTCAATAAGGACACCTGCGCTCCTGTATCGATTAAAACTTTACCCTCCGCATTTTCAATCCGACCAATTGCCACTAACTCGTCAACAAGTTCACGAACTATAGGCACTACTCTTATATCCTTTTGGGCGGTAACATTTTTATTTGCGTTGTACCTGATCACTAATCTCGCCTTCGGAAGCTGTCGGTTGACAGCATCCTTTACTTGTGGGGTGTCATGGCGGCGCTCCCACTTACCCCGGCCTCGTTTCCCGAACGAGGGCCGTTTTGCGTTCAGCCTAACATGACAATCTCGCTGTATGTGGCCTACTTTATTACAGCGCCAGCATGCTAGCCTATCAAGGGGCGGCCTTTTCCTATTTTTACATTCTCTCGACATATGCCCTTTTTCGTGACAGTTGTAACAAGTTACGTCAGCCTCCCGAGTTGTTTGGAATATTTTTCTATCTGATTGAGGGTGTGCAGCGTCGCTCGTTGGCCTACGCCTTACAGGTGTGTAAGCTAGGTCCGGCTCCATAACGTCGTGGTCCCTGTGCACATTGCGCTGTTCTACTGACCGGTAACGTCCCGCTTCTGCCTTTCGACCTAGTTTCCGTAGCTGCTCGATTGATGTAACATCAAACAAGGCTAACCTATCTTGTAGTTGGGAATTTAGATTGTGATACATTTGCCGCAGCCTGGTTTCTTCGGGCACATTGGTGGCCAGTCGCCCGTACAACCCTTCCATCGCCGCAATGAAGAGATCGATTGACTCGGTCTCCCCTTGCATGCGATTAAAAATCTCCCGCTGCAACCGGATGTCATGGTTGGGCGGCTGGAAGACTACTTCTAAGTCCTGACACAACTCTTCCCAGGTATTTATCCGGCCTATTGTGGATCGATACCACACTAGGGCTGATCCTGAGAACAAATCCACAGCGGACTCAAAAAGTTCGGTAGGAGTCACGCCCCTAGCTCTTCGGAGTTCTTCAACGCGTTGTAGGAATGCCCCCACGCTTTGTGACCTTCCGTCAAACATCAACCCCCATTTATAGACAGGCACGGCTCGGGTGCGTTGATACGAGTCGTGTGGCGTCGGTGGTATAGCGCTTGAACTGACCAGCGGTGCGTGTTGGTCAGCCGGGCTTGGTGCTGAGTTTTCCACATTGGCTCGACTCGCCGCCACGGGCGCGGTTACACGAGGCGGGTGCATTTGGTCAACTGCCGGCTCACTATCCATCAATTTCCCATCATTCTTACTCCTATCTTCCACCGCGCCCTTTTGCTCGGTAGCGGCATCACAAAAGCGTTTCGTCTCGTTTAATAAGTTTCGCTGGCGTTCCTCATCCGCCTCGGTTGCTACTGGGATACGTTGAATCCTGAGGTAGTTATGCCATAAACGGGCCTGAAGCCGCTGGCCTTCCGTATCAGTATAGTCTCCCTCGTACTCGTCGATGGAGGTGGATAATCGATTCAGCTTGGCCTCGCAGGCCTCTAACTCCTCTTCCACGTCCAGAGATGCCAAAACAGCCGGGTCAACGGGCATGTTGGCTTTGACACATTTAGTCAACCGTTTCCGTAAGTCCTCTGCACTACCGGTAGTAAGTTGACCGCGGATTTTCAATTCGTATTGATTTTCTTCTTTTATCAAAAAGTAGGGATTCATGTTGATGGCCGATACTAGATTCCGAAGCGAAAAAGAACAAAACATCTACCGAACAGGCTAATCAATGTATTATTTCCTTCAAATTACAAAACGAGGTATATTCCCTAAGTCCCCATCAATAAAAAAGTAAAGAAGATGAATTTATAAATCCCAATTAATTATTACTGCGTCCGTCGGGGGCTCACACAACAAAGTCCGTACGTTGTCGGGTTTTAAGAGAAAATAATTAAAAATGAAAAAAAATTTTAAAGTCCAATTAAAAGTTTACTAGGATGCTGTTAAGATTCCCAGCGCGAATTCCCAAAGTCCCACCGCGGCAAAAGTCTAATTAAATCCACATATTTAAATCTCAAAAGATCACAAGCCGTCTGTTAAAGATTTAAGGAAATTCCCACTTTTCTGAAAATTCGGCTAAGTCCTTATCCCAAAAACACGATTATTTCCGAAAATTGGAATTGCACTATTCTTCCCCGCATACTAGGTGCGTCTACGTTGAATTATTCTAAGTCCAATCAATTTTCGTCGTTATACTAGGATTTATCTTCTTACAAAAGTTTACAAGTCAAACCAGATACAATTAATTAATTATGGTACTTAATTCCTAAGGAGATCGGAGTTAATTGGGCCCTTTGACCTGATAGCAGAAGTAAGCCGGTGAAACTGATCTTTTAGTTACTTACTATTTCTTTTTTTTCAATATTTTCTTGCAATATTAAATTACATTAATTTTAAATCAATTTAATCAAGTTTTCACAATATAAGATCAATCTATAGTTATTATTTTTTTTTTCAATTGATTCCAATCAATGGCTTACTTCCACTAACGCCCAGGCGTTATCCAACTCACTCATAGGCCTCCTACTTAATTTAGTTATGTCGTCAATTCCACATGCAAATAAGACTAGGTTAATTTTAAAGAAGCCTCTAATGATTAGGTTATTGTATCAATATATTCTATAAACGCTTATTCCTTAATGATTTTATATTTTCAAACAACTGTTTCGCTATCGGTCACCATCACATTACAATGTATAGCTTAAGATCGGTAGCCCCCTTCTATTTATAAGTAGCGCCGTCGCTGACCGTATTTTTACAGAGTCAACAATGAAACGTATCACATGCGCAGTTACACAGCCACCTCGAGCGTCACTTTCGCTCAACAACCACGGCCATCTCGATGCGTAGTCTAATTCTGTTATTAGCTATTACAGTTGAAATTAAAATAATGTAACTCACAAATTAATACTCCCCCGGTCTCCAGCAATAATTATAAGTTAATATACCGTTATAATTTTTCCTCTCTCTCTCTAACAAAACTCTTATAGTAAATAATTTTACACTACCTATTCCGTAATGTTCATTCACAAATCACGCCATTATGACGCGCACTTTACTCTAACAATGCGGGGAGGGGGGGGTCAGAACTTCTAACGTGGTTAATGGCCGCCAGTAATTTCTATTACAATTATTCTAATTATTCCAAAACTCTCTAATAAATTGAAAATTAAATCTTTACTGTACGGGATACAAAGAAATGTTTGTAAAATTACGTTGCAGTCTATTAAAGTGAAATGAAGTTTAAAAAGTTTAAAAGTTTAGAGACTAATGCTGCGTTTATTAATTTAATCACTTACCTCGCATGTTGGTGACGTTCTTGCAGTCTGTACCAACCCCACACCTGACACCAGATGTGATCTGCCGCCGTCCTGTAGTTTGCCCAGTGGGAGACAAAAGAAGGGATCTTCGTTCTTGAGTTCGCGGCGAGGAAAGGTCGAACTTTAGAAATAAAACAGCGAAGTCGGAATAAAATCTTACTTGTTTAATTTCGAACGTTTGTGATTAGAGATTTAGATTAAGATAACAAAAGATTAAAACTAATTGAATTAAAAATTAACACATGATTGAAAATTTAGAATTTTGCTCTAGAACAATAGAATTAGAGAATTGTAGAGAGAGGAGCCGAATTATGATCTACCGCATCACGAACCAATTTTACGACTCCCTGCTCTAAGATCGCCTCCAGTGATGCCCCTTCCCTTCTCTCTTGGCCCCCGACCAATCAGAGCGCCAGTTCTTCCCTGGTGGTTGTCCATCAGGTGCTGCCGCTAACGATTCACCCAGTAATTAACAAAACTACATGGTACTTTGGACGGCTCGAGGCCTGCGTTGAACACAGCTCTTTGCTGATGTCAGCGGATTCCTTACACGTGTCTGCGGCAACACCAGGTCGTTAGCTTTAGTTTAATGCACCTGCAGGCTGTGGAAAATTCCCTGTCCCCTTCCTCTGAAGTCGGCTCAGCGCCTATATTTCGCTATATTATTCCGGATGGCACTTAATGTGTACGGTGGCATTATTACACCTTGTGGAGGTCTTGACTTCCATTCTAAATAGTGATTAGAAGTAGTCACTAAATTAATGTTATGTAAATTTTCGCAGAATTCTCAGTTTAATATTAGTTTAAATTAATTTATTTGTTGAAGCTTTGGGGCGTTAACACCGAGGTGTCACAATTATATACCACAGTATAAATATCAATCACAATATAAACACTATAACACACTTATATGCCACAATATGCCTAAAAATCACAATATAAACACTATAACACACTTATATGCCACAATATGCCTAAAAATCACAATATAAAACTTTATAACACACTTCTATGCTACAATATAACCATATCTCACGATATAACTTGTATAAACACACTTATATGCTATATTTTTATAATAATCACAATATAAGTTGTATGATTAAATTCTATGCCACAATATTACTAACAGTCACCATAAAGTATTCCTAGTCTTTACACAGATTAGATGTCCAATTATTCGGAAAACATGCACGGTATTTGATTCCCTGACAGATTATAAGTTTCACGCTGACGTTGCCAGCGTCATTTGGTTCCTGCGACAAGTCGGAGACACCCAAATCATGGACCGAGGAATATGGATCTAATGTAAATGTCGTTGATCTTGCCTTCAGTGTGAGCTAATTCTCACCCCTAATGATTCTAACATTTATAGTGAAGCATTTTTAATTAAAATCCATGTATTTGTTTAATAGTTTTTTCGGGAATGATTTGGGCGTATACACGTTATATTATAATTATGTCGGAGTGTGTATTATGTATTATACGATGAGTAGGAATACGCATCTGTAACTCCATCAATCAGGAGTGAATTTCATGAGGTATTTTCTAAGTTTAGTACCTTTTTACATTACACCCGATTATAGAAAATATAGGATTTGTGTACCTCTGTACAGTATATTAAGGGGAATAATATGTAAAGCAAATCTTTAGTTGTACAGTTTAGAGTCGAAGAATCGTTCGAGAGCCACTGTTAAGAATTAATAAAGTAGATCTCACAGGACCTAACATCATTCATCTTATAAATAAAATAATTATGTGTTACTAAGTGCTAATCTCCAGAACGGTAGGACAATGATATCAATGTGTTCGGGGCATTCTGTGAACAATGTGTGTTCCTCACATTGGTGAGTGCTGTGAACATGTTCCGTGACCATAAACAAACCGTTTCCTCACTGCGCTGCGCTATACTTTATATTGGCAGTAAACTCTGAACAGTTGTAGATCTCAGTTAGGGGGACCACATTGATGTGGCCTGTGACGATTTTCCGTGACCACAAACAACCCACCTTGTCACTGCGCTGCACTATAGTTTGTATTGGCAGTAAACTCTGAACAGTTGTAGATCTCAGTATGTGACCACATTGATATGGTCTGTGACGATTTTCCGTGACCACAAACAACCCGCTTCGTCTCTGCGCTGCGCTGTAGTTTAAATCGACAATAAACTCCGAGGAGTTGTCGACCTCAGTTAGGTAAACATATTGATGTAGTTTGTTTTCTCGCTTGTTCACCTGCAAGGTACATGGATTGTATTCCTGAATAATTTTCTTTACAGGAAAATTGAAGTTATTACTATCACACTTGAAATCCTATAAATTAAAACCGGATTAACAATCTTGAGATAGGTTCTTGAGACGAATTAGGTTTTATTTTAGATGCCTAGAATAAGCAATCACAGATTTGGTATTAATATTATATGGCGCGTCTCTCCCTCCGATTAACATTCTTATAAATGGAGATAGAGTGATGTGTGGAGTTTTTTCTGTGTATGGAAATTTTTGAATACCCCTTACCCAAATGTGGTATTTTGTGGGTTATTCAACATTTAAAATACGAACCTCTAGAAAGTGATACCTCTTTAAAAATGTATTACAGAAATAAATTAATAGCACAAACTGAAGGTATCTCTATCTCTATATTAGGGTGGCCAATTAGCCCATTAAAGTTTGAATTGTTTTTTGAAACATTTACTCACTAGTTTATTTAAGATCTTACGACACCAATCATTGAAGTTTGTTTTGTCTGACAGAAGTACAGAAGGATGTCCTGGGAATACCAATAGCTTGTTTTGCCAAATCATCTCTTAATTGTTACCACTCAGTGTGTGAGACACATTCAGTCCACTTTGACACAGTAACTGGTTTCCTAAGTTAATTAAACCATAAATCCCTAAGGTAATTTTAGAACAGACGTAGTTGCATATAAATCCGTATTCTAGGTACATTCCCAGTAACTTTGAGAAATCTTCACCCTCAAGGAGAACTTGTTCACAATCACAGTAGAAATAGAAATATAGCTATGAAAGGAAAGGATTATTGTGTGTGAATGTTATGTTTATTCATCTTATCGTAGTTCTATACGTAGTGCAGAGTTTGGAATCGGACACTCTC
Organism: Homalodisca vitripennis; assembly: GCF_021130785.1. Taxonomy (NCBI): domain Eukaryota; kingdom Metazoa; phylum Arthropoda; class Insecta; order Hemiptera; family Cicadellidae; genus Homalodisca; species Homalodisca vitripennis. Next base: position 48,316,893 of record NC_060212.1, read on the forward strand.
ACAATCTTGACTCATTAACTCTGGATTTGTTTAAAGAGACTAAAAATAGTTGACAACGAAGAAGCTCAAAGCTAACTCATTATATCTTTTACACATTATACACCCCTAAACTACACCGTATAGTGTAATCTCGGTGAAGAGGTGTTCCAATTATATCAACAGGTGCACCAGTCTGCAGATGAAGTGGTTGTAATGACCATATTACGCTGTTAATCTAGTAATAAAGCAAGCAACATACTGCAGTGTCCACTCAATGGTTTGCTGAGAGGATTCAGTTCGTTCCCCATAACGTCTTGAGAGCTCATTGTGTCTTTTGTCTAATGTTTTATGGATGAGATTATAGTTGGTAAAGTGGTGAGGATGCTCCTATTCTACTTTGTATTTAATGTGTCTTCTTGAAATTGGCAATTCAAACTAATAAAATAAAAGAAAACTGGTAAGAATTTGAGAGTGTGTTATGAAGCAAAAACAAAAAATCACATTGATAAAACTAGAATTGGAACAAAATGCAATATAATCATAACAATGCAGTATTTCTTAGGTCTATTAGCCAACAATGCAATGGTGAGTTATGATTGTTACAGTTAACAATAATCTTTCTTACTTTATCAATAAAACTAATAAAACCAAAAGGTAAACACTGTTGATAAACATATTATAGTATAGAATAAGTAAGGAACCTTTTATTAGGGAAGGAGAGCCCTATTCCGTTTAATTACCTTAATAAATCACATCATATATTAATAATATAAAATGACTGCAAGTAAGGCACGATATGTACCTTATCACACTGGTGTACACAAATTATAATTTATTATTCTATCACGTTAATAAAGATATTAGTCATAAGCTAAATGTAAAAATATGTTCATAACTCTTAAAATCGAGTACTTTATTTTTATTAATTAAAAAATGTACACAGCATGGATAGGTACGCAATGGAGAGATGTCACATTATGTAGAATTTTAGTTCAAACGAGCTGTAACAGCATTCATTAATGAGCATTCACATCTGTAACCTGTTTCGTTTTAACGTTTAGGTAATCTTGATACTTGAACGGTGTTAGGTGTTACGAAAGAAATGTTTTCTAGCAACACAACAAACTCAGTCTAAATTAGAACTTAATATCTTTACAACTGCAACGTGACACGTGTCAGCTCTCTCAGGAAAATGATACCTAAAAAGTGTTAGGTTGTAACGAAAGAAATATTTTCTGGTATCACAACAAACTCAGTGTCAGTTAGAAGTTAATGCCTTTACAACTGTAACGTGACACGTGTCAGCTCTCTCAGGAAAATTATACCTAAAGAGTGTTAGGTTGTAACGAAAGAAATGTTTTCTGGTATCACAACAGACTCAGTCTCAGTTAGAAGTTAAATGCCTTTACAACTGTAACGTGACTCGTGTCAAATATTGTATTCACGTCTTTCCCAGCAAATAATTTGGATTAGGAAACTTCTTGAAGGTGACATAACTAACAGTGTGTTTCTACAGTTGGCTATGTCAGCGATCTGATACATGGTCGCTCTTCATCGATGAGATGAATAGGGTTGGGACAGTTTGCGATGTGACATAACTATATCTTATGTACATACTATAATTTTTTCACCTGTTTTTACTTAGAACTGATTACAAAATTGCTCTTAACCTCCTACTTTAATACCGTTGAATTCATGTAGAGTTAAATAATGTTCCTGTATCCGGAAAATTTAATTCAAGCAACTTACTTTTATATGCATGTTATACACATTTTACATTTATCTTATTTCTCAAACCCAACATTGATTGCACAAACTTAAAGAGTTAAAGAACAGTGTTTTGAGGGCCTGGCGATGATTCAAGGTTCTTATATGCACCAAAAAAAGAATTAGGAATTATAATATTGGATAGTTTTTGATAATTTTGAAGTGAAGTATGAATATTTAAATAACTCGTACTTATGTTTTAGTTTGCATGCAAAATTGTAACAAGTATCTAAATATTTTCTAACAGCTTGTGACAAACTTAAAATCTTTGGAGTAGAGCCCTAGCGCGAAAAAGATCTTTTCATATTACAGTTAAAATGCTTTATCACAATAGTCAATAGTCAATTTTTATTGCGGAGACAAAATAAATTTTTATAGCAAACGTCAAATATGTTAATTTGGACATAAATACCACACCGAGTTCTCATTCAGACATACATTTGATCACTCATTCCACGTTCATCCATCACCAATAATTCTCAATTCGTTCGAGAGTCCGTCTTGTTATTGTTTTGTCTGCCAGTCATATTTCAGAAACTCTTTTACATCGTAAAATGCATTTGACGGTAAACAGCGTTTTAAACGAGTTATTAACGCCTTGAGCGTAGAGGCTTTTCTTAATTCATTACGCAATCTGTTAATAAAATGAACCCCTGCGTTCATAAACCACCGTTCTGTGTCTCCCAGTTCGGTAGTTGTCTCTGCCTCTAGTCCCGTACGAATGAATGTCTCGGCCCGTAATCAAAGTACATTTAGACATACAATACAACGTTGTTTCTAAAATGTAGAGGCTAGGCAGAGTTAACAGGTGCTACCTTTTGAAAGTTTACCTGCACGACTCTCTAAACTTCAATTTTGCAATGGTGCGGATCGCTCACTTCTGTAACTTAAACACTATTGAAAATCGGTTACTTGCACAGGCACCCCACAGTACCAATCCATAAGTGAGGTGTGGATAAGTGAAGCCATAATACGCTGTTATCAGAACTTGACTTAGGCAGCATTTGGCTAGAGACTTCAGAACATAAATGCCTGAGGCTAATTTTGAGCAAACGTGATCGATGTGAACATTCCATGTCAAACTTTGATCAAGACAAATTTCAATGAATTTTGAGGAATAGACTTCTTCTAGTACTGTATCCGATAACATAACGCTAGGTCCATACTCAAAGATTACTGGGTTTAAAATGAAATTTAAAAACGATTTAGATGAATTTGTCTTTAGATTGAGGCTATGACAATTTTGGACACAATATTATTGTTGATTCCAAAAAATGCGATCCAACATCTGTCAAGCAGTGTATAATGGTCAACACAATCGAGCGTGTGATTTCGACTTTCCAACTCCTCTACAATCATATCAACAAGGACACACAATTGCATCTATTGTCGATTTTGCCCTTTCTGAAGCCAAATTGGTCCTTTGAGAGCTGATTGTGTTTGAAATTGAAGCATTCGCACTAAAACAACTTTTCAAATATTTCGCTTAAAAATAGGTAAAATAGAGACAGGCCGATAGTTATTCATTAGTGTAGGGTCGTCTTTCTTATAGAAAGGGGTTACTTTTGGCATCTTCAGGAGTGAGGAAAAAAACTCCCAATTGAAATGAGGAATTTATCAAGGCGGTCAGAGGCCTCACAATATGCTTCGAGCATTTGCTTATGAGCCACATTGAGTTTGAACTAATATCATTCGATTTTTTGGCTGGGAGCTGCTGAATAATACTGACGAGCTCTTTCTCGTGACCGGTGCCAAGCCCATAGAGGCAGATGGAATTTGTTTTCTCGTGGAGTTTGCTATAGGAGCCGATGGGCAAGGGACTTGGTCACAAGCCACAGTTGCAAAAAACTTGTTAAACTCGTTAGCCACCTCATTTTCATCATCCAAAAGCCGATCCCCAATCTTAATCTGGGCTATTTTTGAAGGATTTGATTTATTTTTAATGATGCCCCAAATAGTTTTAGAAATGTTTTTTGAAGATATAATCGCTTTTGAGACATCATATGCTTTGACAATGTCAAAGAAGCCTACCAGTTTAAAGTAACTTAAGCGAAAACATTCATAACTTTGTCCATTAAGGTTGGTTACATAGCAGTGTTGAAATAATATTTAAAATGTATTAGATGATTTAAATTCGTCACTGGCACGATTTGGAGTATAATTTAGATATTAACTTTTTTATTTATTATCTGCATTGCACTACTGATCAAGCACTGTTTACTTAATATTTGATCAAATTCAAATATAAACATATGTTTCAGCCAATTTTTCAACTTAAAACTGAAGGTGTGTGATCAGCTTTTTAGAACCAGTTTAATTTGGATTATGATAAGTAAAAACTGAAAATTTTTCTAAATTCTAAAATATTTCCGGTAACTTTTCTTATATTTAACTTCATAAAAAATTTCCATGGATTTCATTGAACATTTTACAAAAAGAATTAACCGAATTGGTTCAGACGTTCTCAATAGTTGCGCTTACCAACACATTTTGCGATTCATTTTTTATTTATAAGATTACTGTGGGGTAGGGCTACCGTTTGTAAATTATATGAACTGGCTGTACTGGCTGTGATCTCTATTTTAGGCCCTTACCAATACTATTAAACTTCAGTATTACGCCCTTAATTCCAATCTTATTACAACTAATGGGGGATGTCTCATTATTAATATACAATTAATAGGCATAAAAAACTTTTTAGTTCTTGTCAATATATTTATTAGTTATTCAGAAAAAGTGCTAATCCTTATTTGACCTAACCGTTACATCTTAAAAATGTTTATGTCAGATTAAAAAGTAAAAGGTATTTGGACGTGTATTAATGTTACATTTAAATCGACGCAGATTGTTTGTCTTGTTGGATTACCATATTCTTTTAAATATTTCCTGCTAAAATATTAATGATTAGCCAATTTAAACTAATAACATAATTTTAGCTTCTGAAAAATGTTTGGTTTAATGATATATACATATTGACTTGCATATATTTATAAAAACGATTGATAAAAGATCTTGGAATCCTTACTTTACTCTACTGTAAAAATATCCATTCACAATTTATACGCTAAAAAGAAGAATTTGGTACATTAGACAAATAACGCAAACAAATTATTAATACTAGTTGAATAGGTTAGGAACATTAATTTAACAGCACAACATTATTGAATACTTATACAAAATTATTTATTTGTAATATATAAGACGTTATTTATCATAGTTGGAAGTTTACTTAAGTAATCATAATTAGTTCCTATTCCATTTCATATATGATAAAAAATTTAGTTAAAATTTACTAATTTACGGAATTTACTACTATTCGTATAACATACACTATCTTAGCTCACTAGAAGCATTACTGGAGTGAAGAGTTTACAGGTAAATATTGTAAATTAATGTCCGTAGTCCACCGGTATAAACGTGACACTGACCCAAACTGTAAAAACGTGACGTCAGCTACCATCGTCAAAATTAGGACGTGGAACTTCAGCCCTACAATTTGTGTATTTTCACTGGTTAATTATGTGTTATTTATTAAACGTAGTTATAAGATGCTATTAAATTAATAAAATTATGAATATGTTGTAGTTAAGCTTCTGTACTGGTCCCTATGTTAAAATAAATGATAAGCTTCTAGGCAGCAGTGCAGCTAGTTCAGTTCTTCGCCACCAGGTTACTGGCTGAGTTAGTTTGGATTGAAACCAGTAGGTGCGCTGTTGTTGTTCACTCTTCTCCGGTAATAAATAAATATTGCTATTTAAAATAAAATACACAACATTTAATACATTGTTTAGAAGAATAATAAATTTAAACATTTATTCCTTATAACAGTATTTAGTTTGTCGTTCAATATGCATTCAAAAAGAACAAAACTGATTCATTATTTCAAATCGTTCTCGTTCGCAGATTTACTTTTTTTAAAGTTGTAGGCTATACACCGAAGGAGAGAACACATATCTGTCATTGACTACATGATTACGGGGAACACTGTAGTCAGTCATTCTTACTAGATTGCTGACATACGGCTCATCATTATAATGACCAAACGAGTGACCGAATAGAGAAATAAAAAGAAACATCGAACATATATAGCTTTAAGTATATTGTTTAAGGATCCAAGACGTAAATATATCCATGAAAACTGTGATTAATTTAACTGTCGTAATTCTCAGATACGCTAATAAATATTTTTAATGCTTTGTACACTATAAACAATGTACTTAATACATTGATTTATAAATATTTGATATAATATAAGTTAGGGCATTAGTATAATAAGCAAATAAATACTTTAATGATCGATGATACCTAATCATTGATATTCATGAGTACTGAATCCTTGCTACAACTACTTAAACCAAATTCCATCATATTTTAACTAGGATGTATAACATACTACAGTATAAAAAGTAATACTCTTATGGTGAATAAAAAACAATCTATGATATGGATATTTATAAAATATATCAAACAAAACAGTACTACACTTTTTATTATTTTTAAAATGAAACGTGTCTGACACAAAAAAACCTGTGCATAACCTGAGTGCACTTGCTGCCATTACAGATCTGCAGTATTAGTGTCAGTAACAGGTAATTTAGTAGTAACCTATTACCGGAAAACTGTTGTTTCAGTAACAGCTGGGCTGAATGATTTATTCTCATACGAGTTTTTTGTTTTTAAGTTACTAGGTAAACAGTAACAGCCCAGACCATTTCGTGCAAGCAATGAGGCATTATTTAGCAATGGATATATTACTGTATTATCCGACATAACTAGGTTTAGTTAGGTTTATCGTAAATATGTTACAAGTAGTACCATAGTTACACAGTGACGCCCCACCGAAGTCCGCACTGATGGCCAGGAACATTTCCGATCGGTACTTTCCCGACCCTAGATCACTTCACAGATCATTCAACTTCTCCGATGTCAGATCACGTTGCCCACCGATCTATTGGCGAAAAAGGAAAAACATCCCTCGGGATGGTACATAAATTCATGCACAGATCACGTGAGCACTTGTTAAGGTTATCTTTAACTTTCTATGTATATAATACGTACATGAATAGCCTAATAACAAATAGTAGATGAGTACTTCGTAGTACCTAATAATTGTGTTCTGTATAAGCATTAAAAATATTTATAAAAATATCTAATAACTTACAGTTAATGAAGACAAAGTTTTAATGGATAAAACTCATGTTGTAGACCACTTAATTCATATTATTTATGTGAATTATCTTTATTAAGCACTAGAGCAGCTCCAGTATCATTCATTATTTCTGAGACAAATTTACCTAAAAATAGGTAATTTAACATGGTCGAGGTAGGCGCTGACAGATCCCCTTAATTCTCGTGAAACCATATCAATAACAGTAGTAAGTATCAATTTTCTGATATTGTATGAGGTTTGGAGCTTTAGGCAATTTTTAATGCTACATCATATGAAGCATGTTGATTAGTATTACCTATTACACTGATATTTCTTATTTGATTTTTCAGAGCCTGAAATTATTTTAAAATAAAGCTTTCCGGTTTTTACTTAAGGCTATTTGTTTCCAGATATCTTAACTCTTTTATTGGTTTCATTGATTCAGCGAACAGTACTTCACTACATACAATATACTGTGGCTTATTTCCAAGAGATCTACACTCGAACTTCCAAAAATACTCTTTGTATTTTCCATTTTTGCTAGTTTTATCTGTTTCTTTACTCGGGGAAATATTTCTTTCTAAGAATGTATTCATTACAACGTTGAACTAACACCAAACAGCAAAATAAACACGCGAAGAGAGTGAAACTTACAGGTTAGATTGGGGAAGACAGAAGGCCAAATCACCGGCACCCTTAGTTATCTACTCATAACGTAGCTATAGTGATAAGGGTTGAGTCAATGTGAATGTTGAGTATTGCTCCAGTTTCATTTGTCTTAGTGCAGCATCTTTTGTTCGTCTAAAGAGATCCTACTAATACGTTGACGAAGAAGAAACTTAAAATAAACTCTTTTCGATATCAGAGACAAATAGTATATGAAAGATATTGTAATCTAGTTGACGAGATACTCTCATTGTGTTATAAGTGATAATTGGTTCCAATTATTTTGCGAGGATGTACCGTAAAATTAAACTTCATTATTTTACCAAATAGGATACGAGGCCAATTAATTCAGTGGTATTGATCGCCTCGCCACTGCCCCCTGGCTCATAGTTTCAAAGAGGTTCTCTAATAACCACTCGTTTAGCTATTCTAAACTACAATGTCAATATGAGCCGTATCTCAGCATTCAGGTAAGAATGACTGAGTACAGCTTTCAAAATAAACAGGAAAAAACCCTCAATTACATGTCAACCAAGACGACAAACTGGACGGAAGTCGTTTTATTATAATTAACTACAATGAAATCTGGAGACGAGAATGGTTTTAAATATATTTACAGAATTTTCCTTTTTTTTATTTATACTGAATTTGAGTTCAAATATTTCGTTACATCTTTAATTAGGAAATGTATTTTAATGTAAAAAAATGTATTACCCGTGTATGTTTAATTTTAAATACCAATAAGTGTTTATTGTTGAGGAAGAGAGAACTACAACAGCGCACCTACTGGTCTCAGTCTAAACTAACTCAGTCAACAACCTGGTGGACAGGAACTGAACTAGACAATACTGCAAGCCTGTTGGCCATTGGCAGACTTTTATTCTGTAATTAAGAATAATACTAGGACTATTATACCATTACTAATTCATCCGTCATTGCCAAGTTTCAATACAAGAGCAATATTATAGAAAACCGCTATATTTTCTTACATGATTTATACCACAGGACTATCTCACATTGCAATGGGCGTAGTCACACATAAATTTTAAGTTTGATTGAATTTACCATGTCATACAATTTTTAAGATTTGTGTTCTTAACTTACTAATTGAAAATGTTTCTTAGAAAATCTAAATTGATAAAAACAACTCAAACAAAGTTTTAAAGTTATATTTCGAACTGTAATGTACAGTCTCCTATATTCAGTTTATTGTTATTAATATCTGTCTTAATTATATAACTATTACTTGTAGACTGTTAGATATAATTCGATAGTTGGTCATGTATTACAGAGAATGTTAATAGTCAGACACAATCTTAAAGGCAGTACGATTCGTTTCATGGAATCTTATTATGTTCAGCATGTGACGCGAAATCCACTATACTTTTCTGTTACCTTATATTCTTTATGAAATTCGAACCGTACAAAAATTATTTTGCTTGTATGTTGTTTAAATGGTTAGTTTAGTAGCGGGAATTACGGAATGTTTAGTTCTCTGTGGTTGTGGTTCTAAAATCCCCACTTGACAACCAGTAAAGTACGACTATCTTTTCTCGCTTTCAGACGTTAGAAAATGCACTGAGCTTGTGAAACCGTTATGAAAATAAAAAGTTGTCGAAACTCAACATCTCTGTCTCTTGAAATATTTTTCAATTGAAGTTTGGATTTTTATATTGAGCTGGTTACTTAAAGAAACGGAGGTTTCATTTTAAGAATCCACTTTAAGTGATGTTACAATATTTATTTAAAACTTTCGTTATTCTTTATTTTTAACAATACTTTTATTGACAAGTTTAACCTGAGTGGAATTCTTCATGAAATATAAAGATTGTTCAGTGTTATAATAAGTACTACTAATTAAAATTAGACAACGATTATTCTTATAATACAAATTTAAAATCAACTCTAATATTGTATTCACGTCTTTCCCAGCAAATAATTTGGATTAGGAAACTGCTTGAAGGTGACATAACTAACACTGTGTTTCTACAGTAAAGTTGGCTATGTCAGCGATGGTCGCTCTTCATCGGTGAGATGAATAGTGTTGGGACAGTTTGCGATGTGACATAACTATATCTTATGTACATACTATAATTTTCTTCACCTGTTTTTACTTTGAACTGATTATAAAATTGCCTTAACCTTCTACTTCAATACCGTTGATTTCATGTAGAGGTTAAATAATGTTCCTGTATCCGGGAAATTTATTTCAAGCAGCTAACTTTTATATGCATGTTATACACATTTTTACATTCATTTTATTTCTCAAAACCCAAAATTGATTGCACAAACTTAAAGAGTTAAAGAACAGTGTTTTGAGGGCCTGGCCAAGATTCAAGATTCTTATATGCACCAAAAAATGTAATAAAAATTATAATATTGGATAGCTTTTGTTAAACTTTGAAGTGAAGTATGAATATTTTCAAGTACTTATGTTTCAGTCTCCATGCAGTTAACAAGGATTTAAATATTTTCTCACTGCTTGTAACAAATTTAAAATCTTTGGAGTAGAGCCCTAGCGCGAAAATGATCTTTACTGTTCATAATACTTTCTACTTTGCTACCTGAGTTCATGTTATATTCTTATTAATTAAACGTGCATTACGTGCATTAATCATAATGAATTATTTGAAAAACTATAATCAAGTAACTAATAAAATAGAACCTTTGAATTTAAATATACTTACCTAAGTGCTGGTTGTCCAGCTATATATTTAAGCAATATACTACTTATTTATAGGTCCAACCGTTGGCTATCTTCCAATAAATTGGATCTGTTTTATACCTGTGAAATCATTTTAATTCCATGATAGTTGATTGAATAGATCCAACATTTTCAGTAACGACAATTTACGGCCAGTGTGGAGGAATCCTAATGTCGAAGTCCTTAGTTTTTGGTAAATACATTATAGGTCTCTATGTAGAGTTCACCGTGTTTCATTGTAATTTACTTCCAAACATAGACATATCTGGTGCCACGATGTGTTTAAATTAAATCAGTTTTAAAATAACACAATGATGTATGTTATTTAAAATCTATCAAAAAGTTATTCCTCAACTATCAGGATATTACAAAGCGAGTAATTTTAGATTATATAGTTCATAATAAAAATTACTCAGTTTTATATTTTTGAACAGTGGTTATATTTTCGGGTAAACGCTCTCGTGCTTTCGAAGTATATTAGAATTTTTGAAGACGTAATTATGGAAACATCTCTGTCTTTTAAACTATCTGTGAATACTATACAAGGCCAATGTTTTAACACATTGAACTACAAAAAATCTCCTAGCAGGTCATGATATTATTACTGAATTATCCAAAGTTAGTGTAAGATATTCATTACTTAAAAATCGAAAATAACGTTGGATTATAACCTGAAACTATATTAACGTAAAACTCTACATAGGCAATTGCTGTCTCACTGAGTTTGCCCCAACTTTCATCGTTCTGACAAAACTTCCTCCAATTCCTTAGACTGACACACTGAGACTCTTATCAACACAACATTCTACCTTCAACATTCCCGTCTCACTGAGTTTGCCACAACTTCCTTAGTTCTGACAAACTTTCCTCATACACACTGAGACTTTATCAAACACAATACTATTACTCGACACGCCCGTTACACTGAGTTTACTGCAACTAATCATTAATTTATGATAAACTTCCTCGTACAACGGCATGGTTCTGCTTGCTGCCTTACGTGTTTCAAACTTGTAGTTTCCGTTGTAAAAGTAGTTTGAAGAAACTTTCTACGTGTTTGTGCGACCCAATTTAATTAGTTGATTAATTAGTTAATCCAATTTTAGTTAATCCTACTATGGAATAAGAAAAGATTACTTAACAAGTTCATTCTGACTCTCCAGAATGAAACTAATAAACTTACGTACGAGTTGGTGTGAGATGTATCATGAGGTTCCTCAGTATGAACCAGCAATGTAACTAAACTCTAACTCTTAGTTACCTAAATATAATACAGTTAAACAGTTATATTACAATACTTTAACGTGTTGACTGCGGCAGACGTCACAGTACGTGCTGAATGTTTAACCTAAATCAGATTACTCAGTACAGAAGTAAGAGTGAAGATTTTAACTATATGTAATTTAGCAGGACAGTTATTATATAGGGTATAGTAGTTTATATCTTTAAGAAAAACGCAATTTAAGTAAGTACGTCAAGATTTACAAATTTGTGTATCACTCTGTCATACTCAACAAGTGTAAAATATGTTAACTAGCATCTCCTGAATTATTTTAGTGTAATTTCATTACCTTGAACAGATATTATGTGATAACCTCAAATGGTGCTTTTAGAAAACTGTTTCGTTCTCCACCACATTGCCTCAAACTCAATATCCGATACGAATAAGGATCCGAACATTGCAATATCATCCATTGGCCATGACACACTTATCAAAACTAAGCCACTGTCACTATTACAAAAGAGAAATGCCTTTAGCGACCCTGGAGAAAATGTACAGGAGAGAATGTTTACTGAAGATATAGCCAAAATGGGAGTGTCGATGGTCGCGATCGGCCTAAAAAGTTGGATCCGAATTTAAAGGATAGCGCGGAGGATTCAAATCCTGTCTGTTACCGTTGCACCTTTTATCAGTAATATCGACCTTGTAATATATCGACGCTCCCACTTATTCTCTTTGATGAGATCTTCGCACAGACCAGAGGATGGGCAGAATAAGCTTAATAGGGGGTTAGCCTGTTCTTTAATTACAAAAAAATTAAAAATAATACAAACAAGAGTTTAGCTCTAAATAATATGAAGGAAACAGAGGTTTTCCGAACGTTTGCCATCATTAAGCAATACACGATATCAAGTTTTGCATTCTGATCTTTTCCTAAAGTGCATGACTAATCTAGCACAGAACTACAATATACATGGAGGTTTTAAAATAAAAAAATCATACTAGAGCGTTGTGACATATATACGTCAATAAGCCAACGTGTAGTGGTGTCTACTCTATGAATACTATCTTTTAAACCACACACTTAATATAAAATAAACAAAATCATTAAAACCGGACTAAAAATTAGAGGTTAAATTAAGTCTATACGCACCAACCAAACACTGAGAAAAATGACCTGAGGCCCCCAACTGTCAATGATCTTTAGTGTCTCGGTTGATTATACTAGTATATTATAACTTCTGAAACAATACTGCTACTCCACATTTGTTTTATTAGAAATGTCTAATCTGTTTGATATATCAGGTTTTTCGTGCTTAGTTCATTTTGCAGAATAATTGGTAATCAAGGTTGCCTATTTTCGACAGATGGTCGACTGACCGTTTAGTCTGCTAATTTAATTGCTAAAGCCTCGATTAATTTCCTTTTAAAGAAATGAGGTTCCCGTAGTTGGCTCCATCCGATACCATACAACAATCTTCTGACCATCATGGTGTAATTTTATTTTTTTCTCTTAGTCCCTTACGTATTTTATTTCTGTTTTATTATTGTCATGTTTAATTACCTTTTGGTCTTCCCTATGTATTTCAAACTAATTGTTGCACAGTTTTTTTAATTCTAAGTGTTTTTTTTCATTTTGTTTTTTACCAGAGATTTTCCAAAGATTTTTGTGTTTTAAACGCGTTTTCAAATGTTGTATTAGAAAGAAAAGTTCAGAAACCCTAACAAGAAAAGAGGGTGTTTTTTTTTTATTTTCACTGATAATCCCGGCAGATATGGGATTGAGATAATCTCAAATTTCTCACTATTATGGTTTATCGACTCTGAAATAATATTTCTGTTTCGTTTACATGTGTTTGTTAGTAGATAATGTATGTATGAGTGTATTCATACTGTAAATTGTTATCCAATACGACTTAAATCTTTTTTAAATCGATCTTTATTTTATCAAATATCATATAGGCCACTCTTTCTTTGACAAATTTTTAGGTTTTTGATCGACATTTTTAAATATTTTGATGGGGTGTGTGTTTCTTTTGAAAAACTATAGTCTGAAGTAAACTCCTATCTCTTAATAGTTAACTATATTCATAGTTTCTTTGTCTTTAAATTCATATGAACATAAAAAGCAAAACACTAGAACTGTTTTGTTCTAATTACTATTTGCAATGTTTTTTTACGAATTCAACAAATATTACATATGTCATATGTTCATATGTTCTTTATATAATTCTCTTTACGAAATATTTTAAACAAAAAACACTGGACGAATATTTTATATTTTCAGATAAAAAAAAATTAAGGGCTATGACTACTTTCCAGACTACTTTCATAAAGACAAAGTTTATACACACCAGAAACTTGGTAGTTCCATCTACCAAGGTGTCAATCAGTGACTGGGTACACAATCCAAGATGGATGTTTCAACTATGTAACAGTAAAGGACAATCGACTTTGATCAGTATCAGGAGATCAGAGACAGGTAAAGTTCCAACAGTATCATAGTTCCAAATCGAGGTCACTCGGCGACTATGTATAATATCTGGATGTTAGAGACACCAGAAGTTCCAGCTGTTTAACGGGTTTATCTTTTGCGGTCATTACTCGATCGATTAGCTGCATATTAATTTAAATTTATAAGAGTAGGTTTTGAATTAGGTCACGCATTTGAAAACGTTTTGTTATAAATATATTTACAATATTAAGCTAGCCCGTAACATTTAAAATGTTTAAACGACGACACGATTTTAAGATATAATAACAAACATGTTATTTATAAATTAAAATAATCATTACTTATATTAATTTTGTCTTTTGCTTTATTTATTTGTTAACTCGTTCTTTGCCCTTGCTTATCTAGCTATTGTTATAAATAAATAAACGTTTTGATTTACAATTATTATTGAATTTATTTGTCACATACAGGGTTTTCGTGAATTATACTGCCATGGGCACATTAAAAATGATATCCAACATAGAAAAGGTTGTGGTACATGTTAGATTTGAATTTAGAAAAAAAAAGATTTTGAATCATAAATTGGGGTTGATCTTACTTGAGTTCAAGTCCAGTTTTAATTTGTGTGTTCCATTGACATTTATTCATCTTCCAATCATCTTTGTCGGTTTAGTTTTGGATTTAGTACTGGCAATGTTGATACTTGAAGATTTGAGAGTTTTGGTTGCCATCCAATATTCAAGTGGTCATCCTCTAGTAAATGTCTATTCTGTTCTTTTACAAAAAATTGAGATTCACCCAATTTAACACAAATAATAATAAATTTATTACTGTATTTAATAACTCAAATTTTGATTAACTTTGATGAAAAAGGTTCTTCTCAGTCCCATATTAAGCCATCAATCAAAAGAATAAAATTTCCATTGTTGTAAAATCACCAGCTGATCTAAATTCATTTTATAACTCCAGGTGTTGTAAACTTACTTTGCATAGCAATCTCCTTGATATTAAGATTTAATGTATTCTGTGGTATTTGGTCTAAAGAAAATACTTTATTTTATCTGATGATTCAATTTTACAACAGTTTATGTATTTATATCTTATATGTATGATAATTTGTTTTATGTTAATTTTAACTCTAAAATAGGTTGCTAGTTTATCTTAATTTTAAAATCTATTGACTTATATACGTTTATTGTAAGTTATCAAAATTGTATGGCTGTATGTTCTTCTTCTTGTATGGATTCCCTGTATGTGGTATAAATTCCTTTATTTATTTATAAATCTTTTATAAACAAACATAAAATAACATGAACTATTAACTTTTCAAAGCAAAACTGTAATACTTAAGAAACAATTTTTAAACGAAACACCAATACACGACCCGTAATAAGTAATTTGTAATAAAGAATAATAATTATTATTGGTGTGTGTTTGATGAGCATATTTATTATTACAAACAAAACTTAGTAAAGTTTGTAACCAATAGATTTTAAGATTATTTGTCAACTATTGTAAAAAGTTTAGATAATTTTTAATCCCTTACACTAACAAAATTCTAAACATTCTTTTCATTTAATTATTATTTTAAACTATAATACCTTGAAAATCAAAAATGAATCGCTAAATATGTCCGATGTAGACATATGTGTCGAAGTCCGAGTAAGAAAAAACGGAGAGTTAATTAACAAACGTTTCCTACAATCTTGAACAATAATAGAAAATATTTATAATATTTAAGAAACGTAATCTAAAGTTAACTGAAATAAACATCTGTCGACAGTTTTTTTAGATAAACGCTGTAATAAAATCCACCTAAATAAACAAAGTTGTGAATGTTAGACCATCAAGTAAATCGAACCTGATTGGCTCCCTTGGCACTTTATATGATGTTATTGACGTTTTTACTCAAGTTTCAAGAAAAATAATGGGCTGCCATGGCTTTTCTCTTACTGGTAGCAGAATATAAGCGACGGAAGTAGATGTTGTTTTACCATAGTTGCCTTTTTAAAACTTACACACTCGTATGTCCATATTTTCTTGATCGAGGTAAACATTTTTAATAAATTATAGCACAAAATATATCGTAGACTGAAAAAAGAGGGTTTTATCTAAAATTGGATTACAAAACCTACATATTTCTTTATTTTTATTGGTTAGTAAAAAAACACAAACTCAATTTTGATACCAATAGATACATTCGATATGGATTAATTTAAACGAGCGGGAACTGAAAATATGGAATTTTATCCTAGACAGAAAGGAAATTAGATCTAAAAGTAGACGAATTTGATTGAAGTTGGTTTTTTATCTTTATATATATTTCTTGACAGGAGTACAATCAAAAATCAATTATGCCACTGAAATTATTTAGTCATAATGTAAATTTAAACACACGGAAGTTGACAATTTTTGACCAAATTACATTTACGAGACTCATACGTGTATACTTTCAGAAAGTACATCCTGAACTAAAATAGTAGGTATCAATTTTATTGTTTTTTAAATCTCTCAACAATGGATACTGAAATAATATGTACTTGATAAGTCTACTTCTTATTGAAAAGTTAATCATAAATGCTTTCATTGAGAAGTTCTACGCCCTTCCATGTTGAGAGTTGCGTGCGAAGTTACGGGTATCTGCTAGTAACTTTACAAATGTTTCCTTCGATGCTAACAACACAGCATTATTTTATATTTTAAGAATTTTAAATGTTTTATAGGACATGTGTGTTTAATCACTATTTTCTAAAGTGTACAAAAATGGGAGATTTCAAAATCATTTTATAGTCTTTTTTGTAGTTCATATCCGTCATATTAAGTAAACATCCTTTGAGGCTATGTAAGATATTGTACAATTGTAAGATATGTTGCCCCAAGATAATCGAATTTAGCAAACGATATTTAATTTATTAGTACGATACTTTTTTATTACAACCATCTAGAGATTAAATTCCAAAGAGAACCTTTAAGACCTTATTTCGTTCCTTTAATAAGATGTTTTAATTTAATTTATTTGTCATAACTGAAGAAGTACAACATCTCCTGCTATAAGAAAACAAAGATTAGCTTAGGTTTAAATTTATCAATTAGGACTCAAGTTACTGAATAGAAGTCATTGTTGTTTCTGTTGAAAGGATTAAAGGATTTTGTTACTTCAGTGAAGGAATCACTTTCAGACGATTGAAATGTTGGCAGTGGATCCACAAACTTAGTTATGAAATTAAAAGTTCGGACGAATTTCTCACAAACTTGTACTCGTTTTCTTGTATACTTTTCTCGGTCAATCATGCACTTTCTAAGTCTGGATAAATCACACGTTTCTATTTCCAAATGGAATTATAGATTTTCGTAATAGAAATAACGTTTTAGAACATTTAAAATACAGATGTTTCGAAGTGGCATCTATATGAACACTAAGCCACATGAAAACATATATTTGAACTTGGTTTAAATACTTAGTCCTAATATTTGTAGTGTAGTTTTATTTGCACCAAGTTGGATTTTTGCATTTAATTTTGCTAACGATTAAGAATACTTAAGATGGTAAAATCGAGTTATAATTGAATAAGGAAGCAAGATTTATGATAGGTAGTGGAAAAACTTAAGTTATAACTACAATAACACTGTTTGGACACAGCTCGAGATCAAGTTCTTTTCTCCGAATGCTCAAGAAATTTGAATATTCAGCAATGTATTATAATTTTGAAAGTTTTATTTTGAAAAATGTGGAGAGAAGTACAAGACCCTTTAAAAAAAAAATCTATGCATTATTCTCCAATATTTTTTATTGTGACTAATTGTGATGAATGGCAACAAAATAAACAGCAAAGTTCTGAAATTTTTAATTTGTATTAGAAATAAATAGTTCTGTTCTACATTTTTATGATTTTTTAAAAATATTACTATAACGTTATGAACATTATCTTAAAGAATGATTAGGCTTTAACTATTTCCAGATAAATTTTATAAAACACAAACTAAAATCTATCTTTACTTTGAAGGACTAATTAAAAAATACTCCTAACGCCATTCTTATTTCTATTGTTCGCATTAATTGTGTATTAGTGACTTTTCTTTATGATAAGTGCTCACGGTGTTAGTAGTCACCTTAGTATTAACTTAAGAAACCCTTAAAGCTCGGGTAAAAAAACACCAAAAACCTTATTTACCTCCAAAAAGAGTCTAAATGTGCTCATTGTGACTAAACGAAAGCTAGAGCTTTTCAAATAAAGAGACACAGCAGAAATTTTAACGAGATTATGAAGAAATCCAAATTGAGATTAACATATATATAATAGAGAACTCAAATAAGTGAGAAGGTAGAGCACACCCCTTCCATATTTTAAATTTAGTAGCCATTTAAACCCGTTTTACCTGTATAGTTGATAATAATTCTTTATTTTACTTAGTTATAATATTTTTCATAAGTATTTTGCTAGAAATCGACTCGATTCGTAAACAAGAATGTCTAATAAATACTATCAATAAAAGGCATTGCATTTATATAAGTAGTAACAGACTAATTTAATTTCAATTAACATTCAAGAACGCTTCGCCTGGAAATCTCACTTATGAGGTGAGAATTCTACCATTATTTTTGTAAGATATTTGTCTCGAAAACATTAAGGTAAGTTATTCAAATACTCCATAAATGTTGTAATTTAAACATACAAATTTGGAAAATTATAAATATTTAATGTAAAATTGTCACATCTATTCTCATAAATATTTAATAGACTAATACGGTTAAACAAAACAGATATAAGACTTTAAATTGTTTAAAGTGATTAGAAGTCAAACTAGTTAAGGGACTAATGGATCTTCTTATTCCCAAAGAAAGAATCACTTTTAAACAATTGGTAGTGGATCTCCACCTTTCTAATTGGATTTAAACTTCGAGTCAATTCCTCAAACAACAGTTTATTATATTCTTTTCTTTGTTCTTTTATTTAATCTATCTGTGTGTCTTTCTCCCCTAAATAATGCCTAAAGTTTACAAGAATAAATTTAATAATGTATCAAGATCAAATATCATATTTTAAAAGCATTAAAAGTTGTTAATAAATAGGTTTATATTTTTTATTTACTCGTATAAGTAGTTATGATATTTTAAAGCCGAACTGTACGGCATTGTTATTGCAACTCCCAAAGTCTTATTTAATGATGGGGTGATAATTATTCAAATCGCTTATAATATTATCAGAATAATATAATATATACAGTAATAATATGCTTACTTATTTGTGGAATGCAATGATTTTTTTATATAAACGAATAACACATTTTTTACAAAATAAATATCAATGTGAGAATATTATTAGACAAACGATGTGAAACATGATTTATAACTAAACCGGTGAGTGGAATAAAGAAATATAGTTATGCTTCTATATCTGTCTATTGTTAATGATTGTTCTTCAGTGAGTTTAATAAGAGAATATCTAGTGAAGTAGTTTCCTTTTTCCATTCTACGCAGAGCTAGTTTACTTACTCCTTGTTTGGCATTCTCTATTATGTATAACGTATTTTGGTTGCCACATGTGTTGTAAAGATATGTCTAAAGAAGTATTTCATGTTCTAAGTCACTATATAACCAGTTTTATGCCTGAATATGTTAAATGGCTTCACATATTTATCGTTGCCAGCAGTGGAAAGAATAGAAATCTTACATTAAAAAAAGGTCTAATGGGTTTGACATTAACAGAGAGATTTTAAAACGTGTTCCCGTACTATCCGATATAAGAGCATAGTGTTTTGCATGTAAATATGTATGGGCGTCATAAGAAAACATGATACAATTTATTTGCTTTCTCAGTACAATGAAATTACAGCCTTTGCTATATGGCCTTTATATACTGTTTATGGGGTTTCAAATGACGAAATATTAATTTTAAAGATTGGTAGGCATTATTTAAAAAAGATCAACTACTTCTCTGCAAAATAATAAAATGAAAATTTTATCAGCAAAATATAGACAAATTAAAGTGTACATCAGAATATAAAAGATACATGATTACATTAGTGTTTCATATGCGGATTACAAGAACATGTTTTTTTTTAAGCTTTTAAACAAATGGATGTTTTTCTACAATGAAGCATATGGATCAGCTAAGAAAATCTATCTATGTTTGTATTATTAAATATATACCTCAACGACATATGTAGCTCTATATCAATATGTTTTTATGGAAAAGTAAAAGTGAGGAGGATAGCGATGTTGAAGATTTCAAGGAATAAACGAATATAAAATTCATTTGTATAATTTTTTCATGTAAAATATAGTAAATATAAATAAATTTTATTATAATTTTATTTTGAGGTGACTGACTATGAATAATTGTTTTGCCTTCTACTCCCATAATATAAAACTCTTTGTAATGAAAAATTAGTTTCTTTTTTTTAGTTTGGTTAGCTATAAAAGCGTGTTTTTTTTTTTAGTTTTTCAAACTATTATTTATTTTTAATTTTTTAATTCGATGTGTATCAATTAGTTTCTTGTGGAAATGTGATATTTCTAACGAACCATTCCGCAATCTCATCATTTCATTTAAAGCTTCACTATATCATGGGGTATTTCCTGTTAACTTAGAGCAATCAATTTCTTCAATCCGAATACCGTCTAAAGATCTTACACGACTAAGTGCTACATAGGCTTGTCCAGCAGCAAACAATCGCGAGCCTAGATCAAGGATGTCAGTTCGGACAGGTTTTTGCCCGCTTGGTGCGATTCTGTCATCGGTGCCCCATTGAAGGTTCTGTCCTATTAATAGCTACCAACGGGGAAATAGCAACCTGCATCGCCTCAATATGACTCCTCGAGCTTGCACTTAAGATGTCGGCTCTGATCCCTGGAGACTCGGAGATTCGCAGTTCTCTTTAGATTAATTATTGTTGTAAAAATCGAAGGCTGGCATCTAAGCTACCAAGGAAACTGTGGCTGTTTCAAACACCTTTGCCAGACGTGAGGGTTAGATACTTATGTGAAGTATTTAATAAATGTAATGGTGGCTACTATATATCATTTATCATTCTTACTGAGCTGTATTAAAGCTATTACTTCTTTGAGATATACTATTATAAAATGTTACACCCTAAACTAAGTTGAATTTTTCGTATCGTAAATCATTTAATATTTTTATCATATAATAGCTATATTCTGATATATATATATATATATATATATATATATCAGATTCTTAAATCTATTTTAGATTGAAAGTTTCTATATCTGTGCCTTTAAGGTTTAGTTTTGAGTCCTTTTTTGTGCCGTAATATGTATTAATCTTGAAGAGCCTATTGACTTTATTTGATCAGTTTCATGGGTAGTGCAAAGTATTAGTTGCTATAGTAAAACTATACACGACACAACCAAATCCGTGAGCGACCGGTGGGTTTGGATTCTACTTTTTACAACAAGATTCATGTATGAAAGAGTCGTGATAAACCTAGGAGTACTAGTAACGTTTTGTTGTTATATATTTGTAAAATTATATTTTTTACAAAATTCTACTAAAATATATACAAAAAAGTACATTTAAACCGTAGATTGAAAATGTTTGCTTCATAAGATTAGTAGTGCACATGCGCATGAAATATCAGAATAATATAAGTCATTTAAAAGATAGTATGAAAATAGTTTTAAGAATCAGACAGGTCCTTAAATATTGAAAAACTTTGTGTGACTTCTCTATCGATTTGTTGAACAAGGCCCACATTTGATGCATGGGTGGAGTACAAATGACAGTTGAGTACTGTTTGGATTCATTTTTTTTGTTAGAGCAATGAAAAGTTTTGTGCTTAAGATCTTTGTACAATGGCTGAATAAGTAATTTAGGTAACACCTCGAGTCATTTGTGACTTTTGAGCATTAGAACCTTGAACACATTGATAGATAGCTGGTACACTCGTACTTTTAATAGCTGGTAAAGTGTTCAACTTAATAAACTCACAAATAGTCATAGATCAAAGCTAGCTTAAACTATATATGTAAAAGATTATGTACCCTATGGCTGGGTATTTACACCCACAAAACATTTATATACCTTAGAATGAACAGTGATTGTCCTTCGAACTCATAATTTTTTTGCACACCACAGTGTTCTGTACTTGGTGCTAATTACTTCATTTTAATTTATAAAGTGTGTAATTTCTCTTGAATATGAACGAGTTATAGGATTACAGTTGTTTGCCAAATCATGCATTCGTCGATAAAAAATAAATTACAAATTACTGGTTAATTTATTAGTGCAACTGGTGTAAATATTTATAACTTATACTATAGTTAAATACATTAACTCCTAAATTTACTGTTGCTAACCATTCCGAATTAATTTACGAAATATAAATTTAATGTGGTTTAGCCGATTGGATGTAACAAAGAATTAGGTCGGGACAGGATTGGTTACATAGTGTGTAATATCAGTGTGTGTATGGAGAATACAAGGGTTGCAGGTGCCTATATGTTTTGACAAACAGAATCGATTGACTTGTGAATAGGGTTTTGTTTTGTATGATACTTATGTTTAGTAGTTTTAGGAAAATATAGATAGATAAAGTATCAAGTGAAGATTTACTAGAATAAAGAAAGAAAGTAACAATGGATAACAGTACTTCAAGTCATATCTAAATTAACATTTATTATGTCTTTATTTTGTACAACATTTCATATTTATATTTTCATTTTTATAGTTTTAAATAATTAATATTAAACATCATTTAGGATTTAAATAAAGGTTAAACTACATACAAATAAGAGGATCTAGAAAGATTTATAAGAATAAAACATAAAGATAAATATCGCTTCCCTGTAACAGATCCGGATATATGTGGTAGCCGCTATGTACAACTAAACAACAAAATGTTGGGGTTAAAACACGAATAGGCCTTTAGTCAAGGAATACCCCATCTTATTACTAAACCTCAAGTAGCTAAATAAAACCCGTATATAGCCTTTAACGTTTAAGATTCTTACAAGCTTAGTCGTTAATTTAGTCCACTTACAAGAAACTTAATAGTTTTTAAATTTCTGTTAGAGTGAACCATATGTTATTTCCTTGCGTACGTACTAGGCTGGAAATCTTGTGGAATAGAAAAAGATATCGAGCAGCAGCTTTACTCATACAGCGATATATACCTCAGCATTCCAGAGTTTCACTGATAAATACTGAGAAGGGTCTAACACATTAAATCCAAAAACACGTACTTAGAAAGGGCGGGATGGATAATACATTGTACTTTTGTGTTTGAAATATTGCCATCAGTCGAGCAACAGATATACAATGATGTTATATAATTAAAATATTATTATAGACTGTAAATCTTTCACTTTATAAAAGGAATATTCTATAGTTAATTGCTTTAAAACTTACATAGTAAAAGCTAGTGCATTTGCTACAGAAATAATGAGAAACGTGTTACAACGTTAATTATAAGAAATGTTTAACATTATCCAATAGTAAAATCTGGCGCATTTTCTTACTAGAATAATGAAACACGTGTAAAAACGTTACCTAGGAGCAAATGCTCTAAAAGTAAAGGCAGGCGCATTTGTTACAAATGCAATATATTATATTGTGTTCTAAGAAGATATATAGATCATTAAATATTTATTACAGTTCTGTAAAATTTGCGGTACGAAAAGCACCATTATTATAAAGAAAATTAAGATTAAAGGGTCTTGAGGGATAGTGTCTTATCTCTACGTGTTATACTTTAAATGTAAAACTGGGTTTTAAAAATCGATATTCAGAGTAAGCTGTTATCTGCGCTGAGAGGCAGCTTTGTTGTAAATTCCTCATTTACCCACACGAACCAGCCAATAATACTTTACAAAGTTAGCAGAGTAAATATAATTAAGGAAAATTTCTTTTATTTTAGTATAGTTTAAACCCTGAAACTGAATCTTTTTTTACAAATTAATGAACTCAAATTATTGTTATGTGTTCCTAGCTTCAATGGAGTTTACATTTCATAGTTAAAATATTAAATTAATTTTTATTAAAATATAAAATATACACCATACCGGTTAAAATATTCCAATTCAGAATCAACTTAAAATAAATTTGGATAAAGTACCCATACAGTAATTATTATATTCTATATATCCAAATACATTTAAATTATATGGCAATATATTATTCTCACTACCGGGGAATTTTGCTATTACGGTTAAATAGATTTTGTCAATCTACTAACAAGAAAGGTACAACGCAATTTATAAGGCAGTTTTGTTCAAAAACATACGCCAGGTGGTTAAGCATAACAAAAAGCTTTCAACATTAACTAAATGAAAGTTACAGAATTAAAATAATCTGCATTTATATTACCTTATTGATTTTATACCTTTATCCAGTTTAATCAGAATGGAAACTGATAACACAATTTGTTTATTTAATGACCAGACATTTTCGTACGTGATTTTTAA
Organism: Homalodisca vitripennis; assembly: GCF_021130785.1. Lineage (NCBI taxonomy): Eukaryota > Metazoa > Arthropoda > Insecta > Hemiptera > Cicadellidae > Homalodisca > Homalodisca vitripennis. The sequence continues at coordinate 48,341,261 of NC_060212.1, forward strand.
ATGTAGGCATTGTAGATTTAAAACAGATTGTTTCCTACAGGTTTGTTGTTAGACGCATATATCAGATAATTAACATATAAGCTGGAAACATTATCGTATTGTCTGAAAATTATTTAAAAGTTTTTATATTCTCTCAAAGTGTAAATTGAAATATTTAGACACAGGCTAGCTTTATATTTTAAATTGCACTGTTTATTAAAAAAAAAAAAACATAAAATGTATAATTTATTAAGTTTAATTAGAACTCAATATTATAAAATTATTTAAAATACCTGAGTATTGCAGTTTGTGTATAGCAAACTACAGTATCACATTAGAACTAATATTTAAAAAAATATATATCGACATATTTATACGGACCAAGTAGTAGGCCATGTTACTATTGTTCCTCATCATGATGGCCCTGGTGGAACCGGGCTGAAATCGCTATAAGTTGGATAATCAGAGGGATAAATACAAACATTGTAGAAACAAAACGTTTGTCTACACATAACTCAGCTTTGGTGGAAAAGGTTGATTCAATGTAAATGTTGAAATTAGCTCCAGTTCACCTTCCTGTTTAGTGCAGCGCCTGGAAGCCTGGACTCCAGGAGTCCAGACTGTGACAGCATCAGATCATAGATTACGATGAAGGTGAACTGGACCTAAAGTCAACATACACATCAAAACGTTTTTTGCTATTTACTACTACATATGACGAAAAACATCTACATAGTAATATAACAGAATATACAGTCTTAGTTGATTCTGAATAATGTTTGACAATGTAAAAATATAAACAAAGACAGAACTGTATACAGTAACCAATATTGACGATGATCTTTATTGCCCGATATCGAATACAAGCAGACGGCCGGATATCAGATATCCCGATGAATCGGTTAATCCGGGATTGGATATGAGAAGTTATACTGCAGTTCTGAAAAATGTTAACGTAAAATTGTTGTTATTGGAATAAATGTATTATTTTTCCTTTCGTTCCCTTAAAAAATTATTTTATAATTATAGTTTGACGAAAATATAGTTACTAATTTTTATAATCAAAGATTAAGAGTAGACTATATAGGTTAAATTAAATGGAATAAAATCGAATGCAAAAGATTTCTATAATGTTATGTGTAATATTAGTAATGTAGGTTTGGTAAAATTAAAGATTCAGTATAATCTTTTACAAAATGTAAATAAAATAGGAAAGAAAACTTTCTCAAGGATCTCATTTGCAGTTTTCCCGTCTTGAGTAACAAAATGGGGACAGCAGGAATATGTTGAATTTTTAAGTCAGCGCTGGATAGCTTTCTTGTTATCTAGAGTTAACAACATCCAGTTTAGCCCTTACTTTCCTCCAACTATTCTAGTGTGGGTTTACCATACTCAGCGCAGGATAGCATTGTAGTTATCTAGAGTTATAAACTTCCAATCCAGCCCTTTACTTCCTCCTAACTCGTCTTGCGTGGTTTAACAGAGTATCTAGAGTTAAAAAACATCCATACTAGTCCTTACTTCCTCCCAATTATTCTAGTGTGGTTTACCATACTCAGCGCTGGATAGCCATGTAGTTATTTAGAGTTAAATACATCCATACTAGCCCTTAATTCCTCCCAATTATTCTAGTGTGGTTTACCATACTCAGCGCTGGATAGCTTTGTAGTTATCTAGAGTTAAAAACATCCATACTAGCCCTTACTTCCCCCCAATTATTCTAGTGTGGTTTACCATACTCAGCGCTGGATAGCCATGTAGTTATCTAGAGTTAAAAACATCCATACTAGCTCTTACTTCCTCCCAATTATTCTAGTGTGGTTTTACCATACTCAGCGCTGGATAGCTTTGTAGTTTAGAGTTAAAAACATCCATACTAGCCCTTACTTCCTCCCAATTATTCTAGCGTGGTTTATCATACTCAGCGCTGCATAGCCATGTAGTTATCTAGAGTTAAAAACATCCATACTAGCCCTTACTTCCTCCCAATTATTCTAGTGTGGTTTACCATACTCAGCGCTGGATAGCCTTGTAGTTATCTAGAGTTATAAACTTCCAATCCAGGCCCTTTACTTCCTCCTAACTCGTCTTGCGTGGTTTAACACGCTTAACAGAATTAGCCTTTTATCGTTGGTACTTTGGAAAACGCAGTCAACTTGTGGGAACTTCCCTATTTATATACATTTACTAACAGGAATTATAATTTTAATGTAGTTTAGGTATAGAATACCTAAATTTACTGTAATTTGGCATTTTTGTTTGCCTATCACCTCGACTGCTTGTTTTTAATTATAAAAGTTCGTATTAAAAACCTTTAACTGTATTAATTTCATTATTTAATTTTTTGTTATAGTAGTGATTAAAGTAGACTACATATTTTAATTAATTTGGATTGCATTGAATAGATTATGTATTGTTGCTGTTCGTACTGGACAGCACCATTCCGACAAAAGATGGTTTTTCCATTAAATGTACCAAGTCTAGTTAAATTTTAATTTTGGCCTGTTTATTGTTGTAGGCCGCTGTTCTGCTCAGCATCGATATTGCAACTTATCGTGCACAGTTTACGATCCAACTTTGTTTACAATGAATCCAGTTTAACTGCTTGTGTTGTCACCTTTACCAGTTCCTAGCTTCTAGTTGTGTTGAATACACTTCAAATTGTAAAGGAAATAATTAGAATTGTGAATAATGGAAATAGTGCACTACTTTAAAGGTGTGAATACAACGTTATGTTATGATTGTAGAATTAAAATTAATCACCACTGCTATAGTTAGGACACCAAACGTGCATTTAGGGTGTGAAAACTTATAATGATAAATAAAATACTATTTCGTGAATAGTGTATGCTTCAGCCATATGAATCTATGCTTTAGATTTATTACCTAACTACACGACACACCTTTAATGACTTGGCTAGTTTTTGATTATGTTGTCCTTGAGGACGTTTAAGGAAGGATGGCTTCAAAAAACTCCGACCTTCAAATCATACGATAGCCTTTTAACAATGTGATCCAACGACCTGGCCTAAGAACTTAATTTCACATCACTTCACTAGAGAATCTATTTGCAGGTCCTGTGTTATTAACCTTAGTGATACTTCCGTGTCTGTATTGTCTTTAGCCTTACTATACTATGGGGGATATGGAGGCATCGAAAACTCCTAGATTGCCAGAAGAGAAGTTTTTTTATCACGGCTGGTTACATGGACTTTAGTAATCTGGAGAACAGTGATCTAAACCAATTACAATATCCCCTATCTTAAAATTTTACATCTGAATGAAGTGGCAAAATTTGTTGTTTACCAACTATCTGGAGACTTCAGAAGTCCTGTGTGGAGACATTTTGGGCTTGGCATACGAATCCTCAACAATGTATTTACCACACACACGTTATTTAAAATTTGGTATAATATTAAAGATTTTTCTTAATGTTTTTTCTGAATTAAAATTGTATTTAAGATTTTTTTAAATTGAACATGTTGGGTATTAAATCCAAACAAACTATAAAAAAGTGAATATATTTTAAAGTTCGATTAGTTTTATAGTATACCAATTCAGTATGAAGTTAAGGGAGGCTTTACCTTTAATGTATATGGAAATAACATTAATATTTATAAGATCTTACACATTGTAGTTACCATGTTTCGTTTTGTAAAAATTTCAAAACGAAAAATATTTTTAACGTTTGGCTTGAGTAGCATGATGATGTCTTGTATTTTAAAAGTAAATATGTTTGATCAAAAAGTGTTCAAAATTATATAAAAAATATATATTTTAAGTGGTTTGCAAAAATGCAAAACAGTTTGAAATATCCAAAACTTTTCACTAAAATAAATTCCGTTTGTTTTAAATTTGTAAAGTTAAATGTATTACAACACGAAGGACATGCTGGGTGGATACATTATTGTACTGGGAGGACAAAAGTGACATCTGCCTTCATTTATGTAAAACCGACCCAACTTACACCCTCTCAGAGTCAACCAAACGTTTTCCAATATATCGGGTTACCGTAGTGTCTGTTACGTTTTCATATATAGGTGTGTTGTATTTTAAAACACATTGCAATTAATTGAAGGGATATATAGGGATAATATAAAGGATGGTAAGCCTTGTAAATGAAAATATCAGAAAGGGCAATGTACATTTTAAGTTTACACGTAGGAGACTAGGTAATAGTGTTTGGAAGTGCTTAACAATAAAACCAATATACAACAGTTGTATATGAGAACGTAAGCTGACAGAACAATCAATACAGAGCGATTGGACTTAGTGGAGACATGTCACTGTACAGCCCGGTATTTTGTATTGCAATGTTCGTCTGTAAAACTTGGCAGATCTTTTTTACCTGGAAACATCCTGATGAAAATAGTGATGAACAAGGAGATGATTGACAACTTCGAAATAATAATCAGGTAAACCAAAATGTCGCACGAAACCTCTTAGGCCTAACTTGGGGACCTACTAATGAATTTGATCTCAATTCCTTTCAATATAATCCTGTGCCAATATTGTCAAAGGAAGTGATAGATAAAATTAAAGATTCTAAGCCAATTGATATTTTCCAGTTGTTTGTCGACGACAATTTATTCACTTTTATAGCTGATAAAACCAATATTTATGCACAGCAGTGCATACAAAGTAAAGAACTTTCATACCAATCACGTTTGAAATACTGGTCGCCTACAAACGAAAACGAAATGAAGCGGTTTTTTTGCATAATTATGTGGATGGGGGAGTAGTAGTACATTGTATAAGAATGAAATAGTAAAGGTAATGTTCAAGGAACAGATTTGAACTGTTATTGGGTATGCTCCACTTTGATGACACTTCAGACTTGTCAAATAAGCTGTACAAAGCACAACCCATAGTCGATATATTACAAGATAAGTTTGAGTCTACATTGACTCCTCAAAGAACTGTCTGTATCGACGAAAGCATTATTCCTTTTCGAGGAAGAGTTGGATTTCGACAGTATATACCGAACAAGGTACATCGGTATGGTATTAAAAGTTATGTGATGATAAGGGTTACACTTGGGCTTTTAACATTTACTATTGAAAGTCTGATAGAGAAGATGGTGTCAGTGCAGCTCAATCTATTGTTTTACAGCTGATGGAAAATTTGCTTGATTCTGGTGGGACACTTGTTGTAGACAATTGGTACTCAAGTGTAACCTTAGCCAATACTCTTCTTGAACGAAACACGCATTTGGTTGGAACTCTTAGGAGGAAACGGAATGGAACTCCAGCCGAAGTTGAAAGGAAAAAACTCAAAAAAAAGGGAAGTTATTTATAGGATGCTTCCTATATTATTTAATTATTTATAGGAATCTTTATATTTTTAATTAAGAAAATTGTAAACTTATATAATAAGTGAATTGTAAGATTGTGATCCTTCCAGCAGTGCTGAATTTCTTGTCAATTCGGGTTCGAGGAATGCTAAAAGCTTCCTTTTGTATCTAGGTATTGAGCATAGGTTACAGGTCTGGGTTGGATAGGTGTACCATCCAATTCAGACATTATTTTTTGCTCAATTTTGATTGGCCAATGTTAGGTTGATTAGATGGTGGGAGGGACTTCTAGATCCTTCCGGTGGCTTCAACCACGTTTTCAGGGGATTCTTTGCTGTGTGCTCAGAGAGAGAAGTTCGTGTAAAGTGATAGCCTACTCTTGCCGTTTTGATTTTTCGGTAGGAAGGTTGAGTATTAAGATTAAAATTCTTTTCAAAATTTAAAGTTCGTTTTTTTCAACTGATTAATCTATAATAGTCATTTTGGTTACTTGGTGAAGTCTTCAGGAGAAGTGTGAGGTACTGTGAAAGTTAGAATTTAATATTTAAATAGAAAATTACTTGATGATATTTTCCTGTTCAATTTGGTTAAATCAGGAATAGCCTACTGAAAAAGAAAAGTTATTTTATGTTCTGAGATTCTATATATATATATATTTTAACAAGTTCCTACATTTAAGATTCAAAGCCAAGCGGATAATTCTGGATAATTCAATAATTTGTAAATTAGAAAATAAGTAGTTTGAAATTGATACAATTTTGAGTTTAAATGGTTGGACATTGTCTTTGTTCATATATTAAATATTAATGTTACCTTAATTTGTTTGATTTTTATTTTGGGAAGAAGTCTTATTTTATTATTTGTTTCATTTTATGTTTGAAGAAGATTATTTTATTTTGAAGTTTAATGAAGATTTTTATTTTGAGTTTGTGTTGAAAACATTAGCACTGAGAACTTGAAGGACACAATTATTGAATGATTGATTGATTGTTAATTTTAAGACTGGACTTGTGAACTTTTGATGGGTTAAAAATATGAAATAATTGAGAATAAATTCAAAGTAAAAAAGATAGCTTGGCGTTGCTGTATTATTGATTTTAAATTTTATCAAAATTACTATTATTTTATACTGAGTTTAATTATTGAATTCCATTGGAACTTCTTAAAATAAATGGTTATTAGTTCAGAACACAATTGATCGCTCTTATACTAAAACAAAAATAGTTGTAATTGGTTTATAGAAGACAACCCTACTATAGACACGTTACATTATTGCTCTACAAATTAATACGATGGTAGTTATCCTCAAGTGGCGTGACAAAAGAGAGGTAATGATAATATCAAAGATACACACAGAAGAGACAGTTGATGTTCCTCAGAGAGGAGGACCTAAGAAAAAGCCTACATGTGTAGCAGACTACAATAGAGCTAAATCCTTTATTGACATGTCTGGCCAGTTAAGCTCATACTCACGCCCTTTGCGCACAAGTGTAAAATGGCACAAAAAACTAGTATTTGAGCTACTGCTTAATACAGCTGTTGTTAATGCACTTGTTGCCAATAACACTGTCAATGAAAAAATGCAGATAACCAATTTTCGAGAGGAGTTAGCATTATCTTTGATTTCTTCTACAGATGAGTATATATTACCTTTACCTGACGTAATAAGAACACCCAAGCATAACATTACAGGAAGTTGAGGGACCAAAAATTTCTTCACGGAGACGTTGTTCTACTTGATATAAGAATTTGTCCAAAGAACATGGTCGTCTTCACGCCCAGAAATTTGTTAAAAAAATTATGACAAAGTGTACTGTATGTAAGGCCTTTTACTGTTTACCATGTTTTAATCTGGCACAGAAAAAATCCATTCATGTCTTAAGCTATTTAAATTTTGTCACTATAAGCAATGTTAACCTTTCTATAAAGCCTTGTAACATTTTTTAACTTTCTTCTCATAAATATGAAATAAACATAGTTTTACTCTTGATATATATTTATTTATATCCTGTGTAATTACCTAATATTATTAACTGATGTTCTAAAAACGTTAATACAAATTGTTTTTATAACAACAATAATAACAGTTTAAAAAAATGAAACCCATCAGAAATCTAGAATAAATATTTTATTTGATTAGATAAATCAAAACCATGACACTGTTTTACTCTTTGAACATTGTTTGTTTGGACATCTGTAAAAATAAAATTTTTTTGCAAATAAAATTTATTTTTTTTGTAAAAAAAGGAAATTTCCCAGCCTATGGCTCCAGGATTGAACTATCCTGAGCACCACCGGTGGTCCTCATGGCCTCTCAAAGGGTATGTTAAAATTCCTGCATGGCCTCCAGAAGTAGCTAAAAATTTTTACCGGTGGTGGTCAACGTGTTAACGACATCATGAAGTTATACTGATTAGTAAGTTGCATCAAAGATAAATTATACAATAGTAAACTGTCTCAACATTGGTTTTACAATTTTCGATTTTATTACAAGTATTCTAAAGTTATGATTTTACTATACGGATGTTAAAAGTGAACTCAAAGCTCAAAGATAAATTCTATGAAGCGGTTGTATTGTTGTACTTCTAGAAGATTTTCAATCTCGGACCCAACCTGTTCCTGATTCGTTATTGATGCCAATATCCGCCACACACTTTCCTCTCTCTGAAGCAACAATTGTTCCATTCTACAGGCCATTATTACTTGATATAGACATCAAGTGAAAGAACAAACAATGCATTCACTGTGTGGCATATATCAACAACTGAAATGATCAATTGTTTTGTTTTATTTTAAAAGATGAATATTTTACCAACAACTATTATACGTAATAAGATTAGTTTAGTTAAATATTAAACATAAGATTTACGAGTATATAATTTTAATAAAAAAACATGAAACTTGAATCGGATAACTTCGATTCAGTAAATTAAAAAATGCGTTAATGCATTGTATAAAACTAACATTCTCATTGGTGCAGAGTCATGAATCATTTTGACCAATAGGAAACCTATTAGGTTACATGCGATATAATGTTAAAAAACCTACAGGAGAGGCCCTGCGTACACTAATAGTGTGGTTTAGTCTTGTAAGCAGAGTTTCCTCCGGATTATTAAAAGACTCCCGTTTACGGGTATGTATATTTCATTAGAACTTTTAACCAATAAAATAATTGTTTTAACTTAAATACAAATTAAATAATATTCATCTTTAGTGCGTTAAATTTTAAAAAACCAATACGATTTACTCCAAAACTTTAAGTAACTGAAAAAAAGTTTAAACTAAATGATAAAATCTAAAATTTGTTATAAATATAGTAGGACTTTTATTTTATTCTTATTATATATTATATTATATTAATTTGTGTTAATTCAATATAATAAGAAGTATATTACTTTTAGTTGGGATACATGAATTTAAGCTAAGTTCAGATATTATAAGATGGTTTAAGTGAGTAAGATTTATTCTGAACTATACTCTTTTAAAAATTATATCAAAGAAAACCATAATTTAATAATTGAGTTGGGTTAGTAAAAACAACAACATTTTCGAAAAACTGCAACTTAATTGATAAATAAATTTAACTCGACTACAATTTCATTTGCCAGAACCCATCTCCAATTATATAATTTGGCTTTATGAATGAACAATAATCTTCATAATCATAATTTATGATGGAATGTCTGCACCAGATGATATAGTGTATAACTAAATATATGTTTATTAGTGCAACCATATTAAAAATAAATTGAATACATAGAATAGTATAGCAATATTGTCACTGTTGTATTCTCCTTATTTAAATATATATAGAAATATTAATGGAAAAAAATATGTTTATTATACCAGAGGTATTAATAATCTTTAATTATAACTGAAGTTAAGTTATGTATATATCATAATATATTCTATTATCATATAAACAAAATGAAAAACAACTGTCTTTAAGAGTAGGCATTTAAGTATTTATGTAAATGATTGCATAAATAATAAGAATAGGATCGCCAAAGAATATATCTGGAGTATTATTACACGATGTATTCTTAAAGTATTTTTAAAACATGAGTTGGTTTTAAATAATGGTTTGGCTTGTGAGTTTTGATCACATATTATTTCATGTATGATTCCATAACTTTTAAAATATGAATGAAAAAAATGTACTAATTATGGCAACAAAGAGTTTATTTTAGTAATAAATTAAACTTCCAGTAATGAAGAATGACATGTTTAGTGTTGAAATACGAGACTGAGAAAAATTGAAATCAATGGCCAGAAGTGAAAATTAAGAATCAAAGCAATAAAAGTAATATTAAATATTACTATACATGAATTAGTAGTTTTATATGCTTCAGGTGTACTGAAATCGTAAAAAAATAATAAAAACGAATTGTTTCTTATAAATTTGAGTAAAATAGACTATCCAGTGCAGGAATCCATGTGTGGCAATAAGAAATGTAATACAACATTTATGTGTGCTAAAAATGCGTTATCATCCTGCCAACACATATTAATTTTCCTCCTAAAATTTTAAAAATATTCAAGCATCTAATAGTGTCTAATCTTATCTCAGGCAAAGGACACAGTTCTCTGTTGTTGAACTCGCAAGTTGTTCCTGCCTCTTGTTCCGTACTGGTGTATATCACTTCCCTGCATCATAGCACACATGGCACTGACAGTACTAAGCCACCTCATATCTATACAGGCAGGGCAAAGTCAGTTATTTTAAAATAAATAAATAACTATTTTAAGCATTATTAGTCTATCATATAAAAAATGAGAGCAGAATATGAATTGGAAACAAGAGAAAAGATAACCGAGAGCTCTCCGAGAGTTATTTGTTCGTAAAAGTTTTTCTATTTCAACGTCCCCATAAAAACTGATAACTCGTGCTTACAGGACATTTGGCTTTAGCTGCCTCGTCTCATATCTGCTCAATCATATTTATCAGTACAGGTAGGACTTCTTTCAGTTAATCATTCTATCGAAATCTCTCCTTTTTTATTTTAATAAAATTTTATATATATAATATAAATAAAATAATAAAAATAACATAAAATACAACCTATACTGTACAATATAATGATCACAATAAATAAATTAATAAATTAAATTAAATAAATAGTAATATGTATGAAATATAATTCAGCTTATGAAATATAATTCCTTTGTAATGCCAATTATGTGTGATGCTACTTTCGTTAGAACTGCCTGCCTCGGAACAACTGATCGGCGGTATTTGTCCCCCACTCAACCCTGGTTCACTCGCTGTCCAGAGTGGCCGTTCAGACATTCCCGAGCCGACTGGCACAAGTAAAATTCATTTTTTTTTACAATGTGCTCATTTTGTTATTAAGTTAATGTAACCAATTTTTTATGCTAAATTCAGTTAAGATGTTACTCTACCTAGTGCCATCATCGCCCGGCGTGGATCGGCTCATTCACCCTACAAGTTACGCTGCTGCCCAGAATGTTCAGACTGCTGTAAAGCACCACGCTTCTTTCTTCTAAATATTACCTCACCTATATAAGTTTCCCGCCTCTAACAGTAATGCAGTTATTAATAACAAAATTATTACCTCGTGTTGAAATGTATGCATTGGCTGCTAGAACCAGTCTGGATGTGAAAATGTAATTGTATTTTTCTTCATAAGAATCTTCTTCAAAGTTATTAATATATTTTTAATTTCCAAAAATGGTCCAGCTTGTCTCGAATTTTGCGCTTAGGAACACACTCAACGATTATTTTTTAACCACATTTTTTCTATGTCCACAGTTCTATGTCCGGAGGCACCGCGTTTTACAGTCGTAGAGCGCGTTGAAGTGAACTCTCACGAATATTAAGCCTTTAAATAAGAAAAACCACGTCCAATAAGGAATGCTGACAAATGCAGTCTTGAAAGAATTGATGATTAGATTAAAAAATAAGAATACCTCATTAATGTGAATGCTTGGAGGTGTTAAGATATTAAGTGGTATGAAGAGAGGCTTGCAGTGATCAAGATATCTGACTCCACATATAATCAAGTACAGTTTTCTTTTACATTGTAAAACCTCTTTGTAAATATGTGGAAGATTTCAAAATCCAACATCATATTTTATTTTACTTTAGACGTATACTTAGTAAACATTCAAGATAACGTTTTGCTGACTATGGTGAACTAAGGTTCCAAAATCAAAGACAAGCAACATCAATGCTCAAGACATTATGTACGGTGCACAGTGCAGTACATTGTGTATACAGTGCAGAGATATTGTATACAGTGCAGAGATTCTGCATAGAGTCCAGACATTCTGTGACCACAAACTATCTCAAAAAGGATTTTTTCATAATAGCTTGAAGTGAATAGGAGTGTTGCCGTTTTTTATAATTCGATATATCTATTTTTTGATGTTTATGGAATGAGAATTTGTTAAATCCACCATTTATGTTGTTGGTTGCATTTTGAATATTAGTCATAATAGAAACACTTTTTTTAATTCAGAATCTTTTATATTCCCTTTATTTTAAAACTTCGTTTATTTTTTTAAAATTACTAGTGAGGGAATGGTTATCGACGTATTAAAACCTATTCGGTAAATTTCAAGATTTTAAAAATCCCACAGGTCATATTTAATCAAATTGAATTGAACATTTAAAATGTATAAGAGATTATTACTGAGGAAAAAGTAAGAAAAGTCAATTGGAGTTATAAAACAGCAGTTACAGGTTGAATAATTTTGTTATGCTGAGTTGGCTGGAATTGAACGATAGAGGGAATAACTAAATATCACGAATGTCACAAGAATAACGTTGAGATACGAGAAGTATTAAGTTAAAGTTTGGTAATGGGATTTAAACTTTATTATTAATAAAGTTTATTAATTATTAATTAATTTATTATTTACTGACTGTTTGTTATTAATATTACGTTTATCTCACTATTACCCTATGCAGTATATATAATTATTCTAATCTGAAAGAAAAAAAATTAATGCCTATGTACTTACTGAAATATCCTACTGACTAGCACTTGATACAAATCAATGATGAAAGAGAAACAAATGCTTAGAACTGAAAACGACAGTCTACAGCGGAGAGTTCTATGGATACTTAAAATCCAATGTTGAGACTAAAATTAAGAAAGTTGGGACGAAGGAACTCGAAAAGATAAAGTACACTAAGTAGACAGCACAATAAGATACAATGACCTTTGACTCCACGGTCAGTTGTGAGCGTTCTTATTGAAAATTTGTTGAGCTCATTCTTTTGTTGCATGAGGGAAAAAACTTACGTCCAACTTATTGGGGTTTACGGATCTAGGTGAAGTAAAGAGTCACTCTCATTGTCTCATCAGGCACACAATTGAGTGCACTGCAATATTATATACACAATCCCAAAGCACGACGGATTAACAAATTAACTTATATATACATCACGTGGATATAGTAGGAAGTGTTGATTCAACGAGAATAATGAGTTTAGCATCATATCACCTTCCTCTAAGCGCAGCGTCTGAAAACCGATGGTGGTAGAGACTTGACTCCTCAAATCTAAGGATTTTCGTGTGAACAGATCCAAAAAAGTAGTATTTCAAGTATCTCTCATCTCGAAATGATGCAAGGAATTCGTTTTAATTACAATCGTTACCGTTTTTTTATTGTTCAACCAATTGTATCGAAGAGATTAGTGTTGGCATCAGGTACCTTATATCACAAGCAACATCCGAGCAACGATCCTAAAAGAAAAACTACTAAAAATGTTTCATTTAGACCTTTAAGCAATTACTCCTTTCTTGAGAATACGTAATGTAAGAGAATAATATACCTATTTTTTACGATTCCGCTATTTATATTCCTGTGTTCTGTATTATATCTCACTACACGTATAACAAAACACCGAAGCTGTGACAGCAGGAGGGTAGCAGGAAGTGTAAGTTATGCAGGACATGCTCACCCGGCATATGTCACAGCGGTGTCGAGGTTATGGCCAACCCTCACCTGTGTTCTGTATTATATCTCACTATACGTATAACAAAACACCGAAGCTGTGACAGCAGGAGGGTAGCAGGAAGTGTAAGTTATGCAGGACATGCTCACCCGGCATATGTCACAGCGGTGTCGAGGTTATGGCCAACCCTCACCTGTGTTCTGTATTATATCTCACTATACGTATAACAAAACACCGAAGCTGTGACAGCAGGAGGGTAACAGGAAGTGTAAGTTATGCAGGACATGCTCACCCGGCATATGTCACAGCGGTGTCGTGGTTATGGCCGACCCTCACAATTGTTCTGTATTATATCTCACTACACGTATAACAAAACACCAGGGCTGTGACAGCAGGAGGGTAGCAGGAAGTGTAAGTTATGCAGACATGCTCACCCGGTATATGTCACAGTGGTGTGCCCGTGGTTATGGTCGACCCTCACAATTGTTCTGTATTATATCTCACTACACGTATAACAAAACATCGACGCTGTGACAGCAGGAGGGTAGCAGGAAGTGTAAGTTATGCAGGACATGCTCACCCGGTATATGTCACTGCGGTGTCGAGGTTATGGCCAACCCTCACCCGTGTTCTGTATTATATCTCACTATACGTATAACAAAACACCAGGGCTGTGACAGCAGGAGGGTAGCAGGAAGTGTAAGTTATGCAGGACATGCTCACCCGGTATATGTCACTGCGGTGTCGAGGTTATGGCCAACCCTCACCCGTGTTCTGTATTATATCTCACTACACGTATAACAAAACATCGACGCTGTGACAGCAGGAGGGTAGCAGGAAGTGTAAGTTATGCAGGACATGCCTCACCCGGTATATGTCACTGCGGTGTCGAGGTTATGGCCAACCCTCACCCGTGTTCTGTATTATATCTCACTACACGTATAACAAAAACACCAGGGCTGTGACAGCAGGAGGGTAGCAGGAAGTGTAAGTTATGCATGACATGCTCACCCGGTATATGTCACTGCGGTGTTGTGGTTATGGTCGACCCTCACAATTGTTCTGTATTATATCTCACTACACGTATAACAAAACATCGACGCTGTGACAGCAGGAGGGTAGCAGGAAGTGTAAGTTATGCAGGACATGCTCACCCGGTATATGTCACTGCGGTGTCGAGGTTATGGCCAACCCTCACCCGTGTTCTGTATTATATCTCACTATACGTATAACAAAACACCAGGGCTGTGACAGCAGGAGGGTAGCAGGAAGTGTAAGTTATGCAGGACATGCTCACCCGGTATATGTCACTGCGGTGTCGAGGTTATGGCCAACCCTCACCCGTGTTCTGTATTATATCTCACTACACGTATAACAAAACATCGACGCTGTGACAGCAGGAGGGTAGCAGGAAGTGTAAGTTATGCAGGACATGCTCACCCGGTATATGTCACTGCGGTGTCGAGGTTATGGCCAACCCTCACCCGTATTGTTCTGTATTATATCTCACTACACGTATAACAAAACACCAGGGCTGTGACAGCAGGAGGGTAGCAGGAAGTGTAAGTTATGCAGGACATGCTCACCCGGTATATGTCACTGCGGTGTTGTGGTTATGGTCGACCCTCACAATTGTTCTGTATTATATCTCACTACACGTATAACAAAACATCGACGCTGTGACAGCAGGAGGGTAGCAGGAAGTGTAAGTTATGCAGGACATGCTCACCAGGTATATGTCACTGCGGTGTCGAGGTTTATGGCCAACCCTCACCCGTGTTCTGTATTATATCTCACTACACGTATAACAAAACACCAGGGCGGTGACAGCAGGAGGGTAGCAGGAAGTGTAAGTTATGCAGGACATGCTCACCCGGTATATGTCACTGCGGTGTTGTGGTTATGGTCGACCCTCACAATTGTTCTGTATTATATCTCACTACACGTATAACAAAGCATCGACGCTGTGACAGCAGGAGGGTAGCAGGAAGTGTAAGTTATGCAGGACATGCTCACCCGGTATATGTCACTGCGGTGTTGTGGTTATGGTCGACCCTCACAATTGTTCTGTATTATATCTCACTACACGTATAACAAAACATCGACGCTGTGACAGCAGGAGGGTAGCAGGAAGTGTAAGTTATGCAGGAGATGCTCACCCGGTATATGTCACTGCGGTGTTGTGGTTATGGTCGACCCTCACAATTGTTCTGTATTATATCTCACTACACGTATAACAAAACATCGACGCTGTGACAGCAGGAGGGTAGTAGGGAGTGTAAGTTATGCAGGAGATGCTCACACGGCATATGTCACTGCGGTGTCGTGGTTATGGTCGACCCTCATATGTGTTCTGTATGCTAATTTCCGAAGAATACATCGTGAAGAAGACTTTAATCGGCAGGTTAATCGCAGACACTTAGGTTAACTTGATATTTAGGCTTCTAACGCCTTTATATTACTCTTACATTTTAATTTGAGTAAAAATTATAGTATATTCCATTTAAATGGTGCAAGAGTAAATATTATGAGGTTCAAAAATAATTTTCTGGTTTTATCACGTATACATTTAAGTACATCATCCTAATTGAAAATATGCTCTGTATTGTGACTAACTGTAATAAACTGTAACTTGTAATAAACTGACGTATCGATTTTGAGTTCCGCATTTCAGATACATCAATGAAAAACGTGTGTAATTACGTGCATGAAGGCAGCGATGTGACAGTTGTAAAATCAAATGAAGTGGAACAGATTCAAATTGGACGCAATTGATAGTGATGAATCTGCATTGCAAAATGTTGACAACTCATAAACCCTTTCCTGTTGCTTTTATTATACATCCATCTATACGTTTGGCTAATGGCCAGTGACTCTACTTCACGTAACAAGAGCAAACAAGGGAGCTGAACGGAGGTAAATATGAAAAAAGTGGTACAGACTTTTCTAATTATAGCAAAATCTTTGAAACGTTCCGTAGAGTTGAATAAAGAAAACAATGGTCAATTTATTTGTAGAAGAGAAGGAGCCAAAATAATGAGAAGTTAAGACATTTATATATAAGACTTGGTGAATACTTCCAAGCACATCCCAAGTACTGCAAAGAATAATCCTGAGCAAAGCTCTAACTTATTTCAAGTAATAAATTAATGGTCATGTGTTTTAGTCACAAGTTAGCGTATTGAAAGGGGAAGAGTATTTCGGACATTTACTATCGTTATATGTTACGAAAAAATATAAAACAACGTTTCGAGGATTTAAATCTATCTTCTTCGTCAGGTAGATAGATAGTTATAACATAAAAAGAAAGGGAAAGAGAGAAAGAAGTCTAACATGCCCGAAAACGTGACTTGAATCCTGTTCGCTGACAACGCCTGGGTTTTTTTTCCTATATGGACTGCAGCGGTTTCGGGTGTTTTATCCATTTTATTTCTCTCTTTTTTTATGTAGATAATTATCTTCCCACCTGACGAAGAGGATAAATTTCAATCCTTGAAACATCGGGTGTAAGACATACGTAATTATTAGTAAAATAAAATTCATAGAATCGATGTACAGATAGTTGCTGGAAAGGGAGTCTTGTATTACAATTCGAGACAAACATCCTCCGGATGTAAGTGGATACGCACATCCGCCCAGACACCGATGGATGAACAAACAGGAAATACTCGTTTAAGCAGCGGAAATGCTTATTTGTAAAAAACCGTGCGACGATGTAAGGGACAGCCATGCTGATATGAAAAAATTTGGTACTCACCAATTATAATGGAGAGATTTGGCATAGGCGTGGTCATGGAGAGCTGGCGGGAGAAAAAACATCAAAACTGAAGAACAAGGAAAAGAGAGGAGGAAGTCGAGGACGGTAATTCGAAAAGCGACGTTCGGGAGTGCCAGTGCTTGTGTTCGTGTGCGGGAAAAAATATCTTTAGGCGTAATAAGTGTCAAGTGCAATAAAATGTAAGTAATTTTAGGATATTAGTAATATATATATACAGTACATATATCTCAGGGTTCATTAATCATTTACAATTTCAAGGTACCTGTACCTAATATAATGAAAAGAAATGTTCACAATTTCGAAAATGTAATTTTATTGTCTGTTTAAAACTGCTTTAGTATTGGGACGGTCGGGCAGTGGGGATGGTGGGGCTGACAGTGTTGCCAAATTGTTGCCGCCGAGAACGAAACCTACCACGCCACTTATAAACAGTAAACAGCTGATTTGTCCCTCGCCACTCATGAATGGTTTACGCTCATTCTTCCCATAAGAAGATGAATGGGAAAATTTATTAAAACATATATAATGATCGTTACATTATTTATTGGTATTCATTTTGCTCATATAGGTCTATGCTAAATATGAGAAATTGTTTGTAGCTGTCTTGTCTTCTGCATTTAGATACGCAAAATATAAACAATACAAAAGTTGGTGAAAATTGAGACAAAAATGAGTTATTCTTGAGAAATACCGTTTTAGCCTAATACTGGAAATTGGTCTTACAAATGTACAAAACTTAATATAGGCATTACAGGTTTTATTTGGCCGTACATCACTGATAAAAACTATTTACACCAATTACATGAATGAAAATGGGTAATAATAATCAAACAACCAAAAAATTTGTACCAACGGGAGTTTTTGCCATTAGCATTTAAAAGCTGACAGCTGTTAAAAAGTGGCACGGATCTTGAATATTTTTAGTATATTAATTATAACTTCAACTATAACTTTAATCTTAATACTTTAAACTTAAAATCTTGGCCTCCGTAATTTAGTAAAAATCCCAGTTTAAAAAACTCTTGGAATTCTATAAGAAAATAGTTTTATGGAAATGAATTAATATTTTCAATCAATTTAAATAGTAGTGGAAGTATAATAATATAGGTGAAAACAAAAACGCACTTTTTGTTAAATATAGATGTACTTGTGTACTTTATTAGATACCAACATACCACTACATCACACTTATTACAAACGGTAATCTTAAATTTCAATATTCTGAAAAGTTCAATACATTTTCTTCAATAGGAGAAAGCGGAAAAACTCCGCTTAACGATATGTCCATATCACCTTCTTCCAATAACTCAAACTCCTGGGTGATGTCGTCTACGAAGCAGGCTCCGTCATTGTTTTCTGTCTCCTCGTCGCTGTCCTCGTCGTCTTCATCGGCTTCGGTGATAGAGATTATCATCTGTTCTACATCCTGCTCGATGATGCCTTCTTTGTTCCATGCTTGATCAATGACTTTCTTAGTGTGCTCCACGACTTTCTTCCATTCAGCAGAGGTAACATTTTCGATTGCCTCCATTGTTAACCTTTTTGTTTCTGTAATGGTGAACAATTTATTGTTCCTCGCGACGTACCCCTTAACCTGAGCCCAGATTAATTCAATGCTATTGAAATGACAGTGGTAGGGTGGCAGTCGAACAACCTTGTGGCCAGCTTTTCGAGCTACGTCATCAATTATGTAAGTGGGATTTGGGGCTTTATTTTGAATTATTAGCTCTAAAAGCTCCGCCTTTGTCATCTCTTCTTCGAACGTAATGTGATGTCGCTGAAGCCATTCCTGCATCTCAGCCTTTTTTGATGATTTATTCGGAACTTTATCCAATAGTTGCGAGTGATAGGACGCATTGTCCATTACAATTGTAGATGGAGTACTGAGTTGTGGAAGCAGCGTGTCCTTGAACCAGGCTTAAAAAGTGACACCGTCCATTTCTTCGTGGTAGTCTCCAGTACCCCAGATTTAAATAGTAAGCAACATCCCGGGATAAATCCATTGCAACTCCCGGCATGGAGGAGGATCAGCCTTTCTCCCTTACCTATAGGTGCAGCCATCGTTCCCGTTGTGGAACCATCAGACCAGCCTTTTGTTGGGCAGTGGCCCGCATTTACCCATGTCTCATCAATCCATACAATACTTTCAAAATTTTCTTTCTTGATTTTTCGAAGGAACTGGCAACGCTTAGCTACAATGTCATTTCTCTCCAGTAAGATTCTTCTTTTATTGATTTTTTTATATTTAAAACCAATTTCACCAAGAAGCGTTCGTAATGAAGATCTGCTGCCACGAAATAAGTCTGCATCCCTCAGAGAGATATGTAGCTTTTTTAAAGTAGGGTGTTCTTTTCTGGCATAGTAATTATAAATATACCGTCGGATTCCATCTTGTTGGAAAGTATCAATTCTGGTCACTCTCCTAGCAATATTTCTTTTTTTATTAGGAGTCCCTAATTTTACACATACTCCTTCGCTGATTTTACTTGCTTTTTTCTTGCAAATACTGACTACAGTGTTTTTGTTTATGCACAGTGCAGCTGCGGCTCTATCCACTGCTTTATTAAGAGGCAGTAAGGGGCCCTTGTTTTCTTTTTCAGAAATAAAGTTCTGTCTTACATTAAAGACTAACTCACGAGCTTGGCTTCTTCTTAAAGGAGCTACTTGTCCAACTTTCTTGTAGGGTAGAGTACTGCGTTTTTCATGTATTCTAGGACGCCCTCTCTTCTTCCGCGGTTCTTCTTGCACATCCATCAAAAACTTTACAGTAAATAATAAAAGATGAAATTCTGCTTATAAGTTCTAAAAATAATTCACTAAACTTTACTTAATAAAGCTAAACATCACTGAATTAGTGGCTAAAAACTGAAGTTTTTTATTAACTTAATTGCACAGTTTAGTAAATAAATAACTCAACCACTCTTAAAGTTTAAACGGACACACGGAGCTTGTAGGCTGTTATTGACGGCGCGGCTATTCAAGAGACACTGAACAGCCTTTGTAAACTTTCACTAAATTTGGCAACACCGCGGCAGACTACCCCCGGTCATTGGCCTAGCCAATTCGCAGGTAAGCCTACGTCAAACGCCTCCCAGTACTGAAGCAGTTTAAATCAGGCTTTAGTGTAATTTAGTGATTAAGTGATAGGTTAGACGTACCAAAGAGTATAGATGTATACCAGAGTATAGGTAATCCCAAAACACAGGACACTAACACAGCACACACGACACGACACAAGGCTCTGTCTGTAACCCTCGGTAACCGTACTTAGACTGGCTAGTAAGACTTGACCCTGGCTCTGGTATGTCTCCCAGGCAGATAAGTTTTCTGCTAACTCACCTAACTTCCCACGCTATACTACACCGACTGTGTTGTGACTATGACTAGGGGGCATTGCCTTGTACCATCGGTCTGGGTCGCCAAGGGCCCTGGTGGTTCAGACAGCTTAGTATGCAAGTAATGTTTCCCACGAACTCGTTTAATACAATAACAAAGCGTACTCTAACTTGACACAACGTACTTATTATACTTACCTGATGGATACGTGTATATATAGCCTATTAATAAGGAATATAAAATATGATAAAGTGTACTACATATATCATATTTATTTAAGTTAGTAGATAACAATGTTAACATAATATATCCTACAAGGACTCAATTTTCCTGAGATGCATCTCAAAGAAAGAGACATACAGGTTCTATATAATATAATCCTACGATAAACAAATACTTCAATATATGACATGTAAATGACTTATATGACATGTTTAATATTACATAGCTAATATAACATTGATGGAAAGTAACATATATCTAACATAGCATGTATTAGCACGGCAATATTGCTCATTAACAAACTATACAGCCTTGATTTTGCAACATATATTATGATCATAATAATGACTATGGACAATAAGCACAAAGAAGGGATATTACATATTCCTCAGAAACAAAGGTACGTAGTACCTTTTTGTAATATAATAAAATAACATAATTTCGAACCTTATTTAAGAACACTAGAGATTAAGATGCTTAGTAAACATTATTACATAGAGCTTGGGAAATACGACACACCATCGAGAGGTCATTAAAAGATTTCTGTAAATAAAAACCTTAGGCATAAATATGTATTAATTATTTATATAAAATATTAACCTAAAATGTATATGTAACCTGTAGATATTAATTTTTAGAATTTCGACACTAAAAAGCCAACTACAACCTGAGACACCAGTCTAAAAGACACCAATTTACAAGACACCAGTCTACAGCACTCTAACCGATCCGATCACCCACGAGACAGATGAAGTCTTCACAGCACTTCCTACTACTACTCACATCACTTGCCATGTCTCTTTCGACCACCTTTGCCAGCACATCAACCCACAACATAGGAGAACCCAATAAGCCTCTAGTACAAATCTTCACAGGAGCGTACTTTACTCCAATGTCTCAGACACTACCTTATATCAGTTCCATACCTATCATATACAAAATTCCTTTCAAACAAACAGCAAAATTTACCTAAAAACGAACCCTCTTTAAATTGCTGCCCTAAAACCCTCAACAACTTCCAAACCTATTGCAAGATACAGAACAACCTTTCCACATTACAAACCCTCATACATCAACAAATGGTAGCAGAACACCTCCCATTCATCCAAAGACAACAACCTGATAGAAACAGAAAATCGCTCACGTTCGTCGGAGATTTCTTCGAATGGTGTTGTGACATTGCGACAGAACACCAAATACATGACTTGGTAGACAACGAGAAAGAGATTACACAGCACACGAATGCACTTATAGATACAGTGGACACCGACCATCAAGACCTCCTACTTACTACAAAACAATATAAAGAATTTCAGTGACGGAGTATCAATCCTAGCAGACAAGGTTCATAGCAGTTTAAAAATGATGGAAGAAACAGATAGAACTAATATCAAAAAATTCCACACCCAACAATCTCAGACAAACCTACGCCTTAGCACAGCAAACATGGAGTTATATATATTACAACTATTATCACGACAATATGAGGGAAATTCGCAGAAGTTGCCTTGCTAACACATTACCAGAATTCCTAGTACCCAAAAGTAACCTCACTAGTGACTTAAAAAATTTAACCATCCTCACACAACCACGAAACCTAACCAAATACAAAGTTATCCTTATACTACACCTTAAAAATCACTACCTGCACTATCACGCAACAATACATCCTTATAAAAATCAAAGTTCCCTTAAAACAGTCTACCCTCACATATAAGGTATTTCAGAACATACCCATCCCTCTCCATTGGCAAAACAAACTATGTGATATTACGAATGAAAAATCCATCGTAATACGCACACAAGACTTCACCACAGCCATCCATCCAGAAGACAAGGGTTGTAACTAAAATACACTCCCACTTTGCTTGATTCCCAGGGCAACATTCAACAGTGATCAGTCCTTAAGATGTCTACACAGCATTCTCAACACATCAACACTACCTACTCTCCGAGCTACCTGCGCATTCACCTTCTTCAACGAAACCCCTATGCCTTTAGTAACACAAGTCTCACCGAACAAATTTCTCGTAACAAACATCCAAACAAACCTGGAAGTAGTATGCTCACATCAAAAGACCTCATCACTACATCCAAAAACCGAACAACACAGGAACTCTAGAAATCATCCTACCCTGTGAATGTTCTCTACACCACAAAGAATTAACACTTATAAATACCAGTAATAACATGTGGTTCCAAAAACCCTGACAACTATAAAATAACACATCTTCTGCCCATTTCTTGGTCAAAATTTCACTCTATAACTATATTACCCTCGAATCAGAAACAAGACAAGAATTCCAACACCTCCATGAAATCATAGATGAAAACTGGACCTTATCGACACCCACCTACTACGTTCACAATCTACAAAGACAACACCACTTCCAGCTAAATCACGACGACAAAAACATAGAAAACGTGTTGAAACTTATTTTTTACATTTTATTAGCCTGGACTTCTATATTAACACTACTTCTTTTTTATAGCCCTCTAATTCATCCACATTAACAACATCAAAATAAAATTCCTGAATCCTACAGTACATGAACGCGACTACCCAATGGATAACCTTAATTAGACAATAAGTACGATTCGTAGGTAGAATCGTCATAAGCCAGGGGAGTGTAAGACGTAATTATTAGTAAAATAAAATTCATAGAATCGATGTTTAGATAGTTGCTGGAAAGGAAGTCTTGTATTACAATTCGAGACAAACATCCTCCGGATGTAAGTGAATACGAAACATCCGCCCAGACACCGATGATGAACAAACAGGAAATGCTTGTTTAAGCAGCGGAAGTGCTTATTTCTAAAAAACCGTGGCCCAGATCCCTTGACCGAGCAGCTGGATAAGGAGCAAGCCCTACGGGCTTAAGCCAAATTTAGGCCTAGCCTGACGTAATGTGATAAAGAATCCCAGGTTAGATCATAAAGAGTAGAGGAGGTTTTTTAGTGGGTAAACCCGTTTTTAGGGGAGTTTCGTCACTACTACAGGCTGGCCATATATATATATATATATATATATATATATATATATATATATATATATATCAGGGTTCATTAATCATTTACAATTTCAAGGTACCTGTACCTATAATGAAAAGAAATGTTCACAATTTCGAAAATGTAAATTTATGTAAATGTTTAGATATTTTAAAAGAAAGTTTTTCACGTTAGTCCATGAACTTATATTTATTGAAAAAGCTAAAAAATTACTAGTAAATATTATAGTGAATTAAATTAAAATAAATTGTAATGAATAATTTAACATTAAACATGTCTTCAAAGTATTAAGGTATTCAAATTTATGCTTAATATGTCTGTTGACGTT
Source organism: Homalodisca vitripennis (assembly GCF_021130785.1). Taxonomy (NCBI): domain Eukaryota; kingdom Metazoa; phylum Arthropoda; class Insecta; order Hemiptera; family Cicadellidae; genus Homalodisca; species Homalodisca vitripennis. Next base: position 48,365,133 of record NC_060212.1, read on the forward strand.
ATCAATTGTTAATTAAAATTTTAATCAATTAAATTAACTGTTTTAACAAATAAAATATGTTTTGCCTCATTTGAGGGTGTTGTACTGCCAATCTAACCTATTATTAAATCCTCTCACAGCAACCCTTGCTTAATATATATTATAATATTTCACAACCTTAATCTAAACTAAACCAAACTTACAAGACCTTACAAGGGTCATAGATTTTGTAACATATAAAGATGGAAAACACAGATATCCTATTATAATTTCAAACCATTCACCGTCAATAAACAAACTGTAACCAAGAATAAGCGCATGGTTTATTGAGAAATGTCCAACTTTGCGTCAACGTATTGGCAGAAACGTGTTAAAAATCTCAATATATATAAAGTATGTTTTCAATAATTTTGACACTGTACACCTTCTAATCCAACAGATGTATTAGGATACACTAATCTTGTATAAGCGAAGACATACCTCTCCTAGATACTGAGAGACATTGCTTGTCTTGATTTATAATATTCCAAAGAGATTTTCAATACAGAAATAACATTGCCTCAATATACGTGTATATATTTAAAGTAAACTAGAGCTCAATTTATCTGCTAACATTTTGGAGAGCAAAGTATGGTTGGAGTATGTAGGCTAAATTACTGATGCGATGAAACATCTATCAAAGATGAAACGTAATTATAGTAAAAAACGCTATGATTCTATTAATTAATGGGCAGTAAAATGGTAGGAAGTGCCTTTGCCATTAATCAAAGATTAACTCTCATCTACCGCGAGTAAAAAAATCTAAACGTTAAAACATTTATTTGAGGGGAAGCAGAAACGAAACGGTTGCGAGGTAAAGTTTCTGAGTCGAGGAAGTCGCTGAGTTGGGAAAATCCAATTCGTTTTGTTTTGTGGCCTCAGTTTCCAAACTTTGACATTTTTCCCGTTTAAAGTTTTGAAATATTAAATAAAAACAAATATATAATTGTATTTCTTTGTCCGTATAGAGTTGTTTTCTAAACATTCCAATGCGTCTAAGAACTGTTTGTAAATTCTATGGTAAAAGCTATGGATTTAAAAGTAGCGTTTTTAAAATTACTATGTTTCCCAATTACATTTTTTTACTAAGCTTTTTTTAATAATCATCAAAGTCTGGTTATAAAGATATATTTGAAAAAAATTGTTCTTTGAAATAAATTTTTATGCTTACCCTTTTTTATTAAATATTTGTATTGAAATATTTAAAATAAATTGCCAAATTGTGTTCTTTTTTGGAATAACAAACACAGTTTATATATTACTTTTTCGGGGCATCGCAAGGTCGTTACAATAGGGAATTTTTTCACATTACACACACGCGCACGCGCCTCTGTTATTAACGTTTTTAAAGTAACAATGTAAAAGAATATTTGAAAATAATTAGGGACGGGTGATTCTTGTGACCCTCTGTTTTATGTTCGCAACTGCATAATTTGCTTACTTATATCATTTCACTATCTTATTCTACTGACGACTAGCAAGAAAGCAGCATCCTTCTCCAAAGCAACACAGCCTGGAGAATAAAAACTAACTGCACCTGACTAACTGTGTACATTTGTTCTGGATCGGAAGAAGATAGAACTGCAGAAATAAAACTATTTAAAAAATCTAGGATCCATCTACATATATACACTATTCAGATGGTTTTGCCATGAAGAAATGAGCCATTCGTGAATTTTCAACTACCAGGAATGCTATTTAGCTTATCATTTAGAAAAGACCATGCTTGAGTGCGGCTGTAGTGCCTTCCCTTGCCATCATATGTAAGAACGCTATAATCCATGATGTTTCAGTTTGACGAAAAATGCACAAATAAGCATGCCAATGTCTACTGTGCAGATATTTGGACAGTACCGGAACGGGAGTTTCGTCATGAATGTGAGTTTTCGCAATTACATGAATGGGAACAATTATTGCTGAATCTGAGGGAGTTGCAGTCAGTGAATTATTTGTGGGAGACTTTTCAGTCGTTATTTTCCTGATGTATATAAGTGGCTGCTCAAAAATATTTATTATTTTATGTACCAGATGACTTTCCTGTTTGAAGTATTAAACAAGCAATAAAAACAATCAGAAAATATTTTCCAGTCTTTTTGAATAGTAAGACATGACATACAGCGAGATTTAACGAAACATACAAATGAATAAGCAAACCTTATTAATATGGGTAAAGTGTTTGATTTTCTATTGTGATTTGTACTTCGATATAATACATACGATACACTCTGGAGTAGCAGTAACAGCCTTTTAGATAAGGATAGGAATTCCATGTAATAGTAACGTGCCTGACTGTACGTGGAATCACCAACCAACGGTGGGTCCAAGGGCGGAGGCAACTCACTAGCCAACTTATTTCGAAATTACTTAATGCAAAATAATATATTATTTTGCAGGTATACCTCCCTCCAACGACGATATCAGAGCAAACCAGAAAAAATTTAATTGAAAACTTAGCCTAAATTCGTTTTTTACATCTCACATCATTGACTGTTTTCTAGAAACGCCTTCACCTCCAGATAATCCATTTTTTTCTGTACTGAGTATTTTTTTTACTTTTTTATTTGTTCAATATGTTGGTCTCTAAACCGTATTTATCAGGTTCACAAATGTTTAGCAAGGATGTTTTTAAGTCGTTTACTCATCTTATCTTTTTTTACAAGCGGACTGTGTTAAACTTTTGTATGTCCACATCATGTTTTAGTCAAGTCAGACGAGTCTGTGATGTCAATTTCGCAGACTGTGACAGCCTAGTGGTCAGTCACGTCAGTAGTCAGTATCCTGGAACTGACCTCGGTTTAAATATATGGTCGGTACAGCTAAGAAAATGTTCACTCACTGTTATTACGTAGTGTCTATTATCAATTTCGAATTCGAGCTTGAGTCCTGATGTATCGCCAAGTTTTATCTGGTGCGACAACGCAATTAATTCTGCCCTAATGTGCACAGATTTCCAAGTTTTAAAAGATTTTTTTTTTTCAGCCATACTGCAGTAAGAACTATGTAATCGAATATCATATTAACATTGATTAGAAGTACAATAATGTTGTAATTGCATTTACAATAAAACTTAATATTAACATGAATGATTTGAAACCCCTTTAAAAGTGTATTGTTGAAAGCATCGGTTAGCTGAAAGTGGTAATTAACTGTTCACATGGAATATTTATGTAGCTGTCAAGTTCAAGTTCCTCGTTAAGTGCACCTGCTACTCAGTCCTTAGTTACGCCATCTGTGAATGTCTTACAATAATTGCTGATAGTAAAAACGTATAAATTGAATACTTTCTTTTATATATAAACGATTTTCAAATATTTGTGAGGTGGGTGCAGCTAATAACTTTGTAAGTTGGACCAATGGACTAATTACATAAAGAAATAAATAAATATGAAGAACAAACAAAGATTTGTAAAACAGATTTGAAATGGTAACAGTATTTTTGTAAAAATTTATTAAACATATCATCATAAGTTGGGACTGGATTATGATCTACTTAAGAATGTTTAATCCATTATTTGTAAATTTTTATATTAGGAAATGTATTTTGAATTATCACCTACATTATTTTTTATATTTAACCCATTTTGACAATTATCTAGGTTTGCTACGTTTAATTAACTAATTAACTGGGTCACTATTTTGGGTCGAGAATTTGTTTACCAATCAGAAGACATATTGTTAGAAAATATAACAGGCAACCAGTCTCGTCCCAAAGTGTGGGGCATGATATTTGTTCAGTATTGTAACGTCATCTCGCCAGGGTGGCGTCCGCGCTGTTGTACGAGGCTGTGACGTCATTCACCATAATAGTGTCTGCGCTTTTACGTAGCGTTGTCGTTATATCGCCATGATAGGGTCTGCTCTGTTGCATGGCTGTGACGTCAGTAGAGTGTGTGCTGTTGCGAGTATGTAACGTCATCTCGCTATGTTGGGGTCTTCGCTGGCGCGATTCGTTGTCTCCATAGATGACCTTTGTAAATTTCTTTTCTGTTTGTCGAAGATAATTTTTCAAGCACCTTCCAAAATAATTTAACTGGCTTCAGATAACAGAAGACTCACCATATTTGTATTTAACAAACCGGAACAAGATCCCTTTAGGGGAACAAGATCCCCTCTATCCCTTAAGGGATCACACTAGAGCCAGACTCACAAGATACTACTAGAATTTTATAGTTATGTAGTCGGTAATCGACTCCCCGACTTTCCGGTTCCCGATTTTCTTAACATTAGTGTAATTGTTTTTATATTTTTTAATTTACTCTTTATAGAAATAATTTTGGGAATGCAATTGAACTTAACGAACAATTAATTTAGGATCAATGCTTGGTCGTAAATTAACACAAGAATAAATAATAATAATAAAAGAATAAATTCTTGATTGCTTTTACAACAATATTTTTTGTTTTATTATTACTAAACCCTTGGAATTTTGAATATTTTATAATAGTTAATAATATAGTATCATGATAAAAAATGAACAAAATAAAGTTTAGTTTATAATAGAAATAGGACCTACAAAAGAATTATGTTCTAATAGATTTAAAGCCTAAATAAAAAATTGTTAATATAAATTAAAGTTCAATTTCAAATTTTGGTATATTCAATAAATTCATGAACATCATAAAACACATTATTAGTTACAACTGATTTTAATTTATTTCTCAACAATCGAAAATTTGGTTCATTTTTAATGTTTTCTTGCAAAACATGAAAAAGAAATACTCTAGTATAATAGGTTCAGTCTACACTGATGGACCCTAACATGTCCATTACATCTAGTATTATGTGGATGGACATCTCAGTCTGTTGTCAGCGTAGATTTATAGCTAGAAAACAGAATCATTTAATATGTACTAAGAAAGCAGAGTTAGAATTCCGAATTTTTTATTTGAAGACAGCCTAACGTTTGTTTTACATTACTTGAGATATAGTTCAACAAATAATGTGTTTAATGTTAATTGATGCTTTGATCATTTTCATTCAGAGCTAAAAATTACTAATAGTTCAATTTCTTCTTTTTAATAATTCATTAATATTTTAAGCTAAATTACACACTGTTTTAAAATGGTCTAAATATTGTATACCCCTACAACATCATATGACGAACCTTAAAACACTCAATTATCCCTATAACTTACCTGATTACTTGAACGATGGTGACACAAGAGTGATCTATCACAGATTACAATATTGGCAGCTACGTCACTAGTCTTGGTGACGTGGCACAATTGGATTCCTAATTTAATTAATGGTTACCTCTAAATAATGGTCTGTAGTTGTAGTTATACAAATTGCCCACATGCCGTAGATCACGCCCACTTTACACTTTATTATTTAACTTTTTTTCTAAATTTACATTTTCAAATTATATCCGTGCATTTTAGTATTTAAAATAATGTGGAAAACATTTTAAAATTTATTTGTGAAACAGCGACTATATTATTGTTTAAATAAGATTGGAACATTCTTCATGTTTTAGGCGTTACTAATTCACTACAATATTCTGTACTCTTAAAGTGTTTTAATAAATTATTGGCTGTAATAAATCACTCGAGAGGCTGGAAAATTTCGATTTCTGTGTGTCTGTCTGTCATTCTGTACGCACAATATCTCGAAAACCTGATCTATAAACTTGAACGTTTGCATGAATCCTAATTTATATACAGGCAACAATGTCTTCGATGATGGTGCATATTACTCCATAAGAGTTGAGGAAGAGAGATAGTGAATATTTTTACATTGACCTTACAGGTAACCATGATGGCAACGATAAAATTACAGAATAAATACATTTGTAAGCAAACTGAGTACAGTCATTTGAGATCTTGAGTTGAAATATTGCTATTCATAAAGTATAAAGAACAATCATAGAATGGGAAGTCAGTCAATTTCAAAAGTTGGTGACAAGATTTGATTTCAGCGCACCCTTCCTACGATACCGGAACTTTTGCAAGAAGTTTCATTTATAAATAGACAAGAATGAGATCTATGATAGAGCGTGTCTAGCTATGGAATTGAACTGAGTGTCATTTAAGCCTTTTACTCAGTAGGCTGATACAATTTCTCTTTTGTCTGCAGGAGGGATACAAGCATTTATTATCTTTATGATTTCTTAATTGTTAGCGTAACTCCAAGATAAAATTTGTTTTGCATCTGGCCTCAGCAGCGCTTGTTGCATGACACGTGGTGTGGTGTACACCTATCTTGTGGTATATAACAATGATTGGAACCACCAATTAAATGCAGTACTCTTTTCACGGATATGTAAAATTTTAGTTTAGTTTTTAAGGCTAACAGACCAACAGACAAATGTGCGCGGTTTACCTGAAACTAACGTGACTAACAATCGATTCCTCTAGAGTAAACTTATTTAGCAATAAACTTGTGCTTATAAAATTCAAATAGGGATAATATTCAACAATTGGGATCTATATGAACGTAACCTTAATATGGCGACCTGCAGAACATGTACCAAGAGCATAGCCAACTGTCATCTCAAATTTAAGTGTAGTACTCGTTAAGTTGTGTCTCATGCAAAATCTTAAGGCCTTAATGAAGCTGAATTGAATTTTTCACTAACGAAAATATGCCTTGGAGGTGTGCTTTATGTAGGGAGGAGCGAAGGCGTAGCCTACGATTTAGGACTAATGTTACTCAAGCAAATCTCCTACTTGCTTATGCAACGAGAGTAAATGTGCAACTGATTGTAAGGACATGCTGTAAGATGAGTATATTAAATATTAGTTCATAGAGAACTAAGTTGGAAAAAATATATTGCCAATTTAAAAGAAAAAATCAATAGTGTATTAAGAGTTGTATATTTCTTTTGAAATATGTGTGATAAGGCTACTTTAAAAATACTTATTTTTCCTTAGTTCACAGTATACTTAATTACGGCATAACTAGTTAGGGAAGAATATAATATGTAATAAATCTCAAACCCTTATTAACTATACAAAAGAAATGTGTTTGAATTGTTTGTCAAATGCCTTATAATCAACCTTATTTACCCCTTATACAGCGACTTCATATACTTCATCTTATAACTATGTTTATTTCCAAGAATATGCAATAAATTATCTTTTATAAAATGTAAGAACTGTGCAGAAATTGTAGGTTATAAACAGAAATTACGAAACTCAGATGATTATCTCGTACCAAAGCCCAATATAACTGACTTTACAAAAGTATTTTGTTACCTATGACCTAAGTTTGTATATGATACCTCCTAAGTAAAGGAATGTTAATAGTGTACAAGTGTTTAGTAAATATATTAAAGATTGTATTATGAGTATAGAACATGTTTCGCAAGTTTCTTTTCTTTTATGCGTTAACGCTGAAATGTAAACCTGTGTTTTAGTATCCTAGCAAATTCGAATAAGTTAGTTTCTAGGTTAAGTTTTAAATATTAGCTTACCTTGATACAGTATTCCAAATACGCAAAATGGCACACTCTCACCAACACAACTACGTACCATATAAATTACATACATCAAAATTAATACAGTTCAAATTAAACAATTTTAACACACACTCACGCACATACACAAACCGAAGAACAAGCACGCACTGAAGACTTTTTAACATTGGTATTTATTCATTTGTATTGTTGTTCCTCAATTAATCTAGGTCAGCGACCTCCCCTCCCTGCCCCGCCAGTGTTTATCTGTCAGCTGTTCGGTCTGCTGGCGCTGCAAACTGTAATAATATATCAATGTATCAATGTCTTTATTATTTTGTTATCTTTTTAATATTGTATTTTATTAGCACTATTTACTGACACCGTTAGTATACGACGTATTACTCAGTTTTGTTTGTAATGTATTAGTTTACAATTTCACCTCTATTTAAGTTTAGGACGGTTACTTATTTCATTTTTATATTATTCTGCCAGCTGTTAAAATAATATTATTCCTCCAATCAGGCTAGACGTAGGAGTTCCTATAAATTCTATTTATTGTTGGAAATTTTACAATGAAGGTACTTTATTATGTAAGATTATATTTTTATGTACAGAGTGGTATTTCAGGTTTATTTGACATTGTAAAAGTATGTAAAACATTAGAGGAATAATGAAAGAAGACTAAATATATTTTATTATTAAGTGTACAACTAAAACTACGTTCAGTAAAAACATTAAACGTCAAATTGTAGACATTTATTTACATTTTTCTACTTAATACCATGTTGGTAGATTTGGATTTGTAGATCACCAGATTGATTAATTTAGATTGTGAATTCAGTTAAATTTCATGTAAGCTGTTAAATAATTATATTAGGAAATTTTATTCAGCTTTATAGGCAACGCGTGTTTTATCGGGGTATTTAACAAGAAGTATGCATTTCTTTTTTAAATTAATTTCCGTAAAGCAACATTAGAATGGGTTCTAAGAATTGTGCCCAGTGGAACCCTAGATTAGGGGCACTTCACCAAAAAGTGAACTAATCCTGTCTCAAGATCGTAAGTTAAGAGGATGGATACGTTATGTTTCAAGGTAATGTTTGTTAGTTTCTGTACTATTTCTAAACTAGGAGCGTCTTGCGGCCCGAGGCAGATTAAGGGCAGAACAGTTGATTTTGATGTTTGTATATTATTGAAAAAATTTGTAATTTGTACCTTTCTTCTGTCTCCTGGTATTCCTTTACTCCTCGTGAAATACAGTTATTGCCTCAGACAGTTATAACGGCAATGTACCAGCACCGAGACTTACACAGGTCGCGGCCTGTAGGCCACCTCTCAGCCTCTGTGTGGTTGTGCCTAACTTATACTGGAGTCCCACCTACACTTTTAAATACTAATAATGATTTTAAAAGTAATTACAAAGTATAATAGTGAAATTATTAGGAACAGAAAACTCAGCTGCACTGTAGACTCAACCACTTATGTAACCTGACAGGATTCTCTTATCACTCCATCCTGTTATTAGGAGAGGAATTACAATCTGCAGGAGACTCACTGCTTTTCTATTATAGAAGAAAGTAACTAATGTAACTTTAAACACATTCTACACATTTCCTAGACGAAATTAATGCTCACGTGGACATTGATTTCGAGTCTTGTGAGTGGAGACGAGTCTGTTAATTGTCTGTGTGCACATATTTTATTATACAAATTATCGCCAAATATAAATTAAATTCATATTTTAATTTAAAAACTGTATATCAATATCTTAAAACTAAAAAAAAATTAAAAAACCGTAGTTGACTGCACACTGATTACATAAACTTATGTCACAAACTATGTATAATTTCTAGCGTTAAAATATTTTATCAAACAGTCTTAGATATCAATTAATATGCTATTAAATTTATTCCATTCACTTAAAATAATACTAAACAAAAGTTATAAATATCAAATAGCTGTGTTAAAACTACAGCGCAGAGTACTATAACGTAGACGTAGTACGCTAACTTAGTAGTACCCTATAAACATACAGTGAGAACTTAGTAGTACCCTATAAAATATGCTTTGAGAACTTAGTAGTACCCTATAAACATGCTGTGAGAACATCGACAGAATGAAGAAGTTTTAGATAGAAGCAATAAGGCACAGTGTTTTTTGAAAGTTGGATCTGTATTCCACAGTTGCCAGCGTGGATTCACTGTAGTAGCGTGACGTCACTCTCCCTCGTTAAAGTTTGGCTTGGACCCACTGTCCTACCATCCTACAGTAGGTAGCTGAATAGTCGTACTAGCACCAGACAAGCACATATTCAATTCTCTTAGGACAGTGGATGTAATTGTCCCTTGTAACACGGGAGTTTACCAAAATCCAGCTGATTAGCTAGAAAACTTTAACTCCTGTTATGAGTATAATTAAATATAAGATGAAATCCATTTTATAGCGTTTTAATTTTGGCTTAGCGCCTTTTTACAGCGTGGCCCACGCGGTGCCTTAAGTCGCAGAGATCTTGGATCGCCCAAGATCAAACCAAAGTATACATTACATTATAATTAGGTTTAACAACTCAAAGAACGTTAATGTTAAATTAAGAGTGATATAATTCTATAACTAAATTCTAATACAAATATCCAATCTTCATTTAACGTAGCTAAGGTAAGAAGTGCCCAGGACACCTTCCTCGAGCGAACTAAACATTTCCTATCTTACTTTTATTTAATAGTATCGCTCCATAAAAAATTTTCATGAATCAGTATTTCGTGAAAATCTGTATACAAGATAATATTTTTTGTATGATATTTATTTTAGAATCGAACTCTTCACTATCCACCTAACAGCAATACTTTACAGGTAGAAACTAAAGTATTAGGTATCGTTATGGAAGTATTAAGAGAAATTTTAACTTTAAGGCCTATATTTTTGTTGGCGGTAGTACAATATGCTGAATATTCCAAAGGAGTAGTGGAGAGGACCTGATAACAAACTTACAGCAATAATTTCTCTACAATTCTCCCACAAACTCTAGAGTTATAAGAGCCAAGTCCTAGACTTGTACGAATCCCTTACTTTGTCAACGCCAGAGTTGCGGCAACAAGCCTTCACGTCTCGAGATCGACTTCAATTCCGGAGTTTCAATAAATTCTCAACTTTTTAAACTCTTTCACTGTCGAACTGCTCTCTACTTAGGTTTATTGAGAAGGAGTAGTGAAATACTGGCAAAAGAAAGAAGAAGAATTCATGTGAACAGTAGATTTCATTCACCCTGTATAACATGTGTATGTGGGTAGTCATGAAGGGTCAGTAAGAATAGAAAGACATTTCCCATATTTTGGGATATTTTTGCCCTCTTTCTGCTACTCATTAATTCAAATCACAGCATTCTCATTGCAGGGGACTCGATTTCTGAAGATTTTTTCGATTGTTTGGAGGGTTTTTCGTTAAAGCCAATGATAGCGAAGATTACTCGTGTGTCCAGACGAGAAAACTTCCTGTGTAGAGAATGTTTTACAAACATTCCTGGACATCTAGTAAACCCTCATGTCTACAATTTATGCCTGCCGGATCACGAAGGCCAGGTTCTAAAGTTTCAAATATTAAATTTATCATTTAGTAAAGAAAGTACATCTAAAAATTTCAGTAATATTTAATATAAGAAAAATTTTATTTAAAAAGACGTATTGATCACATATTTATGGAAAGATGTTCTCTCATTCATTGATAATATTTACCCATTCTAATACTACATTTCCATTTATCAGATTCCGTTGAAAAAAAGTTTAAGTCCAAAATAGTTGACCCCAGAAAATTCTTCGCAGTACAAAAGAGAGGTTAAGGGGATACCTATTGTTTTCTAGTTGACGGATCCGTAGAACTCAAGATTCAATCCAGGTATCCTCAGAAACAGCATAATAAACGCATAAATGACTCAAAGTAAAGAGTTTTTGAATAAAATATGTCGCATATTATAAATCCAGTCAAAACAACATTACATATTATTACCAACTACTGTAGATCTGGCCTGGTCTTTCATCTTGAAACCAGGAGTTTGTGAGTTGGAAGAGGATGGCCAAACAATTCGTGGCCCATTAAATATAGCCTCGGTCTTTAACAAAATATTTATAAATGTAGCTGATATTCCAGTTAATTACATAACTTTTTTCGTTTTTGAAATAACAGTGCCTGGGGGATTTTAACTAATTAATTCATTAATAAACACCCAGCCAGAAGATTTCTATTATGTCCCCTTCTGTATTAAAGAATGTGTCCAAGATCTTTCTTTTGTACCCCCGTAACTTAAGGGATATTTTAACTGACTTTAAAATCTCCAAAGCAATTCCGATCCCTAAAGGTAACTCTGCATCAGACTCAAATTCTTACATACTTACATAATTGGTATTCATAGTATTATTAGAGAATTATTTTCATTCCTTTCACAATGGTGGGGAGAGTTCAATGTGTTAGCTAAGTCACAAAAACAGAAATTATCGTTCCAATTTTTCCATTGTAAAAGCAGGAATTCCTCAAGACTTAATACTGAGTCCTCTCCTATGTCTTATTTACATTATTAATTTATCAATTTTTTTGAAATCTAACCTGCAGAATATAGATATTCCCCTCACACTTTACGCTAATGATACAAGTACAATACTCCAAGACGTAAATCCAACAATTCTTTAAAAATGTTTTAAATTTTTTTAGTTAGCCATACATACTAAAATTACGTTAAACGTGTTAACATTTTCTGCGAAACTTTTTGGTTTACTTTATGTTCACTGAGGACTGTTCTCAATTTAATATTTACATCACTAAAACGGCCTGGAAAGTTGTAAATTAAATGTCGGTAACAACATGTGACAGAGTCTGCCATGCCTCACAAGGTGCTTTACTGCACCCCTCTTGACCATTGGACGACTGGCTTAGAACTTAGGTACGTTATACAGTCCTTTCTAACTCAATGATTGTACATGCGTGTCACTCATTTACATTCAAAATTCATAACCAGAACAAAAAAGGAACGTTTTAAAGTAGTGATAATACGTATAAGTGGAACTGCTTGTTTTATTGAAAATGTACAAATCTAACTACTTCAATAAGTTATACTAATAAACATTAATACTTGTGGGACATAAAACAGAATTAGGCGAATATCTCTAGGAAGATGGATATCACCTGTCAGAACTAAATTAGTTGTAATGGATTATGCAGGTTTACTAGTTAATTAGACATCCACTGCACTTGACTTGTCTTGAATCATGTATAATAGAGTGATGTATACAGGGTGTACATAAAATCCTGAACAGGTATAATATTTTCTGAACCATAACAGATAAATCAACAAGATTTGGTTCATCATCTCTACACCTAAAAATCTACTTTTTGAAGGAACTATCAGTTTTCTGTAATCTCATGGGGATGTCCTACTAGTAGTCGGAAGGAAATCTTAAATATGAGCATAGGTCAATATGGACATCATTTTAAAGGGCCTATCTAGCAGAGTGTAATGCCGCAAAACCGCACTCAAAAAGATTGAACCAGTACAAAATGGCGGCTGTTCAAAGGTTTTACTTGGTTACATTTTATTAGTAGCCACAACCCCAGTAAAGGAAAACTGCAACCAAACGAATACTGGAGCTAAATACTACATTATGCTTGTCAGTTATACAGAAGTGAATTATGACGTTACTTATCCTCAAGGGTTACAAATTTGGTCCTATTATATTGATAACGGGGAAAACCTGATAACAGTAACAATTAGAAAGCTCTTATCTTTGGGTCACACTTTGGACTTTCAAAATTCAAATTCAAAATACACAAAAGAATTATAAACGCATAACACATAAGTAATGCCTAGTTTGATTGTACATGTGTTATAATAAATCTTAAAAGATTGCACTGCAGAATGTTCAAAGCGTATTTTGAAAAACAATTCGAATCCACGTCAAACTCACCATTTACCGCCTTATCAGGACTGTAGGAGACATATTTGGTTGAATAATAAGAGATTGAAATGTATATAAAAATATATAAACACATTCTGCAGTGCATCTTTTAAGACTCATTAAGTAAATACATCTTAAAATAAAAACTAAAGAAACAAAATTTACCAACAGAAGAACAGTTTCAATTTCCCCGTTCATCTTATAGGTACAATTATATTTCAATTTGCCACTGAGTAGAGTTTGTATGTACATGTTTACATATGTAAGGGAACAACTGTCATAGAGTTATTCAATTTCACGATCTGTTTGCTATATAATTAAAATATTTTGGTAGCATTTCATGTCATCCAAGTATATATCAGTTTACCTTGAATGTTATACCATATAAAATGCTACTAAGATATTGGGAATAACTTTGCCCCAAATTAGTTTAAATGGGGTGGAAATTGAACCTTATAGACTAATGTAGACATCTCAGACCCTGCATGAATGTAGTTTGATATATATAAATATTTATATAATATAAAATATAATTTCCTAAATGTTATAATTTCTATATTTTATTTATATACATATATATATATATATATATATATATATATATATAAATTTGGCTTCATACTTAGACGTTTACAATTTAAAATGCATACATATAGCAAGAAATTATCTTAATTGAAGTGCCAGAAATCAATTATGATAGCTGATTTTTGGCACTTTAATGGTTCTGTTTATTGAAGAAAAATATAATTTCTAAATATTATAATTTCTATATATATATAAACGAAAGTGCTCTGAAGTGAAATTTAATTATTGTAACAATTGGTAGTAAACATTTCTTTTAAAGTTTTCGTTTATTTTAATTTAATAAAAACAATCCTGTTTATGTCTTTAGGCGGACTTATTATACAATGATGTATACATTTGGAACTTAATGCTTTCGACTAAAACTTAAAGAAACCTTTATAACATCTCATACTAAGTACCAATAACTTAAATGAACATTTGTTATAATTTAAAAAAGAAAGCTGGTACAGATGTCCTCAGATGGTAGACTCTCAAAACATAAGACAATTATATAGTACGTTTAAATTATTTAGCGCCAATAATCAACAGACTGCAACGCAACGTATTAAATAATTTTAAATAGTTTCGAATAATTTGAGAAACTTTTCCATGGATACGTATTTTTCAAATGAACTATTATAGTATTAAAAGTTTTAAAATTTCCTAAAAATAATTTATATGATTTGGAAGAAAATATAAAATTTATTTAGATAACGGGAAAAAAATTACAAAATACCTAGAGCAAGGGAGTTTTTTGAAACAGTATGATCCGGATCACTCGTTCGTCTGAATTACCAGGGTCATGGACGAACGCCACTCTATCTTTAATTCGTATTAAGCCTATGTCTCACGACAGCGGCGGGATCGCTGGTGTTCGTAGCGGTTTGACGAGTTCAACGGAACGTGGTGCTGTTTGTACAACTAACTGGAAACTGTGTTTTTTGTACATGGAGTTAGTTCATTATTTTAACAGTTTAATACTACAAACTAAAGATTCAAATACCTTTAATCTGTAATAATACTGAAAAGATCTAAAAACATGACTTCTGCAATAGTAGTTTAAAGAAGAGAAATAATTAAAAAAGAGAATACTATGGGTTTATCCGATTAACAAAGGAAAAATACGACTACCATACTATGTTAATCAGATCTTTTAGTCTGCGCTTGAGAACACCGGCTGACAAACGACACGAACACGAAGTGATCTATAAACTAATTCTGCGGCATAAGTGTTACATTTTCATTTCATTTCGTATGTTTAAACTTTGTGTTTATAATGTTGGCTTGTGCTTTACAATGAATAATTCTTTTGCCACTAGGTTAACTGAAGTTCTAATCTGCTGCCTTTTTATGACACCAAATATAATGTTATAAATAATTATTTCAACACTTTTTATGTATAAATATTGTATTAAATCTGTGCTGTTTTTTTTCCAGGAATCATATTATTACTCGTAAAGAAATATATTGTTTAAAATAGGTTTAAAATTTGAAAAGCTTTAAAATCAACACTGATGGCATATTTACAAACCCAGATATTGTTGCACTCAAGTAGCAGAAAAAGTAAAATGTTACTGCTTCTAAGTTCAGAAATGTTAGTAATACATGTGTGAACTAATAAACTAACACGTTATTATACTCGGATTTGTTAAATCTAATTCATTTTCCTGGTTTTGAGAATAAATAGTTTAAGTGCAAAAATTACCCCATGCCAATTCCATGCCAAGAATTGTCACTCATTTGTGGAGATGTAGAAGTAGAAACTGTCAGTTTGAAACAATTCAATATTTACTTACCCCCTGGCGTTACAGTTCTTGAAGAGACTCTGACGCTCTTCAACTGTCTGCCCCCTCTCATCTTATTCTGAGCTTTGTTTACAACTGAATAAATTACACAGAGTTTTGTGACGGTTAAATACACAATATTGTGCCACATATTTGCTCGCATGTGTCAGAAACACATTGCTAATATTGTGTGTATGTATTGTATGCGTTATGTATTCACATTCCGTTCACTAAACTGATTAAATGACTTCACTGTCGAAAATACGAAGTATCATAACACTTTTTTATGTAGCTGTGTTACATTCTCACACCTTATGTACAGATGTAGATAAGAGGATGTAAAAGATATTCCAAAACACTTTTGAATTATATTTCTTTATTAATGCATTTTGTATTTACACTTTAATAATAAAACGTAACAACAATAAAGCTTGTCCTATTACTCATAATAAAATATTTAAAGTCTCATGAACCCAGTTCCGTGTTTTATATGGCACGTTTCTACTTTATGAATACACACGATTTAGAAATTTACATGAAAATGTCACTCATTAACTAAAATTATTTTGCTTATTATTCTGCATATTTTTATGTTTAAGTGATGGAATTACCTAGCAATATAGTCATTCAGTAATGTCAAACCAAAGAAACTTTACCTTTTATAAAAAGAGTTCGAAGAGAAATAAATTTATCAGATAAACGTTGAATATATAATGTAAACAACCATAATATTTATGAGGTACAGTTTATCTTACTAAAATTATTTCATGAAACGGGAAGTAGATAATTTATATTGAGAACTGGTTTATGTAAAAATTTAAAAGAACAAACGTAGTTCTTAGTATTAAAATAAAAATTATTGAGAGCAATGCACTTTATGCCTCTGAGCTGTGCATGAGAAACTTGCCGTAGTATCACGTGTGTTATTGCAATATTTACGTTAGTTTCTGAGTAATATATTTTACAGTGAATGGTTTAAGGGATATAGTATTCTATAACGTTATTGTTAATCTTAAATCGAACTTAATATGATTTTTACAAAACTATCAGCATAAGCTTAGAAAAAGTTTAAATAATTACTTGTTATTATTTTATTTGCAAATGATATTTGAAAGTTCAAAAGAAAATATTTGGCTGTGACATTTACAAATGTTATGAAATGTAAACGTTATGAAATTTCTCAATAAGAGCATACATTTACTAGGTTCACTAAATTCTGGTCATTTTCATACAGTTACTAACTTGTTTTGATAAGAGGAGAAGGTAAATTAAGTACAAATTAAACTATATCATTGCCACATTCTACATTCTTTGATGAAAAGTACAAAAGTATATGATAAGGTAAATAATAATAAGTTATAGTATTTTAACAGTAAGACTTTTGATAGTTTACAACATTTATAACTACGAATAATATCACTGGTTATGTAATTTTATACAATTAATTGGTACTTGGAAAACTGTATAATCCTTTCTACGAATATTGAATATTAAAAGCTATGTGATTAGTTGTATGAATTAGATACATAAGATATACAACTCGTATTGTTACTGGTGTGGTTTTATTGTCTAATTGATATAACTTCCATCCACCCCATCTGAGAAATCCACTTTCTAAGGGAATTTCCTCCCAACCTCACTGGAAATACACATTAATACATATGGAATACAATACGTATTGTTATTGATGTGATTATATTAGCTAATCGATACAGTATCACTTCAACGTATCTGAGAGAATTACTTGCTAAATTGATTAGCTCCCAACCTCAGACTTGCCGGAGTACAAAGGGATGCACATGGACTCCAACCCGCAATGTTACTGCTGAGATTGTGTAGACTAATTGATATAACCTCCCTCACTTCTCCTGAGAGTATAATTGCTAAATGGATTACATCCCTACAATCATACTTTTGTAAATATAAATATTTAAAGCTTATCTTTCCAGTAATAGACAATAACTTTACGATCTGCTTGAACTCCTAGTGAGAAAACTGTATAATTGTAATGACAATTAAATTACTCCTAACCGAAATTATCCTTTTTTAAAATGTATATTTCCATTCTCACCATTACTAGGAACAGTGTTGCTTAGGAATTTAGCTCCCACTACCTTTGTTGAGAACATTATGTTTACAGCACAACAATTAAACTATTTTGGACAGTGTGGAAAAATCCTAAACCTAAATGGGAACTAAAACCGAAGTCCTTAAATTTCGATTAAGACATGAATGATTTAATAAATGCTAACATTATACTTGAGTTTATTCAAATCAAAATATAAACATATTCATACAAACTTAAGCTTCTGGATATAACATGACATGACATTTGCAACTGACTTTGACAGATGATTACCAATAATCATCTACTATAACCTGTTTAAGAGTGTATAAATGATTTTAGTTATTATTGGTGTCTTTGATAGGTCATTAAAACAAATCTACTGTCTTTTGATTAATCCAAATCTATAAATATAATGGATAATTAAGTGTTAAGGGAGTAGGATGTAGCCTGGTGGGATTTTCGAAATAGGAATAGACCTATGTAGACTATAAGACTTGAGTGCAAAGTTTTGTTAGTCTTCCTTTGGTTACATCCATACAAATTCTCAAGCATTTGAATTGCAAATACTTAAACAAACTCAGGCATAATAAATTAATTTCACATGAGGCAGTGAACGAGCGCATTAGAGCGCTTCCTTGGCATAAAATTTGTATTTTACAAGTTATTTAGGAAAGTATTTATTAATTATAATATGATATAAAATAATGTTGTATTAAATTATGAATTGAGGGAACACTGTTGAAATGTTTTGCACACAATTAATAATCATAACAATACTTTCATATTATGCTAAATGAAATCAGCAAAGAGTATCAAATTATAATATTAATAAGGTCCGAAGGCCAGAGACAGTGACGATATATTATATTAATATTATTACACCGCAGTATATTTTTCGGATTGTAACTTTATAATGTAGGCTCTCCTTATATCTCTTTAGGACACTTTCCTGACTAACATAAAACCTTTTATGCATCCATAAGAGACAACCATAAATGCTATAGTGAGGTGTGTTATGAAGGAAATTACTAAAAGTTATTAAGTAACATATATTTTAAGCAACCAGAATAGCATTGCGATAAGTAAAATGTGTCATTCAATTTGCCCACTAATCTAAGAAAGTATATTAGACGATTATATTAGAACGTACAAATAGATATATAAGAGCAATATTGACACGTTATTGTCACTATTTTATTAAAGAAAATGTACAATAATATGATTGGATTAACAATATCAGAACACATTAAAACCTTAAAAAAGGATGCTCCTATCTATCTTTATGTATTATAAAAGAAGGATTTTTTTATTTAATCCTACTCGTACTCAAAATCATAGTATGAGCTAGCGCAAAATAAATGTGCATTCAATATTGAGCTAAAACACAGTTTTTAAAGTTTAAATAAGTTATTGAAAAAATCTAATAATTTTCATATTAGCAGTTAGTTAGAATATATTAACGTTTGCAAGTTGCATTGCTATAGAAGTTAGACTGTTCAAGTTATGTTGTAAAGCATTGTTGGTATTCACTTGAAAGCAACAGTGACTCTCCGGCCTTGAAGCGATCGACG
The DNA here is from genome assembly GCF_021130785.1 of Homalodisca vitripennis. Lineage (NCBI taxonomy): Eukaryota > Metazoa > Arthropoda > Insecta > Hemiptera > Cicadellidae > Homalodisca > Homalodisca vitripennis. The sequence continues at coordinate 48,384,476 of NC_060212.1, forward strand.
GCCAGTATATTGATAACGTAAACTGTTACAGAAACACCTGCGGCATTGTTTACAGCCTCGGAGTATTAAACTTATCTATATTGAGAACACAAGATTTCTTTTCATTTAGCAGCAGTAAGGGATAAATATTTAAATTTGTGTTAAACATTTTTAGGCAACATTTATTTTCCAGTAAAAGGTTTCCAGATAGTGGCCTTTTAATTTACACAATTAAACTGTTATAAGTGTTAACGAATATCAGTGTTGTGAAAATATAACATTGGGATGACGGATATATATATATATATATATATATATATATATTATATATATATATATATATATATATATATATATATTTGTGTGTGTGTGTGTATGTGTGTGTTTAAAATCTAAATTTTTTCCAAAAGTGGAAAGGATAGTTAAATGGAATGAAAACCTATACATTTATATATAAATAGGAACTCGTCTTAAGTACATTAGATAATAATTCACTATTGAAAGTACGATTATCTAAGATTAAAGTTGGAGTCATAGATGCACAGTTGGCTGCTATTTCCGTGCCCTTCTAACATTTTAAACAGTGCATCTTCTTTGACAAAGAGCACTAATATAATCCAACTTTATAAGCTTGCTTGACAATTAAAACCATCAATATATACTTGGTGCTAAGTTATACTATTATGTCAGACACAAGTCTAAACAAACCAGCCCATATGTTATCCTAACTTTATTTTGCCGATTTGTCCAAGCGTACATACTATTCAATTCTACTTTTGCCACAACCCTCAATCCAGGATAGTTTGAACTTATTCAACTCGTATTGTTTGCATTTATTTGTGTTCTTGTCCTTATTGCTCAAGATTACGAATTTAATACACATTTTAGAGGGACTATTATACAACTGGTATTAGACTAATAATTTTATAAATACATTCCTAAGTTATACGTATAAATTATTTATTTTGATTAAATATACATAATTTTCTTCAGCTCAATTTGTTGCATAAAATGAAGATAGACCCTACGAGACAAGTTTTTTAATATATGTATCAAAATATTTCTAAATGCGTGTTGTATTGTAGCAGTTCACATTTTAACATAACTCAAACCACTTAAATTATACAATTTGCAATATGATATTTAAACTCATATTTACCTATTGATATAATGTAAACAACAACATATATTTAATGAAAATAATATGCTATTGATATATTAAGTCATATATTGTAAAGTCAATTACTACAATGTAAATTATATAAAGAAATAAATATATTTATATAATATATATACATATAGATACATATATATATATATATATATATTGTATTATGAGTAAAAATATACTTATCCTATTACTTACAAATTTTGAGAAAATAATCAGAATATTAATACTATATTATTGACAAATTACTCGTAAATGTATAAAAAAACAAAGAGTTTGCGAAATAATCATTCTTCTGTATTGAACACTACCAAATAATGTGGCTTAAAGCAAAAGTTCTAATTTATTTTAACATAGCACATAGTTCCCACTCTAACATATTGGTTAAAATCCATCGACAATAACAACCTTGTCTGTGGTTATTGAGCCATTGAAATAAAAATGCAAAACATAACTTACAGCCTTAATGATTGATTTAATAATGTTCTAAAATATTTTAAATTATAGAACGAGATGTTGCCAGTGTCATAAATGGTGGCTGCGGCAGTATCTTTGGTGCTATCCTGCACTAATGTCTCCAAGCATGTGGTAACTGCGGCAGTATCTTCGACGTTCTACCGCACTAATAAAAGCCTTTATGCTAAGTTTTAAATCTCTGAGCATCTTCTATCAAGTACTATTTAAGTACGTGCTTATAGCATTCTATATTTATTTATTTAAATAGACACAAGTCTCAATTTTAACGTAAATTGTTGTGTGTTTTACAATTATTAATAAAAAATGTTAAAATTTGTATATGGAATTAAAATTCATATTGCATATGCATGTATAAATTTAATGGATACAGACAGAAAGACTAAGGTGACATAAAATCTGAGAGACACAGAAAGTGAAAGGGTATACGCAATACCACTTTTCTCAGTTAGAAGGGTACTAAATATGTTTCTCGATAATTTCTGAAAAGTAGTTTGGCTTTTGTTATAAGGTAGGGAAATCCATGTTCAAAATGAAAACACAGAGGTGGGAAAACTTTTACACATAAACAATTCCAGGTAATCTGTTTGCAGTTGTAACCTTACTGTACGCTTCTTACAGTTCGACGTTTTGTTTCAACAGTGAGATACAGCGTACCTTTACTACTTTGAAGTTTGTAAGTATAACAGTATATACTCACGGAGATCGGGTAATATGGCTTTATCTGTGCAAGACGTGCCCAAGTAAAGCGTGTTTTAACCATGAAGTTTAAATACTATATACATCGAGATTGGGAGATATAGGTATACCTGTGCAAACAATGTCCAAGAAAAGAGTTTTATAAGCATGAGTTCACTATTCATCTAGGATATGAACCTAAGTTTTATTATAACATAAAAACACAGAGAGAGAGAGTTACAAGAGGAACGTAAGTAATGAAATTAATATATTACTGTGGGATTCGTTGCACAAAATTTACATAACTGTCGCAATAAAATATAACAATATATTATACAATGTTCTGCATGTGCATCAGTCTGCTTCTTTATGTTTCTATTATTATAAACATTTTATGGTGCGCGGAAATAATTCTTTATAGTCAGTATGTGTATGTGTGTATGATAGAGTAATTAACTAGGAGTTGAAAAGATCAAAATAATAATGCTACATTTTATGCATAAAGAGTAATTTTAAACTTTAAATTTTCCCCTAGCGTCAAATAAATAGCACTAACGCATCCTAAATAAATATTTATCATATATTTCCATGCAGGTTAATACAGTACAATAATAAAACTGTGTTACAAGCATGAGAGCTATAATTTAAACGCCAATGCTTTAATCATCTTCATAAATGATTCTTCAATCATAAATACAGTGTAGTATTTAAACACAAATGATCACTAATTGCAATTAGCATAACTAACAGTCGAAAGGAGCCTCAGTCTATTACAGGAAACTTCATTATCTCACGGAACATCTGGTGACGCTAATAATCCATATGGTTAATTTTTGTTACGATGTTTAGGCGGAGAGTTACGGTAGGGATTTTTTAGTATTACGCCACTGTATTTAAAGAATATAATGAAATCTACGACAGTCTAAGTATTATTTATGACGCAGTTAATATCTATCTTGAGTGATCAACTACTGTGTTTAAGGCGGAGAGTAACAGTAGGGATTTTTAGTATTACGCCACTGTATTTCAAGAATGTAATGAAATCTTCGACAATCTAAGTATTATTTATGTCGCAGTTACTATCTAGCTTATTTGAAAACCCCTAGAGTAATCTTGAGTGATCAACTACTGTGTTTTAGGCGGAGAGTAACAGTAGGGATTTTTGGTATTAAGCCACTGTATTTCAAAAATATAATGAAATCTACGACAGTCTAAGTATTATTTATGTCGCAGTTAATATCTATCTTGAGTGATCAATTACTGTGTTTAAGGCGGAGAGTAACAGAAGGGATTTTTAATATTACGCCACTGTATTTCAAGAATGTAATGAAATCTTCGACAATCTAAGTATTATTTATGTCGCAGTTACTTTCTAGCTAATTTGAAAATCCCTAGAGTAATCTTGAGTGATCAGATACTGTGTTTTATGCAGAGAGTAACAGTAGTGATATTTTAGTATTACGCCACTGTATTTCAAGAATATAATGAAATCTACGACAATCTAAGTATTATTTATGTCGCAGTTAATATCTATCTTGAGTGATCAATTACTGTGTTTAAGGCGGAGAGTAACAGAAGGGATTTTTAATATTACGCCACTGTATTTCAAGAATGTAATGAAATCTTCGACAATCTAAGTATTATTTATGTCGCAGTTACTATCTAGCTTATTTGAAAACCCCTAGAGTAATCTTGAGTGATCAACTACTGTGTTTTAGGCGGAGAGTAACAGTAGGGATTTTTGGTATTAAGCCACTGTATTTCAAAAATATAATGAAATCTACGACAGTCTAAGTATTATTTATGTCGCAGTTAATATCTATCTTGAGTGATCAATTACTGTGTTTAAGGCGGAGAGTAACAGAAGGGATTTTTAATATTACGCCACTGTATTTCAAGAATGTAATGAAATCTTCGACAATCTAAGTATTATTTATGTCGCAGTTACTTTCTAGCTTATTTGAAAATCCCTAGAGTAATCTTGAGTGATCAGATACTGTGTTTTATGCAGAGAGTAACAGTAGTGATATTTTAGTATTACGCCACTGTATTTCAAGAATATAATGAAATCTACGACAATCTAAGTATTATTTATGTCGCAGTTACTTTCTAGCTTATTTGAAAATCCCTAGAGTAATCTTGAGTGATCAGATACTGTGTTTTATGCAGAGAGTAACAGTAGTGATATTTTAGTATTACGCCACTGTATTTCAAGAATATAATGAAATCTACGACAATCTAAGTATTATTTATGTCGCAGTTACTATCTAGCTTATTTGAAAACCACTAGAGTAATCTTGAGTGATCAACTACTGTGTTTTAGGCGGAGAGTAACAGTAGGGATTTTTAGTATTACGCCACTGTATTTCAAGAATGTAATGAAATCTTCGACAATCTAAGTATTATTTATGTCGCAGTTACTATCTAGCTTATTTGAAAACCACTAGAGTAATCTTGAGTGATCAACTACTGTGTTTTAGGCGGAGAATAACAGTAGGGATTTTTGGTATTAAGCCACTGTATTTCAAGAATATAATGAAATCTACGACAGTCTAAGTATTATTTATGTCGCAGTTAATATCTATCTTGAGTGATCAATTACTGTGTTTAAGGCGGAGAGTAACAGAAGGGATTTTTAATATTACGCCACTGTATTTCAAGAATGTAATGAAATCTTCGACAATCTAAGTATTATTTATGTCGCAGTTACTTTCTAGCTTATTTGAAAATCCCTAGAGTAATCTTGAGTGATCAGATACTGTGTTTTATGCAGAGAGTAACAGTAGTGATATTTTAGTATTACGCCACTGTATTTCAAGAATATAATGAAATCTACGACAATCTAAGTATTATTTATGTCGCAGTTACTTTCTAGCTTATTTGAAAATCCCTAGAGTAATCTTGAGTGATCAGATACTGTGTTTTATGCAGAGAGTAACAGTAGTGATATTTTAGTATTACGCCACTGTATTTCAAGAATATAATGAAATCTACGACAATCTAAGTATTATTTATGTCGCAGTTACTATCTAGCTTATTTGAAAACCACTAGAGTAATCTTGAGTGATCAACTACTGTGTTTTAGGCGGAGAGTAACAGTAGGGATTTTTAGTATTACGCCACTGTATTTCAAGAATGTAATGAAATCTTCGACAATCTAAGTATTATTTATGTCGCAGTTACTTTCTAGCTTATTTGAAAATCCCTAGAGTAATCTTGAGTGATCAGATACTGTGTTTTATGCAGAGAGTAACAGTAGTGATATTTTAGTATTACGCCACTGTATTTCAAGAATATAATGAAATCTACGACAATCTAAGTATTATTTATGTCGCAGTTACTTTCTAGCTTATTTGAAAATCCCTACAGTAATCTTGAGTGATCAACTACTGTGTTTTAGGCGGAGAATAACAGTAGGGATTTTTGGTATTAAGCCACTGTATTTCAAGAATATAATGAAATCTACGACAGTCTAAGTATTATTTATGTCGCAGTTAATATCTATCTTGAGTGATCAATTACTGTGTTTAAGGCGGAGAGTAACAGAAGGGATTTTTAATATTACGCCACTGTATTTCAAGAATGTAATGAAATCTTCGACAATCTAAGTATTATTTATGTCGCAGTTACTTTCTAGCTTATTTGAAAATCCCTAGAGTAATCTTGAGTGATCAGATACTGTGTTTTATGCAGAGAGTAACAGTAGTGATATTTTAGTATTACGCCACTGTATTTCAAGAATATAATGAAATCTACGACAATCTAAGTATTATTTATGTCGCAGTTACTTTCTAGCTTATTTGAAAATCCCTAGAGTAATCTTGAGTGATCAGATACTGTGTTTTATGCAGAGAGTAACAGTAGTGATATTTTAGTATTACGCCACTGTATTTCAAGAATATAATGAAATCTACGACAATCTAAGTATTATTTATGTCGCAGTTACTTTCTAGCTTATTTGAAAATCCCTAGAGTAATCTTGAGTGATCAACTACTGTGTTTTAGGCGGAGAATAACAGTAGGGATTTTTGGTATTAAGCCACTGTATTTCAAGAATATAATGAAATCTACGACAGTCTAAGTATTATTTATGTCGCAGTTAATATCTATCTTGAGTGATCAATTACTGTGTTTAAGGCGGAGAGTAACAGAAGGGATTTTTAATATTACGCCACTGTATTTCAAGAATGTAATGAAATCTTCGACAATCTAAGTATTATTTATGTCGCAGTTACTTTCTAGCTTATTTGAAAATCCCTAGAGTAATCTTGAGTGATCAGATACTGTGTTTTATGCAGAGAGTAACAGTAGTGATATTTTAGTATTACGCCACTGTATTTCAAGAATATAATGAAATCTACGACAATCTAAGTATTATTTATGTCGCAGTTACTTTCTAGCTTATTTGAAAATCCCTAGAGTAATCTTGAGTGATCAGATACTGTGTTTTATGCAGAGAGTAACAGTAGTGATATTTTAGTATTACGCCACTGTATTTCAAGAATATAATGAAATCTACGACAATCTAAGTATTATTTATGTCGCAGTTACTATCTAGCTTATTTGAAAACCACTAGAGTAATCTTGAGTGATCAACTACTGTGTTTTAGGCGGAGAGTAACAGTAGGGATTTTTAGTATTACGCCACTGTATTTCAAGAATGTAATGAAATCTTCGACAATCTAAGTATTATTTATGTCGCAGTTACTTTCTAGCTTATTTGGAAAATCCCTAGAGTAATCTTGAGTGATCAGATACTGTGTTTTATGCAGAGAGTAACAGTAGTGATATTTTAGTATTACGCCACTGTATTTCAAGAATATAATGAAATCTACGACAATCTAAGTATTATTTATGTCGCACATACTATCTAGCTTATTTGAAAACCCCTAGAGTAATCTTGAGTGATCTAATACTGTAGGAAAACCGAGCCCACTCATAATAACTTACTTGTTCATTGCTAAGACTTCCTTTAGTCAGTGCCCGGCAAGGTGTATTATATTACTAATGAATAAGAAACAAAGAATATTACTAATCAACTACAAGACGTATAACGAGCCCTAGCAGGATAAATCCGTGCTGAAAATAGCAACCCCTATTATTTTTTTAACTAGGAATTAATTGTAAATTTGAAAGTATAGAATAAAATCTTTGGCTGTGACATTTACAAATGTTTAGATTACTTTTACTTTAGTATCCTTCCTAGTGTAAAATAATCACAGCTGACTGAATGTTCAAGAGATTAATGAAAAGGGCACATTAACTATAAAACGTTGCACAACGCTGTTTTGTGTTAGCAGTTATGTAATGGATAGACTTAGATTAGTTATTTAAAATTACCAAAATATAAATTTAAATTATCATTACAATGATACCATTCGTGCCTTGTTTATATTTATTTTAAAATATGGGTTATTTTGTGAGGGAACATGTTTTAATTATATGAGTTTTAATGAAATGTCATGAATGTTAAAGCAATTGATGAATTGTTCTTTATCATATTTAACAATTTTGAAAGTATTTTACTTTTTTTTTGTTCACGTTGGGAACATTTTTAGGTGTTTAGTCAAATTTATGTTTATAATGTGATATCTACATTTTTTCTTCTAATTGATAAGTTGAAATTACATTTCCTGAACATAAAAAAAAGCTATAAATAAGCAGTTACTTTTTAGTTGTAGAAAATAGGTTACAATTATCGTCACACATAAGTTATAATTCTACTGAGATACATTTCTGTAGTGTGTGTAAGGACTTGTCCCTAACACGTGTCATAAATACAGAGAAACATGACGTCACTGCAGCTAGCTGTCACGTCACTGAGAGGCGGTGTGTCTTAAATATTTATACTCTTCTTACCTGTCTCAATAAGAGCTTACATTTACAAGATTCACTCCATTCTGCTCACTTCTATATAGTCACACACTTGTTTTGACAAGAGGGGGAGGTAAATGAAGTGCAAATTAAAATGTATAATAATTGTCATATTCTTCATTATTTGACAAAGTAATTAATAATAATTGATAGTATTTTTAAAGTAAGTATTCTGTTAATTTAGATTATGTACGGCATTTATAGCTATTAATGAAAGTACTAGTATTGTATTTTATACAATGGATTAGTACTTAAAAAACTATATAAGCCTTTTTCAAGTATTAAATATTGAAAGCTATGTTATCGGAGATACAAAGGGATGTATATGGAATCCAATCCGTATTGTTACTGATGAGATTGTATTAGCTAGTTGATATAACATCACTTCAACTCATCTGAGAGTATACTTGCTAAATTTATTAGCTCCTAACCTCAAACTTGCCGGAGTACAAAGGGATGCACATGGAATCCAACCCGCAATGTTACTGTTGTGATTGTATTACTAGTTGATATAACCTCCCTCATCCCCCCTGAAGGTATAATTGCTAAAGGGATTACATCCCAACTATCGTATTTTTGTAAAAAGAAATATTTAGAGTTTTTCGTTCTACTCTCAACAGTATCTAGACGATAATTTTTACGAGCCGCTCTTACCCTTAGTAAGAAACTTCCACCCTTAACTCTGTGGGAATTTAACTGTTAATACAATTAAATTACTCCTTACCAGAAGCATATTAAAAAAAAATATCTTTAAATTCTCACACTTACTGAGAATACTGTTGATTAGGACGTAAGCTCCGACCCTAATTTTGTTGAGGACATAATGTTTGCAGCAAAAAGATTCACCTAGTTTAAGGCAGTATGGAAACGACCAAAATCTAAATGGAAACTATAATCGAAGTCGTTATGTTTTAGTTAACACGCTTATGATATTATAAATTCTGACATTATACTGAAATGGATTAAAATCACAATAAAAACATACTCTTAAAAAGAAAAGCTTCTGGGTACAGAATGAAATGACGTTCGCAAAGTGTAACCCACTTTGATAGATGAATACAAAATCATTTATATCTACTATAACTTGTTTATGTGTGTATAAATTATTATAAGTTTACTTATTATTATTGTCTTTTATAGATCGTTAAAAATGTGCTATCGGCTGAGCAATAAAAACCTATGAATATAATGCATATTGAAGTGTTAAAGAAATAGGACAGAGGCTGTAGGGATTTTCGAAATTGGAATATACGTATGAGTAATTAGGAAGCCTAAGAATATCCGTGTAAATGTTCAGTACAATCGGTTCATTAAAACACACAGACAGATAGACACTATTACACTTGTATAAAATAGTGTTAATTACATATATTTATAAAAATGCTACTAGTAAAACTGTTTACTTACCAGTTTTATAATATATAATATAAAATATAATATATTCATATTATATATTCTAAAAATTATAAAATATACTTAAAGGCATTGTTTTCTCATACTAGACTTAACTGAATTTTCTGAGGCATTACAGTCAAGTTTATTAAGTAAACTTCCCAAACTATAAGACTTGAGTGCAAAGTTTTGTTAGTCTTACTTTGGTTACATGCATACAAATTTTGCAGTGTTTGAATTGCAAATACTCATACAAACTCAGGCGTAAATAAAATACTTTCACATGAGGTAGAGAACGAGCATATTAGAATGTTTCCTTCTTGTAAACGTTGTATTTACAAGTTATTTAGGAAATTAATTATGTACTATGATACAAAATAATTTTGTATCGAAATATGAATTGATAAGAAACTTTGATGAAATGTTGTGCACACAAATAGTTATAACAATGCTTTCATGTTATGCTAAAGTACATCAGCAAGTCCCAAGGACGGGAACAGTGACGCAACGGTGAGAAAGATCTAACCAATTGTGGAGAATGAAACAGTGGATGGAAATATTAACGAGATATTTAGTTATATACATAATTTTATTGGCATCGATTGACCATTTAAATGTTATATGTATGTTTAACTATAGACATTTCCCAAATACCTAGTAGAATATAAAACCCAATATCGTAATATTGTGTTGCTATTTGCTATCAATTTGTCTGCTGGGGCAGCCAGACAAAGCTTTTTTAAACGTCTTCACTACTACAACTACTACTACTGCTACTACTACTACTACTACTGCTACTACTACTACTAATACTACGCCGGAGACCCTTATAGAAGAGATGTTGTCCAGTCCCGAATCGTGGAGCGCTGTCGCTGCGTTCTGCAAGAGGGTGCTAAAAGAGAGCAGCTATAAAGCACCAGAATAGCTCATGTCGGTGGATTTTACAATGACGTGATGCTCATTGGGGCGAACGATGGCACCCTCTTGAAGTAGTTGCAGAGATGCGTTCCCGAGAGGGTTTCCAATGCCTGGACCGGTAAGTTTTTTAGTGGATGAGAATCCCACACATCAGGGCGAACACCTGTCCCCTGACGGTGCATATGTACTTTTACCTATCGTAAAAAAACTACTGATTACTACTACTACTACTACTACTACTACTACTACTACTACTACTACTACTACTTATTACTACTACTACTGTAAGTCTGTGGGGCATGCCTGCGACGGATGTGAGGGGTTTCCGGATTCCGGTTGACAGCTAGCTAAGGTCAACGAAAAAAATTCAATTTTAGTCATTATCTGTCTCTGGTATTTTAATCAATAATGATCGATATTACTTGACATAATAAAATATTGTCCAGTAATATGTAACAAACAAAATGCTCTTTGATGTGTATTTTATGCAGTGTAACGGAAATAGCATCACCGTTCCCCGAGCCAATAAACAAGGACAGTAGTACTCATCAGGCTGTTTGACTGCCTCATGAGGAGCATTCCGCTCCAATTTGTAGGACAATATAAAGGTTTTCAGAAGTACTGAAAGTCATCTCTTTCTTGTTAACATTATCAATTTTCAATTATTCAATTTAAATGAACTATTTGTGAAATAAACTAAGTTAAAAATAAAGTAATATTATTCGCACATAAACAAAAATGTATCAGCATGTAAAAGTAATATGAAATCTCTTAAAATTGTTTGTAGTGACATCACAAGAGCGTAGCTGCAGGCGGTCAAAGACCCTTTGTGAAAGGAAATGGAACGTAAGGACATTGTTGATAGTCTCTTTGAACAAAAATCAATCATAATTATTAGCTTTCCAGTATTAAATTTAGTTTCTTGAACGTATATGGTTTTGGACGGACAGACAAAAACGTAAATAAAACAGCTATCCGCTTTTAATATACCTTCGCTTGTATATATTTGTGCAAACAATAAGTGCAGTAATATTGCGATCAAAGAACTCTTTCTTTTTCAACGCGTACTCAATTGTTTGACTTCTCATGAAAACAGAAATAAAATTGTCAGACTACGCTTCCATAAACTTTGTGGTGATTGTGTAATATATCGTAAATTTAAGTAGATTTCTTCTAATTTTTATATCATTGTGAAAATAACTATATAAAAGGCCTCAGTTTATCTTGTCTAATATGTTTAAATGTTTCACTCGGCTGTGGTTTTCTAATATTTTCAGAAGTTTTGGAATACCAATGAACTTTATGGCATTCTCCAAAGGTATTTTATGGTGAATTTTGATGGATATCATAGAAGGTGGTTAATGGCTAATAGTCAGCAAAGACTGGTATGTAAGTAATCTTGTATAATACTCACATTTTCCAATATGAGATCTCCCAAGTTAGCACACAAATTATAATTTTGCATGAAAAGTGTCTTGTTTGTTCTCTGTTGGTGGAAAAACAGACAATCTCTACTAATATTCCGTCAATTTAATTTAAATTCGTACAAACATTTATTTTTTTACACTTGAAAAACACATTTTAAAATTTAAACCTGTTTTCAGACTTTAGTTGAAATACATAACCTAAGTTACTTATGAAAGCTGTTTAACATAAAATATTTAAAGTATGTAAAATGTCGGTTGCAAAGAAATGTTCAAAAGATTACGTAAAGAATAAAAACCAAAATAATAGGAAGAGAATGTTTTAAACGAACACTTGTCTTATAAAAGTGGGTTTAGTGTTACAGTTACAAGCTTGGCATTACACGGCAATCTCACATTTATCAAGTGGTGTAAACAAAGGACAAGTCCGGGATTATTCTGATAATGCAATGGCCAACGTTAAAAAATAACTGGTTTATGTCATGTAAGTTTGCTTCATATCTCTTTACGGCAGTCTCACATTTATCAAGTGGTGTAAATAAGGGACAAATCCCGGATTATCCTGATAATGCAATAACCAACTTTAACAATAAACTAGTTTATGTGATGTGAGGTTGCTTCATACCACTATGCGGCAGTCTCACATTTATCAAGTGGTGTAAATAAAGGACAAATCCCGGATTATCCTGATAATGCAATAACCAACTTTAACAATGAACTAGTTTATGTGATGTGAGGTTGCTTCATACCACTATGCGGCAGTCTCACATTTATCAAGTGGTGTAAATAAAAGACAAATCCCGGATTATCCTGATAATGCAATAACCAACTTTAACAATGAACTAGTTTATGTGATGTGAGGTTGCTTCATACCACTATGCGGCAGACCCACATTTATCAAGTGGTGTAAATAAAGGACAAATCCCGGATTATCCTGATAATGCAATAACCAACTTTAACAATGAACTAGTTTATGTGATGTGGGTTTGCTCCATATCTCTATACGGCAGACCCACATTTATCAAGTGGTGTAAATAAAGGACAAATCCCGGATTATCCTGATAATGCAATAACCAACTTTAACAATGAACTAGTTTATGTGATGTGAGTTTGCTCCATACCACTATGCGGCAGTGGCCCACATTTATCAAGTGGTGTAAATAAAGGACAAATCCCGGATTATCCTGATAATGCAATAACCAACTTTAACAATGAACTAGTTTATGTGATGTGAGTTTGCTCCATATCTCTATACGGCAGTGGCACATTTATCAAGTGGTGTAAACAAAGGACAAGTCCCGAATTATCGTGATAATGCAATAACCAACTTTAACGATGAACTAGTTTATGTGATGTGATGTTGCTCCATACCACTATGCGGCAGACCCACATTTATCAAGTGGTGTAAATAAAGGACAAATCCCGGATTATCCTGATAATGCAATAACCAACTTTAACAATGAACTAGTTTATGTGATGTGAGTTTGCTCCATACCACTATGCGGCAGTGGCACATTTATCAAGTGGTGTAAACAAAGGACAAGTCCCGAATTATCGTGATAATGCAATAACCAACTTTAACAATGAACTAGTTTATGTGATGTGAGGTTGCTTCATACCACTATGCGGCAGTCTCACATTTATCAAGTGGTGTAAATAAAGGACAAATCTCGGATTATCCCGATAATGCAATAACCAACTTTAACAATGAACTAGTTTATGTGATGTGAGGTTGCTTCATACCACTATGCGGCAGTCCCACATTTATCAAGTGGTGTAAATGAAAAGGACAAATCCCGGATTATCCTGATAATGCAATAACGAACTTTAAAAATGAACTAGTTTATGTGATGTGATGTTGCTCCATATCACATACAGCATAAATATACTACATTACATGCTCATTAAAGACTGATCAAAATATAACGGCTTGTAACAACCGATTTTGTAATTGTTAATCTTTCATTTGTAAATTACTATCTGAATTACAATAAATATATTTTCGTAGTTTTTGAAGAAACTAAAAGACTAAAATTAAAAGACTTGAATTAATAACGGTTTGATATTCCATTGTTACATACAGTCATTGTTTTATGTATAATCTACGTAAATACGTGGTACAAAAAGTTTGCTCATCATAGGGTCTGATTGACCGATGTGAGCCAAAGTTTGATTTGTTATCACGTAATATGTGACGTTAGATTCATGTTCGTAAAAAACATTTTGAGATGTTTGTAAATGTTTAAATTATAATATAAATGCTGTGGTGGATTACATTGACGATAATTTGTGTCTCATTACATCGCATATTATATCTTGACATGGTGTTGCAGTTATTTCTTTCGACATTTCAGAAGAGGGTCTTAGATTATAATTCGTAAATGTTGTAACATAACTCTCAACCAACCTTTTTCCTTATTATTTAAATCATACTATATTATTAATTTTTAGTTTATATGTGAACATCCATTTATTTAATGGATTTGTACTGGAACTAGAGAGTTACAGATGAAACGATGGCAACTGTAGATCCTCAAATGTGAATATTTTTGCTAACTCCTAATGAAGCAGAAGGCCATAGAAAAAGACAACGGTTTTTTAAACTCGCTTTCGCTGTGCTATGAAAATTTATATATGACTGCGCTTGAACAAGAGAAGTAAAAACGAAATTGGAACTTCTTTAAAACAATGTAGTCATTTTGTTTTGTTGTACAATAATGGATTTATTCATTTCGTTTCTTTTCACGGATAAACTGTCAATACAAGAAATACCTCATTATATCAATTTGTCCAACCGCTCCGTAGAGTATTCTGTTGCTCACATTGTCGCACGATATTCCGCGATATCCAGGATAGCAGTCTGTTTGTTAGGGTTTGTAAAGAGCACTCCACATACGTGCTCTTGCCATGCACTGATAAACTGTTGATATCAGAAATACCAAACCTCATTATATCGATTTGTTGAACCGTTCAGCAGAGTAATCTGTTGCATACGTTGTTGGACGATATTCAGGAAACCAGCCCATTTGTTATCCTAACTTTATTATGTCGATTTGTCCAAGCGTACATAGTATTCAATTCTACTTTTGCCACAGCCCTCCATTTAGGATAGTTTGAACTTATTGAACTAGAATTGTTTGAGTGGATTAGTGTTGTTTTCCTTATTGTTCCAGTTTACGAATTTAATACACAAAGTTTTAGAGGAACCACCATACAACTGGTATTGCACTATTTAAATTATAAAGACATTTGCTAGTTGTACGTGTGAAGGCTTGAATAGACTCATAATTTTCTACAGCTCATTTGTTCTAAAATATGTATCAGTATATTTTTAAATGCGTATTGTATTGTTGTGGTTCACATTTTAATATACCTCAAATCAGTAGAATGATACACTTTTCAATATGATAAATAAACTCATAATAACATATATTATAAATAAACGACAATTTCATGGAAGTCATATTATGTAAAGTTTAATACCACTATGTATCAAGTGTATAAATGTAGTATACACACACAAACACACACACACACACACACACACACACACACACACACACACACACACACACACACACACACACACACACACACACACACACACACATATATATATATATATATTATTTTTAGCATATTACTGTTCAAATAAAATAAAATGTTTTTAAAAACATTGGCACTATATTTCGGTGAAAACCGTCTTCAGGTGCATAAATGGTATAAAATATAAAAATATAAAATAAAACATTACAAACGAAAGTAAATAAACAGTGAATAAATAATAATTATAAATACAGATGACATGAACTAAATAATTATTCCATATGTTGATTTCAAATTTAGACGTTTTTTGGCTAAGTTATCTGATGTTGAGTCCATGTGGAATTTTGCTCTTTAAAACCAATATGGTGTGCTTTTTCTAATGTTCTGAGGTAAATTGGGTTTGAATTTGTATGTACTTGCCGAATAGGTTTGACTGAATATGTATTTTCAAAAGTTTCATTGTGATTTAGACCGTGATTCTCGACAGTTTTCTTTAAATCTTGGCCTTTATAATCAAATCGGTGTCCTGTCATTCTTGTCCTCAAGGTATTTTTTGTTGAGCCAATATAATCTGCTGGACATTTTTTACATTGAATTTGGTAAATCACATTTTTAGATTCACAAGACAAGTTGCCGATGATAGGATATGCCTTGCGTGTTTTTCTACTAGTGAATTTAGAAGAATTTGGTAACATTTTACAAATCAAACATCCTGGTTTATTACACGGATGTGATCCTTTTTGTTTTCGTATTGCTTTTTCATTGGTGTTTGTCATTGGTAATTTAGATTTGACCAATATATCTTTAAGAATAGGAGGTCTTTTAAAGATTACTATAGGAGTTGTTTTAAAAATATCATTAGTTCAACTAGAATTTTTTAAGGTATTAAATGCTATTTTAAGAATATTATTAATTTTGTGAAACCCTGGATGGTATTGAACTATTAATTTTGTATCACTGTTTTCAA
This sequence comes from Homalodisca vitripennis, assembly GCF_021130785.1. NCBI lineage: Eukaryota > Metazoa > Arthropoda > Insecta > Hemiptera > Cicadellidae > Homalodisca > Homalodisca vitripennis. The sequence goes on from NC_060212.1 coordinate 48,400,896, forward strand.
ATTTAGAATGTAGTGTTTACTTTTTTACATTAAGTTTATCTTTGAGTAATTTTCTTGGATAACCTCTTCTTTAGAATGAATTCATAATATCGTCGATGTATTTTTCCAAGTCATTTGTATTACTACATAATTTTTGAGCTCTGCATGCTAAACTTTTTGGTATATTCCTCTTAATATGGACTGGATGACATCTGTCGTAGTTTAAATACTCCAAGTTATTTGTTTGTTTTACGTTTATTTTGCTTTTTAAATGTCCATTTTCAATAAATACTTCCATATCTAAAAATTTGACTGATGTTAAAGACGTCTCAAATATGAATTTGAATTTGCTAAAATTGTTTAAATGTTCTAAAAAGTTGGTTAAATTATGCTTACCATGTGTCCAAATAAAAACAATTTCATCAATAAAACGTTTCCAAAATATACGCTTGTAATTTTGACTGTTGAGAAAATCTTTTTCTAGTTTTCCCATGAAAAGATTGGCATATGACGGAGCCATACGAGTTCCCATGGCTCTGCCTTTTTTTTTGCAAATAAAATGTATCCTGAAAACGGAAGCAATTCATTTTAAGCACAAAATGGATTAATTTTGTAATAAATGAAGTACTAGGTTTTGTGTCAATTTGTCTTTGATTAAGATAGTATGTTAATGCTTCAATTCCTTCATCGTGTTCTATATTTGTGTGTAAAGAAGTGACATCAACAGTGACCAATATTGCATCGTTAGGAAGAGGTTGGGGTACATTTTTAAGTTTATCTAAAAAAGTCATCAGAATTTGTTATGAATGGTGGTAGATTTTGGATCCACATATGCAGAAATTCTTTCTGTAGGTGATGAACAAGAAAATACTATCAGACGTCCTGGTGGTAGCATAATTTTCTTGTGTAATTTGGGAAGAATATAAAAGACTGGCGTACTTGGATGTTGTGGTATCATTAAACCTATTGAACTTTTGGACAGATTTTCATTTTCACAATTTTCATTTAAATATTTTGAAATGTTGGAATAGAACTGTTCTGTTAAGTTTTGTCCAGTTTCTTATATGTATCTTCATCACTTAATTGTTTGTTTATTTCTGACACATAATCCACTTTATTCATTATTACCGTAGTATTTTCTTTATCTGCAGGAACAATGATTACGTTTTTGTTTTTTCGTAAAGATTTTATGTCTTTTATTTGTTTTTCATTAATATTAGTGGTTTTCGGAAGTAAATCAGGAAAATTAGGATCAGCTATATTAGATATGGCAATATTGAGAAATTGTTCAAAAGGATGATCCGAACTTAGTTTGGGTGCTTCCCAACTAGATTTAGATTGAAACTTAATGAGTGACTCATCAATTCTGTTTTCAATGCATGGTAATTTGGTAGGATTGTTTGAAAAATAGTGTTTTTTCCTAACTTTATTAACAAATTTCAATGTATCCGAAACTAGTTTCATATGATCAAATATTGGCGTGGGGGCAAAAATTAAGTCCTTTTGATGTCACATCTACTTCATCATCATTCAAGACATATTTTGATAAATTCACAAAATTTGGTTTACTTTCGCTTTGGTGTGAAAGCATATGTTTATCAAGGGAAGGATTAATGTTAGATTGTTCTTCAGTGTTTTATGGTAAATGCTGCAGTATCTTCGGTGGTACCCAGCACTAATGTCTCCGAGCATTTGGTGACTGTAGCAGTATCTTAGAGCTACCTTTTACTATTGCCTCCGAGCATTTGGTGACTGCAGCTGTATCTTAGAGCTACCTTGCACTAATGCCTCCGAGCATTTGGTGACTGCAGCTGTATCTAAGAGCTACCTTTCACTAACGCCTCCGAGCATTTGGTGACTGCAGCAGTATCCTAGAGCTACCTTGCACTAATGCCTCCGAGCATTTGGTGACTGCAGCAGTATCCTAGAGCTACAAATCAAATCAAATCAAATCAAATCAAAATCATTTATTTCTCATTAACATTAACATGTATCGAGAATTGTCAATATGTATAAAATAACTAAATACTAAAAATATTGCTATATCTGGTAAAACTACAAATTAAAAATATATTGAAAAACAGTACTAATGATAGTTTTTTACTTGTAAGGTTGGGTGGGGCACAAAAATTCAGAGAGTGAGTAAAAACAGTTTTTTCACAAGAAAGTCTTTTTAGTTTGTTTTTAAAAGATGCAAGTGAAGTGCTGGCTTTTAAATAATCTGGCAATCTGTTATACAATTGTAAGGTCCTAAATATTCTATTGAATTGCGGAACATATTGTTACTATGGTGGGTACTGTTAAACTATTTTTATTTCTGGTGGGATATATATGATTGTGGTAGGAGAAAAATCGGTAATGTTTTTAAAAGTGTAAATTGATACGGAATAGATAAAAATGGAGGGGAGGGTTAGTATACGTTCTTGGTGAAACACTTGCCTACAGCTCTCCAGGCCCCTCAACCCAAACACTAAACGAATAGCCCTCTTTTGCAATTTGAATACTCTTTGTAACAGAGAAGATGAAGCAGTTCCCCATGACATTATGCCATATGACATCACAGAGGAAAAGTAACCATCATATACCATTTTCAGTGCACTACTTTTCAGAAAATTTGAAAGACATCTTAAGGAAAAACAATATCGAGTTTGAGCTTAGAGCAAAGGGCCTCCACATGCTGACGCCAAGAAAAACCAGCATCCAGATGAACGCCCAAGAAACATACTGAAATCAACCTCAATGATGTCAACCTCGTCTAAAGCAATAAAACCCTTAGAAACTGTCTGAGATCGAAAGTGAAGAATGGATGTTTTGTCAACATTGAGGAATAAAATTGTTGCGAATGAACCAAGAGTTCATTTTTTCGATTGTAGTGTTTAATTGAAGATTTAACGCTATTGAAGAGTCTGCCCGAACAATGACCGTGGTGTCCATCAGCATATTGAGTGACGCGAGCCTCAGGGACACAAGAGCTTAAGTCGTTTACATATAAGGCAAAGAGAAGAGGTCCCAAGATAGAACCTTGAGGAACACCCATGGAGACCTCAACGAAATCTGACTGTGCCGTACCAAAGGAGTTGGTAACCTGGACACTCTGGTAACGATTTGAAAGGTAGGAACCTGAACCACAGCAGGGGACAACCTCTGATGCCCGTAGAGTTCAAGCTATATTAAGGAGTTTCAGGTGGTTAACTGTATCAAACGCTCTCGTGAGGTCGCAAAAAACACCAGCTACGTGATTCTGATTGTTAAGATGAGTAAATACATATTTGGAAAATTGGGCAATTAGCATCGGTGGTGGATTTAGAAGGAAACAAATCCAAATTGGGTGTCACTCAGAATGGAATTTCTGATTAGAAAGTCTGTTAGTCTAACATGAATGAGACGTTCGAAGACTTTGCTGATGGTTGGTAAAATTGATATGGGACGATACTGTTTGAGGCGAAGACCTACTGCCTTTTCTTGAAAAACCGGAATGACCTTAGAGAGCTTCATATCCGATGGAAACTTCCCCTGAAGAACTGAGTTGTTGAACAATTGAGTTAAAGGAGGGCTCAAGGGTGAAGCAACCCGTCTAATTACTGAAGGACTCATTCCAAAAACGTCCAGGTGTTTGAACTGGTTTTCAAAGATGAAATAGTATTGAACATTTCATGGAGCGTTGTTGGGGCTATGAAGAAACTTGATGGACAGTGGTGTATTTTAGAAGAGCTGTTAGTGCAACTATTTGTTCCGTTTATGGTTCTAGCCAGTGGGGGCACTCATAAAAAAATTGTTAAACATTTCAGCGATATGACGTGGGTCCAGAGACTGCAGCTCCATTATCTTGTAGCTCCTGAATATGTCTTTTCCTATCTGTTTGCTTTCCAGAGTTTTCAGACACTATGTTTCCATACAGTTTTTTGGCAACATTCTTACTCTTATTCAGACGGCTTTCGATCTGAGATGTTTTCAGAGATGAAATTAGTAACTTGTAGTTTCTCTTATTGACCTTATACAATATCCTATGCTGTTCAGAAGGATAGTCCACGCTGCAAAATATACAGGTCCTTGAGATGTTCTCTGGCCAAGAGAACTTCTCCTGTCAACCAACCCAGGCCTTTGACGTTTTTTTACGCTTCGATGTGACTAAAGGAAAGGCCTGGTTAAAGCAGGATGATAGTTGACTGAGGAATAACGAGTATTGGTCATTTATGTCCTCGTATAAAAGAAAATATTATCCCAATCAACTGAATCTAAAAGTTCATAAAAGAACATTAATATTTCTGTCTGAGAAAACTCGGTAAGGGGCAGAGTTACACCCCTTAGATGTAATTGACTGAATTACGGCTGTAAACAAGCTGTGCTTCATGATCGGACAAACAGGAAGGGACCACCTCAGCTCTCACATGGTCAGGCTCGATATTAGTTAAAATATTATCGATGCATGAACCTCCTGTTGGTGATGGGCGGGTCACTGATGAAATCTGAGCTCTAATTGAAAAACTTTGAAAAATGTCGGAAAATAGTAAAAAACTGCCTGTCATAATTGCCTATCAAAATGAACATTGAAATCCCCACAGACAAATATCCTCAGATCAGGTTTTATGTAGGATTCTAAGCGATTCCTCAAAACATTTTCAAAAACAATGAAAAATCGCCCTGGGGGGATCTGTAAATAGTGATGATAGTGGTGTTTAATTCAACTATGTGAATGGTGACGGATTCAAAATTAAGTTCTGAGTTCAGGTGAGAGGTAACCTGCTTTTCCACAACGGTATACGAAAAGGAATCACTGACCAGAGCACATACTCCGCCCCTGATCCTATCAGACCTGCAGAAGCCACCTGCCACCCAATAGCCCTGAACACTCAGCGCAGCAAAGTTTGTTTTTAGATAGCCAGTGCTCGGTTACACAAGCAATGTCGACATTCCTACTGTGTAGCAGAGCTTCTAAAGGACCAGTTTTTGTTGGAAAATTGATTGAATGTTTTGGTGCAGAATCTTGATAGGCGGAGTCTGTTGGACTGACTCTATAAAAAAGAGTTGCTAGTATCCGAGAACATTGGCGAGGCCGACGGAAGAGCCATGGGGTCAATTTGCTCCTTGTCAGAACAAGAGATGGTTGTGATTGTGGTATTATAGGGAGTTGATGCAGAAGAAGACAGGTCAGACAGAGGATATGATGTGTCAGGTGAAGAGCTGGTAAAGGTACTGGGACTGGAGGCAGTTTGACAATTGTTTTTGGTATGGTATAAAAATTTGATCCGGGGTGGCCCCTCAACTGCTGCTCAGGAAACAATGCATTCAGCCACTTAGATAGTTTAACACCAAAAAGACTCTTGCCTGCTTTACTTAGATGCTTGCCACTCTTTGCAAAGAGCCTCTTGGCCAGGAAGTGATTTAAAAGAACCAGAGGGGTTTTAGTTGTTACTGATAGAGAAATGTACATATTGTTGACACACTCTATCTCAAAGGCTTCTGCAGGATGCTGTTTCAGCAGTTGAGGTACTTCGGTAAGAACTATTTTACATGAAAAAGTATTAATTATATGTAACAACATTCCCTTAACCTTAAACAGTGACCAAGGCTTGTATTGTTAGTGCCTCCAACAATTATAACAATGTCATTTTCATTAAAAGCTTTCCTACAACTGCTTAGCTTCGAAAGAACAAATGCCATAGGGGCGCCTGGGTAGCAATGTTCGAAAACCTCTGCATTTTTTAAAAGGGGCTGTAATGTTTCCTTAAGATCCCTGGAGTGACTATCGCCATAAATATGAATTTTACACTTTGGTGTCAGTCCGGGCTCATTAGACAAAACAGCTTTGTCCCATGGGGTATTACTGGTTGGTGATGCTTTGTTTAGTATTACTTTACTAGAGTTTCCATTAAGAGCTATTGTTTTATTGTATTTAGAGACATATGATTTGGCATTTTTTATTAACTCAAAACCACAACTAAAACTGTCTTTTTGTTGCTTACAATTTTTTTCTTCAAACGAAATGTTTTGGTTACTGAGGACTTTGTCAAGGCTGTTACAAAAATCAAGAGCACAAGTACTGTTGACTCCTCGCAGGGAATCTAAGTGAACATACTTGCCCTCAACCCTGTTCAAAATAATCAGGCTCCAGTGAGTGCCCTCACTGTTACAGTGTGATTGTAAATTTTGCGTGGAACCATGCTTAGGAGGCAAAGTAGAGTTACTTATGGGGGCTAGCAAGAGTTTAAAATTAGAACCTGTAATAAAGGAGGGCTGAGACTGAGAGTAAAGAAACCTAATATCAAGGCACTCAGCCGGTGACAACACTAGTACCTCGTCAGAATTCAGGTCCCTGATACCATCCCAAACCTCCTCATCACTCAGCCAAGTGGTTCGTTTAACTCTAGAGTTCCCAGTCTTTGGCAAGTTTTTATTCCTCGAACTCATGCTTTGGGCACCGTTCAAGGTTGAGCCGGAGGAAGGCGGCGGGACAGGACACCGCAGCCCAACAGGCGCCACAGACGGTGGGTGGAAAGGTAAATCAGTCTGCGTCGCTGTAGAACTCAGAGTCACTGGCAGGGGATGCTGATGCTGGCAACCATCATCATGAACCACGCTGGACTGCGGAGTTTGCCGGAGTTTGCAAGGTACCTAGTGCTACCTTGCACTAATGCCTCCGAGCATTTGGTGACTGCAGCAGTATCTTAGAGCTATCTTGCACTAATGCCTCCGGACACGTAGTGGCTGTGGAAGTAGCTCAGATCTAATAACAACGGATGAATAATATCATATAATTCCCACCATATAAATATCACTTACTATACCTAACATATCAAAGTATAGGAAATGTTATCACAAATCCTTAACTTAGCTATCTAGTATTGCAAATTTACCTAAGTCTAATTTATGACTAACGGTATCTAACCAAATTATCAAATTACTCTATCTGCCGTAAACACTCTATATGTCTGTACAAAAAAGAATATGTAGGCCATTACTGTCACGGGCGCTGGGCCCATTTTTTAAACGTTTATAGTTTCAAAATTTGTTATATGTAGTTAATTTTTTATAATCGAAATAATTATGATTTCGTTACAAATGAAACTGAAAACCATCTGAAACCATAAAAAGATTATAAAAGAGTGTTAAAGGAATGACAGAAACCGAAAACTATGTCATACAGACAAAGTGAGAGCCCTTTTACCTTTAGACCGCAAAATCAAAACACGTCTATCTTTGAGTAAGTGAAATCAATATAACATACTTCAAGCCTCTAGGATATTTATACCAAGATTTATTGTAATGACAACCAAGCAGATGGACAGTCTACCTTTAAACCTTTGACCCTGAAATATGCTGAGTATACACGAACTTTTAAGTCTTTAAGCTTCTTCCATTAAGAGCTATGATAAAACGACACCCCTTTTTTAAGACAGACGGGAAATCTAAGAAGTTCCTGACGAGTTTCTTATAATGAAACTTCAGTAGAAATTCACTAAGCCAAGCACCGGTATAACGAAAAATGAAAAATGTAAATATAAAACAATTTATTACAAAAACCCATAGCACCATATTATTTGATTGCTCGGTGAAAGCTAAATGAAATTACGGAAGCTACATGTGTTGGAATTTACAATAAATGATAATAACGCCAATAAGATTATATAAGATCTATTCATAAGTAAATTTAATGCATACGAGTACTGTGTCTAATTAGTATAGGAGTAGTGCACAGAATTCTATAGAAAACATATTATTTGTCAATGGACATTAAGTAGTGTAGACTTATTGTATTCTCTATTTATTTATTTATTTAAATGGACACACGTCTCAATTTTAACAGAGATTCTTGTGTGTTTTACAATTATTACTCGAATAGTTTAAAACAATGTATTGTATAGATATATAATTAAAACATATTCATGTATAAACTTCATGGATAAAGACCACCTTGACACAAAACCTGAGAGACACAGAAAGTGAGTGTATATACGTAAATATCCTTCTCCCTGTTAGTAGGGTACTAAATATTTTCCTTCCTAATTTCTGGAAAGTAGTTTGGCTTACGTTATGAGGTGGGGAAATCCATGTTCAAAATGAAAACACAGAGGTGGAAAAACTTTTACACATAAACAACTCCAGGTAAAATGTTTGCAGTAAACTTTACTATACGCTTCTTGCAGTTCGACATTTTGTTTCATTAGTGACATACAAAGTACCTTTACTACTTTCAAGTTTGTTAGTATAACAGTTTATACTTACAGAGATCGGGTAATATAGCTTTATCTGTGCAAGAAGTGTCCATGTAAAGCTTGTTTTAAAAATGAAGTTTAAAAGCGTAATAATGTATACACATAGATATAGGGAAATATATGCCTCGGCAAAATATGTCCGCGTAAAGAGTTTTGTACCTCGAATTTGTCTTGTAACATAAAAAACAAGGAGAGGAACAAATGTTAGAAAAGGAACGTAAATAATAAAATAAATTTATTACGGTGGGTTTAGTTGCACATAATTTACAGAACTATCGCAATAAAATATAACAAAATATTACTACACTTTCCAGCATGTGCAACGGTCTATTTCTTTATGTCTGTGTTACTATAAAGATTGCATGGCCCCTGTAAATAATTCTTTATTGACAGAATATGTATGTGTCAGGTGGCAATACATACACTCAGTTTTCATAGTTTTTACTTTAAAACTAGAAAACACACAAGAAAAATTAGCATTAGGATCAACAAGAGTGTTATAGGTTTTTATAAATAGTTTCGCATTTTGAAATGCTATCATGACCAAACGCCAGAACTCGTATAAATCTATAATTTCATGCAAACAAGATTTTACCACAAAATTCTTGTTACTATTAGTTTTTGAGGTTTTAAAATTGAAGTAGTTTATTATTAGGACGTAAACAATGGAAATACACAATTTCAAACATCTAAATTTAGTTCTTTAAAAGATGATTTATTCATAACTTTGTCATGTTGAGACATTTTATAAAACTAATGTGAGTATTCGAATTCCATCGGAGTCCTTTAAATTTTGCTTTTACTTTGACTTTGTTTGCTTTCACAACCAATTGGGGGGATTTACAAAAAATCTGTGATACCACTCAGGTTGTCTTGAAATAAGTTTTATTGATAATAAGCAACAACTTTTTAAACAACACAATCAAACATTTAGTAAAAATTTAGTGTTATATGAAATAATCTCTGTAGTCAATTACATAAATATCCAATTGAATGAAATACCTTTATCACAAGGTAATGTCTTATTAGACTGTGAAGGCCTCAGAAGTTATTTCAATTCTGATGGAAAATTGTGTTACACTTTAACAAAATAAAGTACGTAGTATTTTAAAGCCAATTATTTTTATGCTTGATATTAGGTACGAGGCCAATCTTTTTTGCTAGATCATTGTGGATTTTCGAGTTATATACATTGCCGTCTGTGACTAAAAAACACCTATATAAACTTTTCGGTGACTTTTAATTTCCTTGAGATGATAGGAGTGCTAATCACTGAACTTTGCAATATATGTAATTATGGAAATATATAATCGGAATCCATTAATCTTGTACCGAATGGACGAAATACATGGAATAAACATGTGAGGCGTTCAGAGGCCAATCTGACTAACTCCATTTTTTAAATTTTCGGGTTTTAAACAGGGTTGGAATTGTCAATTGAATAATTTTCAGTGGGCAAAATGACTAACTCCACAGTTCAATGGTTTGCCGCTAGAATTTGCGCTATCTACTCTGCCAACTGAATATTTTACTGGTTGTTTCAGTAGCCAAAAGTGATTAACTCCATGTTTCCATGACAGTTGTTGTTTATTGTTAAACTGCTTGTGTAAAAGGTTATGTTTTGTGCAATATGACGGTGTTTTACACCTTTACAATGTTTGTTTATGTTGTATGATTATATTATGAGCTTTATTTCAATAAGGAAAAAGCCTACAATGAGTGAGCTCAGTAGTGAAAGTGACATTTTTGGTGACAACACGGACTCGGATCCAGACTTTATACCAGGTTCAGATTTAGACAGTACTAAATTTAATAATACTTCATTTCGGTTAAGTCGAAGCCTTAAAAGTTCAAGTACAGACTCTAATGAGGTTCACCAGTCAAATGATGGGTTATGCGAGGAAATCAGTGAATCTGTAATTTTTAAATGTTGAGGTTAGGCCTAGCCCTGTAGCTGTTAGAGGGCGTAAACGTAAAAAGAAACCCTGATAGTTGGAAGAGGAGAAAACACAATAAAAAGAAACTTTCTGGTAAAGAGTATAAAACTTACATCGCTTTCAGCATACAATCGCTGAAAAAGTCTTTAATGACAAACAGTGTAAGTGTGCAAGAAAGTGCAATGACAAAATATCACCAGAGGACAGGGAAACTCTTTTCAAGTCATTTTACAGTTTAGGTAATCAGACCCAACAAAACATATTTATCCACGGTTGTGTGAAATCAAATAGTATTATCAGACGTCGACCTACCAATCAGTCTAAGCCACCAAGAAGCCATAGTTTTTCGTTTTTTGTCAGAGTCAAGAACGTCGACATTCGGGTTTGTAAAACATACTTTAGACAAACCTTTCAAGTGTCTGATGGCCGAATTCATAATTGTTGTGTATAAGAATGAAATAAACTGTGTTGTAGATGGAAGAGGAAATTCCAACTCCAGGAAATAAAGTTGACATTTCCGATGTTGTTAACCATATAAATTCATTCCCTGCTTACTGTAGCCACTATACAAGGTCACACAACCCCAATAGAAAATATTTACACCCTGACTTAAACAATTAAAAAAATGTATCACTTGTGTGTCTTGTGGTGTGATGAAAACCAAAAAGCTCCGGTTAAAGAAAAAATGTATTATCATGTATTTTTCAACAAATTTCAATCTGCATTTTAAAACCACTACTTAAAGACACTTGTCAAGTGTGTGATTGTTTTAAAAATAGACTTACACTAGCAAATGAAGATGAAATGAAATTAATAGAAATTGAGAAGGAGCTACATCTAAAAAAGGCAGAACAGGCAAGAGACAGTTTAAAGGAAGACCAGGGTAAATGTTCGGATTGACTATTACGTGTTAACTTTCGATCTCCAGAAACCTTTGGCTTTCCCTAAACTGTCTACATCTGTAGCATACTATAAAAGAAATCGGTATGTTTATGACTTTGGTATTCACGTTTTTAATAATAAAAAAGCCTACATGTATGTATGGCCTGAAACCGAAGGTTCTAGGGGTTCTCAGGAAATAAGTTCTTGCCTTACAAAACACCTGACTATCCATGGCAATAATGCAAAACATATTGTGATGTACTCAAACTCATGTGGCGGTCAGAATCGCAACATCAAAGTTGTTTTATCTCTTATGAAATACCTGCAAAATCAGCGTGGTAACACTGAAAACTATTGACTTGAAGTTCCTTTTTACCAGGTCATAGTTACCTCCCAAACGACTCAGATTTTTCTTTTATTGAAAAGAGAGCAAAAATTAGTAGCAACATCTATTCACCGAGAGATTGGTATGATATTATTCTTAGTTGCAGGAAAACGAACAAATATTTGCTCACTGAAATGAACCATGAAGACTTCTATTCAACAGAGACTTTAGAAAAATCTATCACGGACAGGAAAAAAATGTTGAAGGTGAACCAGTGAACTGGCTGAAAATTAGATGGAATAGAATTGAGAAGACCGAACCATTTGCTGTAAAGTATAAACTTTACTTTCTCACCAGACATGCCATTTGGAAAAATAAACATCCGAAAGAAAGAACATAGACGTCCCTTGGAAAACCTAGCCAATGTGCCACAAGATCTTGTTTATCACACATCAAGAGCGATCACCATGGCAAAAAAGAAGGACATGATGAACCTATTGAAGTTTATACCTCCAGTTCATCACAACTATTATAAAAACTTAAAAACTGAAAGAGGTGTCCTGGAAAATGAACCTGGAAGTGATGATGACTTCATTACCTACTCAGACTAATGATAAAGAACCTAAATGTTATCTGTATTTAGGCTTAGGACTTATTTTTTTTCCTAGTTTCCAAACTCAGCCTACTATTTTTTGTTATCTATAGTAACACTGATAACTTTTTTATTTAACAGATATTTGTTTGCTTTGTATTTGTTTAATAAAAGTAACTTGTATACAAACCACTCAGAATTTTTGTCAACACCTTTCAGTTGGCAATGTGATTAACTCCATATCAAATGGTATTTTTTAATTTTTTTAAAGATATATATTTTTTTCCTTTTTTTTAATTAAGTGTTAAAAGGCTTCCCTTTACAGTAAAAAGTGAATGGGTTTACTTAAAATGTGCTAAAGCCATAGCAGAGGTTTTTATTCTTAAGTAACTTTAACTGTTAGTTACGAAAATTTCTGTTTTATGGAGTTAGTCAGATTGACCTCTGAACGCCTCATGTATGAGGTCGTAGTAATAAATATTATAAATTACAAAGGTTACATGCACCACTTATAATGTCTAAAATTAAATGTATGACTTTTTTTGGCGTCTAGCCGCCATAATAAAATAAAGACGAACTTAAATTATAATAGAGGAGAGCCTGGTGGTTCTGATATTCTTTAGGATATTTAATACGTTATTTAAATGTTGTTAAAACACTAAAATTTACTTCGATAAAATGAAAATGTTAACTGAAAACTGCAATTTCGGTGGACATAGCTCGAAAATTAATCCAGTCATCAAAACTCAAAAATTTTGTAGTTCTGACGAATCGTTCCCAAGGTATCTGCAGGAATATCCAAGAAATCCTTGTTGTTTTCCTTCAGACGCTAACAAATTTGAACAAGCTTTTAACCTTGAATTTAATGTTGAAATGATTAAAATAATAATTATACATTTTATTCCCAAAGAGTAATTTTAAATGTTTAAATGTTCCTCTAGCGTTTAAAAAATAGCAACAAAGCGTCTTAAATAAATAGGTATCACATTTCTCAATACAGTTTTACTATAAAACTTTTTTACAAGGATTAGAGTTATAATTTAAAAGCCAATGTTTTTCTTCTTCAATCATCAATACAGTGAAGTATTTAGACACAAATGATCACTAATTGCAATTAGCGTAACTAACAGTCGACGGGAGCCTCAGTCCATTACAGGAAACTTCATTATCTCGAGGTACATCTGGTGACGGTAATAATCCATATGATTCATATTTGTCACAGTGTTTAGGGTGGAGAGCAATATTAAGGATTTTTTAGTATTACGACACTGTATTTTAAGAATTTAATGAAATCTACTCATACCAATTTAAATATTATTTATATTGCTATTATTATCCTAAAGTAATATTGAAAATTCCTAAAGTAATATTGAGTGAATGAACTACTGTAGAAAAACCGAACTCACTCATGATAACTTACGTGTTCATTGCTAAGCCTTCCCTAGTCAGTGCCCGGCTAGGTATTATATTACTAATACATAAGAACCTATCAATTACTACGTGTAGGACGAACCCTGGCAGGATCAAATCCTGACCCTTGAACGCTTAAAGATTTGTTCCTCACTTAATAGTTTTGAAAATTTTAATTGAGGTCGCTTTGTAAGACTTATAAAACGTAGATGACTGAGTTTGTCATAAAATGTTTATAAACGCATTAAATTTAAATAATATAAATGGAACTACATTTATAAATAAAATCCTATATTGAACTTAAAAATTAATTTTTAATCAGTCATAAAAAAGTTTTTCCAATCAGTAATAACCATGTATTTACAGACATAAGTCAAAGCAAGATACTTAATAGCAGTAAACGGGTTAAATTCAGCTAGTTATGAAATAAAGTAGGAAGAAAAAATCACCATGATCTTGTTTAAAATGGGAAAATATATTCAAAGCCCCAATTAAGTTTTACATTAAAATAATGTCTTGAGTTATTTCTTAAGTATCCGTCAAATATGTAAGAAGATGCTTGTAATATGTCCCATAATGGTTATATTTAACTTTTGATTAGCTGAGCTAGGTGAGCTTAACCTAACCTAATCTAACCCAACCCAACCAAGTCCAACCAAAAGCCAACACAATCCAAACCAAACCAACAAACTAACCTCACCAAACCTTACCCCAACAAACCACACCACATCACACTTCAACTCACTTCGCCATGCTATACCTAGCCTAGCCTAACCTGGTCTAGTATTACGAATTTTAGTCCAGCCTATCCTCGCCTAGTCTATAATATTCAAGCAATAATATTTCAGTTCTATAAAAGAGTTAACCAATCCTTTTTAAACTAAAGATTCAAATAAAAGATGTTAAAAACTTTTTTAGTGTTTAAATATGCACACATCGTTTCTCAGACTATATATTTATATTTTCCGAATCATATATAGCTGATTATTAATCAGCACGGACTAAAGTCTTCATTATAATTTGATGAAATAATAAAATTAATAACTTGAATGTCATCTCATATTGGAATACTGATTACTCTCAACTAATATTAACACTTAACCTAAATGTCTGTCCTTTTAATCTAGTGTTTCACTAAAAGCATAGGATATATAATAATTCTATTACATTTTAAGAATAATTAATGTAGCCAATTACATATTTCGATACCGTAAATGAGTAAACAAATTAAATCAATACAACTAACTGATTTCAGCCTGTAAAAGGATAGTAAATTTAGCCAAACGGTACGTTTCTCCATTTTATTCACTAAATTATTTCTTTAATATATTTCACGGCAAAATATTATGGAAAAAAAAACTTTGACTACTGTACAAATACAGATAGTGGTGTTTTCAGGCACCTTAATGTGATTTGTCACTAGTATTCTACGGTTGTTATTGAACTAGATTATCTGAATAATATATAGTGAAAACCTCTGAATACATAGTGCTTAAAAACTTGGGAAGGCGAAGTGAGGTTTTAAAACACAGGTTATTCTGTTATGGATGGATAAACGGGTATGAGATCAGATACAACATTAGAACAAATCTCTACCACTGTAGCCCACACTCACTGTCGCAGTAGCACATACACTGTCACTGCTGCCCACAAACTTTGTATCTGTAGCGCATAATCACTGCCAATGTAGCTCACAAACACTGACACTGTAGCCCACACTCACTGTCGCAGTAGCACATACACTGTCACTGCTGCCCACAAACTTTGTATCTGTAGCGCATAATCACTGCCAATGTAGCTCACAAACACTGACACTGTAGCCCACACTCACTGTCGCAGTAGCACATACACTGTCACTGCTGCCCACAAACACTGTATAATCACTGTACTGCGCACATACACTGTCATCTGTATCTGTAGCGCATAATCGCTACCACTGTAGCTCACAAACACTGACACTGTAGCCCATACATTGTCAATGTAGCTTAAACAAACTGTAATGCTAGCCCATGAACACTCTCACTATAGCCCATGCACACTGCTACTCTGCAATACGCACACTTAGTGTGCACGTTCCAACACCGGTACGGATCTATTTAGGTAAGAAACTATACAGTAAAATATAATCGTCAATTTAAGGTTCAGGAGACTCAAAACACCTTACTTTATTAGTTTTACTCTCCAGTAGACACATTAATTTAAGTGAAATGAATTTATTTCCATAAAGTTATTAGTGTGTGTCTTTAAATTCTGAAGAACCCCAGACCAACTAGCAGTTATATTAAACTTAAAACTTAAAAATAGAACAAAATCATTTAGTTTTTTCATATAATTTCTACAATGCGATTTATTTGGATGCCATTTTATTTTATTTTTTTCATCAGTTTAAATTTTAGATGGATTTTGTAAAGAAAAACGATCTACTGCACTTTTCTTTATGGTAACATTTACCGAAAATTTCATTTATTAGCTTCGTACGCCAATTAGGTTAAATATGGCAGTCACTCAAACTTAATTAAAATTATAAATCCGTTATTCATAATGTAATAAACATACCATATACCGCAAACCTCTGAAATATGTAGTGCTCGACTACTATACAAATTCTGACAGTGGTGTTGTCAGGCACCTTGTTGTGATCTGTCACTAGAATTCTACGGTCATTATTGCACTAGATCTCTTTAAAATATATACTAAAAATGTCTGAATATATAGTGCTTAAAACTTGGGAAAACGAACTGAAGTTAAAAATTTATCCTCGAGAAACGTGAATGAGATCAGATACAATATTAGAAGAGATCCCCGCCACTCCAGCCCATACACGCTGTCGTAGTAGCCCCTTACATCGTCACTTTCGCCCATAAACTCTGTCTCTGTAGGGCAGAAACACTACCACTGTAGCTCCCAACACTGTCCAGTACCCCATACACACTGTCGTAGTAGCCTTTACACTGTCACTGTCACCCACAAATTCTGTCTCTGTAGCGCAGAAACACTGCCACTGTAGCTCAAAACACTGTCCAGTAGCCCATACACACTGTCGTAGTAGCATATACACTGTCACTGTCGCCCACAAACTCTGTCTCTGTAGCGCAGAAAAACTACCACTGTAGCTCCCAACACTGTCCAGTAGCCCATACACACTGTCGTAGTAGCCTATACACTGTCACTGTCGCCCACAAACTCTGTCTCTGTAGCGCAGAAACACTGCCACTGTAGCTCAACAACACTGTCCAGTACCCCATACACACTGTCGTAGTAACCTATACACTGTCACTGTCACCCACAAATTCTGTCTCTGTAGCGCAGAAACACTGCCACTGTAGCTCAAAACACTGTCCAGGACCCCATACACACTGTCGTAGTAGCCTTTACACTGTCACTGTCACCCACAAACTCTGTCTCTGTAGCGCAGAAAACACTGCCACTGTAGCTCAAAACACTGTCCAGGAGCCCATACACACTGTCGTAGTAGCCTATACACTGTCACTGTCGCCCACAAACTCTGTCTCTGTAGCGCAGAAAAACTTCCACTGTAACTCACAACACTGTCCAGTACCCCATACACACTGTCGTAGTAGCCTATACACTGTCACTTTCGCCCACAAAGTCTGTCTCTGTAGCGCAGAAACACTGCCACTGTAACTCACAACACTGTCCAGGAGCCCATACACAATGTCGTAGTAGCCTATACACTGTCACTTTCGCCCACAAATTCTGTCTCTGTAGCGCAGAAACACTGCCACTGTAGCTCCCAAAACACTGTCCAGGAGCCCATACACTCTGTCTCTGTAGGGCAGAAACACTGCCACTGTAGCTCAAAACACTGACCAGGAGCCCATACACACTGTCATAGTAACCTATACACTGTCACTTTCGCCCACAAAATTCTGTCTCTGTAGCGCAGAAAACACTTCCACTGTAACTCACAACACTGTCCAGTACCCCATACACACTGTCGTAGTAGCCTATACACTGTCACTGTCGCCCACAAATTCTGTCTCTGTAGCGCAGAAACACTGCCACTGTAGCTCAAAACACTGTCCAGTACCCCATACACACTGTCATAGTAACCTATACACTGTCACTTTCGCCCACAAACTCTGTCTCTGTAGCGCAGAAAAACTTCCACTGTAACTCACAACACTGTCCAGTAGCCCATACACACTGTCGTAGTAGCCTATACACTGTCACTTTCGCCCACAAATTCTGTCTCTGTAGCGCAGAAACACTGCCACTGTAGCTCAAAACACTGTCCAGGAGCCCATACACAATGTCGTGTCTCTGTAGGGCAGAACACTGCCACTGTAGCTCAAAACACTGACCAGGAGCCCATACACACTGTCATAGTAACCTATACACTGTCACTTTCGCCCACAAAATCTGTCTCTGTAGCGCAGAAAAACTTCCACTGTAACTCACAACACTGTCCAGTAGCCCATACACAATGTCGTAGTAGCCTATACACTGTCACTTTCGCCCACAAACTCTGTCTCTGTAGCGCAGATACACTGCCATTTTAACTCACAACACTGTCTCAGTAGCCTATTCGCAATGACTCACTGTAGCCATAGACAGTGTTTAGGTTGCCCATAAATACTGTCACCGTAGCCCTTAAACATTGTTACTGTAACCCATACATTCTGTCACAGTCGCTTATAAACACTGTCACTGTCGCCTATAAATACTGTCACTGTCGCTTATAATCACTGTCACTGTATACAATAAATAATGACGCTGTAGCCCATACACACTGTCACTCTGCAATAGTGACACTTATTATGCAGGGGCCAACTCCTGTACGTATCTATTTAGGGAAGTAACTGTAAATTAAAATATAAATCTCAATTTAAGGTTCAGGAGAGTCAAAACACCTTACTTTATTAGTTGTACTCTCCATTAGAGACAATAATTTAAGTGAAGTGAATTTATTACTATGAGGTCATTAGTGTGTCTTTAAATTGTGAAGAGAGACTAATTAGCAGTTATATAACTAACATTATTTTATTTTCCTTTTCAGTGAAACTTATTCTATATTTTGCATTTGAACGACGAATAAAATACATATATTAATATTATTGGTATATGACTGAAACGTACCTTATAGGATTGAACAGCCGGTATAATGTGACACAATACCTCACCAGGCTGGCCAACGATCTTAGTCGGGTTATTTATAAAACACATTTGTGTACAAAGTTTACACTTGTTTCAGAAGTGTTATGGCCAGTTCTTGGCGATCGTACAATTCTTGGATTTGCAGGAAATCGATACTGGAAATGTTAAAAGCGTTTCATAACACCTTTTTCTTTCCTCTAGATTCGTAAATAACGGAGTTGTGAGAACAACCGTCGTATTGAAACTAATTGTTTACAAAACCAACCTAAAATTTCAAGTTGATTAAAAAATAAAATTAAATGGCACCAAACCAGTCGTATTGTAAAATGTAACATACGTTTTACAGTTTTAATACCAAGAAAAGTAGTGTCTTGTGTTTATAATGGAAAGAAATTTTAAGAATGAAATATTTTAACCAGGATAAATTAAAAACTGTAGGAGATAAATGTATATTTAGTATAGTATCTACATGTGTTATGGTTTCAGAAAGTGACATACTTTTTTATATTTACGATTTAATAAATATAAAAAAATGTTTGTAAAATTTAAAAAATCTGCCATTCCCTCTATTCATGAGTATCATATAAATAAACATTATTATCCTTCTTGTTATGGCCTGATTATACGATACCTTTAAACACTAGTATAAAGGACTAAAACTCATCCTGGAATTTAATAAAATATTTTTTCCCACTTCAGAAAAGGTATAATAGATATAACAAAAGTGTGAAGTATTTAAAAGGTTACAATCAGCACAGTGCAACAAACATTTTATGAACAAAATTAATATTGTAACATAAAATGAAGAATTATCATATGCTGTTATTGAACTATATAATTGAGGAATATTAAATTAAGTATACGAGCAAACAGTCACATTGTACGAAAAAAATTAGTGACATTTGAAATATAAAATTGTGGCACTTGCATGCCAATGTTAAATTAGAAATTCGTAAATAAACTCTTGACCATGCTGCAGACCTTTTTTTATTTTAACCCTCCAGTTTTTAAAAGGAAGCTTAAACTGAATCAGAAATGTAAAAACACCAGGGAATCTCAAATTAATAATGTATCACTCTCAATGCATTGGAGTTGTATTAAGACTTTAAATCGTAGTGATTTGTTGTAAGCTTCTCCGGAATCTTGTACCATGAACATATCGTACTGCCCAACCGCATATATGAGTAAGTATACTAAGTTGTGGCCAAGTAAGCATATACTAACGCCCACAATATTTTAGAGGACATCTTGTTACTCCTGTTTGTAATTGAAAAGCGTAAAGGACATATTATTTCTATTTTTTGCAGTTTAAGGGCGTAAATGAAAGTGGAAATTTAGAGCTACAGTTATTTCTCACTCAGTGGCAAAAATATTAACTTTATCAGTCGGAAGATAAATTCGACCAATTTGTGCAACAAGGATACTTAGATCGCATAAAAGAAAAGAAATATTTTGAAGCAACAAATTAAATATAGTTAAAGGATTAGTACTGGATTATTCGTTCATTAAACTTATGAACACTGTTTTCATTTCAAGTTTGCTAACACAAAACTTAACTTAAACTGTGGCTTGTTAACTAACTGTGTTTACGTTTCTTCTTGTGTCAAGCAGCTAGTTCTTGCCCGCTAGCTTTAGCAACATTATTCAGCTAGCTAGAAGTATGTACTGTCACAGGAGCTTCAGGCTCCTATTGCGAGTGTTTCTGGAATGAATAGTGTTTTACCATTAGCAGAATGTAAAGTCTAAAATACAGTTAGTAAATGTTTTGAGTTAGGTATTTTTAAAAGTATTAAATAATAAAACACTTGTATAGTTATTTGAAATATAATTGTACTTCTTAAAGATTACTATAGGTTATTTCAAGTATTAAATGTAAGTTACAAAATATGAAATAATAATTATACTCATGTATTTTAAGCAAAACTGTTCAAATATCCTTATTTTTTAGTACTCATAAACTTACTGATTATTGTACATCCCAATTATTAACAGAGTTTTACAAGGGTACTTTCAGTACATGGAACATCAGATAGTAAAACGACTTAATCTTAGGACTTAAACATAAGTACAAAGTTTCCTCCTCAGTTTGGCTACCAATAAGTTTTAATATAATTTAACACCATGGTAGGAAACGCAACCAACTTTAATCTTCGTTCAAGAAGATATTAAATATCTGTATTTCTAGTATTATAACTAAGACATTGAGTATTTTTTGCAAACTTATGAAAATGTATGTAATGGTTAAAAAATCGGAAGATTTTTAATTTTGTAAATAGCGGTCTCTATGACGCAAACTTAGGTGGGCGGCTTACAATAATTATTACTAGCAATATATATTTGCTGCTCTAAATATAAACCAACCAAAATATAAACCCTAAATATTAACCTAATGTCCCCAAGAAGTTATACCAGAGGTGACGCAGTTAAATTCCGTTACTGTTTACGAAGCTGATGAAACATGTCCCTTTCCAGACTTCGCACAAACTACTATAATTGGACAAACGTCACTCAGCTCACTATTAGCATTACCCAGTCTATGAAGAGAATATTATTATCAGTCGTCAAGTTAATTTATAAATTTGGCTAACCAGTTTATTACAATAATAAGGTTTACTAAAATATCACCAACATTTTGAGGCACAATGAGGTTATTCCTTTTAGATTACTGGACATGGTTTTGAAGTTCATGTTCCAGAAACTCCACTTTTTCTTTGACCAATCGAAGAATTTCAACAGTTTTAAAGATTTAGGAAGATTTGTAAAGATCTGAAGAGAGTTAAAATATTATTAGCCCGATCAATAAACAAATCTTAAAGTAAAAACATCTTAAAGAAAGAGACAGAGATATCATAAGATCTTTTCAAATCTTTAAGAAAGAGAAGAAAAGTAGAGTTACGATCCTTTGTTTATAATGTTAGTGTTATAATAATATACCATTACGGAAATGTTTGGTTTTGTGCATACTATGACTAGAAAATAACACGTAAATAGATCCTTTGACGTTAAACAGGCAGCTTTTGTGTGTCAGCTATATCGGAAACTGCAAACTGGTTACAGTACATTACAAGCACGTAGCGGTCTGCTTTGTTTACCAATATTGGCATGACCTAATTTTCGTATACATTATTTAGCTGCTGCAACATACATTAATTCGGTAGCGTTACATAATTCGTTGCTATCTATTCATTGGTGTAATTTGCGGTATCGAATGAATTTGTTTTTACTATCTATAGGTAAAATTACGGTCTATATGTCAATCTATCTTCCCTGTAATTTTACACTCAAGTACTAAATCGATTCCAATTTTTAAATTTTACTTCTTGTCCATATCAAGGACGAATTTAAACTTACTTCTCTCTGGCTGTTGGTGCGAGGATGCAGAAACACAACAACAATTTACTATCCGAAAGTAAAAATAATTGGTATTAAAATTGAGTAGTAGCAGTGATGAATATATGCAAGCTAATCTAAATTAGCAACACAAATAGTTAAGGATTTGTACGCTTACTCTATATTATACGCTTCAAAATGTATTTATTCATCAAAGTAATAAAATTTCAACATTTTTTATTTTGAAATACTCAACTTTAATTAATAACGTTCGGCATTATAAAATGAGTCAGGTTTGTTTATTTATTTATAGATATTTCCAGATATTTCTTACGCAATATTTATCTAACCTCGCTTTTTCTGAAAGATGAAGGTTTTTTTTAATACTGCTCCAGAGTTGTAATAAAAATTGTGCCTTTTATGACTGGGTGGAATTAATGAGTGTTAGTAATAATTCTGATTTTTATTTTACTTTTAGTTTTTAAAATACTAAAAAATTTTGTAAAGATATATGTAAAATATATTAAATTCAAATTTAGGAGGTGCAGTTCGAGCGGTCTAAAGTGTCGGACCGGATTTGCGTTAGTTACAGGTTCACATCCTGTTTATGTCTGAAGTTTTTTTCTGTCAACATAGCTCTTCGATAGCTATTCTAATAAAACAGTACAGATTCTGCAGAACTTTACGTGGGAGGAGCACTATACACGTTTTGATTTAAAGAAATTATGTCTTTTTGTTGTTGTTTGTTCATGCCTCAGCTTGAAGAAAAAGTTTTACCTTATTAATGTCAATCCTACTCAAAAATAGTTTAAACAATAAATAAAAATCAGCAAATTTTATTATAAATATTAGGTACGATGTAAAACTCTACAATAAGGAATGTCTGCTTGATCGGAACTTTATAAAGTAAAGCTGTTAGAAAAGAAATAGTATTATAATTACTATTTGTATTTGTGTCATAAAATTTTCACCGTGAGGATTATTTTTGATGAAGGAAATTCATTTATATAGTATATAAATATGCAGTAATCTCTATTGAATGGATCCATATAGATTAGTTCTGACAGAAGAGACATAGGACTATAGTTACTATTTGTACTTTGCTATAACGTTTTCACCACAAGGATAAAATTTTGATGGGAGAAATTCGATCATACAGTATATAAATACACAGTAATCTCTATTGTAATTAAATGTGAGTGGCGCGATAAATGGGGCAATTCACTTGAGAAAGCAACCTGGCATTCAACTTACAGTTCAGTACATTTATTTCTACCCCGTTTACTGTGGCAAGCCGCGTGGTTACACAGATTACATTATGTAACCGGATATTCTGATCTGCTTTGCGGTACCGGATTCAGCGGGAGATGGCTTATCTTAAAGTAGTATGACAGCCTTGAACATTTGATATTCCACTGCATGATCTCATATATCACTCGTCTCTTTGAATTGCGTTTCATAAGAATGGAAAATTATATGTGTATCAAATAAATGTAACAAGCTACCAGTGCATAGCACGTGGGTGGATAATGTACAGTAACTGTAACTAATCAAACGATCTTTATAAATAAATGAAGTCTGGCTATGCTATAAATGAAAGATTTTGACGTGCGACATACAGAAAAACTTCTCGTTGGGACAAGAAACTTCAGTTTTTCTCTCACGTTTGGTGTTGAGCTAAAACTAAGTGGACAGTTATTATTCTTAATCTATTATTATTTTATTATTATATTATTATAAGAGGTGATTTTTTTCTCTCATGGAGAGTTCCGTGAAAAATGAATAATGACATGATGAAGGTAATGGAGTAACTTTATTTTATTATTTGAAGAAAATAGAAACAATAAAATGTTAGTAACAAATGGTTGAAATTTATTAATAAATAGCAATAGTTGGTTTATAAAATGGTGAATTGCAATTTAAATTGATAAATTTTCAAATAAACATTTAATCAAGTAAACCTAATTAAAGGATTAAAAATAAAATTATGACTAACAAATCGTAGGATTGTGCAAAAGAACCCATACTTAATTTTTAAATTTGGAAGCAATAATGAGGATAATAATTAAAATCATTATAATCAATAAAATACTAATATTAGTTAATTAACGATGGTGGCGCGGGTTCCTCCGATACTGAGGATATACACCGCCGTAATGATTGGGATGTGTTAAAATAATTTGAAGATCTGGTAAAGTATAAGTTGTGTCCCAATGAATCCTGACTGACAAATGAGCAAAAATGATAATAAAGTAAGACTTAACGTAAGTACCCCGAAAGATTAACAAAGTATTTGTGTTTACCTATGCAAATTAGATAAAAGGTAAATTATTTTATATAAACTGGAAAACAGGTAACTGATATAAAGGTAAGAAATGAACTAACGGTATCTAAAACGGTATCTTGGTCTTATATACCCAATACCTGCATTCAATCAATTAAAGTAATTACAAATTGAAGGAAGTATGATTCTGAGAGTGTATGGATAAGTCGGTAATGGAACAAATAATAATTTTTGAAGATGATTCCATGTACATTATAAATGGGTGCTCATGCAGGAGTATTGTTTAGTTATAAATATTTCTGAATTAAAAATCCATATTTTATGTAAGATAATACAATAATTTACAAAAATAGTAAATAAACTTTTATTATTAACAATTATATGTATTAAAGCAAAGTTTTCGAGTACAAGTGAATGTAACATTCTATGTTTCGTTCATTATTCAGAGTGGAGTTGAATGTAGTTACTGCGGAATGTGGTGGGAAGTATTAAATTAATTTAAACTGCTAGTTAGTCTGAACGTATTCTGTCGAATCAAGTGATAAGTTTAGTTTTATAAATTTAAAAATAAAAGCTAATATGGGGATGTATGCTGAAATGAATTGTTTACTTTCTTATTGTTTAAACCCATGTAACAGGTAGTCATTGTAGTTCTGGTGATCGCAAACTGTAAATAACAATTTTCCTATAAATGCAGTGAACACTTACAAGTTGTGACTTCTAGATGAACAGAACTGTTTATGAAATCCATAGATAAATCTTATAATTTGTCGTATGAAGGTATTAAATGAAGTATAACTTCGGAAACAGCGTAAATGCCTTTATAAGACCAATTGCAACGAGGTGTTTCATCTTCTTCTCCTAACTGAAAACAACCCTTTTGGGCGAAATTTACTTTTTTAGTCTTACTCATCCATAAATATACAATTTGGTGACTTTTTATTGCTCTGATCATCGATGGGCCAGTCACAAATTCTGGACTAGTCACTCCGTAAACAGAGCAAACGTATGTATAGGACTAATTGCAACATAATTTCCTTCATGACCTTCTTGTCCTAGCTGATAAAAACTTTAATTTTTAGTCTTACACCTCGATACATATACCTTTCGGTGACGTTTTATTGCTCTGGCGATCTCTGGGCTCTCTTGGTGGGGTTGGAGACCCTCTGCGGATTCTAATCATGAGCACCATTTTTATCATTAACTGAAGAAGAATTGATAAATTAATTTTTAATTTATCTGTAGAGGTCCTCTAAGAAGGATTATCGTGAGGTCATTCTAGTATGGACATGAGTGTTAGGAAAGGAATCTGGTGGAAATACCAAGAGCGGGGTAGGTGAGACAAAATCATTAAATTGATAGTGTTTACATAAATCAAACGTCAAGAAAACTTAAGTTGTACATTATTGCAACTGTAACTGTAGCCTCTTTGGTATAAGATTGTAGGTAAACGGAGATTATTATTGCTTTGTAAATTAAAAGCTTCCCGAATTTGGACTAGATGGAGTTTGCCCTTGCACTGTGACATTTAGTGCCGCAATAGACACTCAACACGGGTATTAAGACTTACAGTACATGTCAATGGTTGTTTTATTTACAACAATTTCTGTGTTTTGTAAGCTTAGATGCGAGTCTAAAATATTAATAGTATTGGTATACATCTATTTATAAATCAGTGTGAATGATTTCAAAGTTAAGAAAGAATTACTGGTTGATTTAACTTGCTATTTATGTATTTTACAAATTGCCACCATTTCAGATACATAGGTCCGAAATTTAAATGTTAGAGTCGAGAAGATATTAAGGTTTGTTGGATTAACTTAATGTTTATTAATGTCCAAAAATGTGAAGGGTGAAGAAATAAATATTTACCTACCCTGGAGTGTGCATGTGTAACAACGTTTTGTTATGGCCTTCGTTCATTTAACATAAACCGCTCTTTATAATCGTGATGTTTAACTGGAAAAACATGGATGTTTATAACCATGTTGAAATCATATTAATATTGGTAATTTTGAATAGTAGTATGTATAACTGCTGCATTGTGTTTGATGTTTTCTTTCGGAGTTACGAAAACCACTAAAAAGTTGTAAAGGTTTTGGTACTCACTTTGGTAGCGTGCTATTTTATACACAAAACAGGAAAAATTACAATACTTTTCAGAAAAAATTAACAAAACTACACTTTATTATACATACATTTGTGTCAAAAATACTATTATTTGGCTATCCAGTGCCGAAGTTAAATGTATTCAAGATTAAGAAATATCAAAAGTAATTTCGTATGGTAGTAAATTTCCCTAACTAAACTAAATAACAGAAGATCCTCACTGGTGTTTCTACAGAAGATCCTCACTGGAGATATCGATTGCTCGGAGTTACTCCACCTCATCAATCTCAGAGTACCTGGTAGAACTCGGTCTCTGGATATCTTCTGTGTACAGCATTGCTCCACCAACTATGAATTTCACAGTGTCATCCCCAGATTACACCGGCTTGGTAACCTAATCTGCCATCACCACGACTTTTTTTTGCAATAGTGTGTCATCGCTGAAAAGGATATTTTTATTATTGGGCTACACTATGTAAGCATTATCTGATACTGGATAGTTAGAGCATTGTTATACCAGTTCGTTTTATAGCTCTTTTGTATTTTATTGTTGAATTGTACTAGTTACTGTATTTGTTGATTATTGCCCTACTATATTTCGTAAATAGTTATTGCACCTTGCCGATATTGCAGTTATTTTCAATGTGTTTTTCTATGTAGATATTATTGTTATTTATTACTTAATATATTTATTTTCTATATAAACTGTATATTTTAGATATTAATGGCATGTACTGGTTGCATGTTGTTGGTTGTTGTATTAATTTGTTTTATGGTATATGAATCTATACAGACTGCTCGTGCATGAACTAGTCATAATGAATCAAATGTATTGCATGTCTGTCAGTTGTTTATTTATGCCTAGTAGTTTATTGTGTTTAGCATATTGTATTGTTTGCATGTAGCCTACATAATTTTCTTGGCTTCTCTCCTGTTGCATGAGTATGATTCACTTAAGCTGAAGTTTTGTTTTGTTTTGATTGTATATATTGCCATCTTGTGGAACATGATCTATTATTATATTACTTGTAAAAATGGTGACAACCGTGTATAAATAAATAAATAAATAACGAGGTCAGGAAGTTTTCAACAAACTAAAACTAACTCTTGTTTAACTTTCCATCGCCATCCTTTATAGACAAACTACATACTGGTTCAAACTACGGAGTTACTTGGCTTTAATTACTCTCTCAATATTGAGTTGTCTTTCTACTAATATTGTTGTTTAACTAAGTCACTTATATTATAAACTACATGCTAGTACTAACTATGAAGGTTTTAATTACTTTCTGCAGTTTGAGTTGTATTTGTTAACTAATTCAATTATATTCTACTGCACGTATTCACTTTTTTGGTTATACTTAAAATGTGTTATACTTGTCAGTCAGTAAATAATTTACAATCATTTGAATTGTTTGTTAATTACACTCTCTTGATTGTTTAAGGTGAACTTTCAGTCTGAATTTTAACTTGTTAACTGGTTTTTAACTGTTTGAATTGGCAGTATATACTGAGACATGCAAATTAAAGTAAACACAACCAGGATGATGTATTTAAATTGATACATACTTTATGAATAGTGAGACATGCAAATTATAGTAAACACAACCAGGATGATGTATTTAAATTGATACATACTTTATGAATAGTGAGACATGCAAATTATAGTAAACACAACCAGGATGATGTATTTAAATTGATACATACTTTATGAATAGTGAGACATGCAAATTATAGTAAACACAACCAGGATGATGTATTTAAATTGATACATACTTTATGAATAGTGAGACATGCAAATTATAGTAAACACAACCAGGATGATGTATTTAAATTGATACATACTTTATGAAGAGAACATGAACTTTTGATACATTAAATATTTATTAATATGTTCATAGAGCTACATTAACTTCATTAGGTTTTGCTTCTTCAAATTCTAGTACCAATCAGTATATATTGGTTCAGAGTTTTTGAGAATTAAAATTACAATTAAAATATTAGAATACTGCGTTAAGTAATTAAGTGATTAATTTAGGGATGTGAATAATATAATTAAAAAATATAGCGGTGTAGTAACCAACAGGGCAAATCGTACTTTCATGTTTTATATGATTAATTTGATTCCTTATACGATCAACAACTTTGTAAATAGCATTTTAATTTCATATTATCATTATTAAAAAATTAATAAAACTAATAAAAGTTACTCTAACAACTGTTATAGATACAAAAATATAGAAAATACGTTTTTTGTTGTCGTACAGTTTTAAGTTTGACGTTAAAATAGGTTAAAATATCTTATACATATTTGTTTAGATATACAAACCAACTCTGTATGTAGATAATTCTCATTTTACACAGTGAATTTCCGCTTGGAATTTTTTCACATTAAGAAAATTGCAAGATTGGAAATAACATGTAGGAAGTTTGTTCTCTTAAATAACTGGGATGGTACTCGAAGAGAGAACGCTGTAACACAATTACTTGGCTATCAAAGCTGAAATTTGTGTTGAAAGGGATAAACTGTTTCTAAATTATATAAAAAATCATAATTTTTAATATAGTAAACCTAATGAAAGTTTTATTTGTAAGTATTCCATTGTATATATCCAGGATAATGTTTTGGATGCGATTTGAGGATTACTGAAAATACATATAATTATACGAGTAATACTGAGAAATAACTGAAACATAAGTTATCTGCTTTCATAATAAGTGGTATAGATGGTACAGTTGTGTTTCGTTTTTGTTTATAGTTTATGGTTTACTTTGGTGAATTCATCGCCATACTCATCATGTTTTAAGTTCTTCCACACAAAACTGTAAGTTTAAGAGACAAGGCATCTGTTATCGAAACGTTGTGTGTCGATATTTTTATTATAATATATACTTTTCGAATCTACTGTAATGAAATTTGGTTGAAAGAAATGTCCTGAAGAAATGATATAGTAAGATATATGATGTTAGGGGTAGAGAATGTGCACATATAATATCAATTAAATGTGTGAGACATTTGGATTTAGCAATACTAAAATATTTTTGTACATCAAAATTCACCAAACGCTATGAGCACCAGGACGACAACCGCAGATATCGGCCGCGCGGGAGATACCCGCATATATCAGTGCTTACAGATAAACCGGAACTCCTGATACGTCAAATCCCCTGCGGGCTCCGCAGCCACCACCTCATGAATTCTTTACTTATCTGTATTTCCTCGTTTTAACGAACAGTCGGCAATAGGATGTAGTGTGAGTTCAGTTATCGATGAAAACAGATGGTGGGTTTCATATCTTTTATGCCCCAAAAAACAATCAAGATTTAAAATAACGCAGTTTTAGGTTTTCACTGTTCTGTACTTAGCTGCACAACTACCCCCAATTTGAATAGGTTAATTCCAAAACCAGCTAAAACTCAATAATTTTTAAAACTGAGATTTTTAACAATATACGAGTAGATTCTTTAGTATCAGGTCAGCACTTTTCTGATTTACAATGTTCTCTATCCTTCATTATATAATTTAAATTAAATATAATAAACAGAGTACGTTTTTAAAACTAGTTAATCCAATTAAAATAAAGTTTCAAAAGCAGATAAATTAGAGATATTTAACATGTCCAAAATAAGTTAATTTCTTTACATTTTATAAGATTATTTCTTTCCTTGAAAAAGTAAGCTATATTGTGAAGCTCTCTGAGTAATACTCACCTGCCTTCATCAAATACAATTAATAAATCATTATTTATATACTGGAGGCTAAATAATAAATGAATACATATATGTTTTTTAACCATACTCTGTTATTTAAATCAGTATAACAGATGAATTCAGAACTTTTTAGTGTATTACTAACCCTCAAATATAATGCTTAATGAAAATTAAATTTAATGTATGGCAAATTACAAATTTCTCTTTTAATTACATGAAATGACAAAAATATCGGTTGCTTGAATTTACCTGATTTAAACAGTTGACCTTTTTTACCAACATATTGTTTTGAAATAAGCGTAATAGCAGTGAAACACAACAGCCCGATGACAGTTTTCCTGTAATATCCAATGTTCTGCTGAACAAAGTAATAACGTATGTGACTACTCACATTTTGACGACCTAACAGCCTGGCTTCCTTCGAGTAAAAACTAACACCACGAATAATGTTAAACTAACGGAATTCATTATAGACCAACTTGAAGAAGGTACAATTTTGACTGCCAAACTGCTATACTTCATTAAGGCTTTAGATTGTATAAACTACTTCTTTCTTCTCCAAAAAGTAGGTAATATGAACATTAGGGTGGAGAGCGGGCACCGTATAACTGGCTTGCTAGCTACCTGAAGGACCAAAAGTAACTAGTTGTAGTGAACTATGAAATAACTAATATATACCATAAACCAAGATCACCTGTACTCCCAATCATAAATGGTGATTATCAAGGACCAACAATTGGACCAGTGCTTTTTTATTCTACTAACAAATGATCTTCTAAGTTATCTTTTTGACTGATGTCAAGCTATTTAAATGACACAGCCCTTATTTTTACAGAAAAGGACTTCATATACCTTGAAATAAAGTCTTTCATAGTCTTGAATATGATAAAACAATACTGCCAACATAATGACCGAGTTTTTAACGACAGTAAGACAAAGGAACTGATTAGAAAGGACAAAAAACCAATGACTACTATGGCTTTGAATGACCACCTGTAATAACTCAAGGGATTGAAGCAAAATGCTTCTGCATTACAATTGATGGCAGTCTCAAGCTTTAGAGAACTCGGGATCTTGACAGTTGTCTCACTTTACATCTACGAGGCCACTTGCTTAACTTACCTTTTGGACTAATAGTTGCTAATTTATATGAGCATTTATTTCTTCCATTGACTAACTAGCTTCAATAGCTCAGAAACCTGACCACATAGGTTAATATCACACCTATTGCACTAGAATCGCCTGAAATACTATGCCTTACACACACATAATACCTGACCGTCTTTATAAAGAAACCTACCTCCATAGGAAGAATATTGTACAATCAACTCTCAAACGACCTGAAGAGTTACAGAGAAGGCAAAAATGTAAAAAACATCGTTTAAGACCTGGCTGCTACCTAAGTATTTTTATGCTTTAGAGGACTGAATTTTTTCATAACTCCAATACTGTATTCAATGTTTATGTTTACAATATAGTTATTATGGATTGAAATTGCCATCTCGTAAAATTTGCTGTTATATCAGTGCCCTTCCCATAGTATAGCGTATCCTCTTTATGGAATCGAAACTATGTTAAATTCAAACGACGATCAGGATTTCAAAATCAATTAAATATAAACTGTCCCAAAAACCAGCCAAGCTATTTATACAAGCCTTTGTAATTAATATTTTTACTGTATACAGATTTTGTAATAAAAATTAACGTTTAACTATTTATTTTAATAAATAATCCCCACAACTCTATAAAGTATTACGTAATTAGTTTTCCTCGGTTTATAAAAAGATTGTTAGGCTGCATTTGGCTGGTTTTAGAATCCGCCAACTCATTTGTAAAAGAATAATATTATAGTACCTCAAAATGCGTTCTCTCAGATTTGCTTGGCTGATCGAAATAATATGTTTGTATTGAAACAAGATTTTTCAACATATTATTTATGTTGGTTTTATTATTTATTATCTTTATTTGTTATTAGTTTGTTATAGGTATAAGCTAAATGCCAGGTAAGAAACTAATGGAACATAAAAACATACAATGGACTATACACATAGTAGAAGCATCTTCTTTTATGTTACTGACATTACATTGCTGATATTCTAGTTCTTTTTATGTTATGTTTTATATAACTGCAGCTGTGTACATTAATGTACTTTCTGACTGTTTTAACACGAAAAAATATGTAACGTGTTTTTATGATTATGTCTTTGACTCTGACACTTAAGCTTAATCAAAAATTAGTACAAGAGATTAAAAACACTGATTTATCCTTGTTACCATTGCAATATAAAGTGAGTTAAAATTAATTATTTTTATAATTCAAAATTGCTTTTCATTTTAAGAAACCTAAACCACACATTTAATAAAAAATATACTACACTGCAATACAAATATACGACACAATAATATCTTCCGTGTTTTTAATGTTGGTTTTGATTTTTATTGAACTGCAATTTTATACTCAGTGAGTGTATACAATTGCAGTTCAAGGAAAAGGATACCAATACACTACTTTATCATGTCCAAAATCCTATAGTCTGGTTTTATGAAAAGAATCAGGTAATACAACAATGAAATACGTATATTTAAAATTCACTACAATGTATAAATTGTCATTAATTCATAGCTGTGTTAAAATGTACAAAACTTAAAAATTAATGCCCTTATAACTTAAACCACATTTTTATTGTGGTAATATTGTACACAATCAGATAATACAGCCATGAATATTCATGTAAACACGAGAAAATTGCCCATAAAACTTTCCACGAGTAAAGTTAACCTTAGTGTTGACAAGAATCTTTACGGCTGCAAAATTACGTAACGTCTAACTATGTACAAAAACCGGCTCTATTTCCTGCCATATTCAGCGAAACAATCTCTCTATCCTCAAATAACCGACCACCTGATCCTCAGTAATACAAATTAATTTCCAAATTGACCTCTTTTACTAATAACAAACCTATACATACATGAATTTGGTGTATGTCACCCTAAAGCCATTCTCCTCGCCGTACAATATCACTACATCCCTTTATCATCATATAACCGACTACGTTATGATGAGTAATACTGTAGTAATCTCTAGAGGGTACGTTTATATTATAATTATCGCTCACAGTGAAATTCGATATTCATTACACATTAGCGATATTCATACAAGTTATTATGACCGATCTACTTGATACCGTATCACTAGAACGTCATTGGGAAATACAGTGATAGACAATAATGTAAACATAAATCCTAATTAAGATGGATCCAGTAAACACATTCTTCTCTAGAAAGACATTGACGAATACAGTATTCAAAAATTATAATAAATCCTAATTTATATCGATCTAGTAGATACACCATCGCTAGAAATACGTAAACAAATAAACGATTGGATGGCAATATAGCCGTAATTCTCCTTCAGATTGATCTGTAGATATACTCATCACTAGAAATATTTTGACAAATACAGTATTGGATGATAATATAAAAATACGAGTAAATTATTATATAAATTTATCCAGTAGCTGCATCCATTCCCATAAAGGCATAGATGAATGCAGTATTTTATAATAATAAAACAATAAATTCTAATTTACATTAATCTGGCAGATACACTCATGACTAGAAATACTTTCACAAATACTGAATTGAATATAATTTTGAAAATCTTAATTCAGATTAATCTAGTAGATGTAAACTTCGCTAGAAAACTGTCAATAATAAGTTAAACGAAACCATTGAAGAGTGTGTTTTTACGATGAAGAGCATGAGATGATCTCGTATTATCATGAGGAGAATAATGAAAGACTCTGTCAGC
The DNA here is from genome assembly GCF_021130785.1 of Homalodisca vitripennis. NCBI lineage: Eukaryota > Metazoa > Arthropoda > Insecta > Hemiptera > Cicadellidae > Homalodisca > Homalodisca vitripennis. Next base: position 48,434,597 of record NC_060212.1, read on the forward strand.
CGTAGCGTGTATAGTGTGCCGCGATATCGTCTTCTGTACAGTTAAGCTCCTGCGGCAGCGCTGTCGTCTGCCGTATTACTGTTAATACCTGCTGTCAGCCGTAGCGTGTATAGTGTGTCGTGACATCGTCTCCTGTACAGTTAAGCTCCTGCGGCAGCGCTGTCGTCTGCCGTATTACTGTTAATACCTGCTGTCAGCCGTAGCGTGTATAGTGTGTCGTGACATCGTCTCCTGTACAGTTAAGCTCCTGCGGCAGCGCTGTCGTCTGCCGTATTACTGTTAATACCTGCTGTCATCCGTAGCGTGTATAGTGTGTCGTGACATCGTCTCCTGTACAGTTAAGCTCCTGCGGCAGCGCTGTCGTCTGCCGTATTACTGTTAATACCTGCTGTCAGCCGTAGCGTGTGTAGTGTGCCAACGCATCGTCTCCTGTACAGTTAAGCTCCTGCGGCAGCGCTGTCGTCTGCCGTATTACTGTTAATACCTGCTGTCAGCCGTAGCGTGTATAGTGTGTCGTGACATCGTCTCCTGTACAGTTAAGCTCCTGCGGCAGCGCTGTCGTCTGCCGTATTACTGTTAATACCTGCTGTCAGCCGTAGCGTGTATAGTGTGTCGTGACATCGTCTCCTGTACAGTTAAGCTCCTGCGGCAGCGCTGTCGTCTGCCGTATTACTGTTAATACCTGCTGTCAGCCGTAGCGTGTATAGTGTGTCGTGACATCGTCTCCTGTACAGTTAAGCTCCTGCGGCAGCGCTGTCGTCTGCCGTATTACTGTTAATACCTGCTGTCAGCCGTAGCGTGTATAGTGTGCCGCGACATCGTCTCCTGTACAGTTAAGCTCCTGCGGCAGCGCTGTCGTCTGCCGTATTACTGTTAATACCTGCTGTCAGCCGTAGCGTGTGTAGTGTGCCAACGACATCGTCTCCTGTACAGTTAAGCTCCTGCGGCAGCGCTGTCGTCTGCCGTATTACTGTTAATACCTGCTGTCAGCCGTAGCGTGTATAGTGTGTCGTGACATCGTCTCCTGTACAGTTAAGCTCCTGCGGCAGCGCTGTCGTCTGCCGTATTACTGTTAATACCTGCTGTCAGCCGTAGCGTGTATAGTGTGTCGTGACATCGTCTCCTGTACAGTTAAGCTCCTGCGGCAGCGCTGTCGTCTGCCGTATTACTGTTAATACCTGCTGTCAGCCGTAGCGTGTATAGTGTGTCGTGACATCGTCTCCTGTACAGTTAAGCTCCTGCGGCAGCGCTGTCGTCTGCCGTATTACTGTTAATACCTGCTGTCAGCCGTAGCGTGTTAGTGTGCCGTGACATCGTCTCCTGTACAGTTAAGCTCCTGCGGCAGCGCTGTCGTCTGCCGTATTACTGTTAATACCTGCTGTCAGCCGTAGCGTGTGTAGTGTGCCAACGACATCGTCTCCTGTACAGTTAAGCTCCTGCGGCAGCGCTGTCGTCTGCCGTATTACTATTAATACCTGCTGTCAGCCGTAGCGTGTATAGTGTGCCGCGACATCGTCTCCTGTACAGTTAAGCTCCTGCGGTAGCGTTGTCGTCTGCCGTATTACTGTTAATACCTGCTGTCAGCCGTAGCGTGTATAGTGTGTCACGACATCGTCTCCTGAACAGTTAAGCCCCTGCGGCAGCGTTGTCGTCTGCCGTATTACTGTTAATACCTGCTGTCAGCCGTAGCGTGTATAGTGTGCCGCGGCATCGTCTCCTGAACAGTTAAGCTCCTGCGGCAGCGTTGGCGTCTGCCGTATTACTGTTAATACCTGCTGTCAGCCGTAGCGTGTATAGTGTGCCGCGGCATCGTCTCCTGAACAGTCAAGCTCCTGCGGCAGCGTTAGCGTCTGCCGTATTACTGTTAATACCTGCTGTCAGCCGTAGCGTGTATAGTGTACCGCGACATCGTCTCCTGAACAGTTAAGCTACTGCGGCAGCGTTGTCGTCTGCGTATTACTGTTAATACCTGCTGTCAGCCGTAGTGTGTATAGTGTGTCGCGACATCGTCTGCTGTACAGTTAAGCTCCTGCGGTAGCGCTGTCGTCTGCCGTATTACTGTTAATACCTGCTGTTGACTTAACGACCCATTCTACAGAATATTTATGGTTCAACTTGTTTTTGTTGTGCAAATCAACATAACGCAATAGCTCCGTTCATTCTGCACACGAATAAAATACTCGAAATGTAACTGAACATAATGTAACTAACTTGATTCAGGATCATGTTTTAGTAAAAATATGTAATAATTCTTAAACATTTGAAAAGAATTTGTTAAATTTTAAAAAAATATATGAAATAAATGTGTATAACATTTAAATGAATGTATAAAAAAAATCACAATGCAACCCATCAATAAATTCATTTATTTATTATGTCCATAGTTATTTAATAACTTACGTTCAAACTGTACCTGGTTTGATCTTCTAAAATTATCTTTCTTATGGTCTAAACATAACTAATCTTAAATAAAATAAAAATTATTTTACAGCAATTATCTTAAAAATTACTAATAATTAATTGGAGTATATTGTTGTAATGTTGAAATCTTATACTACAACACATTTGCTTTGACAATTTAAATTAATTTTATGGGCAGTAATAACAATTTTCTAACTTTTAGGATGTTGTCTCAGAGCAATTATTCTGCTAGTTTTTACCACAAACGTAGGTTTATGACGTCATTACAATACTGCACCTTTTGCCTGTGAGTGGTCTAAGCTCTGTGTTTAATGACAAAAGTTACTGTTTTAACATAACAAGAACGTTTTAAACACTTTCTAGAACACAAGAACGCATAGCATATAGGATACTAAGTTGTCTACACAATGGCGACGTTTAATTTCATTAGTTTTAGAGAAGAGTTACTGTTTTGGGCACAGTCCAGACTTAATTACTCTCAGACTTTTGTTATCCTAAAAGCTTCTTTGACGCGTCTTAAATGTTAGAACTAAGTTTTAACGATCCTGATTTTCGGACTATTTAATTTGACATTTACTTCTTTTATGACTATCTGGACTAGGGGCTATTTATCTTACAAACAAGAAGGTGGTGACAGAAAATTATCGTCTCCACCGATAATTAAGATATCGTCCATAAGGTGTAATAAATTTTCCATAGTATATTCGTAGAGCAAAACATCACATTACTTACACATAAAAGTAATTCATAGGAGGTATGTGTTCACTTAATATTAAATGTATAACTTCATTAATTTATTCGGTATTTTTTGTGTCATAAACGAATAATAATTGTTCGCTAAGCGTTACAGATGTAGCTTAAAACACAGATTATATTACATTAAAATATGTAATGTTCAAATAAAACTATCATAAGTGAACACATTTGATTTCTTAAAGCTAATAAATTTGTAGTTTGGAGTTGTTTCATTCGGGTTCATGTTCAAAATTTTATTATCTATGAATTTGGTGGGAGACAAATTTTGTGACGGTTTCTACATAGTCTGATCATTATGAAATCAAATAAAAATTGGTAATTTTCTTTAATCGTATAACTCCTCTTCATTGGTGAGAAAACTACATGCTTTGAAAATGTACAAGCAAAATGTGTTAAAAAAATTTTTTTAAATTATCTCACAATAAAGAATATGTAACGATTATCTTGCAAAATAAAGTTATAGACTAGTCTGGTAGAACAGGGTGGGACTTGAGCAAGGCTGCGTGAATTTAACCAATAACAGAGTAAGTGGTAATATCGCAGTAATGGATATCAACCCTCATGTATAACACTGTGTGCATTGTTGATTTAATATTCATTAGCTCAGAAACCAATCTTGGCAGATTCAACTCGAGGCTATGCAAGTACTTGTCAGAATGTCAGACTCGGAAGGTTGTTCACTTCAATATGTACCGCTAGATAATGTACACACAATCCAATAAGAGAGAAAGAATTGGCGTTATTAAAGGCTTTGTATGCATAATTACAGTTTCTGATTACTACATTATTAACAATGATCCAGTCAGTAATGTGTACCATACTGACTTTTTATGGAGATAGAGCCGAACAACACACTACTATGTCCTCTTCGCATCAGGGACGGAGCCGATTTCTATATAGAGTGCCGCTTTGTGAGCTTTCCGTCTATCAGAGGGAGAGCCTGATATACTACTATTAAGGCCTCATGCCATCGGGGAGAATGGCAAGATAGAGTGCAGATAGACGGCAGGCTTGTAAACTTTATTTTAATCGAATTCCGTTCTAGGAGATTAGAAACTTTTCCACTACACATTAATAAACACCTTCTTACTGATATATAAATTGACGTTACATTAAACGAAATTAATCTTTCGTTACATTATAAGATTAATGTAAACTCAGTGAACCATTAAAAAGTATTACTAGTTCTAAGTGTTTTATCATAACAAGTTTGGAATAAAAGTTTAGAAAATTGGGTAACTGAAGCATATTTGTAGATTTGAGCCTTTTTTTAGAAATAAATATTACGCAGATATATTAATTAATTAACAAATACAGCTTTATTACTTTAATAAAGTTATTGCCAGACTGCCAGAAAGTGTACGAATGAAACTTTAAGTGTAAGATTTTTTTCTAAGAGGTAACATATACAGGGTAACTATTTTCCTCTAATTTATATCAAGTTCAATAATGTGTAAATGTTAACATGATTCTTGTTTGTATAATATTCTATTGCTAACGTCATGATTATTTATTTTTAATGTGTGCAATCCTTTTTAATTATCTTGTTATCATTCGGTCATATATTCTAGATCTTTATGTTTTGTAAATGGTCATTGTTTGTAATTAAGAATATTAATAAATCGATAGTCTATGCATAAGGACACTTTTTATTTCTTAGGCGGAACAAGAAGACAGTCACAGATACAAGAACTGTGTGTGGTCGCGATTATCAGGTGATACATTCCCCTCTCCGCCATGTGGGAGTTACGCTAGGCTAAATTGACACGCGTCATCCTTATCAGTAGCTTCCACTTCTCTTATCTATCCATTTTGTTACATTACTTAAATAATTGCATGCTTAAAGAACTAAAATACCTAAAAAACTGAAGCATGTTCTATACGGAATGTTATAAGATTATTAAAAATATTGTAATTGGTTTACATATCAAATAAAAACCTTAGAGTGGGGTTTTTTTAAGGATGAGCTTTGTTATTATGGCAGGAAAACATATTTTAAATACACAAGCAATAACATTCCTATAATTTTATTTTGTTAAACCACATTTGCATACTAAATATATCGAAAATGTCATCAATACATATGGCTTCGCCCGTGCACAAATGTTTGCACGCGGAAAAAAGACACCTATTGAGAAACCCATTTTTTTTTTAAATTTAGGTGACCCCAATATCTGTATTACAACGAAATATAAATTTCCATGCTAAGACTCTCGTCATGCGGTGAAACGCTAGAGCTCTGTGATTGCGTACTGTAATATGCATTTGGAGAGCTATTATGAGAAGCGAGGTATTAACGCAAATCCACGAGACGTGTTTATAGAGATTGGTCTCTAAGCTAATGAATGTTTAATGACATAAACTGTGTTCGCTATGTGGAGTGAGGTATTTTGACAGTTGAAACAGCTAAAAATGAAATATTATTGTAACGATGTATTCGAAGAATTTATAAAATTCCGTTAATTCAATGTACATCATCCTTGGAAATTCTTTATGGAAAATAACATACAATGTTTATTTCATTAGTGAATAACATATTTTATGTCTAAATTTATAATGTTTATGCCTATTACACATACATTTCAAAGATAATTTTAACTCAAAGTTTTGGGGGTGAAATAATTTATTAAAATAATTTCACTATAGAATTGAAATTATTTTCAGAGTCTTCCTCTCGTTGGCTGACTGTAAAAAGCTATACACTTTTCATACAGCAGTTTAAAATGGCAAGTAAATGTAAAGTGGCCCAAATAAGATCTAAAAATTGTTTTTATATTTTAACCATTTCTGTACCTTCCCATTTCTACCTTCGTTAAAACTAGTATCAGTATGCCAATGGTAATTTTTTCAACCACCCTTATTTATTAAAACGGAAATTGACTTTTGAGTTCTACTCTACCAAATACAGTAGTGTGCTAAATTAAACCTCGATGATCTAATTAATATCCAAATCTCTATTTAGCTTAACTTCGTGATACTTTGGAAGAAGCGGACAAATTCAGGTGCTGCTCTTTCATAGAATAAAACTTGTGATGGTCTTTATGGAGAATCCTAGATATAAGGATTACAGACAAGGTTTTAGTAGCGTTGGTTACCATTGAATTAACAAAATACAATCTCTCTCGACTAAGGAAGATTGTGGGTGGTAGTAGTTGTATTTAGTATAACAAGTAAATGTGGGTAATTCTGTGATAATGTGTCAACACTTTGAAAAACGAAGGGACTTATTACGCAATAAATATTCTTTTGAGGTCGAAGTTCCCCATGAAATGCAAAATAATAATAGTGGTGATAGGGATGGGTGGGTGAGGTTTTAAGCGACAAAACTCATCCTATATAATAACAAAGGAGGTTTGTACTCAGATTTTGCATCGAGCCATGAGTATTATAATGAGAGGTAGCACAGTTAGGGCCTGCAGTTGCAACAAAGTGCACGGGTTTCTCTGTTTGAGTCATGTGGTATACACGTAGGTGATGGTAAGTACAATAGTTAACTAGCAGTGTAGGACTATACAAATACAATACGAATAAGGAAATTGTACCTATTTTTTATCTATTGTTATTGTTCTGTTACAAAACCTCACATCATGTACATGAAAATAAAAAGGCTGTACTGTCATAAGTGGATGGATTCATTGTAGGTCAACTTAAACTGCTGAAATGTTTAAAATAGTTATTTTCAATGTTCATGTTTTAGTAAAAATTCTTATTGACTTTTAAATGAAGGAGAACAGCTTAGATACGTAACATAATAATATGTTACATGTGACATAAAGGTATCTTCAAAACACGTTTACCGTAAGATGTGGTTTAAAATGATTGACATGATTTAACAACCATTTTGAGGGTTTTTGATAGTAAAAGCAATTTCTAGTTTCAAAAAGTATTATATTTTTAACTAAAGTTTGCTATGGATTTGGTGCTTACTTAGTAGCATTAAAAACTCCAAAGATTGGTACTAAAGGATATTTTCAGCATGGAATTTACCTCAGCCTGTTCAAACATCCTTGTGTTTTGGCTTGTTTCTACAGGATGGGTGTGGTTTCTGTGTGGTGTGTGTGTGTGTGTGTGGGCGCGCGCCCGCGCGAGAGCTCGTATTCCTTTGTTTGCAGTAAGTCACTTCTTTACGGCTTCTCTTTACTGTACGACCTCCAATTTTACCAGTTCACTTACTACGTTAACAACATGAATATGCGATGAATACTCTATGCGAATATTTATAGTGATTTTAAATTAAGTAAGCAACCAATTTAACCATCAAAAATAAGTTAAAATCACAATGCGAAACAAACTAATTATGTAATAAAATTTTTCATATTTAAATTGTAAATATTTATTCTAAAATCCAAGAGTTGAGAAAAACGTCATATTTTTTTAAATGTAATGATCAGATTATATAATCTTAGTTTATTAGGAAATAACGGAATCGGTTATCGAAGGCGTTTTTGTTAAATTAATTCGTGAAAATTATGTGATGAATTCAGTTTTCTGATTCAAATTAATTTTACATAATCAATATATAAAACTTATGGTCTCGATAGCGTTACCATTCCTTGTAACATACAAAACTTCAATTTGAATACAACACCGTTATGAAAGTACACATAAATAAAGGAGTCTTAGTAAATAGTATTAGATCTGGCTTAAGTAAAAGATTGTTTGTTAACATTTGTTTGAAAAAGTACTAACTTATCATAATAAAAATACCGGACTGGGAAATGCACGGAACATGTTTACGATGTAACTAATATCTCTCGCTTTTGAAAATTATAAAACAATGTAGCTATGACGTTTGTAATTGATTTGGGATGGACTGCAAATATTCGAGTTTATTCGATTTGACATGACATTTTAGTTTCAGTTGACTTTATAAAGACTTAATATCAACTCAATCATAATAATGATTGAGTTGATATTAAATCTCAACATACAGTTTATTAAAAACTTTATGCTCAGATAATCAGACAATACAACAGACATTACATTTAAAACGTTATGCTAGAAACATACATTATGTCTACACTAACGTACAATCAGCTGATACTACAGAAAATAAATTTAAAAAGTTATGCTATAAACAGCTGTTATGTCTAGAACTACCGTACAATCAGTTAATACTACAGATAATCCATTCAAAACTTTATGGTGCAAATATGTACTATGTCCAGAACTACCGTACCGTAAAATCAGCAAATACTACAGCAATAATTTAAACTGTTGTGCTAGAAAATCTTTAATATAGATAGCCCTTTACATAGTCATCCATTTAGATAAATCATCCTGATTGTGGCTATTATCTGCAGAGTGGCTCACTCATTATTTGCTTTCTCGTAGCCGTGGTTGTGATTTTAGATGGTAGATGTGCCCCTCTCCCGCATATAATTCGTGGATAATGTTCCTGACACTATCCTTCCTGCTTTAGTATTCATCTACGGATTGAATATAGCCGTGGTTATTTCTGAAGGTAGAGCGGACCTAAAATAATTTCAAAGCTGAGACGTTTTGATATATGACTAGACGAACCAATTAATAAGCTCTATGAAGCCTTATAATGTGAACTACCTCATTTTACTAGGGACTAAGTAAGTGGTCAAATTGGCAACAAGTGACCACTTTAGTGTTTTCAATTTTCTAAATTTAACCACCACAGTAATATTCCTTCCCGCACCAAAGTGTGATAATAATCTTGAATTGTCACGAAGAACTTAATTGTACACAGTTCTCATCCTCGTTTAGAGGCAATTAATGCCAACGTACAACCTTCCGTTCTCCCAATTTCCGAAATCCCTAATACATTTGTTACATTTATCTGATCAGTATAATACAGACCACAACATTGTTTGTGGTGTTCCTTGATGAAATTTCAGAATAGTTTGCAGACAAATTGGTGAGAACCCTTTAAAATTGTTGTCTTCCCAGAATAGAAGCCGTCTCATCATGAATAGATTTTCATACCACAAAATTAAGCGTTGATTAACGACAAGTAAGGCCTTGCAATGACAAGTAAATTATTATACAAGATATATAAAATTTTAGAATAATAATGAATAAATCTTGTAGTAATTGCTACAACAAGTGCATTATGTGCAAACGAAATATATTTATTGTTAGTATTTGGTTAGAGGTGCTGTCATTAATATTGTATTGGTGTCTTAATATTTGCATTTCATATCGTTGAAACGAATATATTTCACAATATAATATTTAATTTTAAAAATCTGTAACAATTACAAAATCAAACCTGTGGAATTTTTACTCACTCTAATTTTCAAACCCCCCTCTTGTACAATCGCAAATATGACAATTTTAGTAAAATGAATTATTTTCCTGATTGATTGTTTGTTATTTTAGTATTATCAGAACTTTTAAACATTTTAACATATTTAATTGTGTAATAGAAATTCTACATCAATTCTATTTTGTAACAGTGATGTCTCTACATTTTAGATTAAAGTGTTGACGAATGTCACTGTATTGGATTTAGCTGAATATTAACAAACATTTTTACATGTGCCTTTGAGTAGATATTATGGCAACGAAGAAAGTCACATCATATAAGTATGTAAACAATATGAATAAACTCGTATACCTTCATAGACTCTAAATAAATTGTGGATGAAACTTCATTTCTTTACAGACGAGTTCTATGGTAAAGACATCCATCTGTTGAATTTCGCTATTGCGATATTAAGGCGTATTACCCATTAAGGTGGCGCAATGTATCGTTTGTATGACAGAGGGAGTGTGTCACAGTTTTTGTGTGTGATTCGCTGTTTGTTTGCCATCTTAATAATGAAATGATCTTTAGACTTGACATTCTGTACCTAACGCCAACGAAGCTTGTTACGCCTGATCAAAGATTTTCCTCTTTCTATGCAATGTTTGAAATATTTAAGAAGTGGGTATTGAGAAGTCTGCGCACATTTCATTCCACATCCAAATTTTCCCGTAACTATAAAATAAAAATAAATATTATTAAATAAACTCTTATCTTGAATAAAAAACTACTTTTTTGTAGAGGTATTTGTGTAATCAGCTCAATAATTTTTTATTGTAAGAAGTATATTTAGCAACCAATCTGTTTTTACTCGAAATACATCCCGTATTTCTTGAAACATGAATTGTGAAATAATGATGTAAAGAACTAAACACACGAATATTAACTCATTTGTAAATATAAAATAAACAACGCTTATTTGCTAAATATATGTTTATACGTAAAGAATAACAAATAGTAGGCCCCTAACTTAAAATCAATCGAATTTTTAATTAATATAAGTTAAAAAAATTTAAATTATGTGTACTTTGAAGCAAATTTATCTACATTAGAGATGTTGTTCGAAACATCGTAGGTAACGTAGTTAGGCTGAGCACCTGATGATACAATGAGTATACCTTTTTATCTAGATCACTCTAAACGTTGTATTCTAGGTTTCTATGATGTTTGAACGGTGTAAGAATGTTTTTGAGCTCCTTCGTGACCGATATTTTTGGAATTTATTCAAACGAAAATAACTCCATATTCCAAGGTTCAATTCTATAACAGCGTCAGATTCACTGTGTAAGAGGAAGGTGAACTAGAGATGAACTCAACATTTGCATTGAATAACATGTATGTTAAGACGAAGCATGCGGCTTTTACCTTCTCCTTTATATTATTATATGCATATAACTATCGCTATATAATGAAAAACGGCACATCCTGCATCCATTACTTACATTATTATTAATTTGTATAATATTTAATAACAAGTACGTTTTATTTTTAATATTTATAAGGTTCATTGTTGTACTGTTAAGCCGTTCTAGATAACAAGTTATAATGTGGAAAACGTATGGGTTTTACTTTAAAACGTTCTCCCGGATAACAGAACCGTTCTGCAGAGTTCTGAGTTGTATGAAAAGATTGAAAACAAATTTTTACTGCAGAAGATGTATCTTAATTGCAAGTTTGGATTACAAACGTTCTTGGCACTCTAAACTTTCCAAGACTCGTTAGCAAAGTTTGGCAAAACATTTAGCTCCAAGAACTCTTTAATATATTTTGTATTATCGTATACACCATTTTTATTTGCACAAATTTCCATCAATTTGATTCTGAAGATATTTTGCGTATTCTATTTGGTCTTAAACCTCGTAAAGACTTTGTGACAGCAAAGCGTTTTCTCCAATGTATAACGCAATTGCAAAGCAAGTATTTGACTCAACTATGTTTATATGTGGTTGAAAGAATAAAAACTACGTCCTGTAAATTAATTTCGTTGGACATAATAACACAACGCTACGGTTACAGGCTGCAAGTACAATTATAAACATTTAAGCTAATTATCAAATTGCTTCATGTTGATTATATATTAACTGTCCCAAAAACATCATCCCTGATATTTTAAACAACACAACTTAAAACCGATTGCAAGAGAGTATATTTAGCATTTATTAACTATTTTACCTAGTTGGGAAAATGACATCACAAATCTTGTACATAAACATTGTCAAGAGCACTAACAACTAACTGCATCGTTCTGTATATAAAATATTTAAAACAGTACAATTTCCCTAGTTTTATTTCATTACTGTTATAAGAGACACGTATTATTCTATCATTATAAATAGAGCTTAATAAAATCCAGGCTTACAAATTAAATAGGGCTATATCAATATTTATAATAACAACCAATCAAAGACAGATTACAGCATTTATTACCACATTATCGATGTCTATGAGCTCGATTTTCTTAACATTATTGTTTGATAGGTTAATTCAAATTTAATAATTCTTATAAATTGTTTCCAAATTTTAAAATTACATATTGGTTCTTTTGATATTTAAGTCATCCATATTGGTTTTGTTCTACATTTAGTAATTGTTAACAACTATTAGCATTTCTAGTCTAAAAAATATCAGTTTTGAATTGATGTCCTACGGTTTATCTCTCTTTCATATTAAAATTGCAATAGAAGATTATACCGTGCCTCTCATAATGTGTAATATTTATAGTAGTATTGACGCGTGATATGCAATTGTACGATTGTTTATGTAATAAAGGATATTATTATTATGTGGATTATTCACTTTTCACGGAACTCACTTTGGGGGAAAGTTCACCTCGTCAGAGATACAATCTCTTTTTTAGTTCTGTCACAATACCATACATATAAGGAAATTCTTGCCGCAACAGGAAGTTCCTCAATATGTTGTACCTCAAGCACTTTCATAACCACACATATTTAAGCTTATGAAGATTATTCGACTGTTTACAGTTACCCACTCACGTTTTGCTCACTAGTAATATGTGACACTAATTTTATAACGGGTATTATTTTCCATTCTTATAAAACGTAGTTCGAAGAGACGAGCGATATAAGAGATCTGGCAGTGGAGTATTCAGATGCTCGAGGCTGTCATGCTACTTTAAGATAAGCCATTTCCTACTGAATCTGGTACTGCATACCAGATCAGAATATCCAGTTACATAATGTTACAACTGTAACCACGCGGCTTGCCACAGTAAACATGGTAGAAATAAATGTACTGAACTGTAATATAAATATCAGGTTGCTTTCTAAAGTGGATTGTTTATTCATCTACCCACTTAAATTAAATTTCAACAGAGATTACTGTTTATTTATATAGTATATGAATGAATTTCTCTCATAAAAAATAATCCTAGCGTTGAAAAGTCTGAGGCAGAAATACAAATAGTACTTATAGTCAAATGTATAAATACAAATATGTTACTCCGCCAGCACTAATCAATAAAGTTCCGATCAATAAAGGTCGTAATTACTTACGGTTCAAATATTCGCTCTTTATATGAATGAAATTTGCTCATTTATATTTATTTTAGAAACTATCTTTCAATATAGTTGATGTTAATAACTTTAACTTTGTTCCTTTAAGCGCAGCATTACAAAAACAACAGAAAAAATTACATCAATTCTATAAACCACTAACTATACGGTACCCCTGCCACAAAACCACAAAGCTATGAAAAGTTCGACCTTTTATATTGGTTTAGTTATCGAAGAGAGTCGGTACAGTACAAGACCGGCAGAACTAATAAAAAATACTTGGTCACAGGATTTGAACCTGTGCTATATCTTACCAAGATCCTAAGTCCGACACCTTAGACCACGTGCCCATTGAAATGCTCTCTCTAAATTTAAAATATAATCTATTTTAATTTAATTACTGTACGAAACTAAAAGTAAATTAAAACCCATAATTATTACCCGGACACTCTATATTCATCCCATCTAGACGAAAGTGGCACAATTATAACCAACTTTATCCTTCAGAAAAAATGAGAGTCTAAGTCATTATTGGAAATATTTGTTCAATCAGCATTTAAAGTGGAAATTCTAGAAATATCGATACATGAACAAACATGACTCATGTTTATAATAATATAACCACCCTCATGATATCAATTAAAGTTGAGTTTTTATAAACAAATCACGTTTAAATAACTGTAGCGTTATATGGATGAATAAATACATTTTAAGCGTCTACTAAAATTTAAACGCCCTTATCGAGATTTAAGTTGCTAATTTCAGCTTAGCTGACACACTCATCACTTCTACTACTCAATTTTTAATCCACTTATTTTTATTGTCCTATAATTAACTGGTGTTATGTTTCTGCATCCTCACAACTCAAGGCAGGGGGAAGTCAGATTATGTTGGTCCTTGATGTAGACAAGAGGTAAAATTCCACCATCTATTATTAAGATAGATTGAAATAATATACAGTAATTTTATCTAAAGATAGTAATTGTAAATTCATTACATACTGCACATTACGCCAATGGATGGATCGCAATAAATTTTCTCACGCTATAAAGCTACAGTATATATAGTGCACAATTCAACTCAATTGTCAATTTGGGGAACGATTGAGATAGAACCGCAGCAGCTAAATAATGTATAAAAAAATTACGTCATGCCAATATTGGTAAACAACGCAGACCACAATATCACGTGCTTGTAATGCACTGTAACCATGTTACAGTTTCCGATATAGCTGACACACAAAAGCTGCCAGTTTAACGTTGAAGGCTCCATTAATGTATTTTTTTCTCTTTGTCATATGCACAAACCTCCAATTTCCCTTAACGGTACATTAGTATAACTCTAATATTCTATATAAACCATCGTAACAGTACTTTTGTTTAATTTACTAAGTTTTGACATGCTAATTACATTTAAAGTTTCTTAATTCGTTTCAAATCCTTACAAATTTTTCCAAATATTTCAATTATTCAAAGAAAAAGTGGATTTTCTAAGAACATGAACTTCAAAACCAAGACTAGAATCCCCACAGGAATAACCACTTTGTCACGAGATCACACAGTGTAATTTTCAGATGTTCAAGGCTGTCATACTTATTTAAGATAAGCCATCTCTCGCTGAATCCAGGACTGCTACTGCATAGCCCTGATCAGAATATCCAGTTCCATAATGTTATCTCTGTAACCGCGCGGCTTGCCACAGTAAACAGGGTAGAAATAAATGTACTGAACTGTAAGTTAAATGTAAGGTTGCTTTCTCAATGGGGTTGCCCATTTATCGCTCTACTCACATTTAATTACAATAGAGATTACTGCTTAATTATATACTATATGAATGAATTTTTCTCATAAAAATAATCCTTATGGTGAACCAACTCAGGCAAATCTACAAATAGTTTTTACATTGGCATAGTTATCAAATAGAGTCGGTACAGTACAAGACCGTCAAACTGATAAAAAATACTTTGTCATAAACAGGATTTTAAAATGTGCTATATCTTACACAGATCCAAAGTCCAATACCTAGGACCGTGCGCCCATTTATCTACTATCCCTTAATTTTAAATGTAATCTATTTTAAACCTAATTATTGTACGAGACTAAAAATAAACTAAAAACCAGAATTATTACTCAGACACTTTATAATTATCCCATCTAGCCAAAAAGTAGCACAATTCGGAACACAATCGCAATATAAAAAATAAAAAAGGTTTATGTTAAAAAAAGTTCAGTTCAGTATTGGTAAGATTTGTTCTAGCAGCATGAAAATTCGATAAATAGTCTAGAAATGTCGATAAATAAACAAATCTAACTCATTTTTAATATTATAACCACCTGAACACAATCTATTAAAATTGAGTTTTCTTTCAAAATAAACAACGTTGAAATAACTGTTACGTTTATCAGGAAATGTAATTACATTAATGAATAAATACATTTTATGTAAGCGTCTACTAAAGTGTAAACGTACGTATTTATTAACGACATTTAAATTGCTAATTTTAGCTTAGCTTACACATACATATAACTGCTACTATTAATATTCAATGTCACTTATTTTTATTTTTGGATAATTATTTGTTGTTATGTTTCTACATCCACGCATATACAGCCAAAGGGAAGTTACATACACGGGTAATAATTATGGAATTAGTTTCCCCCCAGTATTTAACCTCAAAATGTTAATCTAAGAATGTTAAAATAAGCGAGATAGTAATATCAACAGAAATAATACTTGGATTGTTAAATGGGGAAAATTTCAGTAGATTTAAAAAACAAAGAGTCCTTAATACTAAATAGAATGCTTAATATTGTTCTCCACTCTAATTACTGTGACAAATATGAACCATATGGATTATTACCGTCACCAGATGTACCGCGAGATAATGAAGTTTCCTGTAATAGACTGAGGGTCCCTTCGACTGTTAGTTACGCTAATTGAAATTAGTGATAATTTGAGTTTAAGTACTTCAATTATTTAGTAGTATGATATTAGTAATATGATAAATTTATTTAAGAGTCTTTGATGCTTTTATCTGACGCAATAGGAAAATGTAAACTTTTAAAATTACCTTATGTACATAAAAATTTATCTTTATTATTTTACCTGTCAATTTACTTTCTTGTGTTCAATTAAACAATCCATTAGGAAAATCACATTTAAAAGTGTTGCATCTGAAGAAGAATAACAATGACTTCTGGAAGTTTCTGAAGATCCTATTGTTAAATTATTTTGGTAAAACAAACAACATATTGAACGTATTGGTTCGAGCTAATTCATCACATTCCCTTGACATATTGGTACGTTCAACTATAAATAAATTCAACGCTTGGTTTTTTAAACTGCTTCGTAAAAAACAGATATTACACAAACTATAAATTTCAAGTGTGAAAGATATTTGAAGAAGACTGCATAGCTTCTTGTGTATATCAAGGTCCGAAATCAATTTAATATATTTGTTTTTAGTAGCATATTATCTGCTAACAAACATTCTTTTAAGACCTATTGATACCTCAAAACTTATTATATTGCTAAGATTTTGCAATTGCATGGTGACTAAATGAAATTATATGTTATACGAATTCTGGCATTAGGTTGTATTTGCATACAATAACTAATGAGGAAGCTACTGCTAATGTTCCTTGTTAGTTACCTAGTTTTAAAATTAAAAATGTGTGTTGACCCTTCAATCATATATCTCCTTTCAATAAAGAATTGTTTGCGAGCGCCATGGACTTTTTGTAATAACACAGATATAAAGAAGCGGACAGATGATGCGTAGGAATTTCGTAATTTTATGTTGTATTTTCTCGCGATAGTTATGTACATTATGTGCTAATCCCAAAGAAACAAATAACAAACTCATCCGGTCTTATTCTGATTTTTGTTTCTCTCTGTGTTGTTTTTATGTTTAATGAAAACTTAGATTCTTGTCCTGTAAAGCAGTGACTTCATGCCTAAAAAACTCTTTCCTTGGGTATTTTTCAAAGGCATATATGTGTATATATTATTATGTTATTTACTCCACTTATAGGGTTATCTATTTATATTAATGTAATGAAAATAACTAAAACCCTTTAAATTAAAACTTTTTATTACATACACGTGTTTCGGTTTTTAACCATCTTCAGTGTACATTAACCTCTAAATAAATAAATAAATAATAAACAATTAGATATACACATGTGGACCTTTGAAACATATGTTAAATTTAAATGACACAATTGTAATTTTCTTATTGGTAATCTGTATTTAATATTTTAATTTTTTCAAAAATTGGATTTGTCTTATTTTTCATGTATGTAATAATTTATATGTATGTAATAAAAAGTTTTAATTTAAAGGGTTTTAGTTATTTTCATTACATTAATAATGTGTGTATATATATATATATGTATGTTTCGCAATTACACAGATCTGTCTAAATTTCCCTCCGTGTTTATATACTGTTATACTTATGAACAAAAAACGCAAAAGTTCACTGTACTTCACTGGTGAAACAAAAATAGTCGAACTGTAAGAACCATAGATTAAGGTATACTGCAATCTCACAGTTTCCCTTGAGTTGTTTATACGTAAAAGTTTTGCGACCTCCGTGCTTTCATTTTGGACATGGCTTTTCCCCCTCAAAACATAAGCCAAACTACTCTCAAAAAATTGTAAAGTAAAATATTTAGAATATAACTAACAGGGATGTTGCGTACTGTCTCACTTGTATCTGTATCCTCTCATGTCTTTGAGATTTTGTGTGATGATAGCCTGTTTTTAGATATAATTATAATTTATTAATAATCAAAAAAGACAAAAATATACGTTAAAATTAATATGTGTAAAAATGAAATTAATAAATGAAGAATAAAACAAGACAACATAACTTAAACTTATTTACAAAGAATCTACAGGCTTTCTGTAGAACTCTGTAAGCTACGACTACAATAATAGTACGTAGGCCACGTGCGAACTGAATTTACTTATAGTACTGTTATGATTCACTGGCGTTATGACAATATCTTGAAAATGTAAACATGCAACTTCTTTCGTCATTTTATTTAATTTTCACCAATCAAAACACACAAAACAAGGTACAATTTTTGTTTTTAATGAACTGTGCTAAATTTTATTTTTTTATGCTTTTGTGCACGCATCGTACATGTGCTTGGCACAGTGAGTTTAAATTATATTTAATTATTAATAGCCCGACAGGACCTTCTTAAAACTTGAGACTAAGCAGAGTAAACTTCCTTCAAATTTTATCCTGCCTTATTCTCCTCAATTTTCCATCACTTATTTATGTTATGAGTGATTTCATTATATCCTGGGAGTCTAAAATACTATACCATGGAAGGTTCTACATACTATTTTACCTCCAGTTATAATTCATTTCCTGCCAAGATGAGTCTCAGGCCAATTCTCAGTTATCACATGACTAGCAACAGCTTCGCAGCTTCCGGACCTCTCAATGTTCACGTTTACCATCGTCACCAGGTAACTCTACTAAAAATGATTCTGTTCACTATTTTCCTCACCTAGCTGATCCGGAGGTAAAAGTATTCCCCCATTTATTAATTTACCTCATTGTCTTTTTTTGCATTCTGTCTCGTCATTTTACACTTCTATGGCAGGTTCTATATCTGCTTGGAGAATAGTTTTTATTAACCCTGCTGTTTTCTTTAACTGTAGTTAGCTTCTAAATGTATTAAACTTACGATAAAACAATGTAAATAATTACAAGACATTTGTTATAAATTTAGAACACTCTCATCAACTCAATTTCTCCTTTTCGAGTTTAAAGTACTATTCAAAACTTAGCTCATGTAGCTCACAAAAAGCTAATAAAATGTTTTCAATATATAACAAATAACGTAATGTTGTTACACGGTTATTACACTGATTGTACTTATTAGAAAATTTGTACTACAACAATACAACACGTGTTTACAAATATTACAATAGAAAACCTGTTTAGTAGGGTCTATCGCCATTTTATATAACAATTTTAGATGAATAAAATGATAAGGCTTCTCAAGTAACTTCATTTTTTCATTCATTTCAAAAATAGTAACTCGGTTAAACGTATTAATAGCGAAATTTATTCATAACTTAAATAATCTAAGACCAGTTGTTAACTATTGTGTATTAAATTTAAAACTTCAACAAAAAAGACAAAAATAACAACCCGTAAAACAATACAAGCTCAATAAATTCAAACTAATGTGAATGAAGTGTTGTGGCCAGAGTATAACTGAATAGAACTTTATATAGAACGCTTGGACAAATCGACAAAATAAGGTTTGCATAACAAACGAGCTGCTATCCTGGATACTGCGAAATATCGTACAAAAACGTTTGCACCAGAATTCTGTGCAGAACGGTTGATCAAATCGATATAATGATGTTTGGTATTTATAATATCTAACAGTTTATTTGTGTATGACAGGAGCACGTACATGTGAGTGCTCTATATAAACCAAAATATAGCAGGTATGGCAGGCGCTGTTTATGGGATAATTATTAGTTTATTATCACTACTTTGGCAAGTCTAGTAAATCGTTAAAATTTTATGGCCCAGTGTATGCGGTGGTTATTCTGTATGAAGTGTTGTGGCATTGGCACTATAGGCTAAGTTTGAATCGTTTGGTATAAGGACGAATATGTTCTAGAAAATATTACAGGTTTTTAAAAGTGAACACACATATTAAAGATGTATCAATAAGGATGAAATTTAAAGTAGATGCTCACGAAGGAACACTTCTCTGCAACACTTCCGGCACTCGAAACCACAAATAACCCTATACAGCTATTTTATGTAGTCTACACAGCCCGGTTGAAAGAGGAGGACGATGCTGTTCCCCAGAAGAGGATATCATATGCCAATAAGGGAAAATTTACTGCAATACCATATTTAAAAATAGATTTATTTAAATATCCAGATAAATATATAAGAGAAACTGTAGTATAACATTTCCAGCTGATCAATTCATAGGTGATCAATTAGAATTTTCCAGTTAAAGTCTATGTGCATCCCTAAGAAATGAACGAAACTAGATTCAAAAATGTAACCACATTATATACAGTGGCGAAGTTTAGGGAGTCAGTAGATTTCTTATATCCATAAATATTGGAAAAAAATTTAAAAAGATTCCTATAACCTCATGTCCAAGTTATGATATACGAGATAATTAGGCTCACATAAAAAAATGTAAATGTGTGTGTTTATTGTAAATGTTGGACTTGGTATAATTTCAAAATGTTTTATACTAACGTAAGTATCATAAAACGGATTACGTAATAAAAATAAAAATTCGACTCACATTAGTCAATCATACCTTATATTGAGCAAAATATTTACACCATGTATGTACGTAGGAACAAACGAAGAATCAACGATTGTATTTAAAAAAATATGATTGAATCGTTAATTATTCGTTCTTACGAATGAACTGAAATGGACAATAAAATTCATGTAGTGCCATTGAGATGAGAATCGATCACTTACAAAGTTCGTGTAATACGTTAGGTTATATTTTGATCGGTGTTTAATGACCATGCATTGTACTATATCCATGAGGTATAGTGAAATTGAGCACTCACGTCAAATAAACTAGTTCATTGTTAGGCTTGGTCATTGCATTGTCAGGACAATTCAGGACTTGTCCTTTGTTTACACCACTTGATAAATGTGGGACTGCCGTATAGTTGTATGGAGCAAACTCACATCACATAAACTAGTTCTTTGTTAAGGTTAGACATTGCATTATCAGGATAATCCGGGACATCTCCTTTGTTTATACTACTTGACAAATGTGAGACTGCCTTATAGTTGTATGGAGCAAACTCACATCACATAAACTAGTTCTTTGTTAACGTTAGACATTGCATTATCAGGATAATCCCGGACATCTCCTTTGTTTACACTACTTGACAAATGTGAGACTGCCTTATAGTTGTATGGAGAAAACTCACAACACATAAACTAGTTCCTTGTTAAGGTTGGGCATTGCATTATCAGGGTAAACCGGGCTTCTCTTTTGTTTACACCACTTGATAAATGTGGGACTGCCGTTAAATGCCGTGTAAAAGTAACACTTAACCCACTTTGATAAAACAGGTGTTCGTTTAAAATACATAATACTCTTCCTGTTAGTTGGGTTATTATATTCTATGAATAATATGTTTGAAAAATCCTTTACAAACGGCACGTTACATACAGTAAAAATTGATGTTTAAAATATTAAAACTAGTGACAGAATCTGGATTTCAACGAATGTCTGAGAACAGGTTTTAATGTGAAAATGTGCCTTTCTAGTGTAAAAAACATTTTTTTGTAGAGATTTAAATTAAATCGACTTAATATTAGTAATGCTTTTTTGTTTGTCCACCAATAGAAAAAAACGAGACACTTTCATGCAAAATATTTTTTAGTGCTTACTTGGGGATTACTTATGTACCCGTCTATACTGACTCTCAGCCAATAAACGTATTGTAAAATATCCATCAAAGTCCACAATAAAATAATTTTTCAAAAAACTATAAAGTTCATTGGTATTCCAAAACTAGACATTTCAAAATCTTAGACAACGACAGCCGAGTCAGTTTTCAACCTATTAGATAGATTAAACTGAGGCCTTAAATTAATGGTGTTTTAATATATATTTCGTTTCAAAATGACATAAAAATAATAAATATTGTTAAAAGTACGATATCTTTCACAATCTCCAAACTAATTTGCAAGCATAGTCTGAAAATTCTATATTAATGTTTAAGAAAAGAAAGAGTTCTTTGATATTAATTTGCAATATTACTGCAGTTATTGTTTGCACAAATATATGCAAGCGAAGGTATATTAAAAGCGTTTAGCTTTTTTTATTTACATTTTTGTATGTCCGTACAAAACCGTACACGTTCAAGAAATTACTTTTAATATTGTAAAACGTAATTATGATAGATTTTTTATCAAAGAGGCTATCAACAATGTCCTTCCGTTCCTTTTCCTTTAACAGACGGTTTTTATCGCCTGCAGCAACGCTCATGTGATGTCCTTACAAACAATCCTGGAAGATTGAGTAAGAATACTTTAGTTTAACCTAGTTTATTTCACTAATAGTTTATTTAAATTGAATATTTGAAAAGTTCGAGTTTGAGCGAGAAAGACATGACTTTCAGTAAATTTTAATATCTTTATATTGTTCTACAAATTGTAAGCGGAATGCTCCTCATGAGAAGGCAGTCAAACAGCCTAATGAGTATTACTGTCCTTGTATATAACTCGGGGCACGGTGATTCTATTCCGTTACAATACATAAATTACACATTAAAGAGTATTATGTTTGTTAAATATTACTGGACGAAATGTTATTATGTCAAATAATATTGTTAATATTGATTAATATACCAGTGACAAATATTGACTACAATGTCCAGGTTTCTAGTAATTTCGAATCTGGCTTTTAGTTTTTCTATAATTAAAAGGTTTTTGAATAAATTTACTCTCGGTTTATATAGTATAATATAATTAAAATGAAACAAAAGTAAAAAAAGTGTTAGACTATCTCCGATATTTACAGCTACATTACAATGTGTATAGTGTAATAGTGTTGTTTAATAATACTTTTTCACTTAAAAAAGATAACTGCAAATATAGCAACTATTTGCTGACTAAGTACCATAACCAATAGAACAACACATGGTAATAACACGTTTAACCTAATCTTAGTACTTCATTACTGGTGGGTAACAAATACGGGGTGTGATTTCGTAACGAATACAATTTAATGCAGGTAAAGATAACATGTTCAAGCCTTGTATGAATACAACCAATCCAATAAAGTAACTTCATCTCGTGTGTTAATAACTAAATAAAAAATTTCATCTGATTAACTTTACAACATATCCTGTTTACTAATATGTTTCTTCTGTTAGCTTGTTCTAACGTGGTAACTAATAAGACCACTGTAATCCGAGTAGCTTTTTTACAGAGGTCGCTTGTTAATGGAGCTAGCTGTCGATGTAAATGCAGTAGTGAGTAGACGTAGCGTTTCACATAAAATCTCAGACGTCTCTATGACCTCGTTCAACTGTTATCGTGTGCACAGACAGGCAGAGATCATAAACAGAAACTGGAGTAGGTTTGCTATAAGCTAAGCAGACCACTCTAAAATATTTAAGTTATTTCATTGTATTAAAAATTTTTTATACATATACAGTGTTTACTACTATAACTTTATGAATACTACAAAATCTTGTACAAAAGTTGGCTTTTTCAAATTATATAAAATCTTCAAAAAAATATATTCTGAACAAACTTTTTCCTGTTACGTATTAAAAATCATTCACTAATGCATGCAGACAAAATTAGAGTTCGTATATTCGTTTAAATATGTCATATGTAACGTATAGCTCACATTTCATCCTTAAAACCAGATATTGGGATTTACTTTGAAGGTGGCCGCAATAATTAATTTTCCCTGTAAAATTTGGCTATTCTTAGAAAACATGTAAATAAAGAATTTAATAAGTAAATTCTTTGGAAACATTCTCCTTCTAATGATGACATATATTTATTTGAAACCTTGCAATTTACCCTAAATGAAAATACAAATGAGTTTAATTCTAGTTAATTATGGTTTAATTCTTGTTACTTATTGCGTAATGTTCGTTGATTACTTCGGTGGTACATTAACCTAAACACGTGTTAAACCGTAAGTAATTAATGGAACAATTTAACACATTTAATGTACTCCCTTTTTGTATCTGTGATATATTATTTAATTAATTAACTATTACACTAGTTTTAATCAATCCTAGTTCTGTACTAGGTTAGCGAATAATGTAGTTTATTTCCATGTCATGACTACTGAAGTATATACTATTATGTACTTACGTCATTATTCCAATCTAAATTTTACCTTAATATTTTCAGATGATGTACAGCCACTGAAGATGTAAAATTATTATTACTTGAAGATTGTTATAATCTTGTTGTCTAATTTACCTATATTACTCTATATAAATGATTCAAATTATCCCAATGCAGCAGTTATCTAATTAACTAGCAAACTTAGATCATCCATTTTAACGTGAGAATACCAGTCACCCACAGCTCTGACAGGAAATATTCTTCTTCCTATAGGCATCACTCTATTATACATGATTCAAGAAAAGTAAAAAGCAGCGGTTGTCTAGTTAACTAGTAGACGTGCATCATCCATCACAACGTGAATAATTCAGTCCTGAAAGGTGATACTCATCTTCCTATATACATCACTCCATTATACATAATTCAAGACAAGTCAAAAGCAGTGGTTGTCTAGTTAACTAGTAGACCTGCATCATCCATCACATCCATCACAACGTGAATAATTCATTCCTGAAAGGTGATACTCATCTTCCTATATACATCACTCCATTATACATAATTCAAGACAAGTCAAAAGCAGTGGTTGTCTAGTTAACTAGTAGACGTGCATCATCCATCACAACGTGAATAATTCAGTCCTGAAAGGTGATACTCATCTTCCTATATACATCACTCCATTATACATAATTCAAGACAAGTCAAAAGCAGTGGTTGTCTAGTTAACTAGTAGACCTGCATC
Source organism: Homalodisca vitripennis (assembly GCF_021130785.1). Classification (NCBI taxonomy): domain Eukaryota; kingdom Metazoa; phylum Arthropoda; class Insecta; order Hemiptera; family Cicadellidae; genus Homalodisca; species Homalodisca vitripennis. The sequence continues at coordinate 48,459,160 of NC_060212.1, forward strand.
ATCCATCACATCCATCACAACGTGAATAATTCATTCCTGAAAGGTGATACTCATCTTCCTATATACATCACTCCATTATACATAATTCAAGACAAGTCAAAAGCAGTGGTTGTCTAGTTAACTAGTAGACGTGCATCATCCATCACAACGTGAATAATTCAGTCCTGAAAGGTGATACTCATCTTCCTATATACATCACTCCATTATACATAATTCAAGACAAGTCAAAAGCAGTGGTTGTCTAGTTAACTAGTAGACCTGCATCATCCATCACATCCATCACAACGTGAATAATTCATTCCTGAAAGGTGATACTCATCTTCCTATATACATCACTCCATTATACATAATTCAAGACAAGTCAAAAGCAGTGGTTGTCTAGTTAACTAGTAGACCTGCATCATCCATTATAACGTGACTAATTCATTTCTGGCAGGTGGCACTCATCTTCCTATATACATCACTCCATTATACATAATTCAAGACAAGTCAAAAGCAGTGGTTGTCTAGTTAACTAGTAGACCTGCATCATCCATCACATCCATCACAACGTGAATAATTCATTCCTGAAAGGTGATACTCATCTTCCTATATACATCACTCCATTATACATAATTCAAGACAAGTCAAAAGCAGTGGTTGTCTAGTTAACTAGTAGACCTGCATCATCCATTATAACGTGACTAATTCATTTCTGGCAGGTGGCACTCATCTTCCTATATACATCACTCCATTATACGTGATTCAAGACAAGTCAAATGCAGTGGATGTTAATTAACTAGCAGACCTGTATAATCCATTATAACGTGCCTAATTCAGTTCTGACAGGGGATTTTCATCTTCCTAGGGATCTTCGCCTAATTCTGTTTTCATAATTTACAAGAATAATTGTTTATTTGTTTATTGAAGTTGTTAGATTTGTACCTTTTCAATAAAATAAACAGCTACACTTATACGTATTATCAATACTTTAAAACTTTCCTTTTTTGTTCTGGTTATGAATTTGAATGTAAATGAGTGACACGCATGTACTAATCATTGAGTTAGAAAGGACTGTATAACGTACCTAAGTTCTAAGCCAGTCGTCCAATGGTCAAGATGGGTGCAGGAAAGCACCTTGTGAGGCATTGCAGACTGTCACACGTTGTTACCGACATTTAATTGACAACTTTCCAGGCCGTTTCAGTTATGTAAATATTACATTGAGAACAGCCCTCAGTGAACATAAACTAAATCAAAAAGTTTTGCAGAAAATGTTAATACGTTTAACCTAATTTTAGTATGTATTGCTAACTAAAAAGTATTTTTTAAAGAATTGTTGGATTTACGTGTTGGAGTATTATACTTGTATCATTAGCGTAAAGGATGAGGGGAATATCTATATTATTCAGGTTAGATTTAAGAAAAATGGGTAAATTAATAATGAAAATAAGAAATAGGAGAGGACACACTGTTAAGTCTTGAGGAATTCCTGCTTTTACAATAGAATAATCGGACCGATAATTTCTGTTTTTATGACTTAGCTGAACACATTGAACTCTCCCCACCATTGAGAAAGGAATGCAAATATTCTAGAATAATACTATGTATATCAATTATGTAAGTATGTAAGATTTGAGTCGGATACAGAGTTACATTTAAGAATTGGAATTGCTTTGGAGATTTTAAAGTCAGTTGAAAATGTTCCTTGAATTACGGGGTTACAAAAGAAAGATCTTATAGGAAATATTCTTTAATACAGAAGAGACATCATAGAAATCTGCTGACTGGGGGTTTATTAATTAGTTAAAATCCCTCAGGCACTGTTATTTCAAAAACGAAAAAAGAATTGTAATTAACTGGAAAATCAGCTACATTTATAAACATTTTGTTAAAGACCGAGGCTATATTTAATGAGCCACGAATTGTTTGGCCATCCTCTTCCAACTCACACACTCCTGGGTCAAGATGAAAGACCAGGCCAGATCTACAGTAGTTGGTAATAATATCCAATGACTGGATTTATAATATGCAACATAGTTTCTTCAACAACTCTTTACTTTGAGTCATTGATGCGTGCATTATGCTGTTTTCGAAGATACCTGGATTGAACCTTGAGTTCTACGGGTCCGTCAAATAGAAAACAATAGGTATCCCTTAACCTCTCTTTACTGCGAAGAATTTCTGGGGTCAACCATTTTGGACGTGAACTTGTATTTCAACGGACTCTAATAAATGTAACTTTAAAAAATGGAAATGCATTAAATGGGTAAAGATTCATGAATAGAATGAGAGAACATTTTATCACCTGACGTTTACAGAAAAACAACTTTCCATGAATCTGTGAGCAATAAATTTTTTAAATAAAATGTTTCTGGGACTAAATATTACTGAACATTTTAGATGTACTTTCTTTACGAAATGCTAAATTTAATACTGGAAACTTCAGAACCTGACCTTCGTGATCCGGCAGGCAGAAATTGTAGACATGAGGGTTTACTAGATGTCCAGGAATGTTTGTAAAATCATTCTCTAGACAGGAAGCTCCTCGTCTGGACACACGAGTAATCTTCGCAATCATTGGCTTTAAAGAAAACCCCTCCAAACAATCGAAAAATTCTTCAGAAATCGAGTCCCCTGCAATGAGAATGCTGTGATTTGGATTAATGAGTAACAGAATTAGTGCAAAAATATTTCAAGATATAGGAAATGTCGTTCTATTCTTACTGACTCTTCTTGACTATCCACATATACATGTTATACAGCGCGAATGAAATCTACTGTTCAATGCATTCTTTATCTTTAATTTACCTGTATTTCACTACACCTTCTCAATAAACCTAAGTAGAGAGCAGTTCGACAGTGAAAGATTTTAAAACGTTGAGAACTTATTGTAACATCGGAATTGAAGTCGATCTCGAGACTTGAAGGATTGTTGCCACAACTCTGGAGTTGACAATGTGAGGGATTCGTACAAGTCTAGGACTTGGCTCTTATAACTCTAGAGTTTGTTGGAGAATTGTACAGTAATTATTGCTGTAAGATTGTTATCAGGTCCTCTCCACTACTCCTTTCGAATATTCAGCATATTGTACAACCGCCAACAATAATATAGACTTTAATGTTAAAATTTCTCGTAATACTTCCACAACGATGCCTAAAAATTTAATTTCCACCTGTAAAGTATTGCTGTTAGGTGGATATTGAAGCGTTCGATTCTAAAATAAATATCATACAAGAAATATTATCTTGTTTTTAGATTTTCATAAAATACTGATTAATAAATCATGACAATTTGTAACGGAGCGATGTAATTTAAAAAAATAAGATAGAACATTTTTCGTTTGCTCGAGGAATGTGTCCTGGGCACTTCTCACCATAGCTACGTTAAATGAAGATTGGCTTTTTGTATTAGAATTTAGTAATTGGATTATATCACTCTTAATTTAATATTAACGTTCTCTGAGTTTGGTCTTGGGCGATCCAAGATCTCTGCGACTTAAGGCACCGCGTGGACCACGCTGTAAAAAGGCGCTAAGCAAAAATTAATACGCTATAAAATGGACTTCATCTTATATTTAATTATAATCGTAACATGAGTTAAAGTTTTCTATCTAATCATCTGGATTTCGGTAAACTCCGTGTTACAAGGGACAATTACATCCTCTGTCCTAAGAGAATTGAATATGTGCTTGTCTGGTGACAGTACGACTAGCAGTCCCTACTGTAGGATTGTAGGACAGTGGGTCCATGCCAAACTTTAACGAGGGTGACGTCACGCCACTACAGTGAGTCCACGCTGGCAACTGTGGACTACTGATCCTACTTTCAAAAACACTTTGCATTATTGATTGTATCTAAAACTTCGTCATTCTATCGATGTTCTCACAGCGTACGTATAGCGTGCTACTAAGTTAGCGTACTACGTCTACGTTATACTATTCCGCGCTGTATATTTAACACAGCTGTTACATATTTATAACTGTTGTTTAGTAATTTTTTAAGTGATTGGAATAAATTTAATAGCATATTAATTGATATCTGAGTCTGTTTGATAAAATATGTTAACGCTAGAAATTATACATAGTTTGTGACATGAGTTTATGTAATCAGTGTGCAGTGAACTACAGTTTTTTTATTTTTTTTTTTTAGTTTTAAGATTCTAAAATACAGTTTTTAAATTATAATAGGAATTTAATTTATATTTTGCGATAAGTTTTATAATAAAATATGTGCACACAGACAATTGACAGACTTGTCACCACTCACAAGCCTCAATCAATGTCAATGTCCACGTGAGCATTAATTTCGTCTAGAAAATGTGTAGAATGTGTTTAAAATTATATTAGTTACTTTCTTCTATAATAAAAAAGCAGTGAGCCACCTCTATATTAAAATTCCTCTCCTAATAACAGGATGGAATGATAAGAGAACCATGTAAGGTTACATAAGTGGTTGAGTCTATAGTGCAGCTGCGTTTTCTATTCCCAATAATTTCAATATTATACTTTGTAATTACTTTTCAAATCATTATTAGTATTTAAAAGTATAGGTGAGACTCCAGTATAAGTAAGGCACATCGTGTTCCTAAACCGCACAGAGAGGCTGAGAGCTTGGCCTAGAGGCCGCGACCTGTGCAAGTCTGGGTGCTGGCACATTGCCGTTATAACTGTCTGAGACAATAACTGTATTTCACGAGGAGTAAAGGAAAACCAGGACACAGAAGAAAGGTACAAATTATTAAATTTTTTAAATAAAGTGCAAACATAAAAATCAGCTCTTCTGCCCTTAACCTGCCTCGGGTCGCGCGACGGACCTAGTCTAGAAATAGTATAGAAACTAAGAAACTTTACCTTGAAACATAAATTATCTATCCTCTAAACTTACGATCTTAAGACAGGATTAGTTCACTTTTTGAGTGAATTGCCCTTAATCTCGGGTTCCACTGGGCTCAATTCTTGGGCCCATTGTAATGTTGCTTTACGGAAATTAATTTAAAGAAGAAATGCATACTTCTTGTTCAATACGCCGATAAAACATACGTCGCCTTTAAAGCTAAATAAAATTTCCTAATATAATTATTTAACAGCTTACATGAAATTTAATTGAATTCACAATCTAAATTAATCAATCTTGTGACCTACAAATCCAAATTGTAATGAAGAAAAAAACTTTAAATAAATGTCCACACATTGACGTTTAATGTTTTTATTGGACGTAACTTTATTGGATACTTAAAAATAAAATTATATATACATATATATAGTCTTCTTTCATTATTCCCCCAATATTTTACACACTTTGAAAATGTCAAATAAACTTAAAATACTTCTCTTTACATAAAAATATAATCTTACATAATAAATCAAAGAAGTACACTCACTGATTTTCTCCTCTTGAACCAGGTCTAGCCTGATTGGAGGACGAAATTTAAACTTATTTTAACGGCTGGCAGAATAATATAAATATGAAATTAGTAACCGTCCTAAACTTAAATAGAGGTCAAATTGTAAACTAATACATTAAAACCATACTGAGTATTACGAGCACATTTAAAGTATTCTAACAGTGTCAGTAAATAATGCTAATAAAATACAATATTATAAAAATAACAAAATAATAAAGACATTGATACATTGAGCTATGATTAGTTTCCAGCTGATCGAACATCTGACAGATAAGCACAGGCGGGGCAGGGAGGGGAGGTCGCTGACCTAGTTTAATTAAGGGACAACAATACAAATGAATAAAAACCGATGTTAAAAAGTGTTCAGTGCGTGCTTGTTCTTCGGTTTGTGTGTGTGTGTGCGTGTGTGTTGAATTGTTTAATTTGAACTGTGTTAATTGTGATGTATGTAATTCATATGGCATATAGTTGTGTTGGTGAGAGTGTAAAATTTTGCATATTTTGAATACTGTATCAAGGTAAGCTAATATTTAAAACTTAACCTAGAAACTAACTTACTCGAATATTCTAGGATACTACAACACAGGTTTACATTTCAGCGTTAACTCATTACAGAATAGAAACTTGCGCTACTTATTCTATGCACATAATATAATCCTTAATATATTTACTAAACACTTGTACACTATTAAAATTCCATAACTTTGGAGGTATCATATTTAATCAAACTTAGGTCATAGGTAAGAAAATGTTTTTGTAAAGTCAGTTATATTGGGCTTTGGTACGGGATAATCATCTGAGTTTCGTAATTTCTGTTTATAACCTACAGTTTCAGCACAGTTCCTACATTTCATGAAATATAATTGCAAAACCTTGGAAACAAACATTTTTATAAGATGAACTATATGAAGTCGCTGTAAAAGAGGTAAATAAGGTATATTATAAGGCGTTTTACAAACAATTCAAATACATTTCTTTTGTATAGTAAATAAAGATTTGATATTTATTAGACATGTTATTCGCTAACTAGTTATGCCGTAATTAAATCTACTGTGAACTAAGGAAAAATAAAGTATTTTTAAGTAGCCTCATCACACATATTTCTTAAGAAATATAAAAATAATACACTATTGATTTTTTTTTTTTAATTGGCAATCTATTTTTTCCAACTTAGTTCTTTATGAACTAATATTTAATATACTCATCTTCGAGTATGTCCATACAATCAGTTGCACATTTTCTCTCGTTGCATAAGCAATTAGGATATTTGCTTGAGGAACACTAGTCTCAAATGGTAGGCTACGCCTTCGCTCCTATATTTTGAGACTTAGCTTTATTAAAATATGCAGTGCTGTATATTTTATTTCGCAAAAAAATATAAAGCAAAATTGTAAATGTTAACAAAAAACCAGATTGAAAACACGTTAAACATACGTAGCTGAATTGTTTGATATTCATAATATGTGAACAGCAACAAAACAGAGGTGACGGCAGACAATATATTGAAAACATAAACAACTCTGTTACAGTGACACCTGCGTCATTGTTTACTGCCTCAGAGAAGTAAATTCGTCCATATGTATGGGAAAAGCTGGTTTATATTGGCTTACACTTGGTTTGGTAACATCTTTAAATTCTGCAAAGATAAATTTAAAGACGATGCGTTAGGTTAGAGTGACAAGGTTGCATCTAAAAATCAGAAAATTATTTAGTACCATGACACGGCTCCATTTGAACTCTGCTTCAAAGTGCACTAACTGCAATATATTGATTTATCTCCATCCAGTACTGAATTACCAAAATATCAAGGTCCAATCTCATAGTTTAAAAAGTCATTAATCTGCATTAAAAAACTACATCCTACTCATTCGGAAATTTATCACTCTTGCAGAATCTATATGGAATAAGATTAAATATGAAAAGTTTCCATGTAGTATTTTATGTATAGTTAGCTGCTCCTACTAGTATTATCCAGCTAAGGTATTGTTTATTGTTTAGAATTTACTTAAAGCATTTAATAAATAAGTATTTAAATTAACACACAGGCATGAAACTGGAAACCTCACTGTATTACTAAATGTGTGAAGCCTTCTACTTAAGTTTTGTCAAGTTGCAAGTTAGGGGAACTAAACTTGAAGCTGCTTGTTGGGTTTAACAACAAACTTTCCTTTATGTTTTCAGAACGCCTTTTGGCTCTCTTTGAAATATAGTCTTAGTCTATTAATTTTGATATGCAATTTACAGTGTGATCTACGTAAAAAGTTGTATTACTAAGAGTGAACCTATAATTATTGTAAGGGAAGAATGCCTACATAAATATCCTGGAAATACCTATCGATTACTGAGGTCAACTTTGAATTATACAGTGTTTTGGCATGTATCTACTTCAATGCAGAAGCATTGTTGACAATTTCGTAATGATCCTTTTTTGAACTTGTATTTCCCTCTCCATCCAAAACATAACAATACTGGAAAGTACTTCATGAGACATATAAAACTAAAGTAGATTAAAAGAGACGCGTTCTTGCGGAAGCCAAAATTTTATCGGTTAAGTCTTTTAAAAACGTATTAACGTCTCAAATTCATTATTAATGTAAACAATTCTCCGCTTCCATGGAAATAGAACTTTTTACTTATATATTTTTGTTAAAAGAACAATTTATTACAAACTTCGCATAATCTTATTGATAGAGGTAGAATTACATGTCAGCTATAAGCTGAGGTATTTTTTTAGAACTCGGCATATTTTTTAGTTAAAATATGTTATCTCAAATTAACACAAAAAGAGTAGTTAAGAAATTAAATAAAAGTAAAATTAAGTTTAATGTAATGCAATAAAATAAATTATTCAATAATCCTATTTAGAACAACTTAGTATGCAATAAGTGTTTTTTCGTCGGCTTTTAGTTGTTAGCTTACTATTGAAACTAGTACATTAAAATCCTATACAGTGCAAATTGGATACTTACTTGTGAACCATTAAAAAAACGAGCTATCGAAGATTTCAAATCATGTATATTTTATTACATACCAAGACTGAGACAAAAGTTGCAATTCTCCGATTGAGCTGTTATTTTAATTACCTGCTCTCATCATCTAAGCTGAACTGTTCGTATTTAAAAAATGAAATATGCCTCTCTTGGTTATACTATATTTGTAAATGTAAACGTATATATTCAGTTTTACTATTAATACTTAAAACAGTACTAATTCCACTAAGAAGAACATCGTCTTTAAATTTTTATACTTGTGTTTATTTGTCACTAAAGTATTGCGTTCAGAAAAATGACTCACTCGTTGCTGCTTTGCTGATAAATTAGTTAATTACTTCATGCCTGCAATGGATTTATGGGCTGCAAGAAATAATCTGCATCATTAATCCAAAGTCTCATTATCGCTGCAAAGCTCGCTGGTAAATGGCAAGAGATTATAAGACCGATTCTGGTATTTAGCCAGAAGTGAGCATTGTTATTCTATTTAAATAATGAACTATAAGAAAGAATATTATTGTAGTATAAGCTATTGTTCTAAACTTTTTTTTATAATTATCTCATTGAATAAGCTTACTTGGCTCAACACAACCTGACTTTTTATTAAATCTTTTACAAAATAGTCCTATTAGACAAGGCGTACAAAATTAAATTCTGTAGAAGTAAATTAACAAAAAAAGTCATTATTGATTGTGTAAAAAGTCAATCAGTAATAAAATTAGAACATTTCTCTAAAATCAAATCGCATTTCCTACGTACCTACTGCAGAAAAAAAAAATTAAAATATTTTTATGCTTTTTACATTTTATCCTTGAGAATTTAATCCGTTGAAAACGGGGAAGCGGGATACGATAAAATTGTGTAAAAAGTTAAAAATCAATACACTTATTTTGTACTATACATAGACTATAAGAAGATTTTCGATGCTACCAAGTGTTTTTGGTTTTGTCCCTAGGATATTCAGTCTTTAGTGTTACCTTACATTATCTTTGCCGCACATTAGGTGGTGAAGTATCGTCCGAGAAGATGATAGTTTGATCTAAACTCGAAGCGGTGGTTACAGCTGTGTCAGGAGACATACCCCAGGGGCTAAGACTATTTGAATTTTATAAGCAGAGGTTTACCTCTAAGTCGTTAAAAAGTTTGCTTAAAGGAATAGATTTTCAGATACGCTAGCTTCAGGTGCACCGCGCCTGTTTGTCTGTTGGATTGTTAGCCTTAAAAATGTTACTTACCTTAAACAGCTAAACGTGTCACGCAACAAGCTCCGCTGAGGTCGCATGCACAATTTCAAATCCTCAACTGATTTCATTTTGGAAATATCCTAACAATTAAGCAATCATACAGAGACTAAATGTTTATACCCCTCTAGCAGACAAACGAGAAATTTTGTCAGTATAAAAAGTAAAAGACTTCAATGACGCTCAGCCCAATTCCATGGCTGGAAACGCTCTCATGGAGCTCATTGTTATCTATTTAGAAATAAAATTTCATTCAAACGTTCCGATGACGTAGGAGGTGTGCGTGAAATTAAATCTTGTCAGTTTTTTGACGTTGACTTTCATGCTCTTTTTACTCTATGAGTCAAAATAATAATTCAACTTAAGATCTCAAATGACTGTACTCAGTTTGCTTACAAATTTATTTATTCTGTCATTTTGTCGTTTCTATCTTGGTTATCTGTAAATTTAATGTGTGTTAAAGTACTCGCTAACCCTTGGTATCAATTGTCATGAAGTAACATACACCACCATCGAAGTTAGTGTTGCCTCTATAGAAACGAAGCTTCGTGCAAACTTTCAAGAATATTTGTCGGTTCGTTTTCGAGATATTGTGGGGAGACAAATATACAGAAATGGAAGTTTTTCAGCCCCTCGAATGATAGACTTCGCTTACGCTCAGCCTATAATTTATTAAAGCACAGTATGATTACAGAATATTGTCGTACATTAGTAACACTTGAAACTTCAGGAATGTCCGAATCTTATTTCAACAATCGCTGAACGGTCGCTGTTTCGCAAATAACTTTTACATATTTATTGCACAGTATTTTAAACACTACGATGCACAGATATACTTTGAAAAAGTAAATTTATAACTTTAAATAAAAAGGAAATAATTAAGTGTATAATGCGGGCATAATATGTGACATGTGGGTAAATTGTATATCTACTAGTGCAGAGAAATATTTGGTGGAAACCATTAATTAAATTATGAATCCAATTGTGCCACGTCACCAAGATTAGTGACGTAGCTGCCAATATTGTAATCAGTGATCGACCACTCTTGTGCTACCATCATTAAAGCTATCATGTAAATAATAGGGATACTGGAGTGTTCTAAAGTCGGTCATATGAAGGTGAAGGGGTATAAAATATTTGGACCATTTTAAAATAGTTTTTAATTTAGCTTAAAATATTAATGGATTATTAAAAGGATTAAATAGGAACTATTTAAATTTCTTAACTTTGATAAAAAATTATCAGTGTAACAGTTAACATTAAACGCATTATTTTTTTAACTAGATTTCAAGTGGTGTAGAACAAACGTTAGATGTATTCAAATAAAAATTCTGCTATCTCATTTTAAATACGATTCTGTTTATTGTACCTATCAATCTGGAGGGTGTCCTTTTCATCCTTTACCAGAAAAAAATAAGAATGAACCAAATTCTCGATTGTTTAAAACTAAATTAAAATCAGTTTTATCCAATAATGTGTTTGTTGATGTCATGAATTTATTGAATATTTTCAAAAATTTAAAGGATCTTTGATTTAAATTAATTTATTTGTTATTTAGGTATAAGTCTATTACCAATTATTTAAGGCCATATTGCTACCACAAATTAAACTTTATTTTGTTATATTTATATTTTAATACTATATTATAACTATAATAAGATATTCAGAATTCCAAAGGTTAGTAACATTATAACCAACAATATTAATGGTATTAATGGTTTAATGGCAATAAAGAATGGCTTCTTATTATAACTGATTCATGTGCTAATTTATAATCAAGCATTGATTTTTAATTAATTGTTTTTTAAACTCCATTGGATTTACGAAATCAAAATATAAACAGTGCATTGAAGCTTTAAAAGAATTACACTATGTTCAAGAAAATTATTTCTAAGTAATATAGTTTTAAATCGCGGAAGCAGAAAGTCGGGGAGTCGATTGCCCACTACATAACTATAAAACTCAAGCCGGGTTTTGTGAGTCTGGCTCTTTCTGTGATCACTTCAGGAATAGTCTTGTTCCAGTTTGTTAAATACAAATATGGTGCGTCTTGTGTTATCTGGAGCCCGTACAATCGTACTTAGGAAGGTGCTTGAAAAATTGTTTTCGACATGAAAACAGAGGAGGAAAATTACAAAAGTCCTCAATGGAGCCAACGAATCTCGCCAGCGAAGACCCCACTATAGCGAGATGACGTTACATACTCGTAAAAGCGCACACTCTACCATTGCGTAATGACGTCACAGCTATGCAACAGAGCAGACCCTACCATGGCGATATAACGACACACTTTATTTATTTCCATGAAATTTATTTTCATTTATTTATTTCTTTATTAATTTTGTCCATTTATAACTTACAAATTCATTAGCTCCACACACCTCACATATATTGAAAAACGTTTTCTACAAAAAAGAAAGTATTCAGTTTTATACGTTTTTACTATCAGCAATAATTGTAAGACATTCACAGATGGCGTAACTAAGGACTGAGTGGCAGGTGTACTTAACGAGGAACTTGACCTTGACAGCTAAATAAATATTCCATGTGAACAGTTATTTACCACTTTCAGCTAACCGACGCTTTCAACAATAAACTCGTAAATGGGTTTCAAATAATTTATTTTAATATTAAGTTTTATTGTTAAAGAAATCACAACTTTATTGTACTTCTAATAAATGTTAATATGATATTCGATTACATAGTTCCTACTGAAGTATGGCCAAAAACATTCTTTTAAAACTTTGACATCTGTGCACATTAGGGCAGACTTAATTGCGTTGTCGCGCCAGATAAAACCTGACGATACATCAGGGCTCAAGATAGAATTCTAAATTGATAACAGACACTTCATAATAACAGTAACTGCACATTTTCTGAGCTGTACCGACCATATATTTAATCCGAGATCAGTTCCAGGGTACTGACTACTGACGTGACTGACCACTGCGCTGTCACAGTCTGCGAACAGTGACACTACAGACTCGTTTGAGTAGAATAAATCATATGTTGATGTGGACAGACACAGCACTGACTACTGACGTGACTGACCACTGCGCTGTCACAGTCTCGTCTGAGTAGAATAAATCATATGTTGATGTGGACAGACACAGCACTGACTACTGACGTGACTGACCACTGCGCTGTCACAGTCTGCGAACAGTGACACTACAGACTCGTCTGAGTAGAATAAATCATATGTTGATGTGGACAGACACAGCACTGACTACTGACGTGACTGACCACTGCGCTGTCACAGTCTGCGAACAGTGACACTACAGACTCGTCTGAGTAGAATAAATCATATGTTGATGTGGACAGACACAGCACTGACTACTGACGTGACTGACCACTGCGCTGTCACAGTCTGCGAAGTGACACTACGCTCTCGTCTGAGTAGACTAAAACATATGTTGATGTGGACTTACACAGCAATGATTACTGACGTGACTGACCACTGCGCTATCTCAGTCTGCGAACCGTGACACTACAGACTCGTCTGAGTAGACTAAAACATATGTTGATGTGGACATACACAAGGCTTAACACAGTCCACTTATAAAAAAGATAAGTTGAGTATACGACTTAAAAAAACTTTGATAAACATTTTTTAACCTGCTACATGCGGTTTAGAGATCAAATTATCGAACAAATAAAAAAAGTAAAAAAGAACTAAGTAAAGAAAAAATATGTACTCATCTGGAGGTGCAAGGCGTTTCTAGAAAACAGTCAATGGTGCGAGACGTAAAAATCGTTTAAACATGCTAATTTTCCAATTAAGATTTTTTAACGGTTTGTTCTGATATTTGCGTTGGAGGATGGCACACCCCTTTAATATATTATTTCGCATTAAGTTATTTTGGAATAAGTAACCTAGTGAGTTACTTCCGCCCTTGAATCCACCGTTGGTTGATGATTTCACGTACAGTCAGGCACGGTACTATTACAAGGAATTCCTATCCTTATCTAAAGGTTGTTACTGCTACTCCAGAGTGTATCGTATATATTAAACTAGCTAGAGAGCCTAAACTATGCTAGACGTATAAACCGCAGTAGAAAATCAACATTTTGCCCATATTACTAAGGTTTGCTTATTCATTTGTATGTTTCGTTAAATCTCGCTGTCTGTCATGTCTTACTATTCAAAAAGATTGGAAACTATTTTCTGATTGTTTTTAATGTTTGCCAAATACTTCAACAGGAAATGACATCTGGTACATAAATTACGAAATATTTTTAAGCAGCCGCTTATATACATCAGGAAAATAACGACTGCATGTTAGGATAATTGGCTGACTGCAACTCCCTCAAATTCAGCAATAATAAAATTGTTCACATTCACGTACCCGAGAAAATTCACACTCATGACAAAACTCCAGTTCCGGAACTGTCCAAATATCTGCATAATAGACATTGTCATCTTATTTATGCATTGTTCGTCAAACTGAAACCTCTAGGTATGGATTATAGCGTTCTTACATATGATGGCAAGGGAAGGCACTACAACCGCACACAGGCATGCTCTTTTCTAAATGATAAGCTACATAACATTCCTGGTCGTTGAAAAATTCACGAATGCCTCGTTTCTAAAAGGCAAAACCATCTGAATAGAGAGTGTATATGTAGAGGGATCCTAGCTTTTTTAAATAGTTTTATGTCTGCAGTTCAATCTAGACCCGATCACTACACATGTAGACAGTCTGATGCAGTTAGTTTTTATCCTCCAAGCTGTGTGCGTTGGAAAAGGACGCTGCTATCTTGCTAGTCGTCAGTAGAATAAGGAAGTAAGCAAATAATGCAGTTGCTGACATAAAACAGAGGGTCACGAGAATCACCCGTCCCTAATTATTTTCAAATATCCGTTTAAATTTGTATTATAAAAACGTTAAAAACAGAGGCAACATTGTCTAAAGATGGCCCATATTTATGTAAGCTGAAAACGTTGGATTCATTTGTTAACCTATTGTAACGAGCTTTCCATGCCCCGAAAGAGTAATGTATAAAGAGAGTTTGTTATTTCAAAAACGAGCACAATTTGGCAATTTATCTAAAATATTTTGATACTTTTATTTAGGAAAAGTGTAAGCGTAAATAATTTTGCCCAAAGTAAATTTTTTTCAAATATATCTCGGTAACCTGACTTTGATGATTAGGCAAAGAAAAAGCTTAATAAAACAAAAATGTAATTGGGAAACATAATAACTATAAAAACTGTACTTCAACATAAATCCAAAGCTCACAAAAGTAACAATTAATTAAACATTACAATATTTTACCATTTATTACATTTAAAATTTACCACAGAATTTATAAACAGTTCTTAGAAGCATTGGAATGTTTAGAAAATAATTCCATACTGACAACAAAATACAATTATAGTTTCAATTTTATTTGAATTTTTAAAACCTTAAACGAGAAAAAATGTCAAAGTTTGGAAACTGCGGCCACAAAACAAAACGAATTGGATTTTCCCGATTCAGTGACTTCCTGAACTCAGAAACTTTACCTCGTAATCGTTTCGTTTCTGCTTCCACTAAATTACAGGTTTTAACGTTTAGATTTTGTACTCGTGGTGGATGAGAGTTAATTCATGAGTAATGGCAATAGCACTTCCTACTATTTTAATGTCCATTAATTAATAGGATCATAGGGTTTTTATTGTAATTACATTTCATCTTTAATAGATGTTTCATCGCATTAGTAATTTAATCTACATTCTCCAACCATACTTTGCTCTCCAAAATGTTAGCAGATGTACTCAGCTATAGTTTACTTTAAATATATACACGTATTTTGAGGCAATGTTATTGCTGTATTGAAAATCTCTTTTGAATATTATACATCAAGACAAGCAGTGTCTCTCGGTTCTTAGAAGATTTATGTCTTCGTTTATACAACATAGTGTATTCTAATACATCTGTCGGATTAGAAGGTGTACAGTGTCAAAGTTATTGAAAACATACTGTATATATGATAAGATTTTTAACGCGTTTCTGCCAATACGTTGACACAAAGTTATACATTTCTCAATAAACCATGTTTTAACTAATACGCTTATTCTTGGTTAAAGTTAGTGTTATTGAAGGTGAATGGTTTGAAAGTATAATAGGATATCTGTGTTTTTCCATCTTTATATGTTACAATATCTATGACCTTATGTTTCGAGGATTGAAATTTATTCTCTTCGTCAGGTGGGAAGACAATAACTACATAAAACAGAGAGAAATAAAATGGATAAAACTCCCGAAACCGCTTGAGTCCATACAGGAAAAATTAACCCAGGCGTTGTCAATGTATAGAATTCAGGACGCGTTTTCGGTCATGTTTGACTTCTTTCTCTCTTTTTATGTTATAACTATCTATCTACCTGACGAAGAAGATAGATTTTAATGCTAGAAACGTTGTGTTGTATTTATTTGTGACATATAACGATAGTAAATGTCTGTAATACTATTATCATTTCAATACGCTAATTCGTGATTAAAACACATGACCGTCAATTTATTGCTTAAAATAATGTTAGAGCTTTGCTCAATATTAGCTTTTGCAGTACTTGTAATGTGCTTGGAAGTATTATATATAAATGTCTTAACTTTTTACTATTCTGGCTCCTTCTCTTCTACAAATATATTCACCATTGTTTCCCTCATGCAACTCTACGGAACTGCGCTATTAATCAATGACTTTAAAAAGGCTGTACCACTTTTTCATTATATTTACCTTCGCTCAGCTCTGTTGTGTGCGTTCCTTTACGTGAAGTAGAGTCACTGGCCATTAGCCAAACGTATAGGTGGATGTATAATAATAACAGCAGGAAAGCGTTTATGAGTTGTCAACATTTTTCAATGCAGCTTCATTATTATCAATTGCATCCCATTTGAATCTGTTCCACTTCATTTGATTTTACAACGGTCATATCGCTGCCTTCATGAACGTACTTACACACGTTTTTCATAGATGTATCTGAAATGTGGAACTCCAAATCGATAAGTCAGTTTATTACAAGTTACAGTTTATTACAGTTAGTCATAATACAGAGCGTATTCTCAATTAGGATGATGTACCTAAATAGACACATGCTAAAACATGAAAGTTACTTTTGCACACTCATAATACTTACTTTTGCACTATTTAAATGGAAGATAATATAATTTTTACACAAATTAAAATGTAAGAGTAATCTAAAAGCGTCAGAAGTCTAAATATCAATCTGACCTAAATGTCTCCGGTTAACCTGCTGAATAAGGTCTTCTTCGCGATGGTTTCTTCGGAAATTAGCATACAGAGCACAGGTGAGGGTCGACCATAACCGCGACACCGCAGTGACATATGCCGTGTGAGCATGTCCTGCATAACTTACTCTTCCTACTACCCTCCTGCTGTCACAGCTTCGGTGTTTTGTTATACATGGACTGGAATATAATACATAAAACATGTGAGGGTCGACCATAACCACGACACCGCAGTGACATATGCCGTGTGAGCATGTCCTGCATAACTTACTCTTCCTACTACCCTCCTGCTGTCACAGCTTCGGTGTTTTGTTATACATGGAGTGGGATATAATACATAACACATGTGAGGGTCGACCATAACCACGACACCGCAGTGACATATGCCGTGTGAGCATGTCCTGCATAACTTACTCTTCCTACTACCCTCCTGCTATCACAGCTCCGGTGTTTTGTTATACATGGAGTGGGATATAATACATAACACATGTGAGGGTCGACCATAACCACGACACCGCAGTGACATATGCCGTGTGAGCATGTCCTGCATAACTTACTCTTCCTACTACCCTCCTGCTGTCACAACTCCGGTGTTTTGTTATACATGGAGTGGGATATAATACATAACACATGTGAGGGTCGACCATAACCACGACACCGCAGTGACATATGCCGTGTGAGCATGTCCTGCATAACTTACTCTTCCTACTACCCTGATGCTATCACAGCTCCGGTGTTTTGTTATACATGGAGTGGGATATAATACATAACACATGTGAGGGTCGACCTTAACCACGACACCGCAGTGACATATGCCGTGTGAGCATGTCCTGCATAACTTACTCTTCCTACTACGCTGATGCTATCACAGCTCCGGTGTTTTGTTATACATGGAGTGGGATATAATACATAACACATGTGAGGGTCGACCTTAACCACGACACCGCAGTGACATATGCCGTGTGAGCATGTCCTGCATAACTTACACTTCCTCCTACCCTCCTGCTGTCACAGCTCCGGTGTTTTGTTATACCTGTAGTGAGATATATACAGAACACAGGTGAGGGTCTGCCGTAACCACGACACTGCAGTGACATATGCCGGGTGAGCATGTCCTGCATAACTTATACTTCCTGCTACCCTGATACTGTCACAGCTCCTGTGTTTTGTTATACCTGTAGTGAGATATAATGCGGAATCGTAAGAAATAGTTATATTATTCCCTTATATTATGCATTCTCAAGAAAGGTGTAATTGCTGAAAGGAATGAAAAATGTATGGTAGTATTTTTGATCGCATGTTGCTGGTGATATGAGGTACCTGGTGACAACACTAATCTCTTCGGTACAATTGGTTGAACAATAAAAAAACCGTCAAAGATTGTAGTTAAAAGCGAATTCCTTGCATCATTTCGAGATGAGAGATACTTGAAATACTAATTTTTGGATCCTATCAAATTAAAAATACCTCAGATTTGAGACATCAACCATCTGTTTTCAGACGCTGCACTACGAGGAAGATGATATCAGATCTATCAGCTAAACTTATTACTCTCGTTAAATGAACACTTCCTACTATATCTATGTGATGCATAAATAAGTTAATTGGGTAATCCACAGCGCTTTGGGAATGTGTGTATAATATTGAAGTGCACTCAATTGTGGGCCTGATGAGACAATGAGAGTGGCTCTTCACTTTACCTGGATCCGTAAACCCCAGTAAGTTGGACGTAAGTTTGTTTTCTTCATGCACCGATAGAATGAGCTCAACACATTTTCAAAGAGATCGCTTACGCTGACCGTGGGTTCAAAGGTCACTGTATCCTATTGTGGTGTCTACGTATTATACTTCAGCTAATCGAGTTCCTTCGTCCCACCTTTCTAAATTTTAGTCTAAACAATGGATTTTAAGTATTCATAGAACTCTCTCCCCTGTCGACTGTCTATTTTAGTTCTAAGCATTTGTTTCTCTTTCATTGATTTGTATCAAGTGCGAGTCAGTAGGAAATTGAAGTAAGTACATAGGCACTCATTTTTTTCTTTCAGATTAGTATAATTATATATAATTGTATAGGGTAATATTGAGGTAAACGTAGTATTAACAACCAACAGCCAGCTTTTACAAGTTTGTATCACACCTTTCTTTACCCCTACTTGAAATAATGTTCTATCAAGAATATCTCTATAATCTTAAGATTTAAAAATAATAAATCATTAATCTCTCCTTATTATGTAAATATTTACATAAAACATATACAGAAACAACACACATTATTAACATACACTTAATTTAAAATCAATTTTACTTTTGGTAATATATTTGTTTTAGTGAAGACGTTACCCGAGTAAAGAATCTACTGAAATTGTACTAATCTATAAAAGTGCACATCAAGCACCATTTGTAAGTTTTTGAAGAATCCGCTCAAAGTTTAAATCCTATTACCAAACTTTAACTTGACACTTCTCGTATCTCAACGTCATTCTTGTGACATTCGTGATATTTTGTTATTCCCTCTGCCGTTCAATTCCAACCAACTCAGCATAACAAAATTAATCTAACTTGTAACTACTGTGGTATAACTCCAATTAACTTTTCTCACTTGTTCTCAATAATAATCTCTAAAATATTTTAAATTTTCAATGCAATTTGAACAGAACTGTGGGATTTTTTAAATCTTGAAATTTACTGAATAATGTTTAATACATCGATAAAAATGCCCTATTCTAGTAAATTAAAAAATTAAAGTTCAAAAATAAAGGGAATATAAAATATCCTTCATTAAAAAAAAGTTTTTTGTTATGATTACTATTCAAAATACACCAAAAAATAAATAGTAAATTTAACAAATTCTAATTCTATAACATTAATATATATATATATATATATATATATATATATATATATATATATATATATATATATATATAATAGTTGTTAGTCATATTTTTTATGTTATTAACTCCACTTATAGGGTTATCTATTTATATTAATGTAATGAAAATAATTAAAACCCTTTAAATTAAAACTTTTTATTACATCCACGTGTTTCGGTTTTTAACCATCTTCAGTGTACATTAACCTCTAAATAAATAAATAATAAACAATTAGATATACACATGTGGACCTTTTAAACATATGTTAAATTTAAATGACACAGTTGTAATTTTCTTATTAGTAATCTGTATTTAATATTTTAATTTTTTCAAAAATTGGATTTGTCTTATTTTTCAGATTAATATTTAAAATGTTATAAGGATCTTTATTATAATTTAGATAAATATGTAATTCTTCTTTTGTGTTTAATTTCTCTCCTTTCCTTTCGATATCTAAAATTTCCATGTTCTTTTCAATATTTGTGTAGTTATGGTCAGTCTCCAATAGGTGTTCAGCAAAATTTGATTTTATTGTAGACATGTTATTTGTTTTTAAAGCTTGTATGTGTTCTTTAAACCTTTTATTAAAATTTCTTCCAGTTTGCCCAATATAATAGCTTTCACAGTCACTACAGTTAATTTTGTATACTCCAGATTGTTTGTATAGTTCCTGTTTGTCATCATTTTGGTTGACTTTGTTTTCAATAAGTTTAAATGTATTATTTCTTGTTTGGTGACTGATGGAGAATTTTGAATTTTGAAAGGTTTTTCGAACAGCTTTGTTTAATTTAGTATTAAATGGTACACATATATATTTTTTAATTTCAGTAGTATTATGATTAGGTAGTATTTTGTTGGTTTTATTAATTTTTCTTGGTTTCTTCTTAATAATTTTGTCTACAATTTGGGGTTGATATCCATTTTTGACAGCTAGGTATTTTATTATTTTAATTTCTTTATTTTTATTTTCATCACTCATTGGTATATTTAACATTCTGTTTACCATTGAGTGAAATGCTGCTAATTTGTATTTCCAAGGATGGTTAGAGGATGATGGTATTAGAAGATCTGTATTAGAGGTATTAGAGGTTAATGTACACTGAAGATGGTTAAAAACCGAAACACGTGTATGTAATAAAAAGTTTTAATTTAAAGGGTTTTAATTATTTTCATTACATTAATATATATATATATATATATATATATATATATATATATATATATATATATATGTGTGTGTATATATATATATTTATTTATTTATTTATAATTTCACTAAACATTGAATCACTAAAAGTAGTATTTGGTCTTGCGATCATTTGTGAGTTTGGTTATTTAAACACGTATGTGAAAGAAACAGCCAAATACAAAATAATTGAATTGTAAAAATAAAGGCTCTGTGGTGTAATGGTAGCACATTCACCCAGCAAGTGAGAGATCCGGCTCGAGTCCCGGCGGAGCAAGTACATTTTGTGATTCAATGTTTATTGAAATTAAATTAGGCTATTGTCACTTATACAAATTTCATAAGTGTATAAATGACAACGTTCCTATTCACCTCACGTTATTATGAAAAAATCCTTTTTGAGATAGCTTGTGGTCATTTAGAAGACTCAGAGTCACTGTTATCTGTACAAAATCTCAGCACTTCATACAGAATTTATTGCACTGTGCAATATACAGTATATCATGTACACTGATGTCGCTTGTCTTTGCCTTCAGAACCTTAGTTTACAAAGTCAGCAAGACGTCATATTGAATGTTTACTACGCATATGTGAACAGTAGAATAAAATATTATTTTGGGTTTTGAAAAATTTCTCTAAATCCCAAAGATTTTTAGAAATGTTAAAGACAAGTTTACGTGACCATATGTGGAGTCAGATATCGTGATCACTGCAGGCCTCTCTTCATATATCTTAATATCCTAACACTTCCAAGTGTTCTCAGTAATCATCATTTGTTTCAAGACTGGATTTTTCAGCACTCCTACAACACTTGCCATAAAGAAGACATGGTTTTCCCTTGTTACCGGATTACACTTCGAGAGAGTTTACGTCAACGCGCTCTACGACTGTAAAGCGCGGTGCCTCCAGACATAGAACTGTAAACATAGAAAAACTGCGGATAAAATTAATCATAAACTGTGTTGCTAAACGAAAAATTTGAGACAAGCTGAACCATTTTTGGAAACTAAAAATGTATTCATAAGTTTGAAGAAGATTCTTATGAAGAGAAATACATTTAAATTTTCACCATCCAGACTGGTTCTAACAGCTAATTCATAAATTTCAACACGAGATGATAATTTTGTTACTTATAACTGCATTACTGTTGAAGGTTGGAAACTTATATAGGTGAGGTAATATTTAGAAGAAAGAAGCATGGTGCTTTACTGCAGTCTGAACGTTCTCGGCAGCAGCGTAACTTGTAGGGTGAATGGAACGAATCAAGCCGGGCGATGATGGCACTAGGGATAGGAAAATATTCTAAGAATTTATCATGACAAACTGGTTATATTAAACTCATTACAAAATGAGCTAACACATTGCAAAAAAAAAATTTAATTTAATTTTTGCCGGTCGGCTCGGGAATCTATGTCTGGGCGGCCACTCTACATACATAAACACACACCACACACACACACACACACACACACACACACACACACACACACACGCACGCACGCACGCACGCACGCACGCACGCACGCACGCACGCACGCACGCACGCACGCACGCACGCACGCACGCACGCACGCACGCACGCACGCACGCACGCACGCACGCACGCACGCACGCACGCACGCACGCACGCACGCACGCACGCACGCACGCACGCACGCACGCACGCACGCACGCACGCACGCACGCACGCACGCACGCACGCACGCACGCACGCACGCACGCACGCACGCACGCACGCACGCACGCACGCACGCACGCACGCACGCACGCACGCACGCACGCACGCACGCACGCACGCACGCACGCACGCACGCACGCACGCACGCACGCACGCACGCACGCACGCACGCACGCACGCACGCACGCACGCACGCACGCACGCACGCACGCACGCACGCACGCACGCACGCACGCACGCACGCACGCACGCACGCACGCACGCACGCACGCACACACACACACATATATAAAATATAAAATTGCATCAAATAACAAAAGGATGGATTTTGGTAGAATGATTAACCAAAAGAGTTCCTACCTGTACTGATAAATATGATTGAGCAGATATGAGACGAGGCAGCTAAAGCCAAATATCCTGTAAGCACGAGTTATCAGTTTTGACGGGAACCCTGAAATAGGAAAACTTTCACGCAAAAATAACTCTCGGTGAGCTCTCGGTTATCTTTTCTCTCGTTTCCAATTTATATTCTGCTCTCATTTTTTATATGATAGACTGCTAATGCTTAAAATAGTTATTTATTTATTTTTAAATGGCTGACTTTTCCCTGCCTTTATATATAGGATGTGGCTTTGTACTGACTGCTAGTGCCATATGTGCTGTGATGCAAGGCGGTGATTTATACCAGTACGGAACAAGAGGAAGGGACAACTTGTGAGTTCAACGATAGAGAACTGTGTCCTTTGAGCACATGTCATCGCAAGTTGATGTCAAGCTGATCAATAGGGTACCTGATGGCGTCAAACAGGCCAACAGTTTGAAACAGTGTATAGCTTGTCTTAAACATATCTCAGTGTATTCTACTCGGTTGAGTTCACAGAAGGCCACTGGGCCACCTAAACAAAATTTCAAACCGGATCTGACGTAAAGTGTGAAAAAGGTATGCGTGAGCATTTAAAGTTTTGTGAATCTGCGTGAATTCATCCTTTGCTAGAAGAAACAAAAAAGGGTTTTTATACCTAAATATTCTTGGCTATTGCATGCAATATTGTGTAATGTTCTTATTATATACCAATTATTATTATAGCATGTGAAATATGGTTTCATATGTACCGTAAATTAGTTAATTAAATTTCATACAATGTAAATTTCGCAACCTAATCAGCCAGTATAATATAATATTATTTTACATCCAATGTTCCGGAACTAAATTATTGGGCGGAGTAACTACCTAATTGGCACGCGTATGAATTTTTTTCTTCTAACCCTTTGTAGCAGCCCAACTACGTAACCGATCAGACCTCGCGCGCTCTGTCCGTAAGTAAAATTTATCTTTTCGTATTATTAAATTAGCCCTTTGATGCCAAACGTATAAAATGAATGTAACGTAAAGTAAAAGATGTGAATAGTAAAGTAACTTACCCTTGAAGATCTTTTATTTGCTTGATGGAGATAGATAAAGGTTGTGGCGTCGTCCTTATGGCGACGAGCACGTTGTTATAAATAGTAATTTGTATCATTAAATGGCTAATACCGTCGCGAATTTGTTTTAGGCGAGTTTTACGTAGCTGATGTATCTCACGTGTTGTTTGAATAGATGGCTACCATTTCCCAACATCTACTCCTCTTCTAGAAATAACCGTTCTTAGACTACAGCTTCAATGTCTCGTGCCAAGACGCCGACACCCGGGTTGTGAGTCTACCTATTGCGAAGGGAAGTGAAATATTATTGTTTTGTAAAGTAAAACGTCGTACGCATAATTCAATAGAACATTGGATATTTTAGGCCCACCTAGAAGATATACTTTTTAGTTATTATAGTCTAATTGGCAGCAACGTGGCATTACATAACTTTTCCTTTACCATCTAAAAGTGGTGTTTTTAAGTTTTCGTAATTAAACTGAACTTATAAGTAAACTTTGTATTTCTAGTATTTATTACTACGACCTCAGAAGTCACCACCCCCATGTGTTATCGTCATACGGTACACATATTTATTGCGCCAATCTGCTATTGATGTGCCTACTCTGCCATCAACTGGGTGAAACTGAGTGAAAACGCCACAATGCCTGCCATTAAAATAGAATATTTGTCTAAAGATGAGTTGGTATTTGAACTGATATCTAGAGGTATTAAATTAAATAGTGACAGTACAGTAAATGAACTCAGAAAGTCCTTAAGACAGTGTTTGAGAAACAATATTTTACCTACTCCTAGTAGCCTATTAAAAATAGACCACAATCAGGAAGTAAAACTTCTCAGTGAAAAAGTGATATTATTAGAACATGGGTGCAGTGAATTGAACAGTGCTAGTTCACCTTTAGAAATCACCAAATTCCAAGAAAAGTGTAAACATTTAATAAACCGTTTATTTTTAGACAACCAGCTAGAACTAAGTTCTGTACATAGTGAAACTTTATCAGCTTTAAACTGTAGGCTAGTAAATGTTGAACAACAGTTAGCTAAAAACTTGCTACCTACAGTGAACCTAGAACAGCTTAAAGTGTTAGAAGCCAATTTAAATGAATCATTAGAAGAAGATGAGGCTATGGAACAGGCAGTGAAAGAACAAATAGGCCCTATTTCTGTACAACCACCAACAATATCACAGCCTACTGCCAGTACCCCCACTTTGCCTATAATGCCTATTTATAATGCAAACAATGATTGTATTAGTCAACCTATGTCTGGTTTAAATATGTTTAATAAGTTAAACAACCCTGTAGAATGTTATTTACAAAATTTTACAGTAACAAATGGCTTAGTAGTACCTGAGCTAATAAACTTTTTGAAAACTTTGTTAAAACTAAAATGTGAAACTAGCCTATCAGAAAATGAAATTTTAGCATTGTTACCATGTTATGCAAAAGGTCCACTTTTAGCCAAAATAATACAGTGTAAGTCTGTCATGCCAAATGTCAACTATCTACACAGGGAATTAATTAGTGCTTTTATCCCTGTAGGCCTAATTGAAAGACTTAGACTAGATTTAGTTTATAGGCCACAAAGGTTTAATGAGCCACTGTATGAATACATCTATGACATCAAAGAGCTCAGTCAAGTTTTATTGTGTAACATAAGTGAACAGGACTTGGTAACTTGTATAAAAAGAGGTATTAAGCCTACAGATAGAAATAAGTTAATTTTTGAAAACAATCCCATTTGTTTTACAGATTTGGAAAATTTGTGTATAGCTAGTAACAATATAACCTTTAATGATAACTTAAGGGACAACTTAAGTAAGACATATGTTAACAACATGTATCCACCACATGTTGAACTTAGAAAAAGTAGGCCTACTGTCAAAAACCCAAAGTTATGTTTCAATTGTAATAGGCCTGGTCACTTGGCAAAAAATTGTTTTAGGAATCCAAAAAACTAGTTGACAGGGGAGTGGTATTACACGCAACACCTAAAAATATCTCTCCCCGGTTTCATAAGTTTAAGAATAATAATTTTATAAATAGTAATACAGTAAGAAAAGAAAAACACTATTTTATGAGAGTCTATGGTAAGGTAATTAAAAATTGGAGTAAATTAAACTATAGAAAACCTAATTTAAGACTAAATGTTAGACAGTGTAACAATATGCCTTTAATTGAAGCTATAGTGGGTAAAAATGTAAAAACAAACTGCTTATTAGATACTGGTGCTACAAGAGATATAATTAGTAAAGAATTTTATGATAGCCTATTGTTGAATAAAAATGTTTCTAAATTAATGAAGTCAGATGATAGAATGTTTGCTGCAAATAACACTGATATAAAATGTTTTGGTTACTGTGATGCTAAGATAAAAATTTCTAAATTTTGTTGGAAAGTAAAATTTATTGTATTGGATAATTTAAAATGGGACATTGTATTGGGAAACCCATTTATATCTAATAGCAAATTAATTTTAGATCTTGATGGAGATTCATGTTATTTTAAATTCAATTGTAATGAGAAAATAACTATTGTCAGACAACAGCCTTTTGAACATGAAGTAAACAGCATTGATGTAAAAATAGGGTGCACTAGAGCTGAGGCTGAGATACAAAACCTTATAGGGGATTTTCCAAATGTTTTTAATCCAAAATTAGGAGAGGCTCTAGATTTGGAAGTGAGATTAGTTCTAAATGACCCCACACCTGTAAATATTAGGCCTTATTTTATGAGCCCTCCTACTGTAAATAAGATGAAAACAATAATACAGGATTGGTTGGACCAAGGAATAATTGAACCCAGTACTTCAGCCTACTCCAGTCCAGCCTTTTTAACCAAAAAGGACAGACTTGTAGTCAATTATACCGAATTAAATAAAAAGTTACAGAAAATTGATTTTCCCATTGGTGATTTAAATAATTATTATCAACATCTTAGTGGAGCCAAATATTTTTCAATAATAGATTTAAGAAAAAGTTTTTTGCAATGTCCATTATCACCTGATAGTCAAGATCTTACCTCATTTAGCACTATATTTGGTAAATATAAATTTAAACGAGTACCCTTTGGTTTACATGTTGGTAGTGCTGTATTGTCCGCCTATCTGGATAGAGTCCTAGACAATATAAAATTTAAATATGTGATAAATTTTTGTGATGATATCTTAGTGTACAGTAAAGACCTTGATTCGCATTTAGTACATGTCAGAGAGATTGTAAATAGACTAAGCAAACATGGCTTAACGGCAAACCTAGAGAAAGCAAAGTTTTGTTTTGAGGAAATCTCCTTTTTGGGGAATTTAATTAAAAATAATACAGTAACTATAGATCCCGAGCGAACAAGGAGTATAAGAGAATTTATGCCGCCTAAGAACGCCAAACAAATTTCACAGTTTTTAGGTATGACCAATTTCTTTTCAAAATTTATAAATAATTATGCCGAATTATGTAATCCTTTAAATCGTTTAAGAAGGAAAAACGCTAAATTTATTTGGACAAGTGAATGTCAAGATTCGTTTGTAAAGTTAAAAGAAGCTATAATGAATCCTCCTGTACTCCAGTTAGCCGATTTTTCAAAGCAATTTATAGTAATGACAGATGCTAGTGGAATAGCCGCAGGTGGTTGTTTGTTACAGGAAAACGACCAAAATGAATTAATGCCAATAGCCTATTACTCTAGGAAATTTACTGATGCCGAATTAAATTATACTGTTTATGAAAAAGAAGCTTTGAGTGCACTAATTTGCATAGAAAAATGGCACGAATTTTTAGAAGTAAGAACCTTTAAATTAATAACTGATAACCAAGCTTTATCCTATGTCCTCAATCACAAAAGGAAGGTAGGAAGACTTGCCCGGTGGATCGAGAGGATTTTGAATTTGCCATTTGAGGTGGAATTTAAAAGTTCCACCGATAATGCGCTGGCAGACGCCCTTTCACGTATGTTTGAGGGCGAGTCAACAGGAACAGCTGATCCGAGCCCCAATGACTGCCGGAACGTTGCAGACCAGGATAAAAATAGATTATCGATTTCCTTCTGCCATTCAAACTCCTCCCGAAGGCAAACATGTAAACGAACATCTAATGTAAAGCCTAAAATGCAGATAAATAATAAGTGCAATAACAAGGATAATTTGTGGTTGTTAATTAATGATTTGCCATTAGCGTTTAAAGATTTAGAAAAATATCAACTTCAAGATAAAGAAACTCAGCGAATCATTCAATCTGTAAAAAGCAATAGTAACAATTTATGTTATTTTATAAAAAACAATTTACTGATGTACAAAAGGAATATAAAAAGTAAGAGTAAGATATTTTTGCCTGTACAGTTAGTTGATTTAGTATATGAATTCTTCCACAGTTCTTTAATAGGAGGTCATTTAGGCATTGCTAGAACGCAAAGAAAAATTAATCAGTATTTTTATAGACCTGATTTAGACGAAATTTTAAAGGCAAAAGTGAAAGCATGTAATGTTTGTAAAATGAGTAAAGTGTGCCAAAGAAAATATGAAGGCGAATTAGTATCTGTGCCATTTAAGAACAATATGGATTGTTTATTCATAGATCTTTTAGGTCCCTTAGTGAGAACTAGAAACAGCAATGTATATTTACTTGTAGTTGTAGATGCTGCCAGTAAATTTCTATGGCTAATCCCTTTGAGGGAATGTAAGAGTGCTGAAATATGTAATAAATTAGACCGCATAATTTTTAACAACTTTTCTGTACCTAAAATAATAGTGTCAGACAATGCCGCATATTTTACATCACTGTATTTTAAGAAGTTCTTATTTAAGAATTTTATTGAACACCGTAGACTAGCGCCTTACAGGGCTAATGGAAATCAATCAGAAAGGCATATTAGAAACATATCTACATTATTACGTAGTTTCTATCATAACTGTCATAGTAATTGGGATAGTGACCTAGGCTATATACAATTAAGTTTAAACACCGCCCATAATGAAAGCACTGGTTTTGCTGCCTTTGATTTAATGTTTAATCATTCCTGTAATAATGCTTTATATAATTTATGGAAGCTAAATGATCTAATTGGTGAGAATTTGTCCAAGGAAACTGTTGTAAACAATTTAAAGAGAGCTGTGGTCAATGTAAAAAGGAGTATAGCACATAACAGTAATAGACAAAAGTACTCAGAGCAAAATGTAAAACATCCCTTTAAGTTGCATTCCTTAGTATGGATTAGAACCCACTATTTAAGCAATAAGGTAGAAAAGTTTTGTGCAAAATTAGCACCAAAATATGTAGGAATTTATAGAATTCTATATTTTTTAAGCCCTGTAACTTGTATTGTACAACACACTGAAAATGTTTTGAATGTAAAAAAGGTTCATATTGTAGATTTAAAATTAAATTAAGACCTGTTCTGTATAAAAAAAAAACTTTGTAGCATCCCTAGCATAAGGAACCACTTGCTGCCAAATTTAAAAGATAAGATAAAATCCAGGAAGTTAATTGTTTAGTGAATTATTAACGAATGTTTCAATGGAAATAAAATATAGAAAAAGAGTTTGTAGGTAGACTTTGTATAAAGAAATGAGACAGAGTTGATCCTGTTTGTAATATAGGAAATAAATATGAAAAGTTGTGTCTGTCTTTTGTATGTATGTCAAAATATTGAAGTTTGAATTTTGTGGATATATTGGAAGTGTTAAAATTCATGTAGATGTAAGATGTATAGGATGTTGTATGTAAATATGTATATTAAGAGTGATGAGTAGTAATAAGAAATGTGAGACTTAGCTTCTCGTGAGGGGACGTTTCTTTCCAAAGTATTCGATCCATATTGGTAACTTGTCCGCAAGTCTCAGGGTATTTAATGGTAAAACACTATACACAAAACACTGGTATGAATGCAAAAAAGAAGTATGAATGTGGCGCCTATATAACAAAACACTACACTACACTTGTTCAGGATTTAATCGCCTTAAATGTCCTTATTCTTGCAACGACCCGCAAATTCTAAAACGCTGCAACGTGCACTGCATGAAAATAGTTTGCCTAAATTGATTTTCTATTTTTGGTCCCTAAGCGAGCAGTCATAGAACTGCATTGGCATGCGATCTAGCGGATTTGATAGGAAACTTTTGAAACCCCGCGCTATCGTATTGTTATGGTTGAATTTGAATGTATATAATTAATAAAAGGTTGAATTAAGTTTGTTATTTAGAATATGTTTAAAGTAAAGCGACTAATTAGGTTGCGAAATCAAAACAGGGGGGATATTCTGTACCGTAAATTAGTTAATTAAATTTCATACAATGTAAATTTCGCAACCTAATCAGCCAGTATAATATAATATTATTTTACATCCAATGTTCCGGAACTAAATTATTGGGCGGAGTAACTACCTAATTGGCACGCGTATGAATTTTTTCTTCTAACCCTTTGTAGCAGCCCAACTACGTAACCGATCAGACCTCGCGCGCTCTGTCCGTAAGTAAAATTTATCTTTTCGTATTATTAAATTAGCCCTTTGATGCCAAACGTATAAAATGAATGTAACGTAAAGTAAAGATGTGAATAGTAAAGTAACTTACCCTTGAAGATCTTTTATTTGCTTGATGGAGATAGATAAAGGTTGTGGCGTCGTCCTTATGGCGACGAGCACGTTGTTATAAATAGTAATTTGTATCATTAAATGGCTAATACCGTCGCGAATTTGTTTTAGGCGAGTTTACGTAGCTGATGTATCTCACGTGTTGTTTGAATAGATGGCTACCATTTCCCAACATCTACTCCTCTTCTAGAAATAACCGTTCTTAGACTACAGCTTCAATGTCTCGTGCCAAGACGCCGACACCCGGGTTGTGAGTCTACCTATTGCGAAGGGAAGTGAAATATTATTGTTTTGTAAAGTAAAACGTCGTACGCATAATTCAATAGAACATTGGATATTTTAGGCCCACCTAGAAGATATACTTTTTAGTTATTATAGTCTAATTGGCAGCAACGTGGCATTACATAACTTTTCCTTTACCATCTAAAAGTGGTGTTTTTAAGTTTTCGTAATTAAACTGAACTTATAAGTAAACTTTGTATTTCTAGTATTTATTACTACGACCTCAGAAGTCACCACCCCCATGTGTTATCGTCATACGGTACACATATAAATGTTTAGTAATTATAATGATTTAATGATTAGACTTAAATGATATTAAAGTTTTATTTTCATTATCCTCATCAATATTTTACGTATACCATCCTAATTAGTGCAGAAAAGTCTGCATTGTGAAATTATATTGTTCAGTTTAGAATATAAACTGGGTGTTTGGACATCAAGTTTGAAGACGCGATTTCATAACCAGTTATTCATCTCAATATATATATGCATATATATATATATATATATATATATATATATATATATATATATATATATATATATAATAAGAGATTGCATGTAAATGTCTTTCATAACAACTTTTTACAGTAAACATTTCAATATAGAAAATATAAAATGTGATCTATATTTAACCCCTTCTAATCGTGAATTGTAATTAAATTTCTTCTAAACACTACATTATTAGTTCTCAGAGATAACTATTATTGAACTTTAAACTACAATTGGCCGAAATCAAAAGAAAGCAATGTTGGTTAAACATAGTGTAATAATTATTTAATTAATAATAAATTGCAAAAATACCATCAAAGATGTACATTATGTTACTTCTTAACAAATTAAAATTATAAATAATTTTGTTTTTTAACTTAAAGCTTAATGGTGAGTAAACCGCCCTTGTGAACTACGCCAATTTCAGCGCATCTGAGATATTTTCAATGATCTGAAGAGGAAATTTATCTCTAGTTAAATTACTACAACTGATTTTCAGTTAAACTAAGACATTACAACTGCCATAAAAGAACATATTGTGGGTCTTCTTTAGATCACATTCGTTTATGTAATATTTCCTGAACGTATGAACATGGATGGTACCTTCTTCTGTTGTATAATACCGGGTATAATGAGAACCAGTCGTGGCAGCTGGTGGCTCAAAACACGTGGAAATTGTCGGCTCTGACGTCACACCTCAGTTTGTAATATTTCCTAAACGTATGAACACGGATGGTACCCTCTACTGTCGTATAATACCGGATATAGCGAGAACCAGTCCTGGCAGCTGGTGGCTCAACACACGTGGAAACTGTAGGCTCTGACGTCACGACTCAGTTTGTAATATTTCCTGAACGTATGAACACGGATGGTATCCTATACTGTCGTATAATACCGGATATAGCGAGAAGCAGTCGTGGCCGCTGGTGGCTCAACACACATGAAAACTGTCGGCTCTGACGTCACACCTCAGTTTGTAATATTTCCTGAGCGTATGAACACGGACGGTACTGTCGTATAATACCGGATATAGGGAGAAGCAGTCGTGGCAGCTGGTGGCTCAACACACGGGGAAATTGATGGCTCTGACGTCACACCTCAGTTTGTAATATTTCCGAAACGTATGAACACGGATGGTACCCTCTACTGTCATATATTACCGGATATAGGGAGAAGCAGTCGCGGCAGCCTATGGCTCAACACACGTGGAAACTGTCGGTTCTGACGTCACAACTCAGTTTTCAATATTTCCTGAACGTGGAAAACATTGAAGGTATCCTCTACTGTCGTATAATACCGGATATAGGGAGAAGCAGTCGTGGCAGCTGGTGGCTCAACACACGTGCAAACAGTCGCTTCTGACGTCACACCTCAGTTTGTAATATTTCCTGAACTTACGAACACGAATGGTACTACTGTCGTATAATACCGGATATAGGGAGAACCAGTCGCGGCAGCTGGTGAATCAACACGTGGAATCTGTCGGGTATGACGTCACACCTCAGTTTGCAAATCTCTCTCCCGATAGCGGCGCAGTTTACAAAACATTTTCTCTATTATTCCTTGATAGAGTAACATCCCCGTACATCCGTTTGTCATGGATGAGAGTTTGTGTTACAACATGTTGCTGACTATAGCGATTAATATAATGCAACCTTATGGAACGATTTTAAAATTTAAAAAGAATTCTGTACTAAATTTAAATAAGAACATCTGAAGTGTTTAGAGAATGAAGTAATTAAATATATCATAGGATAAATAACTACTTTACACATGCTTTCAATTATTTATAAAACCACTTTTATTTCTCTTTACATTCCAGGTAAAGTACCCATTGACGCCTTATATAACTTCAGACTCCGGGCCACACAACTATAACAGCAAACTATTCAACAAAATGTCTTTCAACCACTGACCAATATCGAGAGTGCGATTGTCCCATGAGGTCCCTAGAACTGAGCTCAGAACGACTTAGAAACATCACGATGTCTAAGTATGTTATGTGATGTAGCTGTATTGGGTTTTATAATTGAGCTGATTAATTATTGAGCTGTAAATACTGTTATGTACATTCAGACATTATAACTGCATAAACTAAATTGGGTTATGTTTATGTATCAGCTTCAAATCCTCACGAAAAACGTACAAGTTTCTATGTTAGTGTCACAATGTTAAGGGGAACATTAAAATAAAGAGTTAGTAGTAAAACGAGATATAAAAAAAACAAGAGGTTGATTTTCACGTGTTTTCTCTGGAAGTGTCCCCAAAACGGCTCAGAAATATCACGATGTCAAAGTAATGTTCGGATTGTAGTATAAATGTCCTTAAAATTCTCTATTGTACTCGGGTATGTATATGCACTGTGTCAAAATATATAAATAGCATTGCTGCTGGAATGTATACTATATATATAATATATATATATATTATTTATTTATTTATTTATTTGTGATGACATATCTTTTGCAATACGTAAGCATAATTCTGGTAAAAAAGCAGTAGAATCTCAAAACAAACAATAAGTATGTATTACGTGAAGCAAACAGCACTTAGTGTTGAAATGGTTCTACACGTTTTGCTTCATATTTAGTGTAAAAGTTTTTGTCAGTGGTGCCGCTTTTGGTTACAATCTCTAAGTACTGCGACCCTTTACATATAATATCTAAATACTACCACCCTTGATATATAATTATTAAATACTGCAGCCCTTGGCGTATTATCGCTAAATACTGGCACCTTTGACTTAGAATCGCATTTTGGAAATTGCCGTTATGTTAATATGACTGCTTGCAATTTACATACGAGGGCGACTTAAATCATTGTCGGAATAAGGTCAAGGAGATACTTCTCACCCACAGCCACTACAGCGAGCGTAAGAGAATTCTCAGGAAGCCAAGAATGGCTGCCTCGAGGTTCTTGGGATTTGTCAAATATGCAATTTTCTCTAATTATTCTTGTAAAAAACCCACATACATATTAGGTGTTGTTAAGCTGCACCGAAACCTTCAGGAAGTTTTTATATTTGCTTATATGGTATAAATGAGAAATAATTAATTAGTTTCAAAGTATGAAGTATGTCGTTAATGAAAAAAAATTTTGTTTGGACTTTGGAATTGTTTACAAAATATTATATAAATTTTAACTCATCTATCTGCAACAATTGTTGCATGTTGCTAGCTTCATTGAATTGTTATTCAAAGCTGTTGTTTATAGTTTTTATTAGAAATGATAAGGAAAATAAAAATATATAAAAAATGGTAGCATTCAAATAATTCCTAATCGTTGCAGTTTTAAGAATAAAGTTTGAGTAATTCAAGAAGGTGTATGTATAGGAACAGTTCTGAGAGCCCACTTTTGACAAGAAAACAGAAATAGGTTTTTAAAAGTCTAAAAATATGATAAAAGTTATGTACTAAGCCTAATTTTGGCTTTGATATCTACATTACCGTACATTACTGATATTACATTACAGTATTTATCAGGCATTGTATTAATAAATTTCAAAATTTTAAATTTAAAAGGACATCTTGAACAAAACTTAAAATTTTATATCTGTATAAACTCTGTGCTTACAGCTATTCCAGACGTAGCTGATATAAGATATTTTGTTACTATTAAGCTTTCTGTATTTTTTGAAGACTATAAATTTAAAAACAAGTCGAGATTTAAATTAAATAAACGCATGGTTGTACTGTCATAACAATGTTTATACAGATCTGTTACAAATATATATATATATATATATATATATATAAATAATCATACGATTATATATCATTATAGTTGTCACATTTCTGGTTGTGCCAATAAAGGGAGGAAGTTATGAGAGTGAATGTTAGCGATGGTTGCGTGCCCTGAATTTCCTGATTTCAGAAAAAACTTATTGATATCCTTCCTGATTGTGTCTGTGAAGGATGACCGATATGTAGATGAATGTTAGCGATGGTTGGGTGTCCTGACTGCTCTGATTTCAGACAAAACTGATTTTCTCTGTGAAGTATAATCGTTATAAAGCTGAATGCTAGCGATGACATTGACTGCCCTGATTTAAGACAACACTGTATAACACTGATTGTAACTTTGCTGACCATTTACCTTCACTTCAAATGTAATAAATGTTTTTCTGTGACCAAGAGGAGCCTATGTACTCAGTTTTAAATATACAGAACCTTTCTATTAAGAGCTATCACATACACAGGTAGACAACCACATAATTTTGAGAAAGACTTATCGGTTTATAATAAAGACAAAATAAGTTTGAATCTAGCTATCTAGTTACGTTATCGAGAAATGAGGTGTACGTGAGTGGCGTGGGTAACAATTACAACCGCACATAATTACAGACAATAATCAATCTTTTGTCTGTACTGATTAACACAGATGACATCCCAGCTAATGAGCAGTCTGAAAAATCGTTATAAATAATTAAATGTAATCTGTACTCCAACCTATTACGTCTTCGATTCCATCCATGTAATGACACATTTATCTTGATACTATTTCAAGCATTGTATTCCAATATCACTTGTTCAGTTTAGCATAAGGGAGAATTTTTGTGCAACTTTTATATAATAATATATCTTTTTGGTTTGACTGAGATAATATTTTCTCCTATTAGATCCTTGAACTATTTTACTATTTTAAGGAGGAAAAGGAATTTGTGTACGCAGGATAATAACACCTTTTATCACACAACAATTTCTTATATATATATATATATTTCTCATTGATACACACGTTTTCTTATACAGAATAGTTTATTTAACTCATATTTGTAAGGAATAGTTCCTTTTAATTAGTTTTTTACGATTTTAGTTTATCTATAACATATAAAACTACCAATAGATCTACAATAAGATTTAATATTACAGTTATTATTTTGCTTCTTAATTTTCACTTCAGGCCATTGATTTAATTCTTTCTCAGACTCGTATTTCACCACCAAATATGTCGTCCCTCATAACTGCAGCAAGTTTAATTTCTTACTAAAATAAACTCATCGTTGTCATGATTCTTCATGATTTATTTAATGTTTTAAAATTATGGACACATATATTACATCATATGTGATCAAATGAGATTTTAATGTTAAAACTTTGTTTTTATTCATTAAGTTGTAGTTTTCAAAAGACCATTTGAATTTTTTTAACAACTGAACTATTAAACTGTAGTTTTCTCTTATATAACTTTTAAAAGAGCTCATTTCAGAATAATATTCTCGCTTGACTGTATTTTAATTTTTAGAATTTAGCTTGAATTGGTATAGCTCACTCAAAAGTACAATATTACTTCTTACTAAAATTAATTAAAACAACTTAAGATAATTTAATAGCGTAATATATAATAAGTATAAAAATTGCAAGTTACAAGATTTATAACAAAGTTGTATAATCTATATTTTTCAGAGTAAGGTACTTTTAAGTTATTTTAAGTTTTTGAGTAAATTGTATTCGTATTTTAAAATTTAACACTCCATAGATGTAAATTAAATATGTTTTTTAAAGTTAAAACAATTATTTTATAGATTCAAAAATATAATAGAATGTACATACTCATAAACGTGTGTTTTCTATTAATCCGGGTGAAAATATCTGCCTAAAAGAGTACACCACATTATTAATGTAATCAGATACTATGAATTAGTTTTGTTTAACATTACATAACATTAAACCTACTAAGTTTTTTATTGGTCAACAAGTTTTATGCCCCTGCACCAATCAGAAAATCAGTTTCATCAGTGAATGTATTGTTTGTTCTTTCACTTGATGACTGTATCAAGTAATAATGGCCTGTAGACGCGAAAAATTGTTGCTTCAGAGAAAAACAAGGTTTGCGGATATTGACATCAATAACAAATCAGGAACAGGTCGGGTCCAAGATTGTTTTCCTGTCAAGATAACCTTCTAGAAGTACAACAATACAACCGCTTCATAGAGTTTTATCTTTGAGCTTGGAGTTCACTTTTAACGTATGTATAGTAAAAGCTTAACTTTGAAATACTTGTAATAAATGTAATATTGTCTAATTTATCTTTGAAGCAACTTACCATTGATTATAACTTGATGATGTCCCTAAATCACGTAAAACCTAGTTCTCCTACTCTTCTTCAATAAATAAGTGTATTTTGAGATCAATTTAGTGCACTTTAATTATTCAATATATGAAAAGATACTTTAGACTTTTAAGGTTTACTATGAACTATAAGAATGAGATTTATAGTTTGAACTGTATTATATCTATGTGATATACATACTGCATATACTTAAGATGTTTCCTTCCACGTATAAAAGTTGGCCAAGTTTTAGAAACGAACATTGCAATACAAAATACCGGGCTTTACAGTAACATGTCTCCACTAAGGCCAATCCCTCTGGATTGATTGTTCTGTCAGCTTACGTTCTCAGATACAACTGTTGTATATTGGTTTTATTGGTAAGCACTTCCAAACATTATTAGCTAGTCTCCTATATGTAAACTTGAAATGTACATTATTCTTTTGATATTTCATTTACAAGGCTTACCATCCTTTGTATTATCCCTATATATTTCTTCAATTAATTTTTAAGTGTTTTTAAAACACAACACAACTATATAAGCATACGTAACAGACACTAAGATAACCCGTTATTGGAAAACGTTTGGTTGACTCTGAGAGGGTGTAAGTTGGGTCGGTTTTACATAAATCAAGTCAGATGTCGCTCTTGTCCTCCCAGTGCAATAATTTATCCACCCAGCATGTCCTTCATATTGTAACACATTTAAATTTACGCATTTAAACAAACAGATTTTATTTTAGTGAAAAGTTTTGGTTATTTCAAACTGTTTTCCATTTATTCAAACCACTATAAATTAATTTATCGTTTTATATAATTTTGAACACTTTTGATCAAACTTTTTACTTTTAAAATACAATACATCATCATGCTACTCAAGCCAAACGTTTTAAATATTTTATGTAATTTAATTTTTAATCATAGTAACTCCAATGTGTGAGATCTTATAAATATTATATACATTAAAGGTAAAGCCTTCCTTAACTTCATACCTAATTAAAGTTTAATATAAAACCAATAGAACTTTAAAATATATTGACTTTTTTTAGATTTAGTTCCCAACATGTTCAATTTAAAAAAGTTTGAAATGCATTTTTAATTCAGAAAAAAAACATAAAAAAATCTAAAATATCATACCAAATTGCAAATAACGTTAAGTAAATACATTGTTGAGGATTCGAATGTCGAGCCCAACATGTCTCCACACAGGACTTCTGAAGTCTCCAGATAGTTGGTAAACAACAAATGTTTTAATTAGTTGGGGATATTTTTATTGGTTTAAGTCACTGTTCTCCAGATTGCTAAAGTCCAGCATGTAAGTCTCCATGTAACCAGCCGTGATTAAAAAAAACTTCTCTCCTGGCAATCTAGGAGTTGTCCATGCCTCGACACCCTCCATATTATAGTAAGGCTAAAGCCAATACAGACATGGAAGTATCACTAAGATTAATAACTCAGGACCCGTAAATAGAATTCGCTAGTGAAGTGATGTCCAGTGAAAAGTAGTTCCTAGACCTAGTCGATGGATCGAACTTGTAACGGTGTTCATTGAGACTTATGTGTGTGACTTTCCTGACAGAACGGCTTCTAATAAAATGAGGTCTGTGATATGTTGTCAAAAACTGACGTATGATTTGAGCTCGGAGTTTTAGAAGCTATCCTCCCATAAACGTCCTAAGCACAACCTAATCCACACCAAACCAAGTCATTAAATCTGTGTCATTAACTATAAAATTGATGACGAATATTAATTCTGTAATCATAACAAAACGTTGTATTCACTCTTTTAAAGTAGTGTGCTATTCCCATTATTCACAACTCTAATTATTTCCTTTACGATTTTTAATGTAGTCAACAAATCTAGAAGCTAGGAACTGGTAAAAGTGACAAAACAAGCAGTTAAACTGGATTCATCGTAAACAGAGCAAATTAGATCGTAAACTGTGTAGGATAAGTCACAATATGGGTCCTGAGCAGAATAGCTGCCTACAACAATAAACAGGCCAAAATTAAGTTTTAACTAGACTCAGTACATTTATTGAAAAAAACCATCTTTCGTTAGAACGGTGCTGTCCAATACAAACATCAACAATACATTATCTATTCAATGCAATCCAAATTAATTGAAATAGTCTACTTTAATCACTACTATAACAAAACAATTTAATAATTAAATTACTGCAGTTAACTTTTTGTAAATGCGAACTTTTATAATTAAAAACAAGCAGTCGAGGTGATTTGCATACAAAAATGCTAGATTACTGTAGATTTAGGTATTCTTTACCTAAACTACATTAAAATTATAATTCCTGTCAGTAAATGTATATATAAATTGGGAAGTTCCACAAATTGACTGTGTTTTCACAGTACCAATGCTAAAATGCTAATTCCGTTGAGTGTATTAAACCACTCAAGAATAATAGGGAGGAAGTGAGGGCTAGATTGGAAGTTGTTGACTCTGGATAACTACAAAGCTATCCAGCGCTGAGTATGGTAAACCACAATAGAATAATTGGTAGGAAGTAAGGGCTAGATTGAATGTTTTTAACTCTAGATAACTACAAAGCTATCCAGCGTTGAGTATGGTAAACCACAATAGAATAATAGGGAGGATGTGAGGGCTAGATTGGAAGTTATTAACTCTGGATAACTACAAAGCTATCCAGCGCTGAGTATGGTAAACCACAATAGAATAACAGGGAGGAAGTGAGGGCTAGATTGGAAGTTGTTAACTCTATATAAATACAAAGCTATCCAGCGCTTAGTACGGTAAACCACAATAGAATAACAGGGAGGAAGTGAGGGCTAGATTGGAAGTTGTTAACTCTGGATAACTACAAAGCTATCCAGCGCTGAGTACGGTAAACCACAATAGAATAATAGGGAGGAAATGAGGGTTAGTTTGGAAGTTGTTAACTCTGGATAACTACAAAGCTATCCAGCGCTGAGTATGGTAAACCACAATAGAATAATAGGGAGGAAGTGAGGGCTAGATTGGAAGTTGTTAACTCTGGATAACTACAAAGCTATCCAGCGCTGAGTATGGCAAACCACAATAGAATAATTGGGAGGAAGTAACGGCTAGATATAATGTTTTTAACTCTAGATAACTACAAAGCTAACCAGTGCTGAGTATGGTAAACCACAATAGAATAATAGGAAGGAAGTGAGGGTTGGATCAGATGTTCTAAACTGTAGATAACAAGAAAGCTATCCAGCGCTGAATGAACAATACAGTATATTCTTGCTGACCCCATTTAGTCACTCAAGACGGGAAAACTGTAAATGAGATCCTTGAGAAAGTTTACTGAATCTTTAATTATACCAAATCTATTTTATTAAAATTACGCCTAAAATTATAGAAATTTTTTTGCATTCAATTTTTTTCCATTTAATTTTACCTCTATATTCCACTCTTAATCTTTGATTATAAAATTAGTTACTATTTTTTCTTTAAACTATAATTATAAAATCATTTTTTAAGTGAATGAAAGGAAAAATAATACATTTATTCCAACAACAATTTTACGTTAACATTTGTCAGAACTGGAGTATAACTTCTCATATCCGATCCCGGCATAACCAATTCATCGGGATATCTGATATCCGGCCGTCTGCTTGTTTCCGATATCTGGCAGTAACGATCATTTTCAATTGGTTAGTGTATAAATTTCTGTCTTCGTTTATATTTTTACTTTAGAATCAACTAACACTGTATATTGTTTTATATTAATATATGGGTGTTTTTCATCAAATGTAGTAGTAAATAGCAAAAAACGTTTTGATGTGAATGTTGAGTTTTTCTCCAGTCCACCTTTATCTTAACCTAGGATCTGATGCTGTCACAGTCTGGACTCCTGGAGTCCAGGCTTCCAGGCGCTGCACTAACAGGAAGGTGAACTGGAGCTAATTCCAACATTCACATTGAATTTAACTTTTCCACCAAAGCTGCGTTATGTTTAGACAAACGTTTTGTTTATACAATGTTTGTATTTATCCCTCTAACTATACAACTAATAGCGATTACAGCCCGGTTCCGCCAGGGCCATCATGATGAGGAACAGTAGTAACATAGCCTACTATTTGGTCCGATAAATATACCGATATATATTTTTTAA
Organism: Homalodisca vitripennis; assembly: GCF_021130785.1. Lineage (NCBI taxonomy): Eukaryota > Metazoa > Arthropoda > Insecta > Hemiptera > Cicadellidae > Homalodisca > Homalodisca vitripennis. Next base: position 48,500,691 of record NC_060212.1, read on the forward strand.
ATATTAGTTCTAATGTAATGCTGTAGTTTGCTATACACAAACTGCAATACTCAGGTATTTTAAATAACTTTATAATATTGATTTCTAATTAACTTAAAAAATTATACATTGTAATGTTTAAAAAAAATAGAACAGTGTAATGTAAAATATAAAGAGAATATACAAACTTTTAAATGATTTTTTAGACAATACGATAGTGTTTACAGCTTGTACGTTAATTATCTGATACATGCGTCCAACAACAAACCTGTAGAAAAGATCCTTTTTAAATCTACAATGCCTAAAGTAAAAAAATTACACACGAAAATGTCTGGTCATTAAATAAACAAATTGTGTTATTGGATTTCATTCTGATTAAACTGGACAATGCATTCTCAGTGCTTTTTCTTCTTTCAAAAAGCCAAACTGCTTATTACTGAAAAAACTAAAACTATTTAAGTATAGCACAAGTCTGTATTTCATAATTTTTTCCATAATTTTTGAGAAAATAGATAGAAGACTAATCGGCCTGAGATTATCAAATTTTATTTCTTTATTTTTTTTAACAGTGGCACAACAACACTTTGTTTCAGTATTTTTGGAAAACAGCCAGTAACAAAACTGGTATTTATTATGTGTTCTAATATTGGACAAAGGGTTTTTGCACAATGTTTTAGCAAAGAGACAGAGATATTGTCAAAGCCGAAAGACTTTTTATTTTTTAAACCATTTATTATTTTTAAAATTTCCTCCTGATCAAATTATTATAAAATGTAAAATTTAAATTTAGTAACTTTGTAATATTTTGATAGTTGATGAATACCTTTTTGAAAGATATTAAATAACATACATGATTTAGTTATTTTACAGCCGATTTAATTTAAACACATTGTTTTGTTTAAGGAACACTGAATTCTAAATAATTTATTTGAGTAAATAATTTTTATCAGAAAAATTTTGGCCACAATGTTGTAAATGACAGCAAATACTAAGGATGAATTGCTTGATCATAATGGTAATTTAGATAACAAAGACAATGTTATTCACTTATAGATAACAAAGTTAAAACACCCACCTTAGTTGTTTTATGAAAGAAGAAGGCTTCACAGACATGTGTATGTATATTATATTTGCTTTATCGGGGAACTAGTCAAATTAAACTGTGGCAGCAGAAAAATCTATGACTGGAAGTAAATTACCTACCAAAGTAGGCGCTGTACGACCGAATTTGGCTCTTCAAATCCATATATATATATATATATATATATATATATATATATATATATGTGTGTGTGTGTGTGTGTGTGTGTGTGTGTTCTTTAGAGTAACTATGAGGTATCTTTTTACCCTTTTAACTACTAAAGGCTAGGTCCTAGCACAATACACTAATAAACTGAAATGAGAATTAAACGTAAAAAATCTATAATTATGGTCTATAAAATGGACAAGTCAAGAAATAAATTCTGAATGTGTCAAAGAAATATTTTATGCGCACATTTTTATGCCATAAGGCAAATCTTTATTACTAGTACTACGCACGCATAATCCCGTATATTTATTAAAATATAAAATTATTATTGTGGACAAAGTGAACATAAAAATGAATTTATTTTTGTTTCGTTCCAACCATTGAATGTTATATTCGTTACACTCTCAACATATAACAAGAGCAGATAATTGTAATCAGAGAACAAAAGTGGCGGTGTATTGTCTCGGAGCTGTTCATGAATCATGCGGTGAATACAGCGAGGGTACTTTTATAGAGTAATTATACGAGCGGTGAAAGGGCGAGGAGAATTAAGTGAATAAAGTTCCGTTGTGAGATGTTCAATGTAGCATCCACAATAACAATGCCTTCTACTGTCACTTCACCTGCCATATACTTGCTCCACAATAACAGAGTCTATTCTACTGTCACTTCACCTACTATCTAAAATAACAGAGCCTTCTTCTGTCACTTCACCTACCATCTACCTGCTCTACAATAACAGTGCCTTCTACTGTCATTTCAAATATTACCTACTCACTATACAATAAGAACGCCTTCTACTGTCACTTCACCTACCATCTACTTGTTCTACAATAACAGTGCCTTCTACTGTCATTTCAAATATTACCTACTCGCTATACAATAAGAACGCCTTCTACTGTTACTTCACCTACCATCTACTTGCTCTACAATAACAGTGCCTTCTACTGTCATTTCACATATTACCTACTCGCTATACAATAAGAACGCCTTCTACTGTCACTTCACCTACCATCTACCTGCTCTACAATAACAGTGCCTTCTACTGTCATTTCACATATTACCTACTCGCTATACAATAAGAACGCCTTCTACTGTCACTTCACCTACCATCTACTTGCTCCACAATAACAGAGTATATTCTACTGTCACTTCACCTACTATGTAAAATAACAGAGCCTTTTTCTGTCACTTCACCTACCATCTACTTGCTCCACAATAACAGAGTCTATTCTACTGTCATTTTACCTACCACCTACTCACTCCATAATAACAGTGTCTGTTCTACTGTCACTTCACCTATCATCCACAATAACAGTGCCTTCTACTGTCACTTCACCTACCACCTACTCACTCCACACTAACAGTAACTGTTCTACTGTCACTTTACTTACCATCTACTCACTCTACAATAACGGTGTTTTCTACTGTCACTTCACTTTTAATCTACTTCCTACACAATAACAGTGCCTTCTACTACCACTTCACCGTTTACCTACTTACTCTATATAACAATAATAACATAAGTTATATTTTTTAATAATAAAAATGTTTTTTACACGCGTTTTGCCTGCATATAATCGCTCTACAATAACATTGTCATTTCATTGGTACTGTTAATTCACCTACCTCTTACTCGTTTCATGTTAACAATATATTTTGTACTGTCACCTCACCTAGGGGGGTTATCAACCTGACTTGACATCTGTTTTGTATGTAATATTTATAGTGTATTAGCTTATTTACCTTTTACTCCATCTTACATGTCAATATTATTCATACTTCCGCTTCACTTACCATCTACTCGCTCCACAAGAACAGTGTTTCCTATTGCCACCTCACCTACTATCTATTCGCTCTACAATAACAATGTCTGTTCTACTGCCACTTCACAAAACATCAACTTGCTCCAAAACAACAATTTCTGTCTTATTGTGACTTCACCTAATTTTCAAATATATTAAATCATTATTACTAAAGTAATGAATTTTAAACGATTTACAAAGGAGCTATTGAGGTTATTTTTAAAATGTGTTCGTATTTGGGAGAATTTTCGTCAACTCTTTGTTACGGCATATGTAAGTGTATAGTTTTCTTTGCAAATGGTTCTAAATTTGAGATATATTTCTTTAACATAAAAATGAACCAAGCCAAGCGGGAGTTGGAGGAAACAATGATCACACAGACAGAGATCAGTGACCACAAGTATAAACTGCTGCACAATTTGAACTTACGCTGTCTCTGATCTCTGGTTGTGCAAATACGCTGATTGAGGCCTGGGTTTGAACAGAGATCTTAAGTTCTGCTTTGGGTGGAACTTGTATCAATGTTAGAAATATAGTTCTAAAAGTGAATTTAAAGCAAAGGCCATTGCAAGGGATTTACAAAAGAGCTGTTGAAATTAACTCCTAAATCTGGAAAATGGTGAGATAAAGAGTTTAATAACTGTCTTCTCGTTCAATAACTTTCTATGAGCTATTCGTCCTAAAGCTGGGGGAGTTAATCCTTGAACGCAATGAAAGTCTGGAAGATGAAATGAAAAGGCTTGAGTAATTTATATAAACTATTTAATTGTTTTCTTACCTAATAAACAAATTACTCGGATTTTATTTTACGATTATATTTTTTATACTAATTTAAATAGCCTTGTTTTAATTTACGCCACTGACATATTTTTATATGACACTTCAATTTACACTTGATGACCTGTAATAAACTATATACAATTCTTTCAACGGAGATAATTTAAATTTAAGAAGTGATTTTAAAAATTAATAACAAAACATTCATTACTGAAGTATTAATAATTTATATTATAAAGATTTAAATATGATTTATATTTCAATGTTACACTCCCGAACCTCATGGCACATTTCCAAAGTCCTTGCAACGTGACCCAAATTCTTCCAAGAATTCCAAGTAACATTATTATTCTCCATTATTAAACATCATTGGACACGCTTGTGCCACAAGAGTCAGTGTACTCTCATCGATAGATAACAAAAGAGATGTCTGGAAGTAGGTAATTAAAGATCCAAATAATCTTATAGCATTCCAATAGATTTAATTATTCTACAGAAAGCGCACTAAAATTAGAAGGGTCACCCTCCCCATACGTTTTTTTACATTTTCGTCATAAGTTTAAGTTAAGAGACAAGAGAGACGAAAATTCCTCATATATCTATAATATGTAAAACGTTGGATACATTAGTTAACATATTGTTACAACCTGTTGTAACGAGCTTGCGTTGCCCCGAACGAGTAAAGGTTGGGACACACATAACCGCACCGTGCCCGACACGTGAGTCGGCCGATTGTCGGTGCGGGCTCGGCTCGGGTACCGTGAGGCCACACATGTCCGTATGCAGTCCGACCGCAACAATCTCACTGTTTGTACTAGAGCATGTTTCTTTTGAATTCAAAGTGACAGATACTTAAAAAATATTCGGAAGATTAAGTATTACTTGAGAAAATTGTTAATTTCATTGTTGTTATTTTTATTAATCCCTGTGGTGAATAAAACATTGTAATGCTACAGTAAAGCTTTGCACAATCAGCTAGTATGTAAAATTTGTAAATATCATTATCTTGGTTATATTTTTTATCACTATAATTCTTGTTCATTGTGTTTCATTGCCGTGAATTTCGGTCAAATACACTATAAACAGTATATTTAGTGTTTTTTTTATTAAACCCAAGAGCTATAGTGTGATGCCAGAGAGTTTGCCATGTTGCAAGCCCGTTTATAATAATTTGTAAAACATAGTAAATATTTGTAAAATATATACTGGAGAACTTACGAAAAACAGATTTTACTAAATGTTTTTCTTTTATAGCTCCGAGGACAAATAATTTATAACCATAATTAGTCCAAAATAGTAGAAACATAGTTATATTTTCTAAAAAAATTAGAGTATGGTTGATCTGTCAAAATGATATTGAGTATATGTTTAAGATAATAAATTAGTGTATGGTTAGTCTTGTCTGCTAAGTTATAATAATATTTAAATAGACACTTTAGAGTATTATAAAATAATTACTTATAATATAATATTTTTAATGTTGTATGTGTAAAGCCTAATATTTGAATTGTAAATCATGCATAAATCCTTTTTGTTTAATACAGCACACTAGTTATACTAAATTTAAACTTTGAAACGTAAGAGTACATTATTTACTACATAAGCTACAATAACTCATTTTTATCATTTCATTGTTGCTCGATTCAGCTATTTTTATTTTTTACCCTTTTTGTATATAGTATCCCCAACACAGGCACAGCCTCTTATGGGGTACCTAAATTTCTCTTATTTTGTAAATCTATTGGCCTAATTATTAGTTTAAAAAAAGAAAAAAGATCTGAAAAGGATGTAACCTACTTTTTATATTTTATTACTCTATGTACATAAAATTGAAATAAAGTAAGTAGAAAACATTTTTTTTATTTTTTATTTACTGCTATTGTAAATACGTTATGTCATAGTATTATTTATTATTAAGCACTGGCAATAATATTTTATTTGTAATATTCAGTTTGTTATTATGGGGAAATAAATTATTTATTATTATTATTTATTTTTAACATGGATTTTTCTTGCTTGAAAATCTTATTGTAAATAAAATATTTTTATTTTTACTTTATTAAAGTGAAAAGAATAAAAAAATAAAAATGTCATAGAAACATTTTAAATATGATCCTTACAAAATACCGGAATACATGTATCAAGTAACTTCAATACACCAAAGAAAAATAGATTTTCGCGCAAATAATTACATGCTTGTTGTTTTTTAATTAATGAAAAATGTTTATAGATTTTTCATAATTCGAATTTAGTTGTTTAAAATCACTGAAGGTACAACATGGTTTTCAAATTTGTTGTAATAAGAAAATATGTACAATAAGAAAATATGACTAGTTTACTCTAAGGTAAGAAAATGTAATACTTTTAATAATAAATATGATTTTGTACGCGAACACAGGGTGTAGAGTTAGTAGGCTATACTAAATAATTCACTAAAATAGAACGTGTAGACTACTTAAATAGTTTTAAAAAGAAGAACGCAACAGTAAACAACATATGATGCCGCTCGTAGACCGCACCGTGCCCGTCAAAATTCAAACTAAACATATCGGTGACGGTGCGGGCACGGTGCGGCCACGACGGTCTGGTGTCGGTGCGGACATGTGTGGACTTGCAGGTTGAAAACTGCGCTGCAATTCTTTCACCGTATGACGGCCAGCATACGGCCGACTGACGTGTCGGGCGCGGTGCGGTTATGTGTGTCCCAACCTTTACGTGTCGGGCGCGGTGCGGTTATGTGTGTCCCAACCTAAATGTATAAACTCTGTTTTGGCTATTCACTACATTCACTAAACCACATTTTGGCTATTCATTCAAAATATCTCGATACCTTTATTTAATAAAAGGAGTAAGCATACATAATTTAATGCAAAGAAACATTTTTCAGCTACCTGAACTTTTGATAAAGAGGCAAAGAAAAAGCTTAGTAAAAACAGTAAAGTAATTGGGAAACATAGTAATTTTAAAAACAGTACTTCTACATAAATCTACAGCTCACAAAAGTAACAATTAAATTAAACATTACAACATTTTTTACCATTTATCTCATTTAACATTTACCTTAGAATTTATAAACAGTTCTTAGAAGTATCGGAATTTTTAGAAAAAAAAAACTCTATACCGACAACGAAATACTATTATAAATTCATTTTTATTTAATATTTCAAAACTTTAAACGGGGAAAAATGTCAAAGTTTGGAAACTGCGGCCACAAAACAAAACGAATTGGATTTTCCTGACTTCCTGGACTCAGAAACTTTACCTCGTAACCGTTTCGTTTCTGCTTCCCCTCAATTAAATGTTTTAATTTTTAAGTCGTGATAGATGAGAGTTAATCTATGAGTAATGGTAATGGCACTTCCTACCATTGTACTGCCAATTAATCAATAGAATTATAGCGCTTTTATTGTAATTAAACATCAATTTGAATATGCTTATATATTACATCGCATCATAATTTAGTCTTATACACACTTTGCTCTCCAGAATGTTAGCAGAGGAACTGAGCTATCGTTTACTTTAAATATATACAGAAATTTTGAGACGATATTAGTCTTTTATTGAAAATCTCTTTTTAATATTCTACATCAAGACCAGCAGTCTCTCTCGGTTTCTTGGAGAGGTATGTCTTCGCTTATACAAAATTTGTGTGTCCCAATACATCTGTTGGTTAGAATGTGAACAGTTTGTAAAAGTTATTGAAAACATAGTTCATACATGATGACCTTTGTGTTTTTTTAGATGTTTCAGCCAATCTGTTGATGCAAAGTTGGACATTTTTAAATAAACTACATTTTTGTTAAACGCGTATTTCGTGTCAAAGTTTGTTATTGACTACGGAAGGTTTGAGAGGATAATAGGTCATTTGACATCGTTGTATGTTACAAAACCCATGACACTACGTTTTGAGGATTAAATGTATCCTCTTAGTCAGGTGGAATGATATCATTACATAAAACAGAGAGAAAGAAAAGGAGATACGAACACCCGAAAACCACTTGAGAGCAAACAGAAGAAAATATACCCAGGCGTCGTCATTGCACAGGATGCAACTCACGTTTTCTTGTATGTTTGACTCCTTTTATTTTTTTTCTTTCTTTTCATGTTATAATTATTTCTCTATCTGAGGAAGAAGACAGATTTAAATCCTCAAAACGTTGTCCCATGTTTTTTGTAACGATAGAAAATGTCCGAAATTGTATTATCCTTCTGTATGCTAATGCGTGACTGAAACACATGACATATCAATTTATTGCTTTAAGCAATGTTAAAGCTTTGCCCCTAAGAATCCTCTGCATTACTTGTGATGTGCTTGTAAGTATTCACCAAGTCTTGCATATAATTGTCTAAACTTTCCACTATTCTGGCTCCTTCTCCTCTGCAAACATCTTCACCGCTGTTTCCCTCATGCAACTCTACGGAACATTGCTAATAATCAATGATTTTGCTATAATTATAAAAGGCTGTAACACCCTTTTCTTTATACTTACATCCGTTCAGCTCTCTAGTGCGCATTCCATTACGTGAAGTAGAGTCACTGGCCGTTAGCCAAACGTATAGATGGATGTATAATAAAAGCAGCAGGAAAGCGTTCATGAGTTTTCAAAAATTTTACAATGCAGCTTAATTACTATCAATTGCGTCCAATTTGAATCTGTTCCACTTCATTTGATTTTACAACTGTCGCATTGCTGCCTTTATGCACGTATTTACACAAGTTTATCATAGATGTATTTGAAATGCGGAACTCCAAATCGATGTCAGTTTATTAGAAGTTACAGTTTATTAAAGTTAGTCACAATACATAGCATATTCTCAATTACAATGATTTACCTAACTGTATACATGCTAAAACCTGAAAATTACTTTTGCACACTCATAATAGTTACTCTTGCATTATTTAAATGGATGATAATATCATTTTTTATTCCCATTAAAATGTAAGAGTAATATAAGGGCGTTACACGCCTAAATATCAAGTTGACCTAAGTGTCTGCGGTTAACCTGCCGATGAATAAACATTGCCGATTTTGCAATGTTTTCTTCGGTAATCAGTATACAAAACACAGGTGAGGGTCGACCATAACCACGACACCGCTGTGACATATGCCGTGTGAGCATGTCCTGCATAACTTACACTTCCTGCTACCCTACTGCTGTCATAGCTCCGGTGTTTTGTTATACATGTAGTGAGATATAATACAGAACACAGGTGAGGGTCGACCATAACCACGACACCGCTGTGACATATGCCGTGTGAGCATGTCCTGCATAACTTACACTTCCTGCTACCCTACTGCTGTCATAGCTCCGGTGTTTTGTTATACATGTAGTGAGATATAATGCGGAATCGTAAAAAATAGGTATATTATTATCTTACATTAAGCATGCTCAAGAAAGGAGTAATTGCTTGAACGTCTAAATGAAACATTTATAGTAATATCTTTGCTCAGATGTTTCTGGTGATATGAGTTTCCTGGTGACAACACTAATCTCTTCGATACAATTGGTTGAACAATAAAAAAACCGGCAACGATTGTAGCTAAAAACGAATTCCTTGCATCATTTCGAGATGAGAGATACTTGAAATACTAATTTTTGGATCCTTTCAAATGAAAATGACCTCAGATCAGCGAAATCAACCGTCTGTTTTCAGACGCTGCACTAAGAGGAAGGTGATCTGATGCAAAATTCATTATTGTCGTTGAATGAACACATCCTACTATATCTGTATAATGTATAAATAATTTAAGTGGTTAATCCAACGTGCTATAGGATCGTGTATGAAACATTGCAGTGCACTCAATTGTGCACCTGATGAGACAATGAGTATGGCTCTTCATTTCACCTGGATCCGTAACCCCAGTAAGTTGGACGTTTGGTTTAACCTCATTACAGCATCCCCAACATAGCGATGAATGATCGATCTCAGCTGATGGGTCTACAGCGATAGGGATATAATGAGTTTAATACTAACAAAATATTGTTATTGCATCAATAAAATGTGATCAACAAATTTCCAAAGCGAACGCTCACGCTGACCGTGGGTTTAAAGGTCATTGTGTCTTATTGTGTAGTGTACTCCACCTGTTCGTGTCCCTTCGTCCCACCTTTCTTAGTTCAAGTCAAAAGATTTTCAGTATACAAAAAACTCTCTCCCCTGTCGACTGTATATTTTAGTTCTAAGTATTTGTCTCTTTTCGTTGATTTGTATCAAGTGCGAGTCAGTAGGAAATTTAAGTAAGTACATAGGCACTATTTTTTTCTTCCAAATTAGAATAATTATATATAATTGTATAGGGTTATAGTGACGTAAACGTAATATTAACAACCAACGTCCAGCTTTTACAAGTTTGTATCACACCTTTCTTTAATTTTTCTTGAAACAATGCTCTATCAATATTATTTCTATAATATTAAGGTATTGTAAAATAATAAATCATTAATCGTTCCTTTTTACGTAAATATTTACATAAAACAAACATAGAACAATACACATACACTTAATTCTAAATTAATTTCACGTATTTTAATATATTTGTTTAGTGAAAACGTTAACCGTATGAAGAATTTACAGAGTTTTTTAGTGATTTATAAAAGTGCACATCAAGCAATATTTGTAAGTTTTGTGAAGAATCCGCTCAAAGTTTAAATCCCATTACCAAACTTTAACTTGACTCTTCTTGTATCTCAACGTTATTCTTTTGACACTTGAAATATTTTGTTATTCCCTCTGTCGTTCAATTCCAGCCAACTCAGCATAACAAAATTAATTCAGTTTGTAACTGCTGTGTTAAAACTCAATGGGACTTCTCTCACTTTTCCTCAGTAATAATCTGTAAGATATTTAAAATTTTCCATTCGACTTGAACAATACGAATTTTGGGAATTTTTTAAATCTCGAAATTGAAATAATATATTTTAATACGTCGATAACCATACCCTATACTAGTTCATTACAAAAATAAAGATAATTTTAGAATAAAGGGAATATAACAGATTCTAGATACAAAATGTGTCTATTCTGATGTACTATTCAAAATACAACCAACAAAATAAACGGTAACTTGAACAAATTATCATCTCATAAAAATCATAAAATATATTTATCAAATTATAAAAAATGGCAACACTCTTATTCACTTCACGTTATTATGAAAAATCCTTTTTGAGATAGCTTGTGGTCATTTAGAAGACCCAGACTCTTTGCACTGTATACAGAATCTCTGCACTCTATACATAATCTCTGTACTGTATATAATATCTCTGCACTGTATACACAATGTATTGCACTGTGCACCGTACATAATATCTTGAGCATTTATGTTGCTTGTCTTTGATTTCAGAAGCTTTTTTTTACCATTGTCAGCAAAACGTTATCTTGAATGTTTACTAAGTATACGTCTAAAGTAGAATAAAATATGATGTTGGCTTTCGAAATCTTCTTCTTAATCACAAACAGTATTTTCAATGTAAAAGGAAATTGTACTTGACCATATGTGGAGTCAGATATCTTGATCACTGCAAGCCTCTCTTCAAACAACCTAGTATCTTAACACTTCCAAATATTCACATCTATGAGGTATTCTTATTTATTAATCTAATCATCATTTGTTTCGAGATTGCATTTTTCAGCATTCCTGCAACACTTGTCACAGGAGGACATAGTTTTCCCTATTTAAATTCTTACTATTCGAGAGAGTTCACTTCAACGCGCTCTACGACTGTAAAACGCGGTGCCTCCGGACATACAACTGTGGACGTAGAAAAACTGCGGATATAATTAATCATAAACTGTGTTGCTAAACGAAAAATTTGAGACAAGCTGAACCATTTTTGGAAATTAAAAATATATTCGTAAGTTTGATGAAGATTCTTATGAAGAAAAATACAATTACATTTTCACATCTAGACTTGTTCTAACAGCCAATTCATAAATTTCAACACTTTGATACTTGATACTTTGATGATAAATTTGTTACTTATAACTGCATTACTGTTGGAGGTGGGAGACTTATATAGGTGAGGTAATATTTAGAATAAAGAAGCGTGGTGTTTTACTGCAGTCTGCACGTTCTGAGTAGCAGCGTACCCTGTAGGGGGAATGAGCCGATCCACGCCAGGCGATGATGACACCAGGTAGAGTAACATATTAACTCAATTTAATAACAAATTGGTTATATTAATTTAATAACAAAATGAGCACATTGTAGAAAAAGCTAGAATAGAATGTCTGAACGGCCACTCTGGACAGCGAGTGGACCAGGGTTGAGTGGGGGACGAATACCGCCGATCAGTTGTTCAGAGGCGGGCAGTTCTAACGAATGTAGGATCACGCATAATTGGCATTATAAAGGAATTATATTTTCATAAGCTGAATTATATTTCATACATATTACTAATATATTTTATTTTATTTATTTTGATCATTATATTTTACAGTATGGGTTGTATTTTATGTTATTTTTATTATTTTATATATATATATATACATAGTATATAAAATTTAAAAAAAATATAGATTTCGATAGAATTATTAACTGAAAGAAGTCCTACCTGTACTGATAAATATACTTGAGCAGATATGAGACGAGGCAGCTAAAGCCAAATGTCCTGTAAGCACGAGTTATCAGTTTTGATGGAAACCCTGAAATGGACAAACTTTCACGCAAAAATAACTCTTGGTGAACTCTCAGTTATCTTTCCTCTTGTTTCCAATTTATATTCTGCTCTCATTTTTTATAGGATAGACTGATTATGCTTAAAATAGTTATTTATTTATTTTAAAATGGCTGACTTTTCCTTGCCTGTATAGATATGAGGTGGCTTTGTACTGTCAAAGCCATGTGTGCTGTGATGCAGGGAAGTGATATACACCAGTACGGAACAAGAGGCAGGGACAACTTGCGAGTTCAACAACAGAGAACTGTGTCCTTTGAGCACATGTCATCACGAGTTGATGTCAAGCTGATCAATAGGCTACATGATGGGGTCAAACAGGCCAACATCTTGAAACAGTGTATGCTTTTCTCAAACACCTCTCAGTGTATAATGCGCTCTACTCATTTGAGTTCACAGAAGACCCCTGGGCCACCTAATCGAAATTTCAATCCGGATCTGACGTAAAATGTGAATGAAGGAGTAATATATACCTTATTACTCTGTGCTGTCGACTCTGACGTCACACCTCAGTTTGCACATCCCTATCCCGATACCGGCGCAGTTTACAAAACATTTCCTCTATTATTCCTCGGTAGAGTAACATACCCGTACATCCGTTTGTAATGGATGAGTGTTACAACATATCGCTGAATATAGCGATTAATATAATGTTACCTTATGGAACGTTTTTAAAATTAAATGAAAATTCTATACAAAATTTTGATAAGAACATTTGAAGTGTTTAGAGACGAATCAATTAAGTTATAAAATATATTACAGAATAAATAACTTCTTTACACATGGTTTCAATTATTTTTTTTTTTTCAATAATTTGTCAGGTGAAGTACCCATTGACGCCCTATATAACTTAAAAAAGACTTGGCATTAGATAACTTGACTAATGATTATAACAGCAAACTATTCAACAAAATGTCTTCCAACCACTAGCCAATATCGAGAGTGATTTTCTTACGAGGTTCTTAGAACTGAGCTCGGAACGACTTAGAAACATCACGATGTCCCGATGTTTCGTAATGTACCCGTATTGGATTGTATGATTGGCTGAATAATTATTGAGCTGTAAATAGTTTTATGTACATTCAGACATTATAACTGCATAAAATAAATTGGGTTATGTTTATGTATCAGCTTCAAACCCTCACGTAAAACGCATAAATTTCTATGTTAGTGTCACAATGTTAAGGGGAACATTAAAAAAAGAGGTTCCAGCAAAACGAGATATAAAAAAAAAGAGGTTGATTTTCTCGTATTTTCTCTGGAAGTGGCCCCAAAACGACTCAGAAATATCACGATGTCAAAGTATGGTTTGGATTTTAGTATAATTGTAATGAAAATTCTGTATTGTACTCGGGTATGTATATGCACAGTGTCAAAATATATAAGTAGCATTGCTTCTGGAATGTATAATATATATCTATTGAATTTTCCTTATAATGATAATGTTAAACCTCAATCAGTTTTAAAATTGATTTTTAAAATATTGATTAAAGCTGCATAAAAAATGTATATATTTATATATATTTATGTAAACAAATGCATGTAATTTGTTTTTAAAACCCTTGATAATGACATATATTTTGCAATCCGTAAGCATAATTTCTAGTAACTAAGAATTAGAATCCCAAAACGAACAATAAGTATGTATTACGTGAAACAAGCAGCACTTATTGTTGAAATGGTTCTACACTTTTTGTTTCATATTTCTTGCAAAAGTTTTAGTCAGCGGTGACACAAGGAATCACTAAATACTGCCGCTTTTGGTTACAATCTCTAAGTACTGTGACCCTTTAAATATAATCGCTAAATACAGCCACTCTTGATATAGAATCTCTAAATACTACCACCCTTAATATATAATTATTAAATACTGCAGCTCTTGGCGTGTTATTGCTAAATAATGGTACACTTAACTTAGAATTGTATTTTGGAAATTGCCGTCATGTTAATGTGGCTTGAAATTTATATAGGAGAGCAACTTAAATCATTGTCGGAAGAAGGTCAAGGAGCTCCTTCTCGCCCACAACCACTAGAGCGAACGTGAGAGAAGTCTCAGGAAGCCAAGAATGGCTGTCTCAAGGTTCTTGGGTTTTGTCAAATATGCAATTTTCTCTAATTATTCTTGTAAAAAAACCCACATACATATTAAGTGTTGTTAAGCTGCACCGAAACCTTCAGGAAGTGTTTATATTTGCTTAGATGGTATAAATGAGAAATAATTATTGAGTGTGAAAGTATGAACTATGTCGTTAATGCATTAACATTTTATTTGGACTTTGGGTTGGATATGTTTAAAAAATATTATATACATTTTAACTTGTTTATCTGCAACAATTATTGCATGTTGCTAGCTTCATTGAATGGTTAACCAAAGCTGTTGTTTACAGTTTGTATTAGAAAATGATTAAGAAAATAAAAAATATATAAAAAATTGTAGCATTAAAAAAAATGTCTAATCGTTGCAGTTTTAAGAATACATTTTGAGTAATTCAAGAAGGTGTATGTATAAGAACAGTTTTGAGAGCCCACTTCTGTCAAGAAAACAGAAATAGGTTTTTAAAAGTCTAAACATATGATAAAAGTTATGTACCTAATTTTAGCTTTGATATCTACATTACTCTACATTACTGATATTACATTACAATATTTATCAGGCACTGCAGTAATAACATTTGCAAAATTTTACAATTAATTAAAAGGATATCTTGAACAAAACGTCAAATTTCATATCTGGATCAACTCTGTGCTTACAGCTATTCCGGACGTAGCTGATATAAGACATTTTGTTACTATTAAGCTTTCTGTATTCTTTGGAGACTGTCATACCAATGTTTATACAAATCTGTTACAAATACGAGTATATATATATATATATATATACATATATATATATATATATATATATACAGTATATATTTAATAAATAAGTTCTACAACCCAATGAATAAAAAATACTACAAAGTATTATAGTGTAATGAATATAAGTGGTTATTTTCATCAACCCGGTGACAAATTGTTAAAATCCTACAAAACTCTTTCAAATCTTTTCAAATACTTCATTTTACGACCAACTATTATTTCCTTGACTCAAGAAGAGAGATAAAGAGATATGTAAACATAAGCATGTTTTTCATTTTTTAACTATGTTTGAATAAAAATAGAGTTAACAATCTTCTTCTTTAATAGAGCAAATCTTGATAATAATAACCGATACCTAAAACCAAGTAACTGGATAAAACGAAAGAAAAGTGAATTTTCCTTTATACTTCGTCAAAAACACTAATATAATCTATATTTAAAAATTTACCATTTCTAACTATTAAAATAAATTTACATTAGTTTTAATATTTCTGGTTGTACCAATAAAGGAAGGAAAATATGACAGTGAATGTTTAGCGATGGTTGCGTGCCCTGACTGTCCTGATTTCAGACAAATCTGATTGATATCCTCTGTGAAGGATGACCGATATGTAGACGAATGTTAGCGATGGTTGGGTGTCCTGACTGCCCTGATATCAGACAAAACTGATTTTATCTGTGAAGTATAATCGTTATAATGCTGAATGTTAACGATGATATTGACTGCCCTGATTTTAAAACAACACTGTGTAACACTGATTGTAACTTAGCTGACCATTTACCTTTATTTCAAAATCAATAAGGGGTTTTCTCTGACCAAGAGGACCCTATGTACCCAGTTTTAAATCTACATAACCTTTCTATTACGAGCTATCACGTGCACAGGGCATACAACCATATAATTTTAAAAAGGACTTATCGGTTTATAATAAAGACAAAATAAGTTTGAATCTAGCTATCTAGTTACGTTTCCGAGAAATGAGGTGTTTACAAACTAGTAGTTTTAAATATACATTTCATATACAAAAATGCTTAGTTTATATTTTTGAACAATGATTAGTTTAGCTAAAATGCACTAATGCTTTCCGGATGTATATAAACATATTTCAAGACAGCATTAAGGAAACTCCTCAGTCATTCAAACTATCTGTGAAAAATTGCATAAGACAATTTTTTAACACATTGAACTCCAAAAATCTCCTAGCAGGTCATGATAATATTACAGAAATAACCAAATTAGTGTATGATATTCATTACATAAAAATTGAATATAACGTTAGATTACAATCTGATACTTTATTAACATAAAACTCTACATAGATATTGCGGTCTCACTGAGTTTGCTACAACTTCCTTAGTTCTGACAAAGTTCCCCTTACAACTGGTATAGTTCCTTTACGCGTTTCAGGCTTTCCGTTCAGTAGTAAAAGTAGTTGCAGAAACCTTCTACGTGATGTGGGTTCGCAATTAGTTACCCCAATCCTTCTCCTAATAAGTAATAGGAAGCAAATGACTTTAAGATTAACTATTTCATTCCGACTTTCTATTTTCAACTTACGTACGAGTTCGTATGACACGTGTTATGAGGTCTCTCAGTATAGACCAACAGTGAACGAGTTAAATAAATGTAATACAATTAAACTACTAAACTAAAATGTAAGTACAATAGGTCAATTATGTACTTTCCAACTCTGGATAAATTACACATTTCTATTTTCGTATTAAATTATAGAGTTTCGTAATAGAAGTAATGTTTTAGAAAATTTAAAAATACAAATGTTCGAAGTGAATGTATATGAAAACTAAGCCACATGGAAACAAATATTTGAACTGGGTTTAATACATAGTCCTAATATTTGTAGTGATGTTATATAATTAAAAATATATTATTATAGATTTTAAATGTTTTATCTTATAAAATGAATATTCCTATCGTTAATTGTTTAAAAATTATATAGTAGGCTTCTATAATTGCTTTTACTATTAGGAATAACGAGACACATGTAACAACGTTACCTAGGAACAATGTTGTACAACTCAATTTATAAGGCAGTTTTGTTCAAACCACATGCCAGGTAATTAAGCATTAAAAATGTTTTCACCATTACTTAAATTAACTTTACAGAATGAAAATAATTTGCACTTATATTACAGAAGCTATTGATTTTAGTCAAGACATGTTACTGTACAGCCCGGTATTTGGTATTGAAATGTTCGTCTCTAAAACTTGGCAGATATTTTTTACCTGGAAACATCCTAAGGAGTAAGTATATTACATAGGTATAATACAGTTCAGACTATAAATCTCACTCTTATAATCCTTAGTAAACCTTGAAAATTTGAAAAAGCTCTTTTAACGTATTGATAAAATACGGTGCGATAAATAGATTTTAAAATATATTTATTTGTTGAAATAGAGTGGAGAAATTAGTGGTTATGCGATTCTAGGGACACTCTCAAGTTTTAACGAACGGTAAGTTGCTTCAAGGTAAATTATACAATATCAAACTGACTCAACATTGGTTTAACGATGCTCCATTTTATTACAAGTATTTCAGGGTTAGGTTTTTTTCTATACATACGTTAAAAGTGAACTCTAAGCTCAAAGATAAAACTCTATGAAGCTGCTGTATTGTTGTACTTCTAGAAGATTTTCATGAAAAAAAAAACAATCTCGGACCCGACCTGTTCCTGATTCGTTATTGATGTCAATATCCGCCAACCTTGCCTTTCTCCGAAGCGACAATTGTTCCATTCTACAGACCATTATTACTTGGCAGAGTCATCAAGTGAAAGAACAAACAATGCATTCACTGTATACTGCATATTTTCAATTGTTATAATGTTTTATTTTATAAAAAAGGACATTTTATTAAAAACTATTATACGTAATAACGTTAGTGTTATAAAATATCAAATGTAAAATTGATACAATGTTAATAGAAATCCCCTTATGCAGCTTGAATGGGATAAGTCCGATTTAAAATTTTTTTTAATATGGTAATGCTTTGTATAAGACTTATTTTCTGATTGGTGCAGGGTCATTTGAGGACTACAACGTAAAAAATAAAAACGAATTTGTAACATTACACAACTAAAACTTTATTTCACTACACATTATGTAATATCTTTTTCTATAACCTTTAAAAACATTAAATAAATGATTAAACGAATCATGGCATTGAAGAGCTTATTTTAGCAAGAAATTAAACTTATGAAGCTGCAG
Source organism: Homalodisca vitripennis (assembly GCF_021130785.1). Lineage (NCBI taxonomy): Eukaryota > Metazoa > Arthropoda > Insecta > Hemiptera > Cicadellidae > Homalodisca > Homalodisca vitripennis. The sequence goes on from NC_060212.1 coordinate 48,519,265, forward strand.
TTATGAAGGATGACATGTTTGATGTTGAAATACGAGTCTGAGAAAGACTGAAATCAATGTCATGAAGTGAAAATTAACCTCTTACGGCCCCATGTTGCGATTTAGCTACATACCACATTTAATTTTTTTTAGGACTTTAGATGTTAAATATCGCTTTAAATCCCATTGTTACGTTTTTGCAACATACTGGTGGTAAATTTTGTGGCAAAACATTGGCTACACTGACTACAGGTAGTCCAGAGGCAGCCATCTTGTTGTTGTGATTCTTGGATTTTACGTGCTCTGCAATTCAACAGCTTTAGAGAAGCCATACTCCCAAAAAAAGGTAAGTTAGCTAAATCAAAAAAATACTAGGTGTTGAGAATTTCATTATTTAAGTATATTAATTGATTACATAAGTTGTTTTCACAAATTTTCAAAGTTTACAGCTCGAAAACCGTTTGAGTCTTTATTGCAACATTGGGCCATAACCTAGAAAACTCTCGATTCCGCATTGTGTCTTTAATGCAACAGTGGGCCAAAACCTGAAAATCTGTTAGTATATTTTTTGCAACATTGGGCCATAATGGCTGGGTATAAACTTAGTTTTCAAGGTATATATTTGTTTCCAAATAAGCATAATTCATTACAAAAGAGTCTCGAAGATTTATGCTATTGTAAAACTAAAAACCTATATTTGTAATTAGAGATGAATCGATCAAGGAGGGATCCTCGTCCTCCGGTTTATCTCACGAGTGAAGAAATAGAGGAATGCTGTATGCTGCCACCTGATTCGAGTGACGATGATAGTGCAGACGACAGTGACGCCGACCCAGATTACGACCCAGACCTTGCCCACACAAACCGACTGGAAAGATTTATGCAATCTAAATACAATAATGGTAAGCACAGCTCATTGACATTATTGGTGATACTTATTACTTTGTGTATGTAAATGTAATATTATAATGATCTAACTCAATTGTGTTTGTCCTTAGACGAAGAAATGAACTCCGAAGAAGACAACTTAGCAGAAATTCGAAATGAAACCTCAAGTCAAGCAGAAGAGGAAGAACCGTCTACTTCTACGCAGGCACCAAGGAAGACCAACAAAGATAAGCCTCCACCCCCACTTTGGACAAAATGTGGATGCTGCCGAAAGTGTAAGAGAGCCTGTTATCTGGAAAGGCACACTTCCTGAAAGTACTGTGCGTGCCTCTCCTATAGAATACTTTAAAGAATTTTTTGACAACTCAATTCTTGATAGAATTGTAGATCAGTCAAATTTATTTGCAATTCAAAAAAAATCCTAACAAGCCATTGAACTTGACCAGGAATGAACTCGAACAATATATTGGTACTTGTTTTGCAATGTCAATTTTTTGGCCTTCCCAGGGCAAGGATGTATTGGGCAAGTTTGACAAGAGTCCCAAAAGTAGCAGATGTTATGGGTCGAAATCGTTGGATTGAAATAAAAAATAACTTGCATTTGAATGACAACACGAACTACAATCCAAATGATCCTGAGCATGACAGACTTTACAAAATTCGTCCCATGATTGATCATTTAAAGGAAAAATTCAAAATGATTTCCAAGGAACAGCACTTATGTGTTGATGAACAGATTGTTCCTTATAAGGGGAACTCAAAACTTCGACAATACAATCCAAAAAAAACCTAAAAAATGGGGTTATAAAATCTTTGCTTTGTGTGATACAAAAGGACTTGTATATAACTTTGAAATTTACTGTGGGAAAATTCAGCCAGTTCCTGGTTTTCCTGATCTTGGGGCGAGCTCAAATATAGTTCTGAAAATGGCCAACACCATTCCAAGGGAGAAAGATTACCTACTTTTCTTTGACAACTGGTTTTCTTCATTGCCACTGTTTTTTGAACTTTCTAAGCTAGGCATTGGTGGATTATCTACCATAAGGACTGGTCGTTTTCCGGGATTAAACTTTCCCAAAGATAAAGAAATGAAAGCACAAGGAAGAGGATCATTTGAAGAAAAGAAACATGAAAAAGATGACATTGAGGTGAGAGCAATCAAATGGTTTGACAACAGAGGAGTAACCTTAGTTTCGACTTTTGAAAGTGCGCTTCCATTGATAGAAGTTAAGAGATATGATAGGAAATCATCAAAGGAAATTTTTGTTCCATGCCCGAAAGCTGTAGTAACTTACAACAAATTTATGGGAGGTGTAGACCTCTTGGATGGCTTGATTGCATACTACAGAATAAAAATAAAATCCAAGAAATGGTACCTAAAGTTTTTATTCCACTTCATGGATCTCACACTCGTAAACTCATGGCTTGTTTACCGAAGAAGTTGCAAAGAGCAAAAATTAACTAAAAAAGACATAATGGACTTATTGGATTTCAAATCAAGTGTGGCCGAGAGTCTTCTAAAACAAAGGAAGAACACAGAAAAGAAAAGAGGAAGACCATCTGCAGATCAGATTGATATGCAACACAGTCTAAAGAAGAAACGTGGCCCAGCCAAACCAATTCCAGAGCCCACTACTAGAAGAGATGAGACATCACACTGGCCTCAAATCACAGAGGACCGACAACGTTGCAAAAAACCCACAATGCAAAGGAATAACTGTGGTGAAGTGCATCAAGTGCAGTGTTCATCTCTGCTTGACAAAAGCTCGCAATTGCTTCACCGCATTTCACACATGAGCTTAACCATATCTGGTTTATGCCTAAACTTATTTTATTATGTTTGTGTACTCTACTAGAGTTTTTTTATTAGCAAGTTTCTAAAAACTGTTAATATATTACCCTGACAATGAAAACTTTCATGTAAATAAACATTATTCTATTATAACCCACTGTTTCATTTTTGTTACATACCCATTTTGAGCTTATTTTACATTATGTTTGCTTGCCAGAGTACAGTTGCCAGAGCTGCTGTCTGAGAGCCAATTACCAGCAATACAGGTTTACACACAAAATGTAACATTCATTAAATAAGGTTTTTTTGTTTATTTTTAAGTTACAAAATCCAAAACTGAAAGCATAAATAGCCTACCACGTCTCAGTTTTATGTTATAGTACCGCTGTCATAGTCATATACCATAATTTGTGTTTAAAAGCTGAAAGTGGTTGGCAGCCCTGCAGAGCAGTGGTGGGGGGCAAGATAAACATTCCTTTGTGTCTGGTGACTCACAGCAGCACAGCAGTAGTGAGCAGGTATTTTAAGAGAGAGGTTGTGTGTTCAGTTTTAATTTCAACACTTCTTAAGTATTTTTTTGTAATGTCTAGTTTACGTCGAGTTTGTAAAAATCCTCAAGACAAGTTTTGTTACGTGTGTGGAAGGTACATCATTAAATCACAAGGAAGGCCTATAACTGAAGAGGTAAGAAAGGCATACTTCCTTTATTTTGGCTGCAAGGTGGGGGACCAGGATAAAAGTTGGGCCCCACATATTTGCTGCATTAGCTGTTCGGTCAACCTTATCCAATGGGCCAAAGGGAACAGAAGGTCAATGCCCTTTGCTGTTCCAATGGTTTGGCGTGAGCCTAGCAACCATTTCAATGATTGTTATTTTTGTTTGTCAAACCCTGAGGGATATTCAAAGAAGCAAAAATGTAAAATCCAGTACCCAGACGTGCCCTCAGCAATCAAGCCAGTTCCACATGGAGACGATTTGCCAATTCCCACCCCTCCAGTTGACTGGGAAAATTTTTTTATTCCCAATATTAGTGAAAATGATTGCCAGCAAATGGACAGTGAAGATGTAACTGAGCAAACAGATAACCCTAACGATCCTACCTTTGAGCCTCAGATGTCAAACGAACCACATTTTATCAAACAAAACGAATTGAATGATCTTGTTCGTGATTTAGGCCTCTCTAAACAGAAAGCAGAACTGTTAGGATCACGACTGCAAGAATGGAATCTTCTAGCAAAAGGCACGACAGTGTCTTGCTTTAGAAAAAGAAATGTACAGTTTTTCAGCCTTCTTTAAACTTGAGGGTTCAATGTGTGTTTGTTTTGATGTGACTGGGCTGATGGATGAACTTGGCATTAATCATACACCGGATGAATGGCGTCTTTTTATCGATTCGTCGAAATATAGCCTAAAAGCTGTCCTATTACACAATGGTAATAAGAAACCATCGATACCTGTTGCTTATTCTGTTATAATGAAAGAAACATACGACAACATGGCAGCCATCCTAAAGGCAATTCAATACGATGAGTACAAGTGGCAAATATGTGCAGATTTCAAAGTAGTTGCTATTCTTATGGGCCTTCAGGGTGGCTACACAAAATACTGTTGTTTCATATGCTTATGGGATAGTAGAGCGTCAGACAAGCACTACCAGCAAAAAGAATGGCCAAAAAGGTCTAACTACACGCCTGGTGATAGAAATATACTCAACATACCTCTTGTAGATCCGGAAAATATAATTCTACCACCACTGCACATCAAACTTGGATTGATAAAAAACTTTGTAAAGGCAATGAGTAGAGAAGGTGAAGAATTTGCATACCTATCCAGTTTGTTTCCTCAGCTGAGCGAAGCTAAGATCAAAGAAGGTGTTTTTACTGGTCCAGATATCAGAAAAATTATTAAAGATCCTGAGTTCGAAACAAAACTCAATAAAAAAGAGTTGGCCGCTTGGAAATCATTTGTCCAGGTTGGGAAAGGGTTTCTAGGAAATACCAAGGAGGAAAACTACAAAAAATTAGTCCAAGATCTTTTGAAAGCGTACCAATCTATGGGTTGTCGAATGTCTTTAAAAATACACTTTCTCCACTCTCACTTGGACTTTTTTCCGGAAAATCTGGGAGCCGTAAGTGACGAACAAGGCGAGAGGTTCCACCAGGACATCAGAACAATTGAAAGCAGATATCAAGGCCGCTGGGATCCTTCCATGATGGGCGACTATTGTTGGTTCCTGAAACGGGAAGATTTCACACCCCACAAGAGAAAGAAGTAAAATAATAATAACAGCCTTTAGTGTCAACTTGAAGTGAAAATGTTCTTTATTCATTCACTTTAATGTATATAATAATAAACTTAAGTTTGGTTGGAACATTTCTGTCAACAATTTATTGAAAATCCCTATTCTCATAGTTGTTAAACTATACTTTTCTTAAGTTTCTTAGGATGTCTTGTATCAAAAAATCCGTACGTCCTACATACTTTTTATTGTTATTTTCGTGTTTAGCAAGGCAAAATACATAAGAAACACCTATTTTGATCAATGTTACAGAAAAAATATATTTTTTTGTAAACCTGTGAATTGCTTTCCAGCGGTCAAGTCATAAACAATATTTCATGAAAAGGTTTTTAATTTTTTCCAAAAGTACAGAAACATTTAAAATTGAGCAATCAGTAAATATTGAATTGTAAGATATTGTAAGCTTATACGTGACCTGTAAATCTCAGGACAAAGGTATATAACATTATTACTTAAGTCCTGACAAACACTTTTCCCCATATGCGAAAGGCTCTTTGGTGCTTAATTTTCAATCTTTCTGTCTATCATAGTTTTTCTAAACAATTATAACGTAAAACCTAATAAAAAGATTTCAAAAAATTTGGATCGAATATTTGTGTTGAAAAATCCAGTTACTATAATAAATATTATGACATATCTGAATATCTTCAAACAGATGGCCATAAAGATTTTAATTTTTAATATTTCCCAAACCACAAATTTTGTTAAGAATTAGAAAAATAACATTATTTATTGAATAAAAAAAAGAACGCCAGGCCAATAATTGAAATCAAATAACGAATAATTGTGTTATTGCAGATTTAGCCATAATAGCAAACACCTACACATAAATTTAAGGTTTAAATTCACTGCAACGTTGGTTTTGGGCCATTGAATTAATGTGCAATAATTTAGATTATCAGGAATATTCATATCAACCTTGGAACGTGACGATGTTACTGTACAATAGATTTAATGATTCTGCCTTATCGCATATTAAATAGTGTTATTGTTTTCTGTAAAAGTAAAAGTTCTGTAAGTGATCCAAAGTAAAAGTTCAACATGTTGTATCTAACTAGTTTCAAAACTCTGTAGTGATTATACAATGTAAAAACTTATACCCATTGTTACATAATGAACAAAGGTAAATAAAGAACCTCGTCTTTACCAAATATCTTTGAGTTTATAAATTATTGTATATTTTTATCGATACAATTTATGCAAAGGTTTATAGGCTGGTTGCGAAACCTTAAGTTGTGGATCGTGTAGCAGCTGCTCATTACCATAAATCAGCGCAGATGGCGCTGCTAGCCTAATCTACATGTGATGTAACAATCCATCAATAAACAGAAGGTGGAGTAGGGCAGGGGACATCGTGACCACCGGGGTCAGGATAGCCGTTAAGTCAATGCAAGTTATACCGGAAATAGGTTCATTCCTAGCAAAATATATACTAGGATTTCAAAAACCTGTTCAAGTATACAGTGCTTTTTTCTCGTTATTATTAATGGGAAGCAATAACGCTGCACTTGAGGGGAAAAATGATTACGTGAAGATGCATCGTTTCTCAAAGTAGATAATTATCATAACAAAACAATCGTGGCTTTTTGTAAAGCTTAACCGTTCCCTCAGAGACTAAGCTGTGTTACTCAATCATGGAAAGTGGTCGACTGTATTTCTTCAATTGAGATAACACCTTTGTTAATAATAAACGTGGAAGGGTTATCGCTTATAACACACAACCATCACGACAAATTATATGAGTAAACAAATGCTGAAAGTGACAAAGCCAAACTTACGTAATATGTTTTAACTATATGATATGTTACTGTCCTGCATGTCAGTCGTGGATACTAACAATGCTGGTGATGCGGATAAAGACAGTCCTGGTGTGTGCGGATAAGACAGTCCTGGTGCCTGCGTGTATCGGCAGTCCTGATGGTTGAGGATAACACCAGTCCTGGTGTCTGCGGGTAAAGACAGTCCTGGTGTGTGCGGATAAGACAGTCCTGGTGCCTGCGTGTATCGGCAGTCCTGATGGTTGAGGATAACACCAGTCCTGGTGTCTGCGGGTAAAGACAGTACTGGTGTCTGTGGATAACGACGATCTACGGATAATCACAGCCTTGTTGTCTACGAATAACGAGAGTCCTAGTCGCTACGAATAGCGACCAATCAGACTGAGATTCATGCTTATACAATTTTGGTGAAAGTAGCTTTAAGGAGTGTGTATTTGTTATACATTAAGTGAATATCAAATCTTTATACAATGAACTAAAGTGGGACACAGGTTTCGTTAGATTAGCTGAGAAGGATTTTTCTATCGCAACACTGAGCTTTAGATGTGTATTAGAGTGTATAGTAGTGGAACACGTAATATTTGACTGTACAACTATGTATTCAAAAACATGGTTAAGATTTGAACCCCAATCTATGTAAAACCAATTATGATTTTATTACAAATCTATACTATCAACGATAAGTAAAATTTTTCGAGAGTACATTGAAAATAAAGCTTAACATACGTAGAAATTATTAAAAAGAAGAACGTTAAAAATCATAAAAATATGTTTTTCAGATTCATTAATGTACCTATTTATTTGCATCAGTATATGTAATGACAGTGGAATAGAATGTAATAATAATGCACACAAACTACTGCTGTAACACCTGTGTAGTACTTTACTACAGCAGGGGACTACTCTCATTCACATTCAGCGGCTGATGTGATTTGATATGTATTTTCCATTATTTTATAATAACTAGTGTAATATATACATAAAATTCTGCGAAAGAGCATTAGTTTATATATTATACACAAAAACTATTGAAGTGACAACTGCGTCGTAAGTTACTGCAATAGGGAACTACTCTTATCCATATTCAGCAGTTGATATTATATGATACTTATTTTCGTTTTTTTCATAACAAATAGTGCACTTTATCTAGAACAATCTATCGTATTTATAATATTGTAGTATGAAACACCTGTACAGTAGAGAAACATTTCCTAGTGCTCAGTTTTATTGCTAGTTGTAATGAAGACAAACGGATACTTTGTTTTGCTCTCAGGTATCTAAGCAAAGTCTGCGTCGGTTTGTTAGTATCTTCGCTTGCCATACAATATCTACCGAAATGTTATAAGCTACAATCTTCAATATAGGTCTTGCACTAATATATTTCTACATAAAACATTTATCGATACCGTTTAATAAAACGTTAATGACAAAAGTATGTTTTATAGGTTACAAATTGTCAAATTACAAAACGAGTAAAACTTTTAATGTCTAAATTAGGTAATAAATGTGATTACAATTTATAAAATATGAACAATAACAATTTCAAACTGTATAATGCGTCATACGAATGACTAAATGATTAGGTAACTGCTAATATCAAGAATGGCCTAATCCTGGTTTCAAAATAGTTGTTGAAATCCGAGTAAACTTTTTATAAAGAGAACAGTTCTACAAGTTTCCCAGAAACTTTCAAATTCCAGATAGTAAAGATGATTTTCATGAAATGTAATATGAAATAAAACTGATAGCTGTAGGCACCTAATGTTCACCAAAGATGCTGAAACAGTTGGTTGAATTAAAATTTTACAAATACTTCAGTAGTTTAATCTAAATGTTGAAGACAAAATTACCATCTAGCTCTTGGTAGATTTCCCCCGGGATGTATTTAAACCATTTTTAATACATTGGATGTAACATTATTTTATACTCTGTTATAAACCCCACCTTAAAGAAAAAAGTTGCTTCATTTGATTAATTTCCTTTTCGTAACGATGAAACTATTTACTCAAAATCACTTTACTTATATTATATATATATATATATATATATATATATATATATATATTTATATATTAGATCTCGTGTGTTGTTCCAACAATTAAATAGCATTGTAAAACGACATAGTTTGCCTCATCCACATGTCAAATTACAACATTGTATGTACCAACTGAGGTTTAAGAGTATTTGTAACAGTGATCCTATAAATAAAAAAAATAATTTAACGCAAGTTTTGAAATTAATAGAGGTCAGCTAAATAACATCTACTATTGTTTTGGATATCCTTAAACAATTTGTGTTGATTACATAATCATTATAATTAGCAGACTACTCATTTCTGAAATACCACAGACAAAGCACCGTAATAAAACATGAGCCGCAGTAAAACATAATCGCACACTTACAGTATGGAATTTCATCAATCATTGGTAAATGCCCCATTTATAATAATAATTGTTTGGCTAAGTTCATCGAAATAGTCCCTGAAGCCATTCATGACGGCTTGACATTTCGACACGTCCCTTCTCAACACTTTGCCTAATACTGCTCTTATAACCAAATTTAACATGATTTACAAAGAGTTATTAGTGAACAAATATTTCTAAACCAATTATAATAAGTGAAATAAATTGAATTATATAAACTAAACACACACAAAAAAATTACAAACTTTCAACTAGTTTTTATGTAATGATGACTCGCTAATAATTTAACATAACAGCTGCAGTTGCCGCAAATGTAGGGTAACGTAGACATTAGTAATTTATTCTACACCAGACGCCGAATTTCAGAGAGCTTACCGTTCTAGTAAACTACAGCACTGGCGTCTCCACTGTGTTTTCTAACCTAATGTTTTGAGCGTTTGGTACTGTAGGAGAGCCTGAATCCTCACGTTAGTAAACATTGAAATCTTCTTGCACGCTGTCTCATTGCAGAGAGAGTAGTGTTCTAGTAACAGCGCTGTATCTCGACCTTGTTTTTGTAATTTATGGTAATTTATTGGTTGGTACTGAAGTGAAGTTTAAGTCTTCATGTTATTAAGGTTTGAAATAGAAATCACAAAGTTTATAGTTGTTAATTAATAACTGATTGATGATGACAATAATAATAATAAATATAATAACCTTTACGGTACATGTCGGTTTATTGTATTATTCTAAAGTTATTTCAAGCAGGAGTCATAATAAATTTGTATTAGCTCAATGTTTTTGGTTCTGGTCTGCTTCCATCAGTAACAGACATACCTTTTCCATGTTGTGGTCTCTTAGTGTTCTAATTAATGTGCCAAATAACACTAATATATTTTTTTAGAAATATAGGTTATAACTAACTCTTAAGTATAACGTGACAAAATGTTTCTCAACCACCACCAAGGATACTGTAGGCACGTGTCAGGCTCTACTACTTTACCTCAATGTAAGCCATTTACGATCCAACCTTAGTTAATGTTACACGGGTCTAATATCTTCCCATCCCAAAGTGTTGGTCAGCATATTTGAATAGCAGTACATTATCACTATTTTTCAGCTTAAAATGCTTGATGTATTACGGTTTTTACTTGAAGAGGAAGGTAGATTTCAATCCACAAAACGGAGTGAACCCTTCTAGTGACCTATAATCAAGGCAATTTTTGAAGCCCAACCATCCTGTACATCGCCAACAACAAATTTCACATAAATTAATTAATTACAGCAAACCACAGCAACGTATCATGATCTTTTAAGCCGCAACAAATATATTATAATGTTCTAGCACATACAATAACATCTATATCTGTTTAAACATAATTATATAATTACAACTTAATGTTATTTTATTGTAAAATAACCGTACCCCATCTAGGTTGTACACAGACCATCAATAATGCATTTTATAGAGACGAGACTCTGAGTACCAGCCAGGTTAGCATTCATTTATTCACCGTATTAATTCACCTGATGTATAAAACACGTTGAAAGCATCCGTCTTCATTGACGGGACTTAGGCTCATTAGCATTTCCTCTTGTTGCCAGGACACTTGAGTGGGTAACTTACTTTTATCGTTGGAAAAGTAGATAGGCATATTCAGAACTAATAATAAAACAGTTTTAATACATTTCTATATGAAACAAATATTATTTTATTGTTTTTTACATAACTAATTTTAAATTTAAAGCACAATTATTCCATTTATTCTTTCATTTAAATCACATTATACTACATGAATCAATAAAAAGTTCTTGAATCAGAGAAAAGATAAATAGCAGCCCTGGAATGGGGAATAATCAATGATGTTTGTGTGGCTGTTACTATTCACGCCTCCCTCCCCACATGCGCTCATGTTGACATTTAAAATATTAAAGTTCATTCGGTTAAATCCCTGAAGCGATACACGTTCACGCAACGTCAAATTTTATATTTTCTTATCTCAGATATATTTATTACATTAGTTAAAATACTAGGAACTGAATACTTTACTACATTATACGTTTTTGATTCTTTTCAGCAGGAGTAAAAAACAAACACAAACTCACTTGTGAATTAACTAAAGTCATGTATCCTAATCCTCATTTCTCAGAGTAATCCTAAGATTGTTGAAATATTTATGGCAATCGATTTTAATAACTTTGTTTTGAAAATTATAAAACACGATACAGAACAATTTTTTAACTCTATTCAGTTACACTTTGATGTGGCAGAATATAAGTAAACGCATAAATATATCCCTTAGTTTACTGGAGTATGGATAGAGAGAGAACGGTGATATACTTCTCAAAACTAATAACCAAATTTCCCAATACGTCAGTACTTGAGGCGTTAAGGAGTTGCCTTCACTGTCAAGTCTTGTTCATATATTTATTAAAGTAACACATTTACTCTTATAATATATTAATAACTTCCCAAAATGTTAGAAATAAGTATTACATATTTTTTGTACAATGTTAAATTAAACAAACAAATTGATAGCTCTTCAATAATAGGTTAAATATAAAAAGTGTACAAATAGTTTTACATGACGCGTTACGTTATATATTAGTATGTATTGACAATTCATAATTAATAAATTGCAACGTAGTAATAATTTTTCAGTCTTATTATATTGTATAAATACTTAACAAAGTCTCGTGATTATTTTTATTTTATATTCATGCAATATTTCATTGTTTTAATTATTTATTAATATTTTTTATCTAATATTTTATTAATGATTACCCTATCGCTTTCTTCTTATGGATGTATTCCGAGCAGAATCCTTAATAACTCAGTAACTTTGGACATAATCAGAAAAAAAATTAAAACTCTTTTTACGCTGAAAATAAATTCAGGCTTTTGTGTGTTGCACAGGTGTTTTCTATATTGAGTAATCCTTTCTGTAACTAATTTCAGATAAGAAAGCTATCCACCTGAATCTTAACTGTAATTAATAGGTTACGTTAATTTATATAATGCCTAAACCATACACTGGTATTCTCTCAATTAGACGTTGCTTAGTTTAGATATAACATACTTGTACGTACCAAAGGTTTTACAATTGATAACTATAATGACGTAAACATTAAGTTCTTTTTATCTTAAACTAGAAAGTGAAGAGGAGGTATTAAAATTATATTTAATTGAAAAAAAAAACTGTTTACACTTTATAGTAGTAATTGAAGAAATCTCGTGGGTTTAGTGCAAGAATTTGGACAGACAAGTCGTGATTTCGGCGGGCCCGAGGCAGGTTAGTGACATAACAGATTCGGATGTATACATTGCACGAATACAATTTTTACATGCAATATTTTCTCTCCTGCTTGTATCCTGCCCACATCCTTCCTTCACGTGAATCCCGACCTTAGTAATTTCTAAATCAGATCAGTTCAGTTAATAAACGTCAACCATTAGTGCGTATTAGAGTTTGAGATCCCTGTTTACACCAATTGGACACCGTCCTCTACCTATTGACCTACTATCTGGGAGTGGCGATGGCCGAGCGGTCTAAGTCGTTGGACTTTGGGTCTGAGTTAGAGATAACGCAGGTTCAAATCCTGTCAGTGACCATTGGACTTTTTATCAGTACCATCGACCTTGTACTGTATCGACTCTCCCCCTTATTCTGTTTGATAAGATCCTCGCACAGGCCAGTGGCCCATGAGGGTGGACAGAATAAGGCTTAAATAGGGATTGGCCTCTCCTTAAAAAAAAAAAAAAAAAAAAAAAAAAAAAAAAAAAAAAAAAAAAATTCATATTTATAAAGAAAAGTTTTGTTCATTTTCAATTTAATCTGCAAGCCTTATGGAATAAATTTAAGTAAAATGTTTTAAAAGATTGGTTTTCTAAACTCTAACACTAGTTCTAACGTACTAACGTTCATGTTTTCTGATTCAGATTGAGATAACAAATTTCCAAAAGTTTAAAGAATTTTATAAAAATAGATATGATGTCTCTTGAAGGCTTTTAAACAGTTTTGTGGATTAATAAATGTGGTTTCAAGTTAAGATTAGGACGGTAAATGTTTATTTACTTTTGTATTAATGTTTATTTTATTAGCTTTTAAGTAAAGTGATATGAGTGTGAACAATTTATTGATTATTGATTTCTTTAAATAACTTTTGTCGAGACTATTTCTATTTTATTTTATAATATTAATGTTAATTTTATTTTAAAACCAAATTCTAATTTTTTTTAGTTATTGCGTGAGCGTTAAAGTAAAAACAGTTAAACATTTTTTTTGTAATTAATTTAAAGCTTAAAAGAAAAAAAACGTTTTTTTCATTATTACACAAATAGAAGCTGCCAATTAAAATTTGCTTGATTTATTTAGATTCGTGGGTCGATTACAAATAGTACATAAGTGGCGAAAGTTTACTGTGTTCCTGTTTCACATCTGGATGTGAACCACAATATTATGCCTCATTAAGTTGAAATACAAACACAGATTATTTCAGTGGCAACATTTTGATCTTTTCTTACTCAACCTGGTCGTAAAACCACACGTGGTAGAGATACATTTAGACGGAATATTCCAAGTAATTAACTTGAACTAAATGATTTGGTTTCAGTATTTCATTCATGTACAAGAAGTTAAGTTTAAAAAACAGAGGTGCCACAGTGTGAGGCTATAAACAAAAGCCTGACTGTTATCACCCCTTGTAAAGAAAGGGTAGAGCTCGGATTATATAGCGTAATACAAGTGCCCTACTTTCTCTTACCTTATGAGCTTGGACTAGTAAGAAAAGGTTTTAATATTGTTACAAGCTACCGGTGAAAAATTTACAATTTACAACTTGTTCTAGTTACTTTTCCACGACACAATCACTATACTGTTATCAATTCAACATTGTTGATTAAGTAAATATTAATTACTTATTAAGTATATTAATCCATATTTAACAAAAAAAGTTAAAATTATTTACAAATTATTACGTACTAAATGTTTATAAAAAGTGGAATAAATATGCTTCGTCATTACTGCTCATTGCTATCAATCTTTAAAGGATCCTTGTAACTTTCGGTGTGATAAGATGGGTAAAGTTCGTTGTGGGGGGAAAATCATATAGGGAAGGGTTGCGGGCCCTATTTGGAAGAAGAACAGGCTAGCTCTGTTACAAACTCTCCAGTCAAAGCCGTAGGTCATGTTTAACCTAGCAAGCGTCTTCAGTGTTAATGTAACCAGTATAGGTTAAACTGGAAAGTATAAGTCAGCCAGAAGTGATCTCTTCTGAGTAAGTTATTCAGTTTACTTCAATGGGTGTGTTACTTCTGTTTAACACGTTCGAGTAACTTCTACACACTTCCTGATGAATCCTAAAATTATACTTCAACGTTAAACTCTTATTCTTATATTTAGTTTTATTTATTTATTTTTTATATCTGTGAGGAAATATAACTTTTTGCAACACTGTCAAAAATAGTAGGGAAATAACTATATTTTCTTAAATAGTTAGAGCATGGTTGATGGAACAAAATGATATTTAATACACGTTTAAGATAATAAATTAATGTTCGGCTATTCCCATTTATTAAAGTAAACGTTTAACCTTTGATAGTGAATTTAACATTAAAATATTGAATATTTTAGCAAGGTTATATTGAATAGTTAAGTACTGGAAGATATATTATAATAATGATTATTTCTTTGTCAGCTCTAGATGTATATACTAGGTTACAATTTAATGTATAGATTTAGTAACGTAGATAAATCTAGGAATTCCAATTACATGGGTATAGAGAACTGGGATTTGGGGAATAAGGCCAATATGATACAGATCAATAGGATCAACCAATCTCACCCTTTACAGTATATTGAATTATATAGTACTATTATTTTACAGTATTTTACTTAACTATTGCCAACGAACTGCTCAGACGTCCATTAGACATGGCAACGATGTTCTACCAATAACTAAACATCTAAGTAGTCAAGCGATCTCACTTCTTATAGTATATGCAGTCATGCAATTGTTGTAAATCGGAATTTCATTTAGTTATTGCCATCGAACTGGGCGGACGGTCAGCAGTTAAACACCTCTATAATAAAGGCTTTATTGATAAACCCATTCTATAATTGATAACTGAAGTCACATAATTGCTTTGAGTTTAGTGTACTCATTGCTTTAGTGAACGAGGCAGTTAAGTGTGAAGCAGGTACGTTGTTTCCTAACTTCAATGTTTAGTCTGCTTTAATAATGCTATAAAAGTATTGACATATCAAGTATTGTTTTACAAAAAAATAATATTTTAAAAGGTTTAAATCGTATCGAATAAAACAACCTGATATACAACATAACCAAACGCCACATAAACACAACAAGCGCAATTATAATACAAATTTGGATTTCACAGGTAGTAAGAAATCAGTACATTTGAAGAGGGTTAGTAAACAATCTGCCTGTATGTGGCTAACCCCGGAGGGTAGAGAACGAGGCTTAGGTGTCTCCGGTTTACATAAATTACGAACGTTGTGGCATCCCTTCGTAATGTAATCTAGTACACTGCAAAGTACGTGATTAGCCTTCTGTCACGATTAATTTACTGTTATATACGTTATATAAGTTGTCATTAAATTAAACCATTAAACCAGTACATTACTGCCTAGGAGAATGTTTCAACGCTTTTAAATGTAATTTTAAGATAAAATAATTTGATTTTCATACTACCCCCACTCATGTTTTTGAACTAATACTGCATTCATCCATGGTCTTAAATATTTTTATGGATCCTAAGTGATTACAATAACAATGGATTTCATAACGAATAATCGATTTGAATGGCCAAAATAAGTATCTTTTTTATTCCATGACACATTTATTAAGCATAATTTACAGGATAACCTTAATAAATTCCTTCGTGTTACTTCTATAGATAATAATTATAATATTTACTCGATAAAACTTTTAATTCTAATTTTATTGTTAACAAGGTCAAAGTTAATGATTATAAAATTATTAGTGTTGTAAGAAAAATGGTAGCAGTAGATTTTAACTTACTCCTTATTTACTGGACTTAAAAAAACTACTGAAATTGTGTTTATTTTATAATATACAAATGTAAGATGTATTATTAGTTTACATGTTTAGTTTTCAAAACACTGATGGGACTATTACACTCAAAATTTCAATGTTAAAATAATCGTAACAATCTTAATGCAGCGCCTGTAATCTGATGCTGTTGCAAACACGATTACTGGAATCTAGATTCTATGTCCGTCTGAAGAGATCGAAAAAATAACGACAAAGCTCAAAATGAAAATTTTACACCGTTTTGACACCACATACACCATAATTACAGAATATAAAATTAAGTTTAATCTACATAATTTGGCATTCTCATTGTGTCAGAATTAAGGGAATTAAATCAATCAGTATTTGATAGTTATTATTATTATTATTATTAAAAAAATATTATTACGTATTTGTGAAATACCATTATTAATACGTCAATATCATTATGAACTTAAAACCATACCAGGTTGTATCTATTCTGGGCATTAGATGGGTTAAAATTTATGATTGAAAGCCAAGGGCCGTTTTTAAACATTGTGTGTGTGTGTGTGTGTGTGTGTGTGTGTGTGTGTGTGTGTGTTCAAGTTCAAAAAAAAAAAAGTTCAAGTTCAAAAATTCTTTATTTGTATTCAGTTACAGTACAATACATACATTTCATGTGCTATGTATAGCACGTGCGAAATGAAAAACATTGTTTCATTTAATTTTATATTGTCTTTTGCATCGTTGGCAATTAGTCCTTTACAGTCCTTTATTTACTGGTGCAGCTACCATTCCACAACTCAAACCCACAATTACAACCTTACAAACTAAATAACAGTGAATATTATCAATACTAACAGATTTCCACAACCTCCAATTCCATTACAATAACAACAAATACTTTCTTTAACAAAACCAGCAAAAAATCTATAATGACATAAACAACATAATCAACATTATAAATAACACATAAATAAAATAATAAATAAATAAACAGGAAAAACACATACAATTCTATATAAATACATTCAGGAAACATGATTTTCTGTTAATATTAAATCTATATAAAAATACATATTTAACAATCTATAAATCTATATTTAACAAATAAAAAAAAAATTATTAGATAGTACAAATCATATTATATAAATAAATATAAATTATATACATATACACACACAACATACACATATATATATATATATCATATCACATATATACATACATACATATACACAGTCAGTCCATTATGATCCAATGTTAATATATTCTAAAACTTTCATTTTGAATTTAGGTTTCCGTTCCATTAATATATAATTTCCAAAATGTGATACAAATTCATTAAAACATTTTATTCCTGAATAACAAAACTGTTTCCTTCCTATCTCTTTGAAATAAATGGGAGTCTCAATAGCAATCACATTAGATAAGCGAGTACTCACAGAACATGTTCTCAACTTATATCTCTCCATATTCTTTCTAATATACATAATTGAGCTCAATTTGTATAACTGAGAAAAGGTCAGAATATTTTCTTGTTTGAAGAGATGTGAAACGCTATCAAATTTTTTTTAGATGGTACACATTACGTACTGCAAACCTTTGTAATAATATTACCTGTTTCAAAATTGTTTCATAAGTAGCACCACAATGGATAATCCCGTATTTCATCGTACTTTCAAACCATGAGAAGTATAGATTCTTCAAATGCTGTGGTTTTAGAAATCCCCTCATATGATACAGTGAGTAATTAATTTTTCTTAGTTTGCCGATAAGATAATTTGCATAACAGTCCAATTTTAAATTTCTATCAATTACTAATCCTAGGTATTTCACACTATTTACAACTTCAATCCTCTCACACACACACCCATACAGACACAAATGCTTATGACAACAAAAATCATTCTCTGTTTGCAATTCCTCACACTTTGTATCTCTGTCATAAAATAATAAACACTTGGACTTGCTACTGTTTATAATTAACTTATTCTGAGCTAGCCACCTGGAAATAACAGACAAGTCCTGAGATACTTTATGTTTCAGGGTGCTTCTGTCATAAGCAGAGCAAACTATGGCCGTGTCATCAGCATATGCAAATATTGAGGAGTTTAGCGGAATACATAGTAACTCATTTATAAATATAATAAACATGAGGGGGCCCAATACTCCCCCCTGTGCAATTCCGTGTCTTACATTTAATTTACCACTATGCACACCACCAACTTTCACTACCTGCGCCCTACATTTACAAAAAGATTTAAGCCACTTGAATGCATCGCCACCGATTCCATACACTTTAATTTTATTTAACAGTATATCAATATCCACTAAGTCAAAAGCCTTCTGAAAATCTAAATAAATAGATAAAACCTTTTTATTTTTATTAATTGAATCCGCTATACATTTAACATGATTTTCAATGGCTAAGTCTGTTCCTCTGCCTGGTAAAAATCCAAATTGTTGACTCGAAAACAAATTTCTACATAAAAAATAATCCAGAATCTGGTCTTTAACTATTACTTCAAAAATCTTTGCTACTGTATTAATCAATGAGATCGGTCTATACGAGGAAATTTGGGAGGGATTCCCTGATTTAAAAATGGGAATAACACAAGCAATTTTAAATACTTCTGGAAATACACCCTGTTCTAGTGACTTGCTGTAAATATTAAAAAGAAGTGGGAGAAATATATCTATATTTTTTTTAATAGTTAGTATACTTATTCCATCCACGCCACAACTTTTTTTATTCTGCATTTTATTTATAACTTCAAGAATGCCGTCATAAGTTACAGAAAACGATTGCAGTACTATATTATCATCACAATTATCAGGCTTATCACATACAAACATATCACAGCCAAAATTCTGCTCCCTCAAATGTGTAGTAACATTCACATAATAATCATTGAAACTGTCAGCCACAAATCTCTCATTACCACTTACCCTAACCATTGAATCTTCACATTGTACACATGTTATACTGGATTTATTTTTCTTCATAATATTTCTAACAATTTGCCAATATTTCTTTGTGTTACCTGTGTTTCCATCAATCAAAGATGAATAATAATCTAATTTGGCTTTTCTTAATTTATTACAGACAAATTTTGAAAATTCTTTATATTGTAGTAAAACATTATTATCATTCCCGTTACCAGAACACAATTTATATAGGTCATTCTTTCTGTTAACTAAGCCAATCAAGTAATCATTTATCCAAGGACTACGCTTTCTGTTTTTACTATTTAATTTTTTTAATTTACATGAATCATTGTAACACAAATTATAAATATCATAGAATGAAGCAACAGCAGCATTTATATCAGTATGTTCATAAACAGACTGCCAATCCACCTGAATCAATTTCTTCCGCAGCAGGTTGTAATCAACTACCCTACAAAATCTATTTTGGTTGCAATTATTTATTTTTATGTTTGTATTTAAAATTTCTATTTTTAAAGCATAATGGTCAGTAATAGTTGTCTTCAAAACATGGCAATTAATATCAATCGGCTTAGAATTACGAACCAATACATGATCAAGACATGAGTAACTATTTTTAAATACTCTGGTTGGTTCATTAACATAATTCTCAAAACCATACGACGAATACATATCAATATAGTTTTGCCCAGACCCAGAGTCCTTTAAAGTACAAATGTTGATATCTCCTATAATTAACATTGGATCATTTGGCATATCTAGAAGTTTTTCAAAATTTTCTTTTAACTTGGAAAATGGGAACTTACAGGACCTATAAATTGCCAAAATTGTTAGTCTAAACCTACTACAGACAGACAGTTCTAGTTTTATGATTTCAGCAGTAGGCAGCCCAGGCGGAGACAAAAGCTGGTGGTCAAAGGTGAGTTGAGAATCAATGTACACTAGTACTCCCCCAGCCGGGTTATCTTGTCTCGGTTCCATGATCATGTTGTAACCTGGGATGTAATACTTTTCCTCTTCACCAGACTTAGCCCATATTTCAGTTAAAATAATCACATTATAGCTTATACCCGCTGAAGCCAGAAACACCAGAGAATTCATTAAAGTTTTTACGGACACTTCCTTATGTTTATATGGAATATTTTTAAACTGTTCAAAAATTTTTGTGTAGGCATATATGGTTTCTATATTAGTTTGAAAAACAAAAATTCGTTTGTCTGTCTGTAAAACAATCTTAATTTATCTTCTGCAATAATTTATCTAGATCAGCACGGGAGCGGATATGAACAATTTTTTCATTGCCAGATTTTCTAATCAGAACCTTTCCTTCCTTAAACCATACATATTGATATCCAACATCTTTTAGGTTCTTAGTATAGTACAAGAGTTCTTTATTGTATGCAGTCAGATGTTCATTGATGTAAACTTTTCGTTTCAGGCGCATCAGCAACAAAATTGGTAGATTTAAGCAAATCCTTTTTTTCTTTAGCCTTTGCAAGCACAAGGTTTCGCTTTTGGCGGTTAGAAAATTGCAAAATAATAGGTTTTTGCCCCGACTTACGTTGAGTAGGAACCCTGTGCCCTGCCTGAATGTCTAACTCATAATCG